>NC_139353.1:158705467-160037967 GCF_055883805.1 Amblyomma maculatum | reverse complement strand
GCATAAATCTAGCAAAATTCTCGAGCGAGTGTGCCGTGGTCACGTGGCCAGTCTCTACTTGGCAGCTCCTGCCAACTTATCTTTTTTGCCGGGACAAGAATGCACGGGGCTCTGTTACCCCGTGTATTCTTGTCCCGGCAAAAAAGATAACAGGAGCTGCCAAGTTGAGACTGGCCACGTGACCACGGCACACTCACTCGAGAATTTTGCTAGATTTATGCCCTTGTTTCTGTAGAGATGTGCGATGGCAAGTTATTCCATTAAATCATATTGCGAGGAATGAATGAATTGGCTTAAGATGATGAATGGCACTTTGCGCGCTTAACTTTGAAGGCATGGCCAAGTCGTAGATTTATGACATGTGGTGGCTGGAAAGAATCAACGTTCAGTAATGGATAGTGATAGTGCATATGAAAATTTGTTAACCGAGCGTATTTACGACGATGGGAGAAGTCTTTCAGTTCAGCACTTTTTTTTTTTGCGGGGACGCTCGTAAAAGGTGAGTAGTCTGAAAATATAAAACGCACATCACGGTTTTGCAAGCATTCGATGCTAGCGATAACATAGGCTTGCTCAGGGTCCCAAATAACCGCGGCATATTCAATTTAGGGCGTATTAGAGGGATATAAGCATTTCTTAACGTGAATAGAACTATATTTGGGAGTAGTTGAAGAGGAACAGGTCAACGGTTTGCAATAGCTAGGGTGATGTTGATATGGTGATGCCATGTTAGATCACACTGAAGGTGCACCCCAGGGTGTTAGTATGTGTTTGTTAGTTTTACAGTAATGTCATTAAGCATGCAAGCGGTTGAAATGCGTGCTATACGATGAATGAAAGATGTTTGCTTTGTTTTAAAAACGGTCTGGTTTGTAGGTTTTAATGTCCCAAAAAGACACGGGCTCAGAAAATTTCGGCCAATTGGGGCTTTAACGTGCACTGACATCCCACAGCACATAAGCGCCTAACTTTTCGCCCCATCAAAAATCGGCCGCTGAGGTGGGATTCGATCCCGCATCTTTGTGCACAGTAGTCCAGCGCCGTAACTGCTGCGCCACCCGGGCGGGGTGTTTTAGGAACATGTAATCATTAACGAGGATGAGTACCATGAGCTTACTGCGTTCAGGTCAGATTGTAGGTATTGGCTGCCACTGTCATTCATTTTACTGTGAATTACGCAGTCATCCATGAAAAGATGAACTGCAGACGTTACACAGGCAGGTACATTATTGCTATAGATTAGAAAAAGCAAGGAACTAAGCACGCTTTCTTGGGGTGCACCAGATGTCACGTAGCTCAAAGAAGACTTAGAGTTATTAACTGAGGTGAACTGAGCTTAACAAGAAAGGAAGTCATTATACCAGCCGAGAACATTAGGGTGGAAGTTAAGCTAAATAAATGTAGTGTTATTATAAAGGTTAATAAAATAATGTTATGATCTCCGATGTTGTTAGTGATTTCGTTATGAATGATAGTCAATAATATTTCAAAAGTTGTTGGTTAACGAAATGGGTCGATAGTTAACTGGATAAGAACGTTCACCTGATTTGAACATATATGCACTACCTTTGCTACACGCCAGTCATTAGGAATTGGTCAGTTGGATAATGAGTGTGAAAACAAAAAGGACAAGATAGCAAAGATGCCTTAGAATGTATAATTTAGTATCTTATTGTTAAATCCAGGGTGATCCGAGGTACTTGTAACTTTAAGATTGTTTAATAAAAATGAAATACCTGGTTTGGGAATAACTATTTCAGGCATGCAAATGTCATGAAATCTATTTAAGACAGAAGACGAGCGAATGTCTTCGTTTTTAAAAAACACTGATGAGAAGGTAACGTTAAAACCTTGAGCACAATCGGATTCATTATGACGCCGTTATTCTCGGAAAGCACAAAGTCGGGATGAAAGCTAGGATATGAGATGTCCGGATATTTACGAGAGTGGTTGGTTAACAGAGAATACAAGTTATGATTGATAAACTGACGTCAAGGGTATTTTATTAATGACTGGTATTCCTTGTCGCATTTCTAACACATTTTCACGTGCATAAACTGCCTTTTTTTCTTGTCTGCCGGTAAAGTCGCTTTCTTGTTATTCATACACCGCAGTTTCTGAATAAACTTTGGTGTCATATCCGAATTCGGAACCTAGGGTGAAATTGAAACGTGCCTATCATTCAGTGGGGAACCGCTTTGTTCATCTAATGCTCTTCAATCGAACGTCGATTGGTGGTGAATTCAATGACCCTACTGTTCTTGGTGGGGAGACTGGGGGGGGGGTGCTAACAATTGGTTTGGTTTGTACGCGTATGATAGCAATTTTAAATCTACTCTCATTTTGATTGGGGAGTCGCACAGTGACTTCATGTGGTTTAAAATGGTCTAAATTCGCGCTAGCGGGGGAGGGGGGGGGGGCGCATCTAGCGAATGCGAGTGGTATCAAACGATTAGTCTCGCCGAGATCTATTCAGCTTTCCTTAGCAAGCTCCTGAGTTTAAGCACCATCAGGGCGGGGGCCTCTGCAGCTCATAACGTGAGACGGCATGCTTTGTGCAAGTAATCGTATGGCGGGTGTCTTCTTCAAAAGGAGCGCCGGCGGCGGTTACTCCCTTGGCGAAAACGGGAGCCGTCAGGGACTCTGTTGCGGCTTGCGTCAACGGCCCATCTCGAAGAAATATAAGAGCATTTGCAAGAGCTCTTTCCCGCGAGAGGAGTTTATTGCAACGGCCAGAGAACACGCAGAAAAACGATAGATTGAAGTTACGAATGAATGACAGCCTGTGAGGTGAGTTTGTTCATGACTTGCAAACACTACGGCGCAAAGACGACGAATCAAAAAAGAGTTTAAAAGAGTGCGTTGTTGGGCGAGTCGGTCAGACATCTTCAAGGTATACTGCGCACACACAAAACAAGCACGAGAAAGGTAAAGCGCCTGTTGTGTACCTTTCTCGTCCTTGTTTTGTGTGTGCGCAGAATACCTTGAAGAATCAAGAAAGGTGTGGCATCGCTTTTGCGCCTTAGTGTTTACAAGCAATTTACAAACTATTGTTGAAGAAAACAAACAATGCACAGAACATATTAATGTAAGCAATATTCCTTGACTCCAAACTTGCGCTACGCAATATCATTTTGTATGTAATAGATTCTTCACTAAAGGTTTCGCCTCCTTTCATGATGAAGCACGCTTCGGTAATTTTCCTTGTGCGCAGGGGTGGCATTTCACATTACAAAGATAACAAAGTTAACTGTACTTTAGCTGATTCGTTCACTGAAAGTTTGCAAGCTTCCACTTCCTGATCTTTCCTTCTGTGAGCCTCTTTTTCGCACTTCCTTGTTCTTGCCTCTGCGCTGCCTGATATTCCCTCTACGCAGACGAAGATCACTGTCAGAGTCCCGAGGGTGGCAGCGCTTCATTCTTGCGACATGGACGACTTGTGTTACCCGAGGGGGTGGCCTTGGGAACATTAGCGAGACACCACGTAATTCAAGTCATTGATGCATGTGAGCACAATAAACGGACTTCTATAGTGGGACAACAGCTTCTGGGACTAACCACGCTTGCGGAGAGGTGTCCAGAGCCATACTATATCACCGGAGGGTAGCAGACATCCTGATACCGGCGAGCGTAGCGGTGCTTAAAGTTACCCTTTTGAGGCCAGAGTGGGTAGTCGGGTGAGCCGACGAGCCTCTTCAGCGCGGCAGACGGTGCTCGAAAAAGAAGGCACGATGTCGAGAGAGAACGGCAAAATGGTGTCGAGAGAACATCGAGGTGGACAGGCATAGAGAAGGAACAATGGACTATAAGCTGTTGCTCCCGCTTCGAGCTGTTAGAGGCATATGTAATGAGGGGAAGCACGACATGTGAGTTCTTGTGCTGAGAGTCAACGTACATTGCAAGCATGTGTCAGTGTCCGGTTTGTACGTACAACGAGACCATTTGTCTGGGGAGGATGCGGTGTAGAGAGACGCAATTGGCAAGTGCAAAAGCGCAGAAGCTGTTCCACAGCATCTGCCGTAAAGTGACGGCAACGGTCCCTAATGGTGACACGAGGAGGCCCATGAGATGGATGACGACAGCGTGAAGAAAGAAAGAGACGTCACCGGCGGTTGCGGAAGGGATAGAGGCAGTTTCACAGTAACGCATGAAATGGCCAACGCATCTAATGGCCAGCGATTGGCTTTGGACGAGCGGGGAAACAGGCATACGATGTCAATACCTACTTGATCATACAGTGTTGTCGGTGGTATCACCGGATGTATGCAGCCCGGCGGAGAAGTCATGGGAAGCTTCTACGTTCTATCGCAGACTTGGTATCTTTGCAGCTGGTAGCTTCAGTATTCTGTGGGTCACGCCTAACACCGTCTTTGTCAAGCGAATGCCTAAGCACAACGTACTGGCGTTCACCGAAGCGGCACTTCTTGAAGTTCAGCACGAGCACGGCTTTCTCCATCTAGTTAAGGACCACATCTAAATGGCTTTCGTACTCGGCGAAGGTCCTCCCAAAAATCGCCACATCATCTAGGTAGCACATGAACATTTGCCACTTCAGTCCACGCTGAAGAGTGTCTCTAAATCTTTCAAAGGTTGCAGGAGTGTTGCATAGGCCGACGCAATAAATTCATATAACCCATGTGGAGTCACGAATGCCTTCCCTTTTTGTCTTTCGGATGCGTCGGAATGAGGCAGTATCCGGACCGTAAATCAATAGAGGAAAAGTAGGAAGTTGAATGGAGGCAGTCAATGGCATCATCACGCACGGGAGTACGTGCACATCCTTCTTTGTGACAGTATTGAGGCGGCGATAGTGGACACAAAATCGCCATGTGCCATCTTTCTTTTCACGAGAATCACAGGTGCCTCCCACGGGCTAGATGATTCTTGAATACTTCATCTTTGAATCATATCACGGATCTGTTCGTCAATTATCTTAAGTTCTGAAGGTGAGACACGGTATGGCGTCTATCGAATCGGGTGTGCAGACCCGAAGTCGATCATGTGATGGGTGCGGAAGGTGGAATCGGTGGTGGCTGATCTTGAGCAGTCGAACATGTCCGCATGTTTCATAACAACCTCCAATAATATTCGGCGGTCGCTGGTGGGTAGCGATTCGTTTATCATGGACTGTAACTTGGACTCGGTAAGATCAGAACATCTAGTTGAACTAGCCACGTCATCACTAAAAGTGGCGACGTGACAAAAAGGCGTTTGCTTCAAAGTCGGCGAGTTTGAAACCACACGGCAGTACGACAAGTTTGTTGGAATGGTTGATAGTCCAAAGCGTGGCCCGACCCCGTTCACTCGAACAACGCAGCGGGGCATCAACACATCCTTTTTCGGGCCAGCAAAGGAAGCGGGTTTCGCCAGAGCGTCGAAGGCATTGGGAACCGTGCCTGAGGATACAACTCGGACGTAGAGGGCGGATATCACCGGAACGGCGGTTCTTCACAGGCAGAAAATGCTTGGGCATCCCACGGCAATTCTTGTATTAGGGCCGATCGAAGGCTAGGGCTTATTGACATCCCGCCACTGCTGAAGTTGAGCATTGCGCCACACTGTTGTAAAACGTCAACTCCAAGAATAATTGCGTGCGTAAAGCGAGGGAGCACCATAAGTTCAGTTCTAAACAGGTGTCCAGCGATCGCTACACTTACATAACAAATGACAAGCGGAACCAACTATTCTTCTCGCAAGGCTCGAAATATGACAGGTCTGTCCCAAGCAAACACAATTTCGCTGCCGAGGCGGTTCTTTAACATCTAAACTCATCACAGACCCGTAGCACCAATATACACTAAGGCCATAACACAAGCACCTTCCATTAACACTTCCAGGCGGTTCTTTAGCATAAAGATAAGTAGAGGAATTGACAACATTGATGACCGGGTGACCGCACTTCCATCGGCCGCACACGGCGGCGAAGAACGACGAAGAGAGGGCGAACGTCGGGAGCGGCAAGCAGGGGGGGGGGGAGGGGGGTTAGTCTCCAATTAGAAGCTGGAGAATCGTTTCGCTGTGGAATGTACCGGTAGCGAACTGAAGAGGGTAGAAAGGTGGGGTTATGGCCTTCTGGACTGAATTGATATGTCGATGTCTCGACCATTGGCGCTAGTAGCGGGGAGCTGGTTCCTGCGCCACCAGAATAGGGATGCGGCCGAAAATACCACAGCGGTAGTAAACTAGTGAGTGGTGCACGAGGACAGTAAGGATAATAGACCTCTCGGACAGGATCTATGCGATTAGCAAAGCCCATTCGCTGGCGTCGTTGTGGAAGAGGTGGTGCGCTGTACTAGGAACGAGTTAGCGGAACAGGGTCGTAGGAGTTGTTCCGGTGTTCATGGCCAAGAAGATTGTGGCTGGTAGTGCCCTGAGAAGAAGAGCGGTGGATGGGAGCTTCCTACAGAGAGCAGCAATTACAGGGAAGGGCACTGCGAGTCACAAAATCTTGATTCCAGAAGAGTTCATCACGAACAACTTGTCGAATCATGTCGGGTAAATTAGGAGGGTCATGGGAATCCGTGCTTGCGACAGTGGGGACATTACGCAAGCGGTCGAACTTTGGGATAATGCGTCGCAGTACTTCGAACGTGTGACAGTGTTTAATAACGGCTGTGGCAGAAGCCAAGTTATCTTTTGTGATTAAAAAGTTCTAGACATCCCCCGTGATGCCCTTGAAGAGGTGGCCAACTATGTCTTCGTCAGACATTCGGGATTTACCGCTTTACAGTGTTTCAGCACCTCCTCGATTTACGTTGTGCACGTTTCCCAGGCAGTTGCGCTCGCTGGAACAAATTTTGCTCAGCGCATTTCCGTTTTGCCACGGTATCCCCGAAACAATTCCGAATCTCCTCTTCATAGCGGTCCCAGCTCGTGTAGGACGCTTCATGGTTCTGAAACCATGTCAGGGCAGTGGCGTCCAAGAAACAACGTTGACTAGCTTGACCACGGTGTCCCAACGGTAGTATTTGCTCACCCGCTGATAACTAGTGAGCTAATCATTCACGTCTTCGCCAGCCTTGCTAGAAAAGGTCCGTGGATCGCGGTAGTGCTGCCAAACGGGTGCCGCTGCGGCTTGCTGTCATTCGTCGCCTTTTTGGAGCATGTTCATGGGAAAAGGTGGAAGCCCGCGAGTCGTCGGCTCCAACGAGGCCGAGAAGGGTCAGGGGTGATCCTTCCCGCTCCTGCCACCGCATTGTTAACCTTATTTACAGAGATGACTCCACTTTAGCTTGTGCGCTCACAGATCGCTGGCGAGCTTCCTCTTCCTCGTCCTTCCTCTGCGAGCCTCTTTTTCGGACTTCCTTGTTCTCGCCTCTGCGTTGCATGACATTATTTTCCTTGTAATAGTTCCCCTTATTGAATTGTACAACCCATTTCTTTAATTTACTTGTGGCCATGTATGCGTAGCAGTGAGAGACATTCGGTATACATATCTTTTATTCCTTTTCATAGACAGTGACCGATGATCTGTCAAGTAGCATGCAGCGATTTCAATTTTGTCTGCATAGTATATCGATTTGGCAGTCTCCAAACGCAGTCTCATACATCGGATGAATCGATAGTGTCAAGTCCATTTGGTACTACAGTCTCTCGCACACACTACACATGTGTCCAAACAGGTTGTTCACTAAGTCTGCTTCAAATCTCCAGGTGGTAGATGCACATTCGGAAACCGGAATGCAGGGATCAGTCACACGACGTGCCTTCAGGTCCTCGTCTGTTAGTAGCCCTTGATTGAACTCTTGCTAGGCGCCATGTCGGACGTTATGCTCCATCTATTACGCTCGGCAGTCTGGCATCCCCGTTTGGCAAACCGTGCTTCTTTCTGTTCGAGCGTCTCCACTGCTCTCTTCGCCTTTTTACTCTCATTCTCTCTGCTGCTGCTATGCGCCGCTTTTTACGCTTTATCGGTGGCTGCGTTTCGATGGAGGCGAAACAGAGAGACGTCCGTGTGCTGTGCGATGTAAGTGCACGTTAAAGATCCTCAGGTGGTCGAAATTACTCCGCAGCAATCTACTATAGCTCCTCTTTTTTGTTTCATTTTTCTCCCACCTTTCTTCCTTCCATTAGAGAAAAGTTCAGGTGTCCACAGACACAAGTGTGCCAGCTACTGCGCCTTTCCTTTACTGTGAACAAATTTATTTCTAATAATGATAATGTTATTTTCACTATAACAATCCATCAATCAATAATAATAATAATAAAAATCAATCTTAATTTAATTTGCGCAGTAACACCCATGTGGTCTTCGTGCTGCAGCACAAAAAAAAAATCACAATGCACACACAAGTTTTACGCACACAGGTAGAACACAAAAGAAGAAACAAATAACACATGAAATGAAACAGGCGAAAAGTGTCACAGAACGAAAGAAATCAATGAGTAGCTTGTCTTATATACACAGTCAAACAATTGTAGAGCACATCCCGAGAAAAAAATAGATAGAGAGAGAAAAAGAAAACAAATAACTGATATTGATTATAGTAATAAAAATATACATAAAATAAACAACCATTCCAGGCGCATTAAGGGCGGGGTACTTAAAACACAGGCTAGAAATATAGGGAAATACAACAAAAATATAGAATTGAACGCGGGACAGCAAGATTCGAAAATAAAGTTTAAAGTAAAATATAAACAATATTAATAATAATAATAGTTTATTTCAAAAAGCAGCGCATACAAGAACATTCCCGGGCATGCCAAAGCCAGCTCTGGCTTGTTGGGCAAAGCCCGGCAGCAGGCGGCGATAATTTGTGTTTTCTGACAAAAGTGTTTCAGATTCTGTGTAAAAAAGCACTCAAAGAGAAAAACAAGTCAGCTAGACAATGGTGCGTTTTTCAACAAACTACACAGCCGTTAGAAAGGTCTCACACCAAACAGAAAATGAGGAATTTCCAAAATAGCATTGTAGGAAAGAAAAGATGAGGACAAGTAAAAAATAGCGAAGTTGTCTGCAACAATTCTGTCAAATCAAAATCCAGGAAAAGAATAGCTCAGGAGGGCTTTTTTTAGCGCCTTCTTACTCATTAAATCCCGTATCTCGTCGGGCATTCTGTTAAATATCGCGGGGACCATAAAAACAGCGCTAGCTTACACCCTACTTAGCTTGCGGGGTAGGCAGTGCATAAAGGTCGGCGGCAAGTAGGGGGGGAGAAAACTCGTTGAAATGTGAACTGGGGAGCCCAAATATTCCTGACAACAGCATACTGCAGAAACACCGTGTCAAATTTAGGAAAGTAGAATGTCTGGAACAATTCGTCTCCTTTTAGCAAGGAAGTATTGTACGCCACATTTTTTAAGGCACTTGTTAACAGATTATTTATACGCGTTTTCCAGAATTCAGCTCATTTGATGAAACAGCATATGTCATACCGCAACACAGAGTAGCCCAAAAAAGGAAGTATAATTTTTCTTACAGATACAGGCATACATAATTGTATAGTGTATAATACGCAAGATGTGACCCTTTATGGATCACTGCCTTGTCGTGGCGGAGGGGCTTGCGAAACTCGATGAAGTCGAGAGCTTTGCTGTGTAGGGCCACCCAAGATAGACAGGTCACGGCAGAGAGTTCTGACAAAATCTGATTCACTGGAGAAGATAATGGCAACCCACTCCAGTATTTCCTGCCAAGAAAACCCTATGGCCAGTCACAATAGGATTAAGGATATGGCGCTGGAAGATGAGCCCCCCAGGTTGGAAAGCGTCCCACACGTTACTGGGGATGAACAAAGGGAGATTCCTAGTAGCTCCAGGACGAATGAAGCGGCTGGGCTAAAGCCAAAAGGACGCTCAGTTGTGGATGTGTCGGGAAGCGACCGGAAAGTCCGATGTTGCAAGGAGATATATCACATAGCAACATGGAATGTAAGATCTATGACTCAAGGTAAACTGGATGTCGTCAAGCGTGAAATGGACGGATTGAACATTGATATCTTGGGTATCAGCGAGTTCAAGTGAACCGGATTGGGAGAATTTAACTCCGGCGACCATAATGTTTTTTATTGTGGGCACGAATCCAGGAAAAGGAATGGGGTCGCTCTCATAGTAAACAGAAGAATGGGCAAAGCAGTGCTAGGGTACAACCCCAAAAACGACCGAATGATTTCACTTCGGATCCAAGGTCACCCTTTCAGTATAACAATTATCCAAGTCTATGCACCAACCACTACTGCTGAAGAAGCTCCGCACTCCATCATCAAACGCCCTTTTTCTCATAGGAGACTGGAACGCTAACGTGGGAAGTGAAGAAATATCCGGAATTACAGGCAAGTTCGGTCTTTGTGAGCCAAATGAAGCTGGGCAGAGGCTAGTAGGAGTTTTGTCAAAAAAAAAAAAAACAACCTGACCATACTCATTTTCAACAACATAAGAGGAGCCTGTACACGTGGATTTCCCCGTACGGTCTGTACAGGAATCAGATTGATTATATTCTTTGCCGGCAGAGATGGAGAAGTGCTATACAAGCAGTAAAAACAAGGCCTGGGGCCGATTGTGGCACCGATCATCAGCTTCTTGTTGCCAAATTTAAGCTTCAATTGGGGAAAACGCAGAAAACTAGAAGGCCTTTCAGGTATGATCTGGATCAAATTCCATCAAAATATGCTGTGGAAGTGAGGAATCGATTTCAAGAATTAGATCTAGAGGACAGAGAGCCTGAAGAGAGGTGGACTGATGTTCGTGATATAATACAAGATGTTGCTACTAGGGTAGTTCCAAAGCAAAAGAAATGCAAGAAAGCGAACTGGTTATCTGAAGAGGCTTTGCAAATAGCTGATGAAAGGAGGATGGCAAAAGTTATGGGGGAAAGAGCAAGATAGAAGGTTCCCAATGCGGATTTTCAGAAAATAGCAAGAAGAGATACTATGTTCCTAAAGATACAGTGCCAAGCAGTTGAGGACAACAGCGAATTGAGGAACACAAGAGCTCTGTATAAGACAATCAAAGATATCAAAGGAAGCTTCTGTGCTAAGCTGGGCGTGATAAAGGACAAACAAGGCAGGGACCTCACTGAAGCCTCAGAGATAAAGAAGAGGTGGCAGGAATACACAGAACTGTACAAGAAGGACCCGGATGTGCAAACCAAACCTAAGACGGCTGTGATTATTGATCTCGAGCCGTGCATCCTGAAGAGTGAAGTTGAATGGGCCTTAGCCAGCGTTGCTAAGAACAAAGCTAGCTGAATTGATGGCATTCCAGCTAAGTTGCTTCAACACCTCAACCATGACGACTGTGTTAACGTTCTGTATACAATATGTCAGCACATTTGGACAACCCTGCGGTGGCTACAGGATTGGAGGAGGTCAGTTTACATCCCCATTCCAAAGAAAGGCTGTGCCAAAGATTGTTCCAACTACCGCACGATCGCGCTTATTTCGCATGCTAGCAAGGTGATGGTGAAAATCCTCCAAGGTAGGCTGCACCAGTATGTGGATCGCAAGCTTCCGGACGTGCAAGCTGGGTTTCGCAAGGGCAGGGGAACTAGAGACCAGATTGCCAGCCTTCGCTGGATTGTGGAAAAAGCAAGAGAGTTCCAGAAACCCATCTACTCCTGCTTTATTGATTATGCGAAAGCGTTTGACTGCGCAGATCACAGCAGATTGTGGCAAGCTCTCCAAGAGATGGGAGTTCCAATTCACCTCATCTGTCTCCTCAGGAACCTGTATAAAGGGCAAGAGGCCACAATCAGAACTGGGCATGGTCTTACTGATTGGTTTCCGATTGAGAAAGGAGTGAGACAAGGCTGCATACTGTCGCCCTGTCTATTTAAACTATATGCCGAGTGCATCATGAGGAAGGCCGGTCTGGACGAGTCTTCAGCTGGAGCGAAGATTCTGGGAAACGTATCAACAACCTTAGATATGCGGATGATACCACTTCATGGCAAAAAGTGAAGTGGAACTCAAGAGACTTATGATGCGCGTACAAGAAGAGAGTGAGAAGTTTGGACTTAAACTGAACATTAAAAAGACAAAGATCATGGCGTCTCGCCCTATCAATTCCTGGAGCATCAAGGAACAAGAAGTGGAAGCTGTAACACATTTTCTCTTCTTGGGCTCCAAGATTACTCCGGAAGGAGACTGCAGCCATGAAATTAGGAGACGCCTGCTTCTGGGAACAAGAGCCGTGGCTAGCCTTGACCGCCTAGTAAAGAGCAGAGACATTACACTGCCAACCAAGATCCTTATAACTCATGCTACGGTATTTCCAGTTGTGATGTACGGACGCGTGAGTTGGACTGTGAAGAAGGCTGACCGCCGAAGAATTGACGCGTTTGAATTGTGGTGCTGACGGAGACTCTTGACAGTTCCTTGGACGACCAGAAGATCAAATCAGTCGATATTGTCGACCATAAACCCTGACTGCTCATTGGAGGGTCGAATTCTAAAGTTAAAGCTCAGCTTCTTTGGTCATCTGATGAGAAGAGAGGAATCGCTGGAGAAAGATTTGATGTCGGGAAAGGTTGAAGGTCACCGGAGGAGGGGTAGGCAGCGAACGCGATGGTTAGATGGCATCCTCGAGGCGCTGCAGATTAAGTTATGTCATGTTAGGAAGATAGTGAGAGACCGCAAAGCGTGGTGTGATACGGTCCATATGGTCACGATGAGTCGGACACGACTGAACGACTGAACTGAACTTAACCGTTCTCAGCTGTTTAGATATATTAGAAGAATGAGATCGCCAACTGAGGTCATAGTCTAGAAACATGCCATATACTTCACAATTTCAAAATAGTGAACCGGCGAACAATGGCAAGAAGTGAAATTTGAAGAATGCAACTTTAAAGGAGCGTCTAAGTTTAGGCTCTTAACAGGGTTTATAAAATATATATGTTTTGTCTTTTTGTTGTTTAGAGTGAATAAATTTGAATCATACCAGTTCATTGCAGCAGTAGCGTCTTTTTGAAGCAACTCGACACAGGCAGGGTGGTCAATATGGCGAGAAATGAGAAGCGTGTCATCTGCATATTGATACAGCATACAGGAGGTAATACTATGCGAGAAATCATTAAAGAACATGTTAAACAACAAGTGTGTGTGGAGAGAGCCCTGCGGAACACTACATTTTACCTGTACAGGAGAGCTTGAACATTCTCCTATACAAACAAACTTATTACGATGGCTGATGTAACTTTTCAAAAAGTCATGAAAATGACCTCGGAAGCCATAGATATGCAATTTTTGAAGCACGATTTTATGGTCAATTGAGGCAAATGCTTTTGAGACATCTAGAAAGATCCCACAAGCTATCTGATTAAGTTCAAAGGTTGAGTGCAAGTAATCCGAGACGTCTTCCAATTGCCCCTGTGTGCCTTTGCCTACCACAAAAACCGTTGTGAGAGTCAGAAATAATGTCATGCATGCTCACAAAACTCTGCATAGCCCTGAATAGTGATTTTTTTGTAATATTTGCGCAAGACAAGGCAGCACGGATATTGGTCGGTAGTTATGACTTTCAGAGAGAGCTCCCTTTTTGTGCACAAGGATCACTCTAGCAAGTTTCATAGAAGTTGGAATTTTACATGTCGTAATGATAGTGTTTATTGTACAGAGAAGTACATCCTTCAGTGCTTCATATTATCTAGTAATATCATCCATTCGGATAACATCTATGCCAGTGGTGGAGGTGCCAGCAATCCCCTTAGCCAGCAATCCTCAACCTGGAGCTTAGCAGCCGAGCTTTACCTACCACTTCCGCGATGCCTGAGACCGCCAGCCAACCGCCAGCCCCATCGCCTGTCATCTGTCCCGGTGCAGCGCGTTAGCGCGACCCAGCCATCTTCAGCGGCACCGATGACACGGATGTAGAAGACTGGTTGGCGTCGTATGAACGCTTAAGTGCGTACAACAAGTGGGACGACACCGTGAAGCTCACAAACGTCATTTTCTATCTGAGCGACGTTTCTAATCTATGGTTTCGAAACCATGAGAGTGACATTTCTACCTGGACGGCTCTCAAGACCAGCCTGACCGAAGTTTTTGGCCGTCCCGCTATACGTAAGCTTCGCGCTGAGCAACGCTTGCAAAGTCGGGCACAACAAACCGGCGAAAACTTCACCAGTTTCATAGAAGATGTTGTAGACCTCTGTAAGCGCGTAAACCCTACCATGAGCGACGCCGAGAAGATCGGACACATTATGGAGGGCATTGACGATGACGCCTTCCAGATGCTCGTCGCCAAAAACCCCCAAACTGTGTCCGACGTTATAAACTTCGGCCAAAGCTTGGATGAGCTGCGCAAGAGGCGGCTTTCCACACGACATGCTGGCCTTCAGCAGGCCACTCTTTCCAGCTTGGCTCTCTCCGGGGACGGTGCCCAGGACCAGCTGTCGCTAATTCAGCACATTGAACAATTTGTTCGCGAGGAGGTCGCACGCCAGCTTTCCTTGTCCACCTTCACTTGCCCGCCAGCACCTGCGCCTGCGCCGCCGCTCACTCCCACTCTTCAGCGTGTCATACAAGAGCAGGTCGCTGAGGTTCTGCCTTCACCTCCTCAGCAGCCGTTGGTGGCGGCTCCTCTCACGTACGCTGACGTTTTGGTGCGGCCACCACCCCTTGTCGCCCCTGTGTACAGCCGGCCTCCCCTCCTATACGAGCCTCAGGGACGCCAGCAAAATGAGCAACCTACAATCCCACCTTATCATCCAGTTCTCCGCCGTCGACCACAGCCACGCCCTTCCAACTCCTGGCGCACACAAGACAACCGACCTATCTGCTACGCCTGTGGAGTCGCCGGCCATGTGGCTCGTTTGTGCCGCAATCGTGGCCCTCGTCCCTACGACTATACACGTGAGCCGATGTACAATAATCCTCCGTTCCCATCGCCTGTGTTCCCTGAGCCTCCTCTGCAGTCCTCTTCAAGTTGTGATCGCCGCTCCCACCGCTCGCCTTCTCCTTGCCGTCGTTCCCGTTCTCCGATGCTCCGCCGCCAATCAGCCGTGAACACGGAAAACTAACGGCCGCAGTTCCGGAGGCAAGAACTGCGCCATCAGGGACCAACTCAAGACCTGTTCACGTACCAGCCAACATTATTACCATATTCATCTAGGGAGTTCCTGTCGAAGCACTAGTAGACACTGGCGCAGCCGTTTCTGTTCTTAATTACGCCCTCTGTCGCAAACTCAAAAAGGTGATGACGCCGCTTCCTGCAATTTCTCTTCGCACAGCCAGCGCTCAGGATACTCGACCATTAGCCGCCTGCACCGCCCGCCTTGTTATCGACGACGTTCAATACACAATAGAATTCCTCGTCCTCGCCCGCTCATCACACGACGTTATCCTTGGTTGGGACTTCCTCTCCAATCATAACGCCATAATAGACTGCGCCCGTGCTCAACTTGAGTTATCATCCCTCAGTGACACTTTTTTCGACACAACCGCTGCTGCTGCAGCTACCGTGCACGTCGTAGAGGACACCGACGTTCCGCCTTTCTCCTCAGTGCTTGTGCCTCTTTATTGTGCTGCTCTTTCCGACGCCACTGTTATCTACGCACCTTCGTTACGATGCGCTGACCAAAAATCCGTGTTGCTGCCCCATGCTGTGCTGACAATTTTCGCAACTCAAGTGCTATTTTTGTTTGTAACCCGTGCCCCTGCCCTACCACTTTACTTCGTGGCCAGTCACTGGGTAGTGTTGCTTTGCTCGATTCCACGACCATCGCCAGCCTTCACATCAGCGCCATAGCACCTATTCCTGTCGCCACTCCATCATCTCTCGAAGTTTTCCACCGGTCCATCGACGCTAGCCTGACGCCCTTACAACGAGCCCAGCTTGTCGCCATCCTACAACGTTTCGCGGCTTCGTTCGACTCCCAGCAACATTCGTTGGGGCGCACAACTACCGTTACTCACCGTATTGATACCGGCACCCATTCCCCTTTGCGCCAGCGTCCGTACCGTGTTTCAGCCACCGAGTGCCGCATTATTGACGAACAGGTGACCGACATGCTCCAGCGCAACGTAATCCAACCGTCGCACAGCCCTTGGGCGTCTCCGGTCGTCCTGGTCAAGAAAAAAGACGGTTCCATCCGATTCTGTATAGATTACCGCCGACTGAACAAGATCACGCGCAAGGACGTTTATCCTCTACCTCGTATCGACGACGCCCTTGGCTGCCTGCAGGGAGCTCAGTTCTTTTTTTCAATAGACCTGCGTTCCGGCTACTGGCAGGTGCCGATGGCAGAGGCCGATCGCCCAAAAACCGCTCTCGTCACACCCGATGGGCTCTATGAGTTTAATGTCATGCCATTCGGACTGTGCAATGCCCCTGCCACATTCGAACGCATGATGGACAACCTACTCAGAGGGCTCAAATGGCACACTTGCCCTTGTTACCGTGACGACGTTGTCATCTTTTCCCCAGATTTCCATCTCACCTCCAGCGCCTTGAGACAGTTCTGCGATACCTGACCGACGCTGGCCTCCAATTAAATTTAAAGAAGTGCCGTTTCGGAGCACGAGCGAGAGAGAGAGAACAACTTTTATTTAAAATGCCTGCAGAATCGGTTAGGCTCCCTCCAAGCAGGGAGGACAAGCTTTTACCGTGACGCGGCCACTACGTCAGTCTCGTGCGTTGTGCTCCTTGAGGTCTTGTTACGTCCCTCGCTACTTCCGCGGGTTCGAGAGGGCCGCCGCCCCCTTCTTGGGGTGCTGCCCCCCTCTCCTCGGTTTCGCTCGGTCGCTGCCTCTCTAGAGCTGCTGAGACCTGCTGGACGGCCTTGAGTTGTGTCTCTTGATAACAGCTCCTCGTTGCAGCCTCTAGCTGCGGCGGGATCGTCGTCTTCTCGCTGGCTTCGCGCGGATTTACGCTACAGTCCCAAAGGATGTGAGTCGCGGTGGCTCTCTCCTTCGCGCACAGTCTACACATGTCGCTCGCGTGCACACTCGGACACATGTGCTTAGCTAGCACCGGGGTGAACAGGGACCCCGTCTGTAACTGTCTGTATAACACTGCCTCCTTCCGGGTAAGCCCCGGGTGAGGTGGCGGCATAGTCTGTCTGTTCAGTCTGTACCATTTCACTATTTCGTTGAAGGTGGTCATCGTGTCCTTGGCACTGCGCCGCGACCAAGACTCCGAGTCGGCCGTGCTTGCAGCCGCGCGGTTGGTTAGTCCTCGCGCGGCCGAGTTGGCCGTCTCGTTGTTGTTCACGTTTCCGCGTTCCGACACGTCACTGCCCATGTGGGCCGGAAACCACTTGATCACCACAGGACTTTTGCGTCCGATGTCTTCGGCCTTGCGCAGTATGCGCGCGGCCTCACTACATACCCTACCCTTGGCGTAGTTCTTCACTGCCGTTCTAGAGTCACACAACACTGTAGTGCATCCGGGGTCGGAAACACGGCAGCTAACCATACTCGGACATGTCGTCTCCAAGGATGGCGTTCTTCCCGATCCGGCAAAAGTACGCGCTGTGGCAGAATTTCCCAAGCCAACTAATGTGAAAGAACTCCGCAGCTTCGTCGGCCTCTGCTCGTACTTCCGCCGCTTCGTTCGCAATTTCGACACAATCATCAACCCTCTCACCAAGCTTCTGTCCAGCCACGATCTCTCAGCCTGGTCTCCGCACTGTGATGATGCCTTTGCGACACTCCGCCACCTTCTGACGGCTCCGCCAATCCTGCGTCATTTCGACCCTTCTTCTCCCACGGAAATCCACACTGATGCCAGCGGCGTCGGCCTCGGCGCAGTACTCGCTCAGCGGAAGTCTGGCTTTGATGAGTACGTTGTCGCTTACGCAAGTCGGACCTTAACAAAAGCTGAAGCAAACTATTCCGTCACCGAGAAAGAGTGTCTCGCTATTCTCTGGGCAATAGCAAAATTTCGCCCCTACTTGTATGGCCGTTCTTTTGATGTCGTCACCGATCATCACTCCCTCTGCTGGCTGTCTTCTTTGAAAGATCCTTCTGGTCGACTGGCCCGTTGGGCTCTGACGCTCCAAGAATACGACATTAACGTCGTCTATCGCTCTGGCCGTAAACATTATGATGCTGATGCTCTCTCACGTTCTCCCTTGCCGTCTGAAGCCACTCCTGCTATATCCGTTCTACATCCCACCGACATGCCCACCGATATGACTTCCGAGCAACGCAAAGATGCATGGATCGCCTCACTCCTTGATTTTTTATCTGGCCGCGCTTCACGACCTCCTTGCCGCACTCTCCGTCGCCAGTCTCACCATTTCGCCATCAGAGACGAGCTCCTCAACCGTAGGAATTACCTTCCAGATGGTAGAAAGTGGCTGCTTGTAATTCCGACCCATCTACGCTCCGTGATTTGCTCCCATTACCACGACGATCCCCAATGTGCCCACGCCGGCTTATTGAAAGCCTTCACTCGCCTGCGACAGCGGTACTACTGGCGTGGGATGTACCGTTATGTTCGTCGGTTCGTCCAGTCCTGCCAAGGGTGTCAGCGCCGAAAACACCCACCTCGCCAACCCACCGCTCCTATGCAGCCGCTGACCTGCCCAGCTCAGCCCTTTGAGCGTGTTGGAATAGACCTATACGGCCCGCTTCCTAGCACATCAACAGGCAATCGCTGGATTATAGTTGTAATCGACCATCTCACACGCTACGCCGAAACGGCACCTTTGACATCTGCTACAGCCCAAGACATTGCCTCCTTCATCCTCCATCACATAATTCTTCGCCACGGGGCTCCCAAAGAATTGCTGAGTGACAGAGGTCCCGCTTTCCTTTCTGAAGTTGTCGAAGCTCTTCTAATAGAATGCAAAATCGTTCACCGCGCCACCTCCTCGTACCATCCGCAAACAAATGGAATGGTTGAGCGCTTTAACCGCACCATGGCCGGCATGCTAGCAATGTATGTCGCTTCCGACCACTCCAACTGGGACCGCGTTCTTCCATTCGTCACATTCGCTTATAACTCTGCCACACAAGCAACCACCGGTTTCTCACCATACTTCCTCCTGTACGGTCGTGAGCCCTCTTGTACTATGGACACCATTCTCGCTTACCGACCGGACTCTTCCGAATTCACGACTGTTTCACAAGCTGCAACTTATGCCGAAGAATGCCGCCAGCTTGCCCGGTCCTTCACTTCTCACGCCCAGCAACAGCAGAAAACCACCCGAGATCAATCTGCACTTCTTACTACTTACCGTACAGACTCTTTGGTCTGGCTATGGGTGCCTTCCTCCAGTCCCGGCCTTTCATCCAAACTTCTGAGCAAGTATCAGGGCCCCTACCGTATTGTCAAGAAAACATTCCCCGTCAACTACCTCATCGAACCCCTCACACCATCCACTGACCACCGTCGCCGAAATCGTGAAATAGTACACAGTAACCGCCTGAAACCTTACTACGATCCGGCCATCGTCACATCGCTATGAGCCGCCAGGATGGCGTCTTTCGCCCGGGGGAAGTTGTAAAACAGGTATTGGGCTCTGATATGTTCAGCGCCTATTGCTGAAGAGAACGACGACAAGGATGTTCAACGCGCGTTACGGGCAGGAAGGAAAAACGACAACGAAGCTCGCTTCGACGCTCGTACGTGTGCTGACACGTCTCACGACTGATCACAGAACGTTCTACTGACTGTTGACGACGTATCGCCCAGGTCAAGGTCTTCTACAACAATATTATTATTATTAATAATATTATTATCGCGCTCTGCATCCTGGCATCTCCGCCTGGAAAGGCGTTCTCTTTGTTCGGGCGTCTCTGCTGCGTGGCCAGCGGAGTCGGCACGTGGCTGTGAGCTCTGATGTCATGCACGCGCACCTGTGGCGCCTCTCCGATGCCGCGCATGCGCACTAGTGGCCAGTCTTACACGCGGCGAAATGCTCGCATAATTAGCGTAGTGTAGCTCTTGCTTCAAAACAATACAAATACTCGAATATTCTGACAAATTGATGTAAACAAAGACATACACTAGAGTAACGGCACAACTCGAACATTTCTGGGCTCCAGAATTATTGCTACAGAGGAAATTTTGTTCGATGTGCTCACAGTCTATAAGAGTACTGAGAAAAGCACTATATTTATAAAGAGATTATGGCCGTAATAACACAACATGCCACATCATACGTATGGAACCGGTACATATTGTAGCAGTCCTGAAGAAAAGGAAGCTGATAGCACAAGTCAAGGAGAAAAATGTTGAAAAAAGACTTTCATGCCGGAGGCGCTACCGTCGACCACCTGAGCTCGCTGCCCTCTCGATCTGTTGTTCAGCGCTCCGACGTCAAACCCCCTTCGTAACTAATTGGTGATCAAGTACGTTGTGCGACTACCCTCACGACACATCCTCAACCGCTGGTGCTTCGTCGGAGCCTTAACCTTGCTTTTTTTGCGCCCTTTCAGCAAGAATGCAGCAGAATACCGAGGAGTCCCGAGAATCACCCCCGTTGACGATGTGCCGCCGACCACCACGAATGCGACGCTATCGTTTCGTGACCCTCGTTCCTTTGCCGGTCAAGCTGGGGAAGACGTCGATGCCTAGCGCACTCATTATGGGCATGTGAGCCTCTATAACCGTTGAGATTCGGTGGCTAAACTAGCGAATGTTGTCTTCTTGATGCAAGCAGCCTTGATGTGGTGTTAGAACCACGTGGACTCCCTAACCAATTCGAAGAGTTTTGTCGAAGCAGTCAAGGAATGTTTCGGTGACCTAGCTGGAAAGAGTAAAATGGCCTAGCAGACACTTGCTCAGAGGGCTCTGGTAGCACGGAAAACTTGCACCACCCACATCGAGGCCATACTCAAGTTGTGCAAGACCGTCAACATCAGGATGACTGAACAAGATAAAGTAGGCCATCTGCTCGAGGGCGTTCCGGAAGACATCTACCACTTTCTTATTGGCAAAGACAACTTGAGTTTAGTCTGACGTCATCCGACATTGCCGGCCATTCGAGACCCTCAAGACTCGCCGTATTACACTGAATTTTGGACGGCTCGCAAATGTCACTACAGTGGCTGGTATAGAAGAATCACCTCCTATGCGCCATCCGTGAAATTGTTCGCGATGAGATGTTACAACGTGAGCACTTGCATGGCCCAATGGCTTCGCATTTGACGTGTATGGTTTTCCAACCTATGGGGTTGCGTGCCCGCCGATGTCAGCTAATGTCACTGACTACGCCTGCCGCGATGACCTGTACACTCCACGACCAAGACCCGACGAGAGCCACCAACAATTCTATTATCCTAAGCGCAGAGATCCTCGCTCTTACTCAAATCGCACATCGCGCCAACCGCCGGTCACCTGCATCGTCTCGGAACCACCATCTGGATATTCGTTGCGTCCTACCGTGCAGGAACCAGCTGACACGCCCTTTTTGATCGACTTATTGCGGTGGTCTACCGGTGTGGAGTCGCGGGTCACATTTCCCGCTACTGCAATCGGCACGGACTGCTCAGGAGTCCTCCGACGGCATCGAATCAACGTGCTGACCAGTCCTACACCGATACTTATCGGCGAGATCATCCTACCCGAAGGAGCCGTTTGCAAAGCGAAGGATTGCGAAGCCATTCCCCGCATCCGACTGTAGCGTGATACCACCTCCTTCGTTTCATGTGCACCATTTCCCGTCACCATGGCGCCTATAGCCGCCACCCTTGCAGGGACACTAGCCAGCGTGGCCAATCGAGGTGAGGTTGCTGGACAGTGTGCTCTGTTACCTAGTAATCCTCCGTCTGTGTACATGTTAAAAAACAAGGTTAATGTGGTTGCTGGCAGTTCGTCTAGAATGACGTTGGTAGAAACAAACAAGCAACAATAAAATTATGTTTATTTGAGGCCAATCTGTTAATTTGTATGAAGTGAGTGGAGATTTATTGTATCCGCTCGTGGTGTAGAGCATTAAAGTTTCCTTGGGGGGCAAAGTATTTCCGGAAGAGTTTTCAATACTACATCGATCTACACACGACGTAATCTTAGTAATTGACTTCCTTCGTATATCCGGCGCTACAGTTGATTTCCGGACGAGAGTGCTAAGTGTTAGTGGTTTTCTTCCACGCGAACGTTTGGAAAAGTCATCAGATTATGAAGACGTTTTGTGTGTGAGTGATGAAGTCATCGTACCACCACATTCTACAGTGTGCGTTCAGGTGTCCTGCTCCTGCGCCATTAACGACTCATTTGAGTCTACTGCGGCACCTCTTCATTAACAGTGCGTAGAGAAAAAATGTGTTAGTGCCGCATTGTTTGATTTGTGTGAAAGAGGGTCGTACCGGACTGTGTATTGTAAATTGCTCAAAGGAAAGGGTCGCTTTCCTAGTGGGTTTGAAACTAGCTTCGTGTAGCGCAGCTATCCCAAATTATGTAGCTCTCGTTACTCCTTCTCCCGAAAACCCCGCTTCTCACTCGTCCGCTGATCACAAGCTTGTTCCGATGATCAGCGCATCTTTAAACGCCTTGCAACGCCAGATGTTGACGAACCTATTGTATCATCACGTCTCCATCTTTGATTTCGCGCAGTCCGATGGCTCGCAATGTTTCCTTGTCTCGCGCACGCTATATGATTGACACGGGATCTGCCCATCTGATTCATCAAAAGCTGTACCATGTGTCGCCGTCAGAGCGTAAGATCATCACCGAGCTAGTCCAAGACATGTTGAATGGCCGCGGGGCCGCGTTGCGACCGGACGCTGCAATACTCCTCCTTTGCAGCGTCCGGTCGCAACGCGGCCCCGCGGCCATGCCGGCTTCGAAAAAGTGACGTCCTAAGGTTTACCTTCCTTCATTGCCCGCGCAGACTCTTCACTTGAGAATCGTATGTGTCCCGTTTTTATGTTGTTCCAATGGATCCAGTACTATTCGAGGTGGCGCCCGCCGGGGTGGCGCAGTGGTTACGGCGCTCGACTACTGTTCCCAAGAACGCGGGATCGAATCCCGCCCTCGGCGGCCGCTTTTCGATGGAGGCTAAAAGCAAGGCGCCCGTGTGCTGTGCGATCTCAGTGCACGTTAAAGAACCCCAGGTGGTCGAAATTTCCGGAGTCCCCACTACGGCGTCTCTCATAGCCTGAGTTGCTTTGGGACGTTAAACCCCACAAACCAAACCAAGCCAGTACTCTTCCTTTACCCTCCGCATTTTCGTTTCTCCGTGACGCTCACGTACCTAAGGCCTTTAGTAACGCTGCTGCTTGTGGCCCGAGTTTTCATAGCAACAGTAATGCCAATGCTAACGGTCCGACTTGGTTAACTGAAAATTTGGCGTCACTTCCACCACACTTTCTCCAATGCATTGGTAACGGCAATGGCTTCTCCTTAGTTTCCTTCCTCCAAGGCGGCGGCTCCAATGCGGTTCTCCAGCTGTGGTCTGTGTGACGTGACTTGCTCCTCGCGCATGCGCACCTTGGCTCATCAGGAGCTCCGCGATATGGCTCAGCGAATAGCGTAGTAGTGTTGGTTACGGAACTAAATTTCATCAGTGTGTGTGAAATGCTTTTGCGCAATTAATGGCGGAGTCCCCCCTGCGTTGCATCGAACTCAAGCTGCGCGTTCCTCTAAACGACCACTGGGATGGATCAAGTTCTATGAAGCGGCCCCTCCGCGGTGGTGCAGTGGTAAGACGCCCGACTACTGAGGTGGAATACCCGGGTTCGATTCCAATCGCGGCGGTTGCGTTTCGATGGAGGCGAAACGTAGAGGCGTCCGTGTGCTATGCGATGGCAACGCACGTTAAAGATCCACAAGTGGTTGAAATTATTCCGTAGCCCTCCACTACGGCTCCCCTTTCGCTCTTTACGTGTTTGCTCTCGCCTTCCTTTATTTCCTTACAGTGTGGTTCAGTTGTCAACAGAAACAAGTGTGACAGATACAATGCCTTTTCCTTCTTGTGAACCAATTATTATTATTATTATTTTATATTGGCCCTATTGAATGTCATGATTATGTGATGATTTAAACTCCTCCCTTACTCTCTTATCTCCATTCTAAAGGAAATGTACAAAACAAGTTAAAACGTTTTTATCCTCGGGAAACATTCGTGGTGGCTGCCAACTGCACCTTCCATTTAGCACCTTCCGGTCTTATTCAGTCTCAGTAAAAAAAAAACTAATAAGTGTAGTAGGCAGCCGGATTTCAGGCATTTTATCTTCCTTGTAATCTTCTGTATAGCAGTTCCAATCAGTTTACCTTCGAATCAAAGACTGTATACATTATAACTTCGCTCGTTATGTACATTCTACTTATGCACATTCATTCACTGCTGCGCTAAGTTTGACACACTATTTTAAGACGAAAGCCTTTCAAGGCTCATAGCGAATTTCTCTCGTCTGCGAGATGTGTCGGCGAGATTCTGCGAGATCTGTCAGCGAGACGACGCAGTAAGTTCTGATGTCAACATAATTTCCCTAGTAAAGACATCGCAATAAATTTTGACGACGACTTTAGCCAAAATAAAGTAATGAGAGTAATAAAAGGGTGTGGTGATTATTTTAAAACAGCGCTAAAAACCCGAGCAGATATAAAGACAAACATACATTGCCGTGTTTCTAGCGTTGTTTTAACATAATGTCCAACCAATTCGCCCAACAAGCCCCTTTGGGTGCAGACGATCTGTATGTGAAAGTACTGAAATATATCTTAAGCAGCTACACAGGAACCATAGCTTTGCATAAAGAAACAAAATTTCTACTTCCTCTAAGCAAGCTCTGCTTAGAGGAAGTATTTACAGACTTGGAATGGGAGCAGTTAGGAATAAGGTTCAATGGAGAATATCTTAGCAATCTGTGATTAGGTGATGACATTGCCTTGCGAAGACACTCAGCGGAGCAACTGAAAAGAATGATTGATACCTAAACAGGAATAGCAGAAAGATAGACCTGAAAACCAATATTCAGAAGACCAAGGTAATGTTAATCTGCCTCGAGAATGAAAAACAGGTTGGCAGTAGCGGTGGCGGCAACAGCGATCAACCGGCACCTGTATAAACCTACGTTCATGTCACAGTGTCACCGGAGAGCCAGGCTTCTCGAGGGCTGCTGACGTCACCGGACAATCTGTGGAAATCATCTTCGTTGAGGCAGCTAGTAAACAACACCCCCTGTCCAAGCGGACTACGCCCCCTGTTCTGTCTACAAAAGCCTGATGCATCGCAGCAGTTCTTCACACGCTTGGCAGTAGCGGTGGCGGCAACAGCGATCAACCGGCACCTGTATAAACCTACGTTCATGTTACAATGTCACCGGAGAGCCAGGCTTCTCGAGGGCTGCTGACGTCACCGGACAATCTGTGGAAATCATCTTCGTTGAGGCAGCTAGTAAACAACACCCCCTGTCCAAGCGGACTACGCCCCCTGTTCTGTCTACAAAAGCCTGATGCATCGCAGCAGTTCTTCACACGCTTGGCAGTAGCGGTGGCGGCAACAGCGATCAACCGGCACCTGTATAAACCTACGTTCATGTTACAGTGTCACCGGAGAGCCAGGCTTCTCGAGGGCTGCAGACGTCACCGGACAATCTGTGGAAATCATCTTCGTTGAGGCAGCTAGTAAACAACACCCCCTGTCCAAGCGGACTACGCCCCCTGTTCTGTCTACAAAAGCCTGATGCATCGCAGCAGTTCTTCACACGCTTGGCAGTAGCGGTGGCGGCAACAGCGATCAACCGGCACCTGTATAAACCTACGTTCATGTTACAGGTTAGTTTTGCTCTAGTTACTGCATTATTTTCACGTAATTGCCGCTGCCGTTGCTGCCACTGCGTCGCGGAAGCCTCTGTGTGTTCTCTTTCTTATAGCCATGACAGCCTTGCCTGATGATGCATGCCTTGCTTGCTATCAGTTTTTTCAAGATGGAGATGAGATGATGGAATGTGCAAAGTGCCGTCAGTACTACCACCTAGGGAAGTGTGCGGGCATCAGTGAGCATGCGTATAAAAAGAAAAACATTGAAGCAAGAAAAACCTTGAGATGCCCAACATGTCGTTTATTGCAAACCCGCACTGATGAAGGGCAGCACTCAAGTCCTCACTCTCCTGTCCTAACTCAGCAACTTGCTGAGATAAGTAAAGCCATTGCTGCTCTCACAGTAAAGGTGGATGACCTCTCATCCTTAAAACAAACTGTAACTAGCATTGAAATTTCTGTCAAATACATTTCGGACACATATGATCAGCTACTTCAAACATAGAGAGGCATGAAAAAGAGATCGATGCTATTCGCAATAGGGTCGATGAAATTGAAAAGGATCACAGCAGAGAAGAAATCGGAAAGTTGGAGCTTGAACTGAACGATATGGAATGGTACAGTCGCTGCCAGAACATGGAAATTCGCGGATAACCCCTATCAGTAAGTGAAAACCTGTTCGTAAGAGTGAATGAAATTTCGAATCAGCTCGATGTACCATGCCTCACAGAGAACGACATCGAAGGCCTACATCGTCTGCCCGCTCGATCAGACACGGTTCCAGCTGTGCTTATCAGGTTTGTGAAGCGGGCGACGAAAGCAAATTGGATGGCTAAGCGTTCAGACCTTAGGGACGGTATCTACTTTGTTAACGACTTGACTGCTTTAAATAAGAAGCTTTTGTGGCTTGCGAAATCCGCAGCCAAAGAAAAGGGATATGAATTTGTCTGGACAAAGGAAGGGAAAGTGTTTGTTTGAAAGGAAGCAGGTGCAAATGCCATCAGGATTGGGCGTGAAGAATATTTGAACAAGCTTGTGTAGTCCGGCCTCGTATAAAAGTTTCATACGAGGATCCCCCCTTTTTTTTCTTACCATGTCTTATTTCAATACCACAACATTTAACGACTTACTCAGAAATGCTAGCTACTCCTTAGACAAGTCTTTATCTATTTATAATTTTAATGCTCAAAGTTTGAAAAATAAAATCGAGCGCATTGAAGGCGAAATTAAATCACTGGTGCACGAATTTGATTTTTTGGAATTTACGGAAACTTGGTTCAGCTTTCCGGAAGATGTTATGCCAATGGTAGGATATGAAGAGGTATCACAGTTCAGGGCAAACAAACGCGGAGGGGGAGTATCTCTTTTTATAAAGAACCACCTACGTTTTGACATAATGAACATTATTCACTTGTGACTGACCATTTTGAAGTTGTTACTATCCTGTATCATAATATAGCTATCATGGTAGTGTATCGTCCTCCTCATAGCGACGTGTCTGTGTTTTTAAAGTATGTTGAGTCTTTTTTGGAATATACCAGTCAACACAAAATGTATGTAGTACTACTTGGTAACCTGAATATCGATATTATGAGTGTTAGCCAAACACAAATAAGATTATTGGAAATAATGTTATCTTTTGGTTGCGAAAATATTGTTGATATGCCTACACGAATAGGCTATCAGACAGAAACCCTACTCGATGTATGTTTTACAAACTTTTTACCTAACAACACCATTTCTGGTGTTTTCTCTTCGGGAATAAGCGATCATCTTCCATTTTTTGCACTTTTTTCGAATGTGAAGGCAGCGGATGCTCCTGTTTACATACGTAAAACCTATGACCAAAAGAACATCGCTAAATTTTATTTACTTATGTCTGAAATTAGCTGGGTCGATGTATTCAAAGCGGAGAACTCATCTGCCGCTTACAAAGTATTCATAGAGAAAACACTAGATGCGTTTAACAAGGCGTTTCCAATTGAAGAATTTAAGAAATGCAGGAAGGCAGAAAAAGAGTGGATCTCACGGGACCTTCTAAAACGTATTAAACAAAAAAGTAAGTTGTTTGCACGATTTCTTGGAACACGTAATCAAGAACATTTGTTAGAGTTTAAGACGTTTCGGAACAAATTAAATCAGGATCTGAAAAAGGCAAAATCGCTTTTTTATCGCCGAAAGTTTTCATCCATGCATAATGCTAGATCCCTATGGGAAGGCATCAATAAACTTATTGGAAGAAAGCGACATGTTCTTCCTTCGGAAATGCAAATCGATGGAGTTCTTTAGAGCGGTGCCTCACTCGCTAATAAACTTAACGACTATTTTTTAAATGCAGGAAATCCCACTTCATATACTCTTCCCTCAGCTGTAACATCTGTCGATTCTTTTTTGTTTCCGGCATGTCAGAGTTCAATATTCTTATCTCCGACATCAGAAGATGAAATTCTCTCAATTATAAACTCAATGCGCAATACATGCTCTCCTGGCCCAGAAGGCATTACTGCACTAGCCGTAAAAGCTGCTGCTACATTTATTACCTTTCCTCTCGTACATATCTGTAATCTAATGCTTCTTACAGGTGAATTCCCAGAAAAAATGAAATCCGCTCGTGTTACAGTAATTTTCAAAGGAGGCAATAAAAATGACCCCAGTAACTATCGTCCTATTTCCGTACTACCTTTGTTTTCGAAAGTTGCAGAGCGAGTTATCTTTACGAGGGTATACAAATTCCTGAATTCTAATAATATAATTTGTAAGGAGCAGTATGGATTTCAGCCTGGAAAATCCACGCAGGCAGCACTGCTCGAAATCAAAAATAGTTTGATTAATAATACTGAACTTAAGCTTTTCACTGTTGGTGTATTTCTTGACTTTTCTAAAGCCTTTGATTCGGTCAAGCACGACATTCTACTTCATAAATTGCA
The DNA here is from genome assembly GCF_055883805.1 of Amblyomma maculatum. Taxonomy (NCBI): domain Eukaryota; kingdom Metazoa; phylum Arthropoda; class Arachnida; order Ixodida; family Ixodidae; genus Amblyomma; species Amblyomma maculatum. The sequence continues at coordinate 160,009,444 of NC_139353.1, read as the reverse complement.
GAGATATGGTATTCGTGGAACGCCTCACAGGTTACTGCAAAGCTACTTGTCCAATCGCACTCAGTACACACGACTGAACAATGCCGTATCTGAATCAGAAATAATAAACTTCGGTGTTCCGCAGGGATCCATACTGGGGCCCCTTCTTTTTATATTATATATCAATGACATAGTAAATATTTCAACTTATTCTAACATTGTTTTATACGCAGATGACGCAAACATTCTTTTTTCTGGTTGTGATCTCCGCGAACTAGAGCGTCGCACGAACTCCTGGCTAGATTAACTGATGCTTTGGCTTGCTGTAAATAAATTGAAATTGAATGTTAAGAAAACTAAATTCATATTATTCCGACCTAAAAATAAGCCTATAGATTATCCCATTCAACTCGGGTTTAACGATACCCTGATTGAATCTGTAACCTCCTGTAAATTCTTGGGCGTATTTTTCCGTAGTGACCTAGGCTGGGGAGACCATGTAAATTATGTTCGCCTGCAGGTAGCTCGGTCAATTGGTGTGATCAATCGTATCAGACACCTGTTGCCCTTGCAGACAAAAAAACAGTTGTATTTTGCCCTAATCCATTCTCAACTGGTGTACTGTAATCTCATCTGGGGGACTTGCAACAAAACTTGTTCAGACAGACTATTTTCTTTGCAAAAAAAGAGCTTTACGCGCTTGTTCCACAAACCCTTCAAACGGCGGCCACTCATTTCACGCCCTACATATTCTTCCATTCCCTGTGTGCCATAAGTATTCTGTTGCTGTGCATATCTTTCATGAAATTAAGCAAGACATCACATCATTTAGAAATACATATCTGAACAGAAATACCGGCTACAGTCTGCGTGTTACCTCTCTTGTTTCCACTCGCGCCCGGACTAACTACGGCACCCAACATACAGATACCCAAATTAGTATAGTATGCAATGCCTATCCTTCAATAATTGATGATGCTATAAACAGTAAAACTATTTTTCAATTTAAAAAGAAAATGAAGTTGCTTTTTTCCACTTCTTAGGAATGCACCAAATCTATGTGACTTGTAGTGCTTGTCGTATATTATTTTGTTTACATTTTGTGTCGCGAATTGTAGCGTTACTGATATACTTACCTTGTTTACGATGCCATGGTTCTTATATACTTTCTTATAATGCCAAATATAATCTATGAGATGTTTTTTTTCTTCATTGGTTATGTTTTGTTTTGTTTGGTTTTCTTGGTGAAACTTACCTTGACCTTGTCCATCCTTCTGTCATTGATGTGTGACCCGGGGTGAGGCCTCGTCAGGAAGAATGCCATCAGCTTCTTCCTTTTGCCTCTTCCCGTGGGCATGTTCTGTGTACATGTTTCATGTCCGAATAAACTTATTATTATTATTATTAAATAGGTAGAGAAGCGCTGGAAGTCGTAGCCGAAATATATACTTAGGACTGGCAGTAACCGCAGATTAGTATCATGAAAGAGGAATTCCTAGGAGAATAAGATTAGAGATAGAATGCATTTGAAAAATATTATTACTAGCAGCTTACCGGAATGGCTCGAGAGGAATGTATCTTACGTGTAGTTAATTACCTATAATATGTTATTGAGCGCGTGGTAAGTTGATTTGAATCTACAAATGAATACTACAAGCGTTGATACCTTTAAAAGATCGTATGTAAGTGTAACAGTACGATTCTTTTGTATGTTATACACAAAAGACATGTCTGCTGCTGTCTGTATTTGGGAGCGAAGGCCAAGTCAGGCTTGCCTCCTTTTGACTTGGCTTCTTTCGTATAGAAAAAACGAAATAACGCCAACTCCAACTCCAACTTCAGATATGAAGCAGGCAAAGTGAGTCAGAAAAACAACTCTTGTTAATGACTTTCTAGTGAAAATCAAGAAGAAATAGGCCTCGGAAGGGCATGCAGTGCGAAGAGAGGATAACTAATGATAACGCAGGGTAACAAATTGAATTCCAAAGGCAGGATAGCTTCGCAGAGTTTGGCAAAATTTATGTGAGCGGATGAGGTTTAAGAAATTCGCAGGGGTCAAGTGGATTAGCTAGCACAGGAACCAGTTAATTGCAGAAATATGGCAGAAGCCTTCGCCCGGCAATGGCTATAGTCCGGCTGATGATGAATGAAATTATAACGAGTAGAGCAAGTCTCAAGAGACAGAAGATCCACTAAGGCTTTTAGGCGAAGCTATGTGCAATCCTGTAATATTGTGCTTCCTTTTCGGCATTAACATTACATTTGAATATTCTCAGTGCCGTCATTGCCCATCCGCCATACGTGGGCTTCAGTGTGGCCAATATGTATATATATATATATATATATATATATATATATATATATATATATAATGGTGAGCTAGAGAGAAAAAATGTTCATTGATTGGACATTATCCAGGTCGTCACATCCTGGAGAGAGAAGAACATCGAGTTGCTTTGTGTGTATCGTTTTGCGTTATGCTTACATGTTGGCATTAATGGTATCTTATGTTGAAAATGTCGTTCTAATCAAACTTTTCAAAATCAGGTTTTTTTCCTAAGCAGTTACTGAAACATACCCCATGGATAACACACGGGGCAAACAAAAGCCTATGCTGCTTCTGCACATATATGCAAGGCTCTACATTACGACTATGTACGTTATAACATGAGAGTATAAACTCCATACATTTGAAGAAATACTCCCCATAGTTGCTTTAACCTATTCAGCATTCAATACTCCCCAGACTGCTGGTAAATATTCCCCGACGGTTGTAAAGAAATACTGTCTCAAGACAACTGAACATCAAATTTAGAGGGGATGGAAAATTCCTCTTTATGATAACTGCTTTGTGAATAAAGACTTAATAAAACATTTTCTTAACCATAGTCCCCATTTGGCTGTGCGCTAATGAAGCTATTTACTCTATTTTGGGAGGTCAATTGCTAACTATGCAGTGAACCATTCTGGCGACGATAATTTTTGTTCACAAAAAAACAAACAAAAACAAATCCCTCTGCGAGAAATCCAAAAACCAAACTCACTGTAAACTATGTTTTATTTTCATGTAAATCCTTTAAACACAAATAAACAGTATTTTACTGGATTTTAGCAAGAACCTATTGCCTCTCATGCAGGATTGGTTTCAGTGGAAGGTGGACGTGTTGGTCTGCCGTATAATATTCTTAGCTTTCTAATCGAAGCAAATGCTTTAAAGAAAGCAGTAAAATAAGTTAACGTACTTCAATAAACGTGCCAAGCACACATTGCGCTTGGCGTTAATTATGCGCCAATAAAGCTAGCGCAAAACAAAATCTTTATAAACTCCTTAAAAAACAAGCAGTAAAAAAGCACCCGCATGGCCTAAGAGTAGCCTTGGATAAGTAGTCCAGGCGGATGTATTTCCATCTAAAATGTGTGGGCCATGTTTGTAGTCCTTGCAGATTCGGTTATGGGAAGTGGTCTGATGAGTTCACAGAGACAACCGACCAATCAGGCCCGGCCGTATCTCATGCCAACTACCACCTTTCTGGTTTGGGGTCGGAGAACGTGATAGCGTCAAAAGCACCGCCACCTGGAAATACTTTGCCAGAGTAGTCAGTATTGTCAGCAGAAAATCACTGCCTTGGCATTTGCAAGGGCCATAATTGGAACGACGAGGGTTCTACTGAAATTTAGGACAGGGCTATGGCCTGAAAAATGGCAGTTGTGAGAGTGGGTCAGAGAAATAACTCAAGTCACTGACATTCTAATGGAAATCAAGAAAAAGAAGTGGGCATGAGCAGGGCACGTAGCACGAAGAGAGGATAACAAATGGTAGCTTAGGGCAACAAATTGGATTCCAAGTTTTTAGATTATATCGTCTTTTACCCTCATCAACCTACCACACTCTTATCGCTTTTACGGCCCCCTACACCGTGTTTGACGTCGACTACTTCTGGTTTTATCACTCAGTTTTCTTCTTATATATTGCTCACTTATGTTCAGTAAATCAGTTGTAAGTCAGCGCTAGTGTTGTACGTTTCGTTCTCTCGTCCCTGTTCTTTTGCGCTGTTTTAGAATGGATTCCAAGGGAAGGAAAGCGTAGCAGGTGGCGGTAGAAGGTTAGGTGGGAGGATGAGGTTAAGAAGTTCACAGGGGTTAAGTGAATGCAGCTGGCACAAGACCGGGATAAATGGAAGACCCATGGGAATGCATTCGCTGTGCAGTTGGTTTAGTACGGCTGCTGCTGCTGAGGATGTTTACTTGGCTACTGGTATGGTCTTGCGGACGTCTAGTCAAGTTGTGTGACATGGCGAGCCATTTGGTAACCGCTGCCAGTTCAGGTTTGACTGTTATTTTTCCTGTTACTGTTAGCCTCTTTCTTGTCTGAGATGGGAGAGAGCAATAGGAAGGCAGCCCTTCGGGATACTCAGATCCCGAGTTAACCACGCTGCCATATAGGCCGCACAGACACTTTTAGAGAAATTGTTTCTATACGAGCTTTATATTTACGGCGGGTGGCTTCTCCAGAAACCGGTAGGTTACGACCGTATCTAAAGCCCGTTATACTTAGTGGCACGGGCCGGGGCACATTATTTTCAATTACTTGTGGCCTATTATATGTATGCTAACTAGTATATGTGTGTGACATATACAGTGACCAGTGACATACGAGTTGCAAAAACAATGGAGGCGAGCGCGGACCAGGAAGGTGAGCCGACAAAAGGCTGCCGTTGACACTACTTGTTTAATGACACTTGTTTAATGGAGACAGGCGGATTTGCATTTAATGGCAGTAGCAGTGCTGCTAGCAGGTTTGCGTTTGGAGTAAAACTGCTAGCAGCCCTGCTCGATCCGCATAACGTTTCGCAGAATGGACGAAGTGGAGATGGTGTGCGACCGCGTGGCCATTATGATCCGGGGCGAGTTCCAGTGCCTCGGCTCTCTGAGCCGCCTCAAGGACAGGTTCGCCCAAGGCTTCACGGTGGTCGTGAACACCCACGATGAATACAAGGAGGACTACGAGTATCGCGCCAAAGTGGTCCGCTCCATCGCTGACAATTTCCCGGAGAGCAAACTGCTCCAGTCGCACGAGGTGCGCATTTTGCAGCGGCGACCATAAAACTGATTAGTACGGAATTAACCGTTTACCAATTGATTCATGTCACTGCAATATAAAATTTAGCTGTAATCACCCAAGTATTGTATTATTTATTTTGTTATTTTATTCCGTTTATGACAATTACTCATTAACCTAATCAACCAAGTAACTTGTAAAGAAGATCAACAGGCGCCACCCCGCCCGCCCGTGACACGAGTACGTGCTCCAGGTAATCTGATGGCACTGGCGCCAGGGCATCCCCGTCGCAAACTATTTATTTACACCATATTTTTTTTATCTTCTGTGTTGTGTTATTTCATCACTTCAATGCTTAATATGGGGATGTTTCGATGACACTATATACGGACACGCTATGGTGACCCGCTCTGTCCCCAGCTCCTGGTGACAGGCACTCATGCCACTCGTTAGTCAAACAATGTTTTGGTCTTAAAAATTCTCGTTTCAAGCCACTCCCCATTACAACCCCTTAAATATTTCTTCAGTATGAAAAACGTAACAGCACTGTGGTTTCTAAATAATCTATTAGGTCTGCAAAGGCTTATGCAAACTTTAACTTTATATATGCTAATAGCAGAATATTCTTTGAACAGCAAAACACTAAGCAATAAATAGATGTACTTTTCAAGAGTACGGACAGCTAAAAAGGGCCCTTTACTCTCTTTATTCTCCTCACTCTTGGGACAGAGCTCTCTTTTATCAAAAAAAAAAAAAAAAGAACTCTTCCTGGGCGAAAAGGCTACTGGCACTTTAGATAATTATTTCCTTATTTACGTATAAATATGGCGAACATATCAAATATCGGAAGTCATGATTCGTGACATTGTCGAACACAAAAAATGTCAGCAAGAGCAACAAAATTGACAAATAAAACGAAAAACAGATAATGGCAGGACGCATCATATCATAATGCGCGACACCAAAAGAACTGAAACACATAGATGAAAAAGGGCGAAAAGTATAAGAATTTGTGAGGCAGAGCGTTCTATTCGAAAACCGTTCGTAGAAAAAGGGAGTATTTTTATGCGTTGGTGCGCGTAAAATTTAGCACAAGACAAAGGCTGTATTTATGACGCGAGAGTCTCGTGGAATATAGTCTTTAGGTCGGACACCTAGTCCGACTAGTTGGGCTAACAACGGGTTACTATTACCCTCAGCATATGAATAGAAAGGGGTGCATCTAAAGTAACAAATAGCAGATATTGACGCAATACATTACTTCTTTTGCTAAATTTTAATAGATATGTACCTGTGGGTTTGATATTATCAGTGAATATGTGAGAGCTTGGATGACCAACGTCCAGTGCTAAGATTTTTAGCCCACACACGCCCTGACGTATTTTACCTCCCTTCGATAAGAGCACCGAATAGAGTCCTTAGATGGGCGAGCAACGACTTCGCACAATTCTGCTGCTAGCCGCCCCAGACTTCTTTCCGCCGAACCATTTATGCGCTTTGTTTCAGCGAGTTCTTTGTTTGACCTAAACTAGACCCCCAACTATCCAATAAAACGCAGATGCTTCGAATTGTACGGCACATTTATTTCGCGGCAGAAAAGTGTTACCTTCTTTTTCTCGTTATGAGCTTCAAATTCCCTGGAGTAATCGAGAGCTCGGACGGATTCCACAGGGCTACCTCGAGTATCACCTGGAAGACAAGGGACTCTCCTGGAGCGAGCTCTTTGCGCAGGCCGAGTCGCTCAAGCGCAAGCTCAACCTGCTCGAGTTCCTCATCAGCAACACCACACTGGAACATGTGTACGCGGCGCTGGCCCGGCTGGACCGTGCAAGCGCCAAGAGAGGAGGTCGGGAGGACGAGAAAGAAGATTAGCGCTGCTCGTCAGTGCCATCCATCGTTGCACGCGTCGTCAGTTTGTGTTCTTGCGTGTGCATCGTATTCTCTCAAATTTAGGACAAAATATCAGTAATCTTTTTTGACCACCGTCGTACTGAAATTTAGAGAAGGCGGTCACTGAATAGATCGGTCCGGTTCGCTGCTTTTTGAGGTCTGTGGAGACTTCAGCACTACATCGTAAAACATAATTTCACTGCATTTCACTTTTTACCTGCCTATACATCTCCAACTTTAAATTATTGTTATAGGCTGCCGCAGTTTGAACAACATCTGCATCAGTGAGGCAGTGGAACTTTTCTTCGGACATATAGTGTGTGCATGGAGGCTTGTGGGCCTTGACTTACACACGCCTAGAAGAAAATAGCCGACGTCGCCACTACGTTCACTTATCTGACTCATACAGAGTGCATTATTTTAGCCTTCTTCACGGTATGCAGTGCAGTAAACCATGTAACCAGTGCCACACAAACCCACTCGTCTAAGAGTAGTTGAAACCCACTAAATCTGTCTTCGAAAATCTTGGAAACACAGTTTTCGGCAAATTGTACATTATTGATGAATCATCAGTGCACATCTGGGATGCTAAAGAGAACGCAATGGCCTGAATGAACTAATTGTTTATGCTTTATTCATAGTAGGTGTAACTTTTAAAGACTTCTTGTTTTGTTCTGAACTGGAAAGTACCAAAACCCTGTTCCGTCCTCTGTGTGCGCATAAGTTGAGATCACGAGGATTTGCTTCCTGTGTGTACCATAATTGCGTTTGTGGGAAAGTGTGTGCGCATGACATTGTTTCTGCTCTAACCTGTTTTATCTTTCTGGTAAGTTGAACAATAAATTACATCTATTGGACATATATCCATCTCCTTGCGGTCGTGTTGCACCGCAAAGCGAGCAAACATGGCCCGCAGCTCCTTGGAACTGCAGTTGTGGGCATCGAATCTATGCGAGAGGCTTCCAACCACTTGCAATGCAGATCGACGGCGAACAAAATTGTACCCTTAAAGGGGCAGAAAGGTTTATAAGCAAACAAGTCAGTAGAATCTTCATGAACTCTCATTGGTGCACAAGTGCTTTACTCAGAGTGATCAAGTTTCCTGGCACAGTTTACATCGACACCCCTGACGCTCAATCTGACTTTCGATGCCAGACCCCAAGACTGTACTGCGAACCAGAAACTTCATATGCACCACGCCCGGGGTGTGCGCTGTGCAGAATTTCGGTGAGTTGATCCTGTGCAGGTCCCGGAATTACCACATGAAAGCCCGAAAAACTCTCTTGGTAAACTGACAGCTCATTCTTTCTTGCCATAAAAAGACTGAAATATTCTTGTACGTCTTGGCCGGCCTTTCTAGCCCCTATCAAACTGTAGCACCTGCATGTATATTGTCGTAGACGCCAAATAAAGCAAAATCAGCAAAGAAATGCTAGCTGGAGCATGACAGCTCAGTTTTCATGTAGTATACGGAGTTTATCGTCCAAAAGTGGCATCGGCTATGAGGTCCGCCGTAGTGAAGTGCTCCAAAACTAAAACACCTGGGGTTCTTTACCGTGCGCCGACACCGCACAGTACACAAGCGCCTTCAGCTTCGTCTTCATCGAAGAGCGATCATAGCTTCCGTGATCGAACCCATGTCTTCCGGCTCAGCAGTCAAGAGCCCGATCCACAGAACCACCACTGGACGGCACAACACCGTTTCTCAATATCTTATTAACACAATATAAAAAATATTAATACAGTATCGATGCTTTCGGTGTATGCGTGAAAGACCTGTTTTGGCCGTTCATGAAATTAAGTTTGTTGAGTCTCAGGCAGAAACAAAAAAAAAAGCTACTAAACTCAACCGTTTTGCACGCCGACGTCTCTCTGAAATAAGGAAATAACAATTTGGATTGCTTTTAGTCGGAGTGCAGACTGCTAAAAAAAAACAAAAAAAAACACGAATGCAGGTATCAACTCGCCCAACCGTCTGTAATAGTCGGACTTATAAGCCCGTTAAGGAACGGCAAACGAAAGCCAAGAAATGAACCACTGGTGGCCGAAAACGCACGTTTTGCCTAAGCAAGCTTCAGCGCGAAGCTCGTCGATCCGGTTACATCTTACACTATGGAGTTCGATCTAACATTCTACATTCTCATGAGCAGAACCAAAAAAGTAAAAAGCAAAACGTGTGCATTTATTACATGTGAAGGGCAAGCCCACAAAAAAATGCCACCGCAGCGAATAAACGGCCATTTCAGTTCAGTTCAGTCGTGTCCGACTCTTCGTGACCCTATGGACGATGTCACGCCACGCTTTCCGGTCTCTCACTATCTTCCTAACATCACATAACTAAACGGCCATTTACAGACATGCATAATCTACCTTCGTATATTGCGTAAACGAGAGAACAGTGCGCTTCAAAATGCTGCAGTGCTCTCTGGAACAGGAGCAAATGTAAGTAGCGAGGCATATCACACACCTGCATGCATGAGTGGTAGAGTGCGTTAACGACAGCATTGAAGAACGATCGCTCACGAACATGTATTCAACGCGAGGCGGCCGCGCTACCCGCAGTCCTCCGTTCGCCTAGCCGCTCGCGCCCGACAGATGTCGCCTGGTGTCGAGAATAGGAGCACGCTAACAGCATGCGCGTGAGGGTAAACAAAATTTGGTCTCTACTGAGAACACCCACACACAGGACCCCATGATCCGCTTGGAAAACACAGTCCAAGATCTCGAATACATTACATTATGATCGATACGACAATCAAAAGCATGTTAGAATCAGTTATCAAGCCTATGATAGAAAAACATGAACTAATTTTAATTAGGTTGCAAGCGCAAGAGGTTAGGTCTGACCGCAAAATTCAGTAATTTTTGGATGTTTCTAACAAGGGCACAAAACTACAGGGTAAAATGGAAAATCGTCGCATATTCAGCACTCAGCTTGATCAAGAACTAGAAGGTGGACGACAGGATGAGATATACCGTAACCTAAACTGACCATTTTGCAATGGAAAGGCAGGGCACTTAGCGTGTGGGGACTCACGCCCCTTTTAGTGTTTCAAACTGTGAACGCTTTTGACCTGTTTGTGTTGGAGTTTGCCCGGGCAGCGCGAGTACGCATGAGAGAGCTGCTTGGAGCGGGGGCGGCATGTTATCGGCGCGAAACAGAGGTAGATAAGCGTATCGCGAGCAAGGCTCAGGGCTTTTTGCCGGGCGGCAGGCCAGCGAAGGGCGGCCAGTGACCGTCACAGGCCGGTGGGATGTACATTGACGACAGAGCGGAGTCCTGCTAGACGCAGACAGAAGCAGTGGCTACAAGAATGGCATAGGCGTATTGGTATGAGTTGCTGCCATGCGAGAAGCCATGTTTTTGTACCGCCGTTAAAACTATGGCCCTAATACTCGCTCTATTCGCGCTGCAGTGTTTTGTGTTCCAGCGGTAATACCTTGACCCTTGTTCTGTTTTATTCTTGATAGCCTATTGTCGCGCACCTCGACGGCATGTTTTCAGCGCAGTTTTGTCCAATGTTGCTTCTTTTTTATTCAATACATTTTTGTTGATCCGGAACAGGCCGGTGTTTTTAAGAAAGACGGCTTTTCACTCGTTGGGCAAGACCATGTCTCGCGGACCCGTATTCTAGAAGGCGGAGCCTTCAAGCGTAATAGGAAAACAGTACAACAATATATAGACTCTTGCTCATACGCCTCAAGTATTAGCCCTGCTAGAAGTGAATATGGAGGCTAAGATAGAGGATTCTTAACACATCAAACAAACCACTCGACATGCATCTTGATCCACAAATCATGCACAGCAACCACTGTATGTACACCTGATGTACACAGCGACATTGAATAAACCTTCAAAAAGTTGCTACCATAAACAAAAACAGAAAGGGCACATATATACACAATCACTCCAAACAGCGCCATGTAGTCTTTGACGTGCTTTTTCTCAAAGAACTAAGAAAAGTTCACACAGCTCCCCTTGCTATAGTCGGCGACTTTAACGCTTCAAGCCTCTTATGAGGATATGCAAGGGAAGACGTGAAAAAAAAACTATCATCCGCCATCGCAGACATGGCACTTACCTTACTCACGTACCCGCAGCACTTGACGCGAGTCGGTACCAGCATAACGCGGGATATCTCCCTCTACCTCACACTCGTCCGCAACAGCCGCAACTATGAGTGGCTTAATACGGCAGAGACCTTAGGAAGCGATCACTATGTGCTTAGACCATCTTTGAAATCAACAAGCACCGCATACCATGAGGGCAAGCTAGAATGATAGTCTGGGAGAAATTCAGGAAGGACACAAAACTATATAGTTACGAAGAGTGTGTGGCCTTCGTTCTCACCCTTGAAGAAAAGCTGACAAAAGCCATTGCCACGACGGAGGACCTACCAGCTGTTGACAACTATCTCCTACCCGTTGGTGAAGCTAGACGTAGTCTCATAAAACGGTTGAAGAAACAAAAGCACAATAGAAAACTAGATCGAATAGATCGAATAGTTAAGCTTGCTACTCAAGCAGGCCAATACGCATGGCACCTCGCTCGCCCCAATTGGCTAACATGGTCGAATTTCTAAAAGGTCGCCTAGACAGAGTATGGGAACTTTCTACAATACCTAATATACATCCGCCGAAATCAAAGTGTGCTCAACATAGAAATTTTCGTCCAGCGTTACATAGCATTCAAGGCACGGATACCGAACTCTTGCCTCAAGCCACGCATCGCTATATCTGCACATCGAGAGACGCAAAGGCCTAAACTCCGGAATACCAGGTGGAACCGAACGAAGACCTAGATAAAGACTTCACTTTAGAAGAAATCATAGCAGCAATAGCAGATATGTGCCTAGGTACAGCCCCTGGACAAGACTAAATTACGGCCAGACTTCTAACAACCCTCAAATCCAAAGTACGGGGGGAACCGAACAAATACCTAGATAAAGACTTAACTTTAGAAGAAATCATAGCAGCAATAGCAGATATGCGCCGAGGTACAGGCCCGAGACAAGCCAAAATTACGAATGGACTTCCAACCAACCTCGGCACGGAGGCACTTCAGCAACTTACGGATTACGTAAATGAATGCTGGCGCACCGGCATCATTCTACAGGCATATAAAACAGCCAATGTGCACTTTATTCTCAAACCCGGCAAGAACATCAGCATTGAAAACCTATGCCCCGTATCCCTCACGTCATGCGCAGGAAAACGCATGAAAAATGCAGTCCACGCGCACCTCTCCAAATATCTAGAAAGCAACGAGCTACTGCCACGCACGATCTTTGGATTCAGAGCTCACCAGTCCACCCATGATGTGCTTCTGCAACTCAAACGCGAAGTCATTGATCCAGCATGCAGAAACAGTGACAGAGCGCTTATAACCCTCGACCTCAAAGGAGCGTTTGACAAGGTCAAGCACTCTATGATCCTCGACAATCTCCAGAGCACGAACTCTAGCCAGTGAGTCTACTCCTACATCTACAATTTAGTACAGAACCGTCAACATCAACATCGGCACAAAACGAACCAAGCAAGTGGAGATGGGCACTAGAGGCACTTCTGAAGGGGCAGTACTTTTTCCCGTTTGTTAACATTGCATTTAGACCTCTCCCAACCGTTCTAAATCCGATACAAGGCATATGACACGCCGTATACGCTAACGATAAAACCATTTGGACAACCAACAGAAGTATGCGAATAATTGAAGACAGCTACAAGCAGTGCCTACAACAGTTAAAAATTATGCACAAGCGTGGGGACTATCCTGCTGTTCCAAAAAATGTAAACTCCTAGCCGTCCGCCAGCACAGCAATCAGGCCACCATCGACATTTACGCGGACAATTCTCACCCATCAAGGAAGTTCAGACACTCAAAATACAGGATCTGAACGTCAATAACTAGAGAAACAACCTCCTTGCCATCCACAAACTCCGTCTCGTGAGCTAGCAAGCCGCCAGGCAGACTGCCAGGATAACGTCGCAGAAAATTAAAGAGAACTCAAGCATTTTCATTAGACTAATGCGAAAGCACGGATGCTGCTGTTGGTTGCTTCTGATTGCTTCTAGTTGCTTAAATAACTTCTTGTTTACCCATTTTAGTCTTTGATATTTTCAAATTGCGCACCAATCCCTTCCTGTGCCGTTTTTCTGCTCTACTTCTGGTTGCGTGACGTCATATCCTTGACGTCACCCTAATTGACTGCCTTAATTAACCTCTTTTGTCTTTGGTACTTTCAAATTGCGCGGAAATGTCTTTCGATGCCCTTTTTTGGCTAGACATCAGGTTGCTTGATGTCAAATCCTTAATGTCACCTTAATTGACTCATTAAATTCACTATTTTATTTTATGATGCATTCAAATGTGGCGCCAAGCCATTATTTAATGAGACCATTTTCGCTTTTACATTTAGATTTTTTGCCTTGCTTACATAAAAACCTTATTGGCCTATTTATTTTACGTCATCCTCTATTGATTGACACTACTCATTAACCTCTACCACTTCGCAATTACAACTGCTGCGGACACGATTTTGCTGATGCGGTCTGCGGACGCGGCCTGCGGACGCGGGCTGTGAACATAAATATGTGAACATAGCTTAGTAATGCTTTCGCTATGATAAGGGATGCGAGAAGATACTCTCCGACTAGTGCAGGTCTTCGTCGTGACTCGCATCGTGTATGCAGCACCCTACCTCTGCCTCATGGCGTTTCACATCAAGAACCTCGACGTCATAATCAGAACAGTCTACAAGAATGCCTTGGGCCTCCCTCTTGCGACATCGACGAACCGGCTTCCACGACTGGCGTCCACAACACGGTAGATGAGCTGACAAAGGCACACCTGACGGCGCAGGTGGCACGGTTCTCCATGGCTCTGACTGGGCGACAAGTCTTCAACGATTTGAACATGAATTACCACCGACAGATAGAGCCTAAAATCGACCTCCCAGCCTCACAGAGAGGACAATTCAAGCCAACGCCTTTGCCGAGGAATATGCACCTCGAATTTAACCAGTCAAGATGAAAACACCAGCGGCAGCTATAGAAAAGCACTACGGTGGGCGCGAGGACGTGTTCTATGTCGATGCTGCGGGTTCAGAACAGGGAATGGCGGCCGCCGCGGTAGCGCACCAAGATCAAACTGTGGCCGGACTGATATTGCCCACCCAATGCACACTAGCTGCGGAAGAAGAGGCGATTGCCCTAGCTGCAACAGACACTACTTCAAAACTTCTTCTTACAGATTCACAGACAGCCTATCGCAATTACCTCAGAGACAGGATTGCACCACTAGCAGCTAAAATCCTGCAAAATAGTTACACCCTTGGCTGCCAACCCACTGATAAACACCTAATATGGATACCAGTTCACCAGGGCATCTCAGGGAATGAGAGCCCACACGCCTCAGCCCGAGAAGTTCTCCCCCGGACACCCAGTACAATTCTCGTGGGACCTCTTACTCTGTTGCTAACTTACACCGAAGTACTTCAGCACTTGAGAATATCACGCCGGGTCTACATTTCACTGGCAAATGGCGCATTCGGTTGGGGGGACGAGAGCAGAGGCGCCGAGCAGTACAGGAGCATTCCAAGCGAAGGTGTAACTGCCCTCCCACGGGAACGCTCTCTGCGTGTCGAGAGCAGCGCGTCACGACCATGTGACCATCATGTGACCGCACTTTAATCCACAGCATTCTCTGCTTGGCCGCCGTGCCGCAGTTGCAACCCGAGGAGAGGCCAACGCTCCGTGTAGAATCGCTTGTTTTGTATGCCTTTGTTCTCACAGCGTGGCAATCTGCCTCCTTTGGCCCATTCAAAGCCAGCAGTGACTGTCAAACATGCATACAACACTGAGAAATGCTTTCCGCTCACCGAGAACTGACGCTTTGCTGCCGCCATTTTGAGCGTCGCCCACTCAAGAGAAAAAAAAATGATGGCGCGGATATGATGCTTTATGCCACGTGACTTCCTCTACACACTCGCTTTAGACGAGAGAACAGCCGGGAGTGCACTCGTGCGCCCTCAGCGTCGAAAAAGCCGTTCTCCTCTCCCATTGAAGCCAATGATTCTACTCCTGCTCTCCCATTGGAGAGCGCCCACTTGTTCTGAGAGCACTTTCGAAGTACTCTTGAGTGCGCTTCTCTCCCACTCAAATTCGCCAAACGACACTGCACGATGGAGAGGAGCTACATCTCCGCAAGCTACAGACCAACTCGTTCTACAACACACGAAGACTACACGCAATAGATCCAGAGTCATTCTATTCACATTGCAAATTTTATGGGGAGAAAACAGACCGGTACCATATTGTGTAGGAGTACCAACAAAATCAGGCTATCACTATTAATAACCAGCCAATGCAGGCGAGGTGGGATATAGTTGTGACAAGCTTGGATGCAAGGAGCAAAAAAAGAACTCGTCGAAAGACCGCGTATCGCAGCCTACGTTAATGAGTTCCTGACTGAGAACTCCAATCGCCGCTACAACCCCCGAAACATTTTCATTAAAATAGTTTCACAAACACCATCGTAATGTCGGAGAATATGCGGTGAAGTGAGGTATCGGAGCTTAATGAAAGCATTGTCGCAGGTTGGGTTCCGGTTAGGCAAATCGGCAGAACCATTCAGCAATTTCGTAAGCGGTGCAACTCAGCGCCTTGTGAACAATCGATGGTCTTGACAATCTGGGGTAGTGTGTATACGCCTTAAGGGTAATTTTGTTAAGACAGTGGTAGTTGTCGCAAAATCTTGCCGAGCCATGCTTCTTTTTTGGCGAGTGCCACTGGAGATGATAATAGATTAGAAGGCTGAATCACCCCACATAGCATCATGTCGTCGACATGTTCAGTAACGACACGACGCTCTGAAGGCGACAAACAGTAAGGGCGCTGGAGAAGAGGCGCTTGATTACCTGTTTCTATATGAAACAGCAGTGGGTGCTCGGCCCAAGCAAAATTTCTGAGCGCCGAACGAAGTACGGAACTTGTTGAAAAGAGAGAGAGCAGCTACTCGCGATGATTTGGGTCCATGTCACTAGTCACGGAAGATTGGAAAATGTCCAAATATCTATGATTGGAAGGAGTGATAATAGGAATTAGGGAGGCTACTTGAGCACGTTGTAGAGAATACGCATCAATGTCAAATGGCGAGAGGTCAAAAGCTTCACCATGAACAAGACACTCGCCACGAAGCAATTTCAACCTCAGCAGATGAGGCATTCATAGCGAGTCCGTGGCACCGCAGGTAATGTCTACGAGGGCAATGTGAAGAAGGCAGCAGCGAGAAGCGAACACAGGAGAAGTCGCGAATAAAACAGTCCTGTCGAAGGAACAGGTCGCAAACACGCGAACAATCACTACACAGTTGTCTGAATGTCGCTGGCGACACGTTTGGTGCCAGAGAAAGACGGCAGGTCGTCGAGAACAACATCACACAGCGCACAGAAGACGATGTGGACACGGGTGCACTCAATAAGAGCTAATAATTAGGTTATGCGAGCATGAGGCAAGCACTAATAACTCGATAATAGAGACAAAGAAAGGTGTTAGGCAAGGAGACACGATCTCCCCAGTACTATTCACAGCTTGCTTATAAGAATTATTCAGACACTTGGAAAGGGAGCAGTTAGAGATAACAGTATATGGAGAATATCTCAGTAATCTACGATTTGCTGATGGCATTGCCTTGTTAAGTAACTCGGGGGATGAAGTGCAAAGAATGATTGATGACCTAGACAGGAAACGTAAAAACGTAGGCTTGAAAATCAATATGCAGAAGGCTAAGGTAATGTTCAATAGCCTAGGGAAGGAACAGCAGTTTACGTTAGATAGCGAAGCACTGGAAGTAGTAGGCGAATATATCTATTGCCGCGAACCTTCAAAACTGTATTTGATGTTTTTTAACGGCCGCCGGCATAAAGGCTTATCACATTGATTCTGGATCGCGTATCAGTTCCGTAATCTTTGTTTATTAATGCTCGATGTCGCTAGTCACACCTGTATCAGTTTCGTTGTAGCGTAAGATGCATCGAGATCTGTCTCGAAGATTCCAGCCACTCGTGTGTATTTCCACAATGTTCCAGTCCGTACTGTTAGTTGTTTGCGCCGTTATCCAGATTGTTCTGAGCAGCCTTTATATTGAACGTTGACGAGTGTGACGGGCATTCTTTGTTCGATGATCGACGAGAACGTTTGTTGCTATCGCCGCCGCCGAGTTTCTTAGTTCTTTTGCTGGCGCAAGTCAGCCTAATAAAGAGTTAATTTCAGTACCATCAAGCCTGTGTCTTCTTCTGGTGTCAACGGCCTTGTCACCATGCTACGTGACTCTATTTAGGACAGGAAGTTTCTATAATGGGACAGGTGAGTTTCTATAATGCCTTATGGCAAGCTTGCGTTAAAAAAAAATGAAAGGGAAATAACAAGGAGAATGAGACAGGGATGGAGCGCGTTTGGCAAAGACTTCCAGATTTTGACTAGCAGCTTACCGGTATCGCTCAAGAGGAAAGTATACAACAGTTGCATCTTACCGGTACTCATCTATGGGGCTGAAACGTGGAGGCTAACAAAGAGGATTCTACTTTAGTTAAGGACAACGCAAAGGGCTGTGGAAGGAAAAATGGTCGGGATAACGTTAAGAGATAGGAAACGTGCACAGTGGGTCAGAGACATAACTCAATTAACTGACATTCTAATGGAAGTGGTCATTGGCAGGACATGTGGCGCTAAGAAAGGATAACTGGTGGTCGCTTAGGGCAACAAACTGGATTCCAAAGGAAAGAAAGTGTAGCAGGGGGCGGCAGAAAATTAGGTGGGCGGATGAGGACAACAAGTTCGCAGGGGTAAAGTGGATGCAGCTCGCACAGGACGGAGTTAATTTGAGGAATATGGGAGAGGCCTTCGCCCTGCAGTGGGTATAGTCAGGCTGAGGATGACAATGATGATGAATAGAGAGATTTAGTATACCGTACACAAACACGCGCTGAGAAATAGTACAGGTCAATATTATTGTGATCCCACTACGCATGCGCTGTACGACAGCTGCAAATGAGCTATCGCCTATGATCGGCCAGCGTACTCAAAAGTTTGAGTTTATCGCGCGAGACTCTCATGTACGATGGGGGAAATTACGTTGGCAGGAGGGCGGCGTTCAGGTCATCCGCTTCAGTGTGAATTTGTTTTTTATAGTACTTTTTTGGGCGCGCTCATGCCCATAAATGGTACACGTAGCTTGCGCTTTGCCTCACGTAAGCATCAAAACAAACAGTTATTTATACGTTGCTGCTTTTATTGTTGTTGTTTTTTTTTAACTTTGATTTGCGGCTGAGTAGTCCCTAATCCTGATGCGTATTGCAGTTTCCCGAAAACAGCTGCAATGGAAGTATCGGATGCGTCATTCTAAAATAAAACAAAACCTTACGTTTTTTGGAGCATGAAGCGCAGTACGGAAAGTGAAATGAAATAATAATAAAATATTTTTAATTAGAATCATTTACTGTAGAGATCATAATATATCGGTGGCGTCTGTAGCAAAATCTTTGTGATATTCAATAAGTTAATTTGGAAAATGGCCGCGGCGTAAATTCGTTAAAAAAAGTTTATAGCATGTTAAAATGCGATTGTTGCTGAGAGCTGTCTCTGAACGCAACCTAACGGTAACATACACTCAGTGAAGGCAGGAATTGATTACGGTGAAAGTAATGGCATAGTGTAAGCGTTGTCATGCCGTTACACCCTGGCTGCGTTTGCAGCTGGTTTTGCTGCTATTAAGAACAGAAAACATTGTATTATGCAACCTCAAGGGGAACATACCCCAGAAATTATGGTAGTAATTTATTTGAATTTTGAAAAAAAAAAAGAAATTGTGGACCTACAGCAACCGAACACATGTCTTACAATCAAGTACGTGTTGTGAAACCATTGCGTCACAGAAGCTTTTTTTTTTCTTTATTACCGTCTTGCCAGCACAAACGAACACAAAATACGCTTGCATGACGAATAAAAGCAAAAATCACTTACTGGCTACTGCACAATGATAGAATGGATGAAATTATTTTAGTTTTTCGCGGACTGGCAGCCATTGAGGTTGAGGCTCTTGCTATCCGAAGACTTCCTGTGTGTAGATGAGGCTTTCAATGAAATACTAATAAGCAGGATGCACAATAATAAGTTCATGTCTTACATCCATTTGCCAAACACTGTGCATGCAGAACAACGTTAACAGGTCGCAAGGCACTTCGCCTGGTTCTGCGCATGGCAGGAAACGTATTCCAAAAGGCGTCAAAGGTGGCTTTTTTCAGGGTGCGTTTCAAGTATCCCAAAGAAAGACAGCATTGCGACAGTCTAGAACGATATGTTCAGTTGCTTCCACCTTTTTGCATATAATACAATCGACCAGCCACGGTACAAATAGACCTTTGCTCTGCAACCACGGCTTCACCGGAAGTGTGCCAGACTGCAATTGAAAAAAGAAAGAACGCGCACTGATAGCGTCACATTCTTTTGATTCTTTTCAGCACATCGCGATCTGCACCCAAAAGATATCGACTGCGATAAACGAGCACTGGCAAAAACACATCCAGCAGATCTTTATACAACTTTGTCTTCGTGACAACAGCCAGATACCGACCCGAAAATTTCGACCTGAAGATGCGGACAGCTGAACGAACTTCTTGCAAAAAAACACTTAACCTACTCCGGCCGGCACACAAAGACGACACTACGTAATCAGGCAATGATGTTGACAATCGTACTTGAACAACAGTTGGAAGAAAATCATTTTGTTTCCGCAAGAAAAAGAATCTGGTCACCATTTGTCTTAGAAATAAATGCGACAATCCTAGACCCCCATTCCGCACTTTCTGGAACAGATTACATTGACTGGAGCGCTCCCATGTTGACGCCTAAATAAACGTTGCGAACAGTCTATGCAACTTTTACACGGAAATTTTGGATAAAAATAACACTTGAAGACGTAAAATATCTTCGCTATTAAATACAAGCTGCAAACAGTCGCTCTTGCAAACATGAAAAAGTCATAACATCCCCACTTGTTTGTCTTAGCCTTGCTCTGCTTCGTCGAACCAATAATTTTTGCTCTCTTTGTAGTGGGATAGTGGCACGCCAAGGTACTTTCCTGGCGTGTCAACTCAATTCATTCTGCAAAACAGTTCCGGCGTGACTTGCCAGCTTCCATGCCAAAATCCAAAACTCCTTGGCCAGCTTTTTGCACCGCCGCTCGTATCGCGAAACTTTATGGCCACTTTTACTATTTCTTGCACGCTTTCCTAGTCACTACATAACACTGCTATATATCGTCTGCATATGTCAACACACATACTTCTTTATCACAAAAAGTGTAACCTCTAATATTTTGCCTTGTGTGCAGTCTTAGACAAAATGGCTCCAGGTACAGTGCGAAAAGAAGTGGAGAAAGAGAACAACCTTGTCTCACCGACGGGCACGACAACACTGGAATGCATCCCTCAGGTGCTTATATATAATGAATTTGGATGTACAGCCACTATACGCCATTTTCACTCCATCAATGATTACACGTCCTACATTTACATGATCTAAACACACGAATAAGATTTCAATGTGCTACTCTATACAACGCCTTATGCAGGGCTACTTTCATCATGGCGACACGACCCTGCGTTGCATCGCAATTTTCAAGAACTGTTCCAGCTATGTGTACGTTAATAAAAATCGTTCTTTCTTTTATAGCACAGGTCTGAAGTGGGCCAACAAGGGTTTCAATTACAATTTGTAGTCCACCGAATACTTTCATATAGTTTTTGTAATCCACATTAGTTAAACTTATTGGGCGGTAAGACTCTACTGACTGTAACTTCGTCGGGTCATCCGTTATCGGGATTAATACCGCGTAAGAGGTTCGGAAAGAAGGAGGCATTAAACTTCTTTAGTAACACTAACTGCGTTGTGCTCAGACAACATAAGTACCCATAGGCCGCCGAGCTGCAAGCTGTGATGTGAATGATGTAATTTAGGGCCTAGGAACAACACAAAGCCTTGGTAATGAGAAATTATTGAGGCTGAAAACAAGGCAACTAAAGAAGGAAACAGTTTATCTTGCAAGAGGGAATTACTGAGAAAAATTATTCTTAAAAAAAAAAATCAACATAAGCAACAGGCATGCAAATGCTTGCTGGGCACTGGCCTTATTAGACAGTGACAAACTAGCATGAGCCTCTTGCTGCTGGCTGAAAACATTTTGCATGCACTTGCACAATGACATGGGCAAAGATGTTCATAGAATGGCTGAAAAAAGAAAACATGCAGTAGACTGAAATCAGTGAACACAAAGAGTCTTAATAATAACTGTCAGCATTTCCAAACAAGGACAACTGAATAGGAATGTTGCATGTTTATGTAATTTTATTTAATATTTATTGTATTTAATAAAAATTGCATTGTAATATTGTAAATGTTACACAGGTACCTCTTGAAAGATTCAGTGCACTATGCATCACATTGTGAAATACAAAACAGCAATTTAATGATAATAATAATAATATAGTATACTTTATTTTTCCTTGAATACAAGGAAAGGAGCAGCCGCTCAAAAGCTGCTTCGAAGAGCAGCTTGACGGGGCGGCTGCCCCTGTATGTGATGGCATCTAACAGCAGAGAAGTCACGCTTACACAATGAATAAATAATGAATGGAGAAATAATTAAATTACAAAAAAGCACAAGGTAAATTAGGAAAAATACATGAAAATAATACAGAGACGCTGCAAGATAGAAAACTTAATTTAAAAATATGTATTCATAGAAACATTTTGCGGATTAATTTAATGGGAGGAAGAGAGAAATCTTGACCACTATAAGGAAATTATTGACTTAATATGGTAGGAAGCCTGAAGCAAAGCATCTGCTTGACACAGTTCGTCTGGCATGCTGCAACGTTGCCAATGCTCCGGGTTACGGGTGTCATATTTGTTTATGTTGTCTTGAAACGCTGCTATGAGTGTTAGTGTGTTGTCCTTTTTATTGATGTCTTGTTTATATAATCACAAAAGCCTGCAGGTATACAAAGATGTTACTTTACCCATTTTTAGCTGCTTAAATATTGGGCCTGTATGTTCAAGGTAAGAAGCTTTTGCAATATTTCTTATTGTATATTTTTCTGCTGTTGTTGTTGCCCATACTAGCAAGGAGTAGTTCAAAACTGACGAAAAGAGTGAATTATAAAGCATAATGTTAATGGTGTGTGGAAATACTGGGAAATGTCGGCACACATAACCTATTGTGTGTGGTAGTTTGTTGACTAAATATTCTATGTGAACATCCCATGTCATGTGCCCTGAGAAGTACACACCTAACGTTTTCACAGAGTGAGCAATTTCTAATTTAGTGCCACTGAGTACTATTGATAAAGCTCGATTGCTTTATTTCTGGGATGGAAGAGAACTGCTTTTGTTTTATTGTCAGTGAGTTTTACACTGTTTTGACGCGCCCAGCATTCAGTTTTTTCCAAGGTTATGTTATCCCGACTGAATAGCTCTATGCCTGAGTGACAGAGAAAAACAGACTTGTATCATACGCGTAAATAATGTGTTTTGCAGATGAATCTATGGAAACAAGATCATTAATGTAGAGAATAAAAAGAAGGGGGCCTAAAAGACTGCCTTACGGTATTTCTCTGTATACCATATTGGTGGGCATGTTCCCCCCCCCCCCCCCCCTCTTTTTTCCCTGAAGTTTCGTTTAAACCCAGCCAAACACTCCATTAAAATTGTAGCATCCCATCTACTTTCTATAGGTTAACCATTGTCAATATGAGCTGCTAGTGCACATGCAGTTAAAAAATCAGTGTTCGGATATTAGCAAGGGCAAAGAACATACTTTCATTAGAAATTAGGTAACAAGGAGAGTGCATAAATACGTCAACAACCATTTATTGGTGCTGGGCGTTGTGACCGTGACCTACTTTGTCTGCTGTAATCATTAAAGGTATTGAAATCCTCTGCTTGGAGGCTGAAAACCACTGAAAACCTCATGCCAGGAGGCTTTGTTAGAGGCTTTCACTTAACAGCAAAAGCAAAGATTAAGATGCTAGACAAGTGACGATACTGCACTTATAGAGCTGACGTGACGAACAGTATGCAATTTTGTTCTGCTGTACCACAATCGAGCTATTTCTCTGCCGAAATATTTAAATTTTTGTAAGCAGGAATGTGTTGGAACAAAATGCTTTCAAACTTGGCATATTGCAATCATTATATTCAATTGTTGGCCTTTTGTGATTCACACAAATATTTCAATGCTGACCATTCGGAAGTTAAGTGCGGCATAGCACAACCATAAGGAAATGTGTACAAACAATTAATATATCATGATACAGAATCTTAGCAAAATAGCCTGTTGTGCACATTGTTTCCATGCACTCAGCCTGCTCAATAACCTAAAGAAAAACTAAGCAATTTAAAAAGATCATTAGCCTTAAAGCATTGATGTTGAAGGATTGTAGTTTGTTATGTAAGATATTGTCATGCTACTATCTGAAAAAGCCTGAGCCAACAGCAAATAAAGATGCGATGGTTTTCAGCGTTCTGTAAATGGCGCAGGCCGAGCGGGAGTACATGAAGTCATGGGTAGTACCAGCACCTTGCATAAAAACAATTGCTTTAATATAAAAACATGCAACCGAAAAGCAAAGCCCCCGATGCAATGTACGCTAGCACCTTATGATGCACCATTTTGTGAGGGCGATGATAGTGGAAATGAAATATGTTACCTTATGTATTGTGATTGAACAGCTTTTCTTCACTTCTGTGGTGTGAGCACAACGCATACTTTTGATCATCGATTCCTTCATCAGAATGAATACCCATGTAAAACTTGGTAACTTTTATGTCCAACCTGTATAGCAATGAATTGTTGCTTATTATGGAATTGTAAGAGTGATTTAGCTATCCTGCTATACTGGTTGTCTTGATGTTATCATAGAGGGGTTCTTGCATATCTCCTACTCTCGCACTGTGTTCACATTCCGTTAGGTAATTGTCCTGTGTCTCCCCTATGAGGGAGAGTTCAGTTCAGTCGTTCAGTCGTGTGACTCTTCGGGACCCTATGGACCATATCACGCCACGCTTTCCGGTCTCTCACTATCTTTCTAACATCACGTAACTTCATCTGCAGCGCCTCGAGGATGCCATCTAACCATCGCGTTCGCTGCCTACCCCTTCTTCGGTGACCCTCAACCTTTCCCAACATCAAATCTTTCTCCAGCGACGCCTCTCTTCTCATCAGATGACCAAAGTAGCTAAGCTTAAACTTTAGAATTTGACCCTCCAATGAGCAGTCAGGGTTTATGTTCGACAATATAGACTGATGTTGGAGTGTCGTTTCCATGGTCGTTGCCTCCGTGAGGAATTCAGCAACGGTACGCGGTGGACTGCGAACGAGGCCCGCAAACAGCTCCTGCTTAACTCCACGTATGAGGTGGCGAAGCTGCTTCTCCTCTTTCATATTGGGGTCCGCGCGCTGGAAAGGACAGGTAATGTCTTCCCAGAACATGCGCACACTTTTATTTGGCCGCTGGTTTCTGGACTGAAGTGCAGCTTCAGCTTTCTCGCGGCGGTCGGCGTTGGGGAAGGTGGTAAAGTTCAAGGCAAAATGCTTGCCATGTGGTAAGGGCGCCCTCGTGGTTTTCGAACCACGTGCGCGCAGACTCTTCTCGGGCGAAGTAAACATTATTGAGCTTTCGCTCGTCACTCCTGCCGTTGTACCGATCCACTCGCACGAAGGTCGCCTGCCAATCCTCAGCGTCTTTGAAGACGTCGCCGTGAAAAGATGGCGGTGTTCGCGGCGGGTGGCAAAGCATCGGATCTGAGAGCCTGGGATCAATGGCCATGTCGAGGTGGCTCGAGAGTTGCGGCTGCGTGATCCTCGTAGGAGTGGAAAGGGGCCCAACCTCAGGCGACTGTCCGCGGAGGCGACGACTGAGTCGCTGGTGGACCGGAGTCAGATCCGTCGTGAAGCGCGTAAACGTGGGAAAGCGTACCCAGCGCACTCCACCAGTCTGTAACGGGTATTGCGCCAAACGTCCAGGCAACGCCCTGAGCCTAGAAGACTGCCGAAGTCCGAGAGTGGTCCGAGCAGCGGTCTGAGCGTGGTTCCAGGCAACCAACTTCGTTGTTGTTGTTGTTGTTGTTGTTGTTGTCCAAATAATTTATGGCACATACCCACAGAGGGGGATCGGCCAAGAATTGGGTAGCAAAGAATTTTTTTTTTAATATACTTGCATAAAAATATATATAAGTGAAATATAGAATGAAAAGTGGTAACACTCACGGGAGATTGACACTATATTTGTAGGACAAGTGATGTTTAAATATTTAGCAAGGAAAACGATTTGAGCGCAGTAAAAAATTTTGCATGGCGGTAAAAATAGACCTGTGACTGTGCCCAAGGATGGTGGCGCCAAATGATAACAATGTCGGGCTGCTTAAACTAAGGCCAAGCTGTTGCAATGGCCTTTCCATCAACTGTTTTCTCAGCGTAGTAAAGCGGCGGCAAAACAATAAAAAGTGATCTAATGTTTCTTGTTCACCGCAAAATGCGCAGACGGGAGACATTGCCAAACCAGACCTGTGAAGATAGAAATTTAAAGGTGGGATGCGGCATCGCAGCCTTGTTAGTGAAATCTCAAGTTGCCGTGAATGACATAATTTTCTATTCCAAGAATAATTTAGGTGCTGGTAGTCCTCAGATCTTAAAAGATGTCCGTTTTTCATATTTAATAGAACGTTTCTTCGAAACCTCGCTGCGGTGATGTACGCGGTCGCCGGAAGGATAGATAATACGGGGCCATTAAGGGACTCTTTTGCTAAATTGTCAGCATATTCATTTAAATCCACATTGCTGTGGCCTGGTAC
The DNA here is from genome assembly GCF_055883805.1 of Amblyomma maculatum. Classification (NCBI taxonomy): domain Eukaryota; kingdom Metazoa; phylum Arthropoda; class Arachnida; order Ixodida; family Ixodidae; genus Amblyomma; species Amblyomma maculatum. The sequence goes on along the minus strand of NC_139353.1, from coordinate 159,983,610 downwards.
CCATACCATATGTACAATTTTCAAATGTTTTGGGATCAGAGAGACAAAGGTTTTTACTATTGCAGAATCCACCGACGAAGAGAGAGATGAACACAATGATAGAGAGTCGGAAATTACTGCCACTTTAGAAAAAGAGGAGTCTAATTTACGTAGAGCGAGTACCACCGCCAGAAACTCCGCCTCAAAAATTGGGGTGAAGTCCGGAAGCCGGACAGAAAAAGACCAGTCTAAATGTGGACAATATATACCCACTCCCGCCTTTTCATTACTTTGAGATGCGTCAGTAGCTACAACTAAACTAGCAGAAAGACTTCTTAAATGATCTTCTAATAATCCGTTTAGAATAACGGATGATAAGTTTTTAGCATTATTCGGGAATATGTCGTCAAAGACAATTTTAATAGATGAACCGATGGTTTGTATGGGTAGAATACTAGGAAGGGAAACATTTAAGGGGTCCAGCAAATTTTTGACCATAACAACCTGCGGGGTGTGAAATTTAGACCAATGGACACCGAAAAAGGAGGTCGGTTGACAGTAAAAAATAGACATAGATTGGTGAAACTCTGATTCATATATCCTTAAGTACGTCTGAACGGTTAGAATTTGTAATCTATATATCAAGGGTGGATTCCGGGCTTCAAGGTAGAGCACATTGTTGGCAACAAATTTTGGAAATCCCATACACAAACGAAGCGCTTCTCGCTCCAAAAGAACAAGCGGTCGAATTTTATAAGCTGCTGATCCAGAAAACAAGACTGAACCGAACTCTAAAATTGGACGCACATGCATAACGTAAATCATTAAAGGACATCTCTCCGCATTCCAGACCTGGGACGACTAATTCGGCGCAACAGGCCCACGGCCCGAGCCCCTTTAGTAGCAATATGGTTAATGTGGGGCTGCCATGAAAGATTATCATCATAAGTGACCCCTAAATACTTTAAGGATTTAACCTGTGGTATTATTTGTTGCTGATACATTACAGACAGACTTACAGAATCTTTTATATTAAATACGAGGTCTGCGCTTTTGTTGACATTTAATGTGAGACGCAAGCCACACAAACAATTCTCAATAGAGTTTAGGTACGTTTGCAAGTGGAGATAAAGGGATTGAATATCCGATGCAGTTGCAAAAAACGCAATATCATCAGCATATACGTAAGTGCGAACGTCATGATTAACAGGTATTGAGCTGAGTAGTATATTGAAAAGTACTGGTGAAAGGACTGCTCCTTGCGGCACTCCCCTGGCTTGCTTATATCTGCCAGAATGGACGCCATTTAATGCACAGTAAAACTCTCGGTTTTGGAGGAATTCGGATATCCAGGCTACTAAATAATGTGGAAACTGAAGAGATTTTAATTTTTGCAATAGAATGCTATGCTCAACGCTATCATAGGCCTTGGCTATATCTAGCGTTATCAAGGCAGCGTGCATTTTTTGGCGCCGCGTAGAAGAACTCGACTCTCGAGATCAGCATGCGTATTCCAGATGGAACACTTTTGACGGAAACCAATTTGGCAAGGACTGAGGATATTTTCTTTATTCATGAATTCCGAAACACGTATAAGTATGACTCTTTCAATTAATTTTACAATGTTTGATGTTAATGCAATTGGTCTTATATTATCAATAGACAAGGCACCGCCTTTATTCTTAAGTAAAGGAATTATTTTGGCAAGTTTTCATTCTGGGTGTATCCAAGCATGTTTAATGGAATAATTTACTAGCTCTAATAACGTCTGAGGTGACTCGTCAAAAAGAATTTTTAACATTTTTGAAGTTACTTTATCAGGACCGGGAGCAGCGGCTGGTAATCTCATAACTATTGGAGTAAGCTCAGAAACGGAAATTTGAGGATCATAATTAACAGGTTCCATTGGCATTACAGATATCGAGCCCGAAGGTAGTGCAGACGAGAAACGTTTCTCCAGTCCTTTGGCAATTTTTTCAATTGTGTCTATTGCTTCATGGGGAGTCAAAATAAAGGAGTGTAGATTTTGTGCTTGCGGAATCTTTTTCCGCGAGCGTAAAAAACCAAAAAGTGCAGTTCGATTGCCTGATTTAGAGAGGAAATCAAAATGCTTTGCATCATACTCGTCCTTCGCTTTTGCAACTGTACGTTTAAATGTAGCTGCAATGAATTTGTAATCCTGCCAGTTTTTCGGGCACTGGTTGTGGAGAAGCTTTTTCCATGCCGCCTTTCTACGTCTGTAATCTCGGGAACAATCAGCATTCCACCAAACAGCTGAAGTATTCACCTTTGAGCTCCGTACCAAGATCTCAGACTTCTTACGGCAATCCTCAATCACCGAGCATAAGCGTTTTGATTTTTGTTCTTCATCCGTGTTAGTCAATGATTCAAGATTAGAGCGTAACGTTGACTGAAAGTTATTACAGTTGATAAATGACCTCAACTGAGAAGTCGCTGGAGTTACAGGGTGATTAACCTCAAACGCAATCGGTATGTGGTCACTAGAGGTGCCACAATCAAGTGTTGACCAATTATTAACGAAGAGACTGGGAGAGGTAAAAGTTAAATCTAACACAGATTGACTGTGTTTTCTTATAAAAGTGGCCGAACCCGAATTTCTACAGGAAAAGTTATTATTTGTTACCCAATTCCAAAGACGCTTGCCACAACTATCTGTCTTGTAGCCCCATGACACATGATGCGAATTAAAATCACCAGCCAGAAGAACTGAGTTTCGACAATTAACTAATAGCAGATCTAGGGGTTTTTTATCTTGTACACCGCTAGGGAAATAAGCATTCACTAATGAAAACGGACAGTGCCCTGGAATTTCAAAGTCTAGGGCCAATAACTCACAATCTATAGAAGATAACTGGAAAGAAATCCTAGCCCTGTGACAGAATTTTGTACAGACAAATATAATTAAACCTCCTCCTTTTGATTGGCGATCTTGTCTGAATGAATTATAATTTTGTAAATAGAAATGCTTTTCAGCTGTTAGCCAAGTTTCTTGCAAAATAATTATATGTGGATTATATTGAGAAGAAATGTAAACTAAATCTGTTGAAGCTGTTAGAATTGAACGACAGTTCCACTGGATAACTCTTAGTGCCCCTATGATTGTGGAATCTTGGCAGCCGCAACTGCCTGCCCCAAAATATTATCCTTTGGCTTTAATGTATGCTGATGATTCTTTGATTTTGGTTGGGACCGCGGAGAAGAATGATTGGACATGGGAGACCCACACCGTTTTAAAATTCTTACATCTGATACTACCATCTCTGCCTCATTAATGTTTTCATCGTCATCTGGAGGAGCAGCCCTGTTAGGCGAAGCAACAGCAGTGCTTTCAAGCGGTTGAGAGCTTTCAGAGGGCATATTTGCTATGAAAGGGGCTGTTCCTGATTGCAGGGCTTGCGTTAGCTGAACTGCCAGAACGTTAGAAAAACACTCTGTGACAGTAGAAACTATTCGGTCGACCATTTTAGTCATTGATGATTCCACTGCAGTCATTATCGCCTTTGAGATTGATGCATCCAGAGGCACACCTGATCGGGCTGATACACCTGCATAACCGTGTAATCGTTCCTTAACCTCTGTTAAAGCGTCACGACGCGAACAGCGTTTTCTATCTATTACCTCTAGAATTTGCAGCTCCTGTTTTCGAGATGGACACTCCAAGGAGTTTGCAGCGTGGGCTCCACCGCAAAGGCAGCATTTATCGTTTTGTTGTGAACAAGATGACGAATGATGACCATCGCCACATATGGAACACAGCACGGAGGACTTACAACCACGAGCACTGTGACCATATCGCCAGCAATTAGTGCACTGCAGTGGCTTAGATTTAAGAGGATCCACACGGAAGATCAATGGCCATGCTTTTATCTCTGACGGGCATGAAGTTCCCGCAAATGTGGCAATCACCGACTCTGTTGGTACCCGCGTATTATTAACCTCCCGGCTGCAACGATACACCGCTACCACACCAGCCGCCGAAAGAAGGTCGAGGGTCTCAGCTGGAGTTAAAGAAGAGTCTACTCCTCGGACTAATCCCTTTGTGCATGCAAGATGAGTAGGGATAAAGCTGCTCACCTGAAGCGATCCAAATGAATTGCATTTAAGCAGATCCTTCACGCAATTGAGATCTGGAGATCGGCACAGTATCCCGCCGCGCCCAAACTGCCTCACTTCTGTGATTGAGTCATACAGGGTAGAGGCTGCCTGGAGAGCAGCTCGAACAGTCCTAGGGTTATTCATTTTAATAAATCCGCCATCCTTGGGCACTAGCGCCACAGGAATGTTTGGAACACCAGATCGTTGGAACGCTTCCAGAGGTAGATCTTGAGGAGTAATGAAAGCCGACCAGGGGGAGCGCCCCTGGCCGGGAGACTGCGTAGACATCACTTTACAGTTACAATCTCTCTGCGAGCGTTATCAACACGGTGAAAAGCGCAAATGCGCAGGGGAAAACAGAAAAAGAGGACTAGCCGCCCAATACTTAGCCGAATCACGCCTTCTGCTCGTAGCGGTGCCCTAACGTGCTAACAAGCTCGATGCGGTCGTGTCGCCAGCTTCTCGCGCTTGCCGCGGAACACAATAAAGCCTGTCAAGAGCGATGGTGACGTGGCGAAGGGTACTTTCTTCTTCTTCTTCTTCTGTGCCTGCGGCTCGAGCGCACATGCCAACCAGCAACCACTTCATCGTCTACGCCAACTAGCCACTGATTGTCTCCACTTCGTCGTCGACTTTAGCTTGTATCAATATGTGGTGCGACGTCAGTACCTGTTAAATATCCACAGGTGGTCGAAATTACTCCTCAGTCCTCGAATGCGGTTTTCCACTTTTGGACCAAGTAGCTTTATCTGAGATGATTTTCTGAGTGCGGGCTACTCTAAAAGTGCGAGACTAGTATAACTTCGTGAATGTAGCCCCACGAGGATGCCTGAGTTTTGGGCCTGCTTACAGGAGAACCTCAGTAATGTAGTGATCCCTAACAAGATTCTCCTTGTTGTTAGACACTACTCCCGACCTCACCCTCACCCATAGCCTCTACAGTGTGTTACACAAACCAGAAGCCTCTTCTTCCGTGTCTCTTTTTTCCAATTTAGTAGTAGTAGTAGTAGCAGTAAACAATGCTTACGCATTACCCCAATGCATGTGCCGCAGTGACATCAGTCTTTTTTCTTCTGCTGCTCCGCTTTGTGCTCTACTTCGCACACCTGCGTCTTCATATACACCTGGGAGATGTTTTCCACTTTCGCTCAGAAAGGTGCTCCCCTGACGGGGCTGGGACAGGTAGGTCTCCGCCGCTTGTGGCGGGGCCTAGCCTGCCACCAAATTTTTATCTGTTGCAGGCCGTCATTGCACCCGCCACTGCTTCGGTGGTGGACGACGGCTGCTGTTGCGGCGCGCGTCTTTCTTTCCCTCTTCTCCATTTTTCTCTCAAGAGACATTTAAGAGACCCTTTTAATTTAACTATTTCCCTCAGGATAAAGAGTGACACATCCTGAAGTGTGACACTTCTCGCGAACGGACAATATGATCCATTGAAGGCTTCCACCTTGTGTCGGAATTAACTAATGTTGCGCGTCCTCGCTTCACATGAATCTTATGCACGAGCCTGAAAGACGAGTGGCATTGCAAATAAAACTGAGCAGAATGCCCACCTGCCTACAAGAAGTCGCTACAAAACACCACGCATGATCAAAATGTGCGTTTGATTGGTTACCCTAATTGTCTGAACTTATAAACAAAACACGCTTTTATAAACAACAATACACTGCTTTCAACGTGTTGTTTAATCTGGTTAATATTGTCTGTGGTGGAAGACAGTGCCAATTATAAAAATGCAGACAATTTCGGTTGAATCGCTAATGAAATGATAAATTGCTGTGAACTGCGGAAAAAAATTTGAGGGTGTCTCATAATGTTCATATGCCCAGAGTTTCAACCACCTGCTAAATGGGGCCTTACGGACAATGAGGGGTTGAAGTACTCCCCTGATGGGGCTGGGACGGGTAGGTCGCCGCCACTTGCGGCGGGGGCTAGCCTGGCACCGAATTTTTATCTGTTGTATGCCGTCATTGCACCCGCCACCGCTTCGGTGGTAGACGACGGCTATTGTTGCGGCGCGCGTCTTTCTCTCCCTCTTCCTTTTCTTTCTTCTCTATGCGTTTCGATGGAGGCGAAACGAAGAGGCGTCGTGTGCTGTGCGATGTCAGCGCACGTTAAAGATCCCCAGGTGGTCGAAATTACTCCGTAGCCCTCCACTACGGCTCCTCTTTCTCTCTTTCCGCTTTCATTCCCATCTTCCTCCCTTCCCTTACTGCGCTGTTGTGGTGTCCACAGAAATCAAGTGAGACAGTTACCGCGCCTTTCCCTTCCTATAAATAAATCAGGTTTTCTGTCTGACCCGACCAGGGTGGTACAGTGGTAAGACGCCCGACTACTGTGCCGGAGTACCCGGGCTCAAACCCGACCTCGGCGGCTGCTGTTTCGATGGAGGCAAAACGAAGTGGCGTCCGAGCGCTGTGCGATGTATACGTAACGCACGTTAAAGGTGACCAGGTGGTCGAAATTACTCCGAAGCCCCCCACTACGGCTCCTCTTTCTCTCTTTCCACTTTCACTCCCACCTTCATCCCTTCCCTTACGGCGCGGTTGAGGTGCCCACAGAAAACAAGTGAGACAGTTATCGCGCCTTTCCCTTCCTATAAATAAATCAGGTGGCTCTCTTCAGTCTGCACGAGGCAGCGGAGGTGACTCTGCTACAGAGCCAGTAGCAGGCCCGTGCATTTTCTTTTCCTTCTTTCTACAGCCACAACAAGAACAATACGGACAACGAGGGGCGGCAGATCGCGGTCTCCAGCTCAGAACCGGCCACAGAAGGGAGGCTGGTCTACTGGACTGATAGCGGTCGCCGTCAGGTATGGCCTGCCGGCCACCACCCGTGATCAGGAGACGGTCCAGTCCTTGTAACAAATATTTCGCAGGCTCCAACAAATAAGGTTTCCCCGCCACCACCATGTCTCTTAAGAGGAGAATGGTGAAAGCGTACCCTCCCTCTACTATCATTTGCGTCTCATCGTTTGCCTCGTAATGGAGTTCGTTGCAGCGCATGCAATCATAATTGGTGTACAGGAAAGGAATGCCGCAGCATCTGTCACACTCTCCGGCAAGTTTGAGTTCGAGATGCACCATCGCTTCTGTCGCGTGCCGTTCCTCGGCGCACTTTCAAGTGCGACATTGCACATGACGTGAATGCTAGAGAATAGCTAATTTCGGCGAATCTCACGGAATATGACAGATCTCACGCACAAATCTCGCGCACGGGATTTCGCTCCATCAGCCTAGAAAGGCTTTCGCCTTAGTAATGATTATAATCGTTTACGGCAAGATGTCGCGATTGAATACGAGGATAATATTTGGCACAGGTCGATGAACCCGACTGCTCCATCAATGCACTCTTTCTGCTAACTTCAATGTTGAAATTAACTAATGTTGCGCGTCCTCGCTTCATTTCAATAATATAAAAACTATACATTTGTCTCTATAACTACATGTTGCACGAGCATGAGCGACGAGTAGTATTGCATATAAAGCCGAGTCGAATGCCCAACTGTTCTTAATAAGTTAATACAAAATACCAAACATGATCTAAGGTGGTTGTCCTAATGGGCTGAACATATAAAGAAAACAGGCTTTCAATCTGTTGTTTAACCTGGTTGTTGTTATCTGTGGTGGAATAAATGTCAAATATAAAAATTCAAATGATGTGTGTGTAATCCTTACAGAATGGTAAATTACTTAATACTGCGGAAAAAACGTACAAATACCTTATATGTAATAATTTATATGTGAAATTCTGTGCATCTGGAAAGCGCAGGAGGAAACGTTATTTTCATCTAACTTTCGGCGTATGACAGCTTTAAAGGGTTATGTACCAATCCAAATCCAAACATTTGCTTAAATTTGTACATCCACTGATGCCCGTAATATCTAAAGACAAAAGCAATAGACGGACTACTATGTGAATTTTTGGCTTTTGTAATGTTGTAGAGCCGAGAAGAAAATTCAGTGTTAAAAAAGTAGCGTAAAAACACACCTGAAGGTTGTCTTTTTAACGAATTTGTTTGAACCCGTTTTGACAGGGTGGAACCGGTTCGAACCTGAACGGAATGTGTCTCCGAGCCGAAACCGAACCGAAGCTTAAAAAAATCTGGTTCGAAACTCTGGCTCTACTACACATGCCTGACAAACGTTTTTCGTGCTGGTTCGTACCTCCACAAATATATACCATTGCCTGACACAATGACGCATTGCCTTCACAAAGCCCGCCACCTTTCTTGTCGAGAAATGTTTGGAAGCGCACCTCCTCACGAGAAAAATATTTGGCCACCCCTGAGGTAGTAACTGGCCATAACCGCCTTCTGAATACTAGGGAAGACGGCCTCGCAATGAGTGATACTTTTAAGGACACCGTTACAATGTGTGCGTTAGAAGCAGGCGGTATGATAGCTATAGAGGATACCGGTAAAGTATAGGGAGCTTGCATGAAGCGATGCATGCCGGATAATCAGCCATGATGTCGCTGGCAGCAGACGGCGGGCAGCGCAGCCAGGCTGAATTGAGCAAGTGCCTCGTCTTTTCTGATGGTCCACCGAGCAAATACACGGCTTTTTGTGCGCTGCCCTTACGTACGTACAAAACTGTCGGCAGATTCGTGAAGAACGCACGCGTCGACGGTGTGAACGAGAACCGGGCGCGCTATGAAAAAATGAAAAGCAGTGCGACGCGGACCTGTTCCCGCTACGCCACAACGACTGAATGCACTTATACGTCTGGACCTGGCCGCCTGTCGAAATCGCCGACATTCATGATTTCTAGTTCTTGCAAAAAATTTGATATTGACACGATTGGCGTCGATCTCGCGTGTGTTGCCCGTGCGAGCCGTTCGCGTCGGCGTCGCTAGGATCACTATCTCGCCCTTATGCAGACGTATTTTTTGGAATCGTGAAGAACCCGCAGTCGGCCTCTCCGATCGCGCCAGCATCGTCTGCTACGCGACCATGCATGTAGACGAGGCTGTGCGGCAGTGCCGTGCTTCGTCGTCTGCCGCCAGCTCTATGGCTGCCAGCGACATCATCATGGCGGATTACCCAGCATGCATCGCTTCATGCAAGCTCCCTATTAAGAGGACGAAAGTTTGGATTAAGGAACGCCAAAGCATCTGCAATCCAAGAAACGAAAATAACTGGCAGAGATGTCAAAGCTAATCAATAAGCGTAAGGTGCCCGACATAAGGAAATATAATGAAAATCAAGCATGCTGAAAGGAAGAACGGTAGCCTGAAAGCGATAGAGAAGAAATCAAGCATAGGCAGAAATCATATTTATGCGATCTGATTTAACGATGGACATTCAGTTCAGGAGCGTTCAATGTTTCAACCCGTTTACTTTTTCAGTGTGAAAGCATTGCAAGACGCCATGGTCAGACCTTGGTCAATAATAGACTCCATCACTCTCTCTGTTGGTTGACGAGTTTGAAAGCCCCGTCGGGAAGACGATCATTGGAGCCTCTGTACGGAACTTGGTTCACATTACCCGAGCGAGGCCATGTGATGCTGCCTTCTCTAAACAGCCTAGCCAATTGGAAAAATAACACGATCTCTCGGGCTAGTTGGTTGCGATCAAAATGTATAACAAGCATGAGCACAATGAGGAACAAATTCCGATAGGACACAGCGCTGAACTTTCAACTTATTGAAAGAAACTTAAAGCCGCACGCCAGGTAAAAGGCCACTAGGAGAATAATCAAGATGACGTGACAGGCAAGGCGCACGAATGAACTGGGAGTCACACGTTGTTCAAGACATCAGAAGGTGACAACAGAAATATCTTAGCCACTAGACAGTGAATTCCACGACGAAAGACAATCAAGGATATTTAGCGACGCGCATTGTGGCCCAAGACTCATCATTACCCCGGCTCCTTGATGTGGATGACGCTACCCTCTTTTATCAAGAAAGGAACACCTCCGGAGCCGCACACATGCTCTTATCCCTCCGTGTGCGGCATCCCTCCCCCGCGGTCTCACCCGCGCTGAGGAGGTTGCGCTTAGGAGGATCCGGGTCGGTGTTGCCCTCACACCAGCTGTCGCTCGGACGTGGTCTCACTTTCGATGCTTATATCACCGCCCAGGGTGTCCGAAATGTAAAAACGGAAATGTTCAAGCCGACATTCACCATTGCTGTGGGTCCGCCCAGCTCTGAAACCGACACGAATCCGGCACTTGACGATAGCTGGCCTTTCAGCAAGCAATCTTGCCTCGTATCTCGTTTTGACGCAGGGACCACATCATCACTCACTCTTGGATTTCATTAAATCAGCCAACCTTTTTCCATTCACTTCATCGTTAGCTCACCCTTCATCTCACATCCTACTGATGCCCTGAGGCAGTAAATATTGATAAAAAAAAAAGCAGGATGACAAGCGCAAACAAAATGAAAAAAAAAAACTAGCTTGAGGACGCACGAAAAACAAAGGAGAGAAGTTGAAAAACAGCGTTAAGGGCGCAATTATATTTGCGCATGGGAAGGCGATAAACGGTAAAAATATAATGGCGGTGGAAAGGATGAGTGCCAGCAATCAACGTGGCTAGAATGAAAAGGAGCAACATTTGAAGGGTGTCATAAGAAGCAGCTGAAATCAGATAAAACCTTGAGAGGAACGTGATTTCTTTTTCAGATAATGCGAAGGATGTGGTGCTGACTCAACCTTGCCTAAGCCTTGAGGTGTGGGTTGCTTCAAAAATTCGCGCGACTAGATCTGTGGGGTTATTGAAGGTTGTGTCAGCAGCTATCCTATTTCATTCTATTGAAAAGAAATCAAGCATCCTATCTGGTATTATCTGATTTCACCTGAATTTTGAAGGCACCATCCACACGTGGTTTTTGTTATGACTTGTTAATTATCGACTGCAATCAATCCTACCGATAATCATTATACCGTTCTTCTTCTTCCCATGCTCTATTATAATTGCGTCGTCAACTTTGTTTTACCGTAAACCGCAACAACAAAAAGTGCATTGGGCACTTTCCAATATAACGCAATTGAAAATATTTAACCTAAATTCCAGAGATAGTGATATAACGTGGGAAGGAATATAATACAACCGGTTATGTAGCAAAAATAATTATTCCTAAGTGAAAACTGTTAAGAGGAAGTGCTGACAATGGTGGTATTGCGAAAGCTGTCCCAGTTTGCAGCTGTTAGCAATGTATATACTTCATAAATATAGCCTGGTACTGCATTAGGTAACATTTACAACGTGAAACTGAGGGGAAACTAGATTTCACTAAGCAAGAAGAGCTACTTCGTGTTCTAGAGCACAGCAGCTGTATTCACGAAGAATTAGATTGACAGCTTGTATGCATTGGTTCGGCACTGAGGAATTACACTTTTTCTGTTACGTTTGTACCGGGTTTGTCGTGTTCTGTTGTACTGCATATAAGTATAAAATTCTAGTTTGGTATTATTGTTAATGATAAAATAACATTTTCAAGCGGGGCATTTTTCGATGGGTTTCTATTGTTGTCAAACCGAGGCGGTCGAGAAGAGATGTTGATGTCCTATACTACGTCAGCATACTCCACCAGTGGATGCACGAGCGAGGCATAGGCTACAACTTTTGTTTTAGGAGACACAATTTTTAGCCGGTGTCTCAATAGCCACAATCTTTTGGATGCCACTGAAATTATGTTTTTAATATGAGGGCTCCAACTGAGATTCGAGCTGATCGTTACTCTAAAATACTTTTAAAACCTTCTACTGAATTGAGTTAAATATCATTAATTTTAAGGAGTACTTCGACGAAACGTTTTTTTTTTTCGTTAACCTCAACTGTGCTCAAGTGACATCCTCCAGTTGTGGCACCAACCCGCTCCAGCTGCCGTCACTCTCTCCGTTGGTTCCATGGGAAACAGGTGTGTGTGGTGTATATATAGCTAAGAGCGCGTGGCCAGAATCGACCAACCGCTGAGCAGCGGCCGGGCTCTCCTTCTCTATAGTTGGTAGATTCTGGCCACGCGCTCCATGGTTTCTCGCAACGGGTCGCGAGAACCCAAGCATGGCTTCCTTGAATTCCTAGACGAAAATCCGGGAAGCCACTGCACTTGGGACCGGCAAGAGCGGTCAGTAGCATTTCGTGTATGCTGGTGCGCTGCCATCTGTTTCTTCTACGCGCGAGCGCTGTGTCGATGCTTTTACATTAACACAAAAATGCCGAACAAATGTTGTGTGCCTCATAGCCGAGGTAGCTATAAAGCGGGACCAAAGGTTCATGTGTTCTATTTCTCGCAAGATAAAGTGCTGCAGCAATCATGGATACGTGCCATTCCACGGAAAAACTTCGCCCCTTCCGAGCATTCCAGGGGGAGACGTAAGGGAAGTAAAATTTAAGGTTCAAAAAAAAAAAAGGAAAAAAGAAGTTTTTTTCCTGAAATATTGAAAAAATTGGAAAAATATAATTATTTGTATTATTCAAGAAGTGCATCTGCATTAAAACACCAGTCTTTTTTTAGTAGAATGCTGATCATGCAAATATCGCGCCGCTTTTAGACGGTTATAAAAGGACCAATGACACCTTTGTGGTTCAAGAAGATTGCTGCCATGTGTGTTGCAGCCTCTACTATCGCGTGTCAGAAGTGGTCAAATTTAGTCTGTATTCACGCCTAGTGTAGGCTTATGCGCACAAGATGTAGATTACAGAAGGTGTATTCATTCATTGGAACACAGCTTAAAGTCTCTAGTTTCATAAGCGGCACCGGAAATGAAACGAGCAACAATTCGCAGTAGTAAGTGTAGGCAAAGTTCTGTGTTTCCATGCCGTTCTTTCCTTAGCGCGTTCTTTTCTTCCCTCTCATATATATTTCACTTGTGATTTGTTTTTTTCTTGCAAAATCTTATGCGGAGTTCAATATATATCTGAAGTTTTCTCTGCAATCTATCATGTGGCTGTAAGATCTGGCCATGATTCCGTGATTTCTTCTTCCTGGTACTTGTCTATAGTCTTTCTGTATTTTCATTCGAATGGGCTTTTTACATTCCTGTGAGATTTGTTGTACTGTATGAGGTTTATCTCATTTTTCCTTACATCAACCATGGACCCATATGCAACATTTCTGTGTGTTCATCATCTATTTTTATATATGCATACTCTTGCTCGTGCTTTTATTTTTCTCGTGCAAATGGTAACATGCCGTTCAAAGTTAGCCACAATTATCTCCCAATAAGCCATGCGTATAAATAAATATCGGACATCTCTGCATTTTAAGCAGTACTCTGGTCCTTTATTATCAATATGTCCTTTTTTCCTTTATCAAACCTGGTAGTTAAACGTTTACCGTATTTCTCGTTAATAAAGTAAACAATATGACAAAAAAAAAGCTATTTTGCCTGTGTTCCCAGTTTATTCTCGTATACAATACACGCACGTGAACGGCCAGTTTCGTTCATTTTCGTATAATATTTGGTAGACAGGTTAAAGTTCACCGCATTTTTAATCAGATCATTGACATACCATGGGGCTCTAGTACTGGTGATGTGTTTGTGCTCGCTTCTTCCTAGATTTTTCTAATCTGTTCATGTTGAGTTTCAGACCTTTTTTCATCCAGTTAATTTGTGTGCATTAAAATTGTATCATGTTACTTTAAATGGGTTGGGACACCAAGTTTTGAGGATTTATAAGCATGTTATGTGTTTTCTCTGTATATGAGGTCACTCAGAGCGAAAATTTCCACAACAAACCTCTTACATATATCTTAAATCAGCTCCAAAAATTCGGTAAATGCTATTTCGCACGATCGAGACGCATCTTTGACGCCATTTGATTTCATGACATATGAAGCTCATAAGTGTATCAGTGAATAATAATGACGTCGCACCACAATAACGTGACGTACTATCAATGGCGCAACGACGCGCGACAACTGCCAGCTGCTGCACTGGTAGACGATGGCATGATCGTCAGGCGTTTCCGCTGGTGGATCTTCTCACCATGAAGCTACAACGTGACTAAAGTTTCTTTCTACTTTAATGGAAATACGAATAAGAAAATCAAGACTACATTAATCATGCTCGCCTTTCGTCACTCAGGGGCAGAGGGAACAACAAAACTATTGCAGCATTTCAGCACTTGAGTTTGTTTTAATAGCACTTATCACGGAACGCTCTCAAGTAAGCCAAATTTATGCAACCAACACCAGATAAAAGCGGATAAATTGCATTCTTTCTTCAGCCTTCTCAGTGCGCTTCCCTACTTAGAAGCAGCCATTTATCAATTAGCCAAATTTTCATGTTTCTTTAAGGGAATCATGATTTTTTTCTTTTCTATGCCTTGGGAAAAACGTGAAAAAAAAGTTTTTTTTCGAAACTTCATGTTTTTTTTACCCCTCCGGTCTCTAGGTGAGAGTTGAATAATTTCTTTCATTTGTTCTCTTTTGTAGCTTGTACCTGTAGCGCCGCCAAACGTGCGAAACGTTTTTAGCACCTTCTAAATGTGTGCTTAATATTTTATCGCGCATCCTTAGTTGTAGCTGGCTGTTACTTATATTAAGCAAATATTTCTTTTTCAGGTTTGTAAGCACCACTTCACAGACGACGACATCGTGCGACAGGCGTCATATGTCGACGATGCTACAAGTCGAGGGACGACAGCAGAGCTGGCGCATGAGCGCCTTCGGCCAGGTGCAATTTCATCAGTATTTCCAGGCTTCCCTAGTTACCTGTCAAGCACATAGACTTTAAGAGCGGAGCCAAAGGCAAAGCGAATACATCTGGAAGCTGCTTCAATGAAAAGAGCAATTTCTGAGTCAAAACATTTGACAATGCTGAGGAAGCGGACAAAATAATCAGCTTGAGGGACATTGTTATCGAGGTCAGAAGTCGTAAGTCCCAGTTCTGGCATGCAATTGAGGCCAGTGAGCGTCTAATATTGGTGTACATCGTAGTGGACAAAGCCTCGTGTTATAAATATTCAATTGTAATAAACTCAGACCTTAGTATCACATTGTTCTTTGTGAAGAAGCCGCTCACAAGGCTGAGCCCTAACTTGCCGCTCCGAATGCAACCAGAATCAAACGGGAAATAATAGAAGTCCTCCACAACGTTGAGAATTAAGACAAGGGCTTAAGTTCAAATTCAGGCGATGCAAACGAGGACATCAGCGACACTATTTGTCTCCTGTTGAACAAGTTTTCATACGCACTCGCCTTTCTCAAATCATTTCACTGTAAATAAACATTTTCTCCTCCTCCTTCCACGACACCAGCCGACAACAAAGCCAAAGGAGTAGAATTTCTGAAGGAGTAGCTGAACCTGATTTCTTTTTTTAAGAAGGAGCGGAGGCGATACTCCATTGAATTCATGGGTTATTGCTGCATTCTTTTCACAGTATCACCGCACGCTATATAAGCACATCCGCATCTATGGATGTGTCACCCTTCCCTACCCTATGTATATTCGGTCGATATGTCGTCATTCGGTATGAACCCAAGAATGGAATATCTTGGTCCTATATTCCTGATTTATGTTACAAAACGGATCTCAGAACTCGATGATCGCCAGCGCTTCATTACCTTGATGGTCGATGAAGTCCATATTAACCCATATTTTGATTACAAAGGGGACAATATAACTGACCTGGCACTGAATTCATCGGAAGGCGTTCATCTTCATGTTGCAGAGCGTCGCACGCCCTTTCTAGAAAGTTCCCCACATCGCCCTGTTGCACAGAGCCGAAGGGGAGTTTCTACACAATTTACTGAAAGATGTGATATGTGGGCTCAAAAATATTGGATACAGAGATTTATGTATAGTCAGTGACAATCATTCTGTGAATAGAAAAGCGATGTCTCAGTTTACAACGCCGCCAACAAATGAAATTGTAAATCCGCACACCTCTGACCCATCAAGACCTCTTTTTTGTGATTGATCCAGTACATATACTCATATTCACCCGAAATAACTCGCTCAACCACAAAAAAAAAGACCAACTATGGTTTTATTTTCCTGACTTCAATAATAATTCCAGCCAGCAGCCACGCATGCGCTCAGCATCGTTCGCTACAATCAGAGAACCTTAGAAGCTGGAGTGCGACCAGCTTTTTAGGTACGGTTACTCACTCTCAAGAAAAGCATGTACCCGTCTAGCCCTGAGCGGAAGAATGTAAAGTTTGCCTTGCAGAGATTTAATGATTTCCTGGCACAAGCGCTTCGTGCTCTTGAAGAAAGACAAAGCTTAGTCTTCCTTGGAGAAACCGCGAGTTTCATTGAGGTTATAGCGAAGTGGTAAAAGGTTGAGAATTTTAAAACCCCATGAAAAGAAAAACGACTGAATGACCGATTTCTAGAGCCAGTTTCTCCTTCGGAGAATGACATGAAGGTGGCTTTTCTCTACAAGAATTTGGACTGGCTTTATTCTTGGAAAAAGAAGAATCTGAACAGCGGGATGCTCACAGAGGAAAGCCATGCTTCTCAGCATCAAACAACCCATTCACTTGTTGAAGTCAGCAGGTATGGCTTCAATGAACTGCAGCTTTCATACGTCCTGCTCGGCAAGTTTCCGACGGACAATTTAGAGGACCGCTTCCGTAAATACAGGCAACTTGCTGGCTCCCAATATCATGTTTCTATTAGGCAAGTTTACGAGAGCAAAACTAAACTACGGCTGCAAACTACTTTGCCCACAATCACAAGTGCTTGCGGAATGAAGAGCGTCTTCGATGAGCAATGGGAAGATCTGCGAAAGCAGATAGGAACACCGCATCCTAACTGCACACATTTTAATGACTAGAGATGCCTTGTCAAAAATAGAAGACATTATCGCCATCCTGATGTACGTGGCAGGATATGCAGTTACGCTACTCTTAGGAAATTAAACTACGAAATGTCTGGCAGCATTGAATATCTTAAAGATTATCGCCGTTTCTGCAGATGAAAAATACTATCACTTGGTGAAAGAATCAGCTGAGGTGGCCTCATTTTCCCAGCGTTGTTTGCAGTAAATGCTGTTACCCACAGCTATGTTGTTGAACAAGTATCCAAGCAAGGCAAGTTTTTTGAGGAGCCCGAACCAGCGCCGTCTAGTCACCGAACTCACATTACAGCTGCTTGCAGATCAATAGTCATCATATTGTGACACCTGCGAAGATGGACACACAGTTTTGCTTCTGTTGAAGCATGTGTTGTGAAGCAGTACTAACATACTGCTAGAGAACTGCCGCAAACTCTACGATGATGTAGCCGATGCAAGGTCTGTGGCAAAGGAAAGAAAAGCTGCAACGCTTGAAGGAAGTGAATAGGTTTTTGCTTGTTGATGGTGAATTTTAAATGTATATAATATTCCGCACCGAAAGCAGTGTTACAAAAATATATATATATAAATAAATGTGTTGTATGTGTAAACCTCTCCACTGACGTCTCAACTTGAGCAGACACAATCTTTTGACGCCATCTGTGCTGCCGCCTCATATCCTCGCTCAGTAAAAAGGAAACAGTATTGTTTCTCGGACAAACCGGTGAAGCCCCATCCTTGTGACGTCTCTGCAGGAGCACTCAGGCCTTAAGTTAATCTAGGTGGTGATTAATGGTGTGTCCAGATGGCGGACATATTTCGACCCATGATCCAAGCGTCACGTGACGTTTTATTTTCGGTTTGTGAGGTCCGCGCCAGATCCGCGGGCCGCAGCAGGCGATAAATCGCTAGGTACTTTTCTCGAGCCGCGGACCACGGATCTGGCAGCGTCTGTGGATGGAGTAGGCACGTTTGTGTCCGATTGAAGCGCGTGAGTTAGTCCACATAAACAAGGGGCACTTTGAGCACGTTTTGAGAGCACCAAGTAACATCGACAGTGTCTAGAGTGGCGTCCGACGGGGTTTTTATACAGCCTTCGCGCACTGCTCGACGGCATACGTGCAGCCTTGCTGCTCCATCGCGCCCCGCAGAAGTCTTTTCAGCGCGTGTTTTGCAAAATATGTCTAAACAATCCGCCACAGCTACGTTATGAAAGCAGAGGAGTCCACAGACAAACACGTGTGTGCCATATAGAATGCCGCGAGCTTGCGGGAACGGAGCCGCCGCCAGCGTGGCTGCCCGCTCGCTGCTCCCTAGTCACTGCTTGTATTTGACCAGCGCTATAGTAATTGTTCCACCCATTAAAAAAAAGGTCTACTACTGTCCCGTAAAAAAAATATATATATATATATTGTAAAGAGGAAGAAGTCCACAAGGAACATGCCAGTCAGTGGCATCGTGATCGCTGCGCGTGCTGGATCTGACTGTGTTCGCTGCCGCTGTGTTCGCCGCTGATCTGCTCAGTCCTGCTGATCAAGTCCTGTTGATCTGCTGAATAAATCCCCCATTCTTACATTTGGTGGAGCTGCCGGTCAAGATCTATCCTCTCGCCCTGGAACTCCGCAGCCGCACATTACCACCAACTGCGATGCCTCAGGACGTCAACCACCAAGCCGTACAAGTTGGCTCGGCCATCATCTGTCCCGGTTCTCTCCGCCAGCGAGACCCCGCCATCTTCAGCGGCATTGACGACCACGATGTCGAGGACTGGCTCATATCCTATGAACGAGTGAGCGTTTACAACAAATGGGACGCGGAAACAAAGTTAAGCAATGTCATTTTCTATCTCACCGGCGTAGCAAACCTATGGTTTCGAAACCATGAAGCGGACATTCCATCATGGTCCGCGTTTAAAGCCAGCTTCTCTGAAGTTTTCGGCCGACCAGCTATGAGGAAACTCCGCGCTGAACAGCGCTTGCGTACGCGGTCTCAGCAAGTTGGCGAAAATTTCACGAGCTATATCGAGGACGTCGTCGACTTGTGCAAGCGCGTTAACCCACACATGTCAGAGGCCGAGAAGATCAAGCACATTCTGCAAGGCATCGATGACGATGCCTTTCAGATGCTGTCGGCTCGAGATATCCGCACCGTCGCGGAAGTGGTCACACTGTGCCAGAGTTATGATGAACTGCGGAAACAAAGGGCCTTAACTCGCGCGAACACCATGCACTCTGAATCCCTTGCTGGCCTGACAGGTGCAGGCGAACATTCTGCGCTCCAGCCACAAATTAAGAGCTTCATTCGGGAAGAAGTTGCTCGACAGCTCTCCCTTATATCCTGCCATCAAGAACCTTCCTCACACCTAGCTCCCAGTTTGCGCCACATTATTCAAGAACAGGTAGCTGAATCTCTTCCTCCAGCCCCTCAACCCATGCCTGTTACAGCGCCGTTAACGTATGCGGCTGTTGCGGCCCGACCGCCACCTACATATGCTCCACCGCCACTGAAAAAGAATGCTTAGAGATTATTTGGGCTCTTACTAAATTCCGCCCTTACCTCTATGGTCGCCCTTTTGACGTAGTGACGGACCACCATGCGCTTCACTGGCCTTCCTCACTGAAAGACCCGTCCGGCAGACTGGCAAGATGGGCTCTTCGGCTTCAGGAATATGATGTCCGCGTTGTTTACCGCTCTGGCCGCAAACATCACGACGCCGATGCACTTTCCCGCTGCCCCCTTACAGCTGAGGTCGCGAGCCTTTCCCCTTCCGACGATTCCCCGCCACCGCTTCACATTAATGACATGCCGTCAGCGCAGCGGCAAGATCCTTGGATTAACTCTATCCTCGATTTTATCTCCAATCCTACAGCTGCTTCTCCATCGCGTGCTCTCCGCCGCCATGCTTCCCACTTCGCCATTCGTGATAACCTCCTCTACCGCCGCAACTACTGCGCAGATGGCCGCAAGTGGTTGCTAGTTATTCCCCGGCAGCTACGTTCGCAAATTTGTGACTATTTCCACGCTGACCCACTATCCGGTCACGCGGGCGGCTTCAAGACATACACTCGTCTCCGGCTGCGTTACTACTGGCGGGGTATGTACACCTTTGTACTCAAGTACGTTCGCTCATGCCTCACCTGTCATCGTCGCAAGCCATCTCCTCAACGTTCTGCTGGAGAGTTGCTGCCGTTACCCAGCCCACCACGTCCTTTCGACTGCGTCGGCATTGATTTGTACGGGCCGCTTCCCTACACTGCGGCCGGCAACCGCTGGGCTATCGTAGCCGTTGATCATCTGACGAGGTATGCAAAAACCGCCGCACTTCCATCTGCCACAGCGTCAGAAGTAGCTTCCTTCATTCTGCAGCGATTTGTTCTTCGCCATGGCGCACCTTGAGAGCTGGTCAGCGACAGAGGACGCCTTTTCCTGAGTGACACTGTGAAAGCCTTGCTCACCAAGTGCAACATTATTCATAGAACCACCTCCGCCTATCATCCCCAGACTAATGGCCTGACTGAGCGTTTCAATCATACCCTTGGCGACATGCTCTCTATGTACGTCTCCTCCAACCACTCAAACTGTGACCTCGTCCTTCCGTATGTCACGTACGCAAACAATACCGCAACGCAGTCTACTACTGGCTTCTCTCCTTTTTTTCTCCTCTACGGCCGTGACCCCTCTGCTACAATCGACACCATACTCCCGTATCAGCCAGACATATCAGAGTATACACCTGCGTCTCAAGCAGCCCAGCATGCGGAAGACTGTCGACAAATCGCCCGCGCATTCACGGCTAACACCCAGTACCGCCATAAATCCAACCATGACAGCCAACACTCGACACCGCGCTTCTCGTCTGGCGCTCTTGTGTGGCTATGGATACCTTCTAATGCCCCTGGACTGTCTTCAAAATTTCGTGCTAAATACCATGGCCCATACCGTGTTCTGGAGCGCACCTCTCCGGTTAATTATGTGGTGGAACCTGTTACGCCGTCCCATGATCTACGCCGGCGCGGACGCGAGGTTGTTCACGTCCAGCGCCTCAAACCCTATTACGACCCTGCCGTCTTGCTCATGCCGTAAGTCGCCAGGATGTCTGCTCTTCGTCCCGCGGGTAATTGTGAAGAGGAAGAAGTGCACAAGGAACATGCCAGTCAGTGGCATCGTGATCGCTGCGCGTGCTGGATCTGACTGTGTTCGCTGCCGCTGTGTTCGCCGCTGATCTGCTCAGTCCTGCTGATCAAGTCCTGTTGATCTGCTGAATAAATCCCCCATTCTTACAATATATATAGCCATTTCGGCGGGGAGTGGTGAAGCTACACAGTAAACCAAAATACACCCTTAAGGGTGGATATCAATGTCTATAACTAACAAACACCCTTACACCCTTCAGAAAGGGTAATTTTAGGTTGAAATGTCCCCTATAAAGGGTAATTTTTATACTTTCTTCCTCTTGCAGCAGAAACTGGAAAAGGTGTTTTATGCCAGTTACACACTTTCACAATTGGTGTAAAGAACATTTTTTACCTTCGTACTCTTTTTTAATTTTGCACTTTTATACCGTTCCTTTCGTTTTAGAAATTTCTTTAGTATGTACTGCGTGGCCAAGCAATGCTCAGTGGACTTATCAAGGCCTTGCACTTCCTGAAATATCCACTATGTGCTGCAGACAACACAGCTGCTTTTTCTTGCTTTCAGAATGTTTAAAACATGTCAAACATTCAACGAGAATGAACACACATGAAACTGCACTCTTGGAAAACATTTATTGAAACCATTCAGGGGACATGACAGACAATTACATGCTATCAAAAATATGACTTTCGCTTCAAGGCTAGAGAGCACATTCTCAATGGCAAGAAACAATGTGCTTGACCATGGCCCGGTCTTCAGGCAAAAATAATTTGATGTGTTGCTATGAAGCGCTGAATGGTGCGCATCAGGCTGATCAAATAGCTGAATATAGCTGATAAAATATACAAAAAGCCAGTGTGCCGCCGCACGTGCTATAGTGCCTTCTATGATGTCTGGAACTCCCAATATAGAATTACAAAATAAAAAAAGTCTCTTCTGCCTGTGCGAGGATGATGCCGGTGAATGCGATACACGGTGTATATAGGTTCTCTCTGTCCTGAATAAGAAACAAAAAGGATGAACAGAAGTTAAAATGTCCTCTATTTCTACTAATAACAGCATTGTTGCCATCTACTGGCTTACAAATTTGTGTCAGCAAAAGCTGTTACTTCAGTTCGGTAAAATATTTCCTACTTTATAACCTGCAAGGCACAACAAAGCAGTCTGTCTTCAAAATTCCTATAAAAAAACTGTCTAAATCTCAGGCTTTTCTTTTTTTAATGCGTCTATAAGTCCTTTTAATCAATATTTCCTGGCTATCATAATCAGTGCATTGTTTCGAACAGCAAGATCAGACACACATATGTGGAACATTGTGGCACTGCTTCAAGTACCTTGGTTTTTGTCCCTGTTCAGGCATCTATATGTAGAAGGCATTTTTTTATTGAGTGCAAAAATCCTACATGAATAAAATCTGTTCCACCAATAGCCAGATCTAGTATGGGTCCTGGTCACATATATAATTAAAGAGTTCGACCTATGCACATTACCATTGCCACGTAGTCCTGAAGAGGAATGTACCATTCCTCTTCATTCTCATGCACAGAGGGATGTGATTACTATCTTCAATAGTTTTACATAGCTGTGCTCGAAAATATGCGCAAAAATACAAAATAACATGAGTCCAAATCTAAAATGCATTTTCAGGCTCCACATGTGTAATAACTACAAATATTACAAATAACATGAAACTACATTTTCTTTCAACGTTATACAAGGGTATAAATATCAGAACAATATTCCAGTTAGCACACACTGTGTACAGCATAATGGTAGCTTAACTCAACAAAGGCACAGAAGTTGCTACCTTTGCTCTCGGTTGATCCAGATGTTTGAACAGCAAGCAAAAGATGCATGCATCCTGGATGTCTGTAACATAAAGACACAAAAATAAGCGAAATTTTAGGTTTTGGTCCAGTCATGGTTTAGAAAGAACAAGGCTCTATGAAAGCTGGCAGTAAGATCTTCTGAGCATCCCACTGCTTATACCAAAAACCAGAGCTGCATCAGTGAAAATACTGAGAGCAGGAATAAAATTTTCTGAATGTGAAATGATTTCGAAGCTCACAAACTGTGACAATAGTAGATTGCCATAGTAGATGGCTACACATTCTTGTCACGATATCAGAGGAGCCATTCCACCACTAGGGACGTTCCCTCTAATGGTGCTTCAGCCCCATCGCTGGAATAAAAAATTACAGCGGTGTATTTAAGCCTGATCATGTGCATAGATTAAGAAGCATTCAAGTTCCGTGCCTCGTTCCATTATGAGCTCTGTGGTTCG
Source organism: Amblyomma maculatum (assembly GCF_055883805.1). Lineage (NCBI taxonomy): Eukaryota > Metazoa > Arthropoda > Arachnida > Ixodida > Ixodidae > Amblyomma > Amblyomma maculatum. Next base: position 159,960,360 of record NC_139353.1, on the reverse strand, counting down.
TTGCCTAGAACCATTACTTCAGTTGCCCTTTTTATCGTTGAAATTATGGGAATCAAGATACCAAATTCCGTGAGTGGCCCACTGAATGTGGTAATCACAAATGAGTCAGCTATACTCAATTTAGTCTAGACATAAAATCAGGACAAATTGGTTGAAGTGAAAATTCAGGGATCCAGAAGTTGGCCTGTTTTCGATATGGCCCATCTAAATTTTGAAACTCATCGCAGTATTGGTCACACTCAAATAAGATTAGACAGCAATTTTCGATAAAATCGCAAGAAGGTAAATTCAGAGGGGACCGCATTTGTTTGGAGGTATCTACTGAATTCGGCATACTCAAATTAGGTCCGACATTGATTTTCATCCATTTTTGGAGGTTCAGGGGGCCGAATTGTGGAGGTTCCCAATCACCATGTGGTCACCTAAATTGGTCATACTCAAATTGCATTAGGCAGCACTATCAGCCAGACTATATCCACTGAAGGGCAAAGGCATACCTCCATATTTTTCCAATTAGCCCTTTCCTGTACCAGCTGCATTCATTTGACCCCCACAAACTAAACCTCATCCACCCACCTAACTTTCCTCCACACCCTGCTATGCTTTCCAGCCCTTGAAATCCAATTTGTTACCCTAAGCAACAATCAGTTATCCTATTTTCACAATACATGCCCGGCACATGTTCATTTCTTCTTTTTGATTTCTACTACAGAATGTGATTAGCTTTGGTTATTTTTCTGACCCACCGGTTCTGCAGTTTTTGCCTGTCCTGAATAGACATATTCGCCTACGTTTCCAGTGCTTTATTGCCTATTGGAAAGTGCTGTTCCTTCTCGAGGCTGCTGAACAATACTTTAGTCTCCTGCATATTGATTTTCAGGCCTACCTCTATTTCTGCTTTCCCTGTCTAGGCCACCACACATCTTTTGTAGTTGATCTCCTGAATTACTTAACAAGACAACGTCATCAGTGAATTGTAGATCACTTCGGTATGCGCCATCAACTGTTATCCCTAACTGCTCCCATTACAAGTCTGAATACTTCCTCTAAACAAGCTGTGAATAGCACTGAAGAAATCGTGTCTCCTCCCTAATACCTCTTTTGTATTGCAATTTTGCTACCTCTTTCATGCAGAATAAGGGTTGCTTTACAGCCACTACACATATCTTCCAGTACTTTGACATATGGCTTGTCTACACCCAGATTCCGCAATGAGCAATACCTGCACGACTCCCGAAGTTTCTACTGGGCCAAACGCTTTTTCTCAATCAAAGAATGCTATGTGTGAGGTCTGGTTATACACCGAGCATTTTTCTATCAGTTATTCTATTCTAATACCAGTGCTGCGACAAGGGACAAAGATGGGAAGGAAGGAGGAGCGCTACTAACAACCGCAGTTTATTTGAAAAATACACATGTAATATACTTACGAAAGAAAAACCAAAAACAAAAAAAAAACAGAACAGACATTAGGTATCTGAATACGAAATTTCATTCATGTGTATTTACTGAAGGGGGTGCTTATATATGCACGTGCTGTTCTTGGCAACAGGCTTCATACAATTCCGTTTTCAATTGATCTTTATGTCTGAACATAACTGTTGCCCCGTTAAAAAGAGGTGCACATGCTTTTTTGACACATTAGACACACCTGGTTTGTTCAGGTCAGTCTCAGTATTGTAGGGCTAAAGTTGATGAAGGAGCACCATTCAAAGACTTTTTGCGTTGTAATAATTTCTCGGTCTGGCCCATATTATAGTTCTTGCTGCATTTAAAAAAGTATGTCATATACCATGCCCTCTCCACATAGCACACAATGCAACTCATGTTCCACTTGGCAGGCTTTTTTTTTCTTCATTTTTGTTTTCATTCTCTGGCTCTTTTGTCACAAAAAGCTCAAAATTTTCCTAGCTTATTAGGAGCCGAAAATAGTACCTCAACTGCATATCTAGTGCCAATTTGTTTAAGCCTACGGAATAAATGATGGATGTATGGTATCACTGCATACCTCTTTTTATCTCTACTGGAAGGCCTCTGTGGATCATGTTTACCAAACGACTATCGTTTTCAGAATTTTTTTGCAAGTAAGCGTTATCATGTCATTCGAAAAGCCGGCTAACCTTAGCTGTGGACACTACTTGAAACTTTTGTCTCTAATGTGAATGCATGATTTAGTAATCGCAAATAAGTGGTTACTAAATCATGCACTGCTATACCGCACTTAACTATCTTCGAATGCTCTGAATGATAACTAAGTAAAGGCTTTTCTGACCTATGTAGAAACAACCAACAAATGTGATCTTTCTTCTTTTCCAACAGCAACGATTGAAGCTGATTTCATTTCGTATTTCGAAAGTAAATATCGAAATTTGGAAAAAAAATCAAAATACTGTAAGAAATCAGCCCCAATTTCTGGATGCTTGAATGGAAAGTAATGATGACCACGTTGTTGTTCCTTTCTACAGTTGTCGGAAAAGCCTTTACTTATTTATTATTCAGGGCATTTGAATACAGTTAAGTGCGGCATAGCAGTGCCATGCTTAGGATCAGCGATTACTAAATGATGCGTCCATGCTAGACAGAAGTTTAAAGCAGCAGGTCCAAACACTCAAGTTAGCCCGCTTTCCAAATCACTTGAAACAGTTGCTTGCAATAAACTTCTGAAAGAGATAGTCATTTGGTAAACATTGATCCACTGGCGCCATCCAGCAGAGAGAAGAAGTATGCAGTAATATCACACATTTATCAGTTATCCCATAGGCGTAAACAAGTTGGCATTAAAGTGCTGGTTTCAGCTGCTAATAAGCTAGCAAGAATTTGTGCTGTTGTTGACTGAAGAGCCAGAGAATGAAAACAAAAAAGAAGCAAAAGGAAAAATGCCTGCCAAGAAGAACATGAGTTGCATTTTATGCGGCATGACGAGGGAGTGGTCAATAACATACCTTTCAAATTTGGCAAGAACTATATAGGCCAAACCGGGAAATTCATAAACATAAACGTATTGCATCGGAATACTGCCTAAATGCACGCCTAGCTTGCCAATATGAAATAACGTTTACAAAAGGGGTGACAGTGTCCTACGAGTGTATCACGAAACTACGAGGTCAAAGAACCCCTTCTGGCCCGCCCCGTGGTCCGGCTTGTCAGCTGCTATTTTGGCTCGTCGTGTGAATGCTGCCGCGGGCCGGACATAGCCGGACAGTGCGCAGTCGACACCACGTGACCGCACCGCTGCCCAGTCCATGGTCCGTCGTCTCGATACACCGTCGTCTGGATAAAAAAAAGGAGGCAGTGCTTTCGCCGATTCTTTTTAACGTTGCACTGGTCGGGAAGGAACAGCAGTTTACATTAGGTAGCGAAGTACTAGAAGTAGTAGGCGATTATGTCTACTTAGGATAGGTAGTAACCGCAGATCCGGATCATGAAAAGGAAATAACAAAAGAATAAGATTGGGATGCAGCGCATTTGACAAGCATTCGCAGATTATGACTAGCAGCTTACCGGTATCCCTCAAGAGGAAAGTATACAGCAGTTGCTTCTTGCCTGTACTCACCTATGGGGCTGAAACGTGGAGGCTAACCAAGAAAGTTCTACTTAAGCTGTGGACAACCCAGAGGGCTGTGGAACGCAAAATGGTAGGGGTAACATTAAGAGATAGGAAGCGTGCAGAGTGGGTCAGAGAAATAACTCAAGTTACCGACATTCTAGTGGAAATCAAGAAGAAGAAATGGTCATGGGCGGGACATGTAGTGCGAAGAGAGGATAACCGATGGTCGCTTAGGGTAACAAACTGGATTCCAAGAGAAGGAAAGCGCAGTTAGGTGGGCGGATGAGGTTAAGAAGTTCGCGGTGGTAAAGTGGAAGCAGCTAGCACAGAACCGGGTTAAGTGGAGAAATATGGTACAGGCCTTCGCCCTGCAGTGGGTATAGTCAGGCTGATTATGATGATGATGATAGGCCTGCCCAAGCTACTTGCCCGCATGCCCCACCTATATCATAGCATTCATGCTGACAACCTCACACTTTGGATCACGCGCGGTAGTGACGGCTAGATTGAAGAGACTCTTCAGACCGCCATCGAAAGGATCGGAGATTATCTCAGCACAGTTGACCTCACCTGCTCGGCTACAAAGTCAGGGTATATCATCATCCGGTACCGGGGACAACGCCCTCTGAAGACACTTCCTGTCATCAACCTCCAGGTGCAAGAAAACCCGATTCCTCGCACAGATAACACCAGGATCTTGGGCTTACACCTAGAGGCCGCAACAACATCACGCTCCAAAGCATTAACCAGTCTGTGGTAAAATTCGTACGCCTCCTTAACGAGTCTCCAACAAGCTTTATGGCATGCTAGAGTCCAACCTCCTGCGCCTCGTTCAAGCTTTCATCTGCTCCCGCATCACCTACTCTGCACCCTACCTACGTCTCACTCATGCCGAAAGCGAACGGCTAGAAGCGTCACTTAGAAGAGCGTACAAGACGGCCCTAGTTTTTCCCACGTCCAAAGCTACCCATAAGCTCATTGCTCTCGGAATCTCCAATACCTTTAGCGAACTTGTCGAAACAACTCTCAGCGCCAAATTTGAGAGGCTCTCACTTACACACGTTGCCCGAGCGGTACTGCAGATAGATGGGACTTCCTCACCGAGAGCAAGCCCAAGTTATGCTGAACTTACCCCGGAATATCGCCTAAATCTCCGCATCCCTCAACCTTTCCCAACATCAAATCTTTCTCCAGCGACTCCTCTCTTCTCATCAGATGACCAAAGTAGCTGAGCTTTAACTTTAGAGTTTGACCCTCCAATGAGCAGTCAGGGTTTATGGTCGACAATATCGACAGATTTGATCTTCTGGCAGTCCAAGGAACTCTCAAGAGTCTTCGCCAGCACCACAATTCAAACGCGTCAATTCTTCGGCGGTCAGCGTTTTTCACAGTCCAACTCTCGCATCCATACATCACAACTGAAAAGACCATAGCACGAGTTATACGGATCTTAGTTGGCAGACTAATGTTTCTGCTCTTTACTAGGCGGTCAAGGCTAACCATTGCTCTCTTTCCCAGAAGCAGGCGTCTCCTAATTTCATGGCTGCAGTCTCCTTCCGAGGTAATCTTGGAGACAAGAAGAGAAAATCTGTCAAAGCTTCCACTTGTCCATTGATGCTTCAGGACTTGATAGCGCAAGACGCCATGATCTTTGCCTTTTTAATGTTCAGTTTAAGACCAAACTTCTCACTCTCTTGTTGTACGCCCATCAGAAGTCTCTTGAGTTCCACTTCACTTTCTGCCATTAAAGTGGTATCATCCGCATATCTAAGGTTGTTGATACGTTTCCCAGAATCTTCACTCCAGCTGAAGACTCGTCCAGACCGGCCTTCCTCATGATGCACTCTGCATATAGGTTAAATAGGCAGGGCGACAGTATGCAGCCTTGCCTCACTCCTTTCTCAATCGGAAACCGATCAGGAAGACCATGCCCACTTCTGACTGTGGCCTCTTGTCCTTCATACAGGTTCCTGAGGAGACAGATGAGGTGAATTGGAACTCCCATCTCTTGGAGAGCTTGCCACAATCTGCTGTGATCTATGCAGTCAAACGCTTTCGCATAATCAATAAAGCAGAAGTAGATGGGTTTCTGGAACTCTCTTGCTTTTTCCATGATCCAGCGAAGGTTGGCAATTTGATCTCTAGTTTCTCTGCCCTTGCGAAACCCAGCTTGCACGTCCGGAAACTCCCGATACACATACTGCTGCAGCCTACCTTGGAGGATTTTCAGCATCACCTTGCTAGCATGCGAAATAAGCGCGATCGTGCGGTTGTTGGAACAATCTTTGTCACTGGTTTTCTTTGGAATGGAGATGTAAACTGACCTCCTCCAAACCTGTGGCCACTGCAGGGTTGTCCAAATCTTCTGACATAATGTATGCAGAATGTTAACAGCGTCGTGGTTGAGGTTTGGAAGCAGCTCAGCTGGAATGCCCTCAATTCCGCTAGCTTTGTTCTTAGCAAGGCTGGCTAAGGCCCATTCAACTTCACTCTTCAGGATGCCCGGCTCGAGATCAGTAATCACAACCGTCTTATGTTGGGTTTGCACATTTGGGTCCTTCTTGTACAGTTCTTCTGTGTATTCCTGCAACCTCTTCTTTATCTCTGATGCTTCAGTGACGTCCTTGCCTCGTTTGTCCTTTATCACGCCCAGCTTAGCACAGAAGCTTCCTTTGATATATTTGATTGTCTTATACAGAGCTCTTGTGTTCCTTAATTGGCTGTTGTCCTCAACTGCTCGGCACTGTATGTTCAGGAAGGCATTCTTATCTCTCCTTGCTATTTTCTGAAAATCCGCATTGAGAATCTTGTATCTCTCTCTTTCCCCCATAACTTTTGCCATCCTCCTTTCTTCAGCTATTTGCAAAGCCTCTTCAGATAACCACTTTGCTTTCTTGCATTTCTTTTGCTTTGGAACTACCTCAGTAGCAACTTCTTGTATTATATCAATAAGATCAGTCCACACCTCTTCAGGCTCTCTGTCTTCTAGATCTAATTCTTGAAATCGATTCCTCACTTCCACAGCATATTCTAATGGAATTTGATCCAGATCACACCTGAAAGGCCTTCTAGTGTTCTGCGTTTTCCTCAATCGAAGCCTAATTTTCGCAACAAGAAGCTGATGATCGGTGCCACAATCGGCCCCAGGCCTTGTTTTTACTGCTTGTATAGCGCTTCTCCATCTCTGCCGGCAAAGAATATAATCGATCTGATTCCTGTACAGACCGTCCGGTGAAGTCCATGTGTACAGGCGCCTCTTGTGCTGTTGAAAATGAGTATTCGCTATGGTCAGGTTGTTTCTTGACAAAACTCTACTAGCCTCTGTCCAGCTTCGTTTGGCTTGCCAAGACCGAACTTATCCTATAATTCCGGATATTTCTTCACTCCCGACCTTAGCATTCGTGTCTCCTATGAGAAAAACGACGTCTGATTATGGGGTGCGGTCTAAAAGGCATTGTAGGTCCGCATAAAATCTCTCAACGTCAGATTCTTCAGCAGTAGTGGTCGGTGCATAGACTTGGATAACTGTTATGTTGAAAGGGTGACCATGGATCCGAAGTGAAATCATTCGGTCGGTTTTGGGGTTGTACCCTAGCATTGCTTTGCCCATTTTCTGTTTACTATAAAAGCGACCCCATTCCTTCTCTTGGATTCGTGCCCACAATAAAAGACATAATGGTCGCCGGAGTTAAATTCTCCCATTCCGGTCCACTTGAGCTCGCTGATACCTAAGGTATCAATGTTCAATCTGTTCATTTCTCGCTTGACGGCATCCAGTTTACCTTGCGTCATAGACCTTACATTCCATGTTGCTATGTGATATATCTCCTTGCAACATCGGACTTTCCGGTCGCTCCCCGACACATCCACAACTAAGCGTCCCAGCCGCTTCATTCGTCCTGGAGCTACTAGGAATCGCCCTTTGTTCATCCCCAGTAACATGTGGGACGCCTGCCAACCTGGGGGGCTCATCTTCCGGCGCCATATAATTAATGGTATTGTGACTGGCCATAGGGTTTTCTTGGGAGGAAATACAGGAGTGGCTTGCCATTACCTTCTCCAGTGAATCACATTTTGTCAGAACTCTCTGCCGTGACCTGTCTATCTTGGCTGGCCCTACACAGCAGAGCTCACGACTTCATCGAGTTTCGCAAGCCCCTCCGCCACGACAAGGCAGTGATCCATGAAGGGGAATGTGTATATAAGTAGAGTGTATATTTTGTCAGCGTAAAATTAGACAGGACTAAAGGCGAAAGACAAGGGAGAAACGCTGAACTTCAACTGATAGTTTAATGGAATATGCACTCTACTTATCAAGACCAACTAGCCCGTCTTTCTACGTTAACTAATGTGTATATAATCAAGCTCAATTATATTTTGCGAAGTAGAACAATTGTAGTGCATCAGAAGCAAAAACTAGCGCTGACAATCCCAATTACTACACCGGGCGCAATATATGTCGATATAGCCGTCACCTAAGCGACCTAAAAACCATACCTCGGACTTCATGTGTACTAGAAATCCTTATAGAGAGTCAATATCAAACGCGGATAGGCGGCTTATTTCTTTAACGATTGCGGCAGTGACTCAGCAGTTGTAAATATGAGCGTGCCTTATATGTGTACTAAACATTTGAGGATTTTTTGGCTTATTTATGAAATAAAGTTTTGAATTCTTTTCGATATCGTTCCACAATTACTGCTGTGTTGGGAGTGAGGTCTGCTGCCTGAACGTAGAAAAACAATAATAACTCGGAATGATTTTGATAAGCTCCAACTTCTCATGTAACGCTCACACAAATATTAATCCGTGATTCACTTAAGGATTAAATGCTCAGTAGTTCACTACACGCGCAAGATTTTTTCGTCTGGATGCCATCGCCAACACACCAAATATCTTGTTTGCGAACCACGTAGATTTACCAGAGGTCTCAAAGAATATGGTCATGGTCATGTGAATCTTAATAAAGTCCCACGTAAATTATTACAGATGTCGATCAAAGCATATGGTGCAATACAAACATCGCAAATTATTAAACTTCTTTGAAAAATATTGTTTTCGTGACGAGGTTTGGGGCGCTATGCTGAATGCCCCGAGTTCTGCACTCTCCTCTGTTTTGCCGATGTTTGCGCGACAAGAGATATTTAGAAGAACGAGTTGATGGACGAGTTAGCTTTGCATGGTGATGGCACAGGGCAAGGGGAGGGCCACAGGAAAACTGTGGAAACACACGAGCGCCGATTATGAAGTAAATTTTTATTGCAAAAAACAAAGATTATATTGGGAAGGAATAAAGGTGGTGGTACATCGATATCAATGATGTTCGGTCACCGGTGGTCAAATGACAGTCACGTGAGTGAGTAAAACATCTGTTTATGAATGAGGCTGTGAGGAAAGGCCGTGGGGTCGTGTGGAGGACGATTGCGCGAACAACAGATAAATATGTAAAGAATATGCAGTTTAATACCCAAAAGCGAGTAAAACGTTTAAATCGGAAGAATTCGAGGTGTAGGGTTCCTCCATATGAAAAACATTAAAAACCAAATTTCAGAAGGAGGAAAATGAGGAGAAAAGGCAGGGAGGCTAACCAGTAAATCGAAGATGGATAAGGGAAGCTAAGATATCTAAAGAAAGAAAAGCTACCAGGTGTAGAGTGCCTATGGGCGAAAACCGTTAAAAACCAGACAGAGATTTCAATGCGGGTAATAACATAGAGTAATCAAGCCAAAAAGTCAAATGTTGAACAATATAAAAGTCAAAAATTTACAAGGGCTCAACGCTGCTGAAACAAATATACTTGGCTCCTCAAAGTTGGAGCCGGTTTCGCCGGAGCCGTCGGATCCGGAGCGGTAGGAGCCGTGGGAGCGTTCTCTCGTTCTGTGTTACGTTTCCGTCACAGGCGGGTGCGACTTCCACGCCGTTTATTAGCGATGAGATAAAGCAACCACTGCCCTTTCTCGCAAGAATGTCCTCGCCTTCGGCTGTCTTTTGAGGGGAGTGCGCGTTCTTTTGGAGAGCGAGAGGGTTTTTTTTTTGTTTGTTCTACGGATGGAGATGTGCTAGATGGCTGGAATGGGGATTCTATTGAAAAGCCGGTTTTCTCTCGTTCAGTGAGCCTTGTTTGTCGGAGCCGGGTGAGATTTTTCAAAACGAAAAGCGGAAAAGCAAATATGCCGCCCTTCCTTGTAAGTGTCGAAACCCAACTCATTGGTTTTGACTCTTCGCGCGGGTACCGCGGGCGCACTGCTGCTGCTGCTGCCCACACAGTTTCTTTTTTTTTCTCTTGCAGTTTTGTGGTTTCGTTCCATGCCGGCGAGTGGGGACTATTACTCTTACTCGTCCGCTGAGCAAAGTGGTCCGCAGCAATCCCTTTGGCTCTGTATGCGTAATAGAGTGTGACGCCCGATGCCACTGAAGGGGGGGTAAAGAAGCCTTAATTGGCAAAAAATGGCGCTGTTTATTTGCCATGCTGCTGTTCGAACAATGTCTTATGACTCTCATCGGTCGAGCATTGTTCTCTGGTGCAACAACTCCATTTGAAGACGAAGTGTTTCGTCTCTCAAAAAATAATCTAACCTGCAGTTTACTCTTTTGATGAAATAGCACGTAGGACGAGGACGAAGATAGAAGGGGACACACAGAGCACGGACTACAATTATTATACATCTAATCAGAAGAGAAGTGAAAAAGTCAGTGGGTAAGAAGAGGGAAATAATGACCATATGCCTGTCGCGCTCGTCGCACAGCTGCTGTTCGCGCCAAACACGAAGGAGCATCGCACCTGCATAAAGGCGACAGTTGCCGTTCTGCAGACAATGCCTCCTTATTGATGGCGCGCGAACAAGGGGAGGCTCCGAGAAACGAACATGAAAATGAACATGAACATGAACAATGAAAAAAAGAGAGAAAATGCGAGCCAGCGTTTGTTCTTTAGGGATTTTTGTCGGGACGAATGTAACAGACTGTTATTCATTAATTCTAGAGAAATAATGAAACTATAAGAACGCGTAAAAACTAATGGGGCCCACGTGTGCGCCAAGGCATAAAAGGCAACAGGTACGGCTAGATCGTTGTTATGGCCTCTTTATCTATCATTCAGGCACCGTCCTTTTTATCCCATTTTCACTTTTCCCCACAACAAAAAAATCTCATTTACTAGTCCCTCAGTGCATTAAAAAAATTGGTGTTTATGCGTCGTGTTGCATCCATGAGTTGGCTCCGTCACAGGGTTACTGACGGGGCTAAGTATACGACAGCGTGCGAAAAGCGGAGAAGGATGTCCGCATCTTATAACGTTGCGCTATCTATAGAAGCCCTGATGCCATTTTAGACGATTTGGAAAGCTCCAAACTTTCGTCATGGGCAGCTGCACCTATGGTGTGCAATTCACTGGCTGCTGCAGGGAGAGCACCCGATGCCACTTTCGGCAAATCGGAAAGCTCGAAACTGAAGTCAGGGATGTGTTCCTATTTAATCCCTACGGCCCGGCTTTCCGGGTCACTTGTCTGGAGCGAGGTGGCGCATGGCTGACAAGACAGCGTAGAAGGAAGCGCGTCGATCGTCACTTAAGGCAAGTTTCCTATCTGTTCTTGTAATTGCAGTTTTTATCGTGCGTTGTGTTGGATGTCGAGCTTGAAGGCAGGGTTGGCACCTACGTCAAGTTCATTCATTGCTAACATGGAAGCTTGGGCAAGTTGATAATTCATTGTGCGGAACAGCGCGCACAAAACGATAGGGATGGGAGAACATAGGACGAGCGCTGACTTTCAACTATGCAGTGTACAACCCTTCCAGAGGATATAAATGTGCGCAGGATTAAACAACGTTCTGTGAGAGATGATTACAACGCTGCCATTTCTTGGTGTCCGCACAAGCTCACTTCGCTCGCTGCTGCTGCCGCGCGTACTCACCCCAGCGTATTGATAGCTGGTTACTCCGCAATTCACTCTGTGGTAACGAAGTAAATAGCGTTTGTTTGCTCGTGACCCGATGTTAGTGAGCTTATGTTCAATGATTTGCTATCGCAATCAATGATTCGCTTTTCGGGCGAAACTGAGAATATTCTTTTAAATAAGGAGTTATGTTTCGAAGCCGCTGTCCAAGCTGTCACCTGCCGTGCTCGTCCAGAGGGCGACGGTCTGTTCAGCAGCTGGCATTGGAAAGGGTTCTGCGCTCCCCCGCCGTGCTACGTTGCACTGACCGGCGGTCTGCTGCGGTGTACCTGCTGAGCACCTTGGAGAAGTACTCGGAGTCGAACCAAGTTTACAGCATGTTTATTGCAGCTGGTCTCTTCCCCCAAAGTCGCCCCAGACACCTCGTTAAATAGGCTCGCTAAAAAAAGACCATATCGTTAAATCAATAGGGACGAAGTAAACTATCTGGGTGGGGCCAATGGCCTCCAGCATAGTTCCTCCTCACACCCGTAGTGCTGTACGCACAACATCACGCGTGCACATTCAGTAAAGTTCAAATTCGCAGCCTTCGTCCCGTGCGCCCGTGCCGGACAGCCCGAGTCCCGTGGGAATGAGCTTCCTTGCATCCGCTGCTTCTTTACAGAAGAGCCCAGCGCGCACACACACACACAGACACCTCCACACACCGTGGATGATCTGCAGTTCGGAATAATGCTGCTCGCCTCGACGACGCGCGGACATTCGGAGTCGTCTTGCGGGCGGCGTAGCGTCGGCGACTTGAAATCCGCGCCGGCCAGGCATTCCGCGATCCAAGGTCACGGGAAATGAAGGAAATGTCATGCAGCTTGCGCCGGCAGTCGAGTGCAAGCACCGCAGCTGCGCTCTGGACTACCAGGCGCCAGTCCAGAAGCCGGCGGTGTGGTATGTCGCGTTGATGAGCACAACATAAGGCCTTTGATGTCATGCATAATTTGAATGCGTAATGGTGCAGTGGTGGCGTAGCGATGTCGATGGAATTGCATAAACATGTTTGCGGTGCGCCTTGATGCCTGAACACCTCCGGCAACGCACTCCCTCACCAGACCCGGAGCTGGCCACCCTGGTGCAGTAATTGGCCGCAACCTCTCATGATTAGTTCCATAAAACCCCGGCCCTCAGTCCCCAGCGGCTGCCGAACAACTGACCACGGTGGCGGTCAGATTTGTGACGCAGCAGGGGGTACTCAGAGTTCCTGGCTCCGCTGGACAGGCCGCCATTGGAAACGAGACCCGGGCAATGTTTAACGCTAGACCCCTAGTCAGTGAAGCTAATTTAGCAGTCCTGTTAGAGGAAGTAGAGGGCATGAAATGGGATGTCATTGGGCTTAATGAGGTTAGGAGGCCGAATGAGGCATATACTGTACTGAAGGATGGGCATGTATACTTTGGTATCTAGGCTTATTAGAGCGGCGACAACTAGGATTAGGTTTCCTTGTCAATAAGCATATAGCGGGTAATATAGATGAATTCTATAGTATTAATGAGAGGGTTAATGACAGTCTAAGGTTGTCCTGATTCTACTAGCGACTACCTTAGTACTACCTTATAGGGACCGGGCGCCCGTTGTATGGTGCCACCGTCGCCTCGGTGGAACAGCGCCGCCCGCGGCGGAGTGCCGAAACAGCGGAATGCCGAGGCAGCTGAGCGGCGCAGTCGTTTCCGTTCTGCGAGGCGTTTTTGAGCCTGTCCCTACCCGTCGTTTTGCGGTGTGGCTTTGAGAGCTTTGAGCTGCTTGGAGTAATCGCAAAAAGTATTTTTTGACCGGGAAATATTGAAAAACAAAAGGGCCGTTCTCGGCAGGGCGTGCGTGTTTTTTTTTTTTTTTTTTTTTGAAACCGCCCGGCGCATGGTATTTCTGTTATATACTCGAAAATGCCGAGCGCGTGATTTCACCATGCGCTAGGAACACTTTCGTTAGGCACTTGTTAAGGCAACTTCGAAGACGGGAATTGCGCCTGCACTACACGTCCATCTTATATTAGGTCTAGTCGGAACCTGCCTGAAGATCAAGTACAGCCGAGCCGTGTAGCCGTGGCGCAGGAGTAGTGGTAGTTGTAATGGCCAGCGTTCATGCAAAATGAAAAAGATGCTGTACCTGTCGTTTTTGGTAATAGCTAAGCTCAAACGATTCAGAGTAGAATAATAGCAAATGACATTCCAGTTTCAACCTGGCAACGAGAACTGTAAAAGGAGAAAAATAAACAAGCAAGACAAAAGTAGGATCCTATTTATGGTTGGAATAGCAAACACACATATACTCCAGGACTTCCTGCCCAATTACGCTACAATAGCTCACTGAACCCGGCCTTGAGACTATCAAACTTAATCATAATATAAGCCAAATGAGTAATACCACCTCAGCATCATTTTTACATATACGACAATGGTCTTGTTGAACACGTCGGAGATGCTACATATAATTGATTTAGAAAATATTATACTATACATCTACTTAAGTTGAGGACAACCCAGAGGGCTATGGAACGAAAAATGGTAGGGGTAACATTAAGAGATAGAAAGCGTGCAGAGTGGGTCAGAGAAATAACTCAAGTTACTGACATTCTAGTGGAAATTAAGAAGAAGAAATGGACATGGGCAGGACATGTAGTGCGAAGAGAGGATAAACGATGGTCGCTGAGGGTAACAAACTGGATTCCAAGGGAAGGAAAGCGTAGCAGGGGGCGGCAGAAAGTTAGGTGGGCGGATGAGATTAAGAAGTTCGCAGGGGTCAAGTGGATGCAGCTAGCACAGAACCGGGTTAAGTGGAGAAATATGGGAGAGGCCTTCGCCCTGCAGTGGGTATAATCAGGCTGATGATGATGATACTATACATGCCTTTCTCCCGACATGCTGCGGAGGTTGTGAAAAGAAAGAAAAAATAAAATTTTTTGCTAGCATTCCCTCAGCTCAGGAAGTTCAATACGATTGACCGCACCTGCCTTGAACATCTGAAGGCAATAGTCCAATACTGTCAAACTGTTAAATACAATCGAAAAAAAAACACAGTGTGATGTGTTGTAAGATAAGCCACCGACAACTAAGAAAGCGTTCTATTGTTAAATGAATCCCTCTGATGGCTCGTTCGCTAAAGTGGCCTACTTTCTCAGCGTACCACGAACTTGCGGGGCCGATACCTGACCTCGATACCTGATGAGTGTGAGGGGACAAGACCATGTATGTAGTTTTCAATTTGCACGTAAAGGAATCCGGATAACTGAAAGCCATTCCTTTTACAACTTCGTCACTGCAGCTTGCCGGACTGCTGCTAAATCTGCTTACATTGGCCATAGAAACAATTTCTGAGAGAGGTAAAACGGTCTTGTCATACTACGCCACAATCAGGAAATCTCACATTTACTAAAACGCCGATGAGAAACACATGTATTTAGGCGGGCCAGGAAATGGACGCTGCTGAGAAAATACGTTAAGCCGTGTCAGGTGGAACGTGAATGTGAAAAAAAAAGCTGCTACACGGCCTTCGAAATTAAAAAAAATGCTATGTTTATGCTCGTTTCCACAAATTAAATTGCATTTATTTTTCTTGTTCGACTTTTATATGAAGCCGATAGCAGATTTTGTGACCATGCGGTATTGATTGAGCTGTGGAATATTAGGTAAAATGGACATGCCACAAAACAAATGTTAACAAATGCGAAGAGTATCAACGCAGAGCTCTTAGCGCATTTTCTTTGGTTGACAAACGAAAAGAGGAAAAATGACAAGATCATGGTAATAGGAATTGTTCATGTCTCCTATCTGCTCTTTCTGTTAAGAGAAAAAAAGTAAAATATCTTTGACTATGTAAGCGAAAGTATCTGCACAAACATTGTCTCTGTCCATCACTGAAGATCATAACGCAGCCCGAACGACGATGGTGGAGCTGCCTTTTCTTTTTCCGTGCTGGAGTTTTCTTGTACACAGGCGGGGAAATGCTAGCGTTGTAACTTACGCTGTTGGGTTACTTCGATTTCCAATTGTCTATAAAGTGACTACAGATGAAGGAGTGCGGCTTCGACTCCGAAACTCTCGTGCCGTCACTACTGGGGAACAGAAGGCACAGAGCATCCGGTAGCTAGCGGAATTTTAAAATGTCGGCACTTTCCATGACCACACAGTAACCAAATAGGTAGATTCGTGCCTTTGCCTTTCAAAGAACCATGCTTAGGTTACCCGCCGCTCATGCTTCTGCGGAAACCCGTAGAAATGAATCGACTTAAAAACGTCCGACGAGTTTACGTAGCTGCCAGTGGAGCCAACAACGCACCACGTTTCGCCAGCCTTGTTTGGCCAAACTTCATTTCACTGGACATATTCACACAACAAGCCCAACGTTCTGTTCTCTTGAGGATATATTCACGCACAACGTCATCTAAACCTTAGGATTTCCAACTTCCAACACAAACCAACGACTAACAGTACACTCCAATGCTCTGGCAATGCGCCGGCCGGGGCCGGCGCATTCCGGCGATTGAGCGATGCGCCGAGAGGCGGCGCCACCGGTTCAGCTGTCCGGTCCCTATACGTAACAGACACTAGGCTGATTGGTCTGTAATTTTTAAGGTCCTTAGAGTCCCCTTTCTTATGAATGAGGATAATGTATACATTCTTCCATGGTTCCCGTACCGTCGATGACACCAGGCACTGCGTATACAGGGTGGCCAGTTTTTCTAGCACGATATTCCCCCCGTCCTTTAACAAATCTGTAGCTATTTGATCCTCTCTAGCCGATTTCCCCCTTTTCATAGTTTCTAACGCTTTCTTGACCTCATCCTTTCTCACTGGTAGAACGTCTGACTGTTTTTCCCTGCTGCTAATCTCGTTACGGTCCTGACTACATTGGCTGCTGTAGAGATGAGTATAGAACTCCTGGGCTACTTTGACTATCTTCAACATATTCGTGATGACGTTGCCCGCCTTGTCCCTTATCGCATACATCTGATTTTTGCCTATGTCCAATTTCTTCTTTACCGCTTTAAGGCTTCCCCCGTTCTTTACAGCATGCTCAATTTTCTCCGTGTTGTACTTTCTTATATCGGCCACCTAGCGCTTATTGATTAGCTTTGATATCTCGGCCAATTCGATCTGGTCTGTTGTATTGGAAGCTTTCATAATCTGGAGTATCTTATTAAAATCTTTCGTCTCCTTAGACAGCTTACCGGTATCCTCTCTAAATATCCTACCGCCTACTTCTACCGCACACTCAGTAATGATATCTCTGAAATTATTGTTCATTGCTTCTAGGGTAATGTCGCCATCCTCGGTTAGAGCTGAATATCTATTCTGTAGCGAGATCCTGAACTCTTCTGCCCTCCCCCTCACCGCTAATTCGTTGATGGGTTTCTTTCTTACTAATCTGTTGCGTTCCTTCTTCACATTTAGGCTAATGCGGGACCTAAGAATCCTGTGGTCACTGCATCGCCCTTTTCCGATCACCTCTACATCTTGCACGATGGCCGGGGTTGAACAGATTATGAAGTCAATTTCATTTTTATTCTCCCCGGTAGGCCTTTTCCAAGTCCATTTCCGGTTCTTCCGTTTGCTTAAGAAGGTATTTATGATTCTTAAGTTATTGCGCTCTGCAAACTCAACTAGTAACTTCCCCCTGCTATTCCTAGAACCAATGCCATAATCACCTACTGCCTGGTCTCCTGCCTGCTTTTTCCCTACCTTGGCATTGAAGTCGCCCATTAGTACAGTATACTGCGTCTTTACTTTTCGCATTGCCGATTCTACATCTTCGTAGAAGCTTTGAACTGCCTGGCCATCATAACTAAATGTAGGTGCATAGGCCTGTACAACCTTCAGTTTATACCGCTTAATAAGCCTAATTACGGTGACTGCTACTCTCTCATTATTACTATAGAATTCACCTATATTACCCGCTATATACTTATTGACAAGGAAACCTACTCCTAGTTGTTGTACCTCTGGTAAGTCTCGATAACACAGTACATGCCCATCCTTCAGTACAGTATATGCCTCATTCGGCCTCCTAACCTCACTAAGCCCTATGACATCCCATTTCATACCCTCTAGTTCCTCTAACAGCACTGCTAAACTAGCTTCACTAGCTAGGGTTCTAACGTTAAACGTTGCCAGGGTCAGTTTCCAAAGGCGGCCTGTCCAGCGGAGCCA
Organism: Amblyomma maculatum; assembly: GCF_055883805.1. Lineage (NCBI taxonomy): Eukaryota > Metazoa > Arthropoda > Arachnida > Ixodida > Ixodidae > Amblyomma > Amblyomma maculatum. The sequence goes on along the minus strand of NC_139353.1, from coordinate 159,942,727 downwards.
GAAGTTCTTAGCACCCCCTGCTGCGTCACAGGTCTGACCGCCGCCGTGGTTAGTTGTTCCGCAGCCGCTGTTGACTGAGGGCCGAGGTTTTGTAGAGCTTATCATTGGAGGTTGGGGCCAATTACTGCACCAGGGTGGCCAACTCCTGTTCTGGTGAGGGAGTGCGTTGCCGGTGTTGTCACCGGCATCAGGTCGAACCCCAAACCTGTTTATGCAATTCCACGACACGCGGATTTCTTTTTTTTTAATCCGGTGTAGAATTGCGCGGCACCAGGATTTGAACTCCGTTCCTCTTGCATGCGAGGCGGATGTTCTACCGCTACGCCACCGCTGCACCTAGATGAATGATGTCAGCAAAATAAACCAGCGGAATTTGATACCACTTCAAGAAATCCGCGAACGGCAAGGCGACATGCCGGTATTGTCAAGGTGTGCTCACTCCGTCGTCTGGCTAGACAGGAAATCTTAAACGCCATCTGACGAGCAAGCACCCCATCGTGCCCTTCGGATGAGGTGAACCCATTCACTCCCGATCATCTGCCGCGAGCGTCGATAATGTCAACGGTCCTAATGCTCCTGCCTCGGCACCGTTCCCAAGCCCTTCAATTAAAAGGAGCCGGAGCCAATTATCGGTCTGGGATGTATCAGAAAATACTGTGCTGACACCAGCTTCGACTTCGACGGCTTCATCAACACTATCCTCCACTCCTCCGGTTAGATCATGCAAGTTGTCTCAGTCATCACTGCCTAGATATATTGATGCATTTCAACCAGTGTCAGCGCAGAAAAGGAGGTTTATTGATGTACAATTGCTCAAAATGATTTGCAAAGAATATCACCCATTTTCACTTGTCGAGGATCAGGAATTTCTAAAACTCGTTAGTATTTTTAATCCAAATTATAGCTTACCGAGCAGCAAGATGCTCACAAATAGTTGGTTGCCCGCTGTTTATATCGAACTCCTAGAAAAAGTCAAATCAGCTCTGCTTGTTGTTCCAGCTGTTTGCCTGACATGTGATGGGTGGACTAACATTAACAATGTTAGCTTTTATGCCCTTACTGCTCGCTACGTTGAGCAGGCTAAGTGCTTAAAATCGTGTCCGATTTAATGTTCAGAATTTTCTGACATACACGAGCCTCAATAAATCCGCCTGGGTAAATGACATGTTAGAAAGGTTTGCCATCCGGAATAAGATTTGTGCAGTTGTCACTGACAATGCTGCTGATATGAAAGCAGCTGTGAAGCAATTAAATCTTCAACGCTTGGGTTGTTTTGCACATACTTTGAATTTGATCGTCACAAATTCCATTTCGGAATCCATTGGGCCAAATCTTGATAAAGCTAAGTCCATTGTGCAGTATTTCAAGCAGAGCAGCTCAAAACTTAGAGATGCAAACTTCATCCAGTAAAGATCAACTGAAGCTTAAGCGAGATGTTCCCACTGGGTGTAATTCAACCTTTGATATGTTAGAAAGGTTACTGAAAAACAAAGAACCATTTGTTTTAACTCTGGAACTGCTTGATAACAAACAATAATAGCAAGATCTGGAATGGACTGAACTGCCCCATGCTGCTAAGGTCTTGTCAGTATTTTATGACGTACCAACATAAATTTCTGCGTACGCAAACGTGTCATTGTCAAAATAACAGTTTTGGCCAGAATAATGACGAGGAAAGTAAAGCAATATCTAGAGGGTATATTGACGCCCCTGAGAGTATTACAAAGCTTTCAGGGGAACTGATAGCCAGTCTGACAAGACGATTTGGTAACAGAGAAGCGAACGAGTTAATGTCGCAGTCAAAAATTGTACACCCGTGGTTTAAGGTTCAAGGCTTTGGGGATGTTGCCAAGTTTGACGACACTAAGAAAACGATGGTCTCCAAAGTAAAAGGGACTATCGAAAGTATACAGAGCCCGGACCAAGCAATGAGCCGGCGGTGCCTGTTCAGACCTTCTCAGTGTGGGATGAGTTTGACGCGAGTTTAAGTTCCTTGCAAGGAAACCATGACCCTACAGCTCAGGCAATCGTTGAGGTAGATATGTACCTGAATGAGCCGTACTTGAACCGCAATAATGATTCACAGAAGTAGTGAGAAAGTAGAAAATTTACCTACCCGAACTTGTATGCATTGGTCTTAAAAAGGCTTTGTATTCCCGCGACGAGTGTGCCCTAGGAAAGAATATTTTCTAAAGCTGGTCAAATTTGTAATGTAAAAAGGAGCCGGCTCACGTATGATAAAGTCATCAAAGAATGTTTAGCAACCACAACCTACATTTAATGTAGAACTTTTTGATTGTAGGAGAGTGGTAGATCTGAATACTTATTACTGTTTGAAGTGTATTTCTATTGTACTTTGATATTTTTTATGGCATGTAGAACTTCTTTACCGCAGATGGCTCTTGTATATCTTGAGTACTGTCTTGAGCTTGATGTATGTTTTTTCTATTTTACTTCAAGAAGTGATTTCTACATTTACCGTGGCATGTAGAACTTTTGTACTTCAGATAAGTTTTGTAGCTCTTGGGTACTGTGTTGAAGCATATTCTAGTATTTTACTTCAAGAAATGATTCTTAAATGAATTTAGTATGACAAGTAGGACTTTTGCAAAGATGATGAGTTTGAGGATCTTCAGTAGTTTTTGGAAATGTACTTTGATATCGTATGTCAGGAAATAGTTTCGACATTATAACTTCGGACGGCTTGTTGCGAATTTGTAGGGTCGCAGCGGAGCACGAGAGCAAGATGACCAGCTTGGCAGGCTTCTCATTTTGAGCAGCCCGTGCCGTGATTGCGCTCCGAGCACCCGCTGTACATCTTTATTTTCCTCTAACACGGGCTGGTAACGCTGGTCTCAGCGCCTCCATTTTATAGCGTCGGCGTGCGCTATACGGCCCCCCGCCAAGACGGAACGGCGAAATGTACGCGCCGACGGGACAGAGATGGGGGGCCACGGCGTCAAGCAGGTCTGCAAATAAGCCGGGAACATCTGAGGGGCGAGTTGTCTCGAGGTGCGCGGGTTTGAGGCGATCTAGAAAGACGACCTCTTCACGACCATCCAGCAGGATTGTCGCTGACTTTGTCGTCCTGTTGAGGACGTGGTACGGTCCGTCATATGAGGGGGTAAGAGGCGCCTTTACAGCATCTCGCCTGAGAAACACATTTATCGAGGAAGCAGAGTATTGGTGCACAAAGACTTGATGGGCAGATGAGCAAGGCGGCACAGGGCGCAGAATCTGAAGACAGTCTTGAAGGTGATGAAGGTATTGTAGAGGCTGGTACGAGAAAGTCTCCGCGAATCCGCAGGGAGGTACCGAAGACGAGGTCGGCCGCAGAACAGCCAAGGTCACGACGCAGGACGGCACGTATTCCTAGGAGCACCATAGGAAGGTGGTCGACCCAGTGCTCGCGATCCAGGCGCACAGTGAGGGCAGCCTTGAGCTGGCGATGGAGCCGCTCGACCATGCCGTTGGAACAGGGATGGCATGATGTGTTTAACGCCGAGTAGTCGTGTGAGCGAAGCAAAGAGGGCGCATTCGAACTGGCAGCCGCGATCCGTGGTAACAATGCCGGGCCAGCCGAAGCGGGTAACCCACGCTGAAACGAATGCTCTGGCAACTGTTTGCGCAGTAATGCCCCGAATCGGCACGGCTTCGGGCCAATGGGTGAAGCGGTCAACCATCGTCAGAATATACTTATAGCCCTGAGAGGGGGGAAGCGGTCCAACCAGGTCAAGATGAATATGGTCAAAGCGCGATCCAGGCGGCAGGAAAGACTGAAGGGGAGTCTTGGTATGGCGTGTCACTTTGGCGGACTGGCAAGCAAGGCACGAGCAGGCCCACTGGCGAATGTCAGGGATAATGTTCGGCCCGACGTACCGCTGCGTAACGAGGCGCTCCGTGCCTCGAATGTTGGGATGGCAGATGTCATGGAGGGAATGGAAAATGGCACGACGAAAGGCCTCTGGGATGAACGGTCGTGGCAGAGCCGATGATATGTCGCACCAGAGCGATTCGGGTACAAACGGATGAGGCAGGAGCTGCAGACGGAGGGCTCAGGGGTGGGCACGCAGGGCTTGCAGCTAAGGGTCTTCAAGCTGCGCCCGGGCCAGAGATTACCAGTCCCCAGCAGGTGAAGACACGCCGATAGTGGTAATGCGTGAAAGTGCGTCAGCTGCCTCGTTGTCGGTGCCTTTATATGTCGAATATCGGTTGTGAACGCGGAAATGTAGGCCAGCTCACGAAGTTCACGGGCTACGTACTTCGAAGAGTTCGTACGAACCACATACACCAGAGGCTTATGGTCCGTGAGAACGTAAGATGGCTGGCCCTCCATGAAGTGGCGATAGTGTTGGATGGTGGAGTAGATGGCAAGCAGCTCACGGCTTGTAGTGAGTCTCGGCAGGCTGGAGCTTCCGAGAAAAGAAACTCAGTGGGTGCCACTCGGAGTCGATCTGCTGCTGGAGAACCGCACGAATAGCCACGCTAGAAGCATCCACCATAATGCTAGTGGGCGCGGAAGTCCTAGGGTGGATGAGGACGACTGAATCGGCGAGGGCTTGTTTTTCAGCTGCGAAAGCGGCCTGATCTTCAGGAGACCAGGAAATCGTGGAGAATGAGGAGTTGGCGGTACGGAGAAGGTCAGTAAGGGGGTAAAGAAGCTCGGCGCAGTGTGGAATAAAGCGCCGTGAAAAATTCACTAGCCCCAGGAACTCACGGAGCTTGCGTAGGGTAGTGGGTGCTGGAAATTCCTTAACAGTCTGGGCGTGAGAAGGCAATGGACGAATTCCCAGCGCCGAGATGTTGTGGCCCAAGAACTCGAGCTCAGAAGGGCAGAAAACACATGTCTGGGCATTGACGACCAAGCCAAACTCTTGGAGGCGGTGAAAGAGTTTCCGGAGGTGACGCTCGTGATCCTGTGGAGAACAACTCGAGAAGAAAATGTCGTCGATGTGGACAAATACCACCGGGAGTCCACGCGTCACTTCCCCAATGAATCTTTGGAAAGTTTGAGCTGCGTTGCGCAGCCCAAATGGCATGCGCACGTACTCAGTCTTAACGGTGTAGTGATGGCCGTCTTCGGAATATTGTTCGACTCAACAGGGATTTGGTGGCACGCCTTGGCAAGATCCACTTTACTTATAATCTTGCAGCTTTTCAGATGTCCAGTGAAGTCTTGGATGTGTGGAAGGGGATACCTGTCGTGGACCGTGTGAGCGTTGAGATCCCTGTAGTCGCCGCACGGACGCCAGTCACATGGTTCTATTTTGGGCACCAGATGGCGTGGTGAGGCCCAAGCGGTGGATGAAGGGTGAAAAATATCAAGCTGGAGCATGTGGTCGAATTCCCGTTTTGCAATAACCAGACGCTCACCGAAGAGGCGACGCGGACGAGCTGCGACAAGTGGACCACGCGTGACAATGTGGTGGGTTATACCGTGCTTCGGTGGCTGACGGAGATTACAAGGCCTCGTGACCCCGGGTAAGCCTGCGAGGACTTAGGCGTACGGGCATGACGGAATCAGAGTTCGGATGCCAGTGGAAGCGACAGCCGATATAATGCCAGTGATGGAAAGACGCTTCTTGCTGTCGATGAAACGATGGCGACGAATGCTGAGGCCCAGATCAAAATGCGTCAGGAAGTCGGATCCGAGGATGGGTTGATGTACATCAGCGACGATGAAGACCCATCGAAATGTGCGCAGCAGGCCAATGTCCAGAGTAAGGGATCGGAGAACATACGTTCCGATGGATGTTGAGTTGACCGCACGGAGAATAGGTCCATGTGACTTGGAAGCACGGACGGCCTTGGAGGACTGCAGTACGCTGGCTCCTGCACCAGTGTCGACGAGGAAGCGCAGGCCAGAAATGCGGTTCATGACGACGAAAAGGCAGCCACTCCGCTGTTAGTGATCTCGCTCCGCGTTTCCCGACCAGTTGCATGGTGGAGTGCTCTGGCGGGCGCGGTGCTGGAAGGTTCGGTGGTACCAGAAGAAACGGAGACTGCGAGGACTGAACGAGTGCGGACCGCTCGGCGAAGACGAACGACGGCGAGGTGTTGAGGAGAAATCGGGTGGGCATTAAAGGACGTTCGAAGGGCATCAATAGAAGCGCCCAGCTGATCGATCCGGGCCTCTAACCGTGAAATGACGGAGGTCTCCGGTAGAGAATAGAGGGCAGCGACGGAAGGAGAAGTCGCGTCATGGACTCAATCAGCAAGCTTGGGGAGACGGTCAAGGGTCAAGTCCCTCGCAGCAGCCAAGATGAGACGCGTGAACTGCGGGAAGCGTTGAAGGAAGAGCTGCCTCAACAGTGCGCGATACGAGTCGGCGTTGCTTTCGCCCTGGAGCTGCCGCATGCTGGTGAGTAGCTGGGAGGTGCGGCGGTCTCCAAGCTCTTCGTAGAGGAGCAGCTGCTGGAGGTCCGCACTCTTGGACACCGTGGTGCGGTCCAGAAGGCCCTGCTTTAGTCGCTGGTACCGGGCGTCGCCCAAGGGTCCAGCGATAATGTCCGCCACCTCTTCAGCCACTTGAGGAGGCACGTTGGAAAGTAAATGACGAAACCGAGATGCCTCCGAGGTGATGTGGTGCTGATGGAAGATGGGTCTCACTTGGGCGAACCAGATCTGCGGACAGTTAGGCCAGAATGTTGGTAGGCGGAGCCGGAGAGCTGCGAGTCCCGTTGACGCAAGGTAGCGTCAGGCGGAAGGTCGCCTGAGGGCGGTAGGTTGCTGGGAACTGTCATTTTTTAGGCCGGAGTCACCACTGTTGCGAGTTTGCAGGGTCGCAGCGGAGAACCAGAGCGAGATAACCAGCATGGCAGGCTTCTCATTCTGAACAGCCCGTGCCGTGCTTGCGCGCCGAGCACACGCTGTGTGTACAGTCGTGAGCAAAAGTGGAGAGGCCACGCGCTTTGAGAAAACTACCCGCCAGCATTTTCTGAGAGTGAAACAGTTATTTCTGAGAAGTGCATTAGGTACCATGCATAATATACTTGCCTTCTTGCCCAAGCAATTTTCTCTGGAACATCTTTTTATACATCAAAAAAGCAATCGTAGCAGTTAGCGTGGTCTCTCCACTTTTGCTCACAACTGTACATCTTTATTTTCCTCTAACACGGGCTGATAACGCTGATCTCAGCGCCTCCGCTTTACAGCGTCGGCGGGCGCTATAGTCTCTCTCGTATTATAGTGAGCGTGCTTACGTGAGTAGGGAATAAAGTTGAAAAATGTTTTACTTTTTTGTTTTTGTTTTCAGTTAAGTGGATTTTTAAAAACCACAAATACAGAAAAGCTCTTCAAATAAAGGTTTCTTTTTTTCTGAAAAAAAAAAAGATCCATCGCAGTCTGTCTGAGTCTCATAGGCATTTTATCCGCTAATTCTCCGCTAATAAATTAAATAACTAATAAAATGTTCCAAAGAATCGCCGATGCCTTTCACTCAGCCACGGCTCATTCACTCTTTGTAAGAGTGGTTCAAAAGACAGTTGAAGGCATGGGGGTGGTTGCCAGTCTAGTGAGTAACAGCGGGAGAACGTGTTCAAGGACGAAGAAAGGACACTTTCAACGAGTTACGAGCGCTACTGAAAGTTTATTCCTACGTTCTGAGTAATTCGAAGAAAGGAGGGGGCACCAACGACAAGATTAAAAAAAAGTAAAACACAGAACAAGTGCCCGCTAAGTTGTCGCCGTACCACAGCGCCTGAAACAGGCGCCGCCTCGAAACCTGAGAAACTCTACACCACCGACATCCGCCGGCAAAACCCGATACCCTATACTCAAAACCCCGTTTAGGCATTGCAAAAAAGTGCACAGACAAGTGGGGAGTAAAGAGGATAGTGAAAGAAAAAGAATGAGAGGAAAAGACCAGAACCGACAAAGTGCGGCCATCGGCTCCATGCAAGAGAGGAGCTTGAAGACAAAGAACAGGAGGGGGGGGGGAGAGAAGGAAGGTACAGAAAGGCAAACACTAAATGTCAAAAACTTAACGGCACGCTGCCAGAGTCAGCGCCTCCCGGAGCAGATTGCATCGTAGCGGCTGAGCGCGGAGCATGGTCGCGGCCCGGCACCATCGCGCGCCGATCCAGCCGGCCATGGGCGGAGAAAGTTGCTTTTGCGCGCCGCGGCGCAGGCAGAAACTGATGATAAATGCCACCGCTTGCTGTGTCACGTGAGGGCCAAAATTGATTTTACTTTTTATTACTGTTATATTATATATATATATATAAAGATCCGGCACCTCCTCTGAGCAACCCATTCACCTCTACATATGTAAGTGAGCCAGTGAGCCGCTCAAGTGAGCCGTCTTGCCCATTTCTAGATCTCTTTACCCCGCTTTACCAAGCCATATTAATGTGCCTTAGTGGCCTATAGGGGTCACGTGGGTAAGATGTGGCTACCGGCCGCGCTACGCTGAAGGCTCGAAACCTAAAGTAGCATTGTTTTCGCAATAAAACGGAATTGTGAACGAATCACAAGGCATGCCCGGCTGCACGTAGGAATTCGAATTCGTTTTGCGATAGACAGATTGATGGTGTACTAACACAGTGGTCCTTTGCCGACGGGTTTGCGTAACTTGAATTGTCGTCCTGCATGTATGGCCTCCTCCTTTACGGGTAATCACGCAATTATCTACGTAGGTGAGCAAGATTTTATTTTACAATGTTTACAATGTTTGGCTAGATTCGCGATGATTGCATTGCTACCAACATTATTCTCGTGCTCTTCTCGTCTGATATTTATGTCCCTTCCCGTTTAACCGATGCGTTTCTTCCCACACGACACGGGTGCTTAATAGACCACTTCGAAAGCATACGTGACATAGGGATTTCTGTGCGTCTTGCCGCCGCGAACACAAAATATGAATAAACGGCCTCCGTGGTCACCTAATCAGAAGCGTTTTTCTTAATGTCTCACTTTCGAGGTACGGCTTGGAACATAGCACCTGATCGGCACTCCCGTATATAGCGAAGGATCTGGCATGAAGGGCAGCTTCACCCTTCTTTCAAAGGATATGGTTACAAAAAATCTCAAAGCCTTTTTTTTTTCTGTCACGATAACGGGTCACTCTCTAGACTAAAAATACAAGCCGAAAACTGTATGAGCACCTGAAACCCAATGGTGCTTTAAAGTCTATAGAAAAATGTAAGAAAAGCCAGTTTGTTGTCTTCTGCTTTTCTTCCTTGTCTTCTTCACACTAGTAGCGTTAGATCCCCTGGTGAGGAAGCATCGACCCGATGCTCGAGGCAAGTCATGGACTCACAGGGAAGGCGTCCTCGCGTGATAAGGTTTGAGGCGAACGACGTGGACAATCTCTGGGCGTGCGGCACAACTTGATCGTAGGGCCTCGTGAGGAACAACTTCGTAGTTGAGAGCGCCAACGCTGCTCAGAACTCAGTAAGGACCGAAGTAGCGACGCAAGAGCTTTTCGCTAAGTACGCGTCGACGAATTGGAGATCAAGCCCAGATAAGATCACCGGCATGATAATCAACCTCGCGGTGGCGCACCTTGTAGCGTCGCGCATCCTGCTCCTGCTGCTCACGGACCCGCAGCTTAGCGAGCAGGCGGGCTTCTCCGGCACGTTGCAAAAAGTACGCAACGTCATCATTGGGGTGGTCGTTGACATGGGGCAGCATGGCTTCGAGTGTTGTGGTGACTTGGCAGCCATACACAAGGCTAAACGGCGTCATATTGGTCGTTTCTTGAATGGCTGTATTGTACGCGAACGTTAAGTAAGGTAGGACTGCATCCCACGTATCGTGCTTAACGCCCACATACATTGAAAGTATGTCGGCAAGCGTTCTGTTTAAACGTTCGGTTAATACGTTTGTTTGGGAATGGTAGGATGTAGTCCTTTGGTGACGTGTGTGACTTAAGTCAAGAATATGCTGCATAGGCTAAACAGTAAAGGCAGCAACTCGGTCCGTGACCATAACCCGGGGAGCACTGTGAAGCAGGACAATTTGCAGTACAAAGAAGTTCGCAACTTCTATAGCGGTTCCACTCGGAAGAGCCGCTGTCTCCGCGTAACGTGTCAAGTAGTCGGTGGCGACTATTATCCACTTTTGTCCGGAGCTTGAAGTAGGGAATGGTCCTAACCAATCCATCCCGATTTGTTGAAACGGCTGTGAAGGAGGTTCTATGGGTTTTAAAAAGCCAGCTGGCTTGACAGGAAGAATATTTCGGCTCTGATGGTCATGGAAAGTGCGAATATAATTTCTAACTTCATGTCCCAGACGAGGCCAATAATATTTTTTTGTAATTCTTTTTTTTTTGTAAGGTGGCCGGACGCTGATTCGCGTGACAGGCATACAAAATTTTGTTGCGTAGGTTCGTAGGAACGACAAGCAAGTAATGTCGACTGTTGGGGGCAAAATCCTTTTTGAAAACCACGTCGTCGCGTAGGCAGAGAGAGGGTAAAGCGTGCCTGTAAGCTAGAGGAACTCTGACGCTAGCACTTTGCAGATAATTAATTGTTACCTGAAGTTCAGGATTGGTACGTTGCTGCACGCCGAAATCTGTAGAGCTTACTGTGTTGACGAAGGCGTCGTCTTCGCCTGCGTCAGTTGGGGCAGGCTCGACGGGTGCCCGGGAAAGACAATCTGCATCCAAATGTTTACGACCGGATGTGCAGGTCACTGTGATGTCATATTCTTGTAGGCGAAGACTCCATCGTGCAAGGCGCCCTGACGGATCCTTGATACTGGCTAACCAGCAAAGTGCGTGGTGATCCGTCACTACTTTGAAAGGTTCGCCGTACAGGTATAGCCTGAACTTCATAATTGCCCACACGATGGCGAGGCACTCTTTTTCAGTGGCAGAATAATTGCCCTCGGTCTTCGACTACGAGCAACTTGCGTAAGCCAGTACACGTTGTTGACCCTTTTGGACCTGAACTAGAAGAGCGTCCAAAGCAAAATTACTCGCATCAGTGTGTACCTCCGTATCAGCGTGTTCATCAAAGTGCGCCAGAACGGTTGGTGACTGAAGGCGGCGTTTAAGGTCCTGAAATGCCTGCTGCTGCGGTTTTTCGCCTTGGAACTGTACATCTGCCTTGGTGAGATAAGTAAGGGGTGCGGACTTTTTGGAGAGATTTGGCACAAAGCGGCAGTAGTACGCACATAACCCGAGGAAGCGCCGAAGCTCCTTCTGATCTCGTGGCGGCGGGAAATGCGCGATTGCAACCTTTTCTCGGAATCGTGGCCTACAAATTTCAATTCTTCGTAGGCGAAGTGACATTTGTCGGTCTTTAATGTAAGGCCGGAGGACTTTATCGATTGCAGTACCGCCTCGAGGCGAAGAATATGCTCTGCAATACATAGGGGTGAAGACGATCCCATCGTCCAGGTATACGAGACACGTCTGCCATTTCAAATCCGCGAGCACGCTGTCCATAAGCCTTTTAAATGACGCTGTCGTGGGTCAAAGGCCGAACGGCATAACCTGAAACTTGTACAGCCCGTCTAGAGTGATAAATGCAGTCTTCTCGCGGTCCCTCTCGTCTACCTCGATTTGCCAGTACCCAGATTTGAGGTCCATGGAAGAGAAATACTTGGTTTTGCACAGGCTACCTAAAGCGTCATCGATTCTGCGCAGGAGGTAAACATCCTTTTCAATTACATTGTTCAATCGTCTGTAGTCAACACAGAATCGTAATGTGCTGTCTTTCTTCTTAACAAGGACTACAGGTGCCGCCCAGGGGCTCTGAGATGGTCGAATAACATAGTGATCAAGCATTTCCTTAACTTGAGTGGTATTTGCGGCACGTTCTTTAGATGAGACACGATAGGGTAACTGTTGGAGTGGTTGTACTATATCGTCCGTAATAATACGATGTTTTACAAGCTGTGTACAACCGACGCGCGGCAGCGCCACGAACACAGTTCTAAGCGATTGAGAAGGTTCCTCAGGCTATCTTGCTCCGTCTGCGGTAGTGCCCGGTGATGTCGTACTTTAGGTCAGCGACTTTCTCTTATTCCGGCAGAGAATCGGAAGTTAAACTGTGTACGCACCTAGTTTCAGCCATGTCATAAATATAAGCGACCGTTGTTCCCTTATTGAGATACCGCCGTTCGTTGGGGAAATTGGTGAGATGTCGACTTTGCCATCTTCAAGGATGACAGCAGCCCGAGCAACAGCAATGCCGCGGTCGAGAAACAAAGTTGGTTTACTCTCGAAGACACTTATCCCTCACCGGAGGATGTGCGCACCAACAGTCACCATTACACTGAAGCGGGGAGGAACAATCACGTGCTCGTCGAGAATGTGGAGCGGCGCCGGCAGAACACAGTTAACTTCGAGGGAATTCTCGGTCGAAAACTTAACCGACTGATATTGCAGGTAGATGATGGCGCCGTGTTTCGTCAGGAAGTCGATACCGAGTATAACGTCTCATGAGCAATTCGCCAGCACAACAACGTTGTGCAATTCACGTTGCCAGGAAGGTTCGCCCTTGAACTGTCACTCGCGCTGTGTACGTTCCTCTAGGTGTAATCAAATGTCCTCCAGCGGTACGTATCTCAGGGCCATCCCAAGCTGTCGTAACCTTCTTGAGGGCCGTGGCGAATGATCCACTGAGTATGGAATAATCGGCCCCAGCGCCACCAAAGCGGTTACGGCGATGCCGTCAACTGCAAAGGTCTAAATCAGCTGGCTGTGACGTCTCGCTGCGGTAATGTTGAGGTGGTTGGTCTCGGCTGCGGTGCGTCGAAGAGGTGCGGTGTCGAAGGAGTCGGGCTATGCAGTTGGTCGGGTTGTCGGCTTGCCGTTAACTTAGCGGCTCGGTAATCGTCATCATTGTCTCTGAGTAGTTCGGCATCGGCGAAGTGGTTTGCGTCGTTGGAGTGCCTTGTACATTTCGTCGTCGAGAAGCCACACCTCCAGAGGCTGCTCGCGTCTAGTTTCCCCTACGGGGATTTCTAGATTATTCCCGCGGTTCGGAGGAATCGTAGCGGCGGGACGAAGGTGACGGGAGGCGCTCAACTGAGTCTGGGTTAGAAAGATAGTCGGCAATCTCCGGTAGCGCTCTCCCGGCTGCGGACAGCGAGTACCGAAAGGAACCCACGAATACCCATCTCATTGTACGGACAATGGTGGCACAGCGGCCGGCAGTCCGCGGTTCGACAGATGTCAGTTCGGCGGCGCCTGGGTCACTGGAGGAAAGTCGGCTGGGAAGGTGGCAGTGACATTTGGGGAGTGGCCGGCGCAGGCGCTTCGTAACGTGGTGTTCAAGGCGGCAGAAAAAGGCTTGCGACGGCGGCGTTACTCATTGTAGGTGGTTGTGGAGGACTTGCAAGAAGCGGCACGGCGCCCAAAGCTTGTTGCACTTCTTCGCGAACAACATCGGTGACCGATGCAACTTGCGGCAGCGCCGGCGTAGGCAAGAGTTTCGCAATCTCTTCGCGCGCAATGGCTCGAATGGTCTCACGCAGTGAGTCTTCTAATGACACGGTAGACCTCTCTGCACATGTGGACAGCATCGACATGGTCGAGCGATCGTACTGCCGTGGCCGCATATCAAGCGCTGTCTCGATGGAAGTAGCTTCCGTGACAAAGCATCTATGATCACTGGCGGACTGCGAACGAGGTCGGCGAAGAGCTGTTTTTATCACATCTCTCAGCAATAATCGCACTTTCGGCTCTTCCGAAATGTTCGGAACTGCTCTGCGGAACAAGAGCTTAATTTCCTCCACGTACACTATCACCCTTTCATTCGGATACTGGATGCGATTCTGAAGTAGATCGGCCGTTTCTTTACGGAATGTGCTAATAAATGCTTGAAGAAATTCTGCTTTGAATGTGTCCCATGTTTGCAGGCGAGACTCATGATTGACGTACCATGTCCTCACGAGTCCTCCATGGCAAAGTAGACATGGCGCATCTTCGCGTTCGCGTCCCAGGGATTAAAGATGGCCCCCCGGTCGAACTGGTCCAGCCAGTCCTCGGCTTCTTCATAAGGAAGACCATGAAAGCGAGGGGGGTCTCGCTGGTGAAGCAGGACATTGGCCGGAATCTCTTGTGCGCTCATAGTGATAGTCTGTGTACTTTTAGACTGTAGAGCAGGAAGCGGACCGAATTCGTTAGATAGGCCACGCAGTCGCTGGCTGCCCTGGTGAACAGGCGTTTCTACCCTGGGAGTGCCTCCTTTGCTGCAGTCACGGCTTAAAAGAGGCGTCCGGTACATGAAAGATCTTCCCAGCACTTCTCCACAAGATGTCACGTTGGCAAAAAAGCATGAGGCCGCAGAGCCGGTAACACAGATAGCCCGATGTTGGCGAAGTCCATGGACGAACGGTAGGAGCGCGAAACGGAAACTTCGTCGTCTCCTGCTTCCCTTCCTTGTCTTCTGCACATTGGTAGCATTCAAACTGGTGACCTACATCGCAATAGCAGGCCGGTTTTATGATTTGTCAATGCTCCTACAGTGTATAAAAGCCTGTAATGGATATAATTAAACTATTTAGCGACATGCTGTTCATTCTTTGTTTATCCTTGTCTCAAAAGCGCTGTATTTCTTGACCATGAATCAGCTCGTCTGATTATCCACCTTGATAGAGTGAGATGAGATTGTTCGGTACAAAACAATCACGTGAATTCCTGCGCGTTTGACAACTTTCTTTAAACGTTGCGAATTTAGGGCAAACGGACAATGTTTTTTGCGGTCGCTTTCTTTTGGAGCCGATTGAAGTTTGTTGATTACGGTTTTGGCAGCTGGTATCAGGATGAGTAGAGGGTATTCCGCAGCGCTTCTCTATTTTGAGACATGAAAATCCAGTTGCCAGTCAGCGCTCATGTGTATTCTTCTTCCTTCCCTTGTGTCCCATTCTTGCGTTGTTCCCTCAACAAGCAGTGAGTGACCGTAGCTAGCTCATTAAGCGCGTCATTGAGAGATTTAGAGTAGCGGTTTTACATCCAGCTGAGTGGAGAGGATGAGCGAGGACGATGCTGCAGGTGCGCGAAACGCTCAGGCAGCCAGCGGGTCTCAATTGCCTAGAGATGATAGCGGAGTGCGCCCAGCCGGCGAGCGTCATTAAAGCATAACATTGTGGCATTGCGTACCAATATGTTAAAGGCGCCAAAGTTTTTTGTTCGGCACGACATACTTGGTAATAAATAAATATACTAGTAATGTTAAATTGCGGACTATAAATCCTAATATTATCCTTACTTAGCAGTTTTAGTACAACGAAAGCAAGGCTGGCTCATATTCGTTCAAGCTTCCCACCTCCTGTTCACTAATGGGTGAAGCAGCCCACCACTCCGCTCTGCTACGCTCAGTCGGCCGTGTTTCGCTGTGGGTATCCCAGTGGAGCGGACGTAAGTTCGCTGTGCTAAGTCCTCTTCTAAGACACTAAATTATAGCCACGTGAGTGCAGCATGAATGTGCTACTTCCTCGTTTCAAAGATAGCAGACTGCGTACCAGCGTCATTCAATGTTATCAACGCAACATGTAAAACAGAAATATCATGTATATCTATCTATCTACACACTTCCTACAACCCGCTTATCACGCCTGTCTCGAACGCGTCACCTATTCTTGCTGCTATCTGTTTGGCAGCACTCGAAGGTGTCCGGGCAGGGATGCATTCTGCGAAAACATATTTTCTGCTATTGAAAACATTTCAAAGATAACTTATAATGGCATCAATTTTTTTTGTTTTAAGGGATTTTGTTCCTTTTTATTTTCCTGGAGCGCATACGCATTACAGAGGGCAGTGGTATATCGTATATAGTAGAAGTCATAGAACACGAAATGTAAAAAAAAATCAATAAAGGCCATAAGAACGAAGAAAATACAGACACGTATAAAATCGCACGAAAGAATATAATACTAGTGGAACAAACCGAAAATAATCATAAGCCTTGAGAAAACAGCATTATAAAGTGAAACAAACAACCACACGCGGCGCAAGCATCCATACAAAACGAGGAACTGAAACAAGGTAACTGTCAGAAAGAAAAAAAGTAAGAATATGTGTCAAGCATGAGCTTCAAGAAATGTGACTAGTGATGAGCAAATGAATCGTGATCTTATATTAATGAGATTTCGGGCGGAGTGCGATTCCACTTTGCCTGCGGACGAGTTAGAAACTAATGAAAAAGGACATTGGTATTTGAAGTGATGATGTTTATTTTGTAAGCGTGGTTCACGCGGGACGAGAGATACGATGGCTGTGAAATGAAAGTGTGCCTCAGTTATCCATGATGATAAATTTTGTGAAAAGGCAAAGGCGGCACACTTTCCTTTTGAGCTCGAGAGATGGCAAATACAGCGCTGAGGAAAGTTATGCGGCTAGTGCGAATGTTATAGGACACTATAATTCCAAATTATTATTATTATTCTAAACTATCTCGAGTGACGATGTTAGGATTGTGAAAGCGGGATCCCAAATGGCAGGAGGATATTCAATCTTTGAACCGAGCAACGCCCTGTATGTACATAGTATAGTCAAACCAGTTGCCTTTGGAAAGTTGTGGCGCAGATAGCCAAGCATGCTGTAACTGTTATTGATGATGCATAAATATGTTGGTTCCAGCTGTGGTCGTTATTGATATGCACACCGAAGTATTCGTATGAAGTAACAGGATCTAAATGAATGTTATTTAATACATATCAAGCAGGGGTGAGATTAGTGGCCGACATTGGCATAGCTTTAAATTTAGTTATATTATTTTAGTTATTACTGCATGAGCAATACTAGTCCAGATCTCAGCCCTTTCGCGCAGCCGCGGTGGTAACCACGGTGACCTTTAGAACAGCTGTAGATGGGCTCCCAGCTCAAGTCGTCGCGTGGCCGCGGTCGGTAGCCACGGTGTGCCGCAGATGGAGTGGCACTGCTGCCGAGTGGGGGCGCTACCGTCGTCATGAGCGGCGCAGAAGCACAAAAAGAAGGAAAAGAAAAAGAAAAAGGAGGAGAAGCAAAAGAAGAAGAAAAAGAGAAAGAAAAGAAGAACAAAAACAATAAAAAGAAAAGAAGAAGAGAAAGAAAGAAAAAATTTCAAGACTATGCTGCTGAACCAAATATTGAGCGAAAACATTAGCTGAGGGTGACCGAGCGTTCTTCTACTTCTCTTTTTCTTCTTCCTCCGCCCACCATAAAGCAGCGCTTTAACCAAGCCGTATGAACATGCCTTAGTGGCCTATAGGGGTAACGTGAATACCGGGGCCCTAGCAGGCTGATTCTGACACAACCGTCCCATGTGAAACGAGAGACCCAAGTTGGCAGCTCCTGACAACTGAGCCGAGGCTCTGACCGCGCCACGCGACCGCTCTAGTTTGGAGCCCATCTCTCGCTTTTGTGTAACGGGGGGTGTGACGTCACTGCGTCACATGGCAAGACGTGGCTACCGCCGCGCTATGATGACCGCTTGAGTTAGTAGCCCACCTCTCACCCTAGTGTCACGTGGGGTGTGACGTCACAGCGTCACGTGGCTACCACCGCTCTACGCTGAAGGCTCGAAACCCAGAGGAGTATTACTTTCGTAATAAAAAAGAAAGAAGAAGAAAAAGAAGAAAGAGAAGCTACGTCGGCTTTGCTTACGCAACCTACCGGGTTTAACTAAAGCGAAACCCCAGCAATTTTTATATATGAGGAAAGTTTGTAAAGCAGAAACATCGAGAGGGTTAGCTAGCTCGTGATAATAAATAAATGAATAGGTGAAGTCACGCAGTTGGGAAGGTCATTAATAAAATAGGAGAGACATCTGGGCAAGTTGGTACGCTGGCTTGATAAATAACCAGTGCTAAAGACTAGGATGAAGAGCTACTGCAAAGGTAATATGCGCGTCGTCTGTAGTGTCAAAGAACAAGGTCACGGGCAACGCTCCTGCCAGGAATGAAGCAGGATTGCGGTCAACAGCGCGAATTCGTTTGGGCTAGTGTTCGTATACGACTTCCGCCGTAGAAAATGAACAAGGCATCACTTGGTGAAGTTGTGGTGCTTAAGTATGCCTGCGTGCCAGAAAGACACCTTGATGTGCTTCGTAAGGGCCCCAAGTTTGCAATGGAGCCTCGGCTGTCACCAATAGATAAGGTGGCAATTGTCAGGCGATTGGCCACGCAGGTGAAAGACAGCTCGCGCACTTGCATCATTTCGGAAAGCGTGATAGTTGCTTCGAGGACAGAACGGTGCCAACGTGAGTCTTTCAGTATTGGTGCGATGATTGATTTCATGGTCAATAGAAATCGTAAGGTCTCTAAGACGGTCGATCTTTCAATCTGGCTGGGAATGTGTACAACCAAAAAGCGCTACAGGCTGTTGAGAAGAATTTTAGGGTGATGTGAAAGGACACTAATAAGGTCAAGACAAAGGTCTTGCACTTGTTAGGGGAGCTGAATTTAGGCAGATTGGAGACAGCTGTAAAAGACGGCAAATCAGTGTTTCTGGACATATTCTTTTCAGTGAAAATTCACAAACCTGCGGAACCATTTAGAGCGATAATTTCTGAGAAAGGCTCGTGGCATTGTATTGTCTCAAACTATTTGCAGAAACATTTGTCTACTTGGCGTTTCGAAGATCCGTATCTTGTAAAGAACTCTGAGGTGATGGTAGAGTACTTAAAAACGGATGCTCGGCATTTAGCGTCGACGTCGAGGATCTATTTTATTCGATCCCTCATGAAGCTCTCATGATCAGTCTGCGAATGTGCATTTCGGAACAGAATGATGAAATAGCATTTGGAAACAACTTTGGTATATCAACCGGGTCATTTTTGAAACTGACATCTTTTTATTTGAAAAGTATGTCTGTCAAATTTGAGAGTGCCGTGTATGCTCAGAAATCAGGCATCTGTATTGGTTCATAGGTCGGTCCTGTTCTATGTGACAATTTCTTAAGCAGAGTTGATGAATTGGTTGGCCAAAATCTGCAAGTGCCGGGGATAAAATTCTTTCGGTATATTGACGACTTTTTGGCCTTTTACAAAGTTTGCAATGGTAGTTCAACACCAGTGAATATTCGCGAAGTTTTTCAAGTGCAAAGGCTGGGTCTGCGATGTACATTTGAGCATTTTCTAGACCTCAATTTGAAGTTTTGTGCCTGTCATGTTTGTAAGCGGCAATCGCCTAGGAGTGTAAAGCCGCTGCTGGATTATGGGTCGCAGCATTCTAAGCTTGTAAAAGATTGCATCGCTCTGTCCAGCCTGGGGGCAGCCCTGCCAAAATCATGCTTTCATAATATGCGAATTAGGTTTAGTGAACGATAAACTTCCTGTTCACGTCATATTAAGAGGATGCGAAAATTGATAAAAAAATACAACAGTCGTGAGCAGGTTCACGGGAGCAGGAAAGGGCTGGACCGAGAGATGCAAAAAGATACGTGGCCTTGCTATATGTGCATGGTCTGTCACACAATTTGAAAAATGTGGCCAGAAGGTATGATGTTAGTGTGGTCTTCTCAGCACCTGATAAACTGTCAAAAATATGTAGCATAGTCAAGAACAAAGCAGCGAAAAATGTGCGGGAAAGAAGCATGTGTCGGGTGAAGCACGATTTTTCCTATGTTTCCTGTAAAGCAGGAGTGATATACAGGATTTCGTTATCTTGTGATAAAGTGTAGGCGGCCCAAACGAGCAGGTGTATTGATGTTGGATTGCGAGAGTATGAAATATCATTAAAGATTGGTAGTAGATCTAATCTGGTTGCGCATTGTAATGGGTGTGATGGCTTTTCTAACACAGACAGATATTTGGGATGCCCATTCGGCACAGATTAACCGGGAAATTATTGAGGCCAGGCACATCATGCGATTAGGAGAAAAAATGTGTTAGTGAACCGTCAATCGCTTTAATAGATAATGAGATAGGGTTTATTGAACGAGGTTTGTGTGCTGGGTCATCATGACGTAGTTTTTTATTTGATGGTTTAGTGACGCTTGGCTTCGGTTTTTATATTCTGTGCTTTTCAATAAACTTCAGTTGCGAGTCAGCGCCCGTCCTGTTTGCTTGTTGCTCTTCGTTCAAGGCTTTACCGCTGGCTATTTATCATGTAATTTATATAAACTAAGAAAAACGGGGATCCAGAACGATCCCCAGAAGGAACCCTTGATGCAACGGGTGTTGGCGGAGAATTATCGTTGCTAGCAAACGCATGCGATGACCATTCCCTAAAAAATTCAGTCCAGGTAAAAACATATCCGTCAATATTGCGGCACTTCTGTTTAAGTAGTAAAAGGCGGTGATATATTTTGTCAAATACCTTCAAGAAATCTGAGATGCAATGAACCAAGGAACCAAAGAACGATTTGTCATAAAGGGTTAGCACCGAGCTGGTAAACTTAGTAGCTGTGTCTCACGTGAGTGCGACTTCCTCAACCATGTTGCTCTAGAGTTCGAATCAGGAAATCTACCTAGATGTCAGCAGATGACACGTTCATGATTTTACATGGTATATGCTAGTAAGAGAAATGGGGCGACAGTTAAGGGGAGATTGCTTATTATCATATTGTTACGACGTTTATTTACACAGATGGTAGGATACGCTCGAGATTAGCACACTACAGCGGACAGACCCAGCTTCCTCGTCCTCTTCTCCTTATTCCGCCACACCTCATCTTCCTTCAATAAGGACCGCGGGAAGTGCGTGACACTGCCCCCTTCGCAGACGATGCCCGCCGGGCGAGTCAAGGTTCGTCACGTTGATAGAAGGGCTTCATGCGGGCCACGTGGACTGCTTGAGTCTTCCGAGAACGACGTCCTTGGGTGGTTACGCGAGAGACTACAAAGTTTACTGCGCTGAGGCGTTCCAATACAACGAAAGGGCCAGTATAGTGGTGCAACAGTTTCTGGCACAAGCCACGCTTACGCAACGGCGTCCAAAGCCACACCAAATCACCAGGGACATAATTAACATCTTGATGCCGCTTGTCGTAGCGTTGCTTGTAGCGTTCCTGGGAGGCTAGAGTGCGCAGTCTAGCGAGTCGACGAGCTTCTTCAGCCAAAGAGAGAGTTTGCGCTAGTGAAGTTTCAGCAGGGAGTGAGAAAGGCAGAAACGTGTCCAAAGTGCTTCGTGGAGGTCGTGCATAGAGAAGAAAAAACGGACTGTAGCCTGCCGTTTCGTGCTTAGCAGTGTTAAATGCATATGTTATAAACGGAAGGACTTCATCCCAGTTTTTGTGGCGGGAGTCGACATACATTGCGAGCATGTTGCTAAGCGTCCGATTGGTGCGTTCGGTAAGACCGTTTGTTTGTGGGTGGTAAGGAGTTGAATGGCGAAAATGGGATGAGCAGAGGCGAAGAAGTTCTTCTACAACTTCTGCCGTAAACTGTCGGCCACGATCGCTTATTAACACACGAGGAGGCCCATGTCGAAGAATGATGGACCGTAGGAGGAACACCGAGACATCAGAAGCAGTGGCTGACGGTATAGCAGCAGTTTCACAGTACCGCGTAAGATAGTCTACGCATACTATGACCCAGCGGTTTCCGTTGGAGGAACGGGGAAACGGTCCTAGAAGATCAATTCCCGCCTGTTCGAATGGGGTCCGTGGTGGCGTTATAGGCTGAAGATGACCCGGCGGTGAGCAGGTTGGGTGCTTGAAACGCTGGCACTGGAGGCAGCTGGCCACATAACGTTGAGTAGTTTGACGCATCTTCGGCCAATAAAAACGTTCCTTAGTCCTGTGCAATGTTCTTGCGAAACCCAAGTGTCCAGCTGTGGCATCGTCGTGCATTACCCGAAGAACCTGACACCTAAGACTTGTAGGAACTACCAGAAGAAGCCGCGCACCTACTGACGAGTAGTTCTTCCTGTATAGTACACCGTCACGAATGCAGAATGAGGTCGTAGGGTTCCGGGAACTTGCTGCCTCAAAAAGCGGTGCCAACTCGTTGTCGTGCCGCTGCGCAATCTTGAATTCACCAACATCAGGGAAACTTGTAGAGATAGCAGCTATATATTCATCCAAGACCTCATCGTCGCAATCAGTAGTTTCAAGTGGCAACAGTGACAAGCAGTCAGCATCACCGTGCTTACGACCACACTTAAAAGACACAGTAAAATTGAATTCTTGAAGGCGCAAAGCCCACCGCGCAAGGCGCCCACAGGGGTCACGAAGGTTTACAAGCCAACATAAGGAATGATGGTCCGTCACAATTTTAAATGCACATCCATAAAGATATGACCTAAACCGTTGCACACCGAATACAACAGCTAAGCATTCCTGTTCAGTTACAGTGTAATTACGCTCAGCCTTGCTCAAAGAACGGCTTGCATACGCAACGACATGTTCATTGCCATTGTGGCGCTGTATGAGCACAGCACCAATTCCAACTGCGCTGGCGTCAGTGTGAAGTTCTGTTGGAGCTGATGGACAGAAGTGGCGTAGTACTGGTCCTGATGTCAAAATAAACTTTAACTGACGAAAGGCGGAGTCACAATCGGCAGTCCACTTGAAAGGCACATCTTTTTGCAGAAGACAAGTAAGGGGATATGCTAGATCAGCAAACTTCGGAACAAAACGCCGAAAATAGGAGCAAAGCCCCAAAAAACTCCTGAGCTGTTTTAACGATTTCGGCGGTTTAAAACAAGTGACAGCTTCGATCTTTTTCGGATCAGGCCTGATTCCATCCCTGTCTATAAGATGTCCAAGTACCACAGTCTGGCGTTCTCCAAAACGACATTTCTTGGAATTGAGTACCAGACCAGCTTTCTCGATACACTCCAAGACAATCTCTAATCGACTGTTGTGTTCATGAAAAGTTGCCCCGAATATCACTACATCGTCCAAATAACACATACAAATGTGCCACTTCAGCCCGCGCAAAACTGTATCCATGAATCTTTCGAACGTGGCTGGAGCGTTACATAATCCAAACGGCATCACATTAAATTCATACAGCCCGTCTGGGGTGATGAATGCCGTCTTTTCTTTATCTTCCAGGTGCATGGGGATCTGCCAATAGCCTGATCGCAGGTCAACTGAGGAAAAATAGGAGGCGGAATGTAAGCAATCAATGGCGTCGTCAATACGTGGCAGGGGATACACGTCCTTCTTGGTAACAGTATTCAAACGTCGATAATCAACACAAAATCGCCATGTGCCATCTTTCTTTTTGACTAGAATCACAGGGGCAGCCCACGGACTAGACGATTCCTGAATAATGCCCTTATGCAGCATGTCACGAACTTGTTCTTCGATTGTTTGGCGCTCTGATGGGGATACACGATAAGGCTTCTGGCGGATTGGATCAGCAGTTCCTGTATTAATTCGGTGCTGAGTACGGGGCATGGGAATCCGTGGTGGCGAGTCCCGAGAGAAATCGAAAGCCGCAGTATGTTTCGCCAGAACTTGCACTAAACTGTGACGGTCACTTGTTGGCAGGGATTTGTTAATCATGGCAAGAAATTTTGTCTCATCTTCTTCTGAGCATGCGGTAGGCTGGGAATTGTCTGTGCTGATCACGGCCACTGATTTAAAAGTGTCTTCGTCAAAGTTGGCAAGTTTGAGACCACGTGGTAATACAACAGGTTCGTTAGAGCAGTTAGTCGTCCACAAAGAAGAATGGCCATTCATGACTGAGATGATGCAGCGGGGAATCAGAATACTTTTCTTCGCGCAGTTGAGGGTGAGTGGTTCAACCACAGCGTCGAACGCATCACTGGCACAGCTGGAACTAACAACTCGTATAAACTGTGCTGACATTGCAGGAATGACTATGTCTTCCGAAACCGGAAGCGTGCTAGGATGGGTCCGCGAATTTTCACGCAAAGCAGATTCAATTCGAGTGCTCACAGAAATGTCTCCATTGCGAAAGTCGAGAGTGGCCCCACATTGCTCCAGAAAATCGAGTCCAAGAATTACGTCATGCGTTGATCGAGTAAGTACTGCGAATTCAGTTCGGAATGTGTGGCCGGCGATAACAAGATTCACGGAACAGACTCCAAGTGGGTTAAGCGGTTCGCCACCAACACCACATAATGTTGTCGTACTATCCCAAACAAACATAATTTTACGACCAAGGCAGTTTTTAAAAGCGAGACTTATAATAGAAATAGATGCACCTGTGTCCAACAACGCCATAGCACGTACACCGTCCACAAACACTTCAATTCGGTTCTTTAACATCGAAACGGGCAGAGGTATGGGTAAGCTAGAATCATTTGCGACCTCACCTCCATCGGCCGCACTCACTAGTTTCCCGGAGGTGGCGAACGTCGTCGGGGAGAAGGGGATTGTCGTAGGCGCCGAGATGGTGGTGTCAGGCTACGGTCAGAGGCCGGTGATTCGTTTCGGTTCAGCACCATTCTGCGTTCTTCACGGCTAGCTGTTGATCTGTACTCATTCCGGCCAGGTGTTCTTCTATATGAATCATCATTTTCAGCAGGAAGCCTTGTACGAGAGTTCACCCACTGTCGTCGATACTGCTGGTACGGACGACGGTTGCGGCAAAAGCGGGAAATGTGGCCGATCATCCCACAGGCATAACACACTGGCGGCTCACGTTCATTCGATGAATAAGGTTCGTCGTCGCTTGTATTAAACGTTTCATGCTCTGGATGTGGTCGACGAGGAGGACGAGAGTGCTCGCTGTTGTAGGCGTTGATGTTGAGAGGCTGGGTGTTCGGGCGATGAGCAGAAGAGCATCGGGTGTCCGAAGGAGACGTAGCAGAGGGATCATAACAGGTAGAAGATGGCCGGTCAGACGAAGAGGTGCTCCTGTAGACGGTGTCACGCACTTCCCGCGGTTGTATTTGCTCACCCGATTGTAGTGGGTGAGCCAGTCATCCACGTCTTCCCCGGGCTTGCCATAGAAGTGCCGGGGTTCCCGATAAGGCTGTGCGGTGGTCGGATGAGCTGCTGGCGTGTGCTGCGTTGAACCATCTGCTTGCGCCATCTCCGTCCGAAGGGGGGGTAGCCCAGCAATTCTTCTGCTCCGGCGAAGTAGGAGAGGTTCCGTGGTGATCTGTAGCCCGCAAACTCCACCACACTTGTTACGACGTTTATTTACACAGATGGCAGGATACGCTGGAGATTAGCACACTACAGCGGACAGACCCAGCTTCCTCGTCCTCTTCTCCTTATTCCGCCACACCTCATCTTCCTTCAATAAGGACCGCGGGAAGTGCGTGACAATATTTAGAAAGTGTAATCAGCTCCGCCTGCTTCCAGTGTACGTAAATGAATTCAGTATCTAAAGATTGTTGAAATATGTTTGCCAACGGGACAGGGGACCACATTTGTTTTCTTTACGTAATCGTACAGTAATATTGTCAACACAAGAGAAACACGAGTGTTTTAGTGTGTCAATGAGCTTTGCGACCCAGGCGGCATCTATTGTTACTGGCTCCACAGTCGCGCAGTTCAAGAACGGATGTGTAAGCAGCTGAATATTAGTTGCAGCTGAAATGTTCAGTTATGGCATCGATTAAAATGGTAGCGCACTCTTTGATTGGTACAGCTAAGTCGTTCTGATCAAGTAAATAAATTTATGTGTTGCTCTGAGACTTCATTACGACGTTCTAAAATCTCTTAGGGTTATTTGTGAGCATTGTTGGAAGAGTGGTTTTTAGAAACGCTTATTGTGCTGTAGCGACAGCTTGCGAGTTGGTGTTAGACGCAGTAGTGTATGCCTTCCAGAGTTGTGCATTCTGCTGCAATTTCGCCGCCCCCAAAAAAGCTTTTTTTTTGTTGAAAAGCCGATTTAGGTATATGTGTTATACAATGATGTTTGTGTGTGTATTGTTATTATTTTGTTGGGAATGTAATCCTCTTTTAGGAGCCCACTTTTATAAAGAACAGGCCCTAGTCCTTTTGGACAGATTGGTGTTCAAAACTGCGCCGACAGCCATTAAGAAAGAGCGAAAGTTCCCTATTTATCTTTTCAGTGTTTGCCATTTTGTAATTAAATATAATCTTTCGTTTTCTTTCGCAGCTGATGATGCATCAAAGCTTCGGCCAAAATGAAGTATTAAATTATGGCTGAGGCCGGGTATCAAAATTATTGTGCATCTGTATTGGGGCTTGTGGTGAGTTTAAGATCAAGAAGGTTACCAGAAGTGCCTATAACATGCGTTGGAATACTTGATTAAAACTGAAAAGGGGGCATATATCGAGAAAAGCTTGGTGATTAGAAGAATACGCTGTGCAACTGCGTGGTGTATGCTGAGAGCTTCTAGTCTTGAATGTAATCAAGCTTTCAAGAGTGACGCATGAGGCCAATGCCAAAATTCGCAATATTTGTCTTTCGTGACGAGTGATCATCTACCCGCTCCATGAGGGGAAAAAAATTGGTTGCTGTTTAAAGAATAAAGGTTTATCGGCTTATTGAACCCTATGCCTCCATTATCTGCATCCATGAAATTCCAAAAAGCCCTGGTATTGCAACGCCCTACGAAGGTGAGCAAACAGCAAAAAAAAAAAAAAAAAACTATCTCAACTCGCGTGCGGCCAAGAGCACGGATTCAGTTTTAAAATGGGGACTTACAAGTACGGGCCAAGTAGATGCGCATACTAGGAAGTTTAAAAGAAATTTTTCTTTGTGAATATCTTTAAAGGATCAGGCGCGTAAATCTGTAAACTATTTGAAACTAGTTCACTCCAAGGAAAAGGCGCACTCAAAACATTTTTGTGGCCAACTAAGCCCGCTTACACGTCCTTAAATGATCAGAAGATGAGCACGCACATTAACCGTATTCGCATTTTTTCCTTCTGTTCAAGCATGAACCTGACCTTCATTCTATATCAATATCTGCCATTTATAACTCCCAATGTCATCAGTTATAAGTCATAAACATATCAGGAAATGCATAGGCAACCTTAAGGGCCAGACAACATAATTGCCACAATTTTTGCGAGAATTTAGAGCCTCATTGCTGAAACAAATTTTAATCGGTCT
Source organism: Amblyomma maculatum (assembly GCF_055883805.1). Taxonomy (NCBI): domain Eukaryota; kingdom Metazoa; phylum Arthropoda; class Arachnida; order Ixodida; family Ixodidae; genus Amblyomma; species Amblyomma maculatum. The sequence continues at coordinate 159,915,896 of NC_139353.1, read as the reverse complement.
ATTTGAAATGATGAAATAAAACATGATTGGGAACCCAGATTTCAAGTCAAGCAGTTGATATGATCCTTCTAATTTCTGCCCAAAATCCTTAACATCCGTTCCTTGCCAGCTACTGGATAAGGTATTATACAAGCAGATTCCATCATGCCATTGTTACGCTTGTGACAAACGGCGCAGTCTCAAATGAGGCTATTTATGTGAATACCGAATCTTCTAGTTCACTACAGACTTTCACTTAAATCAAGATTGCGTTGAAACGGACTTCAGATTTCTCCAAAGCCTATCGCGTTACACATTGGCATTTAATGGCAAAAACTTGTGTCTCCACATTAAACTGTTAACCAAGTTATAAATTCACTGCTTGCTCTGCTACTGCTCACGATATACAGTAATTGACCATCAAAGTTTGCAAGCTGCCTTCGGCGATCGGACCACTCTTTTTCTGATGTTCAAAAACGACTTGCCTAGTTTGTTATAATCTTGTATCCGCCTCTTTGCAGATGTTTGCTTTCTGTACCGTCGCCTCTCTATATTGTGATTTTTCCCCTGTGTTACGACGTGACTTAGATCTCACAGATATGCGATCCCAATATCGATGCAACTTAACATTTCTGAATGCAAATTCATGCATGTAGCAAGAAAGCATATTAAGCTACGCTACTCCTAATTATTCTAATTATTCAATTGTATACACGTTCCGAACGATAACCAGGTTTGTAGGTATCCCTGTCAACAACAAAGTAGCTTGGTCTGAGCAGATTAAAAATCTGTGTAGAGACGATTCTAAGTTGCTTGGCTCCATCAGATGATTCACTCCATTTTATCCGTGAACTCGGCAATCAAACGTTCATTCTTTCTAAAGTAGAGTACGTGCCAATGATCTGTGATCCTCTTAGCTCGATCAAATCGGCCAGCTTGAAGCCATTCAAAATTACATGGCCCGTTTCATCACATCACAGTGCAACTGATGACATAGCAGTACTATCATCAAGGCATCCCTAAACCTCCAGCCCTCGTTACTCCAGCGTAAAATTTTATAGGCTTGTTTGGTTTGACATTATCACACGCACACACAAACACACACACATAGTCTTTGTCATGATCAAATTCTTTCTAGGTTTCGAGCTGTGGCGCTCTGGTATTGGGTCGAGGATATCACAGAAATGAAAGGAAACAGTACAGATGTGTTAACTGAATGCCGGCCGGGTATTGCACTTGTGAACAACCTTTTACAACAATATTTGGCAGTTATAACAGCCAAAAGGATAGATGGCACTTCTTATCTACAAGCATGACTAACATAGATCAAGTACTGCAGTCTTGAATGAAAGATGTGGCGCATTCAAAAATTACTTGAAAATGTCTCATTGTGCATACAATGCTGTCAAGAACTAAAATGTATCTTGGTTAATGCAAGTTTGGCGCGGTTATTGTGTCTACGGGGTTAAACGAACATGCAGACAAGTACAAAGAGTACAAGCAGACAATTACCCACAGTGGTTCGGCCACTGTGGCAGAAGGCCCACGGGTGCAGTCTTTTTTTACACATTACTGCGTAAGGATAACCTTCACAGCCACCCCTGATATCAAATAAACTATCAAAACGTGAGTGAGAAAAACGCGCTGAAAGCATGTATTGTCCAGTTAACGTGCATAGGTTATGCACTCGGTGGAGAGAAAAAGTGCGCCCCTAATGTGAGGCGCACTTTTTCAAGTTTCCGCGAGGCCCATGAAACGAGGCTCCAATTTTGCCAACACTAGGTCGATCGTACGTAAAACAATAAAGCTGGAACATGTGCCAAATGATGGTTTTCTTTCGGTACTCATAATTTGCTCTTATGAAGGCGTCGACGGAGCTGGGGAATGTCTTGAGTTTCTCCAAAACTCTCGACACACTGGACAGCGCCTCAGAACCACTTCGTGGTTCCGCGTTTTCTTTCCTTATCTTACTGTCGCTATCTTTTTCTCATACTCTAGACAAAGGCAGGACTCGTGACATGCTCTCTGTGTAACGAAGATAAAACACCTGCACCGGATAATGGGTCAAGAGCTGCTTTGAGCATTGTCTCTTTGCTATGCAAATAGTGGCTTCGTTCTCTGCATTCAATTCACGCTGTGATAGCATTTGTTACGTCATGTCCTTCTAGCGTTTATTGTATTCGCTGAATTTAATAAATTGGAAATATTGCTTTTGAAAACAGCAACTCGGCCTACGTTTAAAATATGCCGCAAAAGTTTTCACAACATTGTTTCACAGCTTTGGAGCGGACATAATCATTAAAACACAACATTGTTGACGTCGCATGGGGGACGTTCCCACGTAGGTGTTGATCATTACTGCAGCCGGCTTGTTTTTGTCGTTTATTCCCCTTAGATTTAACGTATGGACGTTCATTCTGCTAAAATGTCGTCAGTTGAATAATTTCTACAAGTCTCCTATATTAATCTTGGTGCAATTCTTTTTTTGCTCGTCGCACATAACTCCGCCCCTGTCAATTTATGCCATTGATCTGCTGCTATGAACACTAACCAAGTGCAAACTCGTCCAATATTTTTAAGGTTCTTCTCTGCGACCCACGAACTGAATTCTGCTGTATATAGTAGTTATTTTTCATATTTATCCTGACAAAGGGGCTGAACTGGCAGCTGCAACTTTCTCAAATAAGCATCATATTGTTGCGAAGAAGATCGGCAGTTGCGCGAGATGTGCCCTCGCGCTAGGCCAGACGTAAAATCATCGTTCATCCTGTCACCATGTTGTGCCGTCTCTCTGCTTGTTACCACGTAACATTTTGGTGGAGGTGCGGGGTGTCGATCCCAGTACCTAACTATATTACCAAGATTTGATGGCCACGGACCTCTGACTGGTTGTATGGCAGCTTCATTTGCTGAACTAACAAAAAAAAAAAAAAAACAACGCTCGCTCGTGTGCGTTGCGGTAGTCGTAGCTAAAACGGGCCGGGCTACGCTTCGACATCTCGCTGACTCAGCGAAATGCCTTCTTGCCGAATAGAAGACATAATACATGTATTAAGCTTAAACAGACCCAGATCGTAGTGCACATTAAATAAATGAATGCAATACGAGGCGCAAATTAACTGCCCAAGAAAGCATGGCCAGGTTGAAGTGCACCGCGAGTTACCTAACATATTGCGCCCCGCAAACGCTGAAGATAGTGGTCAGAGATGACCCAAGAAATTAAAAATGGGAAACAGAACACACAAGCTCAGAACCGAAACTGGAGTGTAAACCAACTAGCAGAATTTAAAGCTTTGCTGGCCAAATCGGCCACAATCGGCCACAAGGCCTAGGGCCGATTGTGGCACCGATCATCAGCTTCTTGTTGCCAAAATTAAGCTTCAATTAAGGAAAACGCAGAATACTAGAAGGCCTTTCAGGTATGATCTTAATCAAATTTCATCAGAATATGCTGTGGAAGTGAGGAATCGATTTCAAGAATTAGATCTAGAAGACAGAGAGCTTGAAGAGATGTGGACTGATCTTAGTGATATAATACAAGAAGTTGCTACTAAGGTAGTTCCAAAGCAAAAGAAATGCAAGAAAGCAAACTGGTTATCTGAAGAGGCTTTGCAAATAGATGAAGAAATGAGGATGGCAAAAGTTATGGGGGAAAGGGAAAGATACAATATTCTCAATGCGGATTTTCAGAAAATAGCAAGGAGAGATAAGAATGCCTTCCTGAACATACAGTTATAAGCAGTTGAGGACAACAGCCAATTAAGGAACACAAGAGCTCTGTATAAGACAATCAAAGATGTCAAAGGAAGCTTCTGTGCTAAGCTGGGCGTGATAAAGGACAAACGAGGCAAGGACGTCACTGAAGCCTCAGAGATAAAGAAGAGGTGGCAGGAATACACAGAACTGTACAAGAAGGACCCGGATGTGCAAACTTAACATAAGACGGTTGTGATTACTGATCTCGAGCCGGGCATCCTGAAGAGTGAAGTTGAATGGGCCTTAGCAAGCCTTGCTAAGAACAAAGCTAGCGGAATTGATGGTGTTCCAGCTGAGGTGCTTCAAAACCTCAACCATGACGCTGTTAACATTCTGCATACATTATGTCAGAAGATTTGGACAACCCTGCAGTGGCCACAGGATTGGAGGAGGTCAGTTTACATCCCTATTCCAAAGAAAGGCAGTGCCAAAGATTGTTCCAACTACCGCACGATAGCGCTTATTTCGCATGCTAGCAAGGTGATGTTGAAAATCCTCCAAGGTAGGCTGCAGCACTACGTGGATCGGGAACTTTTGGACATGCAAGCTGGGTTTCGCAAGGGAAGAGGAACTAGAGACCAGGTTTCCAACCTTCGCTGGATCATGGAAAAAGCAAGAGAGTTCCAGAAACCCATCAAAATCTGCTTTATTGATTATGCGAAAGCGTTTTACTGCGTAGATCACAGTAGATTGTGGCAAGCTCTCCAAGATATGGGAGTTCCAATTCACCTCATCTGTCTCCTCAGGAGCCTGTATGAAGGGCAAAAGGCCACAGTCAGAACTGGGCATGGTCTTACTGATTGGTTTCCGATTGAGAAAGGAGTGAGGCAAGGCTGCATACTGTCTCCCTGCCTATTTAACCTATATGCAAAGTGCATCATGAGGAAGGCCGGTCTGGACGAGTCTTCAGCTGGAGTGAAGACTGCTGGAAAACGTATCAACAACCTTAGGTAGGCGGATGATACCACTTTAATGGCAGAAAGTGAAGTGGAACTCAAGAGACTTCTGATGCGCGTACAAGAAGAGAGTGAGAAGTTTGGGCTTAAACTGAACATTAAAAAGACAAAGATAATGGCGTCTTGCCCTATCAAGTCCTGGAGCACCTAGGGACAAGAAGTGGAAGCTGTAACGGATTTTCTCTTACCCCGGAAGGAGACTGCAGCCATGAAATTAGGAGACTCCTGCTTCTGGGAAAGAGAGCCATGGTTAGCCTTGACCGCCTAGTAAAGAGCAGAGACATTAGTCTGTCAACCAAGATCCGTATAACTTGTGCTATGGTCTTTCCAGTTGTGATGTATGGATGCGAGAGTTGGACTGTGAAGAAGGCTGACCGGCGAAGAATTGACGCGTTTGAATTGTGGTGCTGGCGGAGACTCTTAAGAGTTCCTTGGACTGCCAGAAGATCAAATCAGTCGATATTGTCGACCATAAACCCTGTCTGCTCATTGGCGGGTCAAATTCTTAAGTTAAAGCTCAGCTACTTTGGTCTTCTGATGAGAAGAGAGGAGTCGCTGGAGAAAGATTTGATGTTGGGAAATGTTGATGGTCGCCGGAGAAGGGGTAGCTAGCGAACGCGATGGTTAGATGGCATCCTCGAGGCGCTGCAGATGAAATTATGTGATGTTAGGAAGATAGTGAGAGACCGGAAAGCGTGGCGTGACGTAGTCTATAGGGTCACGAAGAGTCGGACACGACTGAGCGACTGAACTGACTGACTGGCGTTTATTGCCTTCTTCCCTTCATTTCAAGCTTTTGCACTTCTTCTCTGTTCTTGCCGCAGTCGTCACACTTAAACTGGTACGCCTCGTCTTCGCGGTGATGGGCTTATGCACCCAGGCGAGGAGGAAGAACAAAAACCAGAAAAACACCAGGCTTTTGTTACAGAGGTATAAAATTGGGTTGCGATAATTTGCTCCGATCTCGAAAACAATACTATGGGAAAGTTTTCAATATTAGCCGCGACAACCTCAGACAAATTGTTCGGCTCAATAAAATTTATGTTCATGCAATGTGCAGATTTTTCACCTCGACATCTGAGGCCTGAACAACTGAGATTTTTTCAATTCAACTGTGGAAGCAGATATCACTTGATCAAATACAACACCGTTATAGAGAGGCACTAATCTATAAAAATGTTTTTGCGTGTTCATTCTTGTTTTAAGGCCTGAATGATATATAGGTATTAACTTTGGAATTAACTGTTGGCTTGATGTATTTTCAAATTTGCCTCGAGTTTACAACATTTTTGGTAGTGTGAAAAGAGCACTGAAAACGAACAGCAATAAATCCCGTGGCGATGATACATTCCGGGTCATCTTCAAAAGGGAGTTATTTTTATTTTTATGTTCATGTTTATGTTTATCTCATGGCAAACATGCTTGTTTCCGGGCTGCGTGGGAGCAGGACAAAACTGCTAAGCAGGGCACGGGACACAGCGCTTGACTTTACAGTCTTTAAGACATAAAACATTGTGCTTTGGCCACCTTTTCTGATGCATAATAAAGTGGTTTTAGTTTTAGATGACGAACCCATTTGCAGGCAACAAAGGACTGAGTAGCTCTCAGTTTACCGTAGACATAAACCACGCCGTGCAGGAGGGGATCAAAAGTATTAGTGGAAGAAGAAGCTGGAAACTCGTTAAAGGGCTGGGAAAAAATGTTGGTCACCTCGAGATCTCCGCACTCGAGTGCGATACCACAGCACCACAGGCACGTTTTGCCTTTCCCCTAAAGCCAAACACGGCCACCACTGTCGAGTTCTTTCGTCTGCTTAGAGCACTGAACAAGGGTAGACAGGGGAAGCCTCGGTTCGCTGGTTGAGTCAACGTCTCCACAAGTGGACATGTCTTCGTCTGGGCCAGACAAAGACAAGTCCACTTGTTGAAACATTGGCATTACCTGCGAACTGAGGCTTCCCCCATCTGCCCTTGTTATGTGCTCTTTTGTACCGTGTAGCCACCTTCTTCCTCTCGTACTACCTGGTTCTTCCGCTTAGATGATTTGCCACGATCCTCTCCAAGTATCCTACCACCTCCTTTTATTTATTTATTTATTATACCCCCAGGGCAAAGCATTACAGAGGGGAGTGGGAAAGTACATAAAAACACTGAAAAATGTGAAACATGAACAGAACGCAACAAATCGCTAAAACAGAAGAACAAAAAATCATTACAAGAAAATACAATATTAAACATTAGAAACGGTAACAGCAGAACGAAACAGAACAGGATCAGTAATTGCCACAACGGAAGAAGGAAGGTGTTCCAGTCATATGATGTACGAGGTATAAAAGAGTCCAAAATGCTTTAATTCTGCAGATGGTGATGCCTACTTTATGTATGTGATCGGTTCGAGGTGAAATGTGTAAAGGGGGAACGAGCAGCTCTCGGCGAATCGATTCGTGATGAAGCATTTTGTGAAAAAGACACAGACATTCAGTTTTACGTCGTGATGCAAGTGAAGTTAAGCCCAAGTTACATTTCATGGTGGTTACGCTTGATGTGTGCAGGTAGTCAGAGAGGATAAAACGAGCTGATTTTTGTTGTGTCATTTCCAGTAGGTCGATCAAACGTTTAGTACCAGGATCCCAGACTGCTGAAGCGTATTCAAGCTGTGAGCGGACGAGCGTGGTGTATAAAAGAAGTTTGATGTTTGCTGGGGCTGCGTGAAAGTTACGTCTTAAATAACCGAGCATGTGATTGGCCTTGTTAGTAAGGTACTGTATGTGTGTGGATCAACTGAGATCGGAAGTAATATGAATTCTGAGATACTGATATGTTGCACCAGGTTCAAGAAAGACATCATTAAGGGAATAGTGGGGCAGATCATTATTAACACGAGCCATGCGCATAAGTTTGCACTTGTTAGGATTGAATGTCATGTGCCAAGTTTTACACCAGGAGGAGTGTTGGTCTTTGTCGTTTGTTATTTCCCGAAAAAGAACGCAGTCGTCAGCAAACAGATGCACAGAAGAGGAGAGATTTTTGGGTAAGTCGCTTATAAAGATAAGAAGGTGTAGAGGCCCCAAGACAGTGCCCTGGGGAACACCGGAAAGAACAATGTGAATGGTGGAATCAACGTCGTTAACTGCAACGAACTGCTGACGGTGCGTAAGAAAACATTCCAGCCGTTTTAGAATGTTAGTATCTAATCGTATCGTGCGCAGTTTTAGTAACAAAAGGGGATGAGAAACCTTATCAAACGCCTTCGCGAAGTCAAGATAGATGCGACGGTCTAAAATTGTGTGAAGTTTGTGTGTGAACTAAAAGTAACTGTGTTTCGAATTCTGAAACCATGCTGAGAGGGATGAAAAAAACGAGTTGGATTCGAGAAAACGGACAATACGTGAAAACAGTATGTTCTCCAAGATTTTGCATAAGATGCTGATAGCTGATATGGGCCGATAGTTAAAAGGAGGGTGTTTATTGCCAAATTTATGCACAGGAGCCACCTTACCATGCATCTTCCAATCAGCTGGCAATTCACCATTGTCCAATGACTGCTGAAAACTTTTAGTTAAGGCAAGAGATGAATACATTTTAGTACTTTTTAGAAATTTCGCAGTAATGCAGTCAACACCCGCAGAGGAGGATATTTTACATTGTCAATATTTTAGCTATACCATGAGGATTGATTGCAATAGGATACATCGGAAGGTAGTTGCAATCAGCCAAATCAGGCAAATCCGTCGTTTCAGCACTTGAAAAAAAAAAAAAAAAACCTCGAAAACTCATCATTTAGTACACTTGCGCATGCGTTATCAGATATCGGTTGGTCACTTGAATTCGTTAGTACAATTCTAGGCGTTTCAGACGGGTCAATGATGTTCCTAAATTTTCTAGGATTATTTAGCAACATGCCCAGTATTGTATTATTACGCACTCAGTAATGATGTCTCTGAAGGTGTCGTGCATCGCTTCTACACTAAGGTTTTCATCACCGGTTAAAGGTGAATATTTATTTCGTAGACAGACATCGCAATAACTGAATTACTGTAATGAAATTACTGTAACTTATTTACTTTTCCCAGTAATGTGTAATGTAATGAATTCCTTTTTTGGTTTGGTAATTTAATAACGTAACGAATTACGTTTTGGTAGTAATACCGCAGCAAAAGTAATTAATTCCTTTAAAAATTACATTTACAAACGGATGCCACTACGTCTTCAATAGAGAACAAAATATGCGTAACGGATCGGCAAAAGGAGATGGAATTTTGTAGAAGAGTACGTCTGACCTCGTGTTTAGCAGGGTCTATTATTGCTGCTATCCCACGACAACCATTCTCCAAGCAGCAGGATGCAAGGCGTCAAGGGAATGCCGAAGGGACAGATGGTGCAAGAAGGCTGGTTGAAACCTAGTTTGGAGCGCGGCGCAGTGGTACTCCTTGTTACGTCGGCAAGGGCACAGTGGTGCCTTGTTACACTCGTCACCGGGGCGAGGGTCCTAGGATTAGGGTTGGCGGAGATAGGCAAAAGGTTCCATGGCGTGAGCCACCGTGGCTTGAGCATTACTGAGCAGTGCGTACAAGGTGCCGACGTCGATTCTTGAGACTGCGAAAGCAATAAATAACCTAGCTTCTTCGGGCCCTTCAGATAGTGGAGACAGGTCCGGGCCAGCAAGACGCTGGGTTCGCTGGTCATTCACGATCGTTCGACCATGCTTCTGCTTTTGTTGTAGTTCTCGTTTTTTTCTCTTTTGCTGTTGTCCTGTTTTTGTAATGGCAAGTGCTGTAGGAAAGAGGGAAGGAATAGCACTCTGGGACGGAATTTTGTAAAAAGACTAACGAACGCTAAAGCAGGAAGACAAATTTCAACCGCATGGGAATTAATGCCGAACCACTAGCCACCCACCCAGGCCCACTACCAAGAGGAGTGCGCGACAAAATTACCTTCAAACCTTTGACCAAAACATGCATCCCTCCTTTCATGAAGGCAGGAGAAAAGCTAGAGCTAGGGCCCTAACCAGAAAATACCGAATCACGATGGGGTGGTGTATACCGATTCCTCAGGCTACAATATAGCGGAAGGTGCTTTGGTCATCTGTGTAATTAAGCAGTCCAGTAACGTCAATAAATGCGTATCAGCCGCTTCGGTCAAAGTCCGCTACTCGGATCAGGCGGAAGAAGCCGCAATCGCTTTAGCCATCGCTACAACAGATACAGACATAATTGTCAGGGACTCAAAAACTGCCATACGTAACTTCTCGCGTGGCAGAATATCAAATACTACCAGAAACATCCTCGCGGATATCAGTCTCAACAGAGATACAGAACTGGTACACACACCTGCCCACTCCGGGAACCAAGGCAATGAGGCTGCTCATCGACACGCTCGAGGTTTTGTCGGCCGAGCGGTGAGACCTAATGCCGAGGAACTTGAAATGGAAGGATTGCTCACATACAGCAACCTTACACAACAGTTTAAACTCTCTAGGAGAGTATACCCACCACCACACAAATCACTAACAAGACAACAAGAAATTGTTTGGAGGAAACTACAAACGAACTCCTTCCCCAACCCTACGATTTACTCCCACATATTTCCGGGCAGCATAAGCTCATCATGCACTAAGTGCAGAGAGAAAGCCGACCTGGGATTGCTCGGAGGACCCGCCTCCCAAGGCTCTCATAGAAGCTCCCTCACTTGAATCCTAGGAGGAAGTGCCGCGTAACGCGAGCCCCGATGTACAATTGGGCGCCGAAAACAGCGCTAAAGAAGTCGCCGCAAGCCACCCGCTAACGGCCACTTGGCTCTTCCACTAAGACCCAGTAAGGCTACACCCGACAATAAAGCTTTCTCTCTCTCTCTGGCGGGAAGACAAAATAATGTGTGTGCTTCGCGTCTGGAGAAGAAGTTGTTCTTTTCTTTACTAACTTTACTTAGTTTTTGCATCGATGGAGAGTAGAAAGTGATTTAAAAGTGACTGAATTACTCAGTAGAAGTAAGGTAGAACGAAAGGAAGAAGATGGTTTGCACGGTATAAAAAAGAAGAACCGAACAAGGGTAAATAGGGTACGCCTCAGGTCGCAGATGAGCCAACGTTTCGACAAGTGGACTTGTCTTCGTCTGGGCATAGCGATCACTGGCAGGGGTTTAAATACGCTTTTGCTTCCGAAGAAGAAAAGCTGGGGAGGGGAAAGTGGGTGCGAAAGAGTGGGGAGGAGAAGATGGGTGAGAAGAAAGTGGGTCATGAAATGGAAAAAAAAAAAGCATCTTGAGTATGTACTTATCAGCCATGGAACCAGGGATTCTGTAGCCTGCAAAAGAAGTAAAAGCGGCAGTACCAGGAAAAAAGCAAAAAGCAAAAAAAAAGGATTACTATGCGGGTTAGGTGATTAGTCACCACTAAAAACGGTTTGGTGAAGATACACCTTACAAAGGGAGGCAGGCATATATCTAGGGGGACAATTCTTAAAAGGAGGGGGTAGGGCGGGGAGTACATAGTCACAGGATAATAATCACATAGTGAAAAATAATAATAACCTTAAGTGCGTATCACAACCTGCAACCGGAGATCCTGTGGTCTACAAAAGAAGTAAAAACAGCAGTACCAGGAAAAAAAATCATAGTACCGGGTAGATGATTAGTGACCACTTAGGCGGGTTTGGTGCAGATACACCTTACAAAGGGAGTGTTTGCGAAGGGTCCTGATAAGGCATATATCTAAGGAGGACAATTCTTAAATCTTTCTGCAAAGGGGGGGGGGGGGGGGGGGATACAGTCACAGGATAATAAGAGCACTGGGAACCAACTATGACATGAGAAACTAAAAAAAAAAGAAAAACTGAGAGAGCAAAATAATAATGATAAAAAAAATGTCAGGACAAATTTAAGCAACACGTGATAAGGAGGAAATGTGTTTAGAGGAACGTGTAGGGTTGTGCTATTGCGGAAGGGAATAGGGTGCACCTGCGTTGTGAATAAACTGTACAATTAAGGCTATGTGAGATTGTTTTTCCGAATAGTTATGATGGAGAGGGAATATACCTAAGGGATTCTAGCGTTCCCCTAGGTATATTTATTCCTGCTGGTTCCAATGTTCTAAATTTATGAATTAGATACGCCTCTCTATATTTTCTGTCCCTTGCAGATTTAAAGCCTGACTGGAAAATATATCATTTCATTTCATCGAACTTATGGTCTTTCTGATTGAAATGCTGGGAAACTGCTTTCGGGAGGTTTTTGCCTGCGTCTGCCCGATGTCCATTAAGCCGCATGTTCATTGGTTGTCCTGTCTCTCCGATGTACTGTTTATGACAAAAGGAGCATTCTAGAAGGCAGATAACGTTTGAAGCTGTGCAGTTAAAGCCTGATTTTATGTGAAAAGTGAAATCGCTTGCATTGCTTTTAACCGTGGTGTCTTTTTGTATATGGCTGCACGTCTTACATCTAGGTCGAGAGCAAGGGTGTGGTTGTGTTGGATGCTTGTTGTCGAGTTTAGAATGTACTAGAATATCTCTGAGGTTCGCGTTACGTTTGTATGTCACGCTTGGTGCCTCCGGAAATATTTTCTTGAGGCGTTCATTACACGTTAACATGGAATGGTATTTCCGCAGAATATTGTTTATGTTTGCGAGGGCATTGGAGTATTTAGTTACAAAAGAAGGCTGTCGTTCGGTGTTGGCCTTTGGTCGTTTCGTGAGCACATCGTTGCGGTTTAAAGTGCTTGCTTTTTCGAGGGCCGTATTAAGGGAGTTACCGGGATAGTTCCTCTGGATTAGGGTTGCTTTCAATGAATGTAGTTCGCTTAGGTAGTCACTATCATCGCTACATATTCTTCTAAGCCGTGTCGCCTGTCCTACAAATATTCCTTGTTTACAATGTCTCGGATGATGACTCGTAAAATCTAGATATTGTTGCTTATTTGTTGGCTTTCTGTACAAAGAAGTTTTAAGTTTTCCATTTTCAACTGACACCGTGGTGTCGAGAAAGTCTACTTTTAATTGCGACGACTGACAAGTGAATTTAATGCTAGTGTGATGATTATTAAGATGAGAGACGAAAGAATGAAGTGATTCTGATCCGTGCTGCCTTATCATGAAAATGTCGTCAATATAGCGAAGGTATATAAGTGGCTTTTTCGGGAATGAATTTAGTATATTGGATTCTAGAACTCCCATGAATATATTCGCGTAAGTCGGCGCGAATGGAGTACCCATGCTGGTTCCAAATATCTGCAAATAATAGGATGAATCGAACTCGAAATAATTTAAAGGTAGGACTAGTTTAAGGAGCGAGAGATAAACTTCAGAGGCATGCGGATGGTGATTGTTGATTAGGTGGAATGTAATCTCATTAATTTTTCGGAGCAGTAATGAGTAATATAATTTAATTACTTTTCTGCGATTTTAAGTAAAGTAATTTGTAATGTAAATTATTTCCTTTTCAAAAGTAATTTTGCCATAAGAATTGAGTATAAAACAGCGCTAGGCGAGACGAAACACGTGAACAACACACACATGCGTGTTTCGTCTCCCCTAGCGCTGTTTTACTCGATTCTGAAGCAGGTACCAACCAGCCCGTATTTGGCCTCTTCTGGAATTTTGCCATGTATGTCCGTAGCAACGTTATTCACTCGTCTTCCTTCCCCCTCGCGGCTAATTAGTTGATGGACTTTTTCCTTACTAATCTGTTCCGTTCATTCTTCAAATCTAGACTAATTTGAGACCTGTCGTGTGGTTAATGCATCGCAACCTTCCTATTACCTCTGCATCGTTCATAATGCTAGGATTCGAACGCAACGCACTCCCTCACCAGAACAGGAGTTGGCCACTCTGGTGCAGTAATGGCCGCAACCTCCCATGATTAGTCTTATCAAACCCCGGCCCTCAGTCACCAGCGGCTGCGGAACAACAGACCACGGCGGCGGTCAGACCTGTGACGCAGCAGCTGGTGCTAAGAATTGCTGGCTCCGCTGGACAGGCCGCCATTGGAAACTGACTCTGGCAAAGCTCAACGCTAGAACCCTAGCTCGTGAAACTAGTTTAAGTGCTGTTAGAGGAACAGAGGGTATGAAATGAGATTTCATAGGGCTTAGTGAGGTTGTGTAAGTTGTGGATGTGTCAGGAAGCGACGGGAAAGTCCGATGTTGCAAGGAGATATATCACATAGCAACATGGAATGTAAGATCAATGACGCAAGGTAAACTTTATATTGTCAACCGGGAAATGGACAGATTTAACATCGATATCTTGGGTATCAGCGAGCTCAAATGACGGGAATGGGAGAATATAATTCCGGCGACCATTATGTCTTTTATTGTGGGCACGAATCCAGGAAAAGGAATGGGGTCACTCTTGTAGTAAACAGAAGAATGAATGAGGTTGGGAGGCCGAAAGAGGCATATACTCTAGTGAAGAATGGGCATATACTGTGTCATCGAGGTTTACCGGAGAGGTGAGAACTAGGAGTAGGCTTGCTTGTCAATACGTCTATAGCGGGTAATATATTAGTATTAATGAGAGGGTGGCAGGCATCGTATTAGGCTTAATAAGCGGTATAAACTAAAGGTTGTACAGGCCTATGCACCTACATGTAGTTATGATGACCAGGCACTTGAAAGCTTCTACGAAGATGTAGAATCGGCAATACGAAAAGTAAAAACGCAGTATACGGTACTAATGGGCAGCTTCATTGCTAAGGTAGCGAAAAAGGAGACAGGAGACCAGGCAGTAGGTGACTATGGCATTGGCTCCAGGAATAGTAGGGGGGAGTAACTAGTTGAGTTTGCAGAGCGCAATAACTTAAGAATCATGAATACCTTCCTCAGGAAACGCAAGAACCGGAAAGGGACACAGAAAAGTCCTAACGGGCAGACTAAAAATGAAATTGACTTCATACTGTGTTCAACCTCCGTCATTATGCAAGATGTAGAGGTTATCGGGAAAGTACGAAGCTGTTACCACTGGATGGTGAGGTCTCGAATTAGTCAAACTCTGAAGAAGGAACGCAACAGATTAGTAAGTAAAAAGTCCATCAACGAATTAGCGGTGAGGGCGAGGGCAGAAGAGTTCAGGATCCCGCTATAGAATAGATATTCAGCTCTAACCGAGGATGGCGACATTACCCTAGAAGCAATGGACAGCTACCCAATGGCAAGAAAGTAGCAGGGGGGACAGCTACCCAAGAAAGTAGCAGGGGGACAGCGGCCGATGTAGCTCAGTTAGAAGAGCACCGGACGCGTTATTCGGAGGTCGTGGGTTCGGTTCCCACCATCGGCACGTTGTTTTTTCTTCTACTTTGTGTTTAATTATCTTTCCCCTAAACAGATTACATTACTAATCTCTGTAATTATCCAAGTAAACATTAAAAAAAAGACTTAAAGTACAAGATCCAACGCTTTCCTTGGCCTCGCCGACTTTTGGCTTCTTTCCTTCATGTATTATAACGAGCACCCTCATTTCCCCTTAATTGATCTGCTTGTAGCTTACGGGGGTCTCGGTTCTGGCAGTCTTGAAGCCATAGGTAGCGTAAGAGGGTTCTAGCACAGCTTTCGCCCTCGCTCTTGATCACGTTCTACGTGACGCTGGCGGTAACAAAGGACGTTCCACGTCCGCCGCCTTGGCTGAGGGTGGCGCTGGTGAACACTCTCAAGGTTCGTATACAGACAACATAAATACCCAAGAAAGTAGCAGGGGGGACAGCGGCCGATGTAGCTCAGTTGGAAGAGCACCGGACGCGTTATTCGGAGGTCGTGGATTCGGTTCCCACCATCGGCACGTTGTTTTTTCTTCTACTTTGTGTTTAATTATCTTTCCCCTAAACAGATTACATTACTAATCTCTGTAATTATCCAAGTAAAGATTAAAAAAAAAGACTTAAAGTACCATCCCCAACGCTTTCCTTGGCCTCGCCGACTGTTGGCTTCTTTCCTTGATGTATTATAACGAGCCCAGTTAGGTTTCGAAGCCGCTCTCCACGCTGTCACCCGCCGTGCTCGTCCAGAGGGCGACGGTCTGTTCAGCTGTTGGCATTCGAAAGGTTCTCCTCTCACCCGCCGTGCTCGGTTGCGCTGACCGGCGGTCTGTTGAGTTGTACCTGCTGGGCACCTTGGAGTACTACCCGGAGTCGAACCAAGTTTACAACATCTTTATTCTACTGGTCTCTCCTCTCTGGAAATTACCCCTGAGAGCTTGTTAAATAGACTCCCTAAACAAAAGCCCCTATCATTGCGCCAATAGGGACGCAGTAAACTCTCTGGGCGGGGCCAATAGGCTCCAGCACAGTTCCTCCTCACTCCCGTCATCTCGTACGCACAACATCACGCGTGCACATTCCAGAGTTCAAATCCGCCGCCGTGGTCACGTACGTCCTTGCCGGACAGCCCGAGTCCCGTGGGAATGAGCTTCCTGCCCTCCGCGGCTCCTTTACACAAGAGCCCAGCGCGCGCACACACACAAACACACACCTCCACACACCGTGGATGATCTGCGGTTCGAATAGTGCTGCTGGCCTTGCCGACGCGGGACATCCGGAGTCGTCTTGCGTGCGGGGTTGCGTCGGCGACCTGAAATCCGCGCCAGCCAGGCGATCCGCGATCCAGGGTCACGGGAAATGAACGAAAAGTCACGCACCGCGCTCCGGCTGTCAAGTGCACGCCCCGCAGCTGCGCTCTCGACGAGCAGGCGCCAGTCCAGAAGCCGACGGTGTGATATGTCGCGTTGATGAGCACAACACCTCCCCACCAAGTGTGCTGCATAAGTCTTTATACTTCAGCCACACACACAACACACAAGCGAACAACGCGACGCGGCTGGAGTCAGGCTCAATACCCCCGCCATCCGCGCCGACACGCAATGACAAAGCCCAAAACATTCCTTGGCCATTTACCTTTCCCTCGATGCGCTAGGCTCCATTTAGTTGGCCGCCCCCAGCCTTGACATAGCTTCGGCGTTGGCATTTTGAGTGCCCCTTTTATGTTCGATTGTAAGATTTAACCTTTGGAGAGCGAGAGCCCAGCGAGTTAGCTTGGCACTATGCGGGCTGGTAAGCGTAAGGCACTTAAGGGGGTTGTGGTCCGTTACCACACGCACCTGTGCACCAAATAGCCAAGCCTCGAGCTTACTCAGTGCCGATATGATCGCGTAGGCTTCCTTCTCAATTGTGGCCCACCGAGTGTGGGTCGGACTGAGCTTCTTGCTTAGAAATGCGATCGGGCGTTCGTTCCCCTCCTCGTCGCACTGTGCGTGACATGCTCCTACGGCGTAGTCGGAGGCATCGGTGGATAGTATAAACTCCTTACTAGGATCTGGTGCATACAGCGATGTCGCGCGTCTTAAACACTCTTTAATGCTCTCGAACGCATTCTGTGCCTCTCTGTCCCAAGGTAGCCGATGAGGGGACCTCCTTTTCGTCAGGTTAGTCAACGGGAGAACAATACGTAGTTTGCCAACCCGAGAAAACTCCTCAGCTGCCGCTTCGTCTGTGGCGGGGGAATCTCCTCAATAGCGCTGACCTTTGCAGGATTCACACTTTGCTTACCCGACCCTACTATGTGACCAAGAAACTCTACCTCCCCTCTTGCGAATCGGCATTTAGCTGCATTCACAGTGAATCCCGCAGCTGCTACGGAACTTAGAACATTGTCGATGTGCCTCAGATGATCCTCCCACGTCTCGGAGAATATGGCGAGATCATCAATGTAAGCGCAGGAATACTCTCTGTGTGGTGCTAATACCTCGTTAATGATTCGCTGGAACGTGGAGCTAGCCTTCCGAAGCCCCAAAGGCATCACTTTCCAAGCGTATTGCCCGACCGGAGTTACGAACGCCGTCAATGCTTGAGACTGCTCATCTAAAGGTATTTGCCAATATCCCCTCAGCATGTCGATGAGGGTGATGTAACGCGCCTTTGCCACCAGAAACAAAAGCTCTGAAGGTATGCTCATGGGGAATGCGTCCGGTTCCGTAACGCAGTTGAGCCTGCGATAGTCGCAGCAGAGCCTTATGCCGCCGTCCTTCTTAGATACACAGACTATGGGATGGGCATGGGCGCTCTCTACCGGGAAAATCAGACCCCACTCACACAGTTCGTTAATCTGCCTTTCCACTTCCTTCCGAAACACCATCGGTACCTTGTACGCATGCCCGGCTACCACTTCAGATCCTGCCTTCAGCCTTATTCTGTGCATACCAGCGGTGCACTTGCCCGGTTTACTACCAAGCACTTGTCCGTGCTTAGCGAGCACCGCGGTCAGCTCCTCCCGTTGCGATGGGGTAAGGTGGCTCAAAGCTTCGCCCGACACGCTACTACCTTCGTCAGACCGTGTTGGGAATGTGGGCATGTCGCCGAAGTCACTGTCCCCTTCGAAAACTGTGCCTACAACATTAACGCGTGCGTGGTAAGCTCGGAGTTCGTTGGCGTGCACAGCCCGACGTGTGCCGCCTTCCATCTCGATTAGGTAACTGTAGGGCCTCAACCTTTGTACAACTTTGACCGGTCCTATCCACTTTCCCATCAATTTGCCTTGGCCTTCCTTCTCCAACCACAACACTTCGTCCCCTTCCGCGAACTGTTTATCCGTCGCGCGGAGATTGTAGCGACTCGCGTACTTTCTCTGAGCATCAGTGCAATTACCTTCAGCTGTTGCATGTGCCTCAGCTAACCGTTTGCGCAGCTCCGAAAGATATTCCTCAGCTGGGATTGTTAGAGAGTCCGGGACGGACCAGTCCCCACTCCACGACTTCTGCAAGATGGAAAGAGGCCCCACTGGTACCCTCCCGTACATCAGCTCAAATGGAGAGCGGCCCGTCGTTTCGTTAGGTATCTCTCTGTATGCCCACAGCAGAAATGGAACAAATTTGTCCCAATCCCTGCCGTGCTCCTCCACGATACGGAATAACATGGATTTGAAGGTACCGTTCCAGCGCTCAACCAGTCCATTGCTCTGCGGGTGGTCGGGCGTGGAGAACCTTGGGCATGTTCCAAACCTGGACAGCATCTGTCTAGTTAACTGAGCCGTGAAATTTGTGCCTTGATCACAGCACACCATTTCCGGTATACCCATGCGTGCAAAGATCTGTAGCAACGCCTCGCACGTAGCCTTCGCTGTCAGCGCGCGCAAGCATACGACCTCTGGCCACCGAGTGTTCACATCAACAACGCACAGCGCGTAACGGTGCCCTCGCGCAGACGGTGGATCAATTGGCCCTATGCAATCGACGTTGATGACTTGAAACGGGCTGTCTGGTCTAGAGAGGGGTGTGATCGGCACACGATCAAGAGTGCGCGCAGGGGCCTTTACCTGGCATGAATGGCACGTACGACAGTGTTGCTTGACATCTCTGGCCAAGCCTGGCCAGTAAAACGACCCCTTTATTCTCTGAAGCGTTTTACGTTCGCCCAGGTGCCCTGCTCACGCTGAATCATGCGCCAACCTTAAAACCTCCGCGCGCCGTTCCGAAGGTAGTACCAATTGACAACACTCGTGTCCAGCAACTGGCTCTCGATGGAACAGCAGCTCGTTCCTTATAAGCATGCCATGCGAGCCCTCTTTAGCCTGTGCCCATGCTTCTTTTAGCGACTCATCGGCAAGCTGAGCGTTCCGGAACAGCTGCCTTGTTGTCTGGTTCGTTTCGGTCTGGCTGGCAGCAGGCTCCGCCTCCACGACGCACGCCACAGCATCAGCGTGTCCCGTATCTGGCCCATCTGGTTCATCTGTATCTGATTCCACAGCTACTAACTCATCTGCTGGTGTTAGTGCTCTCTTCCCGAGAAGCTCATTCTAGTCATCTGGCGTAATCAATGCATCTACTCCTGCGACTAGCTCATCGGTAAGCGCACACAGCACTCCTCGTTCGGACGGGTTGAACGACACTAGGGGAGCACCCTCCGTTGCCTTTAATGGCACGTAAGCCAGCTCGGCGACTACATGGCTCCCAAACGCTCCTCTCAGCTTCAGTGTTGACCCGAAGCGGTGGCCTTGTGGTAGAGCATCCGCCTCGCATTCGGGAGGTACCGGGTTCGATTCCTGGTGCCGCCGGGTACCCACCGGTTTTTAAATGGGTACAAGCTTTCCCCCGGCCTGGTGCTCGGCTCTTCTGGGTGAAATGCTTGGGAAAAGGGGTCACGGCCCAAATAGTTGCGCCGATGTGGCAGTGATTCGTTCCGCCATCGGACAACAATAAGTCCGCCTTGCGCGGCAACAGCCCATTATGTGGCCCTTTTTTTTTTTTCTCGCAAAGTCAGACAGGCCGGAAATCCGGACTTGCCGTGGGACTGCAGTGATCTCTGAGAAGTGAACTTCATCAGTGACAGTGAACCTTTACGTCTTTCGACACGCTGGCTTAAAGCGTTTCGCACTTGAAACAAGGCATTTTCTGAGTTTTCGCGTGTGCAGGACACGACTCGTTTTCAGTTTTGAACCCCGTGAGACACGGTAACTCGAACCACCTTTGCAGGCTGAATGTTCGAAACTATTTTGCCCCAGAAGGAGCGCAGCGGGGTTTGCGGAGCCTCTTCCAAGCGCACACCCCTGTGAGAGCCGGGCGCCAGGCCGGGGGACGCTTGTACCCATTTTTACCGGTGGGTGTCCGGCGGCGGGTTTCGAACGAACCACCTCCCGCAGCCGAGACGGACGCCCTAACCACTAGGCCACGACTGCGGTACAGTGTTGACCCCGCGCCTTCATACTCGCTGCAAAGTGACTTACGAAGGACAGTTACATCGGCACCCGAATCAACCAAAGCTCTGAGCTGCTCACCCGTGCTCTCTATTGTGACAATACGTTTGTCGCCTGCCTCGTTCTGTCGCCTGACACTCCTTGTCGCCATCTCCTTGTTAACTGGAATTTCCACTCGAGCAACAACCTGCCTTTCGCCTCTGCGACTGCTATTTCCAGTTTTTGATGAGACCGTTTCTTTTCTCGAGCATTCTCTTGCAAAGTGGCCTCTCTCGTGACATTTATAATACTGTCGCCCGGGACGCCTCTCAGCCGTGCTGCCTCCCACTTTAGATGACGTAGCGGTTCGCTTCTCGGCATGGTGGTTTGCCGTTGCGGACGCAGCTAGTCCTACCGCTGACCTACACCTCCGACTCTCTTCGAAGTTCTCTGCGAGCTCTACGAGGTCACTAGGTTTGAGAAAGCCTCCTTTTTTACTCAAGGCAACGTGTGCTCTTGCATCGGTGCTTAAGCATTCCTTGATTCGGTCTGTCACCGTCAGCTGTTTGAATTCATCGATGGTGCGCACTTTACAGCTGTCTAGGTAGTAGTCGAGATAATTCTCCACTCGTACGCAGAACTGTTACCAGGTTTATCCTGCCTCTGCTGCTTGACGAGAATAATCTTTTGTATTCTGCGGCTGACAGTCGTAGTCCGAGAAGAATTTTGTCTTTGAAAGAAGCGAAGTTTTTCCTCTTGTCTGCTGATAACCGTACGAGATGCCCTCGCGCCCTTTCGCTGAGCCTCGGTAAAACCAGTCCGGCCCACCACTCGGTCGGGACGTTGTACGAGCATAAAGTCGCCTCCACCTCCTCAAACCATCCAGGCACTAATTGCTCTTGATTCGGCATTGGTGCCAGGACGCCTTTCAATAGGCTCGCGTATTTTAGCCTTCTATCTTTATCTATTCCAGCATTCGCCGCGACGGTGCTGCCGCTATCGCTAAGCTCCACGCTCTGTCCATAGCGCAATCGCTCTGTTTCTAGAATCAATTTTTGATTCTCTTTCTGGGCCTCTACAATTTTTAGTTGCAATTGCAGTAGTGCCAACTGCTCTGACGTAGCCTCCAGTGTGGAGTCTACCTCAGCTTCGCCTGCCTTGCCGGCGGCTGCCAACTCTTCACTCTGATCCCCCTCTGCCATTTTTCCTCCTTCCTTAGCGCAATCGCTCCTCAAAACCCAGGGCTTTGACATAGCATGCGCCCGCAGATGCCAAAGGGGTACTCGCCTGACTGCCGCTGGTGTCCCTTGGGGTGGGTCCCCTTGCGCCGGATTCAATAAGCTGGGAGCGTCTTCACGAATTGGCTTTCCAAGCGGTTGTCACGGTCAGGCGTCGTCGTTGACGAGGCTCGTAGAGTCGCCGTCGTCGTTCCCGTAGACTCCAGTTCTGCCACAGCAGATCCTGTCGACTGCGCCAGTTAGGTTTCGAAGCCGCTCTCCACGCTGTCACCCGCCGTGCTCGTCCAGAGGGCGACGGTCTGTTCAGCTGTTGGCATTCGAAAGGGTTCTCCTCTCACCCGCCGTGCTCGGTTGCGCTGACCGGCGGTCAGTTGAGTTGTACCTGCTGGGCACCTTGGAGTACTACCCGGAGTCGAACCAGGTTTACAACATCTTTATTGCACTGGTCTCTCCTCTCTTGAAATTACCCCTGACAGCTTGTTAAATAGACTCCCTAAACAAAAGCCCCTATCATTGCGCCAATAGGGACGCAGTAAACTCTCTGGGCGGGGCCAATAGGCTCCAGCACAGTTCCTCCTCACTCCCGTCATCTTGTACGCAGAACATCACGCGTGCACATTCGAGTTCAAATCCGCCGCCGTGGTCATGTACGTCCTTGCCGGACAGCACGAGTCCCGTGGGAATGAGCTTCCTGCCCTCCGCGGCTCCTTTACACAAGAGCCCAGCGCGCGCACACACACAAACACACACCTCCACACACCGTGGATGATCTGCGGTTCGAATAGTGCTGCTGGCCTTGCCGACGCGGGACATCCGGAGTCGTCTTGCGTGCGGGGTTGCGTCGGCGACTTGAAATCCGCGCCAGCCAGGCGATCCGCGATCCAGGGTCACGGGAAATGAACGAAAAGTCACGCACCGCGCTCCGGCTGTCAAGTGCACGCCCCGCAGCTACGCTCTTGACGAGCAGGCGCCAGTCCAGAAGCCGACGGTGTGATATGTCGCGTTGATGAGCACAACAAGCACCCTCATTTCCCCTTAATTGATCTGCTTGTAGCTTTAGGGGGTCTCGGTTGTGGCAGTCTTGAAGCCATAGGTAGCGTAAGAGGGTTCTAGCACAGCTTTCGCCCTCGCTCCTAATCACGTTCTACGTGACGATGGCGGTAACAAAGGACGTTCCACGTCCGCCACCTTGGCTGAGGGTGGCGCTGGTGAACACTCTCAAGGTTCGTATACAGACAACATAAATACCGAAGAAAGTAGCAGGGGGGACAGCAACCGATGTAGCTCAGTTGGAAGAGCACCGGACGCGTTATTCGGAGGTTGTGGGTTCGGTTCCCACCATCTGCACGTTGTTTTTACTTCTACTTTGTGTTTAATTATCTTTCCCCTAAACAGATTACATTACTAATCTCTGTAATTATCCAAGTAAACATTAAAAAAAAGACTTAAAGTACCATCCCCAACGCTTTCCTTGGCCTCGCCGACTGTTGGCTTCTTTCCTTCATGTATTATAACGAGCACCCTCATTGCCCATTATTTGATCTGCTTATATATATATACATTTGGCTGCACAGCAACGAAAGTTTTGCATAAAGACAGTAACAAGATTCCCATACAGAAAGGTGTCAGGCTAGGAGGCGCGATCTCCCCAGTGCTATTCACAGCTTGCTTTGAGGAAGTATTCAGACTTGAAATGGGAGCAGTTAGGGATAAGGGTAGATGGAGAATACCTCAGTAATCTGCAATTTGTTGATGACATTGCCTTGCTAAGTAACTCTGGAGATGAACAGCTGGTGACATCGACAGTAAAAGTAGAAAGGTAGGCTTGAAAATCAATATGCAGAAGACTAAGGTAATGCAACAGGTAACAGCCTCGGGAAGGAACAGCAGTTTACGTTGGGTAGCGGAGCACTGGAAGTAGTAGGCGAATATGTCTATTTAGGACAAACAGTAACCTCAGATCCGGACCATGAAAATCAAATAACAAGAAGAGTAACATTGGGATGGAGCGCATTTGGCAAGTACTCGCAGATTATGACTAGTAGCTTACCGGTACCGCTCAAGAGGTATAAGTATACAGCAGTTGCATCTTAGCTGTACTCACCTATGGGGCTTAAACGTGGAGGCTAACCAAGAAGGTTCTTCTTAAGTTGAGGACAACGCAGAGGGCTATGGAACGAAAAATGGTAGGGGTAACATTAAGAGGTAGGAAGCGTGCAGATTGGGGCAGAGAAATAACTCATATTATTGACATTCTAGTGGGAATCAGGAAGAAGAAATGGGTATGGGCAGGACATATCAGCATGGCTATATATATATATATATATATATATATATATATATATATATATATATATTGTAACAGTACGGAAGAAGATGAAGTTTAGAAGACAAGTGAAGGAGAAAGACACTGAAAAAGGACTCTCGTGCCGGACGCGCTGCCGTTGACCAGCTGAGCTCCCTACCCTATCGTCTTGTAGTTCAGCGCTCCGACGTCTTACCCCCTTCGTAACAAATTGGTGGAGGTGCGGGGTACGACTACCCTCAAGACGCATCCTCAATCGCTGGAGCTTCGTCGGAGCCGTCGCCTCGCTGGTCTCCCACCCTTTTCAACAAGAATGCAGCAGACTACCGAGCAGCCCCGAACATCAACACGGGACCCTCTACCCTCGTCTCGCGATGCGCCGCCGACCACCACGAATGCGACGCTACCATTTCGCGAGCCTCGTTCCTTTGCCGGCCAAGCAGGGGAAGATGTTGATGACTGGCTCACTCATTATGAACGTGTGAGCCGCTATAACCGCTGGGATTCAGTGGCTAAACTAGCCAATGTAGTCTTTTTTTTTGACGCAAACCGCCTTGATGTGGTATGAGAACCACGAGGACTCCCTGACAACTTGGGAAAGCTTTGTCGAAGCCATCATCAAGGAATGTTTCGGTGACCTAGCTGCAAAGAAGAAACAGGCAGAGCAGACACTTGCTCAGAGGGCCCAGGCAGCCGGAGAAACCTGCACCACCTACATAGAGGCCATACTCAAGTTGTGCAAGACCGTCGACAGCAGGATGACTGAAGATGATAAGGTAGGCCATCTGCTCAAGGGCATTGCGGAAGATGTCTACCACTTCCTAATTGCCAAGGAAAACTTGAGTTCGGTCTCTGACGTTATCCGGCACTGCCGAACATTCGAGGCCCTAAAGACTCGCCGCATTACGCCGAAATTTGGACGGCTCGCAAATGTGACTACAGTGGCTAGCATTGAAGAGTCCCCATCTCAAAGCCTCCTGTGCGCCATCCGTGAAATTGTTCGAGATGAGTTGTCACGACGTGAGCAGCTTGTCCGGCCCAATGGCTTCGGAGGGGACGTATATGCTCGTCCAACTTGTGGGGGTGCGTGCCCGCCGATGTCCGCGAATGTCACCGACTTTGTCTGCCGCGAAGACCTATACACTCCGCGACCAAGGCCTGAAGAGAATTTCCAACAATTCTCTTGCCATCAGCGTACAGATCCTCGCTCTTACTCCAGTCGTACATCGCGCCGACCGCCGGACAACTACATCGTTCCGGAACCACCATCCGGATATTCGTCGCGGCCTACCATACAGGAACCAGCTGACACGCCACTTTTTCAGCGACCTCTTCCGGTGTGCTACCGGTGTGGTGCCGCGGGTCACATTTCCCGCTACTGTAATCGGCGCACATCGTTTCGGAATCCCCCGACGGCACCGAACCGACGTATCGTCCAGCCCTACATCGAAAACTATCGGCCAGAACATCCTTCCCGGAGGGGCCGTTTTCAAAACGAAGGGCACCGCAGCCATTCGCCAGCGTCTGACCGTAGTGTGACACCACCTTCGTCATTTCGTGTGCGCCTCTCCCCGTCTCCACGGCGCCGATCTCCACCACCAACGCAGGAAAAGTAGCCAGCGCGGCCAATGGAGGTGAGGTCGCTGGACAATGTGCGCTGCTACCTATTATTCCTCCGTCTGTGTTCATGTTAAAGAACAAGGTCAATGTGATTGTTGATGGTTTGCCAACGATGGCGTTGGTAGACACTGGTGCTACAGTTTCAGTGATGAGTTTAAATTTTAAGAACCTTTTGAAGAACAAACTTATGTTTGTTTGGGACAAAACTTCAAATTTTTATGTAGTAAGTGGAGAGTTATTGTATCCGGTTGGGGTATGCAGCGTTAAAGTTTCCTTGGGGGGCACAGTGTTTCCGGCGGAGTTTGCAGTACTGCCCCGATCTACACATGACGTAATCTTGGGAATTGACTTCCTGCGTATGTGCGGCGCTACAGTTGACTGTCGAACGGGAGAGCTAAGTGTTAGTGGTTCTCTTCCTCGTGAACTTTTGGAAGAGACATCAAATTATGAAGACGTTTTGTGTGTGTGTGATGAAGTCGTCATACCGCCACATTCAGCAGTGTGTGTCCAGGTGTCCTGCTCCCGTGCTATTAACGACTCTTTTGAGGCTACTGTGGCGCCTCTTAATTTACAGTGCGTAAAGAAAAATGCGTTAGTGCCGCATTGTTTGGTTCGCGTGAAAGAGGGCCGTACCGGACTGTGGACTATAAATTGCTCATCGGAACCAGTTGTTTTTCCAGCGGGTTCCAAACTAGCTTCATGCAGCGCAACTCTCCCGAATTGTGTAGCTGTCGTTACTCCTTCCCTAGACAACCCCGCTACTAACTCACCTGCTGACGAAAAGCTTCTTCCGATGATCAGCGCATCGTTGAACACCTCACAACGACAGATATTGAAGAACCTCTTGTCCCAGCACCTATCCGTCTTCGATTTCATGCAGTCCAACGGCTCGCAACGTTTTGCGCTGCCGCGCGCACGCCACAGGATTGACACGGGATCTGCCCATCCGATCCGTCAAAAGCCGTACCGTGTGTCACCATCAGAGCGTAAGATCATCACCGAGCAAGTCCAAGACATGTTGAACAGGGGCGTAATACAGGAATCCTCCAGTCCTTGGGCTGCTCCCGTGATATTGGTGAAGAAAAAAGACGGAACATGGAGGTTCTGCATTGACTATCGTCGCCTCAACTCCATCACTAAAAAGGATGTGTATCCTCTACCACGCATCGACGATGCCATATATTGCCTTTTTTCCGCGTCTTATTTCTCTTCAGTTGATTTGCGATCGGGTTATTGGCAGATTCCGATGGATCCTGCTGACAAGGAAAAAACTGCATTTGTTACCCCGGGCGGCCTATTTGAATTTAACGTGATGCCCTTCGGCCTATGTAATGCGCCGGCCACATTTGAAAGATTTATGGACGCAATACTTCGTGGCCTCAAGTGGGAAATCTGCATGTGCTATTTAGACGATGTTGTTATTTTTGGCCGGACTTTTACTGAACATAACACGCGACTCGCTGTTGTGTTAGATTGCCTACAGAAGGCTGGCCTTGTCCTGAATTCTAAAAAGTGCCGTTTTGGTGAACGTCAAGCGCTGGTACTCGGGCATCTCGTCGACCGCGATGGAGTTCGGCCAGATCCACAGAAGACTGCAGCAGTTGCAGCATTCCAACGACCACAGACTCAAAAGGAGCTCCGCAGTTTTCTGGGCCTGTGTTCCTACTTTCGACGATTCATTCCAAGGTTTGCCGACGTTGCCTACCCTCTGACATCCCTTCTACAAAAGGACGTCCCTTTCGACTGGACCTCAGATTGCGACGCGTCTTTCCGCCAACTAAAGTTTCTGCTAACGTCACATCCCATACTACGGCACTTCAACCCCTCCGCTCCGACTGAAGTCCACACTGATGCAAGTGGGATTGGTGTTGGCGCTGTGCTTGTGCAACGTTCGACAACAGGCGAGCATGTAATTGCGTATGCAAGCCGTTCCCTCAGCAAACCTGAGCGTGACTACACTGTTACGGAGCAGGAGTGTCTCGCTGTAGTTTTCGCTGTTCAGCGGTTTCGGTGCTACCTATATGGACGCCATTTCACGGTTGTGACGGACCATCATGCCCTGTGTTGGCTCGTCAACCTTCGTGATCCATCTGGTCGTCTGGCACGCTGGGCCCTTCGTCTGCAAGAGTACGACTTCACTGTTTCGTACAAGAGTGGCCGCAAACACGCCGATGCAGACTGTCTTTCACGCCTTCCTCTTCCTACGACCGAATGTGACTCTGGTGATTTCGATCATTACATCGCCTCCGTCGTGCCCGAGTTTCCCAACGCCTCGGCTCTGCGGACTGCGCAAGAGATCGACATAAGCCTCGAGCCCCTGCTTGCGGAGGCGCGGGATTCCACTGCTTCCAGCCCATTCTGTCTCCGTGATGGCCTTTTGTACAAAAAGGCTTACTCAAGCACCGGTACGAATTTTCTGCTTGTGGTTCCCGAGAGCTACCGCTCGTGCATCTTACGCGCCATGCACGACGACCCCACTTCCGGTCACCTGGGCTCTGCAAGAACGCTCCATCGTGCCCGCGACCGGTTTTATTGGCCAAAGATGCGCCAGACAACTGAGCGATATGTGGCGAACTGCAATGAGTGCCAACGACACAAACGCCCTACGTTGGGTAAAAAATTGCGCAAAGAACACAAAGGACAAAGAAGAACACATAAGACGTATGACAAGCGCTTGTCATATGTCATACATAGCGCTTGTCATACGTCTTATGTGTTCTTCTTTGTCCTTTGTGTTCTTTGCGCAATTTTTTACCCAATGGATCACCAACTAGCCCGGCAATACGCTCTTCTCAAACGCCCTACGTCCACGCCGCAGGGCCTGCTGCATCCTGTGACTCCACCACGTGGCGCATTTGAGAAAATCGGAATCGACCTTATGGGTCCCTTCCCGAAGTCATCCGACGGAAATCGTTGGATCGTGGTTTGTGCCGACTACCTCACCCGCTACTGCGAAACGGCAGCCCTTCCTTCAGCCACCGCTCACCACGTGTCCCTGTTCTTGCTCCGTTCTGTGATCCTCCGCCATGGACCTCCGCGAGTGATCATCAGTGACCGAGGTCGCCAGTTTATGGCAGATGTTGTGGAAGAGCTTCTTCGTTTGTGTGCGTCGCATTTTAGGCATTCCACACCATATCACCCTCAAACCAACGGCTTGACGGAGCGCACAAACCGCACACTCACAAACATGCTATCTATGTACATCGCATCTGACCACAAGAATTGGGATACAATACTGCCATTTATAACGTTTGCATTCAACACCGCAACCCATGAGACTACTGGCTACAGCCCGTTCTTCCTGCTATATGCCCGTCCTCCTCGGTATTGTCTAGATACCATTCTTCCTTACTCCGTCCATGATGAACCGTGCATTGCGGAAACTCTTTGTCGAGCCGAAGAAGCTCGCCGTCTCGCCCGTTTGCGAATTCTCGCTTCTCAAGAGCGTTCAAAAGCTCGGTACGACAGCCGGCTTAACCATGTGTCTTACGCCCCTGGAGATTTAGTGTGGCTTTGACGACCTCTCCGAAAGCGTGGTTTAGCGCAGAAAATGTTGGCGCATTACGCTGGCCCTTACGTTGTGCTTGAACGCGTCAGTGAAGTGAACTACCAAATAGCACGTATGACAGCAAGTGGTCGTCGTTCAGTCAGAACTGAAGTTGCCCATGTCGCCCGGATGAAGCCGTGTCACTCTCGTGGAAACGAATAACTACCTCGCCCGGGGGGCTTCGTCTGCAAAGGGGGAAAATGTAACAGTACGGAAGAAGATGAAGTTTAGAAGACAAGTGAAGGAGAAAGACGTTGAAAACGACTCTCGTGCCGGACGCGCTGCCGTTGACCAGCTGAGCTCCCTACCCTATCGTCTTGTAGTTCAGCGCTCCGACGTCTTACCCCCTTCGTAACAATATATATATATATACCTAGGCCTGTACAATCTTGCCCTTATACCGCTTATTAGGCTTAATTACGATGCCTGACACTCTGATTAGCGCAAAAGAATTCTTCCATATTGACAGCTAATAAGGATTAACAGCTATATCCTTATTGACAAGAAGCCGTAGTCCTAATTCTCATCTTTGCGGTAAACCTATTTAACATGCTCTCTATTCAATACAGTATATGCTTCATTTGGCCTCCTAACCTCATTAAGACCTGATATCCTATTTCATGACCGCTGTTTCCTCAAAGAGCATGGCTAAACTAGCAACACTAGCTAGGGTTTTAGCTTTGGACATTGGCAGGGTCAGTGTCCAATAGCGGCCTGTTCGGAGCCAGAAATTCTTAGCACCCTTTACTGCGTTACACGTCTAAACGCCGCGGTGCTCATTTGCTCCGCAGCCGCTGGGGACCCAGGACCAGGGTTTTTCTGGAGTATTCATAGGAGGTAGCTGCAAATTACTCCACCAGGGTGGCCAGATCCAGTTCTGTTTCACCGGAATTAGACGCACTCCCAACCTGTTTATGCTTTTCTATCGACACGCGGATTTCTTTCTTTTTATTCAAGTGGAAATTGCGCTGCACCGGGATTCGAACCACGGTGCTCTGGCACGTGAGGCAGATATTCTACCTCTATGCCACCACTGCTAATTATCACAGATCATCACTAGACCCAACAGTCGGTTACTTAAAGGCGGAATCTCATTTCTACTTGTAATAAAATGCACATAAAAAACTAGCTTCATTTCACTCAAGTTCAAACCCACCCGAAATTAACGTTGAAAATAACCTTAAAAAAAGTGAAAAACGTAGTTTAAAACGAAGAGGAGAGAAAGTAAAATAAGAAGTTTTTGGAAGCATTACTCAATTTGCGGGCTGATAATGCTGGCAATGAAACCTACCTCCATGTTTCCTTTATTTCGCTGTTTTCTGCCAAAATATATAGTTTTCATACTGTTTTGAAGTGTTGTTTTATTTGAATTTTACATCGTCACCACTCATTCGTCCCACGCGGAGATTTCTGCAGGGACCGTACCCTGTCCTGCCCTGGCTGCGAAAAGCAACTTGATGTGGTTTCTCGCTGCGGTGAAATTTGGTAGCACTTCACGAATAGCGTAAAGCTGAAGCACACACAACAAGTTACTTCGTGTAAACCTTGAAAGAATCCCTTACAGGTTCGCACATTGCACCGCCAAAAATTAACCTAATCAGAATCGTCATAAGCGGGACTATACCCACTGCAGGGCGAAGGCCCCTCCCATATTATTCCTCCAAATAACCCTGTCCTGTGCTAGCTGCATCAACCTGACTCATGCGAATTTCTTAAACTCATGCAACAAGCTAACTTTCTGCCACCCACTGATACGCTTTCCTTCTCTTCATATCCAATTTGTTACTCTAAAAGACCATCGGTTGTCCTCTCTACGCACTACATGTCCTGCCCATGCCCATTTCTTCTTCTTAATTTCCACTAGAATGTTGGTAACTTGAGTTATTTCTCTGACCCACTCTGCACGCTTCCTCTCTCTTAACGTTACACTTAGAATTTGTCCTTCCAAAGCCTTCTGTATTGTCATCAACGCAACTACTACCCTTTTCGTTAGTCTCCACGTTTCAGCCCCATAGCTGAGTACAGGTAAGATGCAACTGTTGTATACTTTCCTCCCTCTTGAACGATACCGATAGTTAGTCATAACCTGCGAGAACTTTTCAAATGCGATCCGACCCAATCGTATTCTCCTAATTACTACCCTTTCATGGTCTACCTGACCTAAGTATACATATTCGCCTACCACTTCCAATTCTTCGCTACCTATTGTAAACTGCGGTTCTTTACTGAGGTTGTTAAACATTACGTTACCCTTTTCAATATTATTTTCAAGCCCACCTTTCTCCTTTTACTGTCCCAGGACAGGCCTAGCAATTTATTTTACCATTAGGAACGGTAAATGAATGAGCGGCGACTGCCTTCCCGCTAGAGCCTGTATCTATAATGAATGCCCGCAGCTGTTTTTACGTGTGCGAATGACTCAGTCATGCTGTCCGAGCTAGTGAACAGCCCATATTGTCTTGTTTCTTGCGGTTTGGAAGCCGAACAACGGGTATGGCGGGTGCGGTTCTTCTCGTATCTGGAATGACGCCGCTGATAATACCCTGATACATAAGTAGTGTCACTTTCGCATAACGAATGGGATATCAAAGATAAGCTTCCTGAGTATTGTTTGCATTGACAAGGCATGGACGATGGCGCCGGAATGTTGAGGAGTTTTTCGAAAACGTGATATCATAGACATCGGCTCCAAACAACTTCCGAGCGCATAAAAAATAAAGGTAGGGCTGTTTTCAATTTCTTGTGCCACAAAGCTTGTTCGCATTTGTCTGGAAGGCATCCGGCTGAATAGCTCTGGGAAAAGGCGACCGATCCGAGCCGAGATTTAGCTGTTTTCCACGATCTTCAAAACAACAGTTCACCACCCTTTTCCAGGCCATTGTGGTACATCAGTAAAAAGTTGTCGGGTAAGTTTATGTTCAAGAAAATATTTCTGTTACTATAATTTTCATAACGTCTTCTTCATAGTAGCGAAGTATCAATCTCATTCACAGCTCTATCTCAGATCGAAATGGCAAGGAGGGAACGATTAATTTAAACGCCACCCAGAAGTACGCACTTAGTTCGCTTATATCTCTAGGAAAATAAAATGGCCATTGAATTACTCGTTTTAGCTTCCTCTTCCTGGCCATCGAGATTACAGAACGTAAAGTGACATGTAGCTGAGCAGGGTTAAGCCACTCAAGTAATCACCTGCGTCACGTCCATTTGCATTTTTAATAGGGATTAATAATTGTTCTTTATGTGCAGTACTCACATATATCTGGGAACAGCGCTACAGTGCTACTGTATGTACGTTTGCTTTACTGGGCAAAGATTTCAGGCACTGCTCTGCCAGCCATAGACTTCACTTTATTAAACGGAGTATTCCAGTTCCGCATGATTCAACCCGATTGCCTGTAGGAGAAGGAAGAGGAACCTGATTTCAATGTTGGTAGCCACGTGGTGATACATAAACTGCACAATGACATGCGAAATGGTGTCGTCTGCAGTTAGAAAGCTACATTCGAATATCTGAACATGCTAGAATTGAGCTGCATTGGTGAGTACATCCAGGATGATGGCACCTGGGTTTCCAACGGCCCATCTCGCCCGCCTGTCAGAACGTGTTTTCACTCGCTTGAGAAGGAGCAACACGGGGCCAGATGATGCTGACGTGGTGCTGCTGGGTAAAATATGGCTGTCATAAGTTACCTCCACGATGTTACGCACCGACGCAAGAAACTTGAGGCCAATTATGCCGCGTTGTCTTCACAGCTAGAAACAAGATAGCAGGCTTGTGCGCCAGGGTTAAAACAAGGCTTGACAGTACATCTGGTAACCTTTTCCGGTGCACAGTGTCATATAAGACAAGGCTAACCACCTGTAGAAAGAAAGTGGTTGATTGTATTCCGCTGCCCTGTGGTCGTTTCTACTACGGGCAGGCAGACCTGACGGAGCGCTATAACTTTTTAGGAGGAAAGGAGAATTCTAATCTTACGCTACACGTACAATCTCGCGATTGTAAATCGGAGGACGACCCGTGTCTATGAACGTCTCATTTCAACAACACTTCTGTGGTTTACGCAAACGAAAATCAAATTTGTCGGGAGATAGTTGATGCCTTTTATACCGTTAAGGCTAAGCAAACGTGTGTGCCTAAGACGTTGGTTATCCTTGATATTAAAAATTTGTTCTTTTAAATAAATCGATAGTTAGACCATGCCTTTCATTGTTTCTGCCATTGACTGGTTTAGTTATTGTGCGCCGCATCTCAGTGCGAGCCTTCGTGGTCTTGGTTGGCAGTTGTTAGTCCAGCCTCGTTTTGTCCGCTTCTATTCTTTATGTCTTGTCTTTTGGCTGATTTAAATTAAAGATATTGGAAGCGTGCAAAGTATGTCGGAGAAATAGAAGTAGTTCGCGGTAATAGCATTCTAGTCGCTATCACGAAGTCATTGGCATGAGCAGAACATGAAGTGAGGAAGTAGGATAGGACATGGTTGCTAAGCGTAGGAAATTGGATTCCAAGGGAAATAGGGCTGGAAGAAGTTTATTTGGAAGGAGGAGGTAAGGCGTTTTCAGGGGGAAGTAGATCCAGCTAGCTTGCCCAGGTTAAGTAGCGGATAATGTGAGAGGCCTTCGCGCTGCAGTGGGTCTTGTCTGGCTGACAATTATTATGACGATGGCCCCCCTCCACCCCCCTCCTCCCCCCCTCCCATACAAGGATGGTCTTACATAACGCTTTCATCCCACCACCTCATATAAGCTGTTGATGTGCTTTGGCATTCATTTCAGCGTCTAGAACTTCTCGCTGTCTTTCTTCATCAGAAAAAAAAGCGAAAAGCAGGCAAAAAATTTGCGGTTCTTTCAATTCTGTGCGGCTGCCCTCCTAGCTGCACAGGGACAATATTTCCCATTTCAAATAAATTCTACGTAATCCTCGCACGGACAGTTTGTCTCTCTCAACCCTCAGCCCATGAGCTTGAGTGCATTGATGCCACGACCAGCCAAACCTCCAAAAGAGGCAGATATGAGTCCAGCTGTCCACATTGTGTGATTCAGCCTTAGAAATTTTGTGCTACCACGGACACCCACGCGCAACCCAGGCTTGCATTAAGCATTTTTTCAAACGAAACTTAGCGCGAAATTAAATTTCTCATTGCATGGAACGAAATCCTCATGTTGCCCAACATGTGGCCACAAAAAGTGGCTCTATTAATTATTTACAGCTAAGGATGTGCGGGACTCATCGCACAGAGTCAGACACTCACTTTGGACTTTATCGGATGGAGTGCGACCAGGCGTATTCGCTGGAATGGAGAAAACGACGAATGCTTTCGGCGCGAATAACCGGCTTGCTTTATTGCGAAAATGCTTATTTTTCACACTAAAGACGCGACGTCGTCGACAATGTGACACAAAATGTTTCCTTAACAGTCGGAGATTCCGCGGAAAGGAACACGTGCCTACCGTCGCCCCAGACAATGACGCATTGTTCGGTCGTCGACCGTGCTTATGTCCCTGAATGGGAAATAGATGCGCACTTTCAACACATCTAAAGCGGATGCCCTATGGGGGTCGCATTTGAAGCAAGGCGCGAGCGGTGTAGCACGCGAGACGGCGCTGCGGAGCGATGGTTGCCCGCTAATAGCTAAAGCAACGGTACCACAATCGTGAAAAGTTGGGCTGTCTGTCGCGCTGTAAGTATAGAACGAACAAATGTGCCTACTTCAAATGAACAGCATTTCATATCTTCGTTCTGCAAACATTTAATTTGTACCTTCACAGGCCTAAAACTAAAAGGCACCAGAACAACGCACTCTAACAGAGCATGAGAACAGATGTAGCTATTGGTCAGGAATATTTTCAACGCAGCACTTCGTATTTCGCGCCTAATTAGCAGCTATATTACTTTAGGTATTATGTCCTTAGAGTAGCGCAGTGGCGATAGGTTGGCAGGAAGCTGGTGAAAATGGAGCTTTTTTAACATAGTTGGTATACACCTCACATGATTTAAACAAGTCTGAACTTTGTAATTCAGGCTTGATCTCATGGCGCTGAAATTCATTTGAGAAGAAGTTTATACAAATCTCTATATGCATCAGTAAACATTGAAAAAAATTACATGCAAGCTGCTTCCACCTCCTTTGTGTTAAGAGGCTCCCCAGATATGCGCTACAGAGAATGAATGCCGCGAATCTACGCAGTCATCTATCGTTCACAGCTATTATTTAGAATGCGCAAAAACAATACAATTCGAC
This sequence comes from Amblyomma maculatum, assembly GCF_055883805.1. Taxonomy (NCBI): domain Eukaryota; kingdom Metazoa; phylum Arthropoda; class Arachnida; order Ixodida; family Ixodidae; genus Amblyomma; species Amblyomma maculatum. The sequence continues at coordinate 159,880,614 of NC_139353.1, read as the reverse complement.
AACGTATTTCAGTAATGACTCTCCCACAACTTTGACCTAAAACTGATGGAACCTGAATGGGGTATTGCTTATAAAAATTAGCTGCAGACGTCTAATTACTTGTTCAACATGAAAGGTGTAGTGGCGATATGCTGGCGGCGAAAAGTATGCGGTGATAGTTTATTGTTTCAGAGCAGGATACAGAAACATACTGACCCATAGAGGACAAACTGCTATGCATAGTAATATTTTCACTTAAGGAAAAGCTTTCGTTGAGAATTCTCGAAGTATCCCGGAGTTGTTGACTTCATATTGACACAAATCTCGCTGCACGAACCTAATCAGTCCAACACTTCCTTACTTTCATAAGACCTGTGGTCCTATTTTTCCCAATTGCGGAACAAGCACTGCTATGTGGTGAGCTTACAGATAAAGTACAGAATTCAACCGCAGGTAAGTTATCTCTGCATAAATAATGAAAAGCATAATGTACTCAAAGAGAACCTTGTTTTACACCGTATCAAACACGCGCTGATTATTTGACATCTTCGATTCTCAGCACCTGAACAAAATTCACAGGCAAAGGCAACACATGTCAAGAATGATGACCTTTATTCGCCTGCCTTTGTTCGCTGAATCCCGAGATAACACAAACACCTCCACCTAAGAGAACAAAGCGGGCGAACACGCGAAGAATGGCTTAAGATACGCTATATTGTTTTCATAAAGCATTGCTTCTCGCTTATCACTCAGTATGTGGTGCTGCCGCTAAGACTACAAATATTGCTCTTCCAAGACAATGGCGTTTTTCAAGCGTCCGCTTATCAGGTGTTCATATTTGCTATGTAAGATGGGGGTGCATTGAGCAGATCAGTAGGCCTCCAATCAGCAGGACTGGGCAAATCAGCGGCGAACACAGCGACAGCGAACACAGTCAGGCCCAACACGCGCAGCGATCACGATGCCTCTGCCTGGAATGTTCCACGTGCACTACTTCCTCTTCACAAATACCCGCGAGACGAAGAGGAGACATCCTGGCGACCTACAGCGTGTGCAAGACGGCAGGGTCATAATAGAGTTTGAGCCGCTGGATGTGAACAATCTCTTGTCCGCGCCGGGGTAGATCATGAGACGGCGTAAACGGTTTCACCACATAATTAACCGGGGAAGTGCGCTACAGAATTGGGTATGGGCCATGGTATTTAGCAAGAAATTTTGAACACAGTCCAGGAGCATTGGAAGGTATCCACAGCTACTCAAAAGCGCTAGACGAGAAGTCCGGTGTAGAGTGTTGGTTGTCATGGTTGGATTTATGGCGGTACTGTGCGTTAGCCGTGAATGCGCGGGCAATTTGACGGCAGTCTTTCGCATGCTGGGCTGCTTGAGAAGCACGAGTATACTCTGATATGTCTGGCTGATACGGGAGTAGGGTGTCGATTGTAGCAGAGAGGTGACGGCCGTAGAGGAGAAAAAAAGGAGAGAAGCCAGTAGTAGACTGCGTTGCGGTATTGTAAGCGTAAGTGACATACGGAAGGACGAGGTCCCAATTTGAGTGGTTTGAGGAGACGTACATAGAGAGCATGTCGCCAAAGGTACGACTGAAACGCTCAGTGAGGCCATTAGTCTGGGGATGATAGGCGGAGGTGGTTCTATGAATAACTTGGTGAGCAAGGTTTTCACAACGTCACTCAAGAAAACGCGTTCTCTGTCGCTGAGCAGCTCTCGAGGTGCGCCGTCGCGAAGAACAAATCGCTGTAAAATGAAGGAAGCTACTTCTGACGCTGTGGCAGACGGAAGTGCGGCGGTTTCTGCATACCTCGTCAGATGATCAACGGCTACGATAGCCCAGCGGTTGCCGGCTGCAGTGTAGGGAAGCAGCCCGTACAAATCAATGCCAACGCGGTCGAAAGGGCGTGGTGGGCTGGGTAACGGCAGCAACTATCCAGCAGAACGTTGAGGAGGTGGCTTGCGACGTTGACAGGTGAGGCATGAGCGAACCTACTTGAGTACGAAGGAGTACATGCCGAGCCGGTAGTAACTCAGCCGGAGACGAGTGTATGTCTTGGAGACGCCCGGGTGACCGGAGTGGGTCAGCTTAGAAATAGTCTCATATTTGCGAACGTAGCTGCCGGGGAATAACTGCAACTACGTGCGGCCATCTGCGCAATAGTTGCGGTGGTAGTGGAGGTTATCACGAATAGCGAAGTGGGACGCATGGCGGCGGCGAGCACGCGTTGGAAAAACAGCTGTAGATTTGGAGATAAAATTGAGGTGAGAATTTATCCAAGGATCTCGCAGCTGCGCTGACGGCATTTTATTGATGTGAAGCGATGGCGGGGAATCGTTCGAAGAGGAAAGGCTCGCGACCTCAGCTGTAAGGGGCAGCGGGAAGGTGCATCTGCGTTGTGATGCTTGCGACCAGAGTGGTAAATAATGCGGATATCATTTTCCTGAAGGCGAAAAGCCATCTTGCCAGTCTGTCGGACGGGTATTTTAGTGAGGAAAGCCAGCAAAGCGCATGGTGGTCCGTCACCACGTCAAAAGGGCGGCCATATAGGTAAGGGCGGAATATAGTAAGAGCCCAAATAATCGCTAGGCACTCTTTTTCAGTGACAGAGTAATTGGATTCAGCCTTCGTGAGCGTTCGGCTAGCATAGCAGACCACGTATTCAGTATAACCTGATTTGCGCTAAGCAAACACAGCGCCGAGACTAATAGCACTGGCGTCCGTGTGGACCTCAGTAGGCGCTATGGGGTCGAAGGGAGGATGCGGCGTGAAGCATTGAAGGCATTGTCGCACGTTGGCGACCACGACGAAAGGTCGGAACTGCCGGACAGAAGGTCTGTCAAGGGAGCAGCATTGGAAGCAAAATTTCTAATAAAGCGGCGAAAGTAGGAGCACAACCCAAGGAAGCTACGTAGATCTTTGATGGAAGTCGGTTTGGGAAAGGTTGCTACGGCACGAAGTTTGGCTCAATCTGGAGATACACCTTCTTTCAAGACAACGCGGCCGAGAACGGTGAGCTGGCGAGCGGCAAAATGACATTTTTTTCAAATGCAGCTGCAGTTCGACATCAGATACGCAGGTCAAAACGTGCTTCGGACGGTAGATTTCTGCGTTAAAGTCAGGAGAAAAGACGACAATGTCATTGAGGTAGAAGAAGCACGTCTTCCACTTTAGGCCATGCAAAATGGTGTCCATCATCAGCTCAAATATTTCCGGATAATTACAAAGGCCAAACGGCATAACTGTAAATTCGTGCAAGTCGTCGGGAGTTACAAAGGCAGTTTTGGGGCGATCAGCCTCTTCCAGGGGAACGTGCCAGTACCCGGAACGTAAATATAGGGAAAAAAAGAGCTCGGCGCCTTGCAAACAATCGAGAGCGTCGTCGATGCGTGGGAGAGGGTAGACGTCCTTTCGCGCAATCTTAATAAGGCGGCGATAATCGACACAGAAGCGGATGAGAACCATCTTTCTTTTTTTTACGAGGACAACAGGTGACGCCCAAGGGCTGTTGAGAGCTGAATCACGCCATTCTGAATCATTAGATCGACTTGCTCTTCAAGAGCCTGGCGTTAGGTGGCAGACACACAACAGGGGCCCTGTCGAAATGGTGCGTGGGTGCCGGTGTCGATGCGATGAGTGACTGCAGAAGTTTGACCAAAAGAACTTTGATGAGAGTCGACGGAGGATCGAAAGTGTTGTAGTAGGTTCAAAAGCTGAGTGCGCTGCTCTGGAGGAAGATGGGCGTCGATGGAACGAAGGAACAAGTCTGTAGAGGAGGGAGCGGGCGCAGGTGAAGGGGGGGACAGAGCGCAGTCACGGCAGAGTGGGGGGCATCGTCCGGTTCCTCAGAGATCAGAAGTGATGCGATTGGCTGGATACTGCCGAGGAATTCACCATGGCGCAAAGCAGTAGGGGAGTTAAATGGGTTAGAGACCCATAACATGGAAAGACCAGGGGAAATAGCGAGCACAGCGTAGGGCAATGGAAGGCACGTGCGGCGCAGGAAAGTATGGGCTGGTGTGAAGAGAACAGTGTCATCGCTAACAGAGGCAGAAGCGATACGAACAAGCACAGAAAAGCAGGGAGGAAGGTTGATATCTTTGGCGACGAGGGCTTTATCACATGGTCGATCAGCGTGTGGTAAGGCATCGGGCAAAGTTGAGAACCCCACTTCAGCTCGAGCACAATCAATAATAGCGGCGTGACGCCACAGGAAATCCCAGCCTAAAATTACAGCATGTGAGCAACTTGGCAGCATGATTAACTCAATCACATAAAGGAAATTCTGGATAACTACTCGAGCGGTTCACGCTGCTTAAGGCTTGATATGCTGAGCGCTGGCTGTTCGCAGCGAAAGCCCCGCAATTGGCGTCTTCACTTTCTTTCATCATCATCATCGTCATCAGCCTGACTATACCCCCTGCAGGGCGCCGGCCGCTCCCATATTTCTTCACTTAACCCGGTTCTGTGCTAGCTGCATCCACTTGACCCCTGCGAACTAATTAACCTCATCCACCCACCTAACTTTCTACCGCCCCCTGCTACGCTTTCCTTCCCTTGGAATCCAGTTTATTACCCTAAGCGACCATCGGTTATCCTCTCTTCGCACTACATACCCTGCCCATGCCATATTCTTCTTAATTTCCACTAGAATGTCGGTAACCTGAGTTATTTCTCTGACCCACTCTGCACGCTTCCTATCTCTTAATGTTACCCTACCATTTTTTGTTCCATAGCCCTCTGGGTTGTCCTCAACTTAAGTAGAACTCTCTTGGTTAGCCTCCAGGTTTCAGCCCCATAGGTGAGTACAGGTAAAATGCAAATGTTATATACTCTCCTCTTTAGCGATACCGGTAAGTAAACTGCTAGTCATAATCTGTTAGTGCTTGCCAAATGCGCTCCATCCCAATCTCATTCTTCTTGTTATTTCCTTTTCATGGTCCGGATCTGCGGTTACTACCTGTCCTAAGTAGACATATTCGCCTACTACATCCAGTACTTCGCTACCTAATGTAAACTGCTGTTCCTTTCCGAGGCTGTTGAACATCACCTTAGCCTCCTGCATATCGCACTTTCTTTAAAGAGATACATAGTTTTGCGTCCATAACCGAAATCGCAGCACCAGTATCAATTAGACCCATGAGGGCAACACCCACGACGAAAACTTCAATAAGGTTTCTCGGCGACAGATGAGGACTTGGGAAGTTCAACGGGGTCGCAGTTCTCGCCTCAGGAACAGCGGCCTCTAGTTTTCCTCACGTGAAGCGTTCTGTCGACGTCGCATCAGAGAGATGGACCGGCGTGCGCCGAAGGTGAACGACTGTCGGACATGGCTGAGCAGTCTGGGGAGAAATGACGGCTGGCTGGAGGCTCAATAGGCGCGGAATACTGAGGCGTTGAAGACCAGTACCCAGAGCCACGAATAGGTGATGCCTACACCGGGAGACGGTTTCGGCAATAACGAGAAATATGTCTAGCCAGCCCGTAAGTGTAACAAGTTGGCCGGTTATCTGTCGTGCGCCAGGGATTGCGTGGTCTTGGAGCCGGTCGAATAAACTGCGCAGATTCTCGAGCAGGAGTAGGAGGCAGCTGAACGTAGGCAGGTTGCGGCGGAGCATGTGTAGGTGGTGGTCGGGCAGCAACAGCCGCATATGTCAACGGGGCTGCGACAGGCATGGTTTGAGGGGCTGGAGGAAGGGATTCAGCTACCTGTTTTAATGATCTGGCGCAAAATGGGAGCTAGGTGGGAGGAAGGCCCTTCATGGCAGGACATAAGGGAGAGGTGTAGAGCAACTTCTTCCCGAATGAAGCTCTTGATTTGTGGCAGGAGCGCTGAATGTTCAGCTGCATCTGTCAGGCTAGCAAGCGACTCAGAGTGCATGGTGTTTGCGCGAGTTATGGCTCTTTGTTTGCGCAGTTCATCATAACCTTGATACAGTGTGACCGCTTCAGCGACGGTGCGGATATCTCGCGCAGTCAGCATCTGAAAGGCGTCGTCATCAATGCCTTGGAGATTGTGCTTAATCTTGTTGGCCTCTGACATCTGTGCGTTCACGCGCTTGAACAAGTCGACGATGTCCTCGATATAACTTGTGAAATTCTCGCCAACCTGCTGAGACCGCGCACGAGAGCGCTGTTCAGCGCGGAGTTTCCTCATAGCCGGATGGCCAAAAACTTCAGAGAAGGTGGCTTTGAACACGGACCATGATGGAATGTCCGCTTCATGGTTCCTAAACCATAGATTGGCTACGCCGGTGAGATAGAAAATAACGTTGCTTAACTTCGTTTCCGCGTCCCATTTGTTGTAAGCGCTCACTCGCTCATAGGATGTAAGCCAGTCCTCGACGTCATGATCGTTAGTGCGCTGAAGATGGCGGGCTCTCGCTGGCGGAGGAAGCCGGAACAGATCATGGCCGAGCCAACTTGTACGGCTTGGTGGTTAACGTCCTCAGGCATCGCAAGAGGTGGTAATGTGTGGCTGCGGAGTTCCAGGGAGAGAGGATAGATCTTAACCGGCAGCTCCACCAAATGTAAGATGGTGGTTTATTGAGGAGATCAGCAGGACTCAATCAGCAGGACTGGGCAGATCAGCGGCGAACATAGCGACAGCGAACAGTCAGGTCCAACACGCGCAGCGATCACGATGCCACTGCCTGGAATCTTCCTGGTGCACTACTTCCGCTTCACAGCTAGAATAATGCAGTAAATTTGCTCTTTCTCTACATTATCGGAGGTCTTGTTTGAAGCAAGCTAATGAAACACAGTTGTCACTATACGGCTTTCTTGCACGACTACAAGAGTGAAGGTCAAAACTGAGAGTGCGAAAAGCCATCAGAGATTGTCGGCCTGATCAGCAAACTGCCCGGTCAGCTGGCGCGTGCAAGGCGAAGTAGTGTTAATACAAAAATGTTCACACAGAAGACACAAGCGCAGCGCACTAGACGTCAGTGGCCCGATAATTACCTCTCGTATCTACAAAGAGAAACAGTGATCGCTCAAACCAAGCGACAAACCATGTTGGCAGAAGTAAATGCGTACATGATCTATACCGTTACTTTACAGGCTGCTTGCAAGAGCCATACTTTCCTTGGCGATTTGCGGCCCGTCGCCATTGAGCGCACCGGCGCCACATATATGCGGAAGGCATTTTTCTAACCCTTGCACTCGACTAGGCGCTCGGATACAGGCTCACGAACTGGCAGCAAATCAACAATGCAATTGCCGTGCTTGCGAACGACAGAACCGAAGAATGCAAGATGAGAGACAGTTAATATCAAGGCGCGGTTTTTTCCTTCGCAGAGGTTTAAATAAGGGCAAAGTGAGCAGCTTTGCCAACAGGCATTTCATGCCATCTAGAGAAACTAGGAAAGTTTATGTTGAAATGGGGATCTTGGTGGTTGAGTAGACGCCGATGTTTACACTTTTAAGACCCCTTGGCTGAGGCAACACACCACTAAGACTCACGCTTCGCTAGACGGCACCTACGGCTTGGCCTAACCGCGAAAATCGGCAGTCGCTTTTTGCTGTCCACCCCTCCATCGTTCGCTTTCCTATCCTCTTTCTCACAACCCCCTGACTTCTCCCCTCTTCATAATATTTCCTCTTTTTTTGCGGACGATGTACAAGGGTAGAGGGGCAGCCTCCGTTCGAAAGTCGAGCCAACGTTTCGACGACAAGTGCACATATCGAAACATCGTCTCAATTTGCGAACTGCAGGTCCCAATCTACCATTGGTAAGGGCTCTTTCATACTGTGTAGCCATTTTCTTTATCTCGGTCTACCCTGCATCCTAACCTACTTTCGTTAGTTCATATTTGGTTATAGTAGTGATGTACAGCTGGCATGAAGACTAATTTAGGTCATGCCACGTACCCTAGTTGCGATCGATAGTGGGCGGCTAGGCATTACCGCAGATAATACCTAGCATACTTTTGACTCATTCCTCCTCCCGAAAATCCAATCGTCACTTTAAAAGTGTCCGCACCGAAGTATTTCAGTTTTATGGGTACAGCAAAAGAGAACCCTTTCCAAAGTAACTTGTGATACATTGGGAAAGTGAACATGTCGCAGTACACAGTTTCTCCTTTGTTGGTAGCAAAATGTCACACAAAATTTCTTGGGCCTGGTTACAGGGCCATCAAAATGTCTAGCGGTAGCGGTAACTTGCTGCTAGAATCAAAAGACAAATGTCAACTGAATAGACATCGTGTCAAACCTTATGTCATTGTATGAGCCCAAAATAATGGTAACTGCTCATCGTAGTATGAACACCGCGCGTGAAGTCATATCCGAAGTAGACCGACAACACCTGACAGAGGCAGAAATTACTGAAGCTGCTAAAAACACAGAATGTCAATGCTCACCACAGAGTGAGCATCCGACGAAATGACCAAGAACTGTCGACAAAGCATGCTGTTGCACCTTGCCCGATTCTGTGGAAGCTGGGTAAATAAAGATTGATGTCCAACAGTACATTCCTAATCCTCGCCGTTACTTTAATTGCAGAAGCTTTGCACATGGCTCTTAGCTGTCGGGGCATACCGACATGTGCTCACTGTTCCGCGAACGATCATCCGGTAGAGAACTGCAGCGCAACTCCATGCTGTGGAAACTGCGAGGGAGAACATACAGCCTACTATCGTACGTGTCCGATCTGGAAGAATGAAAAAAAGATCATAAGTATTAAGATTACAACATTTCATTCCGTGAGGTAAGAAAAAATCGCCCTATGTCCAGAAACCAAACTACGCTGAAGTGACGAAAACGGTGGGGACACCACTTCAGTCTGCGGCTCCTACCCGGACCATGACAATGGGTCCGCGGTTGGAAGATTAGCATTCTCGGCGGAAGTAGACACCGCTACTCCGCTATCAACAAAAAATCATTCCCAAACCCATGTGTCAGAGGGATCCAAGGCTTCTCTACTAGAAGGAAGCCACTGAAGCGTGCTGTTGAGTCACCTGCATGTGCATACAGCGGCTGCACAGAGCGTTGAATGCGACCTCGGGTACTTCAGCATCTTCAACCGACAAAGAAAGGCACCACTTTGTTGAACGCGCCAAAAAAAAAAAACGATGAAAAATGGTGTTAAATATCCACCACCTTCAGTCCTTGAGGCTCTTTGTATTGAGCTTCAGCACTGGAGCGGGCGACGCTTGTGTCGACCAAGGGGAGCAAGTGGGATCACGTAACATCGCTTACTGCTGCTTAAGTCGGCGCTCGATTGAATTTGCGCGTTTTACAAGCTAAAAGTCTCTGTTTTCTCCAGTTTTGTTCTTTTACCTGTGACATCATCAAACACTTATATGTCGTCGTCTCTGCGATTGTTTTAGTTTATTTAAGCTGTTGACATTGTCTTTTACTGCCCTGTGTACACCATGAAACCCTGCGCACGCTTTCCTTTCTACCGAAAAATTAGTGGAAGGGAGCTTGGTTAAACAAGTTGCCAATGTGTAAAGAAGTGAGTGGTCATTCTTGTGTTTGCAACATGCGTTTCATCGAGCAACATTTCATCAATACGGAGTGGAGAGTTCCGTGTGTTGCGGTCGAAGGACTGGAGTTAAAGTTTTCCTTGTGGTGCTTATCACTTTTGAACGTGATGAAGCCTGATTGCTATGGGCATAGAAAATACACTGGATTCTTCGCCAAACAGTGCCTACCCTGTGCCATATAGTGAGACATGCTTCTAGGAAAGCCGGAAACACTGAGGCGGAATGGTAAATATCCGATTATGTTGATGCACTAACGAGGTATCGATTTTCAGGGAGGAAGTTACCACTTAAGAAGTCTGTTAATTGGCAGAACGGTAACTCGTTTTAGCTTCCTGTTGAAAAAGATTATAGCAAAGCAATACTACGACAGCCAATGCGAGATCTCGGGTGGCCGCAGCTAAGCACTGAAGAGGCAGCTACGTCGTAAAAAGGCGTAGATACGGTCTCCTCATAAACAAAATCAACCTGTCATGGCATTTGAATTCACGTTACCTCTATGCCACGGGCAGGAGCTGGCAACTCGGGTCGCTCTTTTCATATGGGAGGGTGATATCAGAATCAGCCTGCCATAACCGTTTGCCTTCCCTTACAAAAATAAGTTTTGAAACTCTATTGTCGGACCATTGACCGCCTTTTGAATGTACTGAATATCGATAGACATTCAACCCCAGCTGAGTGCAATCTTTACAGGGCCAACAGAATTTTCATTGTTCTAGACGTTTTGTGCTATTTTTTTATATGCTTTTTGTTGTCAGTTTTCAACGTTCACGAACAATCAGCGTATATACTGTTCATGCTGACCCATGTTTTTAAGTAGTTTTAGGCACCAATGATAAGAACATGATGTAACAATTTCGTTATGCATATTTGATCTCACTTGTAATCAACAATTGTCCACATTCTGCAAAGGGAAATATAAGAGCAGCATGCAGTTGCGTACTCGTTCATGTTATATAAAAGTGCATATTAACCGTGCACACTTAGTTCAAGCTTCGCAACAACCCAGTGAAAATATGCCCGAAAAACTTCATGATGGCAAAGGCTCCACTAATATTGCAAATACATCGTTGAATGTCAATCAGAATCCGTAATGGATGTATGTCGCAGAAGGTAACTTTAGTGGTAGGACATATTTTATATTTATCATCAAACAAGTTCAGTGAGTCATCATACTAACAAACAGGGTCCTAGATTGAACCTACTATGTAGTGCAGGACAGAGCTTTTTTAAACCAGTTGCAAAGTTCACTATATGCTTTAGGGTCTGACATTCTGCCCAAGCCTAGGTGTTTTTGACCATAGCTTATTGCCGCAAAATGAGGTGCAGTCTGTATTGGAATCCTCCACCGCTCTATGTCTTTGGAGAGTTTTACTGTTATTTTTTTCTTTTCTTTCCTTTCTTAAAGTGGACACCATGCTAAAATGAAGTCACTTTGAACATTGAGGGGTTCTAATAATCACGGATTGATCCGACGGATACTATAGAGTTTACACACATAGCAAAAACATTCGCGTATGAAAAAAAAAAGAGGAAAAAAAAAACAAGATTGCATGCGTCTTCTATCAGCAACTCTTCTTTTCAAAGAAGCATTCGGCCGCTGCCTTGCTCCTGTCTGTACCCCACTTCCCCCGTGCCCCGCGAACGGCGCCAGCATGTCCGGAGGGGTCGAGGGTCGCTTCCTGTCTGCTGGGGAAAAAAAAGGGGGGGGGGGAGGGGTTGCTCCCTGCTTGGTCGCCGCTCTATGCCTTCTCCGTGGTTTGTCTTCATGGAGATGACCTTGGCTTCAGCATAGCCGGAGTAGCGCAGCAGGGGCGGCGGCTCCCCTTTTCACCGAAGTTGTTCTTCTGCGCCCGTTTTCTTTGCACGCTGAGTACGGCGATGTGCCAGTTCAGTTGGCGTTTTCCCGCCACAGTTATCGCATCTTGCACTGTGAGCGAAGCACCGTATGTAGGGTTTTCGCTGGTGACTATCACGAAGATCGTTTTGTTCAAATTGGAGCGCGAACGTACGAATTTAAGTCTAAGTCTTCGGAAGATTCAGCTCTTGGGCGGCAGCTTCTGCGCAAGTAGGACGTGTTTAAGAAGTTCAACAGTCGCAGGCGTAGTGGATTCTAGGCGAAAAGCCGGCGCGGGCGGAGCGTCTGCACTTTGGTGAGTGTTTTGCTTTTTATTTTTCGTGTTTGTGCCAGTCTTGTACAATGTGTGCTACAAGGGGAAGCGCGCATGTAAATATTCTAGCAGGCAAGCCAGCCTCGTCGGAAAAAAAAGGAAGGGGAGAGAGAGAACGAGGCTTGTCTCTAACGCGGACGCTGGGGCCAATGGAACGCCAGTTGGGGTGGCGACATTTTCTTTCTTTCTTTTAACCGCGGTGACCGTTTTTGACGGATTGTTCGGCGCAGTGCTATACTCTTTCGATACGGTACTCGCGCTGAGACGGACACAATATCGAGATCATAATATGCCTCTGTCACACATTGTGGGTTATCTGAATCTGTGCAGCTCCACCATTTTTGCACTGTTTTTTGTTTCCACTTATTTCAGTGCCTATATTTGGTAATTTTGCTTGAAGTTTTCTGGGTAGTAATGCTTGTGACCTGCGTTTTGCTATTTATATTCACAATTGGATCTTTGGTGGCAGCATATATTGTTTATCAGGGAGAAATGAACGATGTGGTAGTGCTGCCGAGCTGTGGAGGCGGCGGTCGATGCCGTCTAAGCAGTGAAAGGCAGTGACAACTCATTTTAGACAAGAAATTTCTTGAGCTATGACGTGGAGCAGCGCACAAATGCATTTGCTTTATTCTTAGGTTAGTATATACCGCAACATAATAATGATTTCCTTTGTTTATTTCAGCAACACATGCGAGGAGTTCCCGGACGTATCAGCGTTTTACGCAAAGAACAGCCTGGCGTCACATCTTGCACATGAATTGAAATAAGGCAAATAAACAACCCAGTTCATGTTATGGGTTCACCAAAGATGCAATCCTTATTTTTTCTTTCTCATTAACGCACATTTTTATCCTCTGTTCCCTTTCCGCTGCGGAACAACAGAAAATGGTGTATGATCAACGATTAGCCAGGAGCGGCACGAGGTGGTTTACATTAATGCAAAAGTAGCACAGCACATATCCTTGCTGCGGTCAGTCAACACATTCTATGTTCTGCTCTACCAATCAACAATTTAGTCAGTAATTAGTGTAGGTTAGTGAGTGAGTAAGTATAATGGGGTTCAAAAGATCAAGATCTTATTTGTTCTTTTAAGGCTCACTATGCTTATCATTAACCAGCGTTGATCTGACAGGATTGTTGATTGGTGGGGCAGAACATAGAATGTGGTGACTTATCGGAGCTAGGAGATGTACTGTACTACTTTTGCATTTATGAAAATCACCTCGTGTCTGCTCCTGCCAAACCGATGGTCGTGTACTATTTTCTGTTGTTCAGGAGTGGAAAGGTAGCAGAAAATCAAAAAGCGCCACTAGCAGAGTTTCTGAAGCATTTGAGCTTGAAATCAACAGAATTTCAGTGACGCGAATTCAAAAAGCGCTCTTAGGAAACACATGGGCCACTATTCCAAAAGTACTCAACATGTGGTCGACACGGCACCTTCAAAGATGTCGATGATTATCGATAGTTTCAACAGCGTATGTTGACACATCTGGTCCGAATTTCTATAGACACCCAACATGCATTTTTGTAAGAGTTCTCGTTACCCCTACGATACTCAGGCATGTCCACGCGGCTTGCATGATGAAGCGTGGCTTTATATGTGGGCTGGTAGCTTACGCTCTCACGTCATACAGGCACTGTTACTGCAGGGAAGTGATGGTGGAATCAGGAATGTGAACAAGCGAAGAAAAAACCAAATAAAGCCTGAAGCCAGTTGTTCCGTTACGTAACTGCAGCAAACTGGATTGAATTTAAGCGCTGCAAATTGAACGCACCACGCATACGATGCCTACCTAGCTAAGCGATATAGCTTGCCAGTCTACATTGGCTTAATAAATTCGTTTTCGGATACCAAATGATGTTTACAACAGAGTAAGAAAACTATAGACCCCTTACCACTAGTGCATTAGAAGAACTATCACATGCGCTTGAAGAGTACTTTGCATTTTTTATCCACCTCGAAAAATTATTCGCACACGTTTCTAGTTCACAAGAATTCAGCGGAAGCAGTGACAATGCAGAGTCAGCGATGTTGTGAGGAAGGAGACAAGAGACAAATAAGTATGTAGAAACTACAGGAACCTCTATACAGAAGCAAAGATTTGGGGCCATGGGCAGATAAAATTACATACGAAATGATCAAAAACTTGCCAAAGAAACTCTTGAATGCGTACTGGCTTTTAACAACAAACTCTTCACAACTGAACATCTACTTTCAGCTTGGAAGACGGCTGTATACTCATTCCTATTCTAAAACAAAGAAAAGGGCCTCTAGTGTTACAGTGTATAGACCAATACTATTGCGTTGACTAGTTTCCTATTCAAGCTGCTCGAAAAAATTGTAAATACAAGTCTGGTATATATCCTAGAATGAAAGGTCATATTAGACCCCTGTCAGGCTTTAGAGCTAGGTCGTCTACAACAGACACCTTAGTGCTGCGTGAGGTTTATATTATAAACGCATTTATACATAAGCAGTTTTACCTATATATCGTTTTGTAGCCAAAACTACATTACGCTATCCTTGAGCATTTGGGTGGTTTTTCGCCGGTGCCTGAAAAAGCGCTTACCAGGTGTCTCCTTTCAAATGGGAGAGGGACATTAGAATTATCCTACCATGCTACTTGATTTCACGTTATCTTTGTGTCACGCAGGCAGGCTCATAATCCTTAGTTAAAGAGGGGCTTTTTACGTGGGCTGCAGCCAACGCTACCTCTTCATACCCTAAAAGGCAACGCTTAAGTGTGAACCATATATTTGTAGCGTAAGGATCACTACGCTACGCCGGTGCCTGACAGAGCGTGCGTTGAATGATGTCGCCGCTATGTAGAGGAACAACGAAACGAAGAAGTGAATTCCTTGCGGGTTATAATTTCGACCTCTATTTCCATACAATCTACGTGGACAACCTCCAGACAATTTTTCTCTCTTGTAATTTGGCTATATAGGAGAAACAGGTACTGGTGAGTCTCGACTGCCTAGCCAAATGGCCCGACAAGAATGCGTTTAAAATTTCACGCTTAGAAAACCGCCTCCGTACATTTCTCAGGGAAACTAGGAATAGTACCAAGGCCTTTCTTCTCGCTTTACAGGCTGTGAACAATGGTAACGAGAGAGCAAAAGTTCTTGGGTGTTAAACTAGACAACAAACTAGAACTTTTTTCCAATGTTAAGCACATAAAAGGAAAGTGCATAGAAGCCAAGAACATCCTGACGATTCAGTCGTACCCTTGCTGGAGCACCGATACAAAATTCCCGCTAGAACTGAACCGTAGTCTGATTTAAGAATGGCTTTGCATGCGTAGTGTACCAGTCCTGCAAGAGAATAAGTCTTAGGACTTCTCTACCCACTACATCGCCTGGGCCTCCGCCTCTTTACTGGTGCGTTCAGAACCAGTCCAGTTCAGAGTTCACATGTTGCAAACAACGTGTAGAGCATATCCATGCCTCGAACATACCTATCGGGGACGAACGCATTTAAAGTCATATTGCTTAGGCATCACCTCTGTATAAATTCATTAACTGAAACCTCCCCAGTGAAGTTGTTTGTTTGTAAACCACTTTACTAGTAGCCTTTTGTCGCACGGGTGCGAAAGTTTGTGGAAGGAATTGTATTGTAGTTCGATGACTGCTAAACAAAGTGCATGAATGAAGCATCAGTTTTATGGTAATTTCAACTAACTGAATGCGATAAACCAATTTTGGCTATTCACCACAGCAATAGCCCTGCGAAAGCTATTCAACAACATTTTCTGTCGCTTGAAGAGAAATATAATTGTGAAGAGTTTTACACTTGTGGGTTGAAAAGCGCCTAATTCTTTCGCTTACCCGATTGCCGCGAAGACGTTCTCGGCAACAAAAATCATCAAGAAGGATGCAATTATATTTACAGCTGAAGCGATCGCGATCCTCATGGCAAAGAATAAAAACAAAACAGAATAACAAAATCTGTCCTGTACACTGACTCGATTAGTGTTGTCACAGCACTCTCGGGTGGAAGATAATTATGAATGCCATTTTTAATACACTGTTAAAATGCATAAAGGAGCATTTAATAGAGGTCTCCAAAACGCGCTCTGTTGGGTCCCTAGGCAGTGTGGAAAAAAATGGAAATCAAGAAACCAACAAGGCGGCTGTGCCTCCATCAATACATGTGGGGACTATGGGTATTGCCCACGTTCCTTACCAAGACTAACGGCTTTATATCATGCGCAGAATAATTCAGATGCAAGTATGGAATGGGATAAAGAAAATGATAATAAACTACATGCTATCAAGCCTCGTATAGGGGCGTGGACGGAACAGCTGGCGAATCGCTTCGTTGAAGTGGCGTTGACAACACTGAGGACAGGCCACACTCATCGAAGTGCTCTTATCTACTCCCGTCCAACGCTCACCCTGTATGCGATCAATGTGGGCAGCACGAATCTGTGGTGTGTATACACTCGTCGTCGAGTGCGGCAGCTGTGAGAAAAAACGGAAGGATTTTTTTTCACAGAAGTGTACAAGCAGTGCACTCTACTTCATCCGAAACTGTTCTTTGCACACGATTCATTTATTTCTTTGAAGAGAGCACTTTTGTTTTTAAATAAAGTTCATTTTTTGCAATCAGTCTCTTTTAAGTGAACTGACGAGAGTCCGTAATTTTATGTTATCTAAAGAATGTTGTCTTATCGGCAAAGGGTAAGCTTTGCAGGTACTTTAGAGATGAGCTTTTGTTACAGCTTGCTGGAAGCCTGGTGTGTTAGGTTAAAGGATCTCTTCGTATAGACACGAGGGCGCCGTAACCATGCACGGTGAAAATTTCTTCGCCCTCTTGCTCATGGCAAACGCTGAAACTGCCATGAATATAAAAATGTTTTCTCTTTCTTCATCTAAAAATCATATCGTTTTATGTCTATCATTTCTATCACCGTTAGATTTCTGATTATGTTTGCAGTCATTTACAGTGGGCTTTTTGGTTTCTTACATTCAATGCATTTCATGGTTTTTGCCGTTGCACATAACAACCACGTAATGTAAGTCTCTGCCGCTGTTTGGCATCAGATGCCCTAGCGCAAATAAACATTACTATTCATCATTATAATATATATAGTGTGGTTCACACAGAACGTTTAAACTCACCACCATAGAAGCGAACGGGCTTTTAAAAACTCCGAGAGTACTATAGAATCCACACTGTAGAAATGCGAAGGGCTAAGTGTTTCTGGAGGGCATGCTGCATCACGTTTGCTCTGATTATCATTATAACTAAAACGCCGTCATTTGCATTGCTAATATTATCCCTGTCAACATCACTAATTGCAGCATCATTGTTATCGCTATCATCTTTAAGGGGGACAAGGCGAATCATGATGCGCGTTTCACGGTAGCTTTTTTCTGCATTCAAAGACCTAATAAATATCATGCTGAAAAAGAAATGCAAGTCGTTGTGCAATTCGTTAAAGTGCTGTACTGAGGATTCAAGGAATGATGGTGATATCCTCGGCGGAGACCGAATTTAGTTTTAACTACCTTCCTCAGTGTAAACTCAGACAACTATGATGTGCGTTTCACAATCCCTGGCTTCGGCCTGAGCAGCCTCAGTGCTCGGATGTGGTCGATGGATTGATAAAGTTGAAAATATTTTAATATATCATTTGTGCGAAAGGTAGGCTAGCGAGTTTTATCTTGCATGTACTTTGTTGACCGCCTACAAGGGAAAGAAATCCTGGCCGTGGCGCTGTGTGTTAAACCGCTCGGCTGGGGATTCAAGAGATGGTGTTTTGATTCCAGGTGGAGACATAATTTTTTATTTACTTTTAACTGTAGCCCTTAAGGTAGACAAGCAGAATTACGGTGTGCATTTCACAGTTCCAGCCATGGCACCAAGGATACCAAGAATATTTTTTAACTAATATGCGTGGCTTTTTAGTGGTACTAGTAACAAGATCAGAAGGTCTGATTTTAGTCATTTATAAAAAGATTTTGCTCAGCTTGAAGGTGGTAGTGGACAAAAATTGAGTGGTCTATTACTTTAGATCAGGTAAAGTCGGCCCTTTTTTCTCTACAGGGCCAGAAGTCGCATGGCCCGAATGGTCATGGAAGAAGGTTCTGTAAAACGTTTATGCATTCTTTAGCACCTGCCGTACTGGTAGTTTTCAGTGCAGCGTATGACATGTTTGTTGCCTCACATATTTTATATTATTCACACCATCATAATCCCGAAAACCACGGACTCATGTTGGTTGGAAACTGTTGCAGGGCATCTTCCGATAATGTTATGCTGCTTAGATTGTAAGATATTTGCGAAGGTTTTTTCTTTTCGTCCGCACCTTCTGGAATTCGATTAATTAGGCCCAAACCAGGTGTGCGGGATCAAAGGCCATAGTATCTAAAACCATATCTATATCGCACGTTCTGTGATAGAGACAGCATCAGATGAGGTCGTTCAAGGCCTAAATTCAGATTGATCTGACAAAAGCTTTTGATAAGGTGCGTCGTGAGTTCTTGTTTGCTGTATTGGAGAGTGCTAACATTGCTGATGCCTTGCGTATAGGCATCTAACTTTGTTATAAAGCGGCCACTAAAAGACTGATTGTTAATCAAATATTTACTAAAGCTATTCCGCTTAAATCATCTGTTCGACACGACTGTCCGCTATCGCCTTTGTTATTCGCGTTTTATCTTCAACTTCCATGTCGTAGTATCATCGATAACAAAACAGTTTGTGGCTTCTCACTATCGTAATGTGAACTCAAGATTTGGGCTTATTCTGATGAGGTTGCCTTTTTCTGTTCTGACAAAAAGAGTGTGATCATGTTCAGTGCGCAGCTGAAGGCTTTTGCAATAGTTTCCGGTTCGTCTCCCAACCCTGGCAAATCAAAGGTGTACAAAACCTATTTTTTTGCTGGCATCAGGTGACACTACAAAAACGTAGAGTATTTGGGGGTTCCCTTGCATCGACATCGTAATAGCGGGCCTCACTAGAATTCTCAGATCTGATCTGTTAGTCTACAGACCCAGGCTTGTATGTGTAGGAAGCTGTGCCTATTTTCACGAGCACAAGTGTAAACGTCATGATTTTGAAACTTATGTATGTCATGCAGGTGCTACATTGGGCAAGAAACAATGTAAAATTTAAGCATAGAAGTTTTGCTAATTTTGTGTGGTGCTCTCAAAGGGAGCCTGTGTTTAAATAATTTGTTTTTCCCTTTGGAGGCAGGTGGAGCTGGTCTGCAGCATTTGTTTGTTCACTAGATTCTTTCAAGGTTTTTCTTTTTAGAACAGGAGGCCATCCTTCTAGCTGTGTTTAATAGACGAATATTTGCCCATTTGATAATGTGTGTGCGCCCACTGGTCATAGGAGCGAAGGTCCGTTTTGGGGTTTTCTTAGGGAAGTTGCCGACACATTGCATTTCCTCACCGTTACGGTTTTCCTTAGTATACATATACAGTCTATCCAGACGACAGATCACAAAAGTTCTGACTGAGAAGAAATTTTTTGTACCGATGTATTGACAACCTTACCTGCCCTTTCTAGACAATAGTATATTAAAGCGGGTGCAAAGAATGTATATGCAATCAGACTTCCTTTTTTACACTTTACGCGCCAAGCTTACCTGTTAAATTGTGGCTTGGTGTAAAAGTCCTGTTCTTCATTAAAAGGTCTCTATCTCTCTATCTGGGTGCAAAAAATACTTTTGTGCCATGGCCAATGGACTGTCGCCGGTGTCAACAGCCAGAAACTATAGATCATTTCTTTTATTTTATTGCCGTGGCGCAGTGTTTTTAGAGACAATCTTCATTACTCTCAAAAGGAACATTGATTTTTGCCTACAATGGGAGCTTCTGAAGTTCCATGTGATCTTTTTGTCTTCATGGGACTGTTAAGTAACTGGGAGAGCCGCATGACAGATCGCCACGCACAGCCACCACGTTCATCATAGTCTCTGTTCAGAGAACAGTGTGCTATGATAAGAGAGTATATGGTGCACAGGATCGACCTCCTGTTTGGTTACCTTTATTTATTCATGTATACGTCTCCCGGAATGAAGATGTGTAGCCAAAGGAAGAGCGCGATGCTGGTGCGACTGCGTATGACAGGTTGCGGGATGCTACCTGATAAAATCGGGCTTGAAGTACTTCCATGCAGTAAAGGAAAACAATCCCGGGACTGGCGCAGGTGGTTAAAGCGCTCAACTGGGGATCTGAAGGATGGAGGTTAGAGTTCCGGTGGAGAAAGGGTTTTTATTTTTGAAGACGTCTCATGACGTCATTTGACTGATACCATTCCTAGACATCAGATCAGACGAAAAGCAGAGAATAGACACACTCATCAGACGATGCACGAAGAGTGTTCTGGGACGTCCCATCTCGACCTCGACTGAAGGCCTCCTCAAAATCATCATCATCATCATCATCATCATCATCATCGTCATCATCATCATCATCAGCCTCATTATATCCACTGCAGGGCGAAGGCCTCTCCCATATTTCTCCACTTAACCCGGTTCTGTGCAAACTGCATCCACTTGACCCCTGCGAACTTCTTAATCTCATCCGCCCACCTAACTTTCTGCCGCCCCCTGCTACGCTTTCCTTCCCTTGGAATCCAGTTTGTTACCCTCAGCGACCATTTTTTTAAGCTTTAGTCAGCTTCACGAGGCTAGGGGTGGGTCCCCGACGGGGCCGCCGCGATCCCAGGGCGCCGCGAGACGCTAGGCCACGTTAGGCCTAGCTTCAGCACGTAGTCCACCGAACAAAGTCCGAAAAAATCGGAAACAAAGTCCCACCTCGGAAAAACTGGTATTCCTGTGGTCCTCTTGATGCGTTCCGTCGATTCGACACAAAATTAAAAAACGCCGAGCCGATGAATTGCCCAAAATGGAAATTGTCGAAGGAACGCCGGTAGATCCGGAGGAATTTCAAGTGCCTGGCCAATGGTATACCACCAAGAAGAAGAAATATGTGCCGCTCGAGAAGACCGTGCAACAAGTTGAGAAGCAGCGAGCTGCTGAGAAGAATGCTGGAAGAAAAATGGCTGCGAAATCGGTGGAAAAGCAGCATGCTCGCCTACCCGATGGCGCCAAGAAAATCATTTTGAGGCCACGTGGCGGCCTGGTGCGTCTGCTCAAGTTTGGCAACGCAATCTTGGCTGACGCAATAATCGTGGCAGCTGGTATCCACCCAGGCGAGGCCGGGGAGGACGTCATTTCGACGAATATTAAGCAGCACTCGATCCTCGTGGCAACTACAAGCGCCGAAAGGAAGAGACGCTACGCGAGCCTAACCCACCTCGTGTTCGAGGGGGAGAAGATTGAATTGACTGCCTACGTGGCGACGCCGGAAGATTGCGGCAAGGGCGTGGTACATGACGTGCCACTTACGTATACTGACGAGATCATCATGGAGAGGCTGAGAATCCACGGCAACCCGCCAGTTTTGGGTGTGCGGAGACTCGGCAAAAATTCCAGAACTGTACTAATTCTCTTTGAAGAGAGAGAAGTACTACGATGGGTTCGCCTGACTCCGATGGCGCAGCGGTGTCAACTTTACCGCAAAAAATATGAGGTTTGCAATGCCTGCGGAAGACTCGGTCACAGGGAGGACGTCTGTCCGGACCCGAGCAACCTCAAGTGCAGAAGCTGCGGAATGGAGAGGCCACCGCAAGGTCACCAATGCGAGACAAAATGCCAGCTATGCGGCAAGGGCCACCTGCTTGGTGACCGAAATGTAAGGAAATGTTCAGGACTCAGTACGAGGTGAAGAAGAAGCAATGGGAGCGAAAAGTCAAGGATAAGCCAGCCCACGACGACAACAGAGGGCGACCGAAAGTCAAGCAAGAAGGAGGAGGAGACTTCCGTGTTAGAGAAGACTCCTTCCCAAGTTTGGAATCCACCGCTAACGAGACGCCACCGCAGCAGCGAGGGCGTTCCAGTTCTCGCTCCATGGGACGCTCCAGGTCTGGGTCCAGGAGACGGTCGAGTTCGAGGGACGCGGCCAACCCATGGACCAAGCGGAACGCCAGCGGAGACCGGAAAAATGTAAGCTTCAACAGCGGGGCCTCCCAGGCTAAACCTAGGAAAGATAAGAAAGGCGAGGAAGTCGAAATTCTTAAAAAAGAAATTGAGGAGCTTAAGGGGGTGATTAAAAAGCTAACGCAAAATCAAAATTCGAAGCAGCATGCGGAAAAGCAAGGGCCTCCCACTCCCGCGAAGCAGCTGCCACCTGCTCAGCCAGTCGCCCCGCCACAAGCGGCGCCACCGGCGAAAGGGGATGAGCAAATGGCGACTGAGGCGTCTCGCCCGCCCCCGGTGAAGCGCAAAATTAATGAAACCGACCCGTTTCAAGCCCTGGAAAATAGGCTTGACGAAAAATTGAATTCATTCATGAGCCAAATGACCCAATTCATGAACCCAAATTCAGAGCCAGGTACAGGCACTTGCAGGGGAAGTGCAAAGAGTTCGAACTGAACTCGTAGCCGTCAACACGTGGCAGCAGAATGTCGAGCAAACGCTAACCCAGCTGCAAAATGGCCAGGCGCGTAAATGAAAACCAAATTTGGCAGTGGAACTGTCGCGGCTTCCAGCGCAAGAGAGCGCTACTGCAGCAATACCTTCCACTCATAACTGAGACCCCCCTCGCAATCGCCCTTCAGGAAACAGGGAAGGGAGCCAAACTAATGGGATACCAGGTGTTCAACAGCGATAGAGGCGTGAAATTGACGGTGGCGACCTTTGTCAAGCGCAATGTAGCGGTGATAGAACACGATTTGAATTCGAGAGATATCGAGAACGTATTTCTCGAGATATTAACGGGACGAAAGAAGGATCCCAGTCTATTCCTTCTTAACCTTTATAGCTCACCCAAGCAAAAGAAAATTAGATTTAGGGCCCTTATGCGCAAAGCCATCAAGGCGGCCGGGAATAATCCCTTGCTGATTGTTACTGACTTTAACGCCAGACATCAAGAATGGGGCTATGCTTTACAGGACACCAAAGGTAGGCAGCTATGGGAGGACACGCACGAGCTAGGTCTCACCCTCCATACGGATCCCGATCATCCAACGAGGACGGGTAACAGCGTATGTGCGGACACATCCCCAGACCTGACATTTTCAAAAAACTTACAGGGTTTAGACTGGCAAAATTCTGAGCAAAATTTTGGCAGTGACCATTTCATTATCGTTTCGGTCCTCAAAGAGGGCGTCAAGACGCACAGGGCGTGCCAACCGGCCGTTACAGAATGGGATCAATTTAGAGAAATCAGGGCAACCGCGCAATTAGAACGAATTGAGAACATTGAGGAATGGACGGAGGCACTCAAACGCCACGTTGGTGAGGCGACAAAGACGCTGGTAGGAGAGGACGCTCCTGGTATAGCAGATAGCCGACTGCTCCACATGTGGGACGCTAAACAAAGCATGGAACGCAGGCTGAAGAAACGAAAGTGGAACAAGAATCTTAGAAGACGAATCGCGAGGCATAACAAGGAAATTGAAAGCTACGCGATCAAATTGTGCGAACAAAACTGGCTCAGCAGATGCGACGAAATGGAGGGAGGCATGAATCTCTCCAAAACGTGGGGCATGCTCCGGCATCTGCTGGACCCAACAAATTCAAAAACTCAATCGGGAATAAGATTGGCAAAAGTCAGGCACGCCTTTGAAGGTGACGATGCGGCGTTTATGAATAAGTTAGTAAAAACGTACGTTGCAGACAACCAGCGCTCCCCACTCCCGAGCTACGGTGGCACGCCCAATGAGGCGCTTGACGCCCCCATCACGGAGGCAGAGGTAAGGGCGGAAATTGTAAGACTAAAAACTAAATCAGCCCCGGGCCCCGATGGGATCACCAATAAAATGCTAAGGAATCTAGACGATGACTCTATTAGTCTACTAACGGAATTCATTGGAAAAGTTTGGGAAACGAGCCAGTTGCCAGATCAGTGGAAAACGGCAAACATAATACTAATACCCAAACCGGGAAAACCCCCGCAATTGGAAAATTTGAGACCGATTTCCCTAACCTCATGCGTAGGGAAGTTGCTGGAGCACGTAATACAGACGAGATTAACGTGCTTCATGGAGCAAAACAACCTGTGGCCGCATGAAATGGTCGGTTTCCGACCACACTTGTGCACGCAGGACGTAATGCTCCGACTAAAGCATGATATCATAGACTCGCGATCGAGAGACGCCAAAGTGATCCTGGGCCTAGACCTCACCAAGGCCTTCGACAATGTCAGGCACGAGGCTATTCTCGAAGGGCTCGAAGTGCTCGGAGTAGGGGAGAGAACGTACAACTACATAAAAGACTTCTTATCGGGCAGAAAAGCATGCATGATATTTCAAAATTTAGAATCTCCTACGATAGAGTTAGGAAGCAAAGGCACACCGCAGGGCTCAGTGCTATCGCCTTTTCTATTCAACGTGGCAATGAGAGGCCTCCCGGGTAAACTTAACCAAATCAAGGGGCTAAATTTTAGCATGTATGCGGACGATATTAACCTCTGGATTAACCATGGGAGCGATGCGAGTACGGAGGAACGCCTGCAAGCAGCGACCGACATCATTGTCGATTACGCGGCTAAAAGGGGACTTTCGTGCTCCCCGCATAAATCTGAGTTGTTCGTTTATAACCCAAAGTACCTCCGCTGCAAGAATAGCGGGGAGTTTCATATTCAGGTGGAGGGCAAACCGGTGTGCCAAAAGTAGATCAGATCAGGATTTTGGGGATGGTCATTCAATCCCACGGTCACAACGGAGAGGTCCTGAAAAAATTAGAAAGTTACGCGATGCAAACCCTCGGGCTCTTGAGGAGGGTCGCCACTAAAGGAAGAGGCCTCAAGGAGAGAAATTTGCTAAAACTAATCCAGGCATTTGTAATAAGCAGAATCAGTTACGCCACGCCCTACCTGGACATCAAGGCCGGCGAAAAAGAGAAGTTAGACTGCCTGATTCGAAGATGCGTTAAGAAGGCGCTAGGACTGCCCATGGGTACCTCGAGCGAACGACTGCTTGAACTCGGGGTGCATAACACGTGGGCAGAATTGGCGGAGGCAGTGCGAGTCTCCCAATTAGAGAGACTAAGCATGACCGAGACGGGCAGGGTAATCCTTGCAAAAGTAGGCCTCAACCCAGACAGGGGAGTTCGAAAAAAAGTCACAATTAATAGCGAAATCAGGAAATGCCTTGGTAGTCCCCCCCTTCCCTAGGAATATGCATCCAGAATTTAATGTCGAAAGAAGGGCCAAACGAGCTGAAGCTCTAGAGCGACGGTTCAAGAACATGGGAACAAAGGAAGTAGTCTATGTTGATGCGGCAAGTGGCAGAACAGGTGCGGCGGTAGCTTCGGTAGTCGATGGCCGAGGGGCACCGGTATCCGCGGCAGCCATCAGAGGCCGCAACATAGAGACTGCGGAGGAAGTTGCGATAGCGCTAGCTTGCGTAGGAACAGAAGCCAAGTTCATGATTAGCGACAGCAAAACTGCCATTCAAAATTTTGGGAAGGGGAGGATATCGCCGGAGGCGGCCAAAATCCTCACCCAAAGAACAATAAATAGGAAAATTCAGTTAATTTGGACACCCGCTCACGCTGCCGTCCCTGGTAACGAGGCGGCTCACGAGCTAGCCCGAGCTCTCTACTTCCGGGTAGCCGTCGAGCCCCCCGAACACTGGGCATACGACGAGCGTCTGCAAAATTATGGGGAAATCATCGACCATTATAAATTGGGACGTAGACTGGTACCCCCGCCAGATGTTAGACTAAATAATAGAGAAGCTGTCGCGTGGAGGCGGCTACAAACTAATACGTTCATGAACCCGGTCTGGGCGTTTCACGCGCTACCAGACTTTAGGGACAATGATCTCTGCAAACACTGTGGGGCGAGAGGGACCCTCGACCACATAATTTGGGAGTGCCCACAATCTCCAGGGATAGGGCAAAATATTACAAGTAGAGAAGCCTGGGATACTTTGCTGCGAAGCGCGGACCCTGCGATCCAGCACCGCACCGTCCATCTGGCGGAAGAGGCCGCAAGAAGCCAAGGGCTACCTGCCAGCCTCTAATCCGCGGGCGCACAACTCCCCGTTTCCGATGGAAATAAAAGTTGTACAACCAACCAACTCAGCGACCATCGGTTATCCTCTCTTCGCATTACATGTCCTGCCCATGTCCATTTCTTCTTCCTAATTTTCACTAGAATGTCGGTAACTTGAGTTATTTCTCTGAGCCACTCTGCGCGCTTTCTATCTCTTAATGTTACCCCTACCATTTTTCGTTCCATAGCCCTCTGGGTTGTCCTCAACTTAAGTAGGACTCTCTTGGTTAGCCTCCACGTTTCAGCCCCATAGGTGAGTACAGGCAAGATGCAACTGTTGTATACTTTCCTCTTGAGCATACCGGTAAGCTGCTCCTCAAAATGGGGGTGCACAACAATTGGACTGAACTAGCGGAGGCTCTGCGCATGGCACAACTAGAAATATTGAGCAGAACAACCACGGGCAGAGCCATCCTCGGCTGGGTGGGACTGCAGTCCGATAGAGGAAGAAGCGACAAATGCGGACATGCCATGAAAGTGTCGCAAATAAATAATAGTCCCCCCCCCCCCCCCCCCGTACCTAAAAGCTGCACCCTACGTACAACAAGGAGAGAAGACAAAAGAGGGCCGAGACGCTCGCAAAGAAAGCAGGAAAAATGAAGCCGTGGGAGGTCGCCTACGTAGACACAGCTAGCGGGAAGTCGGGGGCAGCGGTGGCTACGGTCGTCAATGGCCGTGGCGTACCCGCCGCCGCCGCGTCCGTTAGAAACCGAAATGTAGACACGGCTGAAGAAGCTGTGATAGCACTCACTTGCGTTGGAACAGAAGCAAGCATAGTTATTAGTGAGTCCGTTAGAAGCTGAAATTCGACACGGCTGATGAAGTTGCGATAGCACTCGCTTGAGTTGGAACGGAGGCCAGCATAGTTATTAATGAAAGCAAAACGGCTGTCTGGAACTTTGGAAAAGGAAGGGTCTCGAAGGAGGCAGCCAAACTTTTAGAGAGAGGAAAACTTGAAAGAAGGATTCAAATTATTAGGACCCCAGCGCATGGATCCATCCATTGCAGCGAGGTGGCGCACGAGCTAGCCCGAGCTCTCTACTTCCGGGCAGCAGTAGAGCCGCCTGCTTGCGATGGGATGGACGAGAGGCTGCAAACCTATAAGGAAATCTTAGAACACTAGAGACTGAGCAGAACATCCCTGCCACCACCGAACCGAACGCTAAATACCAAGGAGGCCGTCGCTTGGCGGCGCCTGCAAGCTGGGAATTTTCCAAGTCCCGTCTAGCTTTTCTACACCCAAGTGGAAGAAAAGGCGGACGATAAATGCAAAACCTGAGGGGAAATGGTTACTCTGGATCATATAAACTGGCAATGCATTGATTCCCCTGGCACCAAAGAAAACATAAATAGTAGAGACGCCTGGGAACTGCTACTGCGGAGCTAGTCCCCCGTTAACCAGCAGCAAGCTGTCCGCCTGGCGGCTGAAGCCGCGAAGAAACACTGTCGCTTCGCCTGTCTTTAGTCGTGGAGACCCCGGCCTCCATCCCATAGGCCTTCGTGCTGGGGGCGGAGAGTAGGGGGCCTCCTACATCGGTGGAAAAATAAAGCTCTTAAGAACAACAACAGCTATAGTGTGGCTGGACGTACTAACGCCGACCGTATAAGCAATTAAAAGCTTTTGCCTTAACTACTCTGCGATGTAATCCCTGGTACGGCTGCAATTTTATCCTTCACTGCAGATACTTTGTGTGATCCTGGACTAGGCGAATACTTCTAGCTTGCGTACTGCGATTCATGATCGCGCTCTTCTGAGATTCACTGTAAGGGGTAGAGAGATGTACACCTTAATAATCGCAAAGAGAACTTCATATTCCTATACAATAATTATGATACAGCTTTGTAAAAATCATAATGTATTCAGCAAGAAGCAGTCACTCTGCAACATTTCATTGCAAAAATTCCTCCCGCATACAAGAAAACAAAATAAAGAAAACATAGCACTTTTTGCAGCATCGCTGAATCCATAGCCTAAGCCTCGAAGGGTTTAGTTCAATTAAAGATTATTTTATTGTGTATGAGTATTTCTGTTTGTTTTCGATTGTTCCTGTTTTACCTAACACAGAAGTAAAAGTTGCGGTGGCACAAACTGAACGCAATCTAGGTTTTGGAAGTGTTTTGAGCCGCGAGTCGCGCTTTTTTTTTTTGATAAACTATTGTTCTGATTAAAAGTTCATTCCTCTTTATTTTTTCTTGCTCTGCTTGCACTCCTTCGGAAGCCGAAAGCAATATAGGCGTTTATGAGCCAGAAAAAAAAAAATGTCTAAAATATTCTTGTGTCCTCGATTCAAGCGCGACGTTATCGAGAACAATGACTACTTGACTGTTTTTTTAAGTGAGCGGCAGTGAAGTGCAGCGCCTGTAAATAGCAGCTGGAACATATCCACAGTGGGCAATTTGTATTAAGATTTCCTTTCCCTTCGTTTTATTCCAGTAGCTAAAGAGAGCATCTATTTTGCATTAGTTCGATGGTGAGTACTGTCAACCGAAGTCACCAAGCTGGAGTACGGCCTCTTCAAGTGCGAACGAGTAATCCCGGGGCTGCATTAGATGCGACCATCCTATTTCTGAATTTCCTAATATTGTTGGGTAGTGGTGACAAGGCCGTAAACACCAAAAGAAGACACAGACTTGATGGTACTGAAATTAACTCTTTATTGGGCTGACTTGCGCCGGCAAAAGAACTAAGCAACTCGGCGGCGGCGATAGCAACAAACGCGCTCGTCGATCGTCGAACAGAGAATGCCCGTCACACTCGTCAACGCTCAATTAAAGGCTACTCAGAACAATCTAGGTAACGTCGTAAACTGCTACCATCACAACTTGGAACATTATAGAAACATACGCGAGTGGCCGGAATCTTCGAGACAGATCTCGGCGCATCTTGCTGGACAAAGAAACTGATAACGCGTCGTATCGCGACAACGAGCATGAATAAACACGAGATACAGAATTGATACGCGTGAAAGAGTCACAGTAACAAGGTCGCATGCCGACGGCTGTTAAAGAACAGTAAATGCAGTTTTGAAGGTTTCGCTTCAATATCAACCGCTTGCCTCCCTCTCGGCCACTTCTCATTTAGAGTTTGTTTTATTGAAACACATTTCATAACATACATCAAACTCGGAGGTATAGGTGCATCGGCGTTGATTATTAGCCATTGTTCGCTTAGCCTTACTTTACTTGTGAGTGGCTTCCACGGATGTGAGCGCACATGTGCATTTCTAATTCCAAATAGATATATTGTGATTTTTGACCACATCTTGACGCAGGCATTCTATGTACAGTGTTCTGGGCGGTCCTATACCATTTTGCTTCCCACTTGCAGACATCAGCTGCTCAAGTTTCAGGTTGCTTCTAATCGTCATTCAACCGGAGAAAGTAACTTTGTTCGATTGCATGCCTTAATTGCAAGTACAGGTTTACATAGAGAAGAAAGAAACCACTGTGCCTTTCCTTGGCGAAAACACCGTGCTAACCCACCTAGCAAATGACACCAAACCGCGGCAAACAGTGATTTTCCATGCCTTAATTAGTTTAAGCTGAATATGCCTCAGTTATATCTTTAGTTCTTGGCGTTTTTATGCTTTTAATAATGCCAAAACTGTTCAACGTTAAGACTCGGTATAAATGCAGCTTTATGTATGAAGGCATGTTCTACCCACAGCTTCTCAATCTTTGAAAAAAGCCTTTCATCACATGCAAAAACTGATGACATTTGAGTTCAGATCCACAGACTTTAAGTAATCATGACACTTCACCTAGATTTTGTGAATTTGATTAACTTGGCTCTTACTAGTGATAGGGTTAGAATTTTCGATTCCCTCAACGTTTCCTTAGGTTGTGAGCCAGTTTCCTTTAAGCCCTAAAGCCCTGAACACTATACGTGCCTTGACAACTTCACTATTTCCCTGCAGTTTCATAAAACGCTTGCTTCACGCAGAAGACTGAAACCTTTTCTATAGCCAGTCAATTCTTCCATATTTTCCTAGATGCGACTGCTTAATTACTGCAAGCTTTCTAAAAATGTCCAATCAATTAACATATCTTCTGGCGGCCACTACTGTGCGTATCTTCTCTCAGAATGCATATTGTATCTCAAAGGAGCATGTTTGATTGCATTTGTTTGCAATCTAGGTCGGCGTGGATTTCTTTTTGATTTCAACGGGGATATCACCCACCTTTTGCTCATTAATCCAGACATATCTCTTCACATCAACGCACGCTATGCGTATTTTTGTGCCCTGTCTTATTTTTTAAGCTCACGGCTTGTTCTTTATTACCGTGCGTCATTCCTTCATAACCCCACAGTTGTGGTATATAATAAAGAAAATTCTTTGATAGGTTCTGGGGATTACTTTGCGCGCCGAATAGTTGCATTAAGAACTTTAAAGCATGATCACCGCAGCATTTTGCAAAAAAAAAAAAAAACATTTACATGCACCGCCACACTTCAGCCTCTAGAATATATAGCTGTAGTGTACCGCTTCTTGAAATTCGTTTGAAGAGGGTGATTTCGCCACGGCCATGGGCCCCGACGAGCGGTGGCGCTGCGGCAGCCGCACTGCCGGTTTTACCATATCGTTAAGTTTCACAGCGTGCACGTGTGTTGTATCTAACTGCACAATGATTGCTCTGGGTCTGTCAAAGGGCATTCCATTCTATATACGTTCTATATAAGTAGTTTTCTGTTTAATAGGACCGCAACAAAAGGAAGTACGCGGCATTCTCCAGTTTTTTTAGGAGCGCTTCTTTTTTTCCGAAATGAATACCAGAACTGGGTTAATTAAACCGGTTCTCGGAGATAAACACTCGGTAATAATTTGCACGCTGCCACATTCGGCCAAAGGAACATACGCGTAGGTTCATTATTCCTTCAGTACTGCAATGCCCCGACACTGGGCGTATATGAGAACTGCACGAGGAGATCATCGTCAGCGTTGGGAATTCAGCGTTCTTGAGTTCAGCTAGTTATCCTGCCCGCACGTGCAAAATGATTAGCAGGCCGATATCTGTTCTAGTTTCCGGGGCTGAATATCTAAAAACAGTGTATTTTACCGCTTCAAAACCTATCACAATCTGCTTTGAGTTCTTCGACGGCAAAATATTTCATGTGTTTCCTCTGCCGAGTCCCTCTTTTATACCGATACCGAAGAGCGGTTGACCACTTGAAACAGAGAGCGACACTTCACGCGAAGAGATTAATAATCGCGCTGCTGTGAGCCAGGCTTGGTAAATTTGCTCTCATAAGAATTGCTGCGAACCTTTGTTGCTGTTGTTGTTCCATATATTATGCCTTACTCAGCATGTGTTGACATCGCATGGACAAATTGTTCGCAGTGCTTATATGAATTGCTCACCAATGAAAACCAACAATCAGTTAATAAAACATAAATTCAATTCGTTTAGTCGTACAAATAGAATTCACTAACTTCTGCAAATTTTATTTGCAAGAAAAAAATTTTTTGCGCCACAGTTAAATGCCCCATTCTGAAATTTCAGTGTCGGCGAGCGAGAAATCACAAGCATTCGTCTGAGAGGTGGGTGCCAGCTGGAGTTTCTTTTTTGGCATAGGAGACTGTGGATGATCAAATTCTCCGGGAAACATTGACACCTATTATGGAAATCGTGTTTTACGGCTGGGTTAAGCGAGGCCAATTATATCAATGCCTTTATAAGGCCATAGTTTTTCGCAGAACCTTTCTGTCCTCAGAAGGTGTCACACCCTGCCTGTGGAATAACGACTGTATTTATGACTAAAAAAAATAATATATATGGTACAGGATGAAAAAATGTCCTTATGTAAAAAATATTGTTGATGTGGAGTAAGTAGTTAACTATGGCAAGAAAGATATTCAATTAGACGTCGAAGTAGCAACCTATGTCAATATATTTTGCAGACGTCTAAACAGCCACGAAAGTCGAAATTGCACAAAATACGTCCAATTTAATCAAAAAGCTTGCAAATATGTTTCAAAGTTTTAATGTCAGGCCTCGTCATTGCCTTACAACATCGAAAACATAGAGTAAGGAGTAATAGAGGAAAAAGTAGTAAAACATTAAAAGAGGAAACGGGACTGCAAAGAGGCACTGCCTTTTGCACTGTTGTAAAAGAGCGTATCAGAAATTTTGATGTGTCTAGTGCTGAAATCTTAGATGCTTTGGATGAACGAAGTATATCTACTTTGCTGAAGTTAGCATTGTATATGATCACCATGATGTATTGAAAGTCAAAAGCTTTTTCTTCTGCCCTCCCAATACTAAATTGTGCTATTATACACAGCCATGTATTTTACTATTACCACTGTAAGTACCACGGAGATCACATTAATCTGGTTATAAAAGCTAAAAAAAACCGTTAGTAGTCAACACATGCTTCTAGCAAACAACGTTTTACATCTTTCTAAAATTCCCCCTTTTATCTCCGTGCATATTTAAATAGCTGAGAGAATTTATAATATAGTGAAATCTACAGCGATACTTTCGAAAGTAGATGTATATCATGTGTTTCAGCAAGCACTTTTAATAATTTCTTTTATTTAGGTGCAATTAGAGAAGAAATATTTGAAAGAACACACTTTCCCGCGCGCCGGAGAAAATGTCCTGCAAATTTTAGCTATTTATAATCTAAACAACAAAAACCTAATAATTACCTTCACGTAGTTAACCGCAATAGAAAGTTCGATATCGGAAAAGCGTTGGTCCCATATTCATTTTTTATACGAACAAAAACGCATTTTTTAATGCGTGTCAGTGTGAAGAATCCGAAGTTTCTTCACGTAAGAATCCGAAACTAAGCTCGTGAGACATACAGAAAGCCCGATACGTATGCGACCACTTCTGGTGATGTTATGAAATGTCTACGGTGCAAGAGTCTAACTGCCTGCTCTACTGTGGCGTGTCATCAACTTCATTTCGCTCCGTCTGTGAGAAAAATAACTAGTACGCTGACGAAATGACCGGCAATTCTCGTGCATCAAGCCTGGATCAAAAAGAATACTTATGACGTGGCGCAAAGCCGGTTGCGGTACGAACCGAATGCCATAGCCAAAGCTCAGGTTGGCACCACAAATTGCTTCTGCCAACCTTTCTGTGCCGCTCTTGCGCTCACTTTAAGTTTTGTGCTGAAAAAACTGCGTCAGACTTCTTTGTGCAGCAGGTCATTAGAAACCAACTTTGTTTTCCTTTTGTCCACTGATATGACATCATTTTGCCCACGGTTTCGAACTCGGCGCTGAGGCTAACAACCCAACTCCGATGGAAGAACAGTTCATTACTGCTCTCAGTTAACTAGCTGCATAGTTGGGACAGTTTTGCAGTGTAATATGTCCACCTCGGCTAATGGTTTCTTCCCACAAATATTTTGTGTTTAAAATTGACGATTTTCAGAAAGGTTTCAAATAATTCAAAACGTTCAGAAACACCTAGCATGTCTTAAATATGAGGTTGAAGCTGATGGTGCTAACTGTTTAGTAGAGTGTCACAATGCTTACGTGCACAAGCCAATAAAATTCAGTGCAGCATTAGTACGAAACCTTTCAAACAGCAATTTATGCAAACTGCAAGAAAGATACTTGAGCTGAGAAAAAGCAGCAAGAAGACGAAAACGGAGATGTCGCTGAAGACGACGAAGTTGTGAAGACGACAAAGTGGACGAAGCTCGAGCTCTGGCTTAAGAACGCTGGCCTTCGTAGCACCAACTATAACACATATTTCAATGAAAACCACCTAAACCACCTCATTACAAAAGAAATATAAGAATATTAGCACCATACATTGGTTATATACGCATGATTGATGTTTGAATTTGTGTGAAGATACATATATTTTAGTTCCCTTTCGTTTCTTTTTATTTCCCTAAGGTATTGTAAATGAAACATTTTATTTAGGATTATTAGAGGTGGCCGTCTCCACTGCTAGAGATTAAACCATATATTCGATATGTTCTTTCTTTTCAGTGACTACTTTTCTGTGACCTAACTCGAAGACATGGTGCAAAACTGCGTCTACCTGCAGGAGCAGGTATGGCAATATGCTTCTACTATTTAGTGAAGATACATTAAAATATCTTATTGATGGCTTAATTTGAACGTAGGCCAAAAATATTTCACAACCTAGATTATCACTCGGAAACTAGCCAATCTTATGTTTTGCGGAGAGATAAATCGAAGAGCTCTCTAGGTTTCACAATATAGGCACAGGCTTAAGACATAGATGAGTGTATCGGTCGAGACGGCCAGTGAACCAAAAAAGCGTTTATTGCAGAAGGTACAGTGCTTTTATAGCTGAAGGGGGTGTGGCAAACAAGGCGCGTATCTTAATCTTGACGAACATGATAAACGGTCGCGCCAGGCATGGCACGTGCGTCATTCGCGATACATCTTCCCTCCTGTGCAGAATAGATGCGAAGCACTTGGTTGAAATTTCGGTCGTACCGCAGGCGTTGGGGTGGTCTGGTATCTCTGGTGGATCGGCGCAGTGGAGGAGCCTGCGGAGCTGTTGAGCTCACAGACGGTCCAGTCGTTGTCACTTGTGGCGGTGCCTGCGGAGAGGTCCCGGAGCTCACAGACGACTGTCCTGTTGCAACGGGTGTTGTGGGTTGCAGCGCTGCACTTGGTGGTTCGCTCTCCGAGTAGCCACATTCGGTGGCTTCTTGCTGGAACAGCTCGCCAGTTCGAAGTAAATCCTGTCTGTTGCGTCATAGCACGCGGTGGTCCTCGGTAACTACTTGATAAGACCTCGGTGCAACTGTTCCGGTTACTTGAGCGCGGCGATTCCATGTCCTTTCACTCACCCTCACGACATCGCCGGTTTTGAGGGGTGGTAGCATTCTGCCTCGAGTGTCTTCCTGAGCTCGTTTGAACACCGGTCTGCTTGGCTGCAGCCGGAAGTCTGGGAGCCGCGTGCGAAGTCTCCTTCCCTGCAGCAGTTCACCAGGGGAGCGGCCATCTTCGAGCGGAGTGGATCTGTAGCCGAGCAACCCGAGCCAGAAGTCCTCCTTTGTCTCATCCGTTTTCTTTAGGATCCTTTTCACTGTCTGGACCCCCTTCTCGGCGAGTCCATTCGAGCGCGGGAACTCTGGGCTCGAGGTGACGTGGTCGAAGTCATACCTAGATGCAAAAAGAGCAAATTCGTAAGGCGAAAACTGGGGCCCATTGTCCGTGTGGACTTCAATTGGAATCCCGTATCTTGAAAAGATGGCGCTCAACTATTCAATGACTGCACTGGATGTTGTATGAGTCAGCTTTTCTACTTCCGGGAAGTTGGAACAGGCATCAAAAACGGAAAGGTATGAGCTTTCTCCATGTTGAAAAATGTCAACGCCTACACGGTACCATGCATGGTCCGGTGTAGGTCTGATCATAAACGGCTCGCTTTGCTGTTTGTAAGCGTATTTTCGGCAAACTGCACAGCTCTGTAACAGCTGTTTAGATCGGAGTTCAGCCCCGGCCAGAACACTAGGCCTCTGGCTCTTGCCTGGCACTTGTTCAAGCCCACGTGTCCTTCATGAATGCGTTGTAGAACTTCCTTTCTCATTGACTTCGGAACTACAACTTTAGTGCCTTTAAGTACAATTCCTTTAATCAATGACAGCTCGGATGCGAATGGCTTCATTATGCCCAAAATTTCACCTTGACCATTAATATAGCGTATCACTGACTGCAATTCCGGATCTTTTGCCGTTGCGTCGGCCAGACGGCCCAGCGTTTTTGCGCTTACCAGGTCTGACAAGACTCCAACTGCGTGGACTTCAACGTCTTCGGTGTCATTTGGGTAGTCCTTGGGTCTCTGCCCTTGGAGCCCTTGATAGCATGTCTGCGAGGAAGAATTTCTTGCCTGGTACATACCGAAGGTCAAAGTCATAAGGAAGTAGCCTAAAAAAAAACGTTGAAGCCTGGGTGACATATTACTGATTCCTTTTGTTGCAACACCAATCAGCGGGCGGTGGTCAGTTTCGATTACAATCTTGCGTCCGTACACGCAGTGATGAAATTTTTCACAGCCGAACGTTATCCCCATCGCTTCCTTTTCAATCTGCGAATACCTCTGCTCTGGGCTGGTCATTACACGCGACGCATAAGCGACCGGACGCCAGTTTTCCCCGTGACGCTGTAAGAGTGCAGCCCCCAAACCATTCTTTGATGCATCTGCCACAATTTTAGTTTCTTTGGCTGGGTTAAAAATAGCTAGGAGAGGTGCACTGCTAAGCATGTCGCAGATCGTCCTCCACTCACTAGCGTGATTGTCGGTCCACTCGAACACAGAGTCCTTTTTGATGAGGCTGCGGAGAAGCGTAGTACGTTCTGCTAGATTGGGCAAGTACTTGATGAAATAATTGGCTACTCCTAGCATTCTGTGCACCGCTCCTTTGTCCGTTGGGCACGGAGTCTCCCTCAGTGACTCAGTTAACGCTGGGTTAGGCTTTATTCCATGCTGGCTAATGACATCACCCAGGAATTCAATTTCCGTCACGCCAATCTTGCACTTTTCGGCATTGAAAGTTAAGCCGGCTTTTTTTGCCACCTGCAGCACGTTTCGTAGGCGTGCATCGTGTTCTTCCTTAGATGCGGCCCATATCAGAATGTCATCTATGTATATTCTTACACCTTAGCAGCGGTCAAATATTTGTCAGAATTTTCTGGAATACTTCCGGGGCTGATGAGATTCCGAACGGGAGCCTTAAAAATCGGTAGCGGCCGAATGGAGTACCGAACGAGCATATAGTTGCTTTGTGGCGTCATCTAAAGGTACCTGATGAAACCCAGACTTCGCATCGAGGAGCGAGAAGTACTTAGCTCCGGCTAGCTCAGCTTCTATGTCCTCGCGTCTCGGCATCTGGTAGTGCTCTCGCTGTATACACTCGTTGATGCTTCTAGAGTCCATGCAAACACGTAGTTTTCCGTTTTTTTTTTCACGATAACCTAGGTGCTCACCCAATCTGTTGGTTTCTGGACCCTCTCAATGATGCCACTTCGCTCCATGCGCTCCAGCTCCTCCCTCAAAGGCTTCCTCAGCGCTAAGGGCACCCGTCGAGCTGGCTGAACAACAGGCGTCGCATCCTTTCTTAGGACCATTTTGTACTGGCGGCTCACGCAGCCGGTTCCCTGAAAAAGCTGGCGAAATTCATTCAGAGCGTCCTCACTGCTGCTGGCGGTGGTGCTTCCTGCTTTTACAGCGTCCACAGCACGCGACACGAGATCGAGGGACTCGCTTGCTAATAGTCTCAGTATGGCTTGGTTGCCCTTTTTCACGACGTAAAAGTTGATGTCTTTAGACCGGCTGTTCACGATCACTGGTAGTCTTGCCACACCGAAGTGCCGAATGACACCACCACTGTATGATCGGAGCACCGAAGAGCTCGGTTTCAAATCACCTGCCGTTTTGCACCATCGGTAGATAGAGTACGGTAGTAGGTTGGCTTGGGACCCCGTGTCCACTTTGTAATGAACTATCTGGTCCGCCACTTTTGCCTGCACTACCCAGTCTGCCTTGGCGTCAATGCTCGAGACTGTTACATCGAGAATATCGAAGCTTTCTTCTTCCTCGCCAACTTCTCTGATTTGCGGGCCCTTTTTGCAGCAGGCTGCGAAATGGTTAGCACTCCCGCAGACGAAACAAGTTTTGCCGAACGCTGGACAACTGCCGGGTATCGCGTGAAAACTGTTGCACCTGGCGCATTTTCGAGATAGCTTCTTGGCTAGCGGTCCTTGCTTCTCGGACTGTTCCCAGGCTGATGCGTTTTGTACTGTTTGCCCCGCGCTGTGAACCTGCTCGGACTGCTTCTTGACGAGCGCTACATGCTTATCAGGCTGTGGCCCCCAGGCCTTGTTTTGTAGCGAAGCTGCTTCCTCCGCTTTGCAAATCTGCTCAGCCTTGACAAGCGTCAAGTCTTTTTCCTTGAGCAATTTTTCACGCAGTTTCGAGTTGTTAGTACCAAACACTATTTGGTCACGGATGAAAGAATCGGCAAGCCCCAAAAAATTTCATCTTCTCGCTTGCTTCCTCAGGTCTCGCAAAAAATGCTCAAATGGCTCCCCTTCGCCTTGCACTCTTGTCCGGAATATGTACCGCTCATAAACTTCGTTCTGTTGCTCCTGGCAGTAATCCTTGAACTTCTTAACAACGGTAGCGTAGTCTTGCTTATTCTCGCTCTCGAGGAAAGAAAAGTTGTTAAATACCTCTAGTGCGTCGTCTCCGGCAGTGCTGAGCAGCAGTGCTGTTTTGGCAGCTTCGGATCGGGGCTCTTTTGAAGATTCCGTCGCTTGCAGAAAAAGCTCGAATTTCTGCAGGAACAATTACCAGTTCTTGACGATATTCCCCGATAGTCGCAATGGTTCAGGAAGCTTCAGCAGTTGTTCCATCGTGGTTTATCCTCAGTTGGCAGGTCCCCGACGTGGTCCCACTTCTGACACCATGTATCGGTCGAGACGGCCAGTGAACTAAAAAAGCGTTTATTGCAGAAGGTACAGTGCTTTTATAGCTGAAGGGGGTATGGCAAACAAGGCGCGTATCTTAATCTTGACGAACATGATAAACGGTCGCGCCAGGCATGACACGTGCGTCATTCGCGATATAATGAGCAGACGTTCCCCTCGAGCTCGTTACGGTTGATGTAGCCATTTCCGAGTAACGGCATGTACTATCCGTCACACATCTTTTGGTGTTGTCGTGGGTGGGTTTCTTCACCTGCTCACACCTTCGAGCATCAACATGGATTTCAAAGCGGTCTATCAGTACCCCGAATGCAGCTTCGGCTCAAAGTAGCCTGAATTCATGCACATCGCTACCCAAAAAGGCCGGCAGAGCGTCGACCACCGGATCCGCATCACAAGGCCAATATATGAGACCTTTGGCTCCGAGTCTATATCCCCCACTGCGAACACTACCTGAAATTCATATGGGCGTGTTCGAAGACATGGAAGTTTGGCTAACGATCACCCACGTGTGACTTCACCTGTAATGTTTCAAGCGACGAAAATAATACGCAGTTGTTAGATTCTTAGTTGATTTGCAGGCGAATACAGCGCTGGTAACAATGACGGTCTGGCACACAGGCGCTGTGCCAGTATTTTACGTCCGTTTTTCTTGTCCGTGTTACTATTGCTTTGTATTC
Source organism: Amblyomma maculatum (assembly GCF_055883805.1). Lineage (NCBI taxonomy): Eukaryota > Metazoa > Arthropoda > Arachnida > Ixodida > Ixodidae > Amblyomma > Amblyomma maculatum. Next base: position 159,841,770 of record NC_139353.1, on the reverse strand, counting down.
ATCTGCATCACGAAAATAAGCTGAATTGAATATAAGGTACCATTAATGAGACTGTGAGGACATGGACTTGTGGACGCCTCCCTAAAGCTGATTGCCGTGAAAAAGCTAAGACTGCAGTGCACTACATGGTTGGTTGGTTTGTGGGGTTTAACGTCCCAAAGCGACTCAGACTATGAGAGACACCGTAGTGGAGGACTCCGGAAATTTCGACCACCTGGGGTTCTTTAACGTGCACTGACATCGCACAGCACACGGACGCCTTGCTTTTCGCCTCCATCGAAAAGCGGCCGCCGAGGCCGGGATTCAATCCCGCGTCCTTGGGCGCAATAGTCGAGCGCCGTAACCACTGCGCCACCCCGGCGGGGTAGTGCACTTCATGAACCAGGCCGCTGATAATAGAGTAAGACCTATAAACCGGTTTATCCAGAGCATTGTTGTATAGAAGACTAAAAATGAAAGTGAGCGGGCACAATTTTAAGACAGGGCCAGACTTTTCAAGCGTGCATATTCCTCCAGGAAGAGGAAAATTTTTGCCATACTTTGGGGAAAACAGAAGCCGCTGGCGGCCCTAGTGCGTGGTCTTCTACGCTCTGTTGCTCGAAGGTGACTGCAAAGAAGATAATGTTAAAAAAGAAGAGTGCCTGTCGAGCAACCAAGATGTAAAAGGCTTTGGGTCGTCGCCTTGTCTACGTCCCCACATTATTACACGGGTGTTTTGCTCGAGGTGATCCCGACCATTGACACATAGAATTTACAGGCGTTCGGGACGCTTTTCAAAGACTTCTTTTTGACTTCGTTGTCAGGCGTCGTCCAGGAAAAAGTGCAATAGGCTGCTTAACAAAAGAAGTGCATCGATACTCCCCATCGGCTTGTCAAAATATCCATTATGCTCTGTCCTCCCTCTGTCAGGCATCTGGTTACAATGTCAGCGCACAACTCTGGCAGGGAAGCAGTGGAGCCTCCCTCACGAGCCCGTAGCACCAACTACCAGCTACCACGGAAGGGTGCAGTGTGGCGTGCTCCGGACTGTCGATCCCACACTATTACTGCGACGAATCTCGGCATCTTTACAAGGAGTGCCCTTAACGCCTTGACGGCCTGTTGGGCGACTTCTGCCCTCAGAATCGCGAATGCCCAATTGCAAGAGAATATCACTGGTAGGCACGCCAGAACACGAATATATGCGGCCGCCAATACTTTAGATAATTGTCGCCTTTGAGCTGCCGATTTCCGAGCCCCGGTCGGGTCACAGGGTACGAGAAACACCTTCCTTCCAGTCAACACTGGGAAAACAATCTTGTGGTATCCGGAGTCAAGCTTGCTGAGGTCGGGACTTGTGAAGATTTTCCACGAGATACGGCGATACATCGCTCGAGGACAGCAGCGACAGCAGACGACGGCTCTGTCAGACTGGTGTATAAGGACGATTAGATTCTACCTGACAGCTTTACTTGGTTACGGCTCAAATTGTTCAGTAATACACCGCAACTTCTATGATATAAGGAACATTAAGATTAGATGGTTGGAAACTAGCATTCCCACTGCTGCGGGTCACTAGATTACGCCTGCTTTGTGGTTGCGCACCTCTAACTGACCTCAAAAGTGTCATTTAAGTCGGTGAAATTGTAGTCTTGTAAGCGTGTCCGTGCAGTGACCTTGGGCGAGGAAATTCTGCAGACATACGGAGCTGGAGACCTGCAAGAAGCAGACCAAAGGCTGTTAAGTCAGAAGTTTAACGGATTGTTACTCGGCGTATCGTCGACCAGCACAGCAGGGGTCCCTCCCTTCCAACTTCCCCTGTCTATCCCTACTTCATTTAGCACACTCCAATGCGGCGTATCTTGTGTACACATATATTACATCACTACGGCAACGTTGAGAATGACCACCTGCCGCTGCTTCTTGTGAAGGGAACAGCCATCGCACGCGATGTCGTAATGTAATTCGAGCGTCGTCATCGGGAACTTTGCCAAAGAGAACCAGCACCTTGCCAAGAGCATAAATCCCGCCCTTCTTTAATCGATATCGATCAATGGGAGGCCTTATCTGTGCTCCCTATAACAAGAGCCCTCAAGATGAGGCCCCTGTATGCAACGCTCTCACAAATCTAAACTGAATGCCTGTCATTCACACTATTAAATTTATAATCTCGGTTCTGGCAACAGGTACTGCAGATTTGCCACGAGGTCCAAGGTCTGACAAAATCCTATGTACAGATATCGCATAATAATCGACATGGCAGCGGCAGCACCCATACCACCTTTCGCTGAAGAAACGTGACGCCATTAAAGCGAAAGTTGACAAATCGCTCACCGGTAAATGGTATTATGCTGTTCAAGACAGCTGGAGTAACTTGTGATTCCAGGGGGAAAAAGAGGCAACAATACGCAACGGTTTTATTAGGGTTGAACAACTTGCATAAAAAAGACATTTCAATTCTATTCAGTCGTTCAGTCGTGTCCGACTCTTCGTAACCCCACGGACCATATCAAGCAACGCTTTCCGGTCTCTCATTATCTTCCTAACATCACACAACTTCGTCTGCAGCGCCTCGAGGATGCCTTCTAACCATCGCGTTCGCTGCCTACCCCTTCTCCGGTGACCCTCAACCTTTCCCAACATCAAATCTTTCTCCAACGACTCTTCTCTTCTCATCAGATGACCAAAGTAGCTGAGCTTTAACTTTAAAATTTGTCCCTCCAATGAGCAGTCAGAGTTTATGGTCGACAATATCGACTGATTTGATTTCTGGCCGTCCAAGGAACTCTCAACAGGCTCCGCCAGCACCACAATTCAAACGCGTCAATTCTTCGGCGGTCAGCCTTCTTTACAGTCCAACTCTCGCATCCATACATCACAACTGGAAAGACCGTAGCACGAGTTATACGGAACTTGGTTGGCAGACTAATGTCAGTGCTCTTTACTAGGAGGTCAAGGCTAGCCGTGGCTCTCTTTCCCAGAAGCAGGCGTCTCCTAATTTCATGGCGGCAGTCTCCTTCCGGGGTAATCTTGGAGCCCAAGAGAAAATATGTCACAGCTTCCATGTTTTGTCCCTTGATGCTCCAGGACTTGATAGTGCAAGACGCCATGATCTTTGTCTTTTTAATGTTCAGATTAAGACCAAACTTCTCACTCTCTTCTTGTACGCGCATCAGAAGTCGCTTTAGTTCCACTTCACTTTCTTCCAATAAAGTGGTATCATCCGCATATATAAGGTTGTCGATACGTTTCCCAGCAATCTTCACTCCAGCTGAAGACTCGTCCAGACCGGCCTTCCTCATGATGCACTCTGCATATAGGTTAAATAGGCAGGGCGACAGTATGCAGCCTTGCCTCGCGCCTTTCTCAATCGGAAACCAATCAGTAAGACCATGCCCAGTTCTGACTGTGGCCTCTTGTCCTTCTTACAGGTTCCTGAGGAGACAGATGAGGTGAATTGGAACTCCCATTTCTTAGAGAGCTTGCCACAATCTGCTGTGATCTACGCAGTCAAACGCTTTCGCGTAATCATTAAAGCAGAAGTAGATAGGTTTCTTGAACTCTCTTGCTTTTTCCATGATCCAGCGATGGTTGGCAAACTGGTCTTTAGTTCCTCTGCCCTTGCGAAACCCAGCTTGCACGTCCGGAAGCTCCTGATCCGTATACTGCTGCAGCTTACCTTGGAGAATTTTCAGAATCACCTTGCTAGCATGCAAAATAAGCGCGATCGCGCGGTATTTGGAACAACCTTTGGCACTGCCTTTCTTTGGAATGGGAATGTGAACGGACCTCCTCCCATTCTGTGGCCACTGCACCGTTGTCGAAATTTGCTGACATAATGCATACAGTACGGTAACAGCGTCATGGTTGAGGTTTTGAAGCATCTCAGCTGGAATGCCATCAATTCCGCCAGCTTTATTCTTAGCAAGGCTGGCTAAGGCCCATTCAACTTCAGTCTTCAGGATGCCCGGCTCGAGATCAGTAATTACATCTGTCTTATGTTGGATTTGCAGATCCGGGTCCTTCTTTTACAGTTCTTCTGTGTATCTTGAAGACATAGCACAAAAAAGACGGGGACAACACAGATGTAGACAGGACAGGCGCTAACTGACAATTCACAATGAGTTTTATATAATCTGTTGATAATGCTTTCCGGCCCCCTTGTTCCTTTTTGGTTTCTCCGGGTCAAGATTGTCGGCCGCCCTTTGTCAAACTGTATCTGGTCGTAGTATAAGGCCCCTTGATTGTCACGTGAGTTTTGACATAAATTGTGCTGCGGTTTTCCTCGAAAATAAAGTTGTCAGTTAGCGCCTGTCCTGTCTACATCTGTGTTGTCCCCTTTTTTTTTTGCGCTATGTCTTCAAGAAACTGCTACCAACTAGCCCAAACCAAACATCTGTTGCTTCTGTGTATTCCTGTCACATCTCCTTTATCTATGAGGCTTCAGTGAGGTCCCTGCCTCGTTCATCCTTTATCACGTCCAACTTAGCACAGAAGCTTCCTTTTATATCTTTGATTTCCTTATACAGAGCTCTTGTGTTCCTCAGTTGGCTGTTGTCCTCAAGTGCTTGGCACTGTATGTTCAGGAAGACATTCTTATCTCTCCTTGTTATTTTCTGAAAATTCGCTTTGAAAACCTTCAATCTTTCCCCATAACTTTTACCATCCTCCTTTCCTCAGCTCTTTGCAAAGCCTCTTCGGATATCCAGTTTGCTTTCTTGCATTTCTTTTGCTATGGAACTACCTTAGTATACAACTTCTTGTATTATATCACGAACATCAGTCCATGTCTCTTCAGGCTCTTTGTCTTCTACATCTAATTCTTGAAATCTATTCCTCACTTCCACAGCATATTCTGATGGAATTTGATCCAGATCATAACTGAAAGGCCTTCTAGTTTTCTACGTTTTCCTCAATCGAAGCTTAAATTTGGCAACAAGAAGGTGGTGATGGGTGCCAAAATCGGCCGCAGGCCTTGTTTTTACTGCTTTTATAGCACTTCTTCGTCTCTGCCGGCAAAGAATGTAATCAATCTGATTTCTGTAAATACCGTCCGGTGACGTCCATGTGTACAAGCGTCTCTTGTGCTGTTGAAAGTGAGTATTCGCTATGATCAGGTTGTTTTCTTGACACAACTCTACTAGCCTCTGCCCAGTTTCATTTGGCTCACCAAGACCGAGCTTGCCTGTAATTTCGGATATTTCTTCACTTTCCACCTTAGCATTCCAGTCTCCTGCGAGCAAAAGGACGTCTGATGATGGAGTGCGGTCTAAAACGCATTGCAGGTCAGCATAAAATCTCTCTACGTCAGCTTCTTCAGCAGTAGTGGTTGGTGCATAGACTTGGATAACTGTTATGTTTAAAGGGTGACCTTGGGTCCGAAATGAAATCATTGGGTCGTTTTTGGGGTTGTACCTTACCACTGCTTTGCTCAATCTTCTGTTTACAATGGGAGCGACCCTATTCCTTAACCTGAATTCGTGCCCCCAGTAAAAGACATATGTGTCACCGGAATTAAATTCTCCCATTGCGGTCCACTTGAGCTCACTGATACCCAATATATCAATGTTCAATCTGCCCATTTCTCTTTTGACAACATCAAGTTTACCTTGCGTCATAGATCTTACGTTCCATTTTGCTATGTGATATATCTCCTTGCAACATCGTACTTTCCGGTCGCTTCCCGACACACCCACAACTGAGCGTCCTTTCGGCTTTAGCCCAGCCGCTTCAGTCGTACTGGAGTTACTAGGAATCTCCCTTTGCTCACTCCCAGCAACATGTGGGACGCCTCCCAACCTGGGGGGCTCATCTTCCGGCGCCATATCATTAATGCTATTGTGACTGGCCTTAGGGTTTTCTTGTCAGGAAATACTGGAATGGGTTGCCATTACCTTCTCCAGTGAATCACATTTTGTCAGAACTGTCTGCCGTGACCTGTCTATCTTGGGTGGCCCTACACATCAGAGCTCACGACTTCATCAAGTTTCGGAAGCCCCTCCGCCACGACAAGGCAGTGATCCATGACATTTACCCCGCTCTTATTACGTGCTGATAATTGATGCTGATGCAGACTAATTAAGTGCAGGACCGACTATGTAGCGTCTATGTTTGCCCTTCAATAGGTCTCAAAAGAGGATACTAGTGACAATTCGACAAGAGAAAATGCTTTCATTACGTATGATGACTTGCATGAGTTCAAAATTGTTTCCGTGTTGTCTCTGCTGGATCTCGTCCACGTTTCAATGCACATTAGACACTGTTTTAGCCTGTCTAAAATAGCAGTCAGTCCTGGCAGACTTTAATGACATCACCATTTTCTGACAAACTAAACATCAGCACACCAAGAATCACACGTTATGCTTAGATGCGAAACTGGCGAAGAAGCCTGATAAGTGCCTTTGTCGTTTTGAGAAACATCGGTTTCTCGGATGATCAGCGCACGTAAATCCCTGACACAAGGTGTTATCCCTGACCCTACAATATCACTGGTGTCTCTAATTTTCAACATCCAAATAACAGTTTAGTATCTTTCAACGCGTTGGGCATCTGAGCATAATACCGGCGTTTTTTGTGGCATGTCTCTAGAATAAATAAGTAAATAGCAGCATTGCCTGTAGTTTATACATCAATCACTCCGGGGAGGCGGAGTGGTGACTAACAAGAAGCTTTCAGGGGGCTTTGCCAACAAGGTGACCTTGTAAACGTTGCTCACTTGTTTCTATACCATTTTGATGAAAAAGCGATCCTAAACGGATATAATAAAATTGAATTGAATTGAATTGAATTTCGTCTACGCTGACTCCAGCGACGTGGAGTTTAATGGAACACTGTTAGTGGGACAGGACGGCACAATACGACTTATCGCCTACACGAGCTGAACACCTTCCTGTTGAGAAAATCTATTCGGTGATAAAAAGGACGACTTATCGCTATCGCACCGTGAAATGAAGATATGCAGCTAAGGAAGAGCATTTCATTTGGTCTGCGATCATCGCTCGTTATGTTGGGCTAAACCTGTTCATACGAATGCCGAAATATGGCCTTCATTTGAAACGGTATGGCGTATTGATAGCCTCTAAGACGGGCGTGCCGCAAAAAATTATAGAACCGTCTATCACACAAGCCAGGGCATATAATTTGATATGGGAGATGCAGCGCTTAGGAACACATTGTGAACAGTACATTTTATGCCAATTTTGGTTTTTAGACAGATTACTTTATTCCCCTATTCCCAAAGCGAGAAAGTTATTGCACACTGAATGGGAATTATTACAGCAGAATAAGAATTCAACCCTACCACCTTGTCTATTGTATTGTGAACTGGGAGCTAATGATGTTTTACCGCGCCCTCTCTTTGAAGCTTTCTTATATCATGTAAGCCTTATGCATCTCAAGCAAGTGGCAACCATGTGCCCAATGTAAGAACAGCTATCGTAAAGCATACTGACCTCATGCCAAAGTTCATGGGGAAAATCTCTCTTATCACTGCTGATTTTCTCTAATTAGCCAACATTCACCTTTTGGGCTACTGGGGCTGCCGTGTTTCAAAGTTATTCCAGTGTACTCAACTGACGAGTGATATGACCACTAGCACAGGACTTGACTGCATATCATAGTGTAGTTTTACATTTTGTGGCACGCAAAAGCAGATTTTGTTGTTTTCCATGCAATTAGCTTGATTTTCGAAATGCATAGTTTTTGTCTTTTCTCCACCAGGCTAACCAAGGATGGTCTTATCGGGAAGGAAGAGTTATGAGCGATCACGGTATTGAAGCGCAAGAACGGTATGTGCACTAGCCTTGGTGAAACACAGATGAAAACGATTGAATTTATTGTACTAAGGACTCTGATATTTGCTTGCGTAGCATGGAATATGTTTCATACAATATTGAACCGAATTGATTTCTTCTTTACAATCTCAATTCCCACTAAGTTTGTTAGAACTGGCCTATTGTTGATTTGTGTAACCAAGAAATAAGCAGCATGTGTGATGCTTTTACATATTACAATGAAACTAGCTACGTAAAAAATATTTGTTCCATGATGAAAAATGCAGTTTTGTGATAACAGACGGCGTTCTAAGTTGTATGATATGGATGACGCGCCGAGTGCATAATGCAACAATCATTAGGTCTTGTGAGAAATTAGTGAAATGTCTAGAATTTTTTCAAGTTCACTAGGCCGAATATATGGAAACTTAGCAGTAGCCGTTACGTAGAGAGCGACCATGCGGTTACGAACTACTTCATGTCTTTTCTGCCTAGCGGAAAAGCATAGTGCAGTGCGTTGTATGAGTTTGATGCCAGCGCGAAAACTCGCAGTGCCTTTACAAATACCATTTCCTTACCCGTGCCAGTCCAATGGGCCTTTGAAAATGTACGCGGTAATAGTTGTGTGAGGCGCGCTTTATGTACTGGGTACAAACAGCCCATACGCAGGATGTAGAAAGACCAAATAACTGTTTAGTAATGAGTGCTGTCACTGGTGATTTCTTTGTAAGTCTTCCAGTGTGGCTGTGGTCCACCGATAAGGATGTTCTCACTTTGTAGAAGTAGGAAAGCTTAACTGTGTTTTGTCATGCAAAAAGCCACAGACAGTAATGTAAGAGCAATAAAAATGGCAAACGAAGAAAAAAAATCTATCCAATGCTTCTATATGAGAGTACACTTTGCATGTATTTTAGTATTAATTTATTTGCACAAATATATAATGTATGACCGCACAAATATTTTACCTAATACCGCTCCGCCAGTAAATGGAGACTCAATTTGTCATCACCGAAAAAAGGGTAGGATTCAAGCTTCTCATGAAGAGTACACGCGATGTCAAATTTAACAGCGCCTTTTCATTCCACGAATAAACCTTGCGTGTTATGTCACGTGGCTTAAACACCTCTACTCCTACACTTGAAGGTCAATTCTACAGTCATTATTAATTTAAACATCGGGAACAAGAAGACAAAGGACAAGATAAATGGAAGCTACAGTACAAGCGTCGACTCACAACTATGCCTAAGCCCAGATAGAAACAAATATGACGAAAACGAAACAATCACGTGAAACGACCCCTGGGTTCACCCGCTGCACAAAACTTCACTCAAAAAAGACATCTCTTTACTTGAAAAAGCAAGAGAAGTCTTACTGACACACTTATTTTCAGTAGAAATAAAATATGATTCAACTATCTCTCTCGTCATTTTTTTCTTTGTGGCTATACAAAATCCTAACCTGGTCAAACCTAGGAGTACACTTCTTCTTCTCCTTCTTCATTGTTTCACATGAATGGCAATGTGAGACTCGCAATGTTTTGTCCTTGCCACTTTCCAAGTTGTTCCGGTGTTTCAGTAGTCTCTTGTTAATACAGCGTCCTGTTTGTCCTATATAACAGGCTCCACAAGAGAGTCGAAGACTGTACACAATACCAGTCTTCCATCCAACAAATGGGTCTCTATGTTTCACCCCACATTCTTGCTTCCTTGATTCTCTTTCCCTCTGAATAGCCGGGCAAATCCTCTTCATCTTGAGCGGGGCGATCAAAGCGACGTCGACACCATACCTCTTGCCTACATTTTTGAGGCCATGTGAAATTCTGTGCGTGCTGGGAAAGGATTTCTTTCTTTCTTTCTTCTTCTTTCTTTATTCAATACTGCGAACCTTGTACAGGTCCAAGCAGGGTGGTAACATGGCAACAAAACAATAATAACAAAAGTAATAAACATCTGTCTGATTTCTGATCTCTGTCTGTGCGTTCCTTTAAAGCTCTTCAGTACCGGGCAACTGGCCTCATTAATAACCGACTCCCAATAACCGGCCTTTGCATTTCTTGTCAATTTTCTTTTCAAAATTGTTGCCCCCATGCCGTGATAGCAAGATTTCTTCAACGTATTTACCAAGCATGTGTTGATCATCCCATTCTTCACTTATTTGGAATGCCCCGAATTGGAGCTTAGCAAGGGCTTCACCGATCTCGGGTTTTGTTCCCAACAAACATGATCCTCACCGAACTGAATCAATAAATCTAATTACTGTAATCGATCGTCAACTGGTTTTAAGCTGTAAATTCCAGCCCGGATCCACACTCAGTAAAAAGGGTTTTGAAAGACAATAGACAAGAATTGCAAAGGCTGGTTATCGGATTCGGTTAATAATGAGGCCAGTTGCCGGATTCTGAAGAGCCTTAAAGGAACGCACAGACAGAAATCCCTGCCCAGCATGGGTGAGAAGAAGAGGAAGGTTGCGGTGGTACCGTATGTGCGCAGAATTTCACATGGCCTCAAAAATGTAGGCAAGAGGTATGGTGTTGACGTCGCATTGACCGCCCCGCTCAAGATGAAGAGGATTTGCCCGGCCACCGTAGTGAAACAAATCCGCATGAGTTACAATAATCTCATACAGATTTCTCATACTAAACTCATACAAATATCATTATTTCTCATATATTTCTCATATGATGAATGCGTTTAGTATGATATTATATGAGATTTGTATAAGATTAGTATGAGTCTAGTATGAGAATTTGTATGATGTTATTGTGACTCATAGGTTTTTTTCATTAGGGTATTCAAAGGGAAAGAGAATCGAAGAAGCAAGGATGTGGGGTGAAACATAGAGACCCATTTCTTGGATGCAAGACTGATGTTGTGTATAGGCTTCCACTCTCTTGTGGAGCCTGTTATATAGACCGTTTTACCGAGAGCGAGCAGGAGAGGAGGAAAATACTGTCTAACCAGATTCCTTGCGCCGGTCCATTGTTGCCTGTACCGAGTGGGCTGTGCACTCGTACGCTTCATGCATAGCAGAGAAGCCTTGTACCTCGGTATATTGTCGTTTGAGAGACCTAAATACCTTTATTAGAGCCCCTTTTAGTGGTAATGTCATCGGGACAGCAATGCGTGATCGTGGACTGCGTAAAGAATCAAAGAAATCGCAACAAGATGGCCGAGAGCGTATGCGGGAAGCATGCATCGACAGTCCGAGTCTGCTTGACCGCTTTCCAGTCTAACCTTATTTAATTCGCTTATGAACGTTTTATGTAAGCCAGATAAACTTAATACCAATGAAGGACTCACGAATAAGATGGCCACTTCACTTCCTCCGCCGTACATAGTAGCCACGCACGCCGGGCAGGCCGTGCCTCCCGCAAGCCCTCCGCGCCAACGATACGGTGGATCTTCTCCGCCAACGCAAGAGCGTGCTAAAATCTGTTCTTTAAACAATAAGCCGACAACAAAAAACAACTTTGCGGATTTCTGACCCATATCGTGTTTTGATAATTGCAATAAAAATAAGTTACGCACACATTGCCGCTGGTGCGGAGCGCGGCTCATCGTCTGCACGCATGCTGCTAAGGCATCACCAAGATTTAGTTCTTTTACTGATACTATGGGATCGGCAGTAAGCAGTTCCATGAGAAACCATTTACTCTAGCGCTGAGCAATTACAAAGCGTCGTCGGATGTGCCTTCGATGCGAAACAATGTAGGCCTAGCGACGACTAGGGAGTAGCGCTCGACGAGAGTGCCGTAGTCCGCCGCGCCAGCGGGCGGTGCTGCTTTCGTAAGCGCTGCTGTATTTGCTGTGAATTTGTCGTTTTCATTCATGGTGCCGCTGAGAGCGCACGTTTTTCGACGTTTTGCTCAACAATACGTCGTGCAAACGATGCTGCTATGACATACGGGACGGGGGTATACGATGTTGTCTCGCCGCAGGACGAACACCAAGGCTTTATAAAAACGTCGAGGGATGGTATTTTAGACCCTACTTCTTTTAAGTGCTAGTCTTGAACTGTAGTTTAACTTGAAAGTATACATTGTTGAAGCAGGACAGCTCGATCGTATATCGAAATGGGTCGCACTTCATGTTAAATCAATGCGGCGATAACTGGAAAGCATCTTCCTGAGTATCTGCATTCCGAATTCGGTAGCTGTCTATGCGGTTCATTCGCTGTGTATTTGTGTGTGCAGTTACCATTGCGATAATAAAATATAATTGAAAATACATGTATCGTGAAAGATATAACAGATACATCCTCACTGCCGAAGTGGAGCGCAGTCCTTCGCAGCCACCCCGGCCGCTGTGCTGTTTCCAACAGCAGCCGCTATGTCAAACGGATGGTATACGGTTTCCTGGCGCGCTCAAACAAAGCACAAATAGCATCAAGGTGTTGGATAGCTTTCACGCGCACCGCGAAACAGCACTTTTACACTGCCGCACCGCAACATCAACACGTACAGCACAGCCCAAGATGGCGTCAAGAGGCGCCGGAGCGGACATTCCGCAGTTTGGCTCATACGGGGCGCCACACTCAAACTAAGATGGCTGCACCCAGGCATCGAAACTAAAAACGTCTCTAGGACAAACAGGACGCTGTATTAAAAAGAAACTACTGAAACACCGGAATAACGTGAAAAGTGGCAAGGACGAAACATTTCTAGTCTCACATTGCCATTGATGTGAACCAATGAAGAAGGAGAAATATACTCCTAGGTTTGACCATGTTAGGTTGTATCGCCACAAAAAAGAAAAGATGACGACTGTTGAATCATATTTTATCTCAACGGACAATATGTGTGTCAGCAAGACTTCTGTCGCTCTTTCAAGCAAAGATATGTCTTTTTTGAGTGCGTTTTGTGCAGCAGGTGAACCCAGGGGTCGTTTCACGTGATTGTTTCTTTTTCGTCATATTTGTTTTTATCTGGGCCTTGGAGTAAATGTTTAGGCATAGTTGTGAGTCAGCGCTTGTACTGTGGCTTTCTTTTATCTTGTCCTTTGCCGTCTTGTTCTCGCTGTTTAAATTAATAATGAATGTGTACCAACTCGCACAACAAAGTATCTTGGTAAGTCAAATTTACAGCTCTGACGACCTTGGCTCGACAAGGTTAGTAAACTTCCTCTTTAATAGTTACACTATTTTCAAATGAAAAAACGTGGTGCTTCCATCTCATTGTGCTTATGGTTTAAAGGTAGCCTGTATGATAAGAAGATTAACCTTTTTTGCTTACACGGAGAATCGAGATTTTATCCGCGTCACAATGAGCAGTAAGTGGTCCTTTCGCCGGCCTTTGAAAGCTTCCCTGTCTATAGCTGAGGCTGACCTTCTAGTTCGTGATTAGTAGTGGGCTCGCTAGTTGATTTATAAGGCAGTTATACAAGGGATATCTCCTGGCTGACATGGGTGCCGAAATGAGGACTTCATTTTTGAGGGAAGAGTCGAAATTCAAGGAAGAGGCTGCAGAGCCTTTGGCCTGCGCCGTGGCCCTGAATTCTGAGAAGTTGCGGCCGCAGCAGATTTGTGTATAGCATTGTCTGATGAGTACCGGGCGCCCACCACCTACTACGGCTGCCACTGGTTTTCTTGGAGTTCACGATAATGCTCACAGGTCCAACATTCTACACGCAAAGAAACAATAAGCAAAGAAAACATTTGTAGTGCAAACGGGTAAATCAAGAGTCGATGATCATGTGACTGGAAATTTCTTCAGAAGACGACAAGATGTTCGGCAAGCAAATTTTCAAGTACAGTTCCTTGAAGCCTGTATGTCTGAAACTCAACCAGCAGTAGGCCGCGCATACACACTGTTCTAAAGGAAACCCAGGAGTCTGATTTGACTTCAGCTCCATGTTTATGACTAATATGAGGTCCATCACCTACTAAGGTAATTATTCAATCAAGAAAGCAAACAATCGATCAACCTCTACTGTGTATTAAAGATAGAAGTCTGCTTGCGTCATCCTGACGAGGAACTGAAGACAACTGTATTTTATATTTCTTTGTAAGAACTATTTATCTAGGTTTTACAGGCCATTTGTTCCCCAGAAAACATCTCCTTTATTTGCATAAATATTTGGCCTCTGACCATGCCGCCTGCAAATGCAGAAATGCAGATTAAAACCGCCTTATCAAAATGATGGGGGAGGGGGACACTCAAGCTTCGCTATAAGAGTAGATCCGATATCGTAATAACAACTTTTCATTCCCTGAAATTTTAAATTTTTTGTTTATTCTTTTGTTCTGGGGAAAGGAAGGTGCAATATATTTTTGCGTCGAGTTAAGCCTATCGCATCGCCAGTTACGTCAAGTACATCCCCGTAACAATATATTTCTCTATCTTCTCGCTGGACATCAACACTCAAGCTTACAGGTATGCAGCTGAAAGAACATTGACATTGTTCGAATCCTTGTCCCCGAATCCCGGTAGGGCTCTATACCCTAACGCTTAAATGACGAGATGTCATTGTTTTAAAGTGACTTCATGGTGACATAGAAAAGCCAGGAATTTACTCGCGAAAGCTGCCGGTGATGACCAGTCGAGCGTTGCGCTTGATGCTTATTCTGCTTTGTAAGCTTTTTTTGGGGGGGTGAGGGTGCGCTTGATGCGATTGAAACGAATTTGAGTGCATCGTTTATTTGTTCACTGTCTGTTCGTTCACAAAAATGCGACTCTAAAATTTCAAAAGAGCACCCTGTCATCTTAACCCATGGATAACGAGATAGATTACGCTAAGTGAATGCTTTCTTCAGATCAGTCGCGTACTTGAACTAATCAAATTACCTGGCCGTAATACGGCCATTTACGTTTACCACGTTCTAAATATTACTCAGGTGGTAGAGAAATGCACAGAAAAGAATCGAAAGCTTTGTGCAGCCTGTGTAATATGTGAGGAAACAGGAAACACGCTAAATCAACGCGACCAGGTTGTACAGAAAGGAAGGAGAATACTGAAAATATTTGTTAAACAGACGCCGCAGTCCTTCGCAAAAATGACGAATGATCGAATAAATTTGTGGGGCCCCCTAGTTCAATCGCTTGGTTTTGTTTGTGTCGGTTTAACGTACTGAAGCGGCTCCAGCTATAAGAGACGCCATAGTGGAGCGCTCCGGCAAGTTCGACCATATGGGGTTCTTTAACGTGAACGGACGTCGTAACGTACACGGGCACCTTGCATTTCGCCTCCTTCTTATAACGGCCATCGCTGCCGGGATTAGATCCCGCGTCCTTGGGTACAGTTGTCGAGCACCCTACCCAGTCAGCTGCGGCGGCTCACAGGGACACGTAATCTTAAGTTCCCTGCAATAGGATGTATGTCTGCGCTGTTGGCTGTGCATAAAATGTTAGGGACAATATAGATCGAATGGGAATCATTTAGAGTGTTGTCAGAAGTTTCTTATAGAAGATGTCCGACGAAATGTTCAGCCATGGAAGTTCCCAAGCACAGCCTGCGTGATGCATGCTCGCAATGTTTGAAGACTTCCAACGAAAAATTGCAAGGCAGCTGGTGTGTTCGATTGACATCACACCCTTTTATAAGAAAGGAGCTGCCAGATTGGCAGATCACTGCATATGGACCATGCAATCTGGTTCATGATTTAGACAACCCGATTATCGAACAATCATTGGCTACCTCAAGCATCTTTCGCCTTCCAGCGCAGGTGCAAGACTCTTCGAGCCCTCGAGGCTTCCAACAGTGGACACCGGCGTCGTGGAGAAATTTTCCCGGCAGAAGGAAAAACCTAGTAGGAGCAGCCTGTGATTTTTCAAGTTAGCGAGGTTTCAAATGGTCGACGCCATCAAATCTCTCGAAGCGGACGAACAATTTTTTTTTTCGAACCGAGAGCACTAATGCTGCCGATTTAAAAAGGACAAACAGCCCACACTAAAGCGTGCGGAAAAGAGATACTGCATCTTGATTACTATTCATTGCTTCTTTTACGCAGCCCTTCGGAGAAATAATTCGCGCGGAGTGCTGGGTTACTGGAAATAGAGAATACCTGTGCAAGCTACGACTGACGAATGACATCCGTCGCAACTCAGCAGAGGACTAGAAAAGCACGCTTTAGCATCCACACATGAATAGCCAAAGAGGATGGTCAGAAATATATTTAATAAAAATAAAGTCACTCTTAAAAACATCAGATTAAAAAGCCTTGAACACAGGCATTGCGACAGGTAAAGGAATGCATCTACTTGTGGCATATTCTCAGGTAATTTTGTTGTGTCGTAATTTTGCAGTTACTGAAATCAGAAACGGAGGCTGACCAGAACACCTTATCAGAGCAGCACGTAGTTCATTTGTTTTTCGATGCTCACATATGGGCCATGTTGGATAAGGAGGGGTTCACAAACGCTGAAAAACGGGTGATAAATTATGCTTTGTAGTTAAACAAACCTAGGTTAACTGATATCTTTGTTGAAACCAAGATGGAATGGGCTTTCAAAGAGAATAGAAAAACAAGGCAACAAAAAAGAAAGCCGATATTTGTTAAGTGCGTACAGAAGAAGCCTCAAAAGGACAGCGCTCGTTTCCAGGGCAACTAGATATATTCAAAGAAAGCGTAATCTGCTGTTTTGTTATTTGCTATTCACGGAAAGCAAAAACTAAGCTCTTCCCATTAGAACCGCGGTAATTTGCCAGACGCGGGAAAACAGCGTGAATACGGTCATGATTATATTTATCCATCTTTAGACAATGCTTTGGAGGGAAATTGGACGACAGCTCCAGCTCTTAGAAGCAATTTTATTGGTTGGTGCTTTCGTATACACCGACGATAATACATTTACAACATCATAGCCCATGCGCCGTGCGACCGATTCTGAAAGCCTACAAAAATTACGCACTAAAACGAAAAAACATTCCTAACTCACTGCAGTGTCAACCCTAGATAAATGCGTAAGCGTGAACGTTGATGTGTTTTCCGCTAGGTGTGTCAGTTGGATTCAGCGAGTAACAGATATTGTATCTTTCGTGCCCTATAAACGATTATAGAACGGTGGTGAATTTTGATGCGTTTAGTAGAATGATTCGGCAGGTGCGCGCAATCTACCGTGTATTGAAGCAACGTTCAGGTTTTCGCATTTCTGCACTGCAGGTTCTAGAGGAATCTCGGAATTTTTCGGGGTGCAGTTGGTTGATTACCTCCCTTCATACACATTTTCTAACAATTTCTGCCAATTTGTGCGCGCCCATCACATCCTTTCCCGCTCGTTCACGTCCAATTAAACATTTCACATTTGCCACCACCAGAAGTTTGGACTGAAATCAAATACCACGTGACGCTCTTTGGACGTCAACATTACCCCTCCCGGCAATTTCGACGTATAAGTGACTTTATTGGGGCTAATTATTTACCTATTAACCCAAATGCACATCCCGATTTCGCAAGTGTGATTTCTCGATGCTCTATCTGGTGCAACCATTTTCTTCTTATAAACGCCTTAGTGCGAACGTAATAGTGTGGCCAAGCTCGTAATGACACGAAAACGAAAAAATAGTCATATAGTGCTTACGCATTAAAAGCATTTGTCGTCCAGTTCTCCCGCGATGACGAGTTCGCGACTGGAAAGGAGCGAGGTTTCTAAAGGAGTCTAGCTGGCCGGCATTTCATAAGATCTTACCGGCATTTCATAAGAATGAGTTGTGGGCTAGTAGCTTTTGCTAGGTGAAGGAACAGTGCAAGGGGCGGGACACAGTGACACGAGGAAGCATGAGCATAAGACGCTGAGTATCTACTCTTGATAGTCAGCGCCTTGTGCTCATGCTTCCTCGTGTTCCTGTGTCCCGTCCCTTGCGCTGTTCCTTCATCATAATTGTAATTCATTCCCAGTAATAGAGATTTAGTGAAAAAAGAGGCGTTGACAGAGTCGTTCTATGTATTGCGTTTTTTACTTCTGTGAATAGTATGCAAGTCTGTGATTCTGCTCTCACAGTTTTAGTGCCTAGAGCACAGGCATATCGAAAAAACGCGATAGAAATCGGAACGGCAACTCCTCCAACCGAGAGCAGCCGCCATTTTGAAATACTCGTTTGAGGTCACAAGAGAATAGGCGGCGTAGCGTCGTTTGCAATGCAGGCTGCAATATCAAAGGAGACACCTCTTTACCGTTGGCGGACGGCTGACACAGTGGTCGTCCCTCATGATGATGTTACTGCACAAAAGCGATATTGAGTCAGATATATTTTCTTCAGGATAAGGTAGGTTCAGAGTCAGTGGGCTGCGCGATTAGATTCCTTAGATTATCGATGCACTGATCTGTCGCATTACACCGGTAACGACGTCAGCACGACCAACGGGCGACTTTCGTCGTATTGCGCGACTTTCGGCCCTGCTACGCCGACAAACTGATGAGTGGACAGTCGTCCGATACGTTTTGGCCAAATCGCAGGCCGAGCGAGAACTTGACATCCGAAGGCCTGTAAAGCTGAGCTTCTAAGTAGCTTAAAAATGTTAAGGAAGGAGGCCAAGCAGCTACACTTTATACGTTCCCGTTTCTTATCAGCAATGACCTTGGTCAGAAATATCAGTCGGCGTCGAACTGCCGGCCCATTCCGCGACGACGCCGCATTGATGCGCACTCAGCCTAGGCAACCCGCCGGGCATCACGCTATAAGTGCTAAATTTAAGCTGCTTAATCCTCGAGTCAAGTGCGATATAATGAACTAGGCTGCCTCGATTCATTTTAAAGTACTGCAGGTCAAAGCACAAACAATGTTTTCCGTGAGCTTAGTACTAAATTTGGCTGCCTCACTCGTATAAGATAAGTGCGTTGATAAACATGCGATATATACTGTTCAGGCCCAAGTATCAGGCCTGTGAGCACCGTACAACGCAAAAGGAGTGCAAAGCGATGCCAATAAATCTAAATGACCGGTGGTTGCACGCCTTGTTTTCCTGAAATTAGTGCATCTTTTTTTTCCTGCATTGACGAAATCCATAGAGTTTGTTCTGCAATAGTGGAACACTCTAAACATAAATTGCTAAGGCATTGCATAAGGCACGTTTTCAACGCCAACAAACCAGCCGTAAACTTGAAAGCAGCCCTACGCAGCGTGCATGCCCAGATTGTTGCCGGCAGCTGAACCACACTATTAGAGCGACGGTGTCACCACCTCTAGGTCGATCTCACGGCGAATGCTTGAACAGGGTAGGTTGCCGGTCGAGTTGGTTATTAATTATGAGAGAAAGAACGCTAGCAGATGACGGACAAGGAAGAGGACACATACATACGCTCACTAACAACTTTATTTACTATCTATCTATCTATCTATCTATCTATCTATCTATCTATCTATCTATCTATCTATCTATCTATCTATCTATCCATCTATCTATCTATCTATCTATCTATCTATCTATCTATCTATCTATCTATCTATCTATCTATCTATCTATCTATCTATCTATCTATCTATCTATCTATCTATCTATCTATCTATCTATCTATCTATCTATCTATCTATCTATCTATCTATCTATCTATATATCTATCTATCTATCTATCTATCTATCTATCTATCTATCTATCTATCTATCTATCTATCTATCTATCTATCTATCTATCTATCTATCTATCTATCTATCTATCTATCTACCTATCTATCTATCTATCTATCTATCTATCTATCTATCTATCTATCTATCTATCTATCTATCTATCTATCTATCTATCTATCTATCTATCTATCTATCTATCTATCTATCTATCTATCTATCTATCTATCTATCTATCTGTCTGTCTGTCTGTCTGTCTGTCTGTCTGTCTGTCTGTCTGTCGGTCTGTCTGTCTGTCTGTCTGTCTGTCTGTCTGTCTGTCTGTCTGTCTGTCTGTCTGTCTGTCTATCTGTCTGTCTGTCTGTCTGTCTGTCTGTCTGTCTGTCTGTCTGTCTGTCTGTCTGTCTGTCTGTCTGTCTGTCTGTCTGTATGTCTGTCTATCTATCTATCTATCTATCTATCTATCTATCTATCTATCTATCTATCTATCTATCTATCTATCTATCTATCTATCTATCTATCTATCTATCTATCTATCTATCTATCTATCTATCTATCTATCTATCTATCTATCTATCTATCTATCTATCTATCTATCTATCTGCCCGCCCATCCGTCCGTCCGTACGTCCATTCATCCGCCCACCATCCATCCATCCATCCATCCATCCATCCATCCATCCATCCATCCATCCATCCATCCATCCATCCATCCATCCATCCATCCATCCATCTATCCATCCATCCATCCATCTAGACGTATCTCGAACGTTTCCAGCCACACGCGTATGCTTCCACAGTGTTCCAGGGTCGTTAACGGGTTTATCTAGATCTCGCTTCCTTTTAAATGAGCGCTGATTATTCAGACTGGCATTCATAGATCGACGATCTCCGAGCACGCTGGTTGCTATCGCCGCCGCCATTGCTTAGTTCTTTTGCGGGCGCAGGTCGGCCCAACAAAGAATGTACCAGGGAATTTCAAGCCTCCTCATTTTTCGCTAACGGCATTGTCACCATTAAGTCAAGCCCTCTCGAAGAAAAGAAGAAAATAAGGCAATAAAATCTTTTTGCTGGAGAAGAAAAAAATCATCAGCCACCAACGTCGAGGTCATGCATGCAACAGTACATCCGGCACTGCGAATAGCAAACGACATTGAGATATTTTGGGTGACGTAAGCTGCCAATGATTGCTAGATCGGGAACCTGCTTTCGAATGAATAAAAAATATCACTTTAATATATATAGTGTATCGAATGACCGACAATTTCTAGGAATTTTAATATTACGTGCATGGAGTGAACTGCAATAATCTGTTTATGCTCAAATTTTATCGTTTATGACCTTTTTAAAGACGCCCCAGGAGCAGATATAACATAAAGCATCATCATTGAATCAGAAAAGTCTGTTATTTAACTTTTTTTGACACCGAAACTCAACAAAGTAAAAAAATACAAGTAGTCAGAGATCGGCCTGCCATGCTTGTCTGTTGTCAGAAATCAAGGTTTTTGAGACTGCAGCCTTTCTAAACGTGTGCCTGCTCCTACTCCTTTGCGAAAAGCATGCGTTCTTAATTGCCTATTTACTTTTCTGTATTCTTTACAGTGATAACCCATCCGTTCGCCTTTTTTGGTGATGAACCTTTCTTTGAATACAGAATACAAAATATAAAGGCATGGTGGAACGCTGCATGAAAATGAAGTTTTTATCCCTTCGCCATTTAATCCGTCCACTGCGAGTGTGGTGGCAGCTTTATTTTTCTTTTTGCTTCTGCAACCCTTCATACTGTGTGGCATTTAGAAATTCAACTAAGAATGCTGCGTGGTGATACATGCTTCCTTTTTTTTTTTTTCAGAGGCGTCAAATGTTTCCGGACCACGCTTGTGACGGCAGGCGGAATCACTATTGCCGCTTTTATTAAGGATGTGTATGAAAGATATGTCAGCTACAGGAACAAGCAAAAACAATGAGACTTAGCTGCGAACTCCCAAATAAGTAGAACGAGCAGGTATTAAGAAACTGTTAAGTTGGTAGGCACAAAACGACATACCATTTCTAGCATCTGTCTTCACAAAGGTTTTCATCTGTTTCATAAGAACAGGTTATATTATGTTTCTTGAACTCTTTCTTGCCAGAGTTTTTTATGCCATGATTGGCCTAAATAAAGTTTAATAAAATGACGAAATGTATTGTTGTTTTTTTAAGGAAGCAGTAGTGTGCACCCCGTCAGCAGCTTAAATTGAGGCTCTACCAGGAATTCGACCGAGAAACCAATGACGACTTGAAGAATCCTGACTGAAAGTAACAGGAAGGAAATAAATCAAGTACAAGTCTGGCGGTCAGGGAACAAAGTTCCGTATAACTTCTTCCTGGGCAAGTTGGTGCATACTGAGCATTATAATGTTGTAACAAAAAAAAAAAAAAAAACATACGCATACTAACGAGACAGCACAAAGTTGTAGTGCAATGGGAAATACCGCATTTCGGCAAATACACACAGCAAAATTGTAAAGACCTATAACAAAGACGTCCACTAATAGAATCACGTGGTATTGACAAGACAGCAGGGAACAATCGATGAAACTGGTACAGGGCGGTTGCATGAAGCGAGTAGCTCGTCCGCTTTATTACGAGCCACCATTCTCAACACGATGCGCGCATCGAGGCACCCTACCGCAAGCAACAAAAGGCTATTTGGACGATTTTTGCTGGTGAGAAGTGAAAAGAAGTAACTTGATACCCTTGTAAGCAGCCAATAAAGGTTAGAAGGATTTGCGGCACCACTCCCCTCTTAAATATACTGTCTCGATGCTTCAAAATGAAGACAGAAGCCTAAACATAAACATTAGAATTTCAGACGTTAACGGGCCTTTAGCGCGTGTGATATGGCTTAATGCGAACAATTTACGCAATATCTGGGTGCGCTCGGCGCCTCTGGGATGCGGTCCCGCAATAGGCGATTAGTTTATAGTCTAGCTGGCTGATGCGGCTGAGGACAGTGTATGGGCCGAAGTATCGCCGTGACAGCTTCCCACTCAGACCGTGACGGCGAATCGGCCTCCATATCATTACGGCTTCCGATGTTAATAAAGACGTTACAGTAAGCCCTTTCGGCGATGACTGCCTGCTCTATACTCTAATAAACAATGCAGAGAATAAGAAAATGATTAAGGATGCTATCGCAGCAGTTGAAAAGTGGTGTGAAATGTGGAAAATCAAAGTAATTGAGGAAAAAACAATAGGTTTACGAGTACAGAACAAGACCAAATATGTCCTTGACTACAGATATGAACTCGCTGTACCGTATTCAATACAGTCGATACATTTAAATATCTGGGAGTCCTCATTTCTATAGGTGTAGATTGAAAAAATTATATTCTTGAGATATGTTCAGCTGCTCAAAAGAAACTGTGGTTTCTGCGTCGAAGATTGACGCGCTGTCATTGGAAGCCGCCAAACTAAATGCATATTTAACTTATGTGCGGCCAACATTAGAATATGCAAGCATTATATGGGATTCCGTTGAAAGTGAAATAATAGAGAAAATTTGAAAGTGCACAACGAAGGGCAGCTCGATTTATAAGGTCCAAATATGCACCTACAGACTCTGTCAAAGAGATGCTGCGCCTTCCTTATATGACACGTCTAAATTTGCGTCGACGGTTGGCCAGATTGAACTTCCCTTTTCAGCTTTCAAGAAACTATTTGAATATCAACATTTCCCGTTATTTTCTGCCCAAACAAATTAAGCACATAAGAGCAGCAAATGAATATCACTATGAAGTCTCAGTTTCGTGCTTTAATGTATACTAATTCTTACTTCCAGAGGACGACAGCAGAATGGAATAATTTGCCAGCATCTCTGTTACAAGCAGCTACTTTAACAACATTTGGAAAACTATATCTTCTGTACACTAAAAAACGTATTGTGGAGCATTGCGCGGGTAGCGGTATGCCTTTACAAATGTAAACCGCAAATGTCTAGTTTTTTGTTGTTTGTGTGATTTATCTGTACTCTCACCTTCTGTGCTCTTGTGTAATTTATTTGCACTTGTGTTGAAAGTAAAAAAAAATTAGTTACAAACATTGTTTAAAGTATTATGTTGCATACAATGGGACTGAAATTTATAGTGAAATTTGCAATCCTTGTAAATGTTTTGAATTATACTCGTGTTATGTCCCACTAGTGTAATGGCCCCGCTGACAACAGGTTTTGCAAATATATAAATATCCAGACTTGGTCTCCGGGCTTGCACATTGCATTACATAATCGTAAGTGGCAACGTCGGCGATTGACTCGTGATTGTCTGTGCTTTATTACTCAACCAGGCGAGCCATCGTGCTTCCAATCATGCGCTCTGAAGGAAAGCAGCGACGTCAAAATATATCCTTGTCTGTGACATGCGGCAGCACAAAGTAACGCGTTGTTGTGCGTACTCTGCAATACTTACTGAAATGGGGGGCACCTGGTTGTCTCGTGGAGGCGGTGCTGTAAGGAAAGATAGCGCATTGTTGAATTGTGTCCCGTGCTTGTATTCAACGTAGTCTTAGCAGACGTACATGACAATAATGTCCGCAATTGTTTTGTTCAGACACTAACTTCGTTTACATGGGGGTGGCACACTGTTGTACGTAGGTTGCTCATATCACTGTAGGGCAAGATAGTTTGCGTCACTTAAGCAGTTGGTGTAGTTCCCATAATCACGATGAGCACCTCTCGGCGCCGTGTCGCAAAACAATGCTCAGGACTAAAAGCTTGGCGACGCTTGCTGAGTTATTAATAGGTAAAGATTTCTCTTCGGCCTATTGGGTCATGTAATCGGCTGCCAAGGTAATTCATTTGCTGCGGAATAGGTTGAAAACAGGGCCAGGAGGTCCATCCCTATTTGTTGAAAGGACCTAATTGGGGCCGCTATTGGATTCAGTACCCTAGCTGCTCTTATTGGTGGCGTCTTGCTTCGCTGACACGGCAGGTTTTCAAGTAATAGGAAACGCCGACAGGTAATCGCAGAGTAGTAGCTCTCCTAAACTCGGTGCAATGTGCGCGGAGGCCTGAGATGCCACCCTGTCGGTTCATCGTGAATCGCCTGCAGTATTGTTCTGCGAGAGGATTTTAAGCACAGCAAGAAGCTCAGTGATCCTTTTGGATGCGATGTTGTTCGTTACAGTGATATCAATGCGTAAGGAAACAGACGACAAGTGACACCTGAATACAGTAGAAAGGGAAGCGGTCTTGCATTTTAGATATTCAGCTAGGACTTTCAACTCAGCCGCTGAACTCTGCTTTGCGAAGCTGCTGGCGCATACCGGTCCCAAAAATACGTCGTCCTCACACTCTTTCGGAGGGGTGTCAGTGGGGGCTCGTGACAAGCAGTGTGCGTTGCAAGGTCCCTGTTGCAGAATATAAATATACAAAAACGTTGCCAAAAAAAAACACCAAAACGGGAAGACTGGATCCAGACCTATTGTTGCTCCTTATATACATAAGCTGGTACAAAATATGAATAAGGTAGCCAACAAACACGGTGTCAGAATGGTTTTCTCCGCCCCCCAAAAGTTGGCTAGCATGTGCGGACGAGTAACGGGCGATGCCGGTCGAAGACAAGGCTGCACTAAAAGCATGTCAAGCCCTATTTCAAATGCGCCAATTCTCCTTAACCTGTGGAAAGGTATACATCGGGCAAACTGGACGATGTGTCAACGATAGGGCTGCAGAACATAAGCGCTCTCTAAAAGAGAATTAGGATTTACATCTACCTGTTCATTGCAAAACGTGCGATTTCAAGACAAAATGTGATCCGAAGTTCAAAGAAATTATGATTTTAAGCAGGAGCAGGAATAATTTTGCTCGTGAGCTTCTAGAAGTTTCGTATATAAATTGACTTGGTTCAAAATGTATTAGTAAACCGCCTCTCTCGCTGTATAGTATTGAAGGTTGACTGTTAAATGTTGGTAGGTAGAGTAAACCTAAATTACTTTGCATATGTTGCTGACTTTGTAGGAGCATTTAGATGCTAAAGAAGTTTCTATGTGGTGTTCCGAGAAAGAAGTTGAAGTCAGCGCCTGTCCTGTGTGCCTATTTGTGCCTATGTGTGAGTGTCTTTTTGTTGCGCTATTAACATTTCCTTTATATGACGATGCACCACCTAGCCCAGCAATCAGTTTTAGTACGCCAAGTGCTCACGCGGGAAGACT
This sequence comes from Amblyomma maculatum, assembly GCF_055883805.1. Classification (NCBI taxonomy): domain Eukaryota; kingdom Metazoa; phylum Arthropoda; class Arachnida; order Ixodida; family Ixodidae; genus Amblyomma; species Amblyomma maculatum. Next base: position 159,816,332 of record NC_139353.1, on the reverse strand, counting down.
CTTTTGCAGGATGCAAGGCCTACAGCACAAGAGCGGACATAAGCATGTAGCAACAGATGGAAGTAAAGGGATTCACTCTGGTCAATATACCTTTCAACATGCAGTGTCGGGCGAAAACCGGGGAAGAGTATCCATCAGTGTGCGCCAGATGTATAAGTCTGCCTAGTACCTTTGAGTAGGGATGAACGCAGGGAACTCTACCTCTCTAGTACCTCAAGTAGAGTCGGGGTGGGGGAACCGGGCTTGGGGGACGGGGAACCTTGAAAGCGGCTTCATGAAGAGAATCTGTCTCAGACGCCAGAAGCCTGACAAACGTCTTGTGGGGGTGGAAGGATCTGGAGCCGAAAGCCGCACATTCGGCTAAGAGCGACTGCTCGCCCTCTACGGAACGCCGTAAGGAAGCTGGACTAAAACTATCTGTTTGTCAAAATCCTACGCTGCCCACATTCCCCTCCAAAATCCCCTACCCTATCCTCATTACAACGTTTTCTTCCCCTGTAACCAATCCCTTCGGCTTCTTCCCGGGACAGATAAGTGGGGTCTATCCGGACCCTCTTCCGCGGCTGTAGGTTGCTTTAGTAGCTCTCCCCATTTAATTACTAACTTCTAAATAAAATCCATTGTGCAATGAACCTATTAATTTATATCTGTCTTCGGATGATCTTTCTCTACCCGTCCGTTATACATTTGTGGTAAGAGAGGAGTCTGTCTAAGGACTCCAACATACTAAATGTGATTGTGCCTGCATCGATTGTGCCTTATCGAATTCTTCGCCTCAATCTGTAGAAAAGCTGAAACAGCTGACGAGCTGCTTTCAAATTTCCCATTAGGCAGTAACTTAGTCGCCGGCAAGTCATCATCATCATCATCATCATAATCAGCCTGATTATACCCACTGCAGGGCGAAGGCCTCTCCCATATCTCTCCACTTAACCCGGTTCTGTGCTAGCTGCATCCACTTGACCCCTGCGAACTTCTTAATCTCATCCGCCCACCTAACTTTCTGTCGCCCCCTGCTACGCTTTCCTTCCCTTGGAATCCAGTTTGTTACCCTCAGCGACCATCGGTTATCCTCTCTTCGCACTACATGTCCTGCCCATGTCCATTTCTTCTTCTTAATTTCCACTAGAATGTCGTTAACTTGAGTTATTTCTCTGACCCACTCTGCACGCTTTCTATCTCTTAATGTTACCCCTACCATTTTTCGTTCCATAGCCCTCTGGGTTGTCCTCAACTTAAGTAGAACTCTCTTGGTTAGCCTCCACGTTTCAGCCCCATAGGTGAGTGCAGGCAGGCCCATAGGTGAGTGCCGGCAAGTATTTCTTATAAAATTCATGACCGGGAATATGGACATGTCTTGATAGGGTAGGTTGTGTAGAGATTTGGTATGCAAACAGTGATTATTTAATCTTATTCTGAAGCGAGTCTCTGCTTGGCCAATATATTGGAACTGACAAAATGGAATTGAACGGCGGCGCAACACGGAAACGGACACAGACAAGAAGGGGACACCACATGCGCACACTACCAACTATTTATTAAACGGAAAGGTGGCATATTTATACGTCCATCTCAAGCATCACACTAATCGCCACAGTCCGCTCCAAACCCAACACGTGAACGCCGAGCAGAACCAACAGGAAATCAGACAAGATATTTCTAACCTCAGTAGATAAACTATCAAAACCGAAAAAAAAAAACTGTTTTTCTTTCCTTTTTTTTCTTTCTTTTTTTTTCTTCTCTTTTTTAAAAACGGAAGGCAAGCCATATCTCATAGCAAATGCAGTGTGGACCGAAAACAGCAGAGTAAGACATCAGAAGCGACCAGCCCGAACCGCAACAAATAAAAAATAAAACGATAAAACAATCGTAGCAAAAGCAGAGTCAAGACAGTTAAGCAAAAGCAGTCAGAACCCTAAGCCAACAACAAAAGACGATCATAGCAAAAGCAGAGTCAAAACAAATGAAGCAAAAGCAGTAAAAAAAAAAACTAGGCCAACAACAACAAAAGACGATCATAGGAAAGGCAGAGTCAAACAAAGGAAGCAAAAGCAGTCAAAAACCTAAACTAACACCAACATTTGTAGCTCAAGGAGAGTCAAAGAAATGAAGCAAAAGCAGTCAAACACATTCGTATACCAAAGGCATAGTCAAAAAAGGGGGAACAAAAACAGTCAGGAACCTAAAAGCAAAGTCAAAACAAAAGAAACAACAGCGATCAAACTTAAAACAGCAACAAAAATCACTGGTAGCAAATGCAGAATCAAACGAGCGACGAAATTAACAACCCGCCTAACTAAACATCACAAGGCCGTTAAAAATTCCGGGCTTAAAGTCGCACAGTGCATGCCGTCAAAAAAAATTATCAACAAAAAAAAATTATGAAACTTCATTTCTACGGAGGGATACAGACGAGTCGCTAACACAAATGCTACCCTTCTTTTTTATCATGAAGGCTTCAAGAATTTCCCGTGCCACCTCATCGCGACTCCTGCCCAGAATCCTTATGCCGTTAAGCATTGGCTCACAGTTGCATTCTTTGCAATGGGTAGACAAATTTAACCCGCCTCCGTTTTCTAACGATTTCTCATGCTCCCGTGCTCTGTCGTTAATACAGCGACCCGTCTGGCCTATATAGACCCCTCCACACGTCAGTGGGATTTCGTAGACCACTCCGACGGCACAGGAACAGAAATGCTAGCACAATTATAGTGTGCATGATCCTGAATGGAACAGGACCGGGCCAACAGCGCGCCTCACAGAGTAGTGACGTGTGAACACGTAATATGTGCTTCGCGGACCGACGGTCCATCGTGTGAATCGCTCTCTATAGGCCTCGTACTCGTATTCAAGCCCCTACACTTCGCACCGCGACGAATTCATCGCTATCGTGCAGCCCTTCAGTTCTGTTTTCAACATCGACGGCGCCGGAGGATCACCTCCACTCGACATGAATGCGCTCAGCCCACCTACTCTTCCATCCGTTACCTTGTCGCCAGGTCTCTTCCTACCCTCTTAATCTGGTTCCACATACGTTCCGGTTATATGGGGAACTTTAGAAAATGTTCCACTTATAAACGGAACTTTTTTAAATGTTCCACTTATACTGGAACCTATGTGGAACCAGATTAAGAGTGTTTTATTGGTGTCTCACTTCCTTCACCTCTGCGAAACTATGCTTCTTGCGCGTTTTGAAGACTTCCGTGCCTCCTTCGATTGCCAGCAACCAGATTTGGTGGGAAGTCAACTTTCGAACACCACGCTGACACCGGTGCCTATACTGCACTGCGTCAGAGTCCACATCGCATTTCCGCCGCCGAACGCAGAGTTAATGAAGAACAGATAGACACAATGCTTCAAACTGTAGTTATTCAGTCATCCAGAAGCTCAAATGGCCTCACCGGTAGCACTTGTGAAGAAGGATGGCTCCGTCAAGTTTCGCGTCGATTAAGGCCATATATTAATAACATCACGACAAAGGACGTCTACCCTTTGCTCCGCATTAGGAACGCCCTGGACCTGCTCCAATGTGCAGAGCTCTTTTCGTCACTCGGTTTGCGATCTAGTTAATGGCAGGTCACGATTGTAGCTGAAGATCTGGTCAAAAGTGTCTTTCGACCCCAGGCGGCCTTTATTAGTTCATCATCTTGTCTTTTGACATATCCAATGCTCCGGCAACATTCCACTGAAAGATGGATACAGTTGTGCGTGCCTATGCTATTTGGACGATATCTGAACATTTTCCCTGATTTTGAAACGCATCTATGTCGCCTGATCATGTTTTGAGATGCCTCACAAACACCAGTCTGCGGCTGAACTTTAAACATGCGGTTTTGCTGCCCGCAAACTCCCCGCGAACTCAAAATTGTAGGTCAAATGGTTTCGAAAGATGGTGTGTGCCCTGATCTCGCCAACATTCGTGCCATGACTGCGTTTCCCAAACAAGCCTCCATTAAGGAACTACAAAGGTTTCTAGAACTTTGCTCTTATTTTAGGTGATTTATTCGTAATTTTGGATCAATTGTTGCCCCTTTGATTCAGCTGCACGGTAGAGATACCGCTTTCTCGGCTTGATCACCTGCTCCCCGCTAAGAGACTAAATAGGCAGCCTCTGCGAAATCGAGACTCTTGCATTATCTCGCGTCGTCAGGAACATGCCTTCTGAGCAGCGCAAGGATTCTTCGGTTAGGACCCTTCTCCACATTCCCTTCGACTCCTCCGTGGGTACGCCATAGCGCGCCCTACGGCGGGAATCTTCATATTTTTAAATCCGCGACAATCTGCTTTACCGCCAGAATTATCATTTTGATGGACGAAAATGGCTACTCGACATTGCGTGATATTTATGAACCTGTTGCATTTTATGAACGAATTTGCAAGGTCGCAGCGAAACACCAGAGCAAGATGACCAGTGTGGCAGGCCTCTCAATCTGAACAGCCCGTGCCGTGCTTGCGCTCCTAGCACGCGCTGTACATCTTTATTTTCCTCTAACACGGGCTGGTAACGCTGATCTCTGCGCCTCCGCTTTATGGCGTTGGCGGGCGCTATAAGCCTACATTTTCTCTTCTCGCATTTTAACACTGATATTCAAAGCTATCACGCGGGCCGTATCAGAGCGTAAACGCGCCAGTGCCTCCGATATTACTGGCATGGCATGTACAATTTTGTTCTGAAGCACGTGCGCTCATGCGTTAAATGCCAACGACGCAAGACGCCCACAAACCGTGCTTCCAGAGATTTGCAGGCACCCCCTTGTACGCCTTTCGACTACGTTGGCATTGATTTATAGTGGCCCCAACACGCATCTCGAAAACAATCCATTATTGTTGTCATAGATCACGTGATGTGATATGCTCAAACTGCCACTCCTCTTGCAGCGACAGCCCAGGATGTTGCATCCTTTCTTCTGCGACAATTCATTCTTAGACGGCTCATCCTAGGCCGCGTCTCCTAGCCCAACATAATTCAAGTTCTTCTCCTAGAGTGCAATGTAATTAGTCGAAATTGAACAGCGCACCACTCTCAAACAGCTTCAGTGAGCCTTTTAACCGCAGTCTGGGTGATATAATGCTCGAACGTACTGTATAAAATTCATACAGGAAATCGTATACAGGTTTATTGTACAGAATCTGGGATGCAGGTTTGTGGGGTATTAGAAAAACTTCGTGCGCTGCACAAGAAATGCCGTAATTAAACCGCGGGAAGCTCTAATACCAGAAATTCCTGCATAGTCGGAGGCCCTCGTTTCTGGAAAAAATCACTCATCGACAGGCTGGGAAAAGCAAGCAAGGTATAAAATAAAATGACTACATATGAAAAATAAAAAATAATAATAAAAGTAAAATAGATAAAAGTTCATCGACAAGCCGAGATTATAGCTTCGTCTTCACATACTCCCCTTCATGGATCACTGCCTTGTCGTGGCGGAGGGGCTCGGGAAACTTGATAAAGTCGTCAGCTCTGCTGTGTAGGGTCACCCGAGATAGACAGGTTACGGCAGAGTGTTCTGACAAAATTTGATTCACTGGAGAAGGTAATGGCAACTCACTCCAGTATTTCTTGCCAAGAAAACCCTATGGCCAGTCACAATAGCATTAATGATAGGACACCAGGAGATCAGCCCCCCAGGTTGGAAGGCGTCCCACTTATTACTGAGGATGAACAAAGGGCGATTCCTAGCAGCTCCACGGCTAATGAAGCGGCTGTGATAAATCCAAAAGGATGCTCAGTTGTGGATGTGTCAAGAAGCGACCGGAAAGTCCGATGTTGTAAGGAGATATATCACATAGCAACATGGAATCTAAGATCTATGACGCAAGATAAACTGGATGTCGTCAAACGAGAAATGGACAGATTGAACATTGATACATTGGGTATCAGCGAGCTCAAGTGGGCGGGAATGAGAGAATTTAATTCCGGCGACCATTGTGTCTTTTATTGTGGGCACGAATCCAGGAGAAGGAATGGGGTCGCTCTCATAGTAAACAGAAGACTGGGCAAAGGAGTGCTAGGGTACAACCCAAAAAACGACCGAATGGTTTCACTTCGGATCCAAGGTCACCCTTTCAACATAACAGTTATCCAAATCTGTGCACCAAACACTACTGCTGTAGTAGCTGTCGTTAAGAGATTTTATGCGGACCTGCAATGTCTAATAGACCCCACTCCATCATCAGACGCCCTTTTACTCATAGGAGACTGGAATGCTAAGGTGGGGAGTAAAGAAATATCCGGAATTACAGGCAAGTTCGGTCTTGGTGAGCCAAATGAAGCTGGGAAGAGGCTAGTAGAGTTTTGTCAAGAAAACAACCTGACCATAGCGAATACGCATTTTCAACAGCACAAGAGGCGCCTGTAAACAAGGAGTTCAGCAGACGTCTGTACAGGAATCAGATTGATTATATTCTTTGCCTGCAAAGTTGGAGAAGCGCTATAAAAGCAGTAAAAACAAGGCCTTAGGCCGATTGTGGCACCTATCATTAGCTTCTTGTTGCGAAATTTAAGTTTCGATTGAGGAAAACGCAGAAAACTATAAAGCCTTTCAGGTATGATCTGGATCAAATCTCAGAATATCATATGGGAGTGAGGAATCCATTTCGAGAATTAGATCTAGAGGACAGAGAGCCTGAAGAGATGTGGATTGATGTTCGTGATATAATACAAGAAGTTGCTACTAATCTAGTTCCAATGCAAAAGAAATGCAAGAAAGCAAACTGTTTATCTGAAGAGGCTTTGCACATAGCCGAGGAAAGGAGGATGGCAAAAGTTATAGGGGAAAGAGAAAGATACAAGGTTCTCAATGCGGATTTTCAGTGAATAGCAAGGAGAGATAAGAATGCCTCCCTGAATATGCAGCGTCAAACAGTTGAGGACCACAGCCAATTGAGGAACACAAGAGCTCTGTATAAGAGAATCAAATATATCAAAGGAAGCTTCTGTGCTAAGCTGGGCGTGATAAAGGACAAACGAGGCAAGGACCTCACTGAAACCTCAGAAATAAAGAAGAGATGGCAGAAATACACTGATCAACTGTACAAGAAGGAGCCGGATGTGCAAACCAAACATAAAACGGTGTGATTACTGATCTCGAGCCGGGCATCCTGAAGAGTGAAGTTAAATGGGCCTTAGCCAGTCTTGCTAAGAACAAAGCTAGCGAAATTATTGGCATTCCAGCTGAGTTGTTTCAAAACCTCAACTATGACGCAGTTAACATTCTGTATACATTATGTCAGCACATTTGGACAATCCTGCAGTGGCCACAAGATTGAAGGAGGTCAGCTTACATCCCCATTCCAAAGAAAGGCAGTGTCAAAGATTGTTCCAACTACCGCACGATTGCGTTTATTTCGCATGCTAGCATGGTGATGTTGAAAATCCTGCAAGGTAGGCTGAATCAGTATGTGGATCGGGAGCTTCCGGACGTGCAAACTGGGTTTCGCAAGGGCAGAGGAACTGGAGACCAGATTACCAACCTTCGCTGGGTCATGGAAAAAGCAAGAGAATTCCGCAACCCATCTACTTCTGCTTTATTGATTATGCGAAAACGTTTGACTGCGTAGATCTCAGCAGATTGTGGCAAGCTCTCCAAGAGATGGGAGTTCCAAATCACCTCATATATCTCCTCAGGAACCTGTATGAAGGGCAAGAGGTCACAGTCAGAACTGGGCATGGTCTTACTGATTGGTTACCGGTTGAGAAAGAAGTGAGAGAAGGCTGCATTCTGCGCCCTGCCTATTTAACCTTTATGCTGAGTGCATCATGAGGAAGGCCGGTCTAGGCAAGTCCTGGAGCATCAAGGGACAATAAGTGGAAGCTGTGACATATTTTCCCTTCTTGGGCTTCAAGATTACCCCGGAAGGAGACTGCAGCCATGAAATTAGGAGACACCTGCTTCTGAGAAAGAGAGCCATGGCTAGCCTTGACCGCCTAGTAAAGAGCTGAGACATTAGTCTGCGAACCAAGTTCCGTATAACTCGTCCTATGGTATTTCCAGTTGTGATGTATGGATGCGAGAGTTGGACTGTAAACAAGGCTGACCGCCGAAGAAATGACGCGTTTGAATTGTGGTGCTGGCGGAGACTGTCAAGAGTTCCTTGGACGGCCAGAAGATCAAATCAGTCGATATTGTCGACCATAAACCCTGACTGCTCATTGGAGGGTCAAATTTTAAAGTTAAAGCTCAGCTACTTTGGTCATCTCATGAGAAGAGAGGAGTCGTTGGAGAAAGATTTGATATTGGGAAATGTTATGGGTCACCGAAGAAGGGGTAGGCAGCGGACGCGATGGTTAGATGGCATCCTCGAGGCGCTGCAGATGAAGTTGTGTGATGTTAGGAAGATAGTGAGAGATCGGAAAGTGTGGCGTGATATGGTCCAAAGGGTCATGAAGAGCCGGACACCACTGAGCGACTGAACTGAACTGGACTTCACGTACTACAGACAGATATTTATCCACTTCTCCATTTTTTCTTTTTTTCCATTTCCTGTTAACAATGAAAAACACAGTGAGGAAATGCCAGAGTATAATGCCACGGAGAGCTCTATCAAAAATAAGGCTTCAGAAAGTTTCACGAATGGTTTAGGTTAACCAGCTCGCTCAAAACTGACATTCATTTAGGTTTCTCACTTTGGACATTATAGATGGCGTTCAGATAGTTTCCACTGTTAATGAAATACTCCCTCGCGGAGCCAGTCCATAATCAAGGGGGTGTGCCATACGACTTATTCATGTTGCTTTGCCTCCACTACTCCTCGGCGGATTATGGTTGTAGTGGTTATTTTTATGCATATGTAGCAAATTGTTCACTTTCATGCTTTGTATATTTTTCTCGACTGCAGAATATGTGGTCGTAATTCACCGATCGCCCATTAAACACTCTGAACTGCTTTTATGGCTATCACGAGGGATCACCAATGTCCCGCGTCTTCAGAATGCATCGCTTTCTGGCAAGGAAACCTCCGAATGTAGCAATTTACTTGTGCCGATATTTATTGCCATTATTTTCGAACGCATGCTATTTTTACTACGTACTGATATATGCGGTGCAACAACACTTGCAATACTGCTTTTAGTTTAATCTGCTGTCAGCGGAGCAGCGACGTCAAAGAATTTGCTTCCGATTAATTGTTTCGCGTACTTAAACACTCGAGGAGGCGACTCCAGATGTCCGGCTAATCTGTGCATATTTCGGTGGTCAGCGATGTGTTTCATTTACTCTCAAGCGTATTTTTGTCCGCGCTAACGAAACACTTCGTTGTTGCTTGTACTTTCACATCGAAGGCGGGAGACCTTCAATCGCTGATACGAAGATGCACCGCAAGATAGCACCAGGTGCAGCGACTGTTTCACGCGCAACAGCGGCGAGATGTACGTATGTACTTGCTAGCATACACTTTGACGGCTTCATACCTTCGAGATATTTGTGGAGCAACACGTATTCCGCATATACCCTAATATGCATGGTTTCATATTAACATAGCGCGGTGGCATGTTCAGGCCTGGAAAACCTGGTCGAGCTTCATCGATCGGTCTGGCTTGTGTTCACAAGCAAAAATACACAGTTCCATTCATGACAGGTCTGTGGGGTGTCTGATGAGCCAGATATGGCATATATATGAGCTTCATACAGGACTGATCAAGCCGGTTTCATATCCATATCATACAAGGATGTCCTCTTTGAGATGCATACTAAAAATGGTATGTCCTATACTAGCTCGATACCAAGCTTTGTTGTCCTGTTTGATACACATACTGGAAATGATCTGTCCGCTATTAGCTCAATACCGGGAGTCAGAGTCCGACTGGCAAAGGCAATCACTTTCTCACGCGATGTTGCATCACGCTGCAGAAGTACAGCGCCAAGACCGTGACCACTGGCATCGGTGTGTAGGATAGTTGGAGCGCTGTCACTGAAGTGGGAAAGAACAGGATCTGATGTGAGAGCGTGCTTTAGGTCATTAAAAGCAGTTTCGCACTGTTCCGTCCATACGAAAGGGCTGCGTGCCTTAAGTAGCTCATAAAGTGGTGGAGCAACAGTTGCAAAATGCCTTATAAAACGCCGGAAATAAGAGGCGAGGCCGAGGAAATTGCGCAAATCTGTAGTCCGTTGTGGACGAGCAAAGTTCAAGACCGCGATTATTTTTTCAGGATCTGGGCGAATGCCGTCATGGCTGACCAGATGTCCCAATATTCTAATTTCCTTCTGTGCAAAGTGGCATTTCTTGGTGTTGAGCTGAAGGCCTGCCGAAGCGAGACAGGTGAGGACTTCATTCAGGCGCGTGAGATGGTCATTAAAGGTTTCCGAAAAGACAACAATGTCGTCCAAGTAACACAAACAGGTTCTCCATTTTATGCCACGAAGCACAGTATCGATCATTCTTTCAAATGTCTCTGGTGCGTTACAAAGTCCGAAAGGCATAACATTAAATTCGTAAAGGCCATCGGGTGTTGCGAAAGCGGTTTTTTCTTTATCGTCCTCGTGCATAGGTATTTGCCAATAACCTGAGCGGAGGTCCAAGGTCGAGAAATATTCGGAGTCTTGGAGTCAAGGGCGTCATCAATTCGTGGCATCGGATATACATCTTCGCGGGTAATTTTGTTGAGGGCGCGGTAATCAACACAAAAGCGTACCGAGCCGTCGTTTTTTTTAACTAGCACTACTGGGGAGGACCATGGGCTTGTTGAGGGACGAATTATATTGCGATGGAGCATGTCATTTACATTTTCTTCAATTACTTTTCGTTCAGAGAGGGAAACCCGATAAGGCCGTCGGCGAACGATAGAGTTACCTTCCGTAATGATGCTATGGTGCGCAACACTAGTCTGTCCCAGTGGTGTGGAAGTAGCATCAAAAATGGCCTGGTGGTGTCGAAGCAATGTCAGCAGTTCTTGGCGTTGGTTCGGCGTGAGTTTAGGATTAATAGTCTTTGCGAGAACAGAAAGAGAGACGTCTGACGAAACACGTTGCTGAGGCAGAGGGGCGGTGAGCACCATAAGGGAAAAAGGTTGAAAATCCACCATCCAATGCAGAGAAGTTCCTTTTGGGAGCACGAGGGATTCACGTGAAGTGTTAGTGGCCACTACTGTCGCTGAGCCATTCCGGAACCGGACAAGACTTGACGGGAAGGCGATGCCGCGTGCAAGATGACTATATGATGGTGCTATGAGTACGTCCCCGTCAGTCATGTGGTCAGAAACAACAGTAAGCAGTTTTTCGCACTGAGGAGGCAAAACAGTATCAGCGGCGGCAACGAGGGGATGATGTCGTTCAGGAAAGTCAGATTGCGAGAGGTACGGGGATCATTACCCCGCACCTCCACCACTTGTGGAAGAAGGCCAGGTCGAGACGGCAAAGCAAGGGATGCCGAGTCTGGCGTTTTACTCCGATGATAAAGCCCAGGCGCGCGCCGGAGCTGGCGCCGCGGGACGATGATGATGGTATGTACAAATGAAAGAGAAAGATCATGGAATGAACAAATTAAAGAACATCCACGGAAGGCTCACATAACTCATAAGTTGGGCATGTGACTCCTTCACAGCCGACATTTTCTGGGAGTCAGGTATTGTTATACTATTTTTTAATTAAATAATAATCATTTTTGAATGTAATACGCGGCTATTGCGAAGTTTTTTAGTTCACAGAAAAGTATTTAGACATGTCAATGCGTGGGAAATAAATGTTTCATACCATATATATTGCCACCTGGTGTCTCCATGTTCTTGCTGCGCCTGGAAGAAGGGGACACTGAAGTTTACTCTCGCGTGCTGTGAGCCGATCTTTGCCTGCTGGTACAGCTTCGTCCCGTCGTTTTAGTCAAGTCTAGCCCTGCTGTCCGTGACATATTTTGGTGTCGGCGCAGGGTATCGATCCCAGTATATGTCCCGCACTCCTCCGCATACCCAGGATTCAGGTCCTGTGCCAATCGACACTCCTGTTCACCGCGCTAGTCGGGGGAACCTAGGCCTACCACCTGAGCACGGGCCGTTGGAATTCACCACCGCAGCCGCCCCTCGACCTGTCATGCAAACTCCAACGTACTACACTCTACAGAGCCCACGACTGCCTAAGGCTTTCCACGGCTGTCAGATGGAAGACGTCGAAGACTGGCTCGCCCAGTTTGAACGGGTCGCCGCATTTAATCAGTGGGACGACGCCGCAATGCTCAGGAATGTCTTCTTTAGCCTGGAAGATGGCGCTCGTACTTGGTACGAGAATCGCGAAGGCGCCCTAACAACGTGGCGCGAGTTCTGCCGCTGCATCCTGGACACCTACACCAGCCCGGATCACCGAGAACGAGCGGAAAGAGCTTTACGCTCTCGCATACAGATGCCGAACGAGACCATAACCATGTACGTGGAGGACATGACCAGGCTGTTCCGACGATCTGACCCGGCCATGCCCGAAGAGAAAAAGGTGCGCCATCTCATGCACGGCGTTAAGGAACAACTGTTCGCTGGGCTCGTGCGCAACCCGCCGAGCACAGTTGCCGATTTTCTTTCGGAAGCAATCACGATGGAAGGGATGCTCCAGCAGCGGTCTGCGACCTACGACAGGCCAGTACTCGCCGCTTCGCTCACGGAGCCGCATTCGGCCTTCGGGGCTAGTCCGGATCTTATTCGCGACATCATTCGCTCCATTTTGCGTGAAGAGCTCCAGAAGCTTTTCGGGGCTCCGCAGCCGACGGTCGGCTCTGTCGCTAGTATTGTCCGAGAACTCCAGCAAGCACTTCGGCCTTCGGTACCATCTGCTAACCCGCCATCCTTTTCCACCAAGTCCTGTCGGCCAACGTATGCGGACATCTTGCGACGTCCCCCAACTGATTCCACACAATTACTGCATATCACCCGCAGACGAATGGCCTCACGGAGAGACTCAACAAAACCATCGCCGACATGATCGCAATGTACATAGACTCGCAGCACGAAAACTGGGATGAAATTCTCCCCTACATCACATATGCCTACAACACGGCCACCCAAGAGACGACACGTTTTACACCATTTCGCCTAGTCTACGGACGTGACGTTCAGACGATGTTGATGCCAAGCTTCCGAGCTGCACAGATGATCATCTACTCACGCCAGACGCCGAGCAGTTTGCTCAGCGCGCTGAGGAAGCACATCAATTTGCCCGCATTCACATTCAACAACAGCAGGGCACGGATGCACACCGCTACAACCTCCGTCATCGACACGTCGCATACCATCCTGGAGAGAAAGTTTGGGTGTGGACCCCGGTGCGTCGGCCGGGCATGTGTGATAAACTGATTTCCCGTTACTTCGGATCTTACGAAGTTCTGCGCCGAGTCAAGGAAGTGACTTACGAAGTTCTTCCAGTGGGTACTGTGTAGCCCTCGCGTCGGCAACCACGCTCCGAGGTCGTGCACGTTGTCCGCATGAAGCCCTATTTCACGCGGTAGTGCGCTATGCGCTTGTTTCGTTGTCGCGTAGGACACCTTACCCCGCCTCCGTTATCTATGCTGTCCATGTGCTGGTCTTTCTTTTCGTTTACATTGGCCATCGCTCGCGCTCCGTCCCTTATCTCTTTTTTAAGAGGGGGAGTAATGCCACCTGGTGTCCCCATGTTCTTGCTGCGCCTGGAAGAAGAGGACACTGAAGTTGACTCTCGCGTGCTGTGCGCCGAACTTTGCCTGCTGGTACAGCTTCGTCCCGTCGTTTTAGTCAAGTCTAGCCCTGTTGTCCGTGACAATATATATATTGTTACGCCGCGCAGCGGCTTACTGAGAAGCAGCAGAAGCAGAAGAAGAGGAAGCGAGGCGCGCGCAGACTGATCCGGGTTTCTGAGCCGTGTACGTCCGTCCTTCATTCGGCGTTCACCTGTATTATAATAAATTCATTTCATCCGTTACATTTGGTGGAGGTGCTGGGTATTTTGATGTCACGGGCAAAAGCTGAAGTTATGTCCGCCGCCCCTACAGCCGTAACATACGGGCGGCTAGCGGCCCTGGTATTTCACTTCAGGATCCCTTTCAGGCTGAGATGGGGCGACAGAAGCGCGACGAAGAGCACCACGAGGCACTTCATCTGGATGGGATGGAAGCTGATGGAAATAACGGTGCGATGTTGGTTGCGGGGTCTGCTCCACGCCGTTGTTGTAAGATGGTTCGCTGTTATTTTGTGCAGCCCATGGCGCGCGCTGTTTCCATGATGATACGGGCCTCGATGTCGTGTGTTAAGGTAGATCAAAATTTATACGTTGCCGCTGAATATCCAGCTCCTCGCGTATAATCCTCCTGACCATAGAATCGAGTCTTCAGCCTCCGAAATGTCGATACCGGCGACAGTTGTCACGTTAGAAAGACGGCCAAATTTGGGCGCTATCCGACGTGCCTTTAACGCCTCAAATGCTCGGCACTGCTTGATGATATCTGCTACTGTGGCAAGGGTGTCCCGCGAAATAAGGAAGTTGTACACATCCTCAGCAATCCCCTTGAGAAGGTGCCCTACCTTGTCTTCTTCGGACATCTGCCGGTATCTAATGCGACAAAGTTGCAATATTTCCTCGATGTAACGTGTGCATGTCTCACCGGGCAGCTGGGCTCTCTGGGAAAGCTGATGCTCAGCGTGTTCCTTCTTCACAAGAGTATTCCCGAAGGACTTCGTAATTTCTTCAACGAATCGGTCTCACGTCGTCAGGAATTCTTCGTGGTTATCAAACCAAGTCAGAGCCATGCCAGCGAGGAAGAAAACAACATTGTACAGACGTGCGATCGAGTTCCATCGGTTGTACTTGCTGCATCTTTCGTAATGTCGGAGCGATTCTTCAACGTCATCTTCGGGCTCACCGTGGAACGTACGCTGCTATCGCTGGTGGGGAAAAGTCGTCTTCTCTTCAGGTCACTGTTCAAGAGTCTGCGTAGTGCGGGTGGTAGCCATTGAAAGGTACTGTGGAGGAGATCAAGGTGGGAAACCTGCTACACGATGGCTGCGACGAGGTACTGGAGGATTCAGAACGTTTTTACCCAGCGTCTAGACCCGACCCCCTGGCCAACGAGCACCGCGCTTCACGAATGTTGCCCAGTGGGAGCAGCAGCCACCCTCTAACTTTTATTGGCACCTTTCCCTACAACGCCACGCACGGAATGACTCCCCTATGTCCGATCGCAGCATCACTCCCCCGCCACCGCGACAGCCCCGTTCACCATGTCCAAATCGCCGCTTTGTTTCTCCACAGCTGGAAAACTAGGTGGTGCGACAGATGGAGGTAAGGCCGCCGGGTGGTCAATTTCCCGCCTACCTCTTCCTAACGTCCTGCTAAAGAACAAATGGTCAGTGTGTAGACAATGTTAAAAAGAATGCTTTGGTTGGCACTGGTGCTGCTGTGTCAGTTATGAGTCTTTCATTTAAGAACCGCATTCGACAGAAAGTTATGTTTGTGTGGGACGAAAACACTACGATCTGCCTAATTCTCTAGAGGCCGAGAATCGTTTGCCCGGGGAGAATTTTCACGCCGTGTAGCGACTTACTGAAAAGCAGCAGAAGGAGAAGAAGCAGAGGAAGCGGGGCACGCGCAGACTGATCAGGGTTTCTGAGCCGTGTGCGTCCGTCCTTCATTCGACGTTCAGGTGTATTAAAATCATTTCTTCCGTTACAATATATATATATATATATATATATATATATATATATATATATATATATATATATATATATATATATATATATATATCATAAAAGTCTTCCAGGATCCGGAAACATGTAGAAGAGGTAGGGTTGCACGAACGAAAACAATGATTTATTTCCGAGGTTCCGGCCAAACCATCTGAATTAAATCATTGTTCTCGTTTGTGCGCCCCTACCTCTTCTTATATATATATATCTATGTACATATGTATGTATCACGAAAAGTACATTAAGCAATAATATATATATATATATATATATATGAAGGAAAGAAGCCAACAGTCGGCGAGGCCAAGGAAAGCGTTGGGGATGGTATGTTTATGTCATTTTTTTTTTTTAATGTTTACTTCGATAACCACAGAAATTAGTAATGTAATCTGTTTAGAGGAAAGATAATTAGACACAAAGTAGAAGAAAAAACAACGTGCCGATGGTGGGATCCGAACCCACGACCTCCGAATAACGCGTCCGGTGCTCTACCAACTGAGCTACATCGGCCGCTGTCCCCCCTGCTACTTTCTTGGGTATTTATGCTGGTGAACACTCTCAAGGTTCGTATACATACAACATAAATACCCAAGAAAGTAGCAGGGGGGACAGCGGCCGATGTAGCTCAGTTGGTAGAGCACCGGACGCGTTATTCGGAGGTCGTGGGTTCGGATCCCACCATCGGCACGTTGTTTTTTCTTCTACTTTGTGTCTAATTATCTTTCCTCTAAACAGATTACATTACTAATTTCTGTGGTTATCGAAGTAAACATTAAAAAAAAAAATGACATAAACATACCATCCCCAACGCTTTCCTTGGCCTCGCCGACTGTTGGCTTCTTTCCTTCATGTATTATAACGAGCACCCTCATTTCCCCTTGATTGATCTGATTGTAGCTTACGGGGGTCTCGGTTCTGACAGTCTTGAAGCCATAGGTAGCGTAAGAGGGTTCTAGCACAGCTTTCGCCCTCGCTATTGATCACGTTCTACGTGACGCTGGCGGTAACAAAGGACGTCCCACGTCCGCCGCTATGGCTGAGGGCGGCGCTGGTGAACACTCTCAAGGTTCGTATACATACAACATAAATACCCAAGAAAGTAGCAGGGGGGACAGCGGCCGATGTAGCTCAGTTGGTAGAGCACCGGACGCGTTATTCGGAGGTCGTGGGTTCGGATCCCACCATCGGCACGTTGTTTTTTCTTCTACTTTGTGTCTAATTATCTTTCCTCTAAACAGATTACATTACTAATTTCTGTGGTTATCGAAGTAAACATTAAAAAAAAAATGACATAAACATACCATCCCCAACGCTTTTGCTTGGCCTCGCCGACTGTTGGCTTCTTTCCTTCATGTATTATAACGAGCACCCTCATTTCCCCTTGATTGATCTGCTTGTAGCTTACGGGGGTCTCGGTTCTGACAGTCTTGAAGCCATAGGTAGCGTAAGAGGGTTCTAGCACAGCTTTCGCCCTCGCTCTTGATCACGTTCTACGTGACGCTGGCGGTAACAAAGGACGTCCCACGTCCGCCGCTATGGCTGAGGGCGGCGCTGGTGAACACTCTCAAGGTTCGTATACATACAACATAAATACCCAAGAAAGTAGCAGGGGGGACAGCGGCCGATGTAGCTCAGTTGGTAGAGCACGGACGCGTTATTCGGAGGTCGTGGGTTCGGATCCCACCATCGGCACGTTGTTTTTTCTTCTACTTTGTGTCTAATTATCTTTCCTCTAAACAGATTACATTACTAATTTCTGTGGTTATCGAAGTAAACATTAAAAAAAAAAAAAGACATAAACATACCATCCCCAACGCTTTCCTTGGCCTCGCCGACTGTTGGCTTCTTTCCTTCATGTTTTATAACGAGCACCCTCATTTCCCCTTGATTGATCTGCTTGTAGCTTACGGGGGTCTCGGTTCTGACAGTCTTGAACCCATAGGTAGCGTAAGAGGGTTCTAGCACAGCTTTCGCCCTCGCTCTTGATCACGTTCTACGTGACGCTGGCGGTAACAAAGGACGTCCCACGTCCGCCGCTATGGCTGAGGGCGGCGCTGGTGAACACTCTCAAGGTTCGTATACATACAACATAAATACCCAAGAAAGTAGCAGGGGGGACAGCGGCCGATGTAGCTCAGTTGGTAGAGCACCAGACGCGTTATTCGGAGGTCGTGGGTTCGGATCCCACCATCGGCACGTTGTTTTTTCTTCTACTTTGTGTCTAATTATCTTTCCTCTAAACAGATTACATTACTAATTTCTGTGGTTATCGAAGTAAACATTAAAAAAAAAATGACATAAACATACCATCCCCAACGCTTTCCTTGGCCTCGCCGACTGTTGGCTTCTTTCCTTCATGTATTATAACGAGCACCCTCATTTCCCCTTGATTGATCTGCTTATATATATATATATATATATATATATATATATATATATATATATATATATATATATATATATATACAAATATATATATATATATATATATATATATATATATATATATATATATATATATATATCGCCGCATGTCTAATCATTCTAGTTTCGCCGTCATACGGCCAGACTTGATTACCGACGTATTACCTGACCGTAGCCGCGCTAGTCACCCCGGCCTTCTCGTTCTTCCTCTCTCGAGCTCCATCCAGCCTTGCAGCGACAAAGTGCCGCGTCAAGGTGAATAAACCTACCTTCTACCCTTCTGGCTGTTTGGCTGTGACATTTTGCGGAGCCGCCCGGTATCGTCCTCTGTACCCATACAAAAATGGTCTATCTACTTAAATGGAAAAGTTTATGGTCAGCTAAGTCTACCTATGGACTTTTATAGCCGGCTATAAAGTGTCATTGAAATATTTATAGGCAGCTATAAAAAATTCTATACCACTTTGTCTATAGCTTCTGGACCGTACAAAATCTCTTTAGTTAACTATAGGAAACCATATGTCCATGAAGCTATAGACTATTAATGAAAGAAAGAAGCCAACAGTCGGTGAGGCCAAGGCAAGCGTTGGGGATGGTACTTTGTCTTTTTTTTTATTGTTTACTTGGATAAGCACAGAAATTAGTAATGTAATCTGTTTAGGGGAAAGATAATTAAACACAAAGTAGCAGAAAAAACAACGTGCCGATGGTGGGAACCGAACCCACGACCTCCGAATATCGCGTCCGGTGCTCTTCCAACTGAGCTACATCGGCCGTTGTCCCCCCTGCTACTTGCTTGGGTATTTATGTTGTCTGTATACGAACCTTGAGAGTGTTCACCAGCGCCACCCTCAGTCATAGCGGCGGACGTGAACGTCCTTTGTTACCGCCAGCGTCACGTAGAACGTGATCAAGAGCGAGGGCGAAAGCTGTGCAAGAACCTGCTTACGCTGCCTATGGCTTCAAGACTGCCAGAACCGAGACCCCCGTAAGCAACAAGCAGATCAATTAGGAGGAAATGAGGGTACTCATTATAATACATGAAGGAAAGAAGCCAACAGTCGGCGAGGCCAAGGAAAGCATTGGGGATGGTACTTTGTCTTTTTTTTATTGTTTACTTGGATAAGCACGGAAATTAGTAATGTAATCTGTTTAGGGGAAAGATAATTAAACACAAAGTAGAAGAAAAAACAACGTGCCGATGGTGGGAACCGAACCCACGACCTCCGAATATCGCGTCCTTTGCTACATAAATAGCCAAGCAAGTAGCAGGGGGGACAGCGGCCAATGTAGCTCAGTTGGAAGAGCACCGGACGCGATATTCGGAGGTCGTGGGTTTGGTTCCCACCGTCGGCACGTTGTTTTTTCTTCTACTTTGTGTTTAATTATCTTTCCCCAAACAGATTACATTACTAATTTCCGTGCTTATCCAAGTAAACAATAAAAAAAAGACAAAGTACCATCCCCAACGCTTTCCTTGGCCTCGACGACTGTTGGCTTCTTTCCTTCATGTATTATAACGAGTACCCTCATTTCCCCTTAATTGATCTGCTTGTAGCTTACGGGGGTCTCGGTTCTGGCAGTGTTGAAGCCATAGGTAGCGTAAGAGGGTTCTTGCACAGCTTTCGCCCTCGCTCTTGATCACGTTCTACGTGACGCTGGCGGTAACAAAGGACGTTCCACGTCCGCCGCTATGGCTGAGGGTGGCGCTGGTGAACGCTCTCAAGGTTCGTATACAGACAACATAAATACCCAAGCAAGTAGCAGGGGGGACGGCGGCCGATGTAGCTCAGTTGGAAGAGCACCGGACGCGATATTCGGAGGTCGTGGGTTCGGTTCCCACCATCGGCACGTTGTTTTTTCTTCTACTTTGTGTTTAATTATCTTTCCCCTAAAGAGATTACATTACTAATTTCCGTGCTTATCCAAGTAAACAATAAAAAAATGACAAAGTACCATCCCCAACGCTTTCCTTGGCCTCGCCGACTGTTGGCTTCTTTCCTTCATGTATTATAACGAGTACCCTCATTTCCCCTTAATTGATCTGCTTGTAGCTTACGGGGATCTCGGTTCTGGCAGTCTTGAAGCCATAGGTAGCGTAAGAGGGTTCTTGCACAGCTTTCGCCCTCGCTCTTGATCACGTTCTACGTGACGCTGGCGGTAACAAAGGACGTTCCACGTCCGCCGCTATGGCTGAGGGTGGCGCTGGTGAACACTCTTAAGGTTCGTATACAGACAACATAAATACCCAAGCAAGTAGCAGGGGGGACAGCGGCCGATGTAGCTCAGTTGAAAGAGCACCGGACGCGATATTCGGAGGTCGTGGGTTCGGTTCCCACCATTGGCGCGTTGTTTTTTCTTCTACTTTGTGTTTAATTATCTTTCCCCTAAACAGATTACATTACTAATTTCCGTGCTTATCCAAGTAAACAATAAAAAAGACAAAGCACCATCCCCAACGCTTTCCTTGGCCTCGCCGACTGTTGGCTTCTTTCCTTCATGTATTATAACGAGTACCCTCATTTCCCCTTAATTGATCTGCCTGTAGCTTACGGGGGTCTCGGTTCTGGCAGTCTTGAAGCCATAGGTAGCGTAAGATGGTTCTTGCACAGCTTTCTCCCTCGCTCTTGATCACGTTCTACGTGACGCTGGCGGTAACAAAGGACGTTCCACGTCCGCCGCTATGGCTGAGGGTGGCGCTGGTGAACACTCTCAAGGTTCGTATACAGACAACACAAATACCCAAGCAAGTAGCAGGGGGGACAGCGGCCGATGTAGCTCAGTTGGAAGAGCACCGGACGCGATATTCGGAGGTCGTGGGTTCGGTTCCCACCATCGGCACGTTGTTTTTTCTTCTACTTTGTGTTTAATTATCTTTCCCCTAAACAGATTACATTACTAATTTCCGTGCTTATCCAAGTAAACAATAAAAAAAGACAAAGTACCATCCCCAACGCTTTCCTTGGCCTCGCCGACTGTTGGCTGCTTTCCTTCATGTATGATAACGAGTACCCTCATTTCCCCTTAATTGATCTGCTTGTAGCTTACGGGGGTCTCGGTTCTGGCAGTCTTGAAGCCATAGGTAGCGTAAGAGGGTTCTTGCACAGCTTTCGCAATCGCTCTTGATCACGTTCTACGTGACGCTGGCGGTAACAAAGGACGTTCCACGTCCGCCGCTATGGCTGAGGGCGGCGCTGGTGAACGCTCTCAAGGTTCGTGTACAGACAACATAAATACCCAAGCAAGTATCAGGGGGGACAGCGGCCGATGTAGCTCAGTTGGACGAGCACCGGACGCGATATTCGGAGGTCGTGGGTTCTTATCCCACCATCGGCACGTTGGTTTTTCTTCTACTTTGTGCATAATTATCTTTCGCCTAAACAGATTACATTACTAATTTCCGTGCTTATCCAAGTAAACAATAAAAAAAAAGACAAAGTACCATCCCCAACGCTTTCCTTGGCCTCGCCGACTGTTGGCTTCTTTCCTTCATGTATTATGACGAGTACCCTCATTTCCCCTTAATTGATCTGCCTGTAGCTTACGGGGGTCTCGGTTCTGGCAGTCTTGAAGCCATAGGTAGCGTAAGAGGGTTCTTGCACAGCTTTCGCCCTCGCTCTTGATCACGTTCTACGTGACGCTGGCGGTAACAAAGGACGTTCCACGTCCGCCGCTATGGCTGAGAGTGGCGCTGGTGAACACTCTCAAGGTTCGTATACAAACATAAATACCCAAGCAAGTAGCAGGGGGGACAGCGGCCGATGTAGCTCAGTTGGAAGGGCACCGGACGCGATATTCGGGGGTCGTGGGATCGGTTCCCACCATCGGCACGTTGTTTTTTCTTCTACTTTGTGTTTAATTATCTTTCCCCTAAACAGATTACATTGCTAATTTCCGTGCTTATGCAAGTAAACAATAAAAAAAAGACAAGGTACCATCCCCAACGCTTTCCTTGGCCTCGCCGACTGTTGGCTTCTTTCCTTCATGTATTATAACGAGTACCCTCATTTCCCCTTAATTGATCTGCTTGTAGCTTACGGGGGTCTCGGTTCTGGCAGTCTTGAAGCCATAGGTAGCGTAAGAGGGTTCTTGCACAGCTTTCGCCCTCGCTCTTGATCACGTTCTACGTGACGCTGGCGGTAACAAAGGACGTTCCACGTCCGCCGCAATGGGTGAGGGTGGCGCTGGTGAACACTCTCAAGGTTCGTATACAGACAACATAAATACCCAAGCATGTAGCAGGGGGGTCAGCGGCCGATGCAGCTCAGTTGGAAGAGCACCGGACGCGATATTCGGAGGTCGTGGGTTCGGTTCCCACCATCGGCACGTTGTTTTTTCTTCTACTTTGTGTTTAATTTTCTTTCCCCTAAACAGATTACATTACTAATTTCCGTGCTTATCCAAGTAAACAATAAAAAAAATGACAAAGTACCATCCCCAACGCTTTCCTTGGCCTCGCCGACTGTTGGCTTCTTTCCTTCATGTATTATGACGAGTACCCTCATTTCCCCTTAATTGATCTGCCTGTAGCTTACGGGGTCTCGGTTCTGGCAGTCTTGAAGCCATAGGTAGTGTAAGAGGGTTCTTGCACAGCTTTCGCCCACGCTCTTGATCACGTTCTACGTGACGCTGGCGGTAACAAAGCACGTTCCACGTCCGCCGCTATGGCTGAGGGTGGCGCTGGTGAACACTCTCAAGGTTCGTATACAGACAACATAAATACCCAAGCAAGTAGCAGGGGGGACAGCGGCCGATGTAGCTCAGTTGGAAGAGCACCGGACGCGATATTCGGGGGTCGTGGGTTCGGTTCCCACCATCGGCACGTTGTTTTTCCTTCTACTTTGTGTTTAATTGTCTTTCCCCTAAACAGATTACATTACTAATTTCCGTGCTTATCCAAGTAAACAATAAAAAAAGACATGGTACCATCCCCAACGCTTTCCTTGGCCTCGCCGACTGTTGGCTTCTTTCCTTCATGTATTATAACGAGTACCCTCATTTCCCCTTAATCGATCTGCTTGTAGCTTACGGGGGTTTCGGTTCTGGCAGTCTCTAAGCCATAGGTAGCGTAAGAGGGTTCTTGCACAGCTTTCGCCCTCGCTCTTGATCACGTTCTACGTGACGCTGGCGGTAACAAAGGACGTTCCACGTCCGCCGCAATGGCTGAGGGTGGCGCTGGTGAACACTCTCAAGGTTCGTATACAGACAACATAAATACCCAAGCAAGTAGCAGGGGGGACAGCGGCCGATGTAGCTCAGTTGAAAGAGCACCGGACGCGATATTCGGAGGTCGTGGGTTCGGTTCCCACCATCAGCACGTTGTTTTTTCTTCTACTTTGTGTTTAATTATCTTTCCCCTAAACAGATTACATTACTAATTTCCTTGCTTATCCAAGTAAACAATAAAAAAAAAAGACAAAGTACCATCCCCAACGCTTTCCTTGGCCTCGCCGACTGTTGGCTTCTTTCCTTCATGTATTATGACGAGTACCCTAGTTTCCCCTTAATTGATCTGCCTGTAGCTTACGGGGGTTTCGGTTCTGGCAGTCTCTAAGCCATAGGTAGCGTAAGAGGGTTCTTGCACAGCTTTCGCCCTCGCTCTTGATCACGTTCTACGTGACGCTGGCGGTAACAAAGGACGTTCCACGTCCGCCGCTATGGCTGAGGGTGGCGCTGGTGAACACTCTCAAGGTTCGTATACAGACAACATAAATACCCAAGCAAGTAGCAGGGGGGACAGCGGCCGATGTAGCTCAGTTGAAAGAGCACCGGACGCGATATTCGGAGGTCGTGGGTTCGGTTCCCACCATCAGCACGTTGTTTTTTCTTCTACTTTGTGTTTAATTATCTTTCCCCTAAACAGATTACATTACTAATTTCTCGTGCTTATCCAAGTAAACAATAAAAAAAAAAGACAAAGTACCATCCCCAACGCTTTCCTTGGCCTCGCCGACTGTTGGCTTCTTTCCTTCATGTATTATGACGAGTACCCTAGTTTCCCCTTAATTGATCTGCCTGTAGCGTACGGGGGTCTCGGTTCTGGCAGTCTTGAAGCCATAGGTAGCGTAAGAGGGTTCTTGCACAGCTTTCGCCCACGCTCTTGATCACGTTCTACGTGACGCTGGCGGTAACAAAGGACGTTCCACGTCCGCCGCTATGGCTGAGGGTGGCGCTGGTGAACACTCTCAAGGTTCGTATACAGACAACATAAATACCCAAGCAAGTAGCAGGGGGGACAGCGGCCGATGTAGCTCAGTTGGAAGATCACCGGACGCGATATTCGGAGGTCGTGGGTTCGGTTTCCACCATCGGCACGTTGTTTTTTCCTCTACTTTGTGTTTAATTATCTTTCCCCTAAACAGATTACATTACTAATTTCCGTGCTTATCCAAGTAAACAATAAAAAAAAGACAAAGTACCATCCCCAACCCTTTCCTTGGCCTCGCAGACTGTTGGCTTCTTTCCTTCATGTATTATAACGAGCACCCTCATTTCCCCTTGATTGATCTGCTTATATATATATATATATATATATATATATATATATATATATATATATATATATATATCGCCGCATGTCTAATCATTCTAGTTTCGCCGTCATACGGCCAGACTTGATTACCGACGTATTACCTGACCGTAGCCGCGCTAGTCACCCCGGCCTTCTCGTTCTTCCTCTCTCGAGCTCCATCCAGCCTTGCAGCGACAAAGTGCCGCGTCAAGGTGAATAAACCCACCTTCTACCCTTCTGGCTGTTTGACTGTGACATTTTGCGGAGCCGCCCGGTATCGTCCTCTGTACCCATACAAAAATGGTCTATCTACTTAAATGGAAAAGTTTATGGTCAGCTAAGTCTACCTATGGACTTTTATAGCCGGCTATAAAGTGTCATTGAAATATTTATAGGCAGCTATAAAAAATTCTATACCACTTTGTCTATAGCTTCTGGACCGTACAAAATCTCTTTAGTTAACTATAGAAAACCATATGTCCATGAAGCTATAGACTATTAATGAAAGAAAGAAGCCAACAGTCGGTGAGGCCAAGGCAAGCGTTGGGGATGGTACTTTGTCTTTTTTTTTTATTGTTTACTTGGATAAGCACAGAAATTAGTAATGTAATCTGTTTAGGGGAAAGATAATTAAACACAAAGTAGCAGAAAAAACAACGTGCCGATGGTGGGAACCGAACCCACGACCTCCGAATATCGCGTCCGGTGATCTTCCAACTGAGCTACATCGGCCGTTGTCCCCCCTGCTACTTGCTTGGGTATTTATGTTGTCTGTATACGAACCTTGAGAGTGTTCACCAGCGCCACCCTCAGTCATAGCGGCGGACGTGAACGTCCTTTGTTACCGCCAGCGTCACGTAGAACGGGATCAAGAGCGAGGGCGAAAGCTGTGCAAGAACCTGCTTACGCTGCCTATGGCTTCAAGACTGCCAGAACCGAGACCCCCGTAAGCAACAAGCAGATCAATTAAGAGGAAATGAGGGTACTCATTATAATACATGAAGGAAAGAAGCCAACAGTCGGCGAGGCCAAGGAAAGCGTTGGGGATGGTACTTTGTCTTTTTTTTATTGTTTACTTGGATAAGCACGGAAATTAGTAATGTAATCTGATTAGGGGAAAGATAATTAAACACAAAGTAGAAGAAAAAACAACGTGCCGATGGTGGGAACCGAACCCACGACCTCCGAATATCGCGTCCTTTGCTACATAAATACCCAAGCAAGTAGCAGGGGGGACAGCGGCCAATGTAGCTCAGTCGGAAGAGCACCGGACGCGATATTCGGAGGTCGTGGGTTTGGTTCCCACCGTCGGCACGTTGTTTTTTCTTCTACTTTGTGTTTAATTATCTTTCCCCAAACAGATTACATTACTAATTTCCGTGCTTATCCAAGTAAACAATAAAAAAAAAAGACAAAGTACCATCCCCAACGCTTTCCTTGGCCTCGACGACTGTTGGCGTCTTTCCTTCATGTATTATAACGAGTACCCTCATTTCCCCTTAATTGATCTGCTTGTAGCTTACGGGGGTCTCGGTTCTGGCAGTGTTGAAGCCATAGGTAGCGTAAGAGGGTTCTTGCACAGCTTTCGCCCTCGCTCTTGATCACGTTCTACGTGACGCTGGCGGTAACAAAGGACGTTCCACGTCCGCCGCTATGGCTGAGGGTGGCGCTGGTGAACGCTCTCAAGGTTCGTATACAGACCACATAAATACCCAAGCAAGTAGCAGGGGGGACAGAGGCCGATGTAGCTCAGTTGGAAGAGCACCGGACGCGATATTCGGAGGTCGTGGGTTCGGTTCCCACCATCGGCACGTTGTTTTTTCTGCTACTTTGTGTTTAATTTTCTTTCCCCTAAACAGATTACATTACTAATTTCCGTGCTTATCCAAGTAAACAACACAAAAAAAAGACAAAGTACCATCCCCAACGCTTTCCTTGGCCTCGCCGACTGTTGGCTTCTTTCCTTCATGTATTATAACGAGTACCCTCATTTCCCCTTAATTGATCTGCTTAGCTTACGGGGGTCTCGGTTCTGGCAGTCTTGAAGCCATAGGTAGCGTAAGAGGGTTCTTGCTCAGCTTTCGCCCTCGCTCTTGATCACGTTCTACGTGACGCTGGCGGTAACAAAGGACGTTCCACGTCCGCCGCTATGGCTGAGGGTGGCGCTGGTGAACACTCTCAAGGTTCGTATACAGACAACATAAATACCCAAGCAAGTAGCAGGGGGGACAGCGGCTGATGTAGCTCAGTTGGAAGAGCACCAGACGCGATATTCGGAGGTCGTGGGTTCGGTTCACACCATCGGCACGTTGTTTTTTCTTCTACTTTGTGTTTAATTATCTTTCCCCTAAACAGATTACATTACTAATTTCCGTGCTTATCCAATTAAACAATAAAAAAAAAGACAAAGTACCATCCCCAACGCTTTCCTTGGCCTCGCCGACTGTTGGCTTCTTTCCTTCATGTATTATAACGAGTACCCTCATTTCCCCTTAATTGATCTGCCTGTAGCTTACGGGGGTCTCGGTTCTGGCAGTCTTGAAGCCATAGGTAGCGTAAGATGGTTCTTGCACAGCTTTCTCCCTCGCTCTTGATCACGTTCTACGTGACGCTGGCGGTAACAAAGGACGTTCCACGTCCGCCGCTATGGCTGAGGGTGGCGCTGGTGAACACTCTCAAGGTTCGTATACAGACAACACAAATACCCAAGCAAGTAGCAGGGGGGACAGCGGCCGATGTAGCTCAGTTGGAAGAGCACCGGACGCGATATTCGGAGGTCGTGGGTTCGGTTCCCACCATCGGCACGTTGTTTTTTCTTCTACTTTGTGTTTAATTATCTTTCCCCTAAACAGATTACATTACTAATTTCCGTGCTTATCCAAGTAAACAATAAAAAAAGACAAAGTACCATCCCCAACGCTTTCCTTGGCCTCGCCGACTGTTGGCTGCTTTCCTTCATGTATGATAACGAGTACCCTCATTTCCCCTTAATTGATCTGCTTGTAGCTTACGGGGGTCTCGGTTCTGGCAGTCTTGAAGCCATAGGTAGCGTAAGAGGGTTCTTGCACAGCTTTCGCCCTCGCTCTTGATCACGTTCTACGTGACGCTGGCGGTAACAGAGGACGTTCCACGTCCGCCGCTATGGCTGAGGGCGGCGCTGGTGAACGCTCTCAAGGTTCGTGTACAGACAACATAAATACCCAAGCAAGTATCAGGGGGGACAGCGGCCGATGTAGCTCAGTTGGACGAGCACCGGACGCGATATTCGGAGGTCGTGGGTTCTTATCCCACCATCGGCACGTTGGTTTTTCTTCTACTTTGTGCATAATTATCTTTCGCCTAAACAGATTACATTACTAATTTCCGTGCTTATCCAAGTAAACAATAAAAAAAAAGACAAAGTACCATCCCCAACGCTTTCCTTGGCCTCGCCGACTGTTGGCTTCTTTCCTTCATGTATTATGACGAGTACCCTCATTTCCCCTTAATTGATCTGCCTGTAGCTTACGGGGGTCTCGGTTCTGGCAGTCTTGAAGCCATAGGTAGCGTAAGAGGGTTCTTGCACAGCTTTCGCCCTCGCTCTTGATCACGTTCTACGTGACGCTGGCGGTAACAAAGGACGTTCCACGTCCGCCGCTATGGCTGTGGGTGGCGCTGGTGAACACTCTCAAGGTTCGTATACAGACAACATAAATACATAAGCAAGTAGCAGGGGGAACAGCGGCCGATGTAGCTGAGTTGGAAGAGCACCGAACGCGATATTCGGAGGTCGTGGGTTCGGTTCCCACCATCGGCACGTTGTTTTTTCTTCTACTTTGTGTTTAATTATCTTTCCCCTAAACAGATTACATTACTAATTTCCGTGCTTATCCAAGTAAACAATAAAAAAAAAGACAAAGTACCATCCCCAACGATTTCCTTGGCCTCGCCGACTGTTGGCTTCTTTCCTTCATGTATTATGACGAGTACGCTCATTTCCCCTTAATTGATCTGCCTGTAGCTTACGGGCGTCTCGGTTCTGGCAGTCTTGAAGCCATAGGTAGCGTAAGAGGGTTCTTGCACAGCTTTCGCCCACGCTCTTGATCACGTTCTACGTGACGCTGGTGGTAACAAAGGACGTTCCACGTCCGCCGCTATGGCTGAGGGTGGCGCTGGTGAACACTCTCAAGGTTCGTATACAGACAACATAAATACCCAAGCAAGTAGCAGGGGGGACAGCGGCCGATGTAGCTCAGTTGAAAGAGCACCGGACGCGATATTCGGAGGTCGTGGGTTCGGTTCCCCCCATCAGCACGTTGTTTTTTCTTCTACTTTGTGTTTAATTATCTTTCCCCTAAACAGATTACATTACTAATTTCCGTGCTTCTCCAAGTAAACAATAAAAAAAAGACAAGGTACCATCCCCAACGCTTTCCTTGGCCTCGCCGACTGTTGGCTTCTTTCCTTCATGTATTATAACGAGTACCCTCATTTCCCCTTAATTGATCTGCTTGTAGCTTACGGGGGTCTCGGTTCTGGCAGTCTTGAAGCCATAGGTAGCGTAAGAGGGTTCTTGCACAGCTTTCGCCCTCGCTCTTGATCACGTTCTACGTGACGCTGGCGGTAACAAAGGACGTTCCACGTCCGCCGCTATGGCTGAGGGTGGCGCTGGTGAACACTCTCAAGGTTCGTATACAGACAACATAAATACCCAAGCAAGTAGCAGGGGGGACAGCGGCCGATGTAGCTCAGTTGGAAGAGCACCGGACGCGATAATCGGAGGTCTTGGGTTCGGTTCCCACCATCGGCACGTTGTTTTTTCTTCTACTTTGTGTTTAATTTTCTTTCCCCTAAACAGATTACATTACTAATTTCCGTGCTTATCCAAGTAAACAATACAAAAAAAAAGACAAAGTACCATCCCAAACGCTTTCCTTGGCCTCGCCGACTGTTGGCTTCTTTCCTTCATGTATTATAACGAGTACCCTCATTTCCCCTTAATTGATCTGCTTGTAGCTTACGGGGGTCTCGGTTCTGGCAGTCTTGAAGCCATAGGTAGCGTAAGAGGGTTCTTGCTCAGCTTTCGCCCTCGCTCTTGATCACGTTCTACGTGACGCTGGCGGTAACAAAGGACGTTCCACGTCCGCCGCTATGGCTGAGGGCGGCGCTGGTGAACACTCTCAAGGTTTGTATACAGACAACATAAATACCCAACAAGTAGCAGGGGGGACAGCGGCCGATGTAGCTCAGTTGGAAGAGCACCGGACGCGATATTCGGAGGTCGTGGGTTCGGTTCCCACCATCGGCACGTTGTCTTTTCTTCTACTTTGTGTTTAATTATCTTTCCCCTAAACAGATTACATTACTAATTTCCGTGCTTATCCAAGTAAACAATAAAAAAAAAGACAAAGTACCATCCCCAACGCTTTCCTTGGCCTCGCCGACTGTTGGCTTCTTTCCTTCATGTATTATAACGAGTACCCTCATTTCCCCTTAATTGATCTGCTTGTAGCTTACGGGGGTCTCGGTTCTGGCAGTCTTGAAGCCATAGGTAGCGTAAGAGGGTTCTTGCACAGCTTTCGCCCTCGCTCTTGATCACGTTCTACGTGACGCTGGCGGTAACAAAGGACGTTCCACGTCCGCCGCTATGGCTGAGGGTGGCGCTGGTGAACACTCTCAAGGTTCGTATACAGACAACATAAATACCCAAGCAAGTAGCAGGGGGAACAGCGGCCGATGTAGCTGAGTTGGAAGAGCACCGGACGCGATATTCGGAGGTCGTGGGTTCGGTTCCCACCATCGGCACGTAGTTTTTTCTTCTACTTTGTGTTTAATTATCTTTCCCCTAAACAGATTACATTACTAATTTCCGTGCTTATCCAAGTAAACAATAAAAAAAAAGACAAGGTACTATCCCCAAAGCTTTCCTTGGCCTCGCCGACTGTTGGCTTCTTTCCCTCATGTATTATAACGAGTACCCTCATTTCCCCTTAATTGATCTGCTTGTAGCTTACGGGGGTCTCGGTTCTGGCAGTCTTGAAGCCATAGGTAGCGTAAGAGGGTTCTTGCTCAGCTTTCGCCCTCGCTCTTGATCACGTTCTAAGTGACGCTGGCGGTTACAAAGGACGTTCCACGTCCGCCGCTATGGCTGAGGGTGGCGCTGGTGAAGACTCTCAAGGTTCGTATACAGACAACATAAATACCCAAGCAAGTAGCAGGGGGGACAGCGGCCGATGTAGCTCAGTTGAAAGAGCACCGGACGCGATATTCGGAGGTCGTGGGTTCGGTTCCCCCCATCAGCACGTTGTTTTTTCTTCTACTTTGTGTTTAATTATCTTTCCCCTAAACAGATTACATTACTAATTTCCGTGCTTCTCCAAGTAAACAATAAAAAAAAAGACAAGGTACCATCCCCAACGCTTTCCTTGGCCTCGCCGACTGTTGGCTTCTTTCCTTCATGTATTATAACGAGTACCCTCATTTCCCCTTAATTGATCTGCTTGTAGCTTACGGGGGTCTCGGTTCTGGCAGTCTTGAAGCCATAGGTAGCGTAAGAGGGTTCTTGCACAGCTTTCGCCCTCGCTCTTGATCACGTTCTACGTGACGCTGGCGGTAACAAAGGACGTTCCACGTCCGCCGCTATGGCTGAGGGTGGCGCTGGTGAACACTCTCAAGGTTCGTATACAGACAACATAAATACCCAAGCAAGTAGCAGGGGGGACAGCGGCCGATGTAGCTCAGTTGGAAGAGCACAGGACGCGATAATCGGAGGTCTTGGGTTCGGTTCCCTCCATCGGCACGTTATTTTTTCTTCTACTTTGTGTTTAATTTTCTTTCCCCTAAACAGATTACATTACTAATTTCCGTGCTTATCCAAGTAAACAATGCAAAAAAGAAGACAAAGTATCATCCCCAACGCTTTCCTTGGCCTCGCCGACTGTTGGCTTCTTTCCTTCATGTATTATAACGAGTACCCTCATTTCCCCTTAATTGATCTGCTTGTAGCTTACGGGGGTCTCGGTTCTGGCAGTCTTGAAGCCATAGGTAGCGTAAGAGGGTTCTTGCTCAGCTTTCCCCCTCGCTCTTGATCACGTTCTACGTGACGCTGGCGGTAACAAAGGACGTTCCACGTCCGCCGCTATGGCTGAGGGCGGCGCTGGTGAACACTCTCAAGGTTTGTATACAGACAACATAAATACCCAACAAGTAGCAGGGGGGACAGCGGCCGATGTAGCTCAGTTGGAAGAGCACCGGACGCGATATTCGGAGGTCGTGGGTTCGGTTCCCACCATCGGCACGTTGTCTTTTCTTCTACTTTGTGTTTAATTATCTTTCCCCTAAACAGATTACATTACTAATTTCCGTGCTTATCCAAGTAAACAATAAAAAAAAGACAAAGTACCATCCCCAACGCTTTCCTTGGCCTCGCCGACAGTTGGCTTCTTTCCTTCATGTATTATAACGAGTACCCTCATTTCCCCTTAATTGATCTGCTTGTAGCTTACGGGGGTCTCGGTTCTGGCAGTCTTGAAGCCATAGGTAGCGTAAGAGGGTTCTTGCACAGTTTTCGCCCTCGCTCTTGATCACGTTCTACGTGACGCTGGCAGTAACAACAAAGGACGTTCCACGTCCGCCGCTATGGCTGAGGGTGGCGCTGGTGAACACTCTCAAGGTTCGTATACAGACAACATAAATACCCAAGCAAGTAGCAGGGGGACAGCGGCCGATGTAGCTCAGTTGGAAGATCACCGGACGCGATATTCGGAGGTCGTGGGTTCGGTTTCCACCATCGGCACGTTGTTTTTTCCTCTACTTTGTGTTTAATTATCTTTCCCCTAAACAGATTACATTACTAATTTCCGTGCTTATCCAAGTAAACAATAAAAAAAAGACAAAGTACCATCCCCAACACTTTCCTTGGCCTCGCAGACTGTTGGCTTCTTTCCTTCATGTATTATAACGAGTACCCTCATTTCCCCTTAATTGATCTGCCTGTAGCTTACGGGGGTCTCGGTTCTGGCAGTCTTGAAGCCATAGGTAGCGTAAGATGGTTCTTGCACAGCTTTCTCCCTCGCTCTTGATCACGTTCTACGTGACGCTGGCGGTTACAAAGGACGTTCCACGCCCGCCGCTATGGCTGAGGGTGGCGCTGGTGAACACTCTCAAGGTTCGTATACAGACAACATAAATACCCAAACAAGTAGCAGGGGGAACAGCGGCCGATGTAGCTGAGTTGGAAGAGCACCGGACGCGATATTCGGAGGTCGTGGGTTCGGTTCCCACCATCGGCACGTTGTTTTTTCTTCTACTTTGTGTTTAATTATCCTTCCCCTAAACAGATTACATTACTAATTTTTGTGCTTATCCAAGTAAACAATAAAAAAAAAGACAAAGTACCATCCCCAACGCTTTCCTTGGCCTCGCCGACTGTTGGCTTCTTTCCTTCATGTATTATGACGAGTACCCTCATTTCCCCTTAATTGATCTGCCTGTAGCTTACGGGGGTCTCGGTTCTGGCAGTCTTGAAGCCATAGGTAGCGTAAGAGGGTTCTTGCACAGCTTTCGCCCTCGCTTTTGATCACGTTCTACGTGACGCTGGCGGTAACAAAGGACGTTCCACGTCCGCCGCTATGGCTGAGGGTGGCGCTGGTGAACACTCTCAAGGTTCGTATACAGACAACATAAATACCCAAGCAAGTATCAGGGGGGACAGCGGCCGATGTAGCTCAGTTGGAAGAGCACCGGACGCGATATTCGGAGGTCGTGGGTTCGGTTCCCACCATCGGCACGTTGTTTTTTCTTCTACTTTGTGTTTAACTATCTTTCCCCTAAACACATTACATTACTAATTTCCGTGCTTATCCAAGTAAACAATAAAAAAAGACAAAGTACCATCCCCAACGCTTTCCTTGGCCTCGCCGACTGTTGGCTTCTTTCCTTCATGTATTATAACGAGTACCCTCATTTCCCCTTAATTGATCTGCCTGTAGCTTACGGGGATCTCGGTTCTGGCAGTCTTGAAGCCATAGGTAGCGTAAGAGGGTTCTTGCACAGCTTTCGCCCTCGCTCTTGATCACGTTCTACGTGACGCTGGCGGTAACAAAGGACGTTCCACGTTCACCGCTATGGCTGAGAGTGGCGCTGGTGAACACTCTCAAGGTTCGTATACAGACAACATAAATACCGAACAAATAGCGGGGGGGACAGCGGCCGATGTAGCTCAGTTGGAAGAGCACCGGACGCGATATTCGGAGATCGTGGGTTCGGTTCCCACCACCGGCACATTGCCTTTTCTTCTACTTTGTGTTTAATTATCTTTCCCCTAAACAAATTACATTACTAATTTCCGTGCTTATCCAAGTAAACAATAAAAAAAACACAAAGTACCATCCCCAACGCTTTCCTTGGCCTCGCCGACTGTTGGCTTCTTTCCTTCATGTATTATAACGAGTACCCTCATTTCCCCTTAATTGATCTGCTTGTAGCTTACGGGGGTCTCGGTTCTGGCAGTCTTGAAGCCATAGGTAGCGTAAGAGGGTTCTTGCACAGCTTTCGCCCTCGCTCTTGATCACGTTCTACGTGACGCTGGCGGTAACAAAGGACGTTCCACGTCCGCTGCTATGGCTGAAGGTGGCGCTGGTGAACACTCTCAAGGTTCGTATACAGACAACATAAATACCCAAGCAAGTAGCAGGGGGAACAGCGGCCGATGTAGCTGAGTTGGAAGAGCACCGGACGCGATATTCGGAGGTCGTGGGTTCGGTTCCCACCATCGGCACGTTGTTTTTTCTTCTACTTTGTGTTTAATTATCTTTCCCCTAAACAGATTACATTACTAATTTCCGTGCTTATCCAAGTAAACAATAAAAAAAGGCAAAGTACCATCCCCAACGCTTTCCTTGGCCTCGCCAACTGTTGGCTTCTTTCCTTCATGTATGATAACGAGTACCCTCATTTCCCCTTAATTGATCTGCTTGTAGCTTACGGGGGTCTCGGTTCTGGCAGTCTTGAAGCCATAGGTAGCGTAAGAGGGTTCTTGCACAGCTTTCGCCCTCGCTCTTGATCACGTTCTACGTGACGCTGGCGGTAACAAAGGACGTTCCACGTCCGCCGCTATGGCTGAGGGTGGCGCTGGTGAACACTCTCAAGGTTCGTATACAGACAACATAAATACCCAAGCAGGCAGCAGGGGGGACAGCGGCCGATGTAGCTCAGTTGGAAGAGCACCGGACGCGATATTCGGAGGTCGTGGGTTCGGTTCCCACCATCGGCACGTTGTTTTTTCTTCTACTTTGTGTTTAACTATCTTTCCCCTAAACAGATTACATTACTAATTTCCGTGCTTATCCAAGTAAACAATAAAAAAAAGACAAAGTACCATCCCCAACGCTTTCCTTGGCCTCGCCGACTGTTGGCTTCTTTCCTTCATGTATTATAACGAGTACCCTCATTTCCCCTTAATTGATCTGCCTGTAGCTTACGGGGATCTCGGTTCTGGCAGTTTTGAAGCCATAGGTAGCGTAAGAGGGTTCTTGCACAGCTTTCGCCCTCGCTCTTGATCACGTTCTACGTGACGCTGGCGGTAACAAAGGACGTTCCACGTCCGCCGCTATGGCTGAGGGTGGCGCTGGTGAACACTCTCAAGTTTCGTATACAGACAACATAAATACCCAAGCTAGTAGCAGGGGGGACAGCGGCCGATGTAGCTCAGTTGGAAGAGCACCGGACGCGATATTCGGAGGTCGTGGGTTCGGTTCCCACCATCGGCACGTTGTTCTTTCTTCTACTTTGTGTTTAATTTTCTTTCCCCTAAACAGATTACATTACTAATTTCCGTGCTTATCCAAGTAAACAATACAAAAAAAAGACAAAGTACCATCCCCAACGCTTTCCTTGGCCTCGCCGACTGTTGGCTTCTTTCCTTCATGTATTATAACGAGTACCCTCATTTCCTCTTAATTGATCTGCTTGTAGCTTATGGGGGTCTCGGTTCTGGCAGTCTTGAAGCCATAGGTAGCGTAAGATGGTTCTTGCACAGCTTTCTCCCTCGCTCTTGATCACGTTCTACGTGACGCTGGCGGTAACAAAGGACGTTCCACGTCCGCCGCTATGGCTGAGGGTGGCGCTGGTGAACACTCTCAAGGTTCGTATACAGACAACATAAATACCCAAGCAAGTAGCAGGGGGGACAGCGGCCGATGTAGCTCAGTTGAAAGAGCACCGGACGCGATATTCGGAGGTCGTGGGTTCGGTTCCCACCATCGGCACGTTGTTTTTTCTTCTACTTTGTGTTTAATTATCTTTCCCCTAAACAGATTACATTACTAATTTCCGTGCTTATCCAAGTAAACAATAAAAAAAGACAAAGTACCATCCGCAACGCTTTCCTTGGCCTCGCCGACTGTTGGCTTCTTTCCTTCATGTATTATGACGAGTACCCGCATTTCCCCTTAATTGATCTGCCTGTAGCTTACGGGGGTCTCGGTTCTGGCAGTCTTGAAGCCATAGGTAGCGTAAGAGGGTTCTTGCACAGCTTTCGCCCACGCTCTTGATCACGTTCTACGTGACGCTGGCGGGAACAAAGGACGTTCCACGTCCGCCGCTATGGCTGAGGGTGGCGCTGGTGAACACTCTCAAGGTTCGTATACAGACAACATAAATACCCAAGCAAGTAGCAGGGGGGACAGAGGCCGATGTAGCTCAGTTGGAAGAGCACCGGACGCGATATTCGGGGGTCGTGCATTCGGTTCCCACCATCGGCACGTTGTTTTTTCTTCTAATTTTTGTTAATTATCTTTCTCCTAAACAGATTACATTACTAATTTCCGTGCTTATCCAAGTAAACAATAAAAAAAAGACAAAGTACCATCCCCAACGCTTTCCTTGGCCTCGCCGACTGTTGGCTACTTTCCTTCATGTATTATGACGAGTACTCTCATTTCCCCTTAATTGATCTGCCTGTAGCTTACAGGGGTCTCGGTTCTGACAGTCTTGAAGCCATAGGTAGCATAAGAGGGTTCTTGCACAGCTTTCGCCCACGCTCTTGATCACGTTCTACGTGACGCTGGCGGTAACAAAGGACGTTCCACGTCCGCCTCTATGGCTGAGGGTGGCGCTGGTGAACACTCTCAAGGTTCGTATACAGACAACATAAATACCCAAGCAAGTAGCAGGGGGGACAGCGGGCGATGTAGCTCAGTTGGAAGAGCACCGGACGCGATATTCGGGGGTCGTGGGTTCGGTTCCCACCATCGGCACGTTGTTTTTTCTTCTACTTTGTGTTTAATTATCTTTCCCCTAAAAAGATTACATTACTAATTTCCGTGCTTATCCAAGTAAACAATAAAAAAAAGACAAGGTACCATCCCCAACGCTTTCCTTGGCCTCGCCGACTGTTGGCTTCTTTCCTTCATGTATTATAACGAGTACCCTCATTTCCCCTTAATTGATCTGCTTGTAGCTTTCGGGGGTCTCGGTTCTGGCAGTCTTGAAGCCATAGGTAGCGTAAGAGGGTTCTTGCACAGCTTTCGCCCACGCTCTTGATCACGTTCTACGTGACGCTGGCGGTAACAGAGGACGTTCCACGTCCGCCGCTATGGCTGAGGGTGGCGCTGGTGAACACTCTCAAGGTTCGTATACAGACAACAGCAGTGGGCGTGGGAGCAGCTACGTGATGCGGCTCTTCAATTTTGTCCGTTTTTTTGCCCAGGTTACTTCCTATCTACAGCTTGGCGCCCAGTGTACTTCGGATGCGTGGAATTGCAGTGACGCGCCTGTGCGTTTCGTCGGCCTTCACGATGAAAATTTTGACGACCAACACTGGCAACCCTGCTGGATAACCTCTCCGTGGATCAAGGCGTCCGGATCGACTATGCCATCAACACCCGTCGTCGATAAGAACTGCTGGCGTGCTCCGGAACTGTTCAGTGGGCGTGGGAGCAGCTACGTGATGCGGCTCTTCAATTTTGTCCGTTTTTTTGCCCAGGTTACTTCCTATCTACAGCTTGGCGCCCAGTGTACTTCGGATGCGTGGAATTGCAGTGACGCGCCTGTGCGTTTCGTCGGCCTTCACGATGAAAATTTTGACGACCAACACTGGCAACCCTGCTGGATAACCTCTCCGTGGATCAAGGCGTCCGGATCGACTATGCCATCAACACCCGTCGTCGATAAGAACTGCTGGCGTGCTCCGGAACTGTTCAGTGGGCGTGGGAGCAGCTACGTGATGCGGCTCTTCAATTTTGTCCGTTTTTTTGCCCAGGTCAGTAATGACTCTTGTCTATACGCTAGTAAATCGGACAATGCCTGTTTGTTGCTGTTCCCACGCCCGGGAATACTTTTGTCTTTGCTACGCGAGTGTGTGATGGTTGTTAAAGAGTTGCTTTTGCTGTCTGGTGACGTGGAAGAAAACCCAGGACCCGGACGCAATACGCGTTCCCAAGAACCAGGAGCTAATGACGATACACAGCAGAAACAGTTAAGTGATCTGTTTTCATTGCTACAAGATATGAATACTCGAACCGCCAAAATGGAGAAAGACCAAGTTGACTTAATCAGTACTGTAAATGAAATCAAGAAGAGCCAGGAGGCTATTCAGAATCATCTATCAGATATTGACAGAAGGCTAACTGTAGTCGAAGGCAAAGCTGCCGCTAGTGAATCTTTGCAGAAGGAATGTCAACGACTGCAAAGTTTTGCTGATAACCTAGCTTGCGAAAATTTGAAACTGAGGGCTAGTCAGGCAGAGCTCGAAGATAGGCAGCGCCGTGATAATCTTCTGTTTTTTGGCCTTTCTGACAGCGATTCTGAGTCCTGGGATGACACTGAAGTAAAGCTTCTGAATGTACTTTCATCCGCCTTGAACTTGACACCATCGGAGCTATCAATTGAACGGGCTCATAGACTTGGTACTTTTTCTGAGGATAAAAGCAGGCCGGTTATTGTGAAGTTCTCATCTTTTAAAACTAGGCAAAAAATTCTCTCTTCAAGTTCTAAACTGAAAGATAAAGACATTAAGGTAAGCGAAGATTATTCTTTCATGACTCGGCAGGCACGGAAAAAACTCGTAGAATTTGGTATCGCTCAAAAGTCTAAATTCAAACTGCGCTATAATAAGCTTTACATGAACGGCAAGTGTTACTGTTACGACCAGCTTAATGACAGCGTTTCTGAAGTTCGCAGTACTACAAGCTTTTCACCGGAAACTACTGTACAATAACGATGCGTGAGGGGTAGTGGGCGCTCCTCGGTGTCTGAGCGTTCATTATCGTTCCTTTACACAAATATTAGAAGTGTCGTGCCTAAACGTGATGAGCTATGCGCGACTATCGATGCATGCGATGCTGATATTGTTTGCCTTACTGAAACGTGGCTTTCAGCAAAAGTTGATAGCTCTGAAATCTTTCATTGCAATAAGCATTTTACCACTTATCGGTGTGATAGGGGTGACAGAAATGGTGGTGGCGTTTTGATAGCTGTTGCCGACACACTTTTTTCTTCTCCTGTTCATGTCGTCACCAGTTTAGAACTTGTCTGGGTTGAACTGCGCACGCGCTTTAAAAAACTGATCTTGGGAGTTTGCTATCGCCCTCCCTCGTACAGTGCCACGTTTGTTGAAGAACTTCATGATGCTATTTGCGCCATTACCGTTCGTTTTCCAAACGTTCCTACTGTTTTGGTAGGTGACTTCAATTTTCCAACTATATTTTGGTCCAATGAACGTTCTTATGTTGATCCTTTTTCTACAGAGTGCGATGGTTTTTTGCGCATGTGTGCCGACTTTAATTTCTCCCAACTTGTTACCCAGCCTACCCGTGTTACATCTTCTTCGTCAAACTTGTTAGACCTTGTTCTCACCACGTCGCCTGATATCGTTGCTCCAATATCTTGTTTGCCAGGTTTAAGTGATCATTACATTCTCCATTTTTCAGTAAATGTCGCGATACCACACCGATATAACACTTCTAAATATATCCGTGACTACCAAAAGGCAAACTTTGATGCAATTAATCGTGAACTCGCTGCTTTTATCGATGAATACTTGCCCTCTTTTCATGACCGCCCAATTGAAATTAACTGGACCCTTTATAAGGATAAAATATCCTCCCTGACTAATTCTTACGTTCCGCTGCGAAAAATATTAACTAACAACTGTTCGCCCTGGTATAATTCTTCACTAAAACGGCTATCAAACAAAAAGAAACGTCTGTTTCGCTCCGCCAAAGTGTCTAATTCTATGCCCCGATGGGACGCTTACTATTCTGCTGCGTCTGCATATAAATCGGCACTAAAACAAGCTAAGGAGTCATTTTTTAGTCATACTCTTCCATCGATGCTAATAAATAACCCAAAACAATTTTGGAACGTGGTTAAGAAAACTGACCCATCTACAATCAATCTGAAAACTACAGATGAACAATTAATTCCTAGTGAAATGTGTGCTGATGTTCTTAATGATGTGTTTACTGCTTCTTTTACGAACAATTTAATTACCGAAATTCCTCATTACCCACCGCGTGACTTCTTTGTTATGGACCCCGTTATAATGGATCCTGTGGGCGTAGAAAAAATAATTGAACAACTGAAGATGTCATCATCATGCGGAGTGGACAACATTAACTCAAAATTTTTGAAAAATACTAAAGTGTATAGTGCCATTATTTTTGCCGAACTGTTTAAACAATCTCTTGAGTGTAGCTGTGTTCCTAGCGACTGGAAGGTGGGCAAGGTGGTTCCCCTGCACAAGTCTGGGGACAAACATTCTCCTAATAACTACCGACCCATTTCACTTACTAGCATCCCATGTAAGATCATGGAACATGTCATCTGCTCTCATCTCGCCAATTTTCTTGAATCGAATTCTTTCTTCAGTCGTTCCCAACACGGGTTTCGTAAAACATTCTCATGCGAGACTCAGCTTCTATGCTTTTCACAAGACCTTCATTTCATTCTTGACCGGGGTTCCATAGCAGACTGTATATTCCTCGATTTCTCCAAAGCTTTCGATAAAGTTTCTCACCAATTACTACTTTTCAAATTAAGTAACCTCAAACTCGACCCTAACATCGTTTCGTGGCTTCAGTCTTTTCTCACTAACCGTTCTCAATACGTGACAGCAAATAAATCGAACTCTCGTTCCTCTCCAGTGGGCTCAGGCGTTCCCCAGGGCTCCGTACTTGGGCCCCTACTTTTTCTCATTTATATTAATGATTTGCCTAACAGCATTGCTTCTTCTGTGTGTCTCTTTGCTGATGATTGTGTTATTTACCGTGAAATTAACAGTGACTCTGACATTTCTGTTCTTCAGTCTGATATTAACCAAGTTTCAGAGTGGTGTAAATTATGGCAAATGGAGCTTAACATTAACAAGTGCAAACATATGCGTATTTCTCGTCGTAACAATGAAGTAGCTAATTACAACCTCAATAATACTCCTCTTGAAACTGTGTCTTCGTATAAATACCTTGGTGTGCACATAACTTCCAATCTTTCTTGGAATCTGCATGTAGAATCTATTACTAACAATGCTAACCGCATGTTGGGGTACCTGCGCCGAAACTTTAACCTTTCTTCTAGTTCAATAAAATTGCTTCTTTATAAAACCCTTGTTCGTCCTAAATTGGAATATGCAGCCTCTGTCTGGGACCCTGGCCTTGCATCTCTAGAATCTGAAATCGAATCTGTTCAAAACCGCGCGTCACGTTTTATACTTTCCAACTATCACCGTAACTCCAGTGTTACCGTTATGAAAACAACATTATCATTACCACCGCTTTCACTACGCAGAAAAATTTCTCGCTTATTCCTATTTCACAAAATCTATTACCACAATCCTGTCCTTAAGAGCCAGCTACTAACTACCCCCACATATGTTTCAGGTCGCATTGATCATCTTCACAAAGTAGGTGTTCCGTCATGTCGTACTAAACACGCCTCTTATTCTTTTGTTCCAAACACTTCTGTCAGTTGGAACCACCTTCCTAGGCACATTGCTGATATTACGGACCCAAATTCTTTTAAGACTGCCGTATGTAATCTATATTTATAGAAGGTAGTCAATTGTTTTTGTTCGTTTTCGGTGACATTGTTGACTGTCGGAAATGTTTTTTTGCCTCAACTGCTTTTCCGCTTTTTTTTTTTTTTTTTGCGCCAATCCTCTTTTTTTTTTTATCACTTTTCGCCGTGTTATTGTTTCTTCTATGTTGTTTTATGCTGCACTGTACCCTGTACCAATGTAT
Organism: Amblyomma maculatum; assembly: GCF_055883805.1. NCBI lineage: Eukaryota > Metazoa > Arthropoda > Arachnida > Ixodida > Ixodidae > Amblyomma > Amblyomma maculatum. Next base: position 159,774,550 of record NC_139353.1, on the reverse strand, counting down.
CTTTCCCACTCCCCTCTTTAATGCCTTCGGGCCCTGAGGGTATATGAATAAATAAATAAATAAATAAATACCCAAGCAAGTAGCAGGGGGGACAGAGGCCGATGTAGCTCAGTTGGAAGAGCACCGGACGCGATATTCGGGGGTCGTGCATTCGGTTCCCACCATCGGCACGTTGTTTTTTCTTCTACTTTTTGTTTAATTATCTTTCTCCTAAACAGATTACATTACTAATTTCCGTGCTTATCCAAGTAAACAATAAAAAAAAAGACAAAGTACCATCCCCAACGCTTTCCTTGGCCTCGCCAACTGTTGGCTACTTTCCTTCATGTATTATGACGAGTACCCTCATTTCCCCTTAATTGATCTGCCTGTAGCTTACGGGGGTCTCGGTTCTGACAGTCTTGAAGCCATAGGTAGCATAAGAGGGTTCTTGCACAGCTTTCGCCCACGCTCTTGATCACGTTCTACGTGACGCTGGCGGTAACAAAGGACGTTCCACGTCCGCCTCTATGGCTGAGGGTGGCGCTGGTGAACACTCTCAAGGTTCGTATACAGACAACATAAATACCCAAGCAAGTAGCAGGGGGGACAGCGGCCGATGTAGCTCAGTTGGAAGAGCACCGGACGCGATAATCGGGGGTCGTGGGTTCGGTTCCCACCATGGGCACGTTGTTTTTTCTTCTACTTTGTGTTTAATTATCTTTCCCCTAAACAGATTACATTACTAATTTCCGTGCTTATCCAAGTAAACAATAAAAAAAAAGACAAGGTACCATCCCCAACGCTTTCCTTGGCCTCGCCGACTGTTGGCTTCTTTCCTTCATGTATTATAATGAGTACCCTCATTTCCCCTTAATTGATCTGCTTGTAGCTTACGGGGGTCTCGGTTCTGGCAGTCTTGAAGCCATAGGTAGCGTAAGAGAGTTCTTGCACAGCTTTCGCCCTCGCTCTTGATCATGTTCTACGTGACGCTGGCGGTAACAAAGGACGTTCCACGTCCGCCGCTATGGCTGAGGGTGGCGCTGGTGAACACTCTCAAGGTTCGTATACAGACAACATAAATACCCAAGCAAGTAGCAGGGGGGACAGCGGCCGATGTAGCTCAGTTGGAAGAGCACCGGACGCGATAATCGGAGGTCTTGGGTTCGGTTCCCACCATCGGCACGTTGTTTTTTCTTCTACTTTGTGTTTAATTTTCTTTCCCCTAAACAGATTACATTACTAATTTCCATGCTTATCCAAGTAAACAATACAAAAAAAAGACAAAGTACCATCCCCAACGCTTTCCTTGGCCTCGCCGACTGTTGGCTTCTTTCCTTCATGTATTAGGGTTCTTGCTCAGCTTTCGCCCTCGCTCTTGATCACGTTCTACGTGACGCTGGCGGTAACAAAGGACGTTCCACGTCCGCCGCTATGGCTGAGGGTGGCGCTGGTGAACACTCTCAAGGTTCGTATACAGACAACATAAATACCCAAGCAGGTAGCAGGGGGACAGCGGCCGATGTAGCTCAGTTGGAAGAGCACCGGACGCGATATTCGGAGGTCGTGGGTTCGGTTCCCACCATCGGCACGTTGTTTTTTCTTCTACTTTGTGTTTAACTATCTTTCCCCTAAACAGATTACATTAATTATTTCCGTGCTTATCCAAGTAAACAATAAAAAAAAGACAAAGTACCATCCCCAACGCTTTCCTTGGCCTCGCCGACTGTTGGCTTCTTTCCTTCATGTATTATAACGTGTACCCTCATTTCCCCTTAATTGATCTGCCTGTAGCTTACGGGGATCTCGGTTCTGGCAGTCTTGAAGCCATAGGTAGCGTAAGAGGGTTCTTGCACAGCTTTCGCCCTCGCTCTTGGTCACGTTCTACGTGACGCTGGCGGTAACAAAGGACGTTCCACGTCCGCCGCTATGGCTGAGGGTGGCGCTGGCGAACACTCTCAAGTTTCGTATACAGACAACATAAATACCCAAGCAAGTAGCAGGGGGGACAGCGGCCGATGTAGCTCAGTTGGAAGAGCACCGGACGCGATATTCGGAGGTCGTGGGTTCGGTTCCCACCATCGGCACGTTGTTCTTTCTTCTACTTTGTGTTTAATTTTCTTTCCCCTAAACAGATTACATTACTAATTTCCGTGCTTATCCAAGTAAACAATACAAAAAAAGACAAAGTACCATCCCCAACGCTTTCCTTGGCCTCGCCGACTGTTGGCTTCTTTCCTTCATGTATTATAACGAGTACCCTCATTTCCTCTTAATTGATCTGCTTGTAGCTTACGGGGGTCTCGGTTCTGGCAGTCTTGAAGCCATAGGTAGCGTAAGATGGTTCTTGCACAGCTTTCTCCCTCGCTCTTGATCACGTTCTACGTGACGCTGGCGGTAACAAAGGACGTTCCACGTCCGCCGCTATGGCTGAGGGTGGCGCTGGTGAACACTCTCAAGGTTCGTATTCAGACAACATAAATACCCAAGCAAGTAGCAGGGGGGACAGCGGCCGATGTAGCTCAGTTGGAAGAGCACCGGACGCGATATTCGGAGGTCGTGGGTTCGGTTCCCACCATCGGCACGTTGTTTTTCTTCTACTTTGTGTTTAATTATCTTTCCCCTAAACAGATTACATTACTAATTTCCGTGCTTATCCAAGTAAACAATAAAAAAAAGACAAAGTATCATCCCCAACGCTTTCCTTCGCCTCGCCGACTGTTGGCTTCTTTCCTTCATGTATTATAACGAGTACCCTAATTTCCCCTTAATTGATCTGCTTGTAGCTTACGGGGGTCTCGGTTCTGGCAGTCTTGAAGCCAAAGGTAGCACAAGAGGGTTCTTGCACAGCTTTCGCCCTCGCTCTTGATCACGTTCTACGTGACGCTGGTGGTAACAAAGGACGTTCCACGTCCGCCGCTATGGCTGAGGGTGGCGCTGGTGAACACTCTCAAGGTTCGTATACAGACAACATAAATACCCTAGCAAGTAGCAGGGGGGACAGCGGCCGATGTAGCTCAGTTGGAAGAGCACCGGACGCGATATTCGGAGAGTCGTGGGTTCGGTTCCCACCATCGGCACGTTGTTTTTTCTTCTACTTTGTGTTTAATTATCTTTCCCCTAAACAGATTACATTACTAATTTCCGTGCTTATCCAAGTAAACAATAAAAAAAAATACAAGGTAACATCCCCAACGCTTTCCTTGGCCTCGCCGACTGTTGGCTTCTTTCCTTCATGTATTATAACGAGTACCCTCATTTCCCCTTAATTGATCTGCTTGTAGCTTACGGGGGTCTCGGTTCTGGCAGTCTTGAAGCCATAGGTAGCGTAAGAGGGTTCTTGCACAGCTTTCGCCCTCGCTCTTGATCACGTTCTACGTGACGCTGGCGGTAACAAAGGACGTTCCACGTCCGCCGCTATGGCTGAGGGTGGCGCTGGTGAACACTCTCAAGGTTCGCATACAGACAACATAAATACCCAAGCAAGTAGCAGGGGGGACAGCGGCCGATGTAGCTCAGTTGGAAGAGCACCGGACGCGATATTCGGAGGTCGTGGGTTCGGTTCCCACCATCGGCACGTTGTTTTTTCTTCTACTTTGTGTTTAACTATCTTTCCCCTAAACAGATTACATTACTAATTTCCGTGCTTATCCAAGTAAACAATAAAAAAAAGACAAAGTACCATCCCCAACGCTTTCCTTGGCCTCGCCGACTGTTGGCTTCTTTCCTTCATGTATTATAACGAGTACCCTCATTTCCCCTTAATTGATCTGCCTGTAGCTTACGGGGGTCTCGGTTCTGGCAGTCTTGAAGCCATAGGTAGCGTAAGATGTGCACAGCTTTCTCCCTCGCTCTTGATCACGTTCTACGTGACGCTGGCGGTAACAAAGGATGTTCCACGTCTGCCGCTATGGCTGAGGGTGGCGCTAGTGAACACTCTCAAGGTTCGTATACAGACAACATAAATACCCAAGCAAGTAGCAGGGGGGACAGCGGCCAATGTAGCTCAGTTGGAAGAGCACCGGACGCGATATTCGGAGGTCGTGGGTTCGGTTCCCACCATCGGCAGGTTGTTTTTTCTTCTACTTTGTGTTTAATTATCTTTCCCCTAAACAGATTACATTACTAATTTTCGTGCTTATCCAAGTAAACAACAAAAAAAATGACAAAGTACCATCCCCAACGCTTTCCTTGGCCCCGCCGACTGTTGGCTTCTTTCCTTCATGTATTATAATGAGTACCCCCATTTCCCCTTAATTGATCTGCTTGTAGCTTACGGGGATCTCGGTTCTGGGAGTCTTGAAGCCATAGGTAGCGTAAGAGGATTCTTGCACAGCTTTCGCCCTCGCTCTTGATCACGTTCTACGTGACGCTGGCGGTAACAAAGGACGTTCCACGTCCGCCGCTATGGCTGAGGGTGGCGCTGGTGAACAATCTCAAGGTTCGTATACAGACAACATAAATACCCAAGCAAGTAGCAGGGGGGACAGCGGCCGACGTAGCTCAGTTGGAAGAGCACCGGACGCGATATTCGGAGGTCGTGGGTTCGGTTCCCACCATCGGCACGTTGTTTTTCTTCTACTTTCTGTTTAATTATCTTTCCCCTAAACAGATTACATTACTGATTTCCGTGCTTATCCAAGTAAACAATAAAAAAAATGACAAAGTACCATCCCCAACGCTTTCCTTGGCCTCGCCGACTGTTGGCTTCTTTCCTTCATGTATTATAACGAGTACCCTCATTTCCCCTTAATTGATCTGATTGTAGCTTACGGGGGTCTCGGTTCTGGCAGTCTTGAAGCCATAGGTAGCGTAAGAGGGTTCTTGCACAGCTTTCGCCCTCGCTCTTGATCACGTTCTACGTGACGCTGGCAGTAACAAAGGACGTTCCACGTCCGCCGCTATGGCTGAGGGTGGCGCTGGTGAACACTCTCAAGTTTCGTATACAGACAACATAAATACCCAAGCAAGTAGCAGGGGGGACAGCGGCCGATGTAGCTCAGTTGGAAGAGCACCGGACGCGATAATCGGAGGTCTTGGGTTCGGTTCCCACCATCGGCACGTTGTTTTTTCTTCTACTTTGTGTTTAATTTTCTTTCCCCTAAACAGATTACATTACTAATTTGCGTGCTTATCCAAGTAAACAATACAAAAAAAAGACAAAGTACCATCCCCAACGCTTTCCTTGGCCTCGCCGACTGTTGGCTTCTTTCATTCATGTATTATAACGAGTACCCTCATTTCCCCTTAATTGATCTGCTTGTAGCTTACGGGGGTCTCGGTTCTGGCAGTCTTGAAGCCATAGGTAGCGTAAGAGGGTTCTTGCTCAGCTTTCGCCCTCGCTCTTGATCACGTTCTACGTGACGCTGGCGGTAACAAAGGACGTTCCACGTCCGCCGCTATGGCTGAGGGTGGCGCTGGTGAACACTCTCATGGTTCGTATACAGACAACATAAATACCCAAGCAAGTAGCAGGGGGGACAGCGGCCGATGTAGCTCAGTTGGAAGAGCACCGGACGCGATATTCGGAGGTCGTGGGTTCGGTTCCCACCATCGGCATGTTGTTTTTCTTCTACTTTCTGTTTAATTATCTTTCCCCTAAACAGATTACATTACTGATTTCCGTGCTTATCCAAGTGAACAATAAAAAAAATGACAAAGTACCATCCCCAACGCTTTCCTTGGCCTCGCCGACTGTTGGCTTCTTTCCTTCATGTATTATAACGAGTACCCTCATTTCCCCTTAATTGATCTGATTGTAGCTTACGGGGCTCTCGGTTCTGGCAGTCTTGAAGCCATAGGTATCGTAAGAGGGTTCTTGCACAGCTTTCGCCCTCGCTCTTGATCACGTTCTACGTGACGCTGGCGGTAACAAAGGATGTTCCACGTCTGCCGCTATGGCTGAGGGTGGCGCTAGTGAACACTCTCAAGGTTCGTATACAGACAACATAAATACCCAAGCAAGTAGCAGGGGGGACAGCGGCCGATGTAGCTCAGTTGGAAGAGCACCGGACGCGATATTCGGAGGTCGTGGGTTCGGTTCCCACCATCGGCAGGTTGTTTTTTCTTCTACTTTGTGTTTAATTATCTTTCCCCTAAACAGATTACATTACTAATTTTCGTGCTTATCCAAGTAAACAATAAAAAAAATGACAAAGTACCATCCCCAACGCTTTCCTTGGCCCCGCCGACTGTTGGCTTCTTTCCTTCATGTATTATAATGAGTACCCCCATTTCCCCTTAATTGATCTGCTTGTAGCTTACGGGGATCTCGGTTCTGGCAGTCTTGAAGCCATAGGTAGCGTAAGAGGGTTCTTACTCAGCTTTCGCCCTCGCTCTTGATCACGTTCTACGTGACGCTGGCGGTAACAAAGGACGTTCCACGTCCGCCGCTATGGCTGAGGGTGGCGCTGGTGAACACTCTCATGGTTTCGTATACAGACAACATAAATACCCAAGCAAGTAGCAGGGGGGACAGCGGCCGATGTAGCTCAGTTGGAAGAGCACCGGACGCGATATTCGGAGGTCGTGGGTTCGGTTCCCACCATCGGCATGTTGTTTTTCTTCTACTTTCTGTTTAATTATCTTTCCCCTAAACAGATTACATTACTGATTTCCGTGCTTATCCAAGTAAACAATAAAAAAAATGACAAAGTACCATCCCCAACGCTTTCCTTGGCCTCGCCGACTGTTGGCTTCTTTCCTTCATGTATTATAACGAGTACCCTCATTTCCCCTTAATTGATCTGATTGTAGCTTACGGGGGTCTCGGTTCTGGCAGTCTTGAAGCCATAGGTAGCGTAAGAGGGTTCTTGCACAGCTTTCGCCCTCGCTCTTGATCACGTTCTACGTGACGCTGGCGGTAACAAAGGACGTTCCACGTCCGCCGCTATGGCTGAGGGTGGCGCTGGTGAACACTCTCAAGTTTCGTATACAGACAACATAAATACCCAAGCAAGTAGCAGGGGGGACAGCGGCCGATGTAGCTCAGTTGGAAGAGCACCGGACGCGATAATCGGAGGTCTTGGGTTCGGTTCCCACCATCGGCACGTTGTTTTTTCTTCTACTTTGTGTTTAATTTTCTTTCCCCTAAACAGATTACATTACTAATTTCCGTGCTTATCCAAGTAAACAATACAAAAAAAAGACAAAGTACCATCCCCAACGCTTTCCTTGGCCTCGCCGACTGTTGGCTTCTTTCATTCATGTATTATAACGAGTACCCTCATTTCCCCTTAATTGATCTGCTTGTAGCTTACGGGGGTCTCGGTTCTGGCAGTCTTGAAGCCATAGGTAGCGTAAGAGGGTTCTTACTCAGCTTTCGCCCTCGCTCTTGATCACGTTCTACGTGACGCTGGCGGTAACAAAGGACGTTCCACGTCCGCCGCTATGGCTGAGGGTGGCGCTGGTGAACACTCTCATGGTTCGTATACAGACAACATAAATACCCAAGCAAGTAGCAGGGGGGACAGCGGCCGATGTAGCTCAGTTGGAAGAGCACCGGACGCGATATTCGGAGGTCGTGGGTTCGGTTCCCACCATCGGCATGTTGTTTTTTCTTCTACTTTGTGTTTAACTATCTTTCCCCTAAACAGATTACATTACTAATTTCCGTGCTTATCCAAGTAAACAATAAAAAAAGACAAAGTACCATCCCCAACGCTTTCCTTGGCCTCGCCGACTGTTGGCTTCTTTCCTTCATGTATTAAAACGAGTACCCTCATTTCCCCTTAATTGATCTGCCTGTAGCTTACGGGGATCTCGGTTCTGGCAGTCTTGAAGCCATAGGTAGCGTAAGAGGGTTCTTGCACAGCTTTCGCCCTCGCTATTGATCACGTTCTACGTGACGCTGGCGGTAACAAAGGACGTTCCACGTCCACCGCTATGGCTGAGAGTGGCGCTGGTGAACACTCTCAAGGTTCGTATACAGACAACATAAATACCCAACAAGTAGCAGGGGGGATAGCGGCCGATGTAGCTCAGTTGGAAGAGCACCGGACGCGATATTCGGAGGTCGTGGGTTCGGTTCCCACCATCGGCAGGTTGTTTTTTCTTCTACTTTGTGTTTAATTATCTTTCCCCTAAACAGATTACATTACTAATTTTCGTGCTTATCCAAGTAAACAATAAAAAAATGACAAAGTACCATCCCCAACGCTTTCCTTGGCCCCGCCGACTGTTGGCTTCTTTCCTTCATGTATTATAATGAGTACCCCCATTTCCCCTTAATTGATCTGCTTGTAGCTTACGGGGATCTCGGTTCTGGCAGTCTTGAAGCCATAGGTAGCGTAAGAGGGTTCTTGCTCAGCTTTCGCCCTCGCTCTTGATCACGTTCTACGTGACGCTGGCGGTAACAAAGGACGTTCCACGTCCGCCGCTATGGCTGAGGGTGGCGCTGGTGAACACTCTCAAGGTTCGTATACAGACAACATAAATACCCAAGCAAGTAGCAGGGGGGACAGCGGCCGATGTAGCTCAGTTGGAAGAGCACCGGACGCGATATTCGGAGGTCGTGGGTTCGGTTCCCACCATCGGCATGTTGTTTTTTCTTCTGCATTGTGTTTAACTATCTTTCCCCTAAACAGATTACATTACTAATTTCCGTGCTTATCCAAGTAAACAATAAAAAAAAGACAAAGTACCATCCCCAACGCTTTCCTTGGCCTCGCCGACTGTTGGCTTCTTTCCTTCATGTATTAAAACGAGTACCCTCATTTCCCCTTAATTGATCTGCCTGTAGCTTACGGGGATCTCGGTTCTGGCAGTCTTGAAGCCATAGGTAGCGTAAGAGGGTTCTTGCACAGCTTTCGCCCTCGCTCTAGATCACGTTCTACGTGACGCTGGCGGTAACAAAGGACGTTCCACGTCCACCGCTATGGCTGAGAGTGGCGCTGGTGAACACTCTCAAGGTTCGTATACAGACAACATAAATACCCAACAAGTAGCAGGGGGGACAGCGGCCGATGTAGCTCAGTTGGAAGAGCACCGGACGCGATATTCGGAGGTCGTGGCTTCGGTTCCCACCACCGGCACATTGCCTTTTCTTCTACTTTGTGTTTAATTATCTTTCCCCTAAACAGATTACATTACTAATTTCCGTGCTTATCCAAGTAAACAATAAAAAAAAAACACAAAGTACCATCCCGAACGCTTTCCTTGGAATCGCCGACTGTTGGCTTCTTTCCTTCATGTATTATAACGAGTACCCTCATTTCCCCTTAATTGATCTGCTTGTAGCTTACGGGGGTCTCGGTTCTGGCAGACTTGAAGCCATAGGTAGCGTAAGAGGGTTCTTGCACAGCTTTCGCCCTCGTTCTTGATCACGTTCTACGTGACGCTGGCGGTAACAAAGGACGTTCCACGTCCGCCGCTATGGCTGAGGGTGGCGCTGGTGAACGCTCTCAAGGTTCGTATACAGACAACATAAATACCCAAGCAAGTAGCAGGGGGGACAGCGGCCGATGTAGCTCAGTTGGAAGAGCACCGGACGCGATATTCGGTGGTCGTGGGTTCGGTTCCCACCATCGGCACGTTGTTTTTTCTTCTACTTTGTGTTTAATTATCTTTTCCCTAAACAGATTACATTACTAATTTCCGTGCTTATCCAAGTAAACAATAAAAAAAAAAGACGAAGTACCATCCCCAACGCTTTCCTTGGCCTCGCCGACTGTTGGCTTCTTTCCTTTATGTATTATAACGAGTACCCTCATTTCCCCTTAATTGATCTGCTTGTAGCTTACGGGGATCTCGGTTCTGGCAGTCTTGAAGCCATAGGTAGCGTAAGAGGGTTCTTGCTCAGCTTTCGCCCTCGCTCTTGATCACGTTCTACGTGACGCTGGCGGTAACAAAGGACGTTCCACGTCCGCCGCTATGGCTGAGGGTGGCGCTGGTGAACACTCTCAAGGTTCGTATACAGACAACATAAATACCCAAGCAAGTAGCAGGGGGGACAGCGGCCGATGTAGCTCAGTTGGAAGAGCACCCGACGCGATATTCGGGGGTCGTGAGTTCGGTTCCCACCATCGGCACGTTGTTTTTTCTTCTACTTTGTGTTTAATTATCTTTCCCCTAAACAGATTACATTACTAATTTCCGTGCTTATCCAAGTAAACAATAAAAAAAAGACAAAGTACCATCCCCAACGCTTTCCTTGGCCTCGCCGACTGTTGGCTTCTTTCCCTTATGTATTATGACGAGTACCCTCATTTCCCCTTAATTGATCTGCCTGTAGCTTACGGGGATCTCGGTTCTGGCAGTCTTGAAGCCATAGGTAGCGTAAGAGGGTTCTTGCACAGCTTTCGCCCTCGCTATTGATCACGTTCTACGTGACGCTGGCGGTAACAAAGGACGTTCCACGTCCACCGCTATGGCTGAGAGTGGCGCTGGTGAACACTCTCAAGGTTCGTATACAGACAACATAAATACCCAACAAGTAGCAGGGGGGATAGCGGCCGATGTAGCTCAGTTGGAAGAGCACCGGACGCGATATTCGGAGGTCGTGGGTTCGGTTCCCACCATCGGCAGGTTGTTTTTTCTTCTACTTTGTGTTTAATTATCTTTCCCCTAAACAGATTACATTACTAATTTTCGTGCTTATCCAAGTAAACAATAAAAAAATGACAAAGTACCATCCCCAACGCTTTCCTTGGCCCCGCCGACTGTTGGCTTCTTTCCTTCATGTATTATAATGAGTACCCCCATTTCCCCTTAATTGATCTGCTTGTAGCTTACGGGGATCTCGGTTCTGGCAGTCTTGAAGCCATAGGTAGCGTAAGAGGGTTCTTGCTCAGCTTTCGCCCTCGCTCTTGATCACGTTCTACGTGACGCTGGCGGTAACAAAGGACGTTCCACGTCCGCCGCTATGGCTGAGGGTGGCGCTGGTGAACACTCTCAAGGTTCGTATACAGACAACATAAATACCCAAGCAAGTAGCAGGGGGGACAGCGGCCGATGTAGCTCAGTTGGAAGAGCACCGGACGCGATATTCGGAGGTCGTGGGTTCGGTTCCCACCATCGGCATGTTGTTTTTTCTTCTGCTTTGTGTTTAACTATCTTTCCCCTAAACAGATTACATTACTAATTTCCGTGCTTATCCAAGTAAACAATAAAAAAAAGACAAAGTACCATCCCCAACGCTTTCCTTGGCCTCGCCGACTGTTGGCTTCTTTCCTTCATGTATTAAAACGAGTACCCTCATTTCCCCTTAATTGATCTGCCTGTAGCTTACGGGGATCTCGGTTCTGGCAGTCTTGAAGCCATAGGTAGCGTAAGAGGGTTCTTGCACAGCTTTCGCCCTCGCTCTTGATCACGTTCTACGTGACGCTGGCGGTAACAAAGGACGTTCCACGTCCACCGCTATGGCTGAGAGTGGCGCTGGTGAACACTCTCAAGGTTCGTATACAGACAACATAAATACCCAACAAGTAGCAGGGGGGACAGCGGCCGATGTAGCTCAGTTGGAAGAGCACCGGACGCGATATTCGGAGGTCGTGGCTTCGGTTCCCACCACCGGCACATTGCCTTTTCTTCTACTTTGTGTTTAATTATCTTTCCCCTAAACAGATTACATTACTAATTTCCGTGCTTATCCAAGTAAACAATAAAAAAAAACACAAAGTACCATCCCGAACGCTTTCCTTGGCCTCGCCGACTGTTGGCTTCTTTCCTTCATGTATTATAACGAGTACCCTCATTTCCCCTTAATTGATCTGCTTGTAGCTTACGGGGGTCTCGGTTCTGGCAGACTTGAAGCCATAGGTAGCGTAAGAGGGTTCTTGCACAGCTTTCGCCCTCGTTCTTGATCACGTTCTACGTGACGCTGGCGGTAACAAAGGACGTTCCACGTCCGCCGCTATGGCTGAGGGTGGCGCTGGTGAACGCTCTCAAGGTTCGTATACAGACAACATAAATACCCAAGCAAGTAGCAGGGGGGACAGCGGCCGATGTAGCTCAGTTGGAAGAGCACCGGACGCGATATTCGGAGGTCGTGGGTTCGGTTCCCACCATCGGCACGTTGTTTTTTCTTCTACTTTGTGTTTAATTATCTTTTCCCTAAACAGATTACATTACTAATTTCCGTGCTTATCCAAGTAAACAATAAAAAAAAAGACGAAGTACCATCCCCAACGCTTTCCTTGGCCTCGCCGACTGTTGGCTTCTTTCCTTTATGTATTATAACGAGTACCCTCATTTCCCCTTAATTGATCTGCTTGTAGCTTACGGGGTCTCGGTTCTGGCAGTCTTGAAGCCATAGGTAGCGTAAGAGGGTTCTTGCACAGCTTTCGCCCACGCTCTTGATCACGTTCTACGTGACGCTGGCGGTAACAAAGGACGTTCCACGTCCGCCGCTATGGCTGAGGGTGGCGCTGGTGAACACTCTCAAGGTTCGTATACAGACAACATAAATACCCAAGCAAGTAGCAGGGGGGACAGCGGCCGATGTAGCTCAGTTGGAAGAGCACCCGACGCGATATTCGGGGGTCGTGAGTTCGGTTCCCACCATCGGCACGTTGTTTTTTCTTCTACTTTGTGTTTAATTATCTTTCCCCTAAACAGATTACATTACTAATTTCCGTGCTTATCCAAGTAAACAATAAAAAAAAGACAAAGTACCATCCCCAACGCTTTCCTTGGCCTCGCCGACTGTTGGCTTCTTTCCCTTATGTATTATGACGAGTACCCTCATATCCCCTTAATTGATCTGCCTGTAGCTTACGGGGGTCTCGGTTCTGGCAGTCTTGAAGCCATAGGTAGCGTAAGAGGGTTCTTGCACAGCTTTCGCCCACGCTCTTGATCACGTTCTACGTGACGCTGGCGGTAACAAAGGATGTTCCACGTCCGCCGCTATGGCTGAGGGTGGCGCTGGTGAACACTCTCAAGGTTCGTATACAGACAACATAAATACCCAAGCAAGTAGCAGGGGGGACAGCGGCCGATGTAGCTCAGTTGGAAGAGCACCGGACGCGATATTCGGGGGTCGTGGGTTCGGTTCCCACCATCGGCACGTTGTTTTTTCTTCTACTTTGTGTTTAATTATCTTTCCCCTAAACAGATTACATTACTAATTTCCGTGCTTATCCAAGTAAACAATAAAAAAAAAGACAAGGTACCATCCCCAACGCTTTCCTTGGCCTCGCCGACTGTTGGCTTCTTTCTTCATGTATTATAACGAGTACCCTCATTTCCCCTTAATTGATCTGCTTGTAGCTTACGGGGGTCTCGGTTCTGGCAGTCTTGAAGCCATAGGTAGCGTAAGAGGGTTCTTGCACAGCTTTCGCCCTCGCTCTTGATCACGTTCTACGTGACGCTGGCGGTAACAAAGGATGTTCCACGTCCGCCGCTATGGCTGAGGGTGGCGCTGGTGAACACTCTCAAGGTTCGTATACAGACAACATAAATACCCAAGCAAGTAGCAGGGGGGACAGCGGCCGATGTAGCTCAGTTGGAAGAGCACCGGACGCGATAATCGGAGGTCTTGGGTTCGGTTCCCACCATCGGCACGTTGTTTTTTCTTCTACTTTGTGTTTAATTTTCTTTCCCCTAAACAGATTACATTACTAACTTCCGTGCTTATCCAAGTAAACAATACAAAAAAAAGACAAAGTACCATCCCCAACGCTTTCCTTGGCCTCGCCGACTGTTGACTTCTTTCCTTCATGTATTAGGGTTCTTGCTCAGCTTTCGCCCTCGCTCTTGATCACGTTCTACGTGACGCTGGCGGTAACAAAGGACGTTCCACGTCCGCCGCTATGGCTGAGGGTGGCGCTGGTGAACACTCTCAAGGTTCGTATACAGACAACATAAATACCCAAGCAAGTAGCAGGGGGGACAGCGGCCTATGTAGCTCAGTTGGAAGAGCACCGGACGCGATATTCGGAGGTCGTGGGTTCGGTTCCCACCATCGGCACGTTGTTTTTTCTTCTACTTTTTGTTTAACTATCTTTCCCCTAAACAGATTACATTACTAATTCCTGTGCTTATCCAAGTAAACAATAAAAAAAAGACAAAGTACCATCCCCAACGCTTTCCTTGGCCTCGCCGACTGTTGGCTTCTTTCCTTCATGTATTATAACGAGTACCCTCATTTCCCCTTAATTGATCTGCCTGTAGCTTACGGTGATCTCGGTTCTGGCAGTCTTGAAGCCATAGGTAGCGTAAGAGGGTTCTTGCACAGCTTTCGCCCTCGCTCTTGATCACGTTCTACGTGACGCTGGCGGTAGCAAAGGACGTTCCACGTCCGCCGCTATGGCTGAGGGTGGCGCTGGTGAACACTCTCAAGGTTCGTATACAGACAACATAAATACCCAAGCAAGTAGCAGGGGGGACAGCGGCCTATGTAGCTCAGTTGGAAGAGCACCGGACGCGATATTCGGAGGTCGTGGGTTCGGTTCCCACCATCGGCACGTTGTTTTTTCTTCTACTTTGTGTTTAACTATCTTTCCCCTAAACAGATTACATTACTAATTTCCGTGCTTATCCAAGTAAACAATAAAAAAAAAGACAAAGTACCATCCCCAACGCTTTCCTTGGCCTCGCCGACTGTTGGCTCCTTTCCTTCATGTATTATAACGAGTACCCTCATTTCCCCTTAATTGATCTGCTTGTAGCTTACGGGGGTCTCGGTTCTGGCAGTCTTGAAGCCATAGGCAGCGTAAGAGGGTTCTTGCTCAGCTTTCGCCCTCGCTCTTGATCACGTTCTACGTGACGCTGGCGGTAACAAAGGACGTTCCACGTCCGCCGCTATGGCTGAGGGTGGCGCTGGTGAACACTCTCAAGGTTCGTATACTGACAACATAAATACCCAAGCAAGTAGCAGGGGGGACAGCGGCCGATGAAGCTCAGTTGGAAGAGCACCGGACGCGATATTCGGAGGTCGTGGGTTCGGTTCCCACCATCGGCACGTTGTTTTTTCTTCTACTTTGTGTTTAACTATCTTTCCCCTAAACAGATTACATTACTAATTTCCATGCTTATCCAAGTAAACAATAAAAAAAGACAAAGTACCATCCCCAACGCTTTCCTTGGCCTCGCCGACTGTTCGCTTCTTTCCTTCATGTATTATAACGAGTACCCTCATTTCCTCTTAATTGATCTGCTTGTAGCTTAAGGTGGATTCACACGGCGGACCAAATCGCGAATCGCTCTCACGATTCGCTGTGACGTGGCCCTACGTCAGTGATTTCCGCTGCTTCGCTTCAGTCCGCGAGCAGCAATTCGCGACAAGGTCGAGAGTCCTTTTCACAATTCGGATCCTTCACGGACAAGACATTTTTTTTATTTATTTATTTCTCTCGCGGAACGCTTTTCAGCTATGCTCCCGGTGCCCAAGCATAGACAACATAACATACATTGCACTAAAACGCTGTAGGAAAGCGAGAAGCGGCTTCTGACGACTGACGGCAGTCGTTTCTATTTTGGAGTCGAACTAGCCTGTTTTTGCCTTCATTCGCAGTACATGGTTTTCACAGAATTTACAGTGACAGGCTCTTGCACTGCGCGATACCGAATGCGTGAGTTTTGTGACTGCACAGAGCAGTCGCTTGAATGTATTCATCGCTTTCCTCAAGCGTTTTGGCGCGCATCAGTTTTGGCATTTGGCACGTACCGGGAGCATAGGGGCAGCAGTCCGAATGGTCGTCTTCCAAGGGTTGAAAGCAGTATTTTCATGCAGCTCTCATAGAGTAAGCGCGATCGTTTGCACTGCAGAGAACTGCCTGCGTAGTATACCACATCGAGCGAAACAGTCACCACAATACTTTGGCAAAACGGCGCAGCAGCAGTAGCTGTAGGCCGCCGCAACCCGCGCATTCACCCACCGTCCATGCATCGTCCATGGTAGGCTACCCTCGATAACAGCGCGCCAGAACAAGGCTCTCCTCTCGCGCAGTGCCTGGGAGAAAGAGTAAGTCCGCTCTGTCGTCTGCTATTCTCTCCCACCGTGTGAATGCTCGCCGTGGACGGACGGACCTCGGATCAGAGGTCACGTGACCGATCGCTTCGCTATTCGGTCCGTCGTGTGAATCCACCTTTACGGGGGTCTCGGTTCTGGCAGTCTCGAAGCAATAGGTAGCGTAAGAGGGTTCTTGCACAGCTTTCGCCCTCGCTCTTGATCACGTTCTGCGTGACGCTGGCGGTAACAAAGGACGTTCCACGTCCGCCGCTATGGCTGAGGGTGGCGCTGGTGAACACTCTCAAGTTTCGTATACAGACAACATAAATACCCAAGCAAGTAGCAGGGGGGACAGCGGCCGATGTAGCTCAGTTGGAAGAGCACCGGACGCGATAATCGGAGGTCTTGGGTTCGGTTCCCACCATCGGCACGTTGTTTTTTCTTCTACTTTGTGTTTAATTTTCTTTCCCCTAAACAGATTACATTACTAATTTCCGTGCTTATCCAAGTAAACAATACAAAAAAAAGACAAAGTACCATCCCCAACGCTTTCCTTGGCCTCGCCGACTGTTGGCTTCTTTCATTCATGTATTATAACGAGTACCCTCATTTCCCCTTAATTGATCTGCTTGTAGCTTACGGGGGTCTCGGTTCTGGCAGTCTTGAAGCCATAGGTAGCGTAAGAGGGTTCTTGCTCAGCTTTCGCCCTCGCTCTTGATCACGTTCTACGTGACGCTGGCGGTAACAAAGGACGTTCCACGTCCGCCGCTATGGCTGAGGGTGGCGCTGGTGAACACTCTCATGGTTCGTATACAGACAACATAAATACCCAAGCAAGTAGCAGGGGGGACAGCGGCCGATGTAGCTCAGTTGGAAGAGCACCGGACGCGATATTCGGAGGTCGTGGGTTCGGTTCCCACCATCGGCATGTTGTTTTTCTTCTACTTTCTGTTTAATTATCTTTCCCCTAAACAGATTACATTACTGATTTCCGTGCTTATCCAAGTAAACAATAAAAAAAATGACAAAGTACCATCCCCAACGCTTTCCTTGGCCTCGCCGACTGTTGGCTTCTTTCCTTCATGTATTATAACGAGTACCCTCATTTCCCCTTAATTGATCTGATTGTAGCTTACGGGGGTCTCGGTTCTGGCAGTCTTGAAGCCATAGGTATCGTAAGAGGGTTCTTGCACAGCTTTCGCCCTCGCTCTTGATCACGTTCTACGTGACGCTGGCGGTAACAAAGGACGTTCCACGTCCGCCGCTATGGCTGAGGGTGGCGCTGGTGAACACTCTCAAGGTTCGTATACAGACAACATAAATACCCAAGCAAGTAGCAGGGGGGACAGCGGCCGATGTAGCTCAGTTGGAAGAGCACCGGACGCGATATTCGGAGGTCGTGGGTTCGGTTCCCACCATCGGCATGTTGTTTTTTCTTCTGCTTTGTGTTTAACTATCTTTCCCCTAAACAGATTACATTACTAATTTCCGTGCTTATCCAAGTAAACAATAAAAAAAAGACAAAGTACCATCCCCAACGCTTTCCTTGGCCTCGCCGACTGTTGGCTTCTTTCCTTCATGTATTAAAACGAGTACCCTCATTTCCCCTTAATTGATCTGCCTGTAGCTTACGGGGATCTCGGTTCTGGCAGTCTTGAAGCCATAGGTAGCGTAAGAGGGTTCTTGCACAGCTTTCGCCCTCGCTCTTGATCACGTTCTACGTGACGCTGGCGGTAACAAAGGACGTTCCACGTCCACCGCTATGGCTGAGAGTGGCGCTGGTGAACACTCTCAAGGTTCGTATACAGACAACATAAATACCCAACAAGTAGCAGGGGGGACAGCGGCCGATGTAGCTCAGTTGGAAGAGCACCGGACGCGATATTCGGAGGTCGTGGCTTCGGTTCCCACCACCGGCACATTGCCTTTTCTTCTACTTTGTGTTTAATTATCTTTCCCCTAAACAGATTACATTACTAATTTCCGTGCTTATCCAAGTAAACAATAAAAAAAAAACACAAAGTACCATCCCGAACGCTTTCCTTGGCCTCGCCGACTGTTGGCTTCTTTCCTTCATGTATTATAACGAGTACCCTCATTTCCCCTTAATTGATCTGCTTGTAGCTTACGGGGGTCTCGGTTCTGGCAGACTTGAAGCCATAGGTAGCGTAAGAGGGTTCTTGCACAGCTTTCGCCCTCGTTCTTGATCACGTTCTACGTGACGCTGGCGGTAACAAAGGACGTTCCACGTCCGCCGCTATGGCTGAGGGTGGCGCTGGTGAACGCTCTCAAGGTTCGTATACAGACAACATAAATACCCAAGCAAGTAGCAGGGGGGACAGCGGCCGATGTAGCTCAGTTGGAAGAGCACCGGACGCGATATTCGGAGGTCGTGGGTTCGGTTCCCACCATCGGCACGTTGTTTTTTCTTCTACTTTGTGTTTAATTATCTTTTCCCTAAACAGATTACATTACTAATTTCCGTGCTTATCCAAGTAAACAATAAAAAAAAGACGAAGTACCATCCCCAACGCTTTCCTTGGCCTCGCCGACTGTTGGCTTCTTTCCTTTATGTATTATAACGAGTACCCTCATTTCCCCTTAATTGATCTGCTTGTAGCTTACGGGGTCTCGGTTCTGGCAGTCTTGAAGCCATAGGTAGCGTAAGAGGGTTCTTGCACAGCTTTCGCCCACGCTCTTGATCACGTTCTACGTGACGCTGGCGGTAACAAAGGACGTTCCACGTCCGCCGCTATGGCTGAGGGTGGCGCTGGTGAACACTCTCAAGGTTCGTATACAGACAACATAAATACCCAAGCAAGTAGCAGGGGGGACAGCGGCCGATGTAGCTCAGTTGGAAGAGCACCCGACGCGATATTCGGGGGTCGTGAGTTCGGTTCCCACCATCGGCACGTTGTTTTTTCTTCTACTTTGTGTTTAATTATCTTTCCCCTAAACAGATTACATTACTAATTTCCGTGCTTATCCAAGTAAACAATAAAAAAAAGACAAAGTACCATCCCCAACGCTTTCCTTGGCCTCGCCGACTGTTGGCTTCTTTCCTTTATGTATTATGACGAGTACCCTCATATCCCCTTAATTGATCTGCCTGTAGCTTACGGGGGTCTCGGTTCTGGCAGTCTTGAAGCCATAGGTAGCGTAAGAGGGTTCTTGCACAGCTTTCGCCCACGCTCTTGATCACGTTCTACGTGACGCTGGCGGTAACAAAGGACGTTCCACGTCCGCCGCTATGGCTGAGGGTGGCGCTGGTGAACACTCTCAAGGTTCGTATACAGACAACATAAATACCCAAGCAAGTAGCAGGGGGGACAGCGGCCGATGTAGCTCAGTTGGAAGAGCACCGGACGCGATATTCGGGGGTCGTGGGTTCGGTTCCCACCATCGGCACGTTGTTTTTTCTTCTACTTTGTGTTTAATTATCTTTCCCCTAAACAGATTACATTACTAATTTCCGTGCTTATCCAAGTAAACAATAAAAAAAAAGACAAGGTACCATCCCCAACGCTTTCCTTGGCCTCGCCGACTGTTGGCTTCTTTCTTCATGTATTATAACGAGTACCCTCATTTCCCCTTAATTGATCTGCTTGTAGCTTACGGGGGTCTCCGTTCTGGCAGTCTTGAAGCCATAGGTAGCGTAAGAGGGTTCTTGCACAGCTTTCGCCCTCGCTCTTGATCACGTTCTACGTGACGCTGGCGGTAACAAAGGATGTTCCACGTCCGCCGCTATGGCTGAGGGTGGCGCTGGTGAACACTCTCAAGGTTCGTATACAGACAACATAAATACCCAAGCAAGTAGCAGGGGGGACAGCGGCCGATGTAGCTCAGTTGGAAGAGCACCGGACGCGATAATCGGAGGTCTTGGGTTCGGTTCCCACCATCGGCACGTTGTTTTTTCTTCTACTTTGTGTTTAATTTTCTTTCCCCTAAACAGATTACATTACTAATTTCCGTGCTTATCCAAGTAAACAATACAAAAAAAAGACAAAGTACCATCCCCAACGCTTTCCTTGGCCTCGCCGACTGTTGACTTCTTTCCTTCATGTATTAGGGTTCTTGCTCAGCTTTCGCCCTCGCTCTTGATCACGTTCTACGTGACGCTGGCGGTAACAAAGGACGTTCCACGTCCGCCGCTATGGCTGAGGGTGGCGCTGGTGAACACTCTCAAGGTTCGTATACAGACAACATAAATACCCAAGCAAGTAGCAGGGGGGACAGCGGCCTATGTAGCTCAGTTGGAAGAGCACCGGACGCGATATTCGGAGGTCGTGGGTTCGGTTCCCACCATCGGCACGTTGTTTTTTCTTCTACTTTTTGTTTAACTATCTTTCCCCTAAACAGATTACATTACTAATTCCTGTGCTTATCCAAGTAAACAATAAAAAAAAGACAAAGTACCATCCCCAACGCTTTCCTTGGCCTCGCCGACTGTTGGCTTCTTTCCTTCATGTATTATAACGAGTACCCTCATTTCCCCTTAATTGATCTGCCTGTAGCTTACGGTGATCTCGGTTCTGGCAGTCTTGAAGCCATAGGTAGCGTAAGAGGGTTCTTGCACAGCTTTCGCCCTCGCTCTTGATCACGTTCTACGTGACGCTGGCGGTAGCAAAGGACGTTCCACGTCCGCCGCTATGGCTGAGGGTGGCGCTGGTGAACACTCTCAAGGTTCGTATACAGACAACATAAATACCCAAGCAAGTAGCAGGGGGGACAGCGGCCTATGTAGCTCAGTTGGAAGAGCACCGGACGCGATATTCGGAGGTCGTGGGTTCGGTTCCCACCATCGGCACGTTGTTTTTTCTTCTACTTTGTGTTTAACTATCTTTCCCCTAAACAGATTACATTACTAATTTCCGTGCTTATCCAAGTAAACAATAAAAAAAAAGACAAAGTACCATCCCCAACGCTTTCCTTGGCCTCGCCGACTGTTGGCTCCTTTCCTTCATGTATTATAACGAGTACCCTCATTTCCCCTTAATTGATCTGCTTGTAGCTTACGGGGGTCTCGGTTCTGGCAGTCTTGAAGCCATAGGCAGCGTAAGAGGGTTCTTGCTCAGCTTTCGCCCTCGCTCTTGATCACGTTCTACGTGACGCTGGCGGTAACAAAGGACGTTCCACGTCCGCCGCTATGGCTGAGGGTGGCGCTGGTGAACACTCTCAAGGTTCGTATACTGACAACATAAATACCCAAGCAAGTAGCAGGGGGGACAGCGGCCGATGAAGCTCAGTTGGAAGAGCACCGGACGCGATATTCGGAGGTCGTGGGTTCGGTTCCCACCATCGGCACGTTGTTTTTTCTTCTACTTTGTGTTTAACTATCTTTCCCCTAAACAGATTACATTACTAATTTCCATGCTTATCCAAGTAAACAATAAAAAAAGACAAAGTACCATCCCCAACGCTTTCCTTGGCCTCGCCGACTGTTCGCTTCTTTCCTTCATGTATTATAACGAGTACCCTCATTTCCTCTTAATTGATCTGCTTGTAGCTTAAGGTGGATTCACACGGCGGACCAAATCGCGAATCGCTCTCACGATTCGCTGTGACGTGGCCCTACGTCAGTGATTTCCGCTGCTTCGCTTCAGTCCGCGAGCAGCAATTCGCGACAAGGTCGAGAGTCCTTTTCACAATTCGGATCCTTCACGGACAAGACATTTTTTTTATTTATTTATTTCTCTCGCGGAACGCTTTTCAGCTATGCTCCCGGTGCCCAAGCATAGACAACATAACATACATTGCACTAAAACGCTGTAGGAAAGCGAGAAGCGGCTTCTGACGACTGACGGCAGTCATTTCTATTTTGGAGTCGAACTAGCCTGTTTTTGCCTTCATTCGCAGTACATGGTTTTCACAGAATTTACAGTGACAGGCTCTTGCACTGCGCGATACCGAATGCGTGAGTTTTGTGACTGCACAGAGCAGTCGCTTGAATGTATTCATCGCTTTCCTCAAGCGTTTTGGCGCGCATCAGTTTTGGCATTTGGCACGTACCGGGAGCATAGGGGCAGCAGTCCGAATGGTCGTCTTCCAAGGGTTGAAAGCAGTATTTTCATGCAGCTCTCATAGAGTAAGCGCGATCGTTTGCACTGCAGAGAACTGCCTGCGTAGTATACCACATCGAGCGAAACAGTCACCACAATACTTTGGCAAAACGGCGCAGCAGCAGTAGCTGTAGGCCGCCGCAACCCGCGCATTCACCCACCGTCCATGCATCGTCCATGGTAGGCTACCCTCGATAACAGCGCGCCAGAACAAGGCTCTCCTCTCGCGCAGTGCCTGGGAGAAAGATTAAGTCCGCTCTGTCGTCTGCTATTCTCTCCCACCGTGTGAATGCTCGCCGTGGACGGACGGACCTCGGATCAGAGGTCACGTGACCGATCGCTTCGCTATTCGGTCCGTCGTGTGAATCCACCTTTACGGGGGTCTCGGTTCTGGCAGTCTCGAAGCAATAAGTAGCGTAAGAGGGTTCTTGCACAGCTTTCGCCCTCGCTCTTGATCACGTTCTGCGTGACGCTGGCGGTAACAAAGGACGTTCCACGTCCGCCGCTATGGCTGAGGGTGGCGCTGGTGAACACTCTCAAGTTTCGTATACAGACAACATAAATACCCAAGCAAGTAGCAGGGGGGACAGCGGCCGATGTAGCTCAGTTGGAAGAGCACCGGACGCGATAATCGGAGGTCTTGGGTTCGGTTCCCACCATCGGCACGTTGTTTTTTCTTCTACTTTGTGTTTAATTTTCTTTCCCCTAAACAGATTACATTACTAATTTCCGTGCTTATCCAAGTAAACAATACAAAAAAAAGACAAAGTACCATCCCCAACGCTTTCCTTGGCCTCGCCGACTGTTGGCTTCTTTCATTCATGTATTATAACGAGTACCCTCATTTCCCCTTAATTGATCTGCTTGTAGCTTACGGGGGTCTCGGTTCTGGCAGTCTTGAAGCCATAGGTAGCGTAAGAGGGTTCTTGCTCAGCTTTCGCCCTCGCTCTTGATCACGTTCTACGTGACGCTGGCGGTAACAAAGGACGTTCCACGTCCGCCGCTATGGCTGAGGGTGGCGCTGGTGAACACTCTCATGGTTCGTATACAGACAACATAAATACCCAAGCAAGTAGCAGGGGGGACAGCGGCCGATGTAGCTCAGTTGGAAGAGCACCGGACGCGATATTCGGAGGTCGTGGGTTCGGTTCCCACCATCGGCATGTTGTTTTTCTTCTACTTTCTGTTTAATTATCTTTCCCCTAAACAGATTACATTACTGATTTCCGTGCTTATCCAAGTAAACAATAAAAAAAATGACAAAGTACCATCCCCAACGCTTTCCTTGGCCTCGCCGACTGTTGGCTTCTTTCCTTCATGTATTATAACGAGTACCCTCATTTCCCCTTAATTGATCTGATTGTAGCTTACGGGGGTCTCGGTTCTGGCAGTCTTGAAGCCATAGGTATCGTAAGAGGGTTCTTGCACAGCTTTCGCCCTCGCTCTTGATCACGTTCTACGTGACGCTGGCAGTAACAAAGGACGTTCCACGTCCGCCGCTATGGCTGAGGGTGGCGCTGGTGAACACTCTCAAGTTTCGTATACAGACAACATAAATACCCAAGCAAGTAGCAGGGGGGACAGCGGCCGATGTAGCTCAGTTGGAAGAGCACCGGACGCGATAATCGGAGGTCTTGGGTTCGGTTCCCACCATCGGCACGTTGTTTTTTCTTCTACTTTGTGTTTAATTTTCTTTCCCCTAAACAGATTACATTACTAATTTCCGTGCTTATCCAAGTAAACAATACAAAAAAAAGACAAAGTACCATCCCCAACGCTTTCCTTGGCCTCGCCGACTGTTGGCTTCTTTCATTCATGTATTATAACGAGTACCCTCATTTCCCCTTAATTGATCTGCTTGTAGCTTACGGGGGTCTCGGTTCTGGCAGTCTTGAAGCCATAGGTAGCGTAAGAGGGTTCTTGCTCAGCTTTCGCCCTCGCTCTTGATCACGTTCTACGTGACGCTGGCGGTAACAAAGGACGTTCCACGTCCGCCGCTATGGCTGAGGGTGGCGCTGGTGAACACTCTCATGGTTCGTATACAGACAACATAAATACCCAAGCAAGTAGCAGGGGGGACAGCGGCCGATGTAGCTCAGTTGGAAGAGCACCGGACGCGATATTCGGAGGTCGTGGGTTCGGTTCCCACCATCGGCATGTTGTTTTTTCTTCTACTTTGTGTTTAACTACCTTTCCCCTAAACAGATTACATTACTAATTTCCATGCTTATCCAAGTAAACAATAAAAAAAAGACAAAGTACCATCCCCAACGCTTTCCTTGGCCTCGCCGACTGTTGGCTTCTTTCCTTCATGTATTAAAACGAGTACCCTCATTTCCCCTTAATTGATCTGCCTGTAGCTTACGGGGATCTCGGTTCTGGCAGTCTTGAAGCCATAGGTAGCGTAAGAGGGTTCTTGCACAGCTTTCGCCCTCGCTATTGATCACGTTCTACGTGACGCTGGCGGTAACAAAGGACGTTCCACGTCCACCGCTATGGCTGAGAGTGGCGCTGGTGAACACTCTCAAGGTTCGTATACAGACAACATAAATACCCAACAAGTAGCAGGGGGGATAGCGGCCGATGTAGCTCAGTTGGAAGAGCACCGGACGCGATATTCGGAGGTCGTGGGTTCGGTTCCCACCATCGGCAGGTTGTTTTTTCTTCTACTTTGTGTTTAATTATCTTTCCCCTAAACAGATTACATTACTAATTTTCGTGCTTATCCAAGTAAACAATAAAAAAATGACAAAGTACCATCCCCAACGCTTTCCTTGGCCCCGCCGACTGTTGGCTTCTTTCCTTCATGTATTATAATGAGTACCCCCATTTCCCCTTAATTGATCTGCTTGTAGCTTACGGGGATCTCGGTTCTGGCAGTCTTGAAGCCATAGGTAGCGTAAGAGGGTTCTTGCTCAGCTTTCGCCCTCGCTCTTGATCACGTTCTACGTGACGCTGGCGGTAACAAAGGACGTTCCACGTCCGCCGCTATGGCTGAGGGTGGCGCTGGTGAACACTCTCAAGGTTCGTATACAGACAACATAAATACCCAAGCAAGTAGCAGGGGGGACAGCGGCCCATGTAGCTCAGTTGGAAGAGCACCGGACGCGATATTCGGAGGTCGTGGGTTCGGTTCCCACCATCGGCATGTTGTTTTTTCTTCTGCTTTGTGTTTAACTATCTTTCCCCTAAACAGATTACATTACTAATTTCCGTGCTTATCCAAGTAAACAATAAAAAAAAGACAAAGTACCATCCCCAACGCTTTCCTTGGCCTCGCCGACTGTTGGCTTCTTTCCTTCATGTATTAAAACGAGTACCCTCATTTCCCCTTAATTGATCTGCCTGTAGCTTACGGGGATCTCGGTTCTGGCAGTCTTGAAGCCATAGGTAGCGTAAGAGGGTTCTTGCACAGCTTTCGCCCTCGCTCTTGATCACGTTCTACGTGACGCTGGCGGTAACAAAGGACGTTCCACGTCCACCGCTATGGCTGAGAGTGGCGCTGGTGAACACTCTCAAGGTTCGTATACAGACAACATAAATACCCAACAAGTAGCAGGGCGGACAGCGGCCGATGTAGCTCAGTTGGAAGAGCACCGGACGCGATATTCGGAGGTCGTGGCTTCGGTTCCCACCACCGGCACATTGCCTTTTCTTCTACTTTGTGTTTAATTATCTTTCCCCTAAACAGATTACATTACTAATTTCCGTGCTTATCAAGGTAAACAATAAAAAAAAAACACAAAGTACCATCCCGAACGCTTTCCTTGGCCTCGCCGACTGTTGGCTTCTTTCCTTCATGTATTATAACGAGTACCCTCATTTCCCCTTAATTGATCTGCTTGTAGCTTACGGGGGTCTCGGTTCTGGCAGACTTGAAGCCATAGGTAGCGTAAGAGGGTTCTTGCACAGCTTTCGCCCTCGCTCTTGATCACGTTCTACGTGACGCTGGCGGTAACAAAGGACGTTCCACGTCCGCCGCTATGGCTGAGGGTGGCGCTGGTGAACGCTCTCAAGGTTCGTATACAGACAACATAAATACCCAAGCAAGTAGCAGGGGGGACAGCGGCCGATGTAGCTCAGTTGGAAGAGCACCGGACGCGATATTCGGAGGTCGTGGGTTCGGTTCCCACCATCGGCACGTTGTTTTTTCTTCTACTTTGTGTTTAATTATCTTTTCCCTAAACAGATTACATTACTAATTTCCGTGCTTATCCAAGTAAACAATAAAAAAAAAAGACGAAGTACCATCCCCAACGCTTTCCTTGGCCTCGCCGACTGTTGGCTTCTTTCCTTTATGTATTATAACGAGTACCCTCATTTCCCCTTAATTGATCTGCTTGTAGCTTACGGGGTCTCGGTTCTGGCAGTCTTGAAGCCATAGGTAGCGTAAGAGGGTTCTTGCACAGCTTTCGCCCACGCTCTTGATCACGTTCTACGTGACGCTGGCGGTAACAAAGGACGTTCCACGTCCGCCGCTATGGCTGAGGGTGGCGCTGGTGAACACTCTCAAGGTTCGTATACAGACAACATAAATACCCAAGCAAGTAGCAGGGGGGACAGCGGCCGATGTAGCTCAGTTAGAAGAGCACCCGACGCGATATTCGGGGGTCGTGAGTTCGGTTCCCACCATCGGCACGTTGTTTTTTCTTCTACTTTGTGTTTAATTATCTTTCCCCTAAACAGATTACATTACTAATTTCCGTGCTTATCCAAGTAAACAATAAAAAAAAGACAAAGTACCATCCCCAACGCTTTCCTTGGCCTCGCCGACTGTTGGCTTCTTTCCTTTATGTATTATGACGAGTACCCTCATATCCCCTTAATTGATCTGCCTGTAGCTTACGGGGGTCTCGGTTCTGGCAGTCTTGAAGCCATAGGTAGCGTAAGAGGGTTCTTGCACAGCTTTCGCCCACGCTCTTGATCACGTTCTACGTGACGCTGGCGGTAACAAAGGACGTTCCACGTCCGCCGCTATGGCTGAGGGTGGCGCTGGTGAACACTCTCAAGGTTCGTATACAGACAACATAAATACCCAAGCAAGTAGCAGGGGGGACAGCGGCCGATGTAGCTCAGTTGGAAGAGCACCGGACGCGATATTCGGGGGTCGTGGGTTCGGTTCCCACCATCGGCACGTTGTTTTTTCTTCTACTTTGTGTTTAATTATCTTTCCCCTAAACAGATTACATTACTAATTTCCGTGCTTATCCAAGTAAACAATAAAAAAAAAGACAAGGTACCATCCCCAACGCTTTCCTTGGCCTCGCCGACTGTTGGCTTCTTTCTTCATGTATTATAACGAGTACCCTCATTTCCCCTTAATTGATCTGCTTGTAGCTTACGGGGGTCTCGGTTCTGGCAGTCTTGAAGCCATAGGTAGCGTAAGAGGGTTCTTGCACAGCTTTCGCCCTCGCTCTTGATCACGTTCTACGTGACGCTGGCGGTAACAAAGGATGTTCCACGTCCGCCGCTATGGCTGAGGGTGGCGCTGGTGAACACTCTCAAGGTTCGTATACAGACAACATAAATACCCAAGCAAGTAGCAGGGGGGACAGCGGCCGATGTAGCTCAGTTGGAAGAGCACCGGACGCGATAATCGGAGGTCTTGGGTTCGGTTCCCACCATCGGCACGTTGTTTTTTCTTCTACTTTGTTTTTAATTTTCTTTCCCCTAAACAGATTACATTACTAATTTCCGTGCTTATCCAAGTAAACAATACAAAAAAAAGACAAAGTACCATCCCCAACGCTTTCCTTGGCCTCGCCGACTGTTGGCTTCTTTCCTTCATGTATTAGGGTTCTTGCTCAGCTTTCGCCCTCGCTCTTGACCACGTTCTACGTGACGCTGGCGGTAACAAAGGACGTTCCACGTCCGCCGCTATGGCTGAGGGTGGCGCTGGTGAACACTCTCAAGGTTCGTATACAGACAACATAAATACCCAAGCAAGTAGCAGGGGGGACAGCGGCCTATGTAGCTCAGTTGGAAGAGCACCGGACGCGATATTCGGAGGTCGTGGGTTCGGTTCCCACCATCGGCACGTTGTTTTTTCTTCTACTTTTTGTTTAACTATCTTTCCCCTAAACAGATTACATTACTAATTCCTGTGCTTATCCAAGTAAACAATAAAAAAAAGACAAAGTACCATCCCCAACGCTTTCCTTGGCCTCGCCGACTGTTGGCTTCTTTCCTTCATGTATTATAACGAGTACCCTCATTTCCCCTTAATTGATCTGCCTGTAGCTTACGGTGATCTCGGTTCTGGCAGTCTTGAAGCCATAGGTAGCGTAAGAGGGTTCTTGCACAGCTTTCGCCCTCGCTCTTGATCACGTTCTACGTGACGCTGGCGGTAACAAAGGACGTTCCACGTCCGCCGCTATGGCTGAGGGTGGCGCTGGTGAACGCTCTCAAGGTTCGTATACAGACAACATAAATACCCAAGCAAATAGCAGGGGGGACAGCGGCCGATGTAGCTCAGTTGGACGAGCACCGGACGCGATATTCGGAGGTCGTGGGTTCGGTTCCCACCATCGGCACGTTGTTTTTTCTTCTACTTTGTGTTTAACTATCTTTCCCCTAAACAGATTACATTACTAATTTCCGTGCTTATCCAAGTAAACAATAAAAAAAAAGACAAAGTACCATCCCCAACGCTTTCCTTGGCCTCGCCGACTGTTGGCTCCTTTCCTTCATGTATTATAACGAGTACCCTCATTTCCCCTTAATTGATCTGCTTGTAGCTTACGGGGGTCTCGGTTCTGGCAGTCTTGAAGCCATAGGCAGCGTAAGAGGGTTCTTGCTCAGCTTTCGCCCTCGCTCTTGATCACGTTCTACGTGACGCTGGCGGTAACAAAGGACGTTCCACGTCCGCCGCTATGGCTGAGGGTGGCGCTGGTGAACACTCTCAAGGTTCGTATACTGACAACATAAATACCCAAGCAAGTAGCAGGGGGGACAGCGGCCGATGAAGCTCAGTTGGAAGAGCACCGGACGCGATATTCGGAGGTCGTGGGTTCGGTTCCCACCATCGGCACGTTGTTTTTTCTTCTACTTTGTGTTTAACTATCTTTCCCCTAAACAGATTACATTACTAATTTCCATGCTTATCCAAGTAAACAATAAAAAAAGACAAAGTACCATCCCCAACGCTTTCCTTGGCCTCGCCGACTGTTCGCTTCTTTCCTTCATGTATTATAACGAGTACCCTCATTTCCTCTTAATTGATCTGCTTGTAGCTTAAGGTGGATTCACACGGCGGACCAAATCGCGAATCGCTCTCACGATTCGCTGTGACGTGGCCCTACGTCAGTGATTTCCGCTGCTTCGCTTCAGTCCGCGAGCAGCAATTCGCGACAAGGTCGAGAGTCCTTTTCACAATTCGGATCCTTCACGGACAAGACATTTTTTTTATTTATTTATTTCTCTCGCGGAACGCTTTTCAGCTATGCTCCCGGTGCCCAAGCATAGACAACATAACATACATTGCACTAAAACGCTGTAGGAAAGCGAGAAGCGGCTTCTGACGACTGACGGCAGTCGTTTCTATTTTGGAGTCGAACTAGCCTGTTTTTGCCTTCATTCGCAGTACATGGTTTTCACAGAATTTACAGTGACAGGCTCTTGCACTGCGCGATACCGAATGCGTGAGTTTTGTGACTGCACAGAGCAGTCGCTTGAATGTATTCATCGCTTTCCTCAAGCGTTTTGGCGCGCATCAGTTTTGGCATTTGGCACGTACCGGGAGCATAGGGGCAGCAGTCCGAATGGTCGTCTTCCAAGGGTTGAAAGCAGTATTTTCATGCAGCTCTCATAGAGTAAGCGCGATCGTTTGCACTGCAGAGAACTGCCTGCGTAGTATACCACATCGACCGAAACAGTCACCACAATACTTTGGCAAAACGGCGCAGCAGCAGTAGCTGTAGGCCGCCGCAACCCGCGCATTCACCCACCGTCCATGCATCGTCCATGGTAGGCTACTTTCGATAACAGCGCGCCAGAACAAGGCTCTCCTCTCGCGCAGTGCCTGGGAGAAAGAGTAAGTCCGCTCTGTCGTCTGCTATTCTCTCCCACCGTGTGAATGCTCGCCGCGGACGGACGGACCTCGGATCAGAGGTCACGTGACCGATCGCTTCGCTATTCGGTCCGTCGTGTGAATCCACCTTTACGGGGGTCTCGGTTCTGGCAGTCTCGAAGCAATAGGTAGCGTAAGAGGGTTCTTGCACAGCTTTCGCCCTCGCTCTTGATCACGTTCTGCGTGACGCTGGCGGTAACAAAGGACGTTCCACGTCCGCCGCTATGGCTGAGGGTGGCGCTGGTGAACACTCTCAAGGTTCGTATACAGACAACATAAATACCCAAGCAAGTAGCAGGGGGGACAGCGGCCGATGTAGCTCAGTTGGAAGAGCGCCGGACGCGATATTCGGAGGTCGTGGGTTCGGTTCCCACCATCGGCACGTTGTTTTTTCTTCTACTTTGTGTTTAATTTTCTTTCCCCTAAACAGATTACATTACTAATTTCCGTGCTTATCCAAGCAAACAATACAAAAAAAACACAAAGTACCATCCCGAACGCTTTCCTTGGCCTCGCCGACTGTTGGCTTCTTTCCTTCATGTATTATAACGAGTACCCTCATTTCCCCTTAATTGATCTGCTTGTAGCTTACGGGGGTCTCGGTTCTGGCAGACTTGAAGCCATAGGTAGCGTAAGAGGGTTCTTGCACAGCTTTCGCCCTCGCTCTTGATCACGTTCTACGTGACGCTGGCGGTAACAAAGGACGTTCCACGTCCGCCGCTATGGCTGAGGGTGGCGCTGGTGAACGCTCTCAAGGTTCGTATACAGACAACATAAATACCCAAGCAAGTAGCAGGGGGGACAGCGGCCGATGTAGCTCAGTTGGAAGAGCACCGGACGCGATATTCGGAGGTCGTGGGTTCGGTTCCCACCATCGGCACGTTGTTTTTTCTTCTACTTTGTGTTTAATTATCTTTTCCCTAAA
Organism: Amblyomma maculatum; assembly: GCF_055883805.1. NCBI lineage: Eukaryota > Metazoa > Arthropoda > Arachnida > Ixodida > Ixodidae > Amblyomma > Amblyomma maculatum. The sequence continues at coordinate 159,743,630 of NC_139353.1, read as the reverse complement.
CAGATTACATTACTAATTTCCGTGCTTATCCAAGTAAACAATAAAAAAAAAAAGACGAAGTACCATCCCCAACGCTTTCCTTGGCCTCGCCGACTGTTGGCTTCTTTCCTTTATGTATTATAACGAGTACCCTCATTTCCCCTTAATTGATCTGCTTGTAGCTTACGGGGTCTCGGTTCTGGCAGTCTTGAAGCCATAGGTAGCGTAAGAGGGTTCTTGCACAGCTTTCGCCCACGCTCTTGATCACGTTCTACGTGACGCTGGCGGTAACAAAGGACGTTCCACGTCCGCCGCTATGGCTGAGGGTGGCGCTGGTGAACACTCTCAAGGTTCGTATACAGACAACATAAATACCCAAGCAAGTAGCAGGGGGGACAGCGGCCGATGTAGCTCAGTTGGAAGAGCACCCGACGCGATATTCGGGGGTCGTGAGTTCGGTTCCCACCATCGGCACGTTGTTTTTTCTTCTACTTTGTGTTTAATTATCTTTCCCCTAAACAGATTACATTACTAATTTCCGTGCTTATCCAAGTAAACAATAAAAAAAAGACAAAGTACCATCCCCAACGCTTTCCTTGGCCTCGCCGACTGTTGGCTTCTTTCCTTTATGTATTATGACGAGTACCCTCATATCCCCTTAATTGATCTGCCTGTAGCTTACGGGGGTCTCGGTTCTGGCAGTCTTGAAGCCATAGGTAGCGTAAGAGGGTTCTTGCACAGCTTTCGCCCACGCTCTTGATCACGTTCTACGTGACGCTGGCGGTAACAAAGGACGTTCCACGTCCGCCGCTATGGCTGAGGGTGGCGCTGGTGAACACTCTCAAGGTTCGTATACAGACAACATAAATACCCAAGCAAGTAGCAGGGGGGACAGCGGCCGATGTAGCTCAGTTGGAAGAGCACCGGACGCGATATTCGGGGGTCGTGGGTTTGGTTCCCACCATCGGCACGTTGTTTTTTCTTCTACTTTGTTTTTAATTATCTTTCCCCTAAACAGATTACATTACTAATTTCCGTGCTTATCCAAGTAAACAATAAAAAAAAAGACAAGGTACCATCCCCAACGCTTTCCTTGGCCTCGCCGACTGTTGGCTTCTTTCTTCATGTATTATAACGAGTACCCTCATTTCCCCTTAATTGATCTGCTTGTAGCTTACGGGGGTCTCGGTTCTGGCAGTCTTCAAGCCATAGGTAGCGTAAGAGGGTTCTTGCACAGCTTTCGCCCTCGCTCTTGATCACGTTCTACGTGACGCTGGCGGTAACAAAGGATGTTCCACGTCCGCCGCTATGGCTGAGGGTGGCGCTGGTGAACACTCTCAAGGTTCGTATACAGACAACATAAATACCCAAGCAAGTAGCAGGGGGGACAGCGGCCGATGTAGCTCAGTTGGAAGAGCACCGGACGCGATAATCGGAGGTCTTGGGTTCGGTTCCCACCATCGGCACGTTGTTTTTTCTTCTACTTTGTGTTTAATTTTCTTTCCCCTAAACAGATTACATTACTAATTTCCGTGCTTATCCAAGTAAACAATACAAAAAAAAGACAAAGTACCATCCCCAACGCTTTCCTTGGCCTCGCCGACTGTTGGCTTCTTTCGTTCATGTATTAGGGTTCTTGCTCAGCTTTCGCCCTCGCTCTTGATCACTTTCTACGTGACGCTGGCGGTAACAAAGGACGTTCCACGTCCGCCGCTATGGCTGAGGGTGGCGCTGGTGAACACTCTCAAGGTTCGTATACAGACAACATAAATACCCAAGCAAGTAGCAGGGGGGACAGCGGCCTATGTAGCTCAGTTGGAAGAGCACCGGACGCGATATTCGGAGGTCGTGGGTTCGGTTCCCACCATCGGCACGTTGTTTTTTCTTCTACTTTTTGTTTAACTATCTTTCCCCTAAACAGATTACATTACTAATTCCTGTGCTTATCCAAGTAAACAATAAAAAAAAAGACAAAGTACCATCCCCAACGCTTTCCTTGGCCTCGCCGACTGTTGGCTTCTTTCCTTCATGTATTATAACGAGTACCCTCATTTCCCCTTAATTGATCTGCCTGTAGCTTACGGTGATCTCGGTTCTGGCAGTCTTGAAGCCATAGGTAGCGTAAGAGGGTTCTTGCACAGCTTTCGCCCTCGCTCTTGATCACGTTCTACGTGACGCTGGCGGTAACAAAGGACGTTCCACGTCCGCCGCTATGGCTGAGGGTGGCGCTGGTGAACGCTCTCAAGGTTCGTATACAGACAACATAAATACCCAAGCAAATAGCAGGGGGGACAGCGGCCGATGTAGCTCAGTTGGACGAGCACCGGACGCGATATTCGGAGGTCGTGGGTTCGGTTCCCACCATCGGCACGTTGTTTTTTCTTCTACTTTGTGTTTAACTATCTTTCCCCTAAACAGATTACATTACTAATTTCCGTGCTTATCCAAGTAAACAATAAAAAAAAGACAAAGTACCATCCCCAACGCTTTCCTTGGCCTCGCCGACTGTTGGCTCCTTTCCTTCATGTATTATAACGAGTACCCTCATTTCCCCTTAATTGATCTGCTTGTAGCTTACGGGGGTCTCGGTTCTGGCAGTCTTGAAGCCATAGGCAGCGTAAGAGGGTTCTTGCTCAGCTTTCGCCCTCGCTCTTGATCACGTTCTACGTGACGCTGGCGGTAACAAAGGACGTTCCACGTCCGCCGCTATGGCTGAGGGTGGCGCTGGAGAACACTCTCAAGGTTCGTATACTGACAACATAAATACCCAAGCAAGTAGCAGGGGGGACAGCGGCCGATGAAGCTCAGTTGGAAGAGCACCGGACGCGATATTCGGAGGTCGTGGGTTCGGTTCCCACCATCGGCACGTTGTTTTTTCTTCTACTTTGTGTTTAACTATCTTTCCCCTAAACAGATTACATTACTAATTTCCATGCTTATCCAAGTAAACAATAAAAAAAGACAAAGTACCATCCCCAACGCTTTCCTTGGCCTCGCCGACTGTTCGCTTCTTTCCTTCATGTATTATAACGAGTACCCTCATTTCCTCTTAATTGATCTGCTTGTAGCTTAAGGTGGATTCACACGGCGGACCAAATCGCGAATCGCTCTCACGATTCGCTGTGACGTGGCCCTACGTCAGTGATTTCCGCTGCTTCGCTTCAGTCCGCGAGCAGCAATTCGCGACAAGGTCGAGAGTCCTTTTCACAATTCGGATCCTTCACGGACAAGACATTTTTTTTATTTATTTATTTCTCTCGCGGAACGCTTTTCAGCTATGCTCCCGGTGCCCAAGCATAGACAACATAACATACATTGCACTAAAACGCTGTAGGAAAGCGAGAAGCGGCTTCTGACGACTGACGGCAGTCGTTTCTATTTTGGAGTCGAACTAGCCTGTTTTTGCCTTCATTCGCAGTACATGGTTTTCACAGAATTTACAGTGACAGGCTCTTGCACTGCGCGATACCGAATGCGTGAGTTTTGTGACTGCACAGAGCAGTCGCTTGAATGTATTCATCGCTTTCCTCAAGCGTTTTGGCGCGCATCAGTTTTGGCATTTGGCACGTACCGGGAGCATAGGGGCAGCAGTCCGAATGGTCGTCTTCCAAGGGTTGAAAGCAGTATTTTCATGCAGCTCTCATAGAGTAAGCGCGATCGTTTGCACTGCAGAGAACTGCCTGCGTAGTATACCACATCGACCGAAACAGTCACCACAATACTTTGGCAAAACGGCGCAGCAGCAGTAGCTGTAGGCCGCCGCAACCCGCGCATTCACCCACCGTCCATGCATCGTCCATGGTAGGCTACCCTCGATAACAGCGCGCCAGAACAAGGCTCTCCTCTCGCGCAGTGCCTGGGAGAAAGAGTAAGTCCGCTCTGTCGTCTGCTATTCTCTCCCACCGTGTGAATGCTCGCCGCGGACGGACGGACCTCGGATCAGAGGTCACGTGACCGATCGCTTCGCTATTCGGTCCGTCGTGTGAATCCACCTTTACGGGGGTCTCGGTTCTGGCAGTCTCGAAGCAATAGGTAGCGTAAGAGGGTTCTTGCACAGCTTTCGCCCTCGCTCTTGATCACGTTCTGCGTGACGCTGGCGGTAACAAAGGACGTTCCACGTCCGCCGCTATGGCTGAGGGTGGCGCTGGTGAACACTCTCAAGGTTCGTATACAGACAACATAAATACCCAAGCAAGTAGCAGGGGGGACAGCGGCCGATGTAGCTCAGTTGGAAGAGCGCCGGACGCGATATTCGGAGGTCGTGGGTTCGGTTCCCACCGTCGGCACGTTGTTTTTTCTTCTACTTTGTGTTTAATTTTCTTTCCCCTAAACAGATTACATTACTAATTTCCGTGCTTATCCAAGCAAACAATACAAAAAAAACACAAAGTACCATCCCGAACGCTTTCCTTGGCCTCGCCGACTGTTGGCTTCTTTCCTTCATGTATTATAACGAGTACCCTCATTTCCCCTTAATTGATCTGCTTGTAGCTTACGGGGGTCTCGGTTCTGGCAGACTTGAAGCCATAGGTAGCGTAAGAGGGTTCTTGCACAGCTTTCGCCCTCGCTCTTGATCACGTTCTACGTGACGCTGGCGGTAACAAAGGACGTTCCACGTCCGCCGCTATGGCTGAGGGTGGCGCTGGTGAACGCTCTCAAGGTTCGTATACAGACAACATAAATACCCAAGCAAGTAGCAGGGGGGACAGCGGCCGATGTAGCTCAGTTGGAAGAGCACCGGACGCGATATTCGGAGGTCGTGGGTTCGGTTCCCACCATCGGCACGTTGTTTTTTCTTCTACTTTGTGTTTAATTATCTTTTCCCTAAACAGATTACATTACTAATTTCCGTGCTTATCCAAGTAAACAATAAAAAAAAAAAGACGAAGTACCATCCCCAACGCTTTCCTTGGCCTCGCCGACTGTTGGCTTCTTTCCTTTATGTATTATAACGAGTACCCTCATTTCCCCTTAATTGATCTGCTTGTAGCTTACGGGGTCTCGGTTCTGGCAGTCTTGAAGCCATAGGTAGCGTAAGAGGGTTCTTGCACAGCTTTCGCCCACGCTCTTGATCACGTTCTACGTGACGCTGGCGGTAACAAAGGACGTTCCACGTCCGCCGCTATGGCTGAGGGTGGCGCTGGTGAACACTCTCAAGGTTCGTATACAGACAACATAAATACCCAAGCAAGTAGCAGGGGGGACAGCGGCCGATGTAGCTCAGTTGGAAGAGCACCCGACGCGATATTCGGGGGTCGTGAGTTCGGTTCCCACCATCGGCACGTTGTTTTTTCTTCTACTTTGTGTTTAATTATCTTTCCCCTAAACAGATTACATTACTAATTTCCGTGCTTATCCAAGTAAACAATAAAAAAATGACAAAGTACCATCCCCAACGCTTTCCTTGGCCTCGCCGACTGTTGGCTTCTTTCCTTTATGTATTATGACGAGTACCCTCATATCCCCTTAATTGATCTGCCTGTAGCTTACGGGGGTCTCGGTTCTGGCAGTCTTGAAGCCATAGGTAGCGTAAGAGGGTTCTTGCACAGCTTTCGCCCACGCTCTTGATCACGTTCTACGTGACGCTGGCGGTAACAAAGGACGTTCCACGTCCGCCGCTATGGCTGAGGGTGGCGCTGGTGAACACTCTCAAGGTTCGTATACAGACAACATAAATACCCAAGCAAGTAGCAGGGGGGACAGCGGCCGATGTAGCTCAGTTGGAAGAGCACCGGACGCGATATTCGGGGGTCGTGGGTTTGGTTCCCACCATCGGCACGTTGTTTTTTCTTCTACTTTGTTTTTAATTATCTTTCCCCTAAACAGATTACATTACTAATTTCCGTGCTTATCCAAGTAAACAATAAAAAAAAAGACAAGGTACCATCCCCAACGCTTTCCTTGGCCTCGCCGACTGTTGGCTTCTTTCTTCATGTATTATAACGAGTACCCTCATTTCCCCTTAATTGATCTGCTTGTAGCTTACGGGGGTCTCGGTTCTGGCAGTCTTGAAGCCATAGGTAGCGTAAGAGGGTTCTTGCACAGCTTTCGCCCTCGCTCTTGATCACGTTCTACGTGACGCTGGCGGTAACAAAGGATGTTCCACGTCCGCCGCTATGGCTGAGGGTGGCGCTGGTGAACACTCTCAAGGTTCGTATACAGACAACATAAATACCCAAGCAAGTAGCAGGGGGGACAGCGGCCGATGTAGCTCAGTTGGAAGAGCACCGGACGCGATAATCGGAGGTCTTGGGTTCGGTTCCCACCATCGGCACGTTGTTTTTTCTTCTACTTTGTGTTTAATTTTCTTTCCCCTAAACAGATTACATTACTAATTTCCGTGCTTATCCAAGTAAACAATACAAAAAAAAGACAAAGTACCATCCCCAACGCTTTCCTTGGCCTCGCCGACTGTTGGCTTCTTTCCTTCATGTATTAGGGTTCTTGCTCAGCTTTCGCCCTCGCTCTTGATCACTTTCTACGTGACGCTGGCGGTAACAAAGGACGTTCCACGTCCGCCGCTATGGCTGAGGGTGGCGCTGGTGAACACTCTCAAGGTTCGTATACAGACAACATAAATACCCAAGCAAGTAGCAGGGGGGACAGCGGCCTATGTAGCTCAGTTGGAAGAGCACCGGACGCGATATTCGGAGGTCGTGGGTTCGGTTCCCACCATCGGCACGTTGTTTTTTCTTCTACTTTTTGTTTAACTATCTTTCCCCTAAACAGATTACATTACTAATTCCTGTGCTTATCCAAGTAAACAATAAAAAAAAGACAAAGTACCATCCCCAACGCTTTCCTTGGCCTCGCCGACTGTTGGCTTCTTTCCTTCATGTATTATAACGAGTACCCTCATTTCCCCTTAATTGATCTGCCTGTAGCTTACGGTGATCTCGGTTCTGGCAGTCTTGAAGCCATAGGTAGCGTAAGAGGGTTCTTGCACAGCTTTCGCCCTCGCTCTTGATCACGTTCTACGTGACGCTGGCGGTAACAAAGGACGTTCCACGTCCGCCGCTATGGCTGAGGGTGGCGCTGGTGAACGCTCTCAAGGTTCGTATACAGACAACATAAATACCCAAGCAAATAGCAGGGGGGACAGCGGCCGATGTAGCTCAGTTGGACGAGCACCGGACGCGATATTCGGAGGTCGTGGGTTCGGTTCCCACCATCGGCACGTTGTTTTTTCTTCTACTTTGTGTTTAACTATCTTTCCCCTAAACAGATTACATTACTAATTTCCGTGCTTATCCAAGTAAACAATAAAAAAAAAGACAAAGTACCATCCCCAACGCTTTCCTTGGCCTCGCCGACTGTTGGCTCCTTTCCTTCATGTATTATAACGAGTACCCTCATTTCCCCTTAATTGATCTGCTTGTAGCTTACGGGGGTCTCGGTTCTGGCAGTCTTGAAGCCATAGGCAGCGTAAGAGGGTTCTTGCTCAGCTTTCGCCCTCGCTCTTGATCACGTTCTACGTGACGCTGGCGGTAACAAAGGACGTTCCACGTCCGCCGCTATGGCTGAGGGTGGCGCTGGTGAACACTCTCAAGGTTCGTATACTGACAACATAAATACCCAAGCAAGTAGCAGGGGGGACAGCGGCCGATGAAGCTCAGTTGGAAGAGCACCGGACGCGATATTCGGAGGTCGTGGGTTCGGTTCCCACCATCGGCACGTTGTTTTTTCTTCTACTTTGTGTTTAACTATCTTTCCCCTAAACAGATTACATTACTAATTTCCATGCTTATCCAAGTAAACAATAAAAAAAGACAAAGTACCATCCCCAACGCTTTCCTTGGCCTCGCCGACTGTTCGCTTCTTTCCTTCATGTATTATAACGAGTACCCTCATTTCCTCTTAATTGATCTGCTTGTAGCTTAAGGTGGATTCACACGGCGGACCAAATCGCGAATCGCTCTCACGATTCGCTGTGACGTGGCCCTACGTCAGTGATTTCCGCTGCTTCGCTTCAGTCCGCGAGCAGCAATTCGCGACAAGGTCGAGAGTCCTTTTCACAATTCGGATCCTTCACGGACAAGACATTTTTTTTATTTATTTTTTTCTCTCGCGGAACGCTTTTCAGCTATGCTCCCGGTGCCCAAGCATAGACAACATAACATACATTGCACTAAAACGCTGTAGGAAAGCGAGAAGCGGCTTCTGACGACTGACGGCAGTCGTTTCTATTTTGGAGTCGAACTAGCCTGTTTTTGCCTTCATTCGCAGTACATGGTTTTCACAGAATTTACAGTGACAGGCTCTTGCACTGCGCGATACCGAATGCGTGAGTTTTGTGACTGCACAGAGCAGTCGCTTGAATGTATTCATCGCTTTCCTCAAGCGTTTTGGCGCGCATCAGTTTTGGCATTTGGCACGTACCGGGAGCATAGGGGCAGCAGTCCGAATGGTCGTCTTCCAAGGGTTGAAAGCAGTATTTTCATGCAGCTCTCATAGAGTAAGCGCGATCGTTTGCACTGCAGAGAACTGCCTGCGTAGTATACCACATCGACCGAAACAGTCACCACAATACTTTGGCAAAACGGCGCAGCAGCAGTAGCTGTAGGCCGCCGCAACCCGCGCATTCACCCACCGTCCATGCATCGTCCATGGTAGGCTACCCTCGATAACAGCGCGCCAGAACAAGGCTCTCCTCTCGCGCAGTGCCTGGGAGAAAGAGTAAGTCCGCTCTGTCGTCTGCTATTCTCTCCCACCGTGTGAATGCTCGCCGCGGACGGACGGACCTCGGATCAGAGGTCACGTGACCGATCGCTTCGCTATTCGGTCCGTCGTGTGAATCCACCTTTACGGGGGTCTCGGTTCTGGCAGTCTCGAAGCAATAGGTAGCGTAAGAGGGTTCTTGCACAGCTTTCGCCCTCGCTCTTGATCACGTTCTGCGTGACGCTGGCGGTAACAAAGGACGTTCCACGTCCGCCGCTATGGCTGAGGGTGGCGCTGGTGAACACTCTCAAGGTTCGTATACAGACAACATAAATACCCAAGCAAGTAGCAGGGGGGACAGCGGCCGATGTAGCTCAGTTGGAAGAGCGCCGGACGCGATATTCGGAGGTCGTGGGTTCGGTTCCCACCGTCGGCACGTTGTTTTTTCTTCTACTTTGTGTTTAATTTTCTTTCCCCTAAACAGATTACATTACTAATTTCCGTGCTTATCCAAGCAAACAATACAAAAAAAAGACAAAGTACCATCCCCAACGCTTTCCTTGGCCTCGCCAACTGTTGGCTTCTTTCCTTCATGTATTATAACGAGTACCCTCATTTCCCCTTAATTGATCTGCTTGTAGCTTACGGGGGTCTCGGTTCTGGCAGTCTTGAAGCCATAGGTAGCGTAAGAGGGTTCTTGCACAGCTTTCGCCCTCGCTCTTGATCACGTTCTACGTGACGCTGGCGGTAACAAAGGACGTTCCACGTCCGCCGCTATGGCTGAGGGTGGCGCTGGTGAACACTCTCAAGGTTCGTATACAGACAACATAAATACCCAAGCAAGTAGCAGGGGGGACAGCGGCCGATGTAGCTCAGTTGGAAGAGCACCGGACGCGATATTCGGAGGTCGTGGGTTCGATTCCCACCATCGGCACGTTGTTTTTTCTTCTACTTTGTGATTAACTATCTTTCCCCTAAACAGATTACATTACTAATTTCCGTGCTTATCCAAGTAAACAATAAAAAAAAGACAAAGTACCATCCCCAACGCTTTCCTTGGCCCCGCCGACTGTTGGCTTCTTTCCTTCATGTATTATAACGAGTACCCCCATTTCCCCTTAATTGATCTGCTTGTAGCTTACGGGGATCTCGGTTCTGGCAGTCTTGAAGCCATAGGTAGCTTAAGAGGATTCTTGCACAGCTTTCGCCCTCGCTCTTGATCACGTTCTACGTGACGCTGGCGGTAACAAAGGACGTTCCACGTCCGCCGCTATGGCTGAGGGTGGCGCTGGTGAACACTCTCAAGGTTCGTATACAGACAACATTAAAAACCCAAGCAAGTAGCAGGCTGGACAGCGGCCGATGTAGCTCAGTTGGAAGATCACCGGACGCGATATTCGGAGGTCGTGGGTTCGGTTCCCACCATCGGCACGTTGTTTTTTCTTCTACTTTGTGTTTAATTATCTTTGCCCTAAACAGATTACATTACTAATTTCCGTGCTTATCCAAGTAAACAATAAAAAAAAAAGACAAAGTACCATCCCCAACACTTTCCTTGGCCTCGCCGACTGTTGGCTTCTTTCCTTCATGTATTATAACGAGTACCCTCATTTCCCCTTAATTGATCTGCCTGTAGCTTACGGGGGTCTCGGTTCTGGCAGTCTTGAAGCCATAGGTAGCGTAAGATGGTTCTTGCACAGCTTTCTCCCTCGCTCTTGATCACGTTCTACGTGACGCTGGCGGTAACAAAGGACGTTCCACGTCCGCCGCTATGGCTGAAGGTGGCGCTGGTGAACACTCTCAAGGTTTGTATACAGACAACATAAATACCCAAGCAAGTAGCAGGGGGGACAGCGGCCGACGTAGCTCAGTTGGAAGAGCACCGGACGCGATATTCGGAGGTCGTGGGTTCGGTTCCCACCATCGGCACGTTGTTTTTCTTCTACTTTCTGTTTAATTATCTTTCCCCTAAACAGATTACCTTACTAATTTCCGTGCTTATCCAAGTAAACAATAAAAAAAATGACAAAGTACCATCCCCAACGCTTTCCTTGGCCTCGCCGACTGTTGGCTTCTTTCCTTCATGTATTATAACGAGTACCCTCATTTCCCCTTAATTGATCTGCCTATAGACTATTAGTCATACAGTTATCTTTAGCTGTCTATAGAAATTTGAATGGCTCTAAAGCTACAGACTGCCAGCCATAGAATCAGTTTTAGCAAGCCATAGAAACGTTTATGATCCGGGAGCTATAGATTATTAGTCATTCAGTTATCTTTAGCTGTCTATAGAAATTTGAATTGCTATAAAGCTATAGACTGCAAGCCATAGAATCAGTTTTAGCAAGCTATAGAAAAGTTTATGCTCCTGAAGCTATAGAATATTAGTAATACCGATATCTTTAGATATCTATAGAAATTTGAATGCCTCTAAAGCTACAGACTACAAGTCATATAAGCTGCTTTAGCTGGTTATATAAAAGTGTATGTTCCTGAAGCTATAGACTACTAGTCATACAGTTACCTTTAGCGGCCTATAGAAATGTGAATGTTTCTAAATCTACAGACTACAAGCCATATAAGCTGATTAGCTGGCTATGGAACAGTGTATGCTCCTAAAGCTATATACTATTAGTCATACAGTTATGTTTTGCTGTCTATAGAAATTTAAATGGCTCTAAAGCTACAGACTGATAGCCATATAAGCTGCTTTAGCTGGCTATGGAAAAGTCTATGCTCCTGAAGCTATAGACTTGTAGTCATACAGGTATCTTTAGCTGTCTTTATAAATGTTAATGCCTCTAAAGCTACAGACTGCAAGTCATATAAGCTGCTTTAACTGGCTATAGAATAGTGCATGCTCTTGAAGCTATAGACTAGTAGCCATGCAGTTATCTTTAGCCGTCTATAGAAATGTCAATGCTTCTAAAGCTACAGACTGCAAGTCATATAACCCGTTATAGCTGGCTATAGAATATTGTATATACCAAAAGCTATAGACCAGTAGGCGTACACCCTTATATGAAAGTACATATATCGTCGGTTCGAATCCCTCGCGCGACTTGTACTCTAGCTTGATTAAGAGTTGTGTGCTGTATGCAACGAGAAACCGTATGTCATCAATTACAACGCCGTACGACAAATGGATTTCGTCACAATCTTTGCATAACTGGTGGGAGCACTGTCGTCGCATCGAGGTACGCCTGCAGTGAGTACCTCCGACCCATGAGGGTTTCAGTCGTGGGGACTGCTAGCCAATTTTCAGTTATTTATTCATCGAATTGAAAATAAGTCCGAAGATATAAGCATGACACACATGCACATACACACTTGCGCATTCACACACACACACACGCACATACATACACAAGCACACACACACACACGCGCGCGCGCGCGCGAACTTTCTATAGCTGACCATAGAAAATTCTAGGTCCATAGGTTATAGACTTCTATAGCAAGCTATAGCTTTTTTGGGCAAAATATTTATAGCCGACGATACACTGGATTCTCTTTGGCTGGCCATAAACGTTTGTATGCGACCATAAAAAATGCTAAAGACTGCAGTGCATAGGGAGCCATAAGTTTATATAATCGGTTAAAGACTTCCATAGAATAGACTATAGAAAAACCTAAAGACTACCATAGGAACGGCTATAGCGTTTTGGGCCAAATATCTGTAGCCGACCATACAAAGGATTTTCTATAGCTGACCATAAACATTTATACTTGACCATAAAAAATGCTAAAGACTGCAGTAAATAGGGAGCCATAAGTCCATAGAACATGTTACAGACTTCTATAAAACTGACTATAGAAAAACATAAAGACAGCCATGGAAGCGGCTATAGATATTTGGGCCAAATTTCTATAGCCGACCATACAAAGGATTTTCTATAGCTGACCATAGGATATTTTTGCATGGGGTATACGCTGACTTCGAAGGCACCTTTTAAGCCAGTTCCGAGTGCCTTTGCACAAAACCTATCCACAAGGTGAGTCGTCGTCCGTAAGGCCTACAGTCCGAGGTCAGCGGCGTGAAAACACCCCCAAGAGCCATGACGTTTACTTCTGGTAGCCATCCTCCTCCGCAGGCTGGAGCGGTGCCGCCGTCTGTCCTACACACACCTCGGTCGCCACCTTCGTTCCATGGTAATAGGTTCGATGACGTTGAAGACTGGTTGGCCACACAGAAGACTGTGTGGCGGGCTCCAACCAGTGGGACGGTGAGCGCAAGCTACAAAACGTCTACTTCGCATTGCTGGATTCGGCCAGAACGCGGTCCCGTGTCTTTCTTGTTGTTGTCTACCGTTTTATGCGCTGTTTTACAATTATGAATGAGAATCACATAACTTATTTTACCACCTGAGAAGCTTTTCGCCGAGAGTTGTTGGCGACATTTCGTACCGACGAGAGGAAAGAGAGAGCCGAGCTCGCCCAGCACTCAAGATCGCAGCAGCAAAATGAAAGTGTTGCCATGTTCATTGAAGACATGACGCGACTTCAATCGGGCTGATCCAGCTATGCCCGAGGCCAAGAAGGTGCGCCACCTAATGCGGGGTGTAAAGGAACAGTTGTTTGCCGGAAATATCCGCAACCCACCGACAACTGGGGCGGAATTTACGAAAGAGGCAACGGGTATGGGGCGTTCCTTGCAAGAGCGGAGCGTGCAGTACTGCCGACTTACTTCTGTAGCAAACCGCTAATCACTGCCAGTCTAAGTCACTGCCCGCTGAGGAACTTCGAGAGTTTGTGCGGAACATTGTGCGTGAAGAGCTCCAGACTCTACGCTTCGAAGCTCTCCAGGCAGGCTTAGCTGCAGTAGCGGACGTGGTCCGGGATGAAATACGGCGAGTGGTGCAGCCACCTCCAGTAGCCCCGCAACCGGAGCCCTACATGATGACTTACAGCGAGGTATTAAAAAAACCTGCGCCTGTGCCACAAGCTATTCCTCCTGTTGCTACTTTACCTCCTGTGCAGTACCAAGTCCCAGCTGTGCCCGTCAAAAAACAGGAATTCAGACCCGCCATCCGTAAGGTACACGTATGACGAACGCGAAACAACCGGCCATTGTGCTACCAATGCAGAAACGCTCTTGAAGAAGTTGAAGCCCAGAGCTGTGAAGGAGGCTATAATCCCTCCGCAGGCTAAAGTAAGGCATGAAGTGATGCCATACGTGCACAAAATATCCCATGGCCTAAGAAAGTGGCAAACAGGCACAACGTGCCATTGGTCCTTTCAGCCCCTAAGAAGCTAGGCCAAATGGCCCGACGCATCACCGGGGATAATAAAAAGGCCGGGTGCAAAAAAGAGGCATGGGAACCGCTTCGCGGAAAGTGCCACTGGCGTAGTGTATAAAATGCCCCTGACGTGTGGCAGATCGTACATCGGGCAAACAAAGTGTTGCATCAACGACCGGCTCAGAGAGCACGCAAGAGATCTAAAGAACAAGGAAGGTGCTAACCTTGACGTGCACTGCGCTGCATGCAAGGATTGTACACCGCTGTTTTCTGGAGTCCGGATTTTAAGCAAAAGCAAATGAACAACCACCCGTGAAACGATAGAAGCATATTATATTCAGAGGGCTGGGTCAGGTTATGTTAGCGATACCTCAGTTGTTTTGTACAACGCAGAAAATATTTTCCTTTCTAAGTTCTTGAGATAAAGGTGTGATGCGTTTCGTTTTGTTTATGGCACGGTATGCGCCTGCGGGTCTGGTTGTATATAACTCTTGTGTGCGTCGAAAAATAAACAGTTGTGAGTCAGCGCTGTGTTCGCCCTATATTCTTCCTTCTTCTTTCCTTTGGCCGCGTGCCTTTGCGCTGAAAACTATGTCCTTAAATCTAGAATACCAACTAGCCCAGCAACTAACACTACTGAACTACAATCAATCCTTGAGGTACGTGATTATCTTGCTCTTTAAATCTCTGGCGAAGGGACGATGCCAAGTTGCGTGACATTGGTCTCCGGTTATAAGTTGGCTTGGTGTCGCCTCACTATACAAACTTCCAGGGAGGGAGAACTGGCGAAGGTGGCTGAAGAATAATATGTAAAGCTTCATACGCCCTTAGTGCTTGCGTGGAATGTGATAAAGAGGACTTAAGTCGGCGAGCATCAAGGCGCTGCTGCACCAACTCATCAATTTTGTTGAGCTGCGCGTTCTCTTGTAATGCTACGGCCGGAATGATTAGTGGAAGACATGTGATGGTTGTTATAGCTTCTCGGTTGACGGTTTCGAGGCAATCCCACTGTACTCGTGGAAGATGCTGGAACTGGGCTTGATAAACAATGCGTGGATGCAGAACCGCCCTCACCAAGTGGTGTACAGCAGGCGAGCCAGCGCAAACTGTTTTAGGAGCAATTCTTCTAATCAAATACATAGTCAGAATGGCTTGCTTTTTTGCCTGAGAGAGCCAAGCAGTCGCTGCCCCTGGTTGGTGAATCATTAAAGCCAGAAATTTTACGCTCGAACTTTCTTGTATTGGGGTGCCTGATTGACAGAGATGAATTGGATTTGCAGTAAGTTTACGGCGTCCCCAGCGTTTGGCGACACCCGCGTATGTAGTTTTACACACGGAAAGCTGAAGGCCAATAGAAGAAGCGTAATCAGAGGTAATATCTAAAGCTGATTGAATGGCAACCTCCTGAGTGAGCAGATCTTGGTGAGTTCTCCATACCGTGATGTCATGAACGTCATTGCAAAAACTTGATTTCAGGGGTGTCATGTAAGCGTCACGCCAGTAGAATGAAAGCAATATTAAACTGCGGCGGTGACAGTACTGATCCCTGGGGCACGCCGCGTAGCAAAACGAATGAAAAACTACATCACCACTAAGGCGTATTGCAAAATACTCAGAAATGTGGTGCAACAAACACAAACACAAGCGAAGAGACACAACACACGTGCACACTACCAACTGTAATATGGATCTGAACGCACTTCATCTTCACCACTCCTCGTCTTCTACACTCAAGTACATCTTCTAATCATCCTCTTCTTTGCCAAGGAGATAGTGGCATTTTCTTCCCCGCAAAACATAAACATCGTCCAAGCATGGCAGTCACCAATTCTATACTTACGTGCATTTCCACACCTCTGCTTTACCCAACAGCTAATACCACGCTGGACAGTCACAAAGTCCACCACATAGTCACATCGTCACGCACTAATAACCACCACCACACATGTGCAGTAGGATATGTCCATCCAAAACACATCACTGTCCCTATGTATTTAAAAACTGTAACCTACCAACATGTCTACGAAGCAACGAAGTACATGAGAATCAGAGTACATGTACGTGAGGGAAAAAGGATCAATAAACAAACATGGCCACAATACGTGAGAGGTGTCTAAGAATAACAGCTTTAGGTCCGATAATAAACTCCATTCTTTGCATTACTCAAGAAGATTCCTCAAAAAAATTCTTTTCTACGTAAACAGTTTCTTTCGTCCAAAAATGATGCGACAAAATTGCGTACTCTCCGATGGAGATGAAGCATGTCAATGGCATTCACGGTTGCAGCATGACTGATGCTGTCGTATGCTTTTTCAACGTCCATTGCTAATATGGTACGCACATTGCGGCTACGGATAGATGACATAACTGCTGATGCCAATACCGCCTACCCGTCCTCTGTACCTATGTACGGACGGAATCCGATTTGAGCGGGGTTATAAAAACTGTGCGCCTCCAGCCACCAATAAAATCGTGTAGCTAGTATTCTCTCCGGGAGCTTGCACAGCATTCATCTTAAAGAGATTGGTCGTAAGTTGGCGAGGTCTGTTGGAGGCATTCCTTATTTGGGAATAGGGATCATGACAGTGGATTTTCAGCTGTCAGGTACGACACCGTGTATCCATACATTGTTTATAGTGTTTCGTAGTTGAGGGAGTGCAACGGCACTCAAGTTTTTGTATATCTCACACTTAATTTTGTCAGGGCCGAGCACTATTTTTTGTTTCGCCTCATCAACTGCAGACAGTAGCTCAGGCATAGAAAAGGGACTCGCGATTCCATCTGCGCCGCAGCAGATGGTAGTTTGTATGCCTCTGCAGGGATACCTGCCAAATCAAAACTAGCAGTCAAGGAGGTAATGCATTGTTCTTTGAGAAAACATTTCTTGCTGCTTCTTTGGGGAAATCATTCGGTGAAAAATTATCTGGAAAGAATGCCGTTACTGCTGTGTCAGTAGAACGGCAACCTTGTTCCATAGCACGAAACGTTCGTCAGAGTAAGGCATTCTAGGATTAACAGAAAATTGTTCACACCATGCTTGCCACTGGCGTCGCGAGAGATCGCGTTTATATCTCCTAGCCTAAGAAGTAAGATAATGCAGTCGTGTATGTGTCTGCACCGAAGTAGGTTCTAGCACTGCAGCCAGCTCGGCTTGACGGCGGGCAGGCCACAAGGTAAGCAGTCCGAGATCTGGTGCTGGTCTATGAACATCAATCCAGGTAGTAGTCTCAGCGCTTTTAATGCACTTTGTATGCGCACATCAAGGAGCGATGATGAATTTATTTATTTATTGATACTGCAATCCCAGTGTTGGGATTTTAGCAGGGTGGGAATACAAACTATGTAGTGTAACAAAACAGGCAAAAATAAACAATAATTACAGTGCAAGTTGAAGCTCTTCTGAACAATTAATGATAAAACCAAACATATACAACACAGCTGTGAAATAACAAAAGCAATAAAAAGAAACTAGGTTATATGTTGCGAGAACAACGTCAGTGATGGCTGCAGCACTTCATTGTTAGTGAGGTTATTCCAATCGGAAATAGTTCGTGGAAGGAATGAGTATTTAAAGCAGTTATTTCGAACGCGAAAAGGAGTTAAAGTTAGCTGATGTCGTTGTCGGGTTGCGTATCCGGACGAAAAAACAAGCAGATCGGTGAGTTCTGATCTATAGTGTCGTTTGATTAATTGGTACAGAAATTTAAGTCGTGCACAACGATTTCACTCAGTTATTGTCGGAAGGCCAGCTTGAAT
This sequence comes from Amblyomma maculatum, assembly GCF_055883805.1. NCBI lineage: Eukaryota > Metazoa > Arthropoda > Arachnida > Ixodida > Ixodidae > Amblyomma > Amblyomma maculatum. The sequence goes on along the minus strand of NC_139353.1, from coordinate 159,725,997 downwards.
TAAAAGGTGTGTTATTGATGTACGCCGGTAATTGTTATATATGCATCGTGCCGGCCTCTTTTGAACTTTCTCTAATTTATTCATGTTAGTCTGCGTGAATGGGTCCCAAATGATTGAAGCATAATCTAAGGTAGGCAGAACAATAGATTTGTAAGCAAGCAGGCGTACAGATGGGGTAGACAACCGCAATGCCCGTCTCAAGAAAAAGAGTTTACGGAAAGCGTTACACGTTATGAGATCAACATATTTATTCCAACTAAGATTGTTACTGACCCAGAGCCCTAGATATTTATATTCTGCCACTTCAGTTAGTGTCATGCCGTTAATACAATAATCGAAGGGTAAGACTTTCTTTTTGTGAGTGATTCTCATTAGTACAGTTTTTTAAAAGTTAATGGACATTTGCCATGCTTCACACCATGCGAAAACTCTTTGTAAATCAGATACATTTCTGACTTCTGTATAAATAACACAGTCATCAGCGTAAAGTCTAATTTTTACAGGAATGTTAATGACAATATCATTAATATATATTAAAAATAGCAGAGGACCAAGAACAGAGCCCTGAGGGACGCCAGAGTGAACTGTAAGCCTGTCAGAAGAATGATGGTTAAAGACAACGAATTGTTCTCTATTTGAAAGGTAGGCTGAAATACATTTTACTAATTGTTTGTTATGAAGTATTGTATCCAGTTTATAAATTAACTTTTCGTGAGTAACCTTATCAAAAGCTTTCGAGAAGTCCATAAATACGGCATCAATCTGCGTTCCATTGTTAATTGACGAGGCGAAATCATGTACAGTTTCTGCTAACTGTGTACAAGTTGAGTAACCCCTCCTGAATCCATGCTGATATTTAGTAAAAAAAATATTAGCTTCGAGAAAGTTTGATATGTGATTGTGAATTATGTGTTCAAGTAGTTTACAAGCAGTTGATGTGAGTGAAATAGGGCGGTAGTTCTTGATTAATCGCTTGTCTCCCCTTTTATGAAGCGGTTTCACTCTAGCAGTCCCCCAGTCTCTCGGCACTTGACCCTCATGTAAGGACCTTGTAAATATGACAAATAAGTACTTAGATGTTCATTGTGCATATCTTTTCAAAAAGACGTTAGGTATGCTCTCTGGTCCAGGTGATTTCTTTATGTCAAGGTTAAGTAACATGTTTAAAATGCCATGCTCACTAACTACAACGTCATCCAGAGGTGGGAGGGAAGCTTCAAATTTCGGAAAAATGTTATTGTCATCATTAAACACGGGCTTAAAATGTTCATTGAATTCATTGGATACTGTTTTTGCATCACTGACCAAAACACCTTTGATTTCAAACTCATTATTAACCTTTGATGTTGGGGAGACCAAACGCCAGAATTTCCCGGGAGACTCCGAGATAAATTTGGGTAACGATTCTTCAAAGTAACGCTGTTTGTCAGCGATAGTGTTCTGTTTGAGCTGAGAGATAAGCAAACTGATCTTTTGTTCTAATTCCGGAGAATTACTAGTTGCTTTTTTCTGTTTCATCCGTTTCAGTTTTCTTTTTAACTGCAGTGTCACCCGAGAAATCCATGGGTTTTTTGTTATCTTTTTAACAATAACCGGCACGTGGCATTCAATGCATTCATGTATCATAGCTTTAAACCGGTCCCAAAGTTCGTGAACACTGTCAGTGCTATTACAAAATGTATCAAAGTTGAAGGAAAGAACATCGACAATGGAAACATCAGCTCGAGAGAAGTTTCTAAAATGCATTTCTGAGCAATTTTTATCAACAGTTAAGCCGGAAAGAGTAAGTAGAACGGCTTGGTGATCAGAGATTCCGGGTATGACTACACATTTAGCTGTATCTAAAATTGTGCCAGAAACAAAAAAAAAAGGTCTATTGTGGATTTGGAACTCCCTTGTATTCGGGTCGGCTGCTCTACAGTTTGTGTCAAGTCATATGAGAACGCTATATCAAGCATGGCCTCACTTGATTCATCGCTATAGGTTTTGATTGCGAAATTTGGCCAGTCAATGTCCGGTAAGTTGAAATCGCCTGCTAAAATAATTCGATCATTTGGCTTAATAAATGTTCTCATATAATCTGCTAGATTATTTAAAACACTGACAGGTGATCCAGGAGGCCTATACAAAGATCCAACAATGTACCGGACGTTGTTGTGGTAAGCCTTACAGAAAATGCATTCGATATTAGGCACTCCAGGCATGCTCACTATATTTAAATAATTTTTGAAGATTATGGCGACTCCTCCTCCTTTGCTACCACGGTCTTTTCTAAGTACACTGTAGTCAGCTGGTGTGAATTCGCTATCGTAAATGGTTTCGTTTAACCATGTCTCAGTTAAAACCGCGATATCTGGATCTTCGCAAAGTAAAATTCCTTCTAACTCACTAACTTTATTTAATATGCTTCTGCAGTTTACATTCAATATTTTTAGCTATTTGGGAACGGGCTTTTGCTGTCAGTTGTTTTTGCTGTTTAGCTTAAAGCGGGCATGTTTCACTTCATCCCAGCCATACATTATACTGTCAACGGACAATTTATTATACACCAATTTCACCTTGGCTCCATTTTTCTTTTCCTGGGCGGCACTCTTCCACAGGTGCTTTCGGATTTCCCGCATTCTGGTAGAAAAGTCTTCAGAAATTGAAATTGAGGATCCCTTTAGTTTGTAGGCGGACTTTAATGCTGATGCTTTTTCTCGGTAATCTATAAACTTCACTATCACAGGACGTTCCTTATTTCTATTTTTTCGACCAAGTCGATGACACCTATCAATGCCAGGGACAGTTAACCCTAATTTGTCTTGAAACACCTCAGTAATCAGTTTGCTTTCAAGTTCAGCTGCTGTTTCTTCGTCTTCCTCAACTAATCCGTATATAACTAAATTGTTTCTGCGACTCCTATTTTCCAAGTCATCGACTTTGGAGAGAAGTGCCGATAACTGTTTATCAACTTTCTCGACAGTGTCCTCTATAATACTCACACGGTTGTTCAAAGCGTTCAAATCTGTCAGCTGTTTTTCCAAACCTTCTATGCGTTCGGTCAGAGCTGAAATGTTCCGCTCAATATCGGTTTGAGAACTACGTAAGGCTTCCATAGCTGCGGTCAACTTTCCCTGGCCGTCCAGTAATTCTAAAAGCATTTCTTTTTCAGTAGGCCCCGGATTTGCCTCAACATCCCCACACGCCAACAGGTCTCTCGATATAGAAATGACATAACTGAAGACATTCATCAAAGGTAGCGGGCAGGGCAGCAGCACTAAGAAGCGGTTATCGCTTCGATAGCATTTAGTAGATAAGTATCGACTAACCTGCAGCACAAAACAGAAAGGGTTCCTTAGCATGTTGCCGCTGAGGCTGCTGCCGTGCCCACTGATGAGGCTCGGTGTGGTCTGTCCTTTTATAGCGGGGAAGCAGGTCATGTGGATCGACGTAACCGCTGTTGGCATTGACGTGGCGATGATAGCTGGCGCTGTCGGATCTTCCACGAGGCAAATGTTACCGATACGTGTCGATGATATCGGATACGCCCCCAGGCTTTCACTGTGGCTTGGTGTAGCGCTGAAACAACTGCATGAGGATAACTCAGCTTGCAGCAGAACCGCAACAACCTGCAGCACAAAACAGAAAGGGCTCCTTAGCATGTTGCCGCTGAGGCTGCTGCCGTGCCCACTCACGAAGACATACTATCGAGACATGAGCGAAAACTGTCCCAGTTCATTACAGAACATTTTCGGCGTAAAGGGCGACGCGGGAGGGATAGATAGAGATGATGAGAGGGCACTTGACCAGCCCTCTAGCGCCATGTGCCATGAGCGAGTTTCCGCGCCCGACCATCACGTCAAATCTGGAGCATAGGCAACATTACGTATGGGACGCACAGGCCGTGTTGCTGTACCGGGGTGATTGAACAGAACAAAAGGGCATCAATGAAGGCATCCCGCACACGCCTACGATGGAGGCTTGTAGTGGGATACCCCCAATCCGAGTGAGGGGTGTTGAAGTCGCCCCCGACTAAAATCGGACACCCTAGGTATTGCCGATGGACACCTAATAACCAACCAAGATTAATACGGGAAAGGGCGCATCCGGCGGGTCTGACGTCATGAAACAGTCACAACGGTTTCTTTCGCAAAATTTCACAGCAACTGCTACTACCTCCTGACATGAACTGCACCATGTTTCGAGAGAAAGGCGTACATGAGGAAATCGCGTATCAATTTATACCGCCGCCTTTCCCGCTGGAGCCGGAGTCTGCACGCGACGGTTTATCATTGAAGTACCACGTCACCATTGAAGCCCGGAATGGTTGGTAAGGCGTTTGATTCTTGCAGTAGCATAGCCCATACCCGGAGCTTGTTAATTCGTAGTCGGGTCATGAGCTCGCCGACCTTCTGTGAAATGCCTCTACAGCTCCACTGTAACACACCAGGACGATCGGTGTTCGCCATTTTCGGGTATAGTCCAAGCGTGGCAGTATCACGGAGGTCAGATTGGACAGCTGGTTAACAGCTGGTTGACAGCGGAGCAGCGATGTTGCACAGTCATCCGTGGGCATTGTGGTGCACGAGGTGCAGGCAGCAAATGACACTGTTGCGCGGGAAGAAGACGACGGTGCTGCGTCATTGATAGAATTGGCGGTTAATTCCGCACCTCGTCGGTGTCGAGCAAGCATTTCGTGGTGTTTTCGGAGCTTGGAGACCTGTGCGAAGAGATGAGTGATTTGCTCGTCCACTACAGCCATATCGTCCGCCGATAGTTCAGTGCGCTTCTGTATTGGCTGCTTTCAACGGCGTTTCTTGAGCGCCATATTGCTAGACTTCGTCTTGGCTGCAGGTGCATTTGAAGCGGGCTTAGGAAGCTCTGCCACTCGTCGTCATCCCACTGGAGAGCAGAGAAACGATTGGATGTCTACACTAGTGTTATGTCTTGTATTGGCCAATGCTTAGTGTTCAGAAGACGAGCCTTCAGTGTTGTCTTTTCCTTTTGTCGGACAACATGGATATGTTTTCTCGTAGTCGTCCGATTTGCAGAGGCCGCATCGACACTTAACGTTTTGTACAGAAGCACCTTCATCGACCTTAGCGAAAGGGCAAGATTTGCGCATGTCGACATCCCGGAAACAGTTGTAACAAACCGCACTCGGTTTATATAGCCGAGGCCTTGAAATGTAATCGTAGTAGTACAGATCGTCTGGAAGTGTCGGAGGGCCTTGCAAGGTGACCATGCAAGAACGCCCTTTTCCGATGTGTCGTGCCTGGATGACCCGGTGCGTGGGGCAGTACAGCTCACGTTGAAGTGTGGTTTGATCCTCGTTTATTTCGATGTTGTAAAAAACGCAACGCTGCAAGCCGGAGCTTTCAACTGAATACACCTGGACAGGCACTGAGATCTCATTTTTGATGGAAATATGCCTAAGCGTTTGCATCCGTTCGACCGCAGTGAGTGTCGGAAGCCATACAGCTATAGTGTCTGACTTCTTCCTGGCGGCGAAGCCCCTAGAACCTCTAGTTCCGAGACGCACGTCCAAGTTAGCCTGGAGAAGCCTGTTTAGTATATCCGTCAGACTTTTGTTGGCTATAAAATTATACTTTGTAAGATGTCGATCCGGGTGTAGGCTCCACCTGGTTCTTTGATTGTTAAACAAGAGAGCTTTCCTTGGCAGGCATTACTTGCTGAATACGAATTCGTTTCGTTGTCTTCCGAAGGACGTTTGTGAAAGCCACGGGGGCGTGCTGACATGGATGGCGGTGCCTATATGCTAATTAGAGAGCACGTATTCTCCTATTTCACGGTTGGATGTCCATATCGGCGTGTTAACTGGGTGGTCATTACCGTACCCGCCCAGAGGACAGATCCCTTACGGGTTGTTGGCCATTTTGAGAAGACGGGACGGCCGCTCCTGCTGATGAACTGGGAGCACCAACCTACACTTGGGGCCGATAATCAGGTTGAAATGTCGATTGCGGGGAAGGCGTTGCCGCGAGCGACGCCTGAGGAGTTACCTATGCTAGGGGGGCAGCGGAGGCATATGCCTAGCCTCAGATGCATGGATACCATGAGCAGGAGGCCTCACAATCTGACGGCGAGAGGACATTCGGAGCTTCCTCGGACGAAAAGCATCTACCTCTCGGGAGAGAGTGAATGAAATTTACCTGGATGCCGAGGTTTTTTAGAGGAGTAATGTAAAGCCGCATTCCCTGCCTAGTGTTTAAATTCCCATTGACAGTCAAGGCGTGTTGTAGGCAACAAAGATTAATGGAAATATATCAGCATATTTTGAATTGTTTGGAGACATTTTTCATGGCTGATATTCTTGCCACATTGCCTCAAACGATTCAAGTCATTATTTTTCCTTTTTTGACAGCCGCCGGCGTGCGGCCTTATCACAGTAGTTCTAGCGCGAGGATGGATTCTGTCCTTTGCTTTTGTGCATGCTCGTTGTCGCGAAATGCTGCTTTATCATGTTCTTCGTCACAGAAGATGCGTAGAGAGAAATCGAGAAGATTCCTGCCAATCGCGTGTGTTTCTGCAATGTTCCAGATTACGATAGTCATGGTCTGCAGCTTTATCTCGATGCTTCCTTGACGCCTTTGAGCGTTGGCGCGTACGATGAGCATTCTCACTTCGACGACGAGAAAACACGTTTGTTGCTTCAGTTATTTGATTCAGTGTTGATTCAATAATTTTGCCAGTGAAAATGAGCCCAATGAAGAGTTGATTGTAATGCGATTACGCCTGTGTTCTATTTTTGTGTTTACAGCTTTGTCTCGAGGTGGTGACATACTGTCACTGCCTCGTGACAATATGAGGCACTAAGCTGGGGCGATTCGTGGCTTTTTTTAGAGTTGATAGAATAATAGCATTCGAGCACATAAATGTTCATACAAGCATACTGCATAACCGCTATGAATACCAGGCATGCTCCATACACTTTGGCAATTGCGACTGCCTAGGAGGTCCTAAAGAGACTGAATTCCATGTGGGCTGCTTATGTAAGGCCATAGTTTGCTGGCCAAGTCTACCGATCGTCGGCAGACTCCTTGGAATCGTGTGAGTATTCTTCTCCATGAGCAGTTTCCCCATTACTGCATTTACTTAGCGGTCTTGTGCTGGCTGATTGTTAGTGGCCAGCAGCGGTCACGTGTGCTCTTGGTGAGTGCCCTCCGTTGGTACAGGCAGCCCCTGAAAACCCCCTTGAGCACCCCTTCGGGTTTTTCACTCGTGTGACGCTTGGACTGTAAGCAGATAAATGAAGGGGAAATGAGGGTGCTCGTTATAATACATTAAGGAAAGAAGCCAACAGTCAGCGAGGCCAAGGAAAACATTGGGGTTTGTATTTTTTTATTTCTACTTCGATATTCACATAAAGTAGTAATGTATACTGTTCTGGGGAAAGGTAATTAAACGTAGAGTAGAAGAAAAACAACGTGCCGATGATGGGAACCGAACCCACAACCTCCGAATATCGTGTCCGGTGCTCTTACAACTGAGCTACATCGGCCGCTGTCCCCCTGCTACTTTCTTGGGTATTAATGTTGTCTGTATACGAACCTTGAGAGTGTTCACCAGCGCCACCTCAACCATAGCGGCGGACGTGGAACGTCCTGTGTTACCGCCAGCGTCACGTAGAACGTGATCCAGAGCGAGGGCGAAAGCTGTGCTAGACCGTCTTACACTACCTATGGCCTCAAGACTGCCAGAACCGAGACTCCCGTAAGCTACAAGGAGATAAATGAAGGAGAAATGAGGGTGTTCATTATAATAGTACATGAAGGAAAGAAGCCAACAGTCGGTGAGGCCAAGGAAAGCATTGCGGATTGTAATTTATTTTTTAATTTTTACTTCGATATTCATTTAAAGTAGTAAAGTAATCTGTCCTGGGGAAAGGTAATTAAAAACAGAGTGGAAAAAGCAACGTGCCGATGATGGGAACCGAACCCACGACCTCCGAATATTGCGTCCAGTGCTCTTCCAACTGAACTACACCGGCCGCTGTCCCCCCTGCTACTTTCGTGAGTATTAATGTTGTCTCTACAAGAACCTTGAAAGTGTTCACCATCGCCACCCTAAACGATAGCGGCGGACGTGGAACGTCCTGTGTTACCGTCACCGTCACGTAGAACATGTTCAAGAGCGAGAGCGAAAGCTGTGCTAGACCCCTCTTACACTACCTATGGCCTCAAGACTGCCAGAACCGAGACCCCCGTAAGCTACAAGCAGATAAATGAAGGGGAAATGAGGGAGCTCGTTAAAATACACGAGGAAAGAAGCCAACAGTCGCGGAGGCCAAGGAAAGCATTGGGGATTGTAATTTGTCTTTTTTTTTTAGTTTTCACTTTGATAATTACATAAAGTAGTAATGTAATCTGTTCTGGGAAAAGGTAATCAAACGCAAAGTAAAAGACAAAATAACGTGCCGATGGTGGGAAGCGAACCCAGGACATCCGAATATCGCGTCCGGTGCTCTTCCAACTGAGCTATGTCGGCCGCTGTCCCCCTGCTACTTTTTTGTGGTATTAATGTTGTCTGTATATTAACCTTGAGAGTGTTCACCAGCGCCACCCTCAACCATAGCGGCGGACGTGGAACGTCCTGTGTTACCGCCAGCGTCACGTATAACGTGATACAGAGCGAGGGCGAAAGCTGTGCTAGACCGTCTTACACTACCTATGGCCTCAAGACTGCCAGAACCGAGACCCCCGTAAGCTACAAGGAGATAAATGAAGGAGAAATGAGGGTGATCGTTGTAATTCATGAAGGAAAGAAGCCAACAGTCGGTGAGGCCGAGGAAAGCATTGCGGATTGTAATTTATTTTTTAATTTTTACTTCTATATTCATATCAAGTAGTAAAGTAATCTGTGCTGAGGTAAGGTAATTAAAAACAGAGTGGAAGAAAAATAACGTGCCGATAATGGGAACCGAACCCACGACCTCCGAATATTTCGTCCAGTGCTCTTCCAACTAAGCTACATCGGCCGCTCTCCCCCCGGCTACTTTCTTGAGTAATAATGTTGTCTCTACAAGAAACTTGAAAGTGTTCACCAGCGCCACACTAAACGATAGCGGCGGACGTGGAACGTCCTGTGTTACCGCCAGCGTCACGTAGAACGTGTTCAAGAGCGAGGGCGAATGCTGTGCTAAACCCCTGTTACACTACCTATGGCCTCAAGACTGCCAGAACCGAGACCCCCGTAAGCTACGAACAGATAAATGAAGGGGAAATGAGGGGGCTCGTTATAATACATGAAGGAAAGAAGCCAACAGTCGCGGAGGCCAAGGAAAGCATTGGGGATTGAATTTGTCTTTTTTTTAATTTTTACTTTGATAATTACAGAAAGTAGTAATGTAATCTGTTCTGGGAAAAGGTAATCAAACGCAAAGTAAAAGACAAAATAACGTGCCGATGTTGGGAAGCGACCCCACGACATCCGAATATCGCGTCCGGTGCTCTTCCAACTGAGCTACGTCGGCCGCTGTCCCCCTTGTTACTTTCTTGAGTAATAATGTTGTCTGTATAGGAACCTTGAGAGTGTTCACCAGCGCCACCCTCAACCATAGCGGCGGACGTGGAACGTCCTGTGTTACCGCATGGCCTCCGAGATTACCTCCACGCGCACGTTTCTTTCCGGCCGTTCCAATCGGCCGGAGAGAGTGTAAGTTGGAAAAGGGGCGTGGCAGCGTCTCTCGCCGCACCGCGGCGACCGCCACCTATGCATCAAGTGTTCCGTCGCAGCTTGGCGCAAACTCTAAAACACGAGTTTCCTCAGCTTGCGCTCGTACCACAGTCGAGCTGCCAGCCTTAAAATGCCACAGGCAAGACGGCAGCCAACAATTTCGCTATCGTTAAAGTACTAATAATATAAGGCCCACATGCGCAAAGTTAGGCAGCGACTACCCGAAGCTGCATGCCTGCCTGAAGCATGCATGCGTGCTCTCGCGCTCTGTGCTGCGGTTCCACGCCTTTTTTTTGTTGTTGTTGCTGTCAGTGTGTATATACACGCCGTACATTTGCGAGTTTATTAACTCGCTAAATACAGTATTTATGAGTGCGGCGATTTACATAAACATCTATCGCACGAATGCAATTCTCTAGACGGTTCCGCCACAGCCACATAATTATTACTTACCTAGATGCATGTCAAGACAGCTATTTTTTTTTCTCACATGGTTTTAAAGCAGCCTTGGAAGATCGTAAGCGCGCAAGTTCGATAGAGTCCTTACGGAAAACAATTTAGGTATGTTTTTATAATATGCCTTATGGCAAGCTTGCGTAATAAAAAAAATTCGATAAAGGTAAAGGGTAATCGGAGCACGTTCAGGCACCGCTGCCGTCATATGCCAGGTTTTCGGAAGTGATCCCGTTAAAAACGAATCAGCTTATACGATCGAAAGTGAGGAGAAGATAATCACGCGAGCTTCAGCTTATTTCTTGTTTTCACTTGTTTTCATATGCTACAGACTGGATGCAGTGCTTTTATTTTAATTTTTACTCCTATGCCTATACACGCAGAGGGCCAAGCCGAGCAAATGGGTTAATTCAAACGAACTATGATTAGACTATAGAATGGCACTATCATACACGCCTGCCACACTAGTTAGCAATTTTTCATTAACTTTCAATGATATGCAAAACTTATCAGAACATTTTTGGCCCTAAACACCCGCCGGTTGTAATGATACTAGCCACTTTCTGAACAAAATTACGAGGCAAACATTGTGAGCAATTTAAAAAAAGACGTGCATGTTTCTTTATTTACCAAAACTCATGAGGTGGACAAAGAGAAAAACAATATGGGCAAGCACAATCAAGAAGTACACAGAAACATTTCGTTATTTACAAAGTTCAATCACCACATGATGACTACTTGTGTAGTTTTCAATTCGCAAAGATAAAACTCGTCAGACTAAACACGCAGCTCCTATCTTGCTCAGAAGGGTTTTTTTTTTTTTCGGTAAGCTGCTTGATCAATTGCTATTTTTCCTGCGTTGATTAGCTGTGACCTAAGCAACCTTTCTATGATTATCTTCGTTGTTTCAGTGGTGTGGTCCTTTCTTGGTGCACAAAGCTAGAAGAGACCACCTCTCGAAGTAAGCAACATAAGCTAGCGACATGTACGCTACACATGGGTGCACAAAGCTAGAAGAGACCACCTCTCGAAGTAAGCAACATAAGCTAGCGACATGTACGCTACACATGGAATGTAGCGATGTACGCTCCACTGGAATTTGTTATACTTGCAAGCAAGCGCAGAAGCCTTAGGATTAAAAATGGGGAGGAAAACCAATGTCTCATCAGTTCACCAAACTGCAACAAAACCTTGCAGAGCAAGACCACTCGAGTATACGCTCGTAACGTTGATTGACTGCCGGCTTCACGAGTCACCGTTAGGCACTCAAAGACTACCACCTACATGATGTAGTCTTGACGAGTAACTGTTTCACAAGCAGAGAAAACTATATTCCCTAATCCTTTCCTTGACTTCGCCGACTGTTGCTTCTTTCCTTCATGTATTATAACGAGCACCCTCATTTCCCCTTCATTTACCTGCTTGTAGCTTACGGGGGTCTCGGTTCTGGCAGTCTTGAGGCCATAGGTAGTCTAAGAGGATTCTAGCACAGCTTTCGCCCTCGCTCTTGATCCCGTTCTACGCGACGCTGGCGGTAACACAGGACGCTCTACGTCCGCCGCTATGGTTGAGAGTGGCGCTGGTGGACACTCTCAAGGTTCGTATACAGAGAACATTAATACCCAAGAAAGTAGCAGGGCGGACAGCGGCCGACGTAGCTCAGTTGGAAGAGCATCGGACGCGATATTCGGATGTCGTGGGTTCGGTTCCCACCATCGGCACGTTGTTTTTTCTTCTACTTTGCGTTTAATTGCCTTTCCCCAGAACAGATTACATTATAGTTTATGTGATTATCGAAGTAAAAATAAAAAAAAGACAAATTACAGTCCCCAATGCTTTCCTTGGCCTCGCCGACTGTTAGCTGCTTTCCTACTTGGACTGTAAGTACGACACCCTTCTTTTGAACAGGCGGCCTCTTGCCAAACCGCTTTAGGTCCCCAATGTGTGACCAGTGCGCATTTATTTATTTATTTATTACAAGTTCCTGCAGCGCCCGAAGGCATTATTGCAGGGGGGGGGGGGGAGATGACAAGTAATCTTGCTGGGAACGCCAGTGATAAAATACATAAAAATGAAGAAAATAACACGACACAAGTGATAATGCGGAATTAAAAACTTGCATCTAAAGGGGGCAACTGCGCGACGAACAAAGTGATGAAAACACTCAAAAAACAAAGTCATGAAGGAAACACACGCAAGAGAACTGGGCGCCACGTCACACATCCGATAAAAAAGCCCGAAATAAATTTTCAGTGCAACACTCAGTGATGCCAGCTGGCAGCCGGTTCCGCTAATTGATCGTTCCACTTTGCTTCCACTTGCTTACCTACGTGGGTGCCCTTAATTCCGTTTTCTGAGGCAGCCCTGGTTGCCCTCTGATTGTCCCCTAAGGCAAGTTTATGGGTCCGCCATATGCGTCCCACTCAAAGCCGAGTTGAAAATCCAGCAAAATCTTCACGTAAGGAATACGGGGGCAGCCGAGAGAGCTTAGTGCGAAGCACCGTTTGTGCTAGTGGAGATAATGGTATATCTTGCCTTTCTGATCCAATCAAGGGTTTTTATACTCAATAAAGTAAAAACGAAAGTGCGCCGAGTTTGCTCTCATGTGAAAATGTAGCAATCCTCTACAGCTCTAGCTTGGTGTAGGTAAGAAGCGAAGGTATTTGTAGCGAGTGCTACACTGCGCCAGGTTTTCAAGCCATCGGTGGGGCACCATGGCACCCTGTGGAACACAAGAACAAAAAGAAGAAGAAGAAGGGGAAGAAAAAAGGCGAAGGAAAATAATAAAAAGGACAAGAAACGAGAAGAGACGACGAAGAAGAAAAACAGACAGAACGAGAAGAAGAAGAAGTAGACAGACAGCTCGGTACTTGGTAGAGGCGAATGACATCATCTACACTACTTTACTGATCATCGGACCATCTTCATTGATATAAATAAAGTTTATGGCGTTGCCTAATCAATGTGCCCCACTATAAGCGGAATCTTAGCGTTGCCAGGAGGCCATAGCTTTCTCTACATCATTATGCTTAGCCATAGTTAAACAACACCAAATATTTTTCTTTTGCTTTGAGCTGGAAGTAATGCCCGTGGGCTCTGTTTTTATTTTATCTGCAATGACGTCTTTGAGAACATCCTGACATTTGCGTGACGGCATGTCTCTGAGTTCAGATTGGAGTACGGTAGATAATATAGATAATATAGAGTACAGTATATAAGTGCTGAGCGAAGCAATGTGGATAACGGGTTCTCCAGAAAGCTGTTATCAAAGGCGTCCGCTGCGTTTTTGGTGAGAACGCAGGGAAATAACAAAGGGTCATTGATAAGACGTGGTGCTATGTCTATGATCGCCATAGCCTACAGGACACACGACTGAGCGTCTCGGGTAAAGAAAGCGGCTGATGTGAGTAGGAGTTGCTTTCTACAATTTTCAATCCACTAGACCCTTTGCCGTAACCGGTCCATTGTGGTACCTCAGTGAAGTGCCATTCGGTAAGTCCGTCTAGTCCATAAACGTTTTGTTGGAATATTACATTCACCTTTTGTGAACAGTTGATGTAACACGGGGAATTTGCAATTAGACGTTGGGTGCCTCTCAAGCTGCATTCAAGCAGCTTTTTTCTCAGCACCTCTCTCTCCCTACAATATCGCAGACTTTCAGCATTAACTACATAGTAGCATAGGATCGGCCTTGTTGACAGTTTCAACACTACTGATGTTTTAAAAAGCCCACAATGTATTTAGAAATTTGCTGAAGGATGCAACCTTTACTGATATTTGTATGTTCACAGAAGTGATTTAGTAATATCTTTTTTTTTTGTTAGCTTTCTTCTCCACTGACAATGACTTGCTGCTCTGAAACGCTGGGTAAATAGAGCAAATCGTATATCCGGAACGGCGGACCAACAAAGACAAACACGAAGAGAGACACCAACTCGCTTTTATTGAAATCATATGCGTTCCGTCTTTTCTCGGCATCAAGTTGTAATGTAAAGCACTCTTTTTATGTGGAATACTCACATCTGTCCGGAAGCAGCTATTTTCTAAAAGGTCCATCTGTGCGTACCCTGGTAAACGTTTCAAGAAATTCAATATGCTGGCACTTTGTGGCAGCAGTATTCTAAATCTGACCAATAACCGTTTCTCCGATTGATTGCTCTATATTACCTAGGAGACGAATTACAGCAATTGTTTCTTACTGTTGCTAAACGTCTGATGAAAAATAATCTAACGCTGGCATTCAACGAGATGATATTTAGTTTGATTTAGTTGGTGTATTGGGCTTAACGTCCCAAAGCGACGCAGGCTATGATAGGTGCCGACATTTTTGCCCGGATTTTTTTTAGCGTTCACTGTCATTTCATACATTAGTTGCGCCTAGCTCTTCGGTGGCAGCAAAATGCGGCCGTTCGAATTCCACCCCGCATCCTTGGACACGCTGGTGAGTGCCCTAACCCCTGCGCCACCTCCAAGGGGCAGCTGACATTTACACTGTGAACAAATCCTATTGAAATATTGGAATATGGTAAAGCTGAATGCATAGGGAAGCACATTTCGTAGCTTTGCTTCAGCCTGAGTAGAGCTACAGCAGGTGTCTGTAGGCTATATTCGATCTACAGATCATGATTTCAATTATTACTTCCATCATCATCATCAGCCTGACTGTACCCACTGCAGGGCGAAGGCCTCTCCCATATTTCTCCACCTAACCCGGTTCTGTGCTAGCTGCATCCACTTGACCCCTGCGAACTTCTTAACCTCATCCGCCCACCTAACTTTCTGCCGCCCCCTGCTACGCTTTCCTTCCCTTGGAATCCAGTTTGTTACCCTAAACGGTCATCGGTTATCCTCTCTTCGCACTACATGTCCTGCACAAGCCCATTTCTTCTTCTTAATTTCCACTAGAATGTCGGCAACTTGAGTTATTTTTCTGACCCACTCTGCGCGCTTCCTATCTCTTAATGTTACCCCTACCATTTTTCTTTCCATAGCCCTCTAGCACATATCTCTAGCCCTCTAGACTTCCATATCTGTGAATGTCTGTGCAGGTGGGGTCTACTCAAAATGCGGATACATGTGTTGTAGAGGGTAGACATTCGATGATTGCTTAAATTTAGCTAATAACATTTATTATTTTCAAGTTAAATAGGAGAAATATATCCCGACTTCAATACCGACGATGGGAATGGCGCGCGCCATTTTCTTTTAATTCCCTTAATCGGGGTCCGATTGAAATTGATGGCGTCAAAAAGGGAAGACGTTTTCCGCCATCAGAGTGTGACGCAATTCTGTCATACCTTGAAGACGGCTCTCTTGCAAATCTTTCTTAGCGTATATACACTTCTCTACTTGTTTAATCACTGCGGTCTTAATTTGTACCCATGCCATATCGCACACATATTCACGGATGTACTGTCTTGAGATGCAAAGCTTCATTACGCCTCAATACAAAAATGTCTCAGTTCAGTTCAGGCGTTCAGTCGTGTCCGACTCTTCGTGACCCCATGGACCATGTCACGCCACGCTTTCCGGTCTCTCACTACAAAAATGTCTGTATTGCTTTAAATTAAAGTGACACGAAAATACTTTATTTCTGTCGTAGCATACAATATAGAGAGAAGACACAACGGAAAAAGAGGCAACATGCTGCTTGGAGGATTACTGTGCCGACAGCTTCAACTGTAGACACCAGTGCGAGAACAAAAAAAAAATCAGGAAGCAGAAACAATTCGAGGAAGCAGAACGCTTAACCCTTTACCACAATATCGCGATGATTATTCGTGTGAGTAAAATGAAGGACTGACATTAGGGATCTCCTGGAAGTATCTTTACCGGTGTTAAAAAAGTATAGTCAACTTGTAAGATAATAATTGGGGTATAGTATTTGTGCAAACAAAACTGTTACTATGAAAGCTGTTTCTTGCGTGTATTAAATAATAGAATGTAATGGATCACACGAAGCATTAATGCAGCTTTTTATGCAACCATAACAACCGAAATGAATACAAACCGTAGGCTTCATAATTCCAAACTTTCATCATCATCATCAGCCTGATTATACCCACTTATACCCAACGATTATTTATGCGCGAGTACCATAGAACGTTTGGAGTTAGTCGCACTGCCCGCTTTTTGTCGTCGCAATTTTTCGATATTTTCATGGCGGTATTACACCAAATGATGAGACAATAGTTCACAGATGAAAGTAGAGAGACGTTAAGAACAAACGTTTCACTTTAGCTCGCCACTTCAGCCTATTTCGGCGTATAATGCCGTTTACTTGTTCATTGTACTCATAACATACTCAATGTGTAAATCCCAACTAAGCCTCAGATACGATAAAAACTAGACACCACACAATTGAGACTATTGCAATTCACTTTATCAGGATTTATTCATCACATTTCATTTGATTATTTGCCTTTTCTTTTATTTGTGTTATCTTTTAAGCAAATAAACTGAGATGGTTTAGTAAATGTTTCAGACATTCGCTTCCAGATGTCGTAACTTTATTTTAAAACAGCTCTAGAACACGTAATGATAGAAAGTGATCTATAGCGCGGTTTTGAAACAATGCTCAACAAGCTTGCAAAAAGCCACTCTGCCATAACGATTTTCATTCTTGCCCGTATAAATTTTACATCATCCCCAAGGAAATATGATTTATCGAAATGAGAATAGAAAATACATCATTTATACATACCAAGAATCAAAGGTATCCAAGAATTCTTCCCTGTTGAACGCCGGAAATTATCACCTTGATGGCTGCCAAAGCTTTGTTATTAAAGACAAACTGTTTGTGATAGTTCACGTAGGGCTGTAAGGAGAGGCTGGTGCTCCTAATGCCTTATTGTCGTAATTTCTTAAAATAAAATCATGACTGACTAAATCAAATTCATCGAAAAAATCAATATTGTGACTCTCAGAAATAGGTGCGAGGGATAGTGAGGATAACGAAGAAGCAGCTCGTGCTGGGGCTCGCAAGTGGACACAACTGGTTTTTCCACGTTTGTTTCCCGCCGAACGTCGAAAAACCGTAACATCATTGTGAGATGTGCAGGGAAGACGTTCACCAGAAACCCCGAAGACGGATTCCGAGCTTCAACACCTTGATTCGCACTTGAACAGCGCCGAAATCGCCGTCTTGCCGGCCTGCTGTCTCCTGTGCCTACGGATAGATGGATGGACGGAATATAGGAGCGTCCCCTTTGAAACGGGTGTGGTAGCAGTTGCTATCATGCTCGTTTTTTTAATATTTTGATTATTCTTCTAGAACGGTTAACTATAGCGTCATTGCATTTATTGCATTTTTACTTCTACAATACTAACATTGTCACTTTTCTGCTTTTAGGCCACGAATCTTTCATTCCCTTTTTGCTAGCTTCCACCGAAGATTCCTTGACCTGATCACATGTATCAACCTCTGGGCCTCAGGAAGAGTGACTGCTCTTGCATCGACATCCGGATAGCTTCCATCACTTTAGAGTATAAGTTGTTGAGTGGTTTCTATGGATTTCCACATATTATACACGTGTCATCTTGGTAAAATTTGTTTTTGTAGGTGCTTGTTGTACGCCACCCTGATCTAGCTCCAAAAATTAGGGCACTGCCTCTTGAGGTATCAAAGAAATCTTCGTTCCTTATCTGCCTCTTCCACTTTCGTATACTTCTACACTCTGTTTCTATTCAATAGAGTTTATCCAATTTTTACCTTCTGTGTTTTTATCTGTTGTTTAACGCTCTGTATTCATCCGTCCTTCTGACAAGCATACTTACCAGTTAGTTATCTAGTTGTTTTCCTCCATTGTGAGACAACGCTTTATAGGTACATGTATTCAAGTACTTTAGCTGCCCACTTGTTACTGCTTAATTTCCTAGACGTTCCTCACATATTATTGCAACTGTTGTTACACTAAAGAATTACTGCAACCGTTTAACGAGGGCACTGAGAGAGCTGAACCAGGAACGCGGGCAAAAGGAACGGGCCGACACTTCAACGTCCTCTGCTTCTACCTATTGCGCTTCTTCTTCACCTCTAAAGCATGTGTCACTGCCTCCTCCTCTGCAGCATCGCCCCGATGCGATGATACAATCAGACAGAAGAGGAGGGGGAGGGGGAGGAAAGGCGTTCAAGAGTTACACCACAGTCGGACATCAAGGAATAGACTACATGCAGCCTGAAAGTCAGTCGGGGGTGGCTCGTTTTATGGCTTCATTCTCACCACATGCACAACGTCGCTGCGCTTGCTGTTGTGCGATGAACAAACTGGTGTGGCTGGTGAAACCTCATACGTTCCGTTGCTGAGGCGGCGGACAGCAAGGTAAGGGCCGCAGTAGCGGCGCAGTAACTTTTCTGACAGCCCGCGGCGACGAACGGGCGTCCAGACCCACACACAGGCACCCGGGTTGTAAATATCGTAGCAGCGTCAAAGGTTGTAGCGGTCATCATCGATCTGCTACTGACGGTGAATGTGGTGTCTGGCCAGTTAACGCGCTTCTTCCACGCGCTGAACATAAGTGGCGACTTCGATGTCAAGTTCACTCTCACTGTCAGGGGGGCCTACGGGTAGCATAGCATCCTGAGGGGTGGTTACCTGTCGGCCGAAGAATAAATCGAACGTAGTGAACCGTGTTGTTTCATGCTGCGCGGTATTATACGCGGAAGGTCCATATGGAAGAATTTAGTCCCATGTTTTGTGCTCGATATCAACATACATGGAAAGCATGTCGGTCAGGGTCCTGTTGTGGCGTTCTACCAAGCCATCTGTCTGCGGGTCGTAGGTCGTTGTACGTCTATGGCTGGTATGCGTGAGCTTTAGCACAGCCTGAGTGAAGCGGGCGTAAATTCAGCTCCACGGTCAGTAATGATAGCTGCAGAAACTCCATGGCGCAGGACGATGTTATGGACAAAGATTTCGGCGACTTCAGCAGCAATATCATTTGCAAGTGACATGGTCTCAGCGTACCGTGTCAAATAATCTGTCGCGACCAGCAGAATGCAAACATTATGCTCATTCATATGAAAGGGGACGCTAAGCACCTTAAAAATTATAGGCCAATCAGCTTACTGTCTTTACGTATAAGGTATTTACTAAGGTAATCGCTAATAGACTCAGGACAACCTTAGACAGCAATCAAGGAAAGGATCAAGCAGATTTTCTGAAACTGTACTCTACTATCGATCATATCCATGCCATCAACCAGGTGATAGAAATATGCTGGGAATATAACCAGCCCTTATACATAGCATTCATTGATTACGAAAAAGAATTTGACTCAGGGGAAACCTCGGCGGTGATGCAGGCATTGCGAAATCAGGGGATAGACGATGCGCACGTGAAAGTGCTGGAAAATATATATAGTGGCTGCACAGCAACCATAGTTTTGCAAAGAAAGTAACGAAATTCCGATAAACAAAGGTGTTAGGCAAGGAGACACGATCTCCCCAGTACTACTCCCAGCTTGCTTAGACGAGGTATTCAGAGACTTGGAATGGGAGCAGTTAGGGATAAGGGTAGATGGAGAATATCTCAGTAATCTGCGATTTGCTCATGACATTGCCTTGCTAGGTAACTCGGGAGATGAACTGCAAATAATGATTCATGACCTAGACAGGAAAAGTAGAAAGGTAGGCTTGAAAATCAATATGCAGAAGACTAAGGTAATTTACAACAGCCTCGGGATGGAACAGCAGTTAAAGTTAGGTAGCGAAGCACTACAAGTAAGTAGGCGACTTAGGACAGGTAGTAGCCGCAGATCCGGACCATGAAAATTAAATCACGAGAAGAATAGGTCTGGGATGGAGCGCGTTTGGCAAGCACTCGCAGATTATGACTAGCAGCTTACCGGTATCGTTGAAGAGGAAAGTATGCAACGGTTGCATCTTACCTGTACTTACCTATGGGGCTGAAACGTGGAGGCTAGCCAAGAGCGTTCTACTTAAGTTGCGGACAACGCAGAGGGCTATAGAACGAAATACGGTAGGGGTAGCGTTAGGAGATATTAAGCGTGCAGGTTGGGTCAGGGAAATAACTCAAGTTACTGACATTCTAGTGAAAATCAAGAAGAAGAAATGGGCATGGGCAGGACATGTAGTGCGAAGAGAGGATAACCGATGGTCGCTTAGTGTAACAAACTGAATTCCAAGGGGAGGAAAGCGTAGCAGGGGGCAGCAGAAAGTTAGGTGGCGGATGAGATTAAGAAGTTCGCAGCGGTCAAGTAGATGCAGCTAGAACATAACCGGGTTAATTTCAGAAATATGGGAGAGCCTTCGCCTTGCGGTGGATGTAGTCAGGCGGATGACGATGATGTTTCTGGTACACGTATGAAATAAAAGGGAAGATATTATCCTAGTTCTTGTAATCAAAATCCACATACATCGTAAACATAGTGGTCAGAGTGCGGTTGGTGCGTTCAACAAGCCCATTCGTTTGAGGGTAATACGGCTTTAAATGACAGTAATTGCAGGTACAGAGACGAACGCGTTTGTCAGTAATCTCAACTGCTAGTTTGCGCCAGCGACCACGGATAAGAATGCGAGGAAGGCCATGTCGCAGGAGGAGAAAGCTCCGAAGAAATAACGATATTTTGAAGTGGTGGCTGAGAGTATGCTGGCTGTTTCTGAATATCAATGAGATGGTCAACACATTCTACTATCCACCGGTTACTTTTTGAAGACCGCGGAAAGGACCAACGAGGTCGATGCCCACGTGCTGAGAGGGTGCGGTTGGAGGCGCAATAGGTTCCAGCGGTCCTGGTGGACAGGAAGTAGGGAGCTTGCACTGCTGGCAGTTGACACAACTGGCTACATAGCGCTATATGATTTGATGCATTTTGGCTCATTAAAATCGTTCCCGTATGTGATCAGGAGTCCTGGTGCCACCGAAGTGACCCGACTTGGCATCGTCGTGCATCATTTCAAGAGCCGGAATGCGGAGGTTTTCCGGCACGACGAGAAGAAAGCGTGCTTCTCTATTGTTGAAATTCTTGTAAAGTATTCCAGCACTAACGCCGAAACGCACATCTCTTGAAGTATGAGCGGCAGAAAGGAGCGGTGCTTAAGTCTGATCATTATGTTGTTCTGTCTGGAACAGTTGCGGATCAGGGAACGTTGCTGAGATAGGTGCCAGGTAGTCATCAAAATTGTCACCATCACTACCACTTAACGAAAGCGACAATCATCACTGAGAGTCAGCGTCAGCGTGTTTACAGCCGCTTTTGTATGCCAGAGTGAAGTTAAAATCTCGCAACCATAAAACGCATCGGACAAGCTGGCCAAAATAGTCTCGGAGATTTGTTAAGATAGACTGTATTACTTCAAAGCAACTTGATATTAAACTAGGTGTCCCGCAAGGGTCGATACTAGGCCCGTTACGTCTCCTCTTATGTGTGAATGACATCACGAAATTAAAAACAACACCCACAGTAACCATGTTTGCAGACGACACTAGTCTATTTTTTACAGGCAAGACACTGCACATCGAACAATCAGCAAATTATTATTTGGACGAACTATCCGCGTGGTTGCTGCAAAAGAAGCCTCACCTCAATGCAGTAAAAACAAAGTGCATGGTATTTAAGCCAATCAATAAGCATGAAAAAAAAAAGAGATTCATCTCGAATACACAGGACAAAACTTACAGCAAGTGAGTGTGCAGGAGTTTCTTTTGGTATGGTTTAGTGAAGACTTGTCTTGGACCCATCATGTCAATCACCTGCTCTTTGAACTCGCAAAGTCTGTCGGATGTCTCAGAAAAATAGCCTCCCTTCTACCTATCTGGTTAAACCAGTGACTCTATTACTCCCTGTTCTATTCCAAACTTTTGCATGGTATTCTAGTCTGGGGAATGAAGACAAATGGGAATTATAATAGGCTGTAAAAGCGTGTCCTCCGAATCTTTGTAAACCACGCCGCTCCTATTAGATTGTTACCAACGCAACCACTTTTTCCTACCTTTGATGTTTTACCAGCAAATAAAGTCTATTTATGAGTACTGGCACAGCAAATTCATAAAAAGAAACTGCACACTATTTGCATGCCTGTCGTAGTGCCATATGATATTCTTAACTCCAAACGGAGAACCAAAATAGTTAGAACAAAGTATGGAAAGCAAGATTTTTAATATCAGGTAATAGACATGCTAAATCGCTATGTTTCTATTTTTGATTTCTGTTTGCCGACGAAGGCGTTCAAAGGGCAACTACGGGCAATTTTGTTTTCTGTTAACAATGTACAGTAACGTTGATAAATCTGTTTTCTTTATGCCAATATGAACGTTTTCTATGTGTGTGTAACATGAGCTAATGTTCAATGTAAATAATGAAATCAAATTAAGCCGCCCCAGTCCATAGTGGTTGAAAGAATAGAGCCATGCTGTATGAATGTATGCGTGTTTTTTTATTATTTTTTTTCCTTGGCTTCTATGTTCATATTTATGTATTGTACCAGCTTTCTGGTGTACTGCTGTAGACTGCTTAGTTTGTTACGGGGGCAGAGACGTCGTCAGGCAATCATGCCTTTTGTCTCTGCGACCCGCAGGAAGGAGTGATTTACTGCAAATAAAAAAAGACTGACTGACTGTCTGACGAGCCAACAGATTGATGGTGGTCGGTGAGGATAGTAAAAAGATTGCGATATAGGTAGGAACGAAATCGTCGCACCGCGAAAACCACTGATAGACACTCTTGATCTGTAACTATGTAATTACGTTCTGACTGGCTCAACAAACGATCAGCATAAGCTATCACGGGCTGGTGGCTGCTGTAGCGCTAAGCACAGCGCCAACGTCCACGACGATAGCATCGGCGTGAACTTCAATGGGAGCAGAAGGACAAATATTGCGTAGCGTTTGAGGTGGCGGAAGGAAGAGTCACATTCAGCAGTCGAGTGGACCGCTGCATCTTTGTCAAAAGGCACGTGAGTGGTTAGGCGGTGTCAGCGAACCTGGGCACCAAATGCTAGCAATAAGAACACAGTTCTGAAAAGCTCCGATGCTCCACTGATTTCGGTGCTGTAAAGCTGGTTACAGCCTCAATGTTCAGAGAACCCGGCCGAAGAATATCCTTACCGACCAAGTGGCCAATGATCAAGTGACCTACTGACGTTCTCCAAAGTGGAATTTCTAGCGGACAAGGCCCGCTCTCTCAGTGCAGCCAAGAACGACGGCAAGGCGGCTAATGTGTTCCTGAAAGGTCTTGCCAAAGATCACATCGTACAAATAGTGATGCCAGTGTGAAGAGGACAATGAAGAGGAGCCCAACACAACAAAGTTCCCGTCCCGCACTCGGACCGGACGCACCTGGACTACGCCAATACCGGCTGCCTGTGTTACCGCCTCTGCGGCCATCGCATGCTTTTTTGCCAGCCTGGCATCTGGTGGAGAGGTGTTGCGTAGATCGTTCATGTAGCGGACGCCCCTTTCAAGCCGCGGCTCCAACTAAGGACGCAATCTCAGGGTAGAAACATCTGGTAACCAGGGCAGCCGGCGAATACGTGGTCTATCTCCTGAATTCGGTCCGCTTCCTGATCTAGGGTCTACAAACACACAGACTGTCACTATGAACACGCAAGAGGTAGCTGCCAATATCCTGCTTCCTCAGCGGGACCCCCTCGTTTTCATGGTCTTTCTCATGAAGACGCCGAGAACGGGCTGGACCAGTTCGACAGGGTGGCCGCTTTTAATGCGTGGGACGCGAACGGGAAGATGCGCATTGTCTACCATGCCCTGCAGGACTCGGCGAGGACCTGGTACGTCAACCATGAATCTCGCCTGCAAACATGGGACCCGTTCAAAGCAGAATTTTCGCGGGCATTTATTCGAACATTCCAAAATAAAAAGACGATCTTCTACTACAGAATCGCATCCAGGATCCAAACGAAAGCGTGATGGTGTACGCGGAGTAGATGAAGCTCTTGTTTCGCCCCGCAGATCCAAAGATATCGGAAGAGAGTAAAAGTGCGATAATTGGTGAGAGGGGTGAAGGAACAGCTCTTTGCCGGCCTCGTTCACAGTCCGCCAGTAACCGTAGATGCTTTTGTCATGGAGGGTACTACCATTGAGACAGTGCTTGGGATTCGGGCACGGCAGTACGAGTGCAAGACTGCGTCGATGCTGTCCACATATACGAAGGGGTCCACCGTGTCATCAAAAGATTCACTGCGTGAGACCATTCGAGACACTGTCCGCTAAGAGCTGGCGAAACTCTTGCTAACGCCGGCACAGCCGCAAGTTGAATCGGTCACCGATGTTGTTCGCGAAGTGCAACAAGCATTGGGTGCCTTTCCCCTTCTTGCAAGCCCTCCACAATCACCTACAATCAGTTGCGCTGCCATCGCAAACCGATTTCTGCCGCCTTCAGCCCAACGTTACGAAGTATCTGTGCTGACCGCTCCCCAAACGCCACCTTCCCAGTCGACTTTCATCCAGCGACCCAGGTGCCGTCGAACTTACATGTGGCAAACCGCGGACTACCGGCCGCTGTGCTACCATTGTGGCGAAGCTGGGCATGTCTGGAGTCGCTACGCGTACAATGAGATGGCTATTCGCAGGTTCCCCTTCGATGCTCGCTGCCCGCATCTGGGAGAGCGCCGACGGGAGATTGCCGATTACTTTTAACCCGGACTGAGTGCAGCGCCACCGATCACCTTTGCCCTCCCCCCCCCGCTACGATTCCTTCGAGCCGCGGGACCAGTCTAGATGTTCTAGTAGGGTAAACTAGACGCAGCAGCCTCTGGAGGTATGGCTGCTCGATGACGAAAAGTGCAATATTCTCCAAAGATGCAGACCACTTCGCCGACGCCGAACAACCCAGAGACGACGACGACAATTAGTGAGCCGCCCAAATTTACGGCAAGCTGACAACCCGACCAACTGCGCAGCCCGACTGCCTCTCTGCGACACCGCACCTCTTCGACGCACGCAGCCGAGACCGGACACCTCTTCTTTACAGCAGCGAGACGCCACCGCCAGCCGATATAAACATTTCAGTTGACGGCATC
This sequence comes from Amblyomma maculatum, assembly GCF_055883805.1. Classification (NCBI taxonomy): domain Eukaryota; kingdom Metazoa; phylum Arthropoda; class Arachnida; order Ixodida; family Ixodidae; genus Amblyomma; species Amblyomma maculatum. The sequence continues at coordinate 159,700,868 of NC_139353.1, read as the reverse complement.
GCGGTAACCGCTTTGGTGATTACTGGGGCCGATTATTCCATACTCAGTCAATCATTCGCCTCCGCACTCAAGATGGTTACCACAGCTTCGGACGGCCCACTGATATGTACCGCTGGAGAAAATATGACTACACGTGAACAGCGCGAGTCGCAGTGCAAGGGCGAACATTCCTGGCAACGTTTGTTGTGCTAGCGGATTACTCCAGAGACCTTATACTGGGTATGGACTTCTTGAAGGAAAACACCGCCATCATCGACCTGCAATTTCAGTCGGCTGAGTTTTCGATAGAGAAGGCCCTCGATATTAACTGTGCTCTGCCGACGCCGCTCGATATTCTTGACGAGCACGTGACTCTTCCTCCCCGCTGCAGTGTAATGGTGACCGTCGGTGGGCACACCCTCAGAGGAGTTGAAGGTGTCGGTGAAGTGTAAACCGCCTTTTCTTCTCAACCTTGGCATTGCTGTGGCTCAGGCTACTGTGCCCCTCGAAGATGACATGGCAAAGTCGAGTTACTTCTCACCAATTTCCGGAAAGAACACCGGCATCTCAATATGAGCATTGTCGCTTATATTGATGCGATCACTGAATCTAGGTGTACGCACAGCTCACCTTGTTATTCTCGCGTCGATCGAGCATACCTTGTAAAACATCGTATTATTACGGAAGATACAGTACACCAATCCGACAGTCACCCTATTGTATTTCATCTAAAGAACATGCCGCAATTAACACTCAAGTTAAGGAATTCCTTATCACGACGTTATTCGACCATCTCACAGCCTCTGCCCAGCACCTGTCGTCCTTGTCATAAATAAAGACGGAACATTACGGTTCTGTGTTGACTACCGTAGATTGAACAATGTAAATAAAAAGGATGTTTACCCCCTACCCAGAAACCACAACGCTTTAGATCGTCTATGCGTCACCAAGTATTTCTCTTCCATTAATACGGAAAGTTGAGCTAGTTGGTACATGATTGCAAATTACGAGCGCTGCGACGGAGAACAACAACGAGAGAGTAATGACAAGGACAGGCGCTACTATCAACTGAACGTTTATTCGAAGAACACAGATTAAATACTCGCAGAAGACAACCAAAAGCACATGCGCTTCACAGATTTTTCCTAGGTATCCAGATAAACAGGTATCCAGGCTTTTGGTAGAGAAGATACAAAAGTCCATATCAATAGCGATAGAAAGAAGTATGCAGTGATTCCGTATATCCATCGGTTATCCCACAGGCTTAAGCAAATCGGCAGTAGATATGGAGTGAAAGTGTTATTTTCGGTTCCTAATAAGCTGGGCAAAATTTGTGCGGTTGTTGACAGAAGGGCTAGAGATCAGAAACAAAAAAGTTGAACAAGAAAAGGTGTGTGCCAAGTGGACCATGATTCGCGTTTTGTCGCATGTGAAGAAGGGGTTGTGTATGAAGTACCTTTTAAATGTGGGAAAAATTATATAGGGCAAACCGGCAAATGTATTAATACGCGCCTGCGCCAGCATAACACTTCTTTGAATAGTGCCCCCTCATCCAATTTGGCCCTTCATTACAGGGACTGTGATTTGAATAAACCTAGTGGGTCAAATGTGCCTAGTAGGAAGAAATGCCTACCGCTTTTTAACAAAACCAAAATTAAGTTTAGACACAAAGATCAAATGACTAGAGAACTGTCAGAGTCATATCACATCCATAAAAACAGTGACACGTGCGTGAGCTCACCATCTGTAAGCATCCAAGAATGTGAGATTGTTTATCTGGATACCTAGGAAAAATCTGTGAAGCGCATGTGCCTTTGGTTGTCTTCTGCGAGTATTTAATCTGTGTTCTTCGAATAAACGTTCAGTTGATAGTAGCGCCTGTCCTTGTCATTACTCTCTCGTTGTTGTTCTCCGTCGCAGCGCTCGTAATTTGCATTCTCTTCCATGGACCTCGAATCTGGGTACTGGCAAATGAAGGTAGACGAGAGGGACCGCGAGAAGGCTGCATTTATCACTCCAGAAAGGTTGTACGTGCTTCATTGTTTCCGCGCCAGCAACCTTTCAAAGGCTTATGGACACCGTCCTCGCGGACCTGAAATGCAGACGTGTCTTGTATACATGGACGATGTGGCCGTCTTACCCCAAGTATTGCAGAGCACATTCCTAGCCTCGAGGCAGTACTGCAAGCTATAAAGTCCCCCGGCCGTACATTAAAGTCCGACGAATGTCACTTCGCCTATGAAGAATTGAAATGATTAGGCCAGGACTTCAACAAGGAAAGAGTCCTTCCTGATCCCGAGAAAACTGTTGCCGTCACGAATTTCCAGCCGTCACGAGACCAGAAGGAACTTCGGCGCTGCCTCGGGCTGTGTGCTTACTACCGCCGCTTTGTGGAAAACTTCTCCCGAATTCACTGCGTCCATTACTGTCACAAGCTGCCTCACCTATACAGAGGAAGTTGCGGGACCTTCTACATCAGATATAGAGCGAACCTCACGTGACCTCACTGCTCCCTTGAGCAGGATTCTGGGCCTCTTTCTCGGCCGCTCTAGGAAATCGTCTTGTGTTTAACTGGGCCACGATCACCGCATCGTTCTCCTCATCTGTACTGCCTCCGCTAACCAGCCTTCGACGCCTGAACCAACGAGAAAGCCGTGACAATTCCATTACGCCACAGAGTGTTTAATGGAACATATTGTTCGCCTTCGTTAACATTTATCTGACTAAGCAATATTTTTACGAGGTGTTTCGATGTCACCCTTGCCCCTACTGATTCTATCTGGAAAAAGTAATTTTGTTATCTTTATATTCTTCTTTTTATCGCAGCGTTTTGTTCATTGTCGGGTTTTCCTCTTGTCATTTAACTAGCCATCTTTTGTAAATATCTTGTCGTGGCATTTATTATTTTTATGGTACTCTATTATTATACACTGTAATTTGGACTTTGTAAAAGAAAGTGAAATTCCTAAACGTATTTCTCAATTACACACCGACACACGTACTTCACGGGTTTACTGGCCTAACTTTTAAATGTTTCCTCAAGCCTCATATAGGGACGATGGATAACAACAACTTTTTATTGAATCACTCCGTAATTGCGAACTGCCAATATTGTTACAAAATGCATAACAATACAGACGAGGGTGCCATAGTTATAAGACTGCACCGGGACCCTCAATAGATCACTACAACAAAGCAAATAATAACAGCTTATTAAAGCACTCCGTAATTGCCAACTGCCAATATGGTTTCACAAAACAAAGATCATCTGAGCACGCATTACTGGATCAAAAAGAATACATATTAAATAACTTCGAAGATCAGCTTCTCACCTTGGGTATCTTCGTTGACTTTAGCAAAGCAGTTGACACGCTTAACCACGAAACTATGTTTAAGAAACTCGACCATTATGGCATACGTGGGCACGCCCTCTGTCTCAATAAATCATATTTCAGCGCTCGCTATCAGTATGTGCTTATAAATCAGTTCCCTTCTGATATGATTCCAATTAGAAATGGAGTACCCCAGGGCAGCCTTCTGGGACGTCTTTTATTCAACATATATATCAATGACATATCCAAGATAAGCAGTTTAGTTAAATACATCATATATGCAAATGACACATGCTTGTTCTTCTCTTCGCGGGACATTAAAGAACTAACCTACAACGCAAACACAACTTTGACGTCCTTATCAGACTCGTCGTCGCTAAACTCATTAAAGATAAACAAGGAAAAAACTAAGGCTTTATTATTCCATCCAAAGGGGCAACACATAATCAATGGGCCAATTCTCTATTTAGCCAACGCTCCCATTGAGTATGTGCAAACATATACCTCACATGGTGTCGTGTTTTCAGCCACTATGTTCTGGGATACCCATGTGAGCAAAGTCTGCACAGCTCTCTCTAAATATGTCAGGATTATTGCATGGAATAAGTATATTCTTCCCGTCAAAACAAAGCTGCACCTTTACTGCAATGATGAATTCAGTTCAGTTCAGTTCAGGCGTTCAGTCGTGTCCGACTCTTCGTGACCCTATGGACCATGTCACGCCACGCTTTCCGGTATCTCACTATCTTCTTAACATCACATAGCTTCATCTGCAATGCCTCGAGAATGCCATCTAACCATCGCGTTCGCTGCCTACCCCTTCTCCGGCGACCCTCAACCTTTCCCAACATCAAATCTTTCTCCAGTGACTCCTCTCTTCTCATCAGATGACCAAAGTAGCTGAGCTTTAACTTTAGAATTTGACCCTCCAATGAGCAGTCAGGGTTTATGGTCGACAATATAGACTGATTTGATCTTCTGGCAGTCCAAGGAACTCTTAAGAGTCTTCACCAGCACCACAATTCAAACGCGTCAATTCTTCGGCGGTCAGCCTTTTTCACAGTCCAACTCTCGCATCCATACATCACAACTGGAAAGACCATAGCACGGGTTATACGGATCTTGGTTGGCAGACTAATGTCTCTGCTCTTTACTAGGCGGTCAAGGCTAACCATTGCTCTCTTTCCCAGAAGCAGGCGTCTCCTAATTTCAAAATAACGGCTTGAGAGGCTAGTTGGTGCATCATCATCGGGAGGTGGTCAGTTCGAAACCCACCGCCGGACACCCACCGGTAAAAATGGGTACAAGCGTTCCCCGGCCTGGTGCTCGGCTTTTACAGGGGTGTGCGTTTGGGAGAAGCTCCCTAAACCCCGCTGCGCGCCCCTCCTCCGCAGTGGGCCCAAACCCAGTTTGGAACCTCGCAGCCTGCAAAGGTGGTTCTGTTTGTCTTGCAAAGGTACTTCCTTTGACCCTCACCTGAAGTGCTCCCTTAGAGCCTCAGCTGCAGTCTCCTTCCGAGGTAATCTTGGCGCCCAAGAACAGAAAATCTGTCACAGCTTCCACTTCTTGTCCATTGATGCTCCAGGACTTGATAGGGCAAGACGCCATGATCTTCGTCTTTTTAATGTTCAGTTTAAGCCCAAACTTCTCACTCTCTTCTTGTACGCGCATCAGAAGTTTCATTTCATTTAATTTCATTTATTGATCCCTTAAAGGCCCGAAGGCATTACATAAGGGGGGCTTATTGGTTTACAACGGCGATGATGGGAACGTGCATAACAATAAGTCTCTTGAGTTCCACTTCACTTTCTGTCATTAAAGTGGTATCATCCGCATATCTAAGGTTGTTGATACGTTTTCCAGCAATCTTCACTCCAGCTGAAGACTCGTCCAGACCGGCCTTCCTCATGATGCACTCTGCATATAGGTTAAATAGGCAGGGCGACAGTATGCAGCCTTGCCTCACCCCTTTCTCAATCGGAAACCAATCAGTAAGACCATGCCCAGTTCTGACTGTGGCCTCTTGCCCTTCATAAAGGTTCCTGAGGAGACAGATGAGGGGAATTGGAACTGCCATCTCTTGGAGAGTTTGCCACAATCTGCTGTGATCTACGCAGTCAAACGCTTTCGCATAATCAATAAAGCAGAAGTAAATGGGTTTCTGGAACTCTCTTGCTTTTTCCATGATCCAGCGAAGGTTGGCAATTTGGTCTCTAGTTCCTCTGCTCTTGCGAAACCCAGCTTGCACGTCCGGAAGCTCCCGATCCACATACTGCTGCAGCCTACCTTGCAGGATTTTTAACATCACCTTGCTAGCATGCGAAATAAGCGCGATCGTGCGGTAGTTGGAACAATCTTTGGCACTGCATTTCTTTGGAATGGGGATGTAAACTGACCTCCTCCAATCCTGTGGCCACTGCAGGGTTGTCCAAATCTTTTGACATAATGTATGCAGTGTGTTAACAGCGTCGTGGTTGAGGTTTTGAAGCAACTCAGCTGGAATACCATCAATTCCGCTAGCTTTGTTCTTAGCAAGGCTGGCTAAGGCCCATTCAACTTCACTCTTCAGGATGCCCGGCTCGAGATCAGTAATCACAACCGTCCTATGTTGGGTTTGCACATCCGGGTCCTTCTTGTACAGTTCTTCTGTGTATTCCTGCCACCTCTTCTTTATCTCTGAGGCTTCAGTGAGGTCCGTGCCTCGCTTGTCCTTTATCACGCCCAGCTTAGCACAGAAGCTTCCTTTGATATCTTTGATTGTCTTATACAGAGCTCTTGTGTTCCTTAATTGGCTGTTGTCCTCAACTGCTTGACACTGTATGTTCAGGAAGGCATTCTTATCTCTCCTTGCTATTTTCTGAAAATCCGCATTGAGAACCTTGTATCTTTCTCTTTCCCCCATACCTTTTGCCATCCTCCTTTCCTCAGCTATTTGCAAAGCCTCTTCAGATAACCAGTTTGCCTTTTTTGCATTTCTTTTGCTTTGGAACTACCTTAGTAGCAACTTCTATTATATCACGAACATCAGTCCACATCTCTTCGGGCTCTTTGTCTTCTAGATCTAATTCTTGAAATCGATTCCTCACTTCCACAGCATATTCTAGTGGAATCTGATACAGATCATACCTGAAAGGCCTTCTAGTTTTCTGCGTTTTCCTCAATCGAAGCTTAATTTTGGCAACAAGAAGCTGATGATCGGTGCCACAATCGGCCCCAGGCCTTGTTTTTACTGCTTGTATAGCGCTTCTCCATCTCTGCCGGCAAATAATATAATCGATCTGATTCTTGTACAGACCGTCCGGTGAAATCTATGTGTACAGGCGCCTCTTGTACTGTCGAAAATGAGTATTCGCTATGGTCAGGTTGTTTTCTTGACAGAACTCTACTAGCCTCTGCCCAGCTTCAGTTGGCTCACCATGACCGAACTTGCCTGTAATTCCGGATATTTCTTCACTCCCGACCTTAGCATTCCAGTCTCCTATGAGAAAAACGACGTCTGATGATGGGGTGCGGTCTGAAAGGCATTGTAGGTCCGCATAAAATCTCTCAACGTCAGCTTCTTCAGCAGCAGTGGTCGGTGCATAGACTTGGATAACTGTTATGTTTAAAGGGTGACCTTGGATCCGAAGTGAAATCATTTGGTCGTTTTTGGGGTTGTATCCTAGCACTGCTTTGCCCATTCTTCTGTTTACTATGAGAGCGACCCCATTCCTTCTCTTGGATTCGTGCCCACAATAAAAGACATAATGGTCGCCGGAGTTAAATTCTCCCATTCCGGTCCACTTGAGCTCGCTGATACCCAAGATATCAATGTTCAATCTGTCCATTTCTCGCTTGACGATATCCAGTTTACCTTGCGTCATAGATCTTACATTCCATGTTGCTATGTGATATATCTCCTTGCAACATCGGACTTTCCGGTCACTTCCCGACACATCCACAACTGAGCGTCCTTTTGGCTTTAGCCCAGCCGCTTCATTCGTCCTGGAGCTACTAGGAATCGCCCTTTGTTCATCCCCACTAACATGTGGGACGCCTTCCAACCTGGGGGGCTCATCTTCCGGCGCCATATCGATAATGGTATTGTGAGTGGCCATAGGGTTTTCTTGGCAGGAAATACTGGAGTGGGTTGCCATTACCTTCTCCAGTGAATCACATTTTGTCAGAACTCTCTGCCGTGACCTGTCTATCTTGGGTGGCCCTACACAGCAGAGCTTACGACTTCGTCGAGTTTCGCAAGCCCCTCCGCCACGACAAGGCAGTGATCCATGAAGGGGGCACCTTTACTACGCGTTCTTTATTCCTATGTATCGTGTTGCTTCCTTGTTTGGGGAAAAACTACAGCTTATAACATCCAGAAGATCCTAATTCTGCAGAAAAGAGTACTTCGTGTAATTGCCAACGTGCCACATGCCGCACATACATGTCCGATCTACCTGCAATGCAAAATAATACCGATCAACAAAAGGTTTGACTACAGGTTTGCATCCTTCTATAAAAAAACAACGGCCAATAACTACACATTCTTTTCTAACATGGTGGTACTTACACGACACCAAACGCCGTATACGATGCAAAAAAGCCCTACTTACTCTTTACCGCGATGCCGAGCAAATTGCGGTGTCTTTCTACACTAAAATATATACTACCCAAGTATTTAAACACACCGTTTTATGACCAGTTGCAGAGTATGTCTTCCGCAGCTATTCGGAACACATTCCTTGAATAAATTGATTGTACTGTGCTTCTGCAAACACGCATTGAATTGTAATGTTATGTAACCAGTATGTTTCTTTTCCCTTTCTTTTTCTTTTTGTCTTTTTATTCCTGAACGTCTGATGTACCCTGATAATTTTGAGTGTATGCGTCAGATGTACCCAGATAACTTTGAGTGTATGCGTCTTTTACCTTCTATATCTTCTGTGGGTAGCAACAAGTGTATATCAATCTCGCCCTTTCAGTCGCTACAAAACTGCCTCTTTGTAGGGGTGGCGAGGCTTGTCAAGCGGTCGTAATGAATGCTTTTATCTTGCCGCCCTCAGTATTTTTGTAAAGAAAACTGGAAATAAACTGATTGATCGATTGAATTTCATCTGGCAATCTGTTAACGTGATAGGGACCGGAATTATTAGCACGCCACATTTTTCCGTAATTAGCGTAATCCCTTGGTAATTTAAAACGTTCATTCCTGCGAAACACTCTAGGTCTGTCCTGAGGGAGTTTGAATTTATTCGAATAAAAATATTTCTTGCGATAAGTACTAAAGCAAAAAGACCTGATAGAGGTCAGATTTCTGCATTGATTAGTTTAGCATTCTCATCTAAGTTTTCTGGGACAGTTCCATACATAATATTCTTTGCAATTCGGTACAGCAGTTTAATCACCTGAAAAATTCTGAAATTCGAACAAGAGCCATACACTGTGATACCATAGCGTAATACAGATTAACCCAAAGTGCTAAAAACCATTTTATGGTGCCTGATTGGGCATGTGAAGCTTAGCTTGTACAGTTGGGCTGAAACAGACCGAAGACGATTGACAACGTGCTGGATATGCGTAGCCCATGACGAATGCTGATCGAAGTAAAGGCCAAGGTATTTCACTGTAGATGAGAATGGCAAAGGCTCACATTGACATCCACTACATCCAGCATCATGCAGAACAATCGCTTCACTCACGGCTACATTCTTGTGTGGGTTTCTAAAGCACAACAGAATACTTTTGCTTTTATTCAAACATATTTGGTTCGAAGCAAACCACTGCCCTATACTACAAACACCTGCTTGTAGCAAGTCTCTGGCCTGTTCAAAGGATCGATGGGACATAAGTAGTGCTGTGTCGTCTGCATACTGAAAAAGTTTGGAATTGAGTGCAAGATTGCTTAAATTATTAATATAAATATTGAATAATAAAGGGCCAAGTATGAATCTCTGTGGGACCCCAAACTGGACTTGGACAAAACCACTGCATTGATTTTTTACCATGACGGTTTGAAAGCGATTCGAAAAATTGTTCTTAAAGAAAACTTGGTATGGTCCTCTGATTCTAACCTTTTCTAACTATATAGTGATCAACAGTATCGAAAGCTTTAGCCAGCTCTAAGAAAAGCCCGAGAGAAATTTCAATTCGATCTATAGTTTCATTTATATGGTCCGAAAAGTCTTAAAGCAGGCCTATAGCACTTAATCCGTGCTGAAAGCCATACTGAGTAGGATAGATTACGGCATATTATCTACAGAATGCTTCCATATTATTATAAACAATATTCTCCAAAATAATGCCTAAAGTAGGCAATATAGCTATAGGTCTGTAATTATTTTTATCCTTCTGGAGCCCTTCTTCGGCACTGGCCTAACCACTGAGATCTTCCGTCCGGCAGGTATTTCTCCAGTACCAATGCAGCCATTCATAATAAAGAGCAGTAACGTATTTATTTTGTTAAAGTTTTTTTGCAAATCTCGCACTATAATTTTATCATATCCCGGTGGTCTGTGGGCAGAAAGGGAAGCAAGCACTGTGCGAAGCTCATCTGTATCAGTTGACGGAAGAAAAGCAGAGTTGAGCAATGGCAATCCGATATAAACCGGATGGGGTTTAGGGGCATTCTGTTTCAGTTTGCCTATCGAAGCGGCGAAAGAAAGATTAAATGAATTCGCAATATCGTGAGGCGATTCACGTGGAAATGCGCTAATAAGTTTTTCGTCTAAAGATTGTTGACTGGGCCTGCCCAGCAGGTCGTTCAATGTGTCCCACGTCTTTCGCACATTACGCCGGCAATGCGATAATTCAGCTGTAAAGAACTGTTTTATCTTAAGCCTTCACATAGCGGTGAGCATATTTCTAACTGCACGGTACTCCTGTTTGAAAGCAGAGTCATCTGGGTACTATTTGCACGAGTTCCATAATCTATCCTTTTCATATGATAACTTTTAAACATCACTGGTTACCCATGTTTTTCCGGATTCCTGCGTCTTATTTTTACCTGACGCGTTGCAAGGGCATATATTTTATTTAAAGTCCTTACAAGGCCCTCGTATGCCTCTATGAGACTCGATTTAATTAGACCGTCCCAGTCCGAAGTCTGAATTCCTCCACTATCGCATTATCGATAATAGTTATTGTGTTTACTTCACTCCTATCCTGATGAGAATTGTCAAAAATGGATAAAGCTGTAAAATAACGATCAGCAACCTTTTGTTGTATAACACTAGCAAATATTTCTAATGTATTACAGCGCGAGGCTCTAATACTTCAAGCCACCGCTTCACTCCAGGAACCTACCCGCACCCAGCTCCCCGGAGACGCTTTTCCGGGACCTCCACTTACTCGCTGGCAGGCACCCTCTCCTCATCGGAGGAGACAACTACCAGCACACCGACTGGGTGTACAGCTACACTACGGGCCGTGATCGACGTCTCTGGTTCATAGTCAAGGAGGTGCGGCTCACTACATAAAACAATTCCCCCCGCCCCCACCCATGCAGATCTGCACCAGCGTCAGCATGGACACCAGTCCGGACCTGACGCTCAGTCGCTTCCTCGCTGGCGTCGCCTGGAAAAAAACACAACACACAGTTTGAAACAACAGCTACCATCATTAACATCTCGCTCCCCTTTAAACAATTCCGCTGCACACACATCATCCACAAACTGGTGTACCGGGACGTCATCCGTGCATTGCGGAAGGACGATTCACACACACCTATCACGGACATCGAATAATGACTAGAATCACTTATGACCGATGTTCAACAAAGTGCCCTGGCTAATAACAACCACACAGGACAACCCCATTATAGATTCCCGCCTCGCCCACCTCTGGGAGGCGTACCACAGCCTACTCGAGCATTGGCACCGCAGCAAGTTAAACAGACATTTAAAAAGCTACTGGCCGCACTGCAGACGCAGATACAACATGCAGAGGAAGTCTGCCGCTCTAATTGGGGGTGTAGTGTTGTAGTTTTCATCGTCATAGCCACTGACATGCGTCGCGTGCTGCCGCTCTAAAGAACGAAGAAGTTGGTCGTTGTCTGTGTGATTCGCTACGCCTTACGCACCGCTACGAGTTCATCCCGAGCAGCTGGATCCATCTGCGTCGGCTGAATAAACACACCCCTACAATTGGTGCAGGTGCTGCTGGGTACGTTCCCGTCCACCCTGGAACTAGGAAGCCGCACATTACCCTTTGCTTCCAGCATGCCGGACGACACTGCCTCGACATCGTTGCCCCTCCCAACCACCATGCTGTGTTCTAGAGCTCTACGTCAGCGTGATCCGTGCCTCTTCAGTGGCACAGCCGACCAAGACGTCGACGATTGGTTGTCGGCGTATGAGCACGTCAGTAGTTACAACATATGGGACGATGCTATCAAGCTAGGTAACGTAATCTTCTATCTGACTGACGTGGCGAACCTCTGGTATCGCAACCATGAGGCAGACCTGTCATCTTGGTCTGCATTTAAAAACAATTTTGCGGAAGTGTTCGGCCGCCCTCCAGTTGGCAAGCTCCGGGCAGAACAACGCTTGCGTGAGCGCACTCAGCATACCGAAGAGTCCTTCACCAGTTATATAGAAGACATCGTGGACCTGTGCAAGCGTGTCGATCCGCCAATGTCCGAAGCGGATAAGATCGAAAACATCATGAAAGGCATCTCTGACGACGCGTGCCAGATGCTCTGGATGAAACACCCTGCCAGGGTCAGCGACGTTTTCAAAATTTGCCACAGCTACGACGTGCTTCGTAAGAAGCGCGTTTATACCCGGCGGTCCGGTGTTATAGACGACGCCATCTCTGCGCTAGCGCTGGGTGGCTCTACCCCATCAGACGACAGCCCTTTGCTTCAACAAATCAAAGCCTTTCTTCGAGAAGAGGTCGCCCGCCAGCTATCACTGGTCCCTCAGAGATTACTGGCCGCCTTGCTCCTGACATTCTTCCGTCTTTGGCCCCTACCATACGGCGTGCCGTGCAAGATCACATCACTGGTGTCCTTCCGCCCAGGTCCATGCTCCCGCCCAGCCCAGTGCTGCCTTCTAGCCCCGTGACGGCGCAAGTAACGGCACCACTGACTCACGCCCAAGTTGCGGCCAGGCCGCTAATGCCATCAGCATCTCTTTCCTACCAGGCCGCACCTTCCAACTTTCCTTCGCCTTTGCCTGGGTCTGTATTTCATGTCCCTATTCCAAGGGTACGCCAACGCCCTACAAACCCTTTGTGTACCGCGGACAACCGGCCAACCTGCTACTCTTGTGGACCGCTGGACCATGTCGCACGCCTTTACCGCCAACGCCTTCCGCCTTCTCGACCTGACCTCTGGAACTACTCCTACGATACAGACCAGCCCTCGCCGAGAACTCCGCCCGGTTCCGACTTTGTATCTCGTGACAATCAAACGCATACAACTCGCCGATCATCGTCCCCTCGTCGCCGTTCCCCATCCCCGCTTCCCCGATGTTCTACCGGCGCTGTTGAGGGAAACTAACAGTCGCGGTTCCCGGGGCAAGAACTACGCTTGGTTCGAACTCTTCAAGTCTTCCGTGTTCCCCTGCTAACGTAATACAAGTGTTTTTAACGGCGTCGCAGTTCTCGCTCTTGTCGACACGGGCGCTGCCGTAGCCGTCATCAGTGAAGCTCTTTGCCGTCGTCTTCGTAAGGTGACCACCGCACTTTCCAGCTTTTCTCTTCACACCGCCTCATCATAGCGCATTCATCCCTAAGCGGCATGCACGGCCCGTGTTCTTATCGAAGACGTCTTGTACACCATCGAGTTTATTGTACTGTCTCACTGCTAACACGACATCATCCTTGGCTATTATTTCCTTTCCACTCAAAGTGCCATTATTGACTGCGGCCGCGCGGAAGTTTCCTGTCTATCTCTTTGTGATACCATCTTGTGTGACGTCCCTACCCGATCTGCAAAACTCCTTGTCGCCAATGACACAGACATTCCTCCCTTTTCTGCTGCCCTCGTTCCACTATCCTATGAAAGCGCTGCTTCTTCGACTGTCTTCTTCACACCTTCCGACGCCGTTTCATGCCATCCCTGCCTCCTGCTTCCATTTGCTGTCCTCAAGTTCGAAGATGGCCATAGTGCAATGTACGTCTCAAATCCATTTTCGTGCCCGTCCATCCTGCTACGTGGCGAGTGTCTCGGTCATATAGAAGAACTTAATCCCGCACATGTAAATACTCTGCCTGCCACGCCTACTTCATTAGACGTTAATGTTCTCAGCCCTTGCGATATAGCGACCGCTTCGACACCACCCGATGTTCTTTAACAAGCTATTGACACAGATCTTCCACCCGCACAACACGATCAACTCGCTGCTCTTCTACAGAACTTCACTTCTGCCTTCGACCTTCCTCACACTGATCTGGGTCGCACGTCATTCGTTACACCCAAAATCGCCACTGGTACAAACGCACCTTTACGACAGCGTCCTTGTCGCCTGTCGGCCTCTGACCGCCAAGTCATTGCTGACAACGTGGACGACATGCTTCGCCTAGGCGTCATACAGCCATCTAACAGTCCATGGGCTTCTCCGGTTTTTGGTCACCAAGAAAGATGGTTCCATCCGGTGTTGCGTCTATTGCCGTAGGCTTAACAAAATCACGCGCAAAGATGTCTATCCTCTGCCGCGAATCGACGACGCATTGGACTGTTTACAGGGAGCCGAGTATTTCTCCTCTTTGGATTTGCGCTCTGGCTACTGGCAGGTACCGATGGCTGATGATGACCATTCGAAAACTGCCTTTATAACACCGGACGGCTTATACGAGTTCAACGTTATGCCCTTTGGCCTCTGCAATTCCCCAGCTACGTTCGAGCGCCTGATGGACACTGTTCTTCGCGGACTCAAGTGGCAGACCTGTCTTTGTTACCTGGATGACATCGTAGTTTTTTCTACCGACTTTTCTTCTCACCTTCTCCGCCTAAACAATGTCCTCACATGTCTCGCCTGATGCTGGGCTTCAGTTGAATTTGAAGAAGTGCCACTTTGCCGCTCGAAAACACAATTTTAGGCCACGTAGTCTCTAAGGATGGCATTCTTCCCAACCCCACCAAACTTGGCGCAGTTGCAGTTTCCGAAGACAACCTCCCTGAAGCAGCTCCGGAGCTTCATCGGCCTCTGTTTCTACTTTCGAAGTTTAATCTTGAACTTCGCCTCTATCATCGCTCCTCTGACCCATCTCCTCGCCGGCAGCTCCGACCTTTCCGCCTGGACTCCAGCCTGCGATTAAGCCTTCGTCACTTTACGCCGCCTTTTGGTTTCGCCTCCCATTCTACGCCACTTTGATCCGACTGCGCCTACGGAGACCCACACTGATACCAGCGGTATTGGGCTTGGTGCCGACCTTACCCAAAGTAAGCCTGGTTACAGCGAGTATGTTGTGGCATACGCCAGCCAAACATTGACGAAAGCAGAATCTAATTATTCAGTCACAGAAAGGAAATGTTTGGCTATTATTTGGGCTATCGGAAAATTTCATCTCTATGTGTATGGCCGACCGTTTTACGTTGTGACCTATCACCACGCTTTGTGCTGGCTAGCCTCACTGAAAGACCCATCCAGTCACCTTGCTCGCATTGCTTTTCGTCTCCAAGAGTTTGACATTCATGTCATTTATTGATCAGGCCTGAAGCATACGGACGCGGATGCTCTTTCCCGCTCGCCATTGAATAGAGATACTTCGTCTGACCACGTCTGTGCCTACGATTTCTCGACTCTTGTCACTATCGACATGGCTACCGAGCAGCGGAATGAGCCCTGGATCAATGCACTTTTGGATTTTCTCTCAAGTCCTACTCCCGGTCATTCATCCAAAGCGCTCGTCCGCCAAGCCCACCACTTCTTCATTCGTGACGGACTTCTCTATCGCCAAAATTATTTGCTTGATGGACGTAAGTGGCTTCTAGTCATCCCGCGTTCTCTCCGTGCCGACATTTGTGCTGCGTACGATGGTGACCCACAATGTACTCACGGTGGCGTATTGAAAACCTACACGCACCTACGCCTGCGATTTTACTGGTGTGGAATGTACCGCTTTGTACGACATTTCGTAAGCTCTTGCGAACCTTGCCAACGCCGAAAAACTCATCAGAAGTCTCCTGTTTCGTTGCAGCCGTTACCCTGCTCTGCTCGTCCGTTTGACCGCGTTGGCATAGATCTATATGGCCCTCTTCCTACTACTTCTGCTGGGAACCAGTGGATTATCGTGGCAGTAGACCATCTTACTCGCTACACTGAAACATCACCGTTACCCTCTGCCTCCGCAAGAGACGTTGTTCTGTTCCTTCTCAACAATTTGATTCTTCGTCACGGGACTCCGAAGGAACTGCTCAGTGACCGCAGACGTGTTTTCTTGTCCGACGCTCTCGAGGCCCTACTGAAAGAATGCCGCATCATTCATCGCACCGCTACTTCTTACCACCCTCAGACCAATGGTCTGACAGAACGCTTCAACCGTACTCTGAGTGACATGCTGGCCATGTACGTCAACGAAGTTCATTCAAACTGGGACCACGTTCTTCCCTTCGTAACCTACGCGTACAACACTGCGATACAGACCACCACTGGATTCTCTCCCTTCTTTCTTTTTCACGCGCGCGAGCCAACCTGCACAATGGAAGCGCTTTTTCCCTACCGCCCTGATGTTTCTGAATCGACGCCACTCTCGGACGCCGCCCAGTACGCTGAAGAATGCCGTCAGCTCGCTCGTTCGCTTACAAAGGAAAACCAGTGGCAACAAAAACACCATCGTGACACTGGCGAGGCGCCTTCATATGCACCCAACTCCCTGGTGTGGCTCTGAGTTCCTGCCACAACCGCCGGCCTTTGAAAGAAGCTTCTTGCTCGGTATTACGGTCCAACCCAGTCCTTCAAAAAACATCTCCTGTCAACTACGTAGTTGAGCCCGTTACGCCCTCTTCGTACTTGCGTCGCCGTGGACGTGAAATAGTTCATGTGGACCGAATCAAGCCCTATTACGATCCGTCTGTCCTTTCGGCTCCATGAGTCGCCAGGATGGCTCCTTCTCTGGCCGGGGGGAAACTGTAGTGTGGTAATCTTCATCGTCATAGCCACTGTCATGCGTCGCGTGCTGCCGCTCTCAAGAACGAAGAAGCTGGTCGTTGTCTCTGTGATTCGCTCTGTCTTACGCACCGCTACGAGCTCATCCCGAGCAGCTGGATCCATCTGCGTCGACTGAATAAACACACCCCTAAAGGGGCAAATTTGCGAAGCACTCGCCGGCAAACTGTCCACCAAGTGAGCTTGGCAACTTCTGAGACATCTCATAGATCCCACATAGTCCCAATCCGCTACACGACACCAGGTTACATGCCTCGTACACAAACACAACAGCGACCCGGACGCTCTACTTGACACATTTCAGCGGACAAACACCTCATCCGGCACATCCGACCCCATGCCCCCCTACTCAGGAAAACCTAGTCCGGAACTAGACGCTGATTTTTCGAAAGCGGAGGTAAGAGCGGCCCTCCTGACTCTCCGCAAGGATTTAGCACCGGGACCTGGCAAAATCTCCAATTCTATACTCCGCAACCTGGATGACAAATCAATCGCACAGATTACAGACTACTTTAACCAATGCTGAACTGAGGGCACCCCCCCTAAGTCCTGGCGACGCGCCAAGGTAACATTTACACCAAAACCTAATAAGCCTCTTAAACTAAAAAACCTGCGCCCAATCTCGCTCACTTCGTGTATCGGAAAACTTTTCGAGCATGTGGCACTTGCGAGATTGACACTTCACATGGCGGAAAACGACGTTTACCACACAGCATGGTGGGCTTCCGCCCCATCTCACCGCTCAGGACGCCATGCTGCAGCTCACTCACGGTATCGACCCGGCTTTTCCGGGTCACACAAAGGTAGTCCTGGCATTGGATCTGTCCAAAACCTTTGATCGGGTTGAACATCAGGCGATCATGACTGCCCTTTCTCCTTGAACATAGGTGTACGGGTGTACACTTATATTCCGGCTTTTTTTAACTGACCGCATGGCTGGAGTTCATTTTGGCCCCTTTGCCTCCCCAGCTTACGCTCTCAGGAGCGTCGGTGCTCCACAGGTGTCTGTCCTCTCTCCTTTCCGCCACCCTCATTCCCCTCGCCCGGAAACTGTCCACGATACCTCATCTCAGACACACCCTTTATGCGGACGACATCCCACTGTGGACCACACACAGCAGCGATGGCGACATAGAGGGTACCTTACAAAGTGCCGCAAAGTGTCCGCGGATGCCCCACCACACCCATTGTCATTGAAAGCGGCGACAGTCCTGTCCCAGCGGTGAATATGCTACGGGTTCTGGAACGTAACGTCTAAAACAATGGCAAGAACACCTTAACTCTCAAAAAACTAAAACAGGTGACAGGCGCGATATCACACCTCATCCGCCGAGGTTCGGGCCATCACAGAGGAATGAAGGAGAACAACCTATGTCGTCAAATTCATGCCTTCGTCCTCCGCCGTTTCTTATGCACAGTCCCCTATCTCCAACTCAACAGGCAGAAAACGGACGCCTCGGACGTCATGTTGCGCACGGCATTCAAGACAGCCCTCCACCTCCCAATCAATACTTCTACAGAATGCCTTCTACAGCTTGGCCTCCACAACACAGTTGGGGAGCTTGTGGAGGCCCATCGCGAAGCCCAATACTTGCGTCTCACCAAGACCTCCACCGCTCGCCATATCTGGATACTTTAGGCATCCGCGTCCCAGCCAATGACCCTACCCTATTTTCCATACCTCGCCCCTCCACCGAGACATTTTTATCAAGCATCTCCCTTGCTATAAAGTATGCTATAAAGCTCGCCAAGCAAAACTGGGCAGATTTCTGCAATTCGCTGAAAGGTACCCTAAGCACGGCTAAAGCATCGTCAATATTAAGAAGCATGATAGGCACCTCAAAAACCAAACGGGCACAAGAAGAACCCTCCACACCGTAGCCCATAAATACCCGGGCACAGATGCAGAGTTGATCACCGCCTTGCACAAGAAATACATAGGAGATCCTACTCCGGCTTGCCAAACTTCATATGCGGGTCAACCAAACCCCTCCCTTGACTTCCCCATAACACTGGCGGAGGTCTACTCAGCCGCCCGTACATTTACAAGACACACTTCCCCTGGAGGAGACAAAGTCACCTACGCTATGATTAGGAACTTAAGCGCCGAACATCTGCAAGACCTAACGAAGTACATCAACGAAGAACTGTGGGAGAAGGGACAGGTCCCATCAGCTTGGAGACACGCGGATATCATCACCATACCAAAGGCTGGAAAGCCACCGGCTCTGGAGAGTCTCCGTCCTATCTCCCTCACTTCTTGCCTGGGAAAACTCTATGAAAAAGTAGTCCACCTAAGGCTCCAAAATTAGATCGACGAAAACAAGATCTTTCCTTCCTGCAAGCTTGGCTTCCGCAAGGGACTCTGCACGCAAGATGCTTTCCTCCTGATTAGAGAAGAAGTCATCAACACCACACCCCAAAAAGGCGAAAATTTCATTCTGGCACTAGATGTCAAAGGAGCATTCGACAACATTGGCCACCAAACCATATTGCACGAATTAAACAATATCAACTGAGGGGAGAAAATTTTCAAATACGTGAAGGCTTTCCTCTCAGATCGCACAGCCACCATAAGAATTGGAGAGATCCGATCACCAAAAGTACCCATGCCGAACAAAGGTACACCACAGGGTTCTATAATCTCTCCAATGCTATTTAACATAGCAATGATAAATTTAGCACAAAAACTGTTGACCCGCACTGATATTGGCTTCACTTTATACGCGGACGACATCACCATCTGGGCTACTCAGGAATCCTTGGCGCAAAAAGAAGAAGCTCTGCAAGCCGCAATAGACCTAGTCGAGGAATTTGCCGGGGAGAGCGGTCTTCAATGCTCCCCAGAAAAATCCGAACTTATCAGGCTACACAGAAGAAATTACAAGTCCCCAGGAGAAATTCAGCTCGCTCTAGGGGACCAGATAATTCAAGAGAAGGACAAGATCAGAGTTTTGGGACTGTGGTTGCAAAGCAATTTGAGAGTGGATTTTACAATCAAAACACTCAAAACCACAGTCAACCAAATTTCCAGAATGATTAGAAGGGTGACCTGGCACCGGAAAGGGATGAGGGAGGAGGACACCCTCCGCCTTGTACAAGCCCTAGTCGTTAGCAGGATTACCTACGGGCTCCCATATCACGATATTAGATTCACTGATAAAAGGGCCATTGACACTATCATAAGAGGAGCCTATAAAACAGCCCTAAACCTCCCGCCAACAACATCAACGGAACGTCTTTGGGCACTCGGAGTGCACAACAACTTCGAGGAGCTCAAGGAAGCGGTTCTAGAGAGTCAGAAACAACGCCTAACAACAACGCAGGCGGGTAGGGAAATCCTGTCAAAACTAGGGCTATGGCAGGCACTAAGAACTTCTGAGATCAAATCACAAATTCCGACATCCACAAGAAACAACATCTATGTGAACCCGATACCCAAGCACATGCACCATGAGTTACAAAAGGGTCGAAGGAAAGCCAGAGTCAAATCATTGGAAAAACAATTGTCTAAAGACGCGGTAGTTGTCTACGTGGACGTGGGGGCTTACGGCGAACCTGGCAAGTTCACAATAGCTGCAGTTGACCACAAGAAGAGGCCAATTATTCAGGCTTCAATCTATGCCAAGGATCCTGCGGAAGCGGAATCACTGGCAATAGCCATCACCATAAAAACACAAGACAACCAAAAGAAGTCATCACACGTAGTGCCGGACTCCCAACCAGCCTGCAGGGACTACCTGGCCGGAAAACCTCTCAAAAGAGCGTGTGCAATATTACGTTCCATCTCCCAGACGCACACAATTACATGGACACCTGGACACGAAGGCCTAGAAGGAAATGAGGTAGCGAATGATCTAGCCCGAGCTCTCACAAACCGGGCGGATCCCCATCCCTACCTCACCCCTCTCCTAGGACCCTACGGCGACATGCTGGAACAGCTACGGTTAGAAAGAAGAATTTTCTCACCACCACACAAACAACTTCCTTCCTCGGACGCTATAGACTGGAGAAAAATACAAACAAACACATTCCCTAATCTTCAAATTTTAAATAAGATAAGCCCAACAAAATACACGAGTTACTGCCCTTGGTGCGGTGCAAGCCCCACACTCTATCACATCTCTTGGGAATGCCAGGACAAACCTGACCCAACGTTAATAGTGCCATGCCCGACACACGAGCAGTGGGAGGCGGCCCTGACCAGCGACAGCCTGGACCAGCAAGCCTGGATTATCCAGCTAGTCCGCAAGTCAGCTGCTGCCAGCGGAGCCCTGGACTAGGGGCACCGACCACCCAGCTTCTGCGAATTTTTACTGATTATATTAAAAGATTTCTCTCTCTCTCTCTCTCCCTCGCAACATGCACCCCTAGTATCACGAGCAACACCACCGAGCCCGAGCAAAGGCGCTCCACAAATACTAATGCTCCGAAACGGACGCCGTATGGGTGGACGCCTCGTGCATATATGAAGGAGCGGTATTGACCATCAGCAATTCCTTCCTGCAATTTCTCACTATTGCCCTCCTCCCCCCGGTCACCTGCTCGGAGGAAGCCGAGGAAGCAGCCATCGCCTACGCACTTGCACGCTACATAATTTCTGACTCTAACTGTGATACTTAATTTTGCACGTAATAGAGTTCACGTTTCTGCGTTCAGCATACTGAGCTCGCCCGCCGCCAACCAACCCCGCTATGTGGAGCTGATATGGGGGCCTGCGCGCTCCGGGAATCTCGGTAACCAGGCCGCCAATGCGTTAGCCCGAGGTTCTTTAAACTGGACGCCGGCGGCCTCCTATTCGCGATTCACGCGTGATCGCGTGCACTCCTTCTGTGTGCTAACGCAGGCCTTCGGGCCGAGTGACTTCTCTACCCTCCACCTCACCCATTTCTAGATAACTACCACCAGACGCTCTGGCGACGGCTCCAGACGCGCATCCTCCCTTCCCTTTATCGTGTGTCTCGCTACCACGACACCTTCACCAATACCTCCCGCACTCTTTGCAACAACCCTTCCGCCGCCCTCGCCCGCATCCTGCTGGAATGCCCGGCGGATTCTCTCCAACAAAGTCTAGTGCACCTTACCACCTGGGAAAATTGGGAGACCTGTGCACTCTGAGGAACCGGTTTGGCAGAAGATTGCCACATACTGGGCTACCGACGTCATGAATCATAGGAGCATGAGCGTTTGAGTTTAGTGGGGCCGTGCGGGGGCCTAGGGGCATGTATACCCAAACTCCTTTGTTTTAATAAAGTTATTACTACTACTACTACTGCAAGAAATGAGGCTGAAAACGAGCTTGCCCAAGCTGTATCACCGGGAGGCCGTAGAGCAGCCCTCTAGCTTATGGCGCATTCTGTTGGGGGGACGAGAGCAGAGGCGCCGAGCAGTACAGAGCAGTACAGGAGCACAACGAGCGAGGATGTAACTGTCCTCCAATGAGAACGCTGTCTGCGTGTCGAGAGCAGCACGCCACGACCATGCCTCCCCAGCATTCTCCGCCTGCCCGCAGTGGCGGCAGTTGCAACCCGAGGAGAGGCCAACCTCCGTGTAGAACCGCTTGTTTTGTATGCGTTTGTTCTTACAGCGCGGCGATCTGCCTCCTTTGGCCCTTTCGAAGCCAGCAGCGACTCTCAAACATGCATACAGCACCTGAGCGAAGCTTTCCACTCGCCAAGCGCTGACGCTTTGCAGCCGCTATTTCCAGCGTCGCCTAATCAAGAGAAAAAAAAGTTGGCGCGGATATGACGCTTTGTGCCATGTGACTTCCTCTACATTCGCTTTAGACGAGGGACCAGCCGGGAGTGCACTCGGGTGCTCTCAGCGGAGGAAACACCCTCCTCGTTTACCATTGGAGGCCAGTAATTCGACTCCTGCTCTCCCACTGGAGGGCGCCCGCTTATCTGAGAGCACTTTTGAAGTGCTCTCAAGTGCGCCTGCTCTGCAACTCGAATTCGCCAATAGACATGAAAGATAGCTTCATTTCATACAACGCGATCACAGAACATGATAAGCTGAGCAGGAGGACCTGTCCGCCGCCCGAACAACGTTCCCTCAGAAATGAGGAGGCAATTGCGAGAAGGAAATTACAAGAGGAAAATCATCTAAGCCCTTTTTGGGCATACATCGCGATCTCTAAAGAGGATAAAGACCAATATTGCATAACGTGCGGGGAGAGGAGCAGTCTCGACAACGTAATTTGGGAATGTGGTGGCAGCCCGAGCACCGCGGAAACGATAAAAGATAGAAAAGCCTGGGAGGCCCTGCTACGTAGCGATGGCGACGATAAGCTCTTTATTTACTCCCAAAATAGGGAAACCAGCCGAAAGTCTGGTTGCATTGATTGGAGAAGGTCAGCAGGGATCCCTTGTGATTATGCGGACTGAAATGCGCGCAAAATGAGCTGGCGCTGTTGGGCGAGCTCCGTGAAACGCAGGAGGGCCACGCAGCCACTGTAGCTGAATTGTCTGCGTTATGTCGTGTATGCATGTCCACATTCTGTGAATGAAGGTGGCCGGTTGTGAGCAGGTGCGCGAGAACCCCGTTTAACAGCAACAAGCCATCCGTCTGGCGGCTGAGGCCGTGAAACGACAATGTATCTTCACCAGACCTTAGTTTGCGAGGCTCCTGAGTAGGGCTCCCTTAGGCCTGCGTGGCAGGATCTCCAACAAGGAGTTTCATTTCGGTGGGAACAAAACGTTTTGATGATGATGATGGTATATCGCACGTTATCGAACACAACTAGTATTTCATTGAATGCATCAGAGTCCCCAGGCGTTCTATAATTCGTTTACAGGAAAGGAAGGCGCAGTATCTGTCACACGCGGAATCCCTCTGTCCCCTCACGGTAGTGAAGGGGAGTTACGAAGAACGTTTTCCATTCTGCAATTTGTTCTTGATTACTAAAGTTTGATATTTACTGCCATTTTCATGCATGTCCCGTTTGAATGTGCAGTAACTGCATAAAATATTCGCAGTTTCTATTTGGAGCTCAAATTGGGAGCGAACTAGACGCACTAATTTGTTTCTTCCCATGAAAGGGGGTGGCCTTGGTCTTTCGAACTTGTTTCTGAGACAAGTTTTATCACGATTTCTTTTTTTTTTGCGCTATCAAACAGACCCTTTGTTGCGCACAATGTTGCAGATGCGCTTTGGTAACGTGATACCGGACGTTCATGCGTCTAGTTATCCAGCCAGAAATCGCGCTGTCACTTGAGTTTTAAGAGAGGTTGCTTTTGCGTTACACATTTTGTGTGCATATTTTCGGCTGAATATTTTAGTATTATATCCAGGAAAAAATTGTATAAGGACTTATTCATCCTGTTTGTACCCGTACACGTATACCGATCCATATAATGTGGAGGCCCAGGACAAGATGTCCGAAATAGAGTTAGGAAGATGTCGGTAAAACCGACTGTGAAATCGTTCTTCTTCAAGCTTCACTCTGGTACCCTTTCTGTAACAACGTGGCTTAATGATAAAGGTATTATTATACCTTAGACCCTGAACAGCACATTATCTAAAAAACCAGAGACCATCGATCCAATTGTTATAGACTGCTGGGATCCCGTTTTTCACTGGGATTTATTACAAAGAAATTTTAAAAAAGAGCTACCCATTACTCTTTACAGCATCCGGTTTCTACTCTTACAAAGTGACGATGTCCCATACGACATGATCATGGTGCTGGGCTTTCACAGCATTTGGAAAACGCGGATAGCATTTAGCACGCCGAAGAAAATATACGATCAGTCAGGGACAACTTCATTGAAAGTGTCCCATTTCTCGGAGATATTCCCCGCAGTCAGCCTGAGCTGCCTCAGTGGATGAATGTTTTTGACGCATTTATCACAATGAAAAAGTATTTAGACATCTTAAATCAGTGATAGGCTAGTGATTTCTATGTTTGTATGTATTTTGTTGACCGGCAATAAAGAAAATATTTCCAGGGTAAAGCGGTGGGCTAGAGATCCAAGGGATGGTGGAGGTTCAATTCCCGGTAGAGACAAGGGTTATCATTTATTTTCAATTTTCAAAAAAGCGTGACATCGCTGTTGATAACCTTCTGGTAGCCCGACTGTCGATAACGAGGTCGATGCCTTCTGTGGATAACGATGAGGCATTAAAGGCTTTCGACTCAAAACGGCGCAAGGAAACGATGAGCGTCGCTGTTTGGTTAGCGGCGTCAGACTGTAGTCGGAAGCAGGCGAGCTACTTCGCATCTGTGCCCGGCGATATGTATCGAAAATCGGTGCCAGATAAAATTTATTGTATGGGACAGTCAACATAATTATCATTTATTCTGAAAAAAAAAAAACTCTTGCAATTAACAGTTTCAATGCGCGTCCTCACTATCACGTCACTGAGCTTTTCCCTAGTGGCCTTTTACGTGGCGTGTGTATATCAGTGCAGATTTCAGTTTTCTTTAAACAAAGTGGAAAATTCTGCGCTCTGTCCTATCTCCTTTTTCCCTGATTGTGTGCGCGCTGGATCCCAACAATGGATCCCAAAATGGATCCCAACCAACTAGCCTTGCCTTGCCTGCCTTGCCTGCCTTGCCTGCCTTGCCTGCCTTGCCTGCCTTGCCTGCCTTGCCTGCCTTGCCCGCCTTGCCGCCTTGCCTCCCTTGCCTGACTTGCCTGCCTGTCATTCTGGAACAGTTCTGGCTTCAATTCTCTCCGTGATTTTCATTAAAGATTTCACTCATAATTCCAAAGCTTCTGTCCGTATTTTTGTTGATGATTCAATCCTTTCTAAGGTAATCAAGTGCTGCGGGAATCAGCTCGCTCTAAACAATGTGCTTGCGCAGATATGTGTGGTAAGTGACAGCAGATGGTCATCCATGCCAGTAAAACAGTATTTCGTTGGCTACAAGAATATAAAAGCTCTGCTTGTACTATAATCTTCATAACAAGAAATAAACATAGGTTACCGAATATAAATCAAATCAAATCAAATCAGATTTATTTTCCAACAAGTGGATGGTCGCCTGGGCTAAAAGCTGTACGAACAGCTTGACAGAGGCCCAGGAAACCGGTACACAACAGAGCAGGAGCAAACAGCAGATTCCAAAAGTTCGTTAACAATATGACCATGACATCAAAAGTATTATACAATGTATATCTCTGCAGCACGATATGAAAACAAAACAAAAAAGCTGATCAATGATGAAAACAATGGAACAAGCTCAATGTAGAAAGTTCGTAAAGGTGAGTATGATATTTAACGAACACATGCATGAATAGATTATATATGCACGAAGTAGGTTCTTAACTGCTTAGGACTGTGTTTTTATGTTTGTTGAGAAAAACGGGAAGATTATGTATGAGCCAAGGATTGTACTTTGTAGTTTGTTCTAAAATGTGGTAGAGACCACGTGTCAGTGCATCTAGTGTTTACTATTGCAGTGCGGTGTTGTAACAAACGAAATTCATAAATATTGTCCACACGGATCATATTAAGTGATGTTGTTAAGGGTTGAACATTTTATGTTGGTTCTAAGTTTACGATGAGACGAATAATTTTTCTTTGCAACACAAGAGCTGGGAGCCCCTGCCTATAATTTCAAGTCGCCATCTGCAAATCATCACAACAGCAGCGGCGACAGCAAAGTGTGAAGCATCTAAGTTGCCCCTTATTCTTGCGCAGGCTGATTCCCGACGCAGCTGAGCTCACATTCCATTCTCGCCTGCTACCATCACCTATCAGCCGCACCACCCCAGGAACCGACGACACGTGCAAGGTTTTCTGCAACTGCGCACGCCCAACCTTCCGGAAACAGTCCTGCTGGCCTTCCGGGAGCCCCTGCCTATAAATTCAAGTCGCCATCTGCAAATCATCACAACAGCAGCAGCGACAGCAAAGTTTGCAGCATCTAAGTGGCCCCTTATTCTTGCGCAGGTTAGTCCTGTTACTATAGTGCTTATTTCTTTATATTTTATCAATTCATTGTTCTGCTGTCGCTGCTGCTGCTCTGGTTATTCATTTGTACTGACCATGCACTGCTGTTCCTAACTAATAAAACAGATTGAGCCTACAAATTCAGCGCTGTCTTTAATTTTGCTCTGCATCGCAAGCGATATCTCAGTTAAAGAGGCCGACCTCCACAAGTTCAAAGGCGAAATAAGGAAGAGCTGAAAGTGTTTCGCGAGTCCATAGAAAGGGATTTGCGCAGTGAAATACGGGATTTGAAAACTGAACAGAGAAATTTGGTTCAGAGCCTTGAATTTTCTCACGGAACAATCGAGGAACTAAAGCAAAAACTGGAGGCAGAAATCTTGAAGAGAGAAGATCTGGCAACGCAAAATGAATCCCTCCGCGAAAATTGCTTTGCAGCAGAAACTAAAATTCAAGTACTTGGAGACCTAATGGTCTCTCTGGAACATTATTCTCGGAAAGCAAACATCGAATTTCAGGGTGTTATTGAACAAGAAAATGAAAGCTTGCCAGATTTGCTTTCTAAGATCGGTTGTGCTGTGAACGAACCAATAACGGAAAGCGATATAGAAGTCTGCCATCGAGTGCCCACGCGAAAGACTGAGAAGACAAAAAGCATTGTCGTATAGTTTAAAACACGCACGAAACGTGATGCTGTTTTAAGGAAAGCAAAGAAAGCGCGCCTGACAAATGATGACCTCGGCCTTGATGATAAAGCACCTGTTTTCGCAAATGAGCACCTCTGTCCAACACTCAAGAAATTGCTTGCCATGGCTGTGAAAAAGAAACACGAGCACAAATGAAAATCTGTCTGGGCATTCAACGGCAAAATCTATGCAAAGCAAGCAGATGGCAGCTCAGCCGTGTTGATACCGCGCGAAAGTAGACTAGAAGATATATTTTCCAAACCGGAGTAAATCCGATTGTGCTAAAAACAACGAACATTGACAATCATATCATGGATTCTGCAATGAATTATCAAGAATTCACTTTTCCTAAAAATGTTGAAGTTCCAGAAAACCCTTTTGAATCAGTTCTGCATATAAATGCACGGTCGGTGACTGGAAAAGAGAACATGCTTACTTCATTTCTCGATGACTTTAGTTTTAAATTCAGCATTGTGATGTTATCAGAAACATGGTACTATGATGGATGCCAAATGTTAAGATTAAAAGACTACAATAATTTCTTTTTGAATCGTACAGGCAGACGGGGCGGTGGTGTCGCGGTTTACGTTACAGTGCGCAAGAGCTGCGAAATCGCACCTGAATTTAGTAAAGTAACGTCTGACTATGAGATAATAACCTTACAGAGCAAAAATGAAACCATATCAGTTGTATATCGTCCACCAGGAGGTAGCATGAATTCTTTTATGCAGTTTTTTGGGCTCTTGCTCGAACATGTGTGCAGCAACAACTTCCGCCTTGTCTGCAGTGGCGATGTTAACATAAATTTACTTGATGATACTAAAGCTACTCGGGACTTTAACAGTGTATTGCATTCTTCCGGTTTTCTGAACTTAATAACAACATCTACACGAATCACTATCAGTACTCAATCGTTCCTCCACTTCATTTTGACAAACAATAATACTGCTGTTTACAGCTCTGGTACTCTAACATGTGACATAAGTGACCACTGCCCTGTATTTATGACCTATCAGACTATTTTCAAAGGAACAAGGGAACGCAAGGAGTCGCTAATAGTTCAGTCCATCCCCGAGGATAGTCTGGAATCGTTCAAACAAGACATAATTGCTTGTGATTGGTCTACGGTCTTCAGCGAACTAGATGTGAATGAGGCATACGCTGAATTTATTAATCTCTTTGTGAGTACATACGCAAAACATTTTCCGTTAGTATCAGTAAAACCATCAAATAAAACAAGAAAACCATGGGTTAACCGGCAGCATTTAAAATTAATCAGAAATAAAAACCGGCTATATCATTCATTTCTCCTGTCGCGCTGTGAAGCTGCGCTAAAGGAGTTAAGAAAAACAAGAAATCAAGTAAACGCGGAGCTAAAGCTGGCAAAGAATGCATATTATGCTAACTTGTTTGCAAATATTAACAGACAACGGCCCGGTGCTGCATGGAAAATTATAAATAATGTCCTTGGACGTGATGGCTCTCGTTCAATTCCAAGAACAATTACCGTAAATGGGCGTAATCTGAAAGATCGTGACTTGGCAGATCACTTCAACCACTACTTTGTAAACGCTGCACTACCAATTTTTGCTTCATTAGATGCAGTTTCCCTAGCTTATAACAGTGTTAAAAGCATATTTCTTGATCCTACTAATGAAAACGAGATATACAACACATTCATGGCCCTAAATAACAGTAGGTCGTTAGATGCCGACGATATTCAAATTAAACCCGTTAAATACGCATTAGAATTCTTAACATCTCCTTTAGCTCATATTTTCAATCTGGTACTTGAGTGTAGTATATTTCCCACTGCTATGAAATGTGCAAGGGTGTCTGTATTATTTAAAGGAGGGGATCATAATCTTGTATCTAATTACAGGCCAATTTCCATACTCCCAGTGTTTTCTAAGGGATTACAAAAGCTAATTTTTTCTCGTATCGCAAACTTTTTTGACAAGAAAAGAATTTTAACAGACTCACAGCATGGTTTTAGAAAGGGTCGCTCTACTGAGGCTGCTTTGCTAAGCTTGAAGGAAATAATTTTGGCAAATATTGATAATAATTTACTGACAGCAGGAATATTTATCGATTTCAGCAAAGCGTTTGACTCCATCGATCACAGTATGCTCATTAATAAACTTTCATCTTATGGAATTCGTCGAACAGCTTTGGCTCTACTGCAATCTTACCTGGAAAATAGGCACCAGTGCGTATACATCAATAACGAAAGGTCATCTCTTTAAACAATAGTATGCGGGGTACCACAAGGAAGTGTTTTGGGCCCCTTTTTATTTAACACTTATATAAATGATATTGTCAACATTGACACCTCAGTTCGATTTGTGATCTATGCTGATGATAGTACCCTACTTATTTCTGCGAATAATATCAGCCAACTAGTGTTAAAATCTAATGATGTCCTTAGTAAACTCTCAGTCTGGACCAAAGCAAATAAAATCAAGGTAAACCCAAATAAATCCGAAGTCATTGTATTTCGAGCTAATAATAAAGTAGTTCCTCCCCTAGATCCATTCAATTTTCAAGACCAGCACATAGAGATAGTTCACGAGCATAAGGTTCTAGGCATATACTTTTCTTCGCATCTTAGATGGGACGCTCATATAAACCATATTGCTAGAAAGCTCTCGACTGTTACTGGTGTAATTTCACGTTGTCGCATATTGCTCCCCATAAGTGCTAAACTACAAATTTACTATGTTCTGTTCCTTTCTCATGTTAACTACTGTACTCTAGTATATCCTATTAAACTCGTCACTGAAGACCTGGAATGGGACAAACTTCATGCATTACCCGCAAAGCACTGTTTGCTCTCTAGCACCTGAAATAAACATTAAAAGGTGGCACAGATGACATAAAACTTCTTGCGTACAGCGTACTAGTCCGACCGGTGCTCGAATACGGCATACCATGTTGGTTTCTATATAGTAAGATGACTTTAAGTTGCAAAGCATTCAGCACAAAGCAATCATATTCATTTTCAACACATACATCGGCATTCTTCAGCCGCAGAGCTCCTTATAATGGCTCGGTTACTCGCACCTAGTAAGCAGGTAAAGTTGCTACGTTGAAACCTTTTTATCAGCTCATCAACAATTTACACGAAATTGACAGCTGCAAGTACATGTTCCTTTCTAGGAAGATAGCTACCTGGCACAAACACAAACATTCCAAACTCCTGGAGGAATACAGATACCACACAGACACATTCCATTATTCGTTTTTTTTATGCATATAGGGAATGGGACTCTGTCCCATAGTTTTGTAAATTCCCCATCGATCATCACATTTAGCAGCAATCTGTCCATGTCTGTATTCCATATATAACTTTTGAGTATCGTAAGAAGTGCATATGATTACCGTGCGCAGCTCAGTGTAGTTTGGTTTTGGCAAAATGCTTGCCTTTTTTTCTACTATGGGTATGTTTTGCTCTAGCCCAACCCATTACGTCGCTCGTTTATGCCTCTGCTGTGTTATAACGCTCTTTCTTTTGATTGTTGCGAAGAGCATTGTTGTTCCTATATATTGTTGCCAATCCTTTCACAGCCCCAAAGGGGCTATAGTACCTCTAAATAATAATAATAAATAGTTTCCGAAATCACTGCGGAATCTGCACTGGAGAAATGCGTAAGCCTGAGCATTGGTGTAATGTCCGCGATATGCGTCAGCGAAATTCCGCCAGTGACAGATACTGCGCCTTCCCTTTCCTCTAAAGCAAATATCGAATGCCGGGGAACTTTCTTGCGTTGAACTGAATGCTGGTTGTGTTTGACAAAGGTCGCGCAATAGTACCATGTGTACGAGATATCATTTTCTAATTATATAATCGCAGATTATATTGCTCCACGTAATGCCAGATTACATTTCCTTTTGGTAAACGGCGTACTACAGGGCTAATTGAGGACCTTTCGCTCAATGTTATAACTGCGACTGATGCCTTAGTATGTGAAGAAAAGGCGAGTGTGGGAATTTCTCTCAGTCTCTTTGCTGGTTGTTTTCTCTTGTGTCTTCAATATGTCACCCCAATTTATACAGCAGCGGTATTATCAGTAGTGCTTGCCCTGCGTATGCTCCTATATTCTTAGTAAACGGCCTTAATACTTAATGACTCATTACCGTGTGCACTTCCCTATCTGCGTTTATTAAGTCACAGTTTCCACATTTAAAGGTCTCATCATTCCTCATGTTCAATCGATTAGGATAGTTTGGATTCCTGGTCACAGGGAACTTCATTTCAATGAGCCTGCCGATGCTTAAAAGAAAGCAGCATTGAGTAGTCCGATCTTTAACCTCCTTCCAATGTGTACGATTGTCACGGTAACACGGTTTCCTACTCATATATTAAGGCGAGAATTTCGCACTAATTCCCTTACTTCCCTGGATGATTTTCATTAAATTATATACGCTTGGAGAAGTAAAACCTGGTGGTCTCGCACACTTAAAGTTTTCTTCGCGCGACTTCGTTGTCGTGTTCTCAAATAAATATTTAGCTGTTCAGGCCTGGTCTTGCAACCTTTCCCTTGTGAAAACATTGTGATGAGACAGAAATTATTAAACATATTGTTACGCCGCGTAGCGGCGTGTGAGAAGCAGCAGAAAGAGAAGAAGAAGAAGCAGGGGAAGCGAGCCTTCTGTTGCTCTTCTGTCGCAGATATACATTACTAAGGAAGCGGCTTTTCGAAATGCCATTACAAAAACTTAGCTCGCACTTGTCGTCAGCAGTTGTTCTGTCTCTTGGTGCTTCTATGCTAGGACGTGCCGGTGGGAATGTATACATGCAGTGCCGTAAAATATGTTCTACTAGAATCGAAAAGTTTTCCATCATAACTGGTTGTTATCATTTTTGTCCTTTATTGCTGATATTCTTTTTGTTATTCTTAATTATGTATTCATTTATTATTATATTATTATTATTTTTAGTCTCATTAATTAAAATTTCATCAAGCCCAAGCACCCCCCTCAACCATCACTGTTAGTGAAGAGGATTTTATTAAAATTCTAATCTGAGTTTTTCAGAATGAAATCTCAGAAACTGTAATCATCGCCTGGTCGTGGCCAATCTCCCTTGCGGGTATGCGTCATATTTATGAAGAGAACATAACAAACAATGCTCAGACTGGTATTTCTTCAATGCAGTGCTCAGAATTATTCAGACTGCCGCTGGTTGATTTCCTCTCTGTACACAGTTTCTAACCATTCCCACTGAAATGTGGATTTAATTGTTCGTTTGAACGTCTAGCTCTTCCAGTAATTCGGGCACAGCAAGGTCGAATTGCCAGCCGCAGGGCACAGCCTCAGCGCGAGAGAGATGGGCGCCGGAGACGAGCGATGATGATGGCGATGCCGCAGCGTTTTCTGTTTTTTGTCTTCTTCACACCACCCATTTGTGCATGCAAATCACAGCCTTTCCCGCTCGTTCACACTGAAACATTTCAAATTTCTCGCCACCGGAAGTTAGGCCTACATCCCAGGATATAGGCTGGCACCACATGACCCCCTTTGGCCGGAAGTTGGAAAACTCAACCAGTAGTTGGCTGGTGGCAATTTTCGCTCCCGATTACACCCCTAATTCGCTGTAATTATTTATCTAATTAACCCACATCGACCATTTTGCAACGCGCACACCTTTGCTTGACGCTCTATCCAACTATCTTCTTTTTTACAGTTCCGACAATATCACGCCCATGCTAAACCGGCGTAAATAGATATACAATATCTAAGAAATGATAAGAAGTCACTGGCGACGATGCTTCACAGATTGCACTCAGGAACATGTTTTAGAAAAGTAGCACCAGTCATTGACGCTGTCAGAAGTAGATGACGTGAATTGGAGCCTCTCACAGAAATAAGTGCTGAAGAACAGACGGTGCCCTTCACACGAAGGGTCCCCACTAAGCGATTCCTAAAGATACGGTAAAATCAGAAGGCTTTAAATATTTTGCCAGCACTAGGATCTATGGTAACAACCACTGGCCCTTTCACTTGAGGGTTAACTTGTCAAAAATCGAATAGGTGCTGAAACATTTGTTGCCCTTCCAAGTCTCGATTCTGTTACAAATCTTAGTTCCCCTCCGTATAAGTGCCGCAAGGGCATGCTATTACAAATTTTACACCAAAATTAGGCAGCAGTCAAGATAGCCAAGTTAAGAGGCAAAACATGAAAAGCAAGATTTGATGCTTCCCTAAATAATAAACTGACTTGTTCTAGTTGTTCCATGTGCAGGGGGACATTAACGGTTGCTGCCTTGAGGCGCCATGTGTACAAATGTACACATCACAAAATTTTTTTTTCTATCTCATTTATTGTGTTCTTATTGATGTCATTAATATTGTTAAGTGGTGGCATGACAAGTGATGGAACACGGCGACACAACCAAAACAGAACGACGTGATGACATGACTATGAAATATGCTTTAATGGCAAGCGGGTCTGGCGCGAGCGCTCCGCACCGCGCCACTGCCCGCTTCGTCATCTTCGTAGCATTACCCGGGGCCACCGAGCGATCGTCCCGATCGATTGCTAGAAATCCAATGCATGACGTGACGATGAAACAGGCACAGGATTGGAACATGAAACGCTGGACACCACAATGAAGGCGAAGATAGGAAGAATGCTTGCACCGGAGCATCACCATTTGCCGAAGGCCAAGGCTCATGGACACGCCGAATGGCTTGGGCGAGGGGTGCTGACTTGGCTCGAGTGGTCGTAAGGTCGCTTCGTTGTGGGGTCGGTAGGGTCGGTATAGTCGGCTTTGGGCTCTTCCTGGTCGTCGTGTGTTGTGGTCATGGCTGGGGACGAAGCTGGGGTTGAGGCTGGGAACAGCAGCTGGTGGGGTCTGAGCAAAAAGGGCTGGGGCAGAGCTGGGCGGCGACCTCCACGGACTTTCGGCAGATGAACACGGCGTACGGTTGGCTTCGACGGTGCAAGGCGAGGATGGGGATGAACCGCACCTCCAACCAAATGTTACGTGGTGGCATGACAAGTGATGGAACACGGCGAAACAACAGAAACAGAACGACGTGATGACATGACTATGAAATATGCTTTATGGCCAGCGGGCCTGGCGCGAGCGCTCCGCCCCGCGCCACTGCCCGCTTTGTCATCTTCGTAGCAATATTTGGCCCCATTACAGTCAATATTTGAAAGAATCAAACTTTTTCGCGTTTTTCCAAATTAGTGCGCGAAAGAGATGCAAAACTCAGATCGAATGATGTGGTTGATTCGTTTGATGTTGCCGAAGGATGGCTTGACAGCTCCGAAAAGCACAGCAATTGCGACAGGTACATGTCACCTTTCAAAGCAAAACGTGATCAGTCGCACACAGCACGAACCAAATGCAATCAGGATGATCCCTCAGCAGGTCCCCCTGACAGGTTAACTTCGTGACCTCCTTTTTGTATTTTTAATAATATAACCTGAAACGCACTTCAATAAACCTTCATCTTAAAAAATGTTAAGAATGTAGGATTAAAGGAGGATTAAAAGGGCTACCAAGCTCCTCTAAAACGTACTCAATTACTTAGGCAGAAGCTTTTGGCAAAGACAGAAAATATAGCTAGTAATCGATACAGTATTAAAGCATCTTACAATGAATGACATCAACACCAGCGCTACCTGGTGTCCTTTTATGAGAACCTTAACATTTTCAATGAGATGATCAATACCATCAGTCATGATGTTCATAATGCCATCATATATGGAAAGTTTGTGCGGTTAATACGTGAGTTATGCGTCGTTTGTCAATGGCAATCATTATCTGCTTTGAAGTGCCATGTTAACATATTGTAGAGGACCCTTGGCCCGGAAGGCCATAATAAAAGGGCGCCAAAGGAGCGAACTGCTCCAGCAGGGCATTTATTAAATTCTTTCGTCGTGATTTGCAAATTAGGTAGATAAGATAGCTAAAGAGCTTGGCTTATAGGTATTTGGATTGTGAATAGATACTATTTGCTTCAAATTGCAAGCACGAAGGAAGAGAAAAGAGCATCTAGATTCCCCTCATATGCATTGTTTGGGTTTACCTCCAGCACTATGTACAAAAAGCAAATAACTATGCTCTGCTTAATCAATTGCGAAACATATTATGTCACTAAAAAAGGAGCCTTTTCTCAGTTACATTTAGTGCTCTCCGAATGATAGAATCTGAATGCGCGCTTATTTCAGGTGTCCAGACAGCACCACGATGTCCCTCAGCAATTTTTCTGGGCGGGAGTACTGGACATCCCGATGGGCCAACGATATCATTCCTTTTCACCGCCCTTCTCTGCACCCGTGAGTCAGCAGTTGCCTTCAAACTGACGCATGCAACTGGTCCCGCGTCATTGCACTTTCACGGTTGTGGCATGTCCGGCAGCCAAGCGCATCTTCCTACATCTGTGCACTGACACCATGAGAGCAATATTATTTCTTCATTGAATGTTTTTAAAAAAGCACCAAAGCTCAATACAGGCTTGAGAAACAATGCTTCAAGCTACTGTAGCTAATCTTCATCGTCCTACATGGCTTCAATTTTATGGAGAGATTATCCACCTTCCTTTCCCATTGTTTCGGTAGTGTACTAGGACAATAATATGTGATAAATGTTCAAACAAAAAACATGCGGAAGACACTTACTCATTGTTACTTGCAGTAATTAATGACACATTTCTCTCCTGTTGCTGGTCTGGTTGTGAACCTGTGTCAACACTTCTAATATCTTGAGTTTTGCACGCGGTTTCGTAGTTAAAGGAAAATTCGGAGCGCGTGGCCTTGCGCCCCGCTTTGAAGTTAGCGCAAGCGCAGACTGCGCTGATGGCTGAGGGGTGGAGCCTCAACACGTCGTCAGCTGCTGTGTGGCTGCGCTTAGCTCGAACGAAAAGCAGGTGCATTACAATGGTAGCGCGTGGCTCTCATTGTATTTTCCGTTCAGTTCAGTTCAGTTTTTATTCTTTAAAGACCCGATTTCAGGTGATGTTACATAAAGGATGGAAATAAACTTAAACACTAAGCGATGGTTATTTAACATTTCAGAAGATCGGTTACACGTTTTTGAAAAGCAAATGTCGATGCGGTGGCTGTGATGTCATAGGGAAGGGGTTTCCAGTCTGTAGCTGCTGGAAAAAAGAAGAAACTTTGGTAGTGTGTGATTGCGGGCGCGCAACAAGAAGTGAATGGCTTGACTTTGATATACGGCGCTTGATTCAATGATGAATAAAAAAAAGCGAAAAAGAGCAAGGCTTTAATGCGGCGACAATAAAAAAGAATCAGCAATCCGATTTTGCTTTCAATGCCGAAACACTAGTGTCATTATGTACGAGAAATGATTGAAGTGGGTGGCACAATTTGGAACAGATTCCAAAGCAGTTATTAGATATTTTTGATGTTAACTCCAGTTGGCAGATGCGTATTTTAATTTGGGTCTTACAAACAATTTTTATGCAATAACATTTACCTGAGGTTGAGTAAAGCGGAGGTAACGTTAAACTTAGTGTTTTTTTGTTTTTTTTTTGACGCTGCAATGATGTAACAAATATGATCCCGCCATGATAAATCAGAAAAGATGGTGAATCGTTGGTATTTAGAGGATTCTGTTGGCTCAACTGTGTATTAGGAATTTAATATTAAAATCGATAGGGATTTTGACGACAAGAAAATGACATTAGTTTGCAATAATTAAGCTTGAGGGTTAGTAACCCTCAAACCTAACTATCAAACCTCAAATGCACCTATTTTTTAGGCTGATAAGATCTGTCTGAAATGTGCATTGATCGTGGCAATTGGTAATGGTGCGATAGATGACGGAATCATCCGCGAACGTTCGAAAGCTACAGGAAATATGTAGGGATAAATAGTTAATATTTCTTAAGAAGAGAAAGGGTCCGAGGAAAGATACCTGCGGAACACCGTGCGTAACAGAGACGGATTTAGGTAAGAGTCTATTAACGTAACGGTTGACAACGGTTGCTTAGAAATTCTTCAATACAATTTAGTATATTAGGATTTAAGTTTAGCTGCGCAAGTTTTTCTAATAGCCGGCGGCAAGAAACCTTGTCAAAAGATCTCGCGAAATCTAGAAAATGGTATCGGTCTGCATGGTACTATATTGAGATTCGTATGTACGTCATCAACAAATAGGTGTAGCTTGGCTTTCGCAGGAGCTGCTGCGAAACACATGTTATGAAAGGTGAAAAAATTGGTGTGAGTCAAAGAATTGTTTATAACTTGTGAGTAGATGACGTGTTGCATTATTTTGCTAGGTACGCTAGTTAATGAGATGGGGCAGTAGTTCAAGAGAGAATCTCCGTTACCTGATTTGTAGGCTGGAACAACGTTACCTTCTTTCCAATCAGTTGGAATGGCTTCCAAGTTTAGTGACTGTACGAAAATGAGACATAAATATGCTTCAGAAATATAGTGCATATTTCTCAATAGTTTTGAATTATTAACTCTATACCAGCTGAAGATGAAAATTTCATATTCTTAATATGGATAAAATACCCTTTTCGAAGAAGGTCATACCCGGCAAGAAGGATTCTATTTGAAAGGGAGGTAATTGTGAAGGCGCGACATTGCCAGCAGGGGAGACCGATGTAAATTTCTGCAAATTCCTGACCCGGGACTGTTTCGTGGTTTCTTGTGCGTCGCTTATTAGTGTAATATCAGGATGATGCGTGGGATTTAAAACATACCAGAATTATCTGTTGTTGCTGATTAGTAGGTTTGGCAGATCGTGGAGATATAGTGAGGGCTTGGCGATTCGAAACGTATGTAGATATAATTTGTCGGCTTCGCAGTATTTTGCCCATGCGGCACGCATGTCGATGCGTTTGGCAGTGCGGAAAAGTCGTTTCTTTTTGTTTTCGAGATGTTTTAGGCGCCGTGTAAAATAGGGTTCATTGCGGTTAGTTTGAAAGGTAATTCTCGAGACAAACATTTCAGTGAAATGGTTGAATTTATTTGTGAACATCCAC
Source organism: Amblyomma maculatum (assembly GCF_055883805.1). NCBI lineage: Eukaryota > Metazoa > Arthropoda > Arachnida > Ixodida > Ixodidae > Amblyomma > Amblyomma maculatum. Next base: position 159,662,915 of record NC_139353.1, on the reverse strand, counting down.
CAATTTTCTTGAATAGTGCCAGCGCAAAATCCGGATTAGTATTCAGGAAAAAAGGCGTTAACATCTTCAGCAATTTCTTTATAGTGGCCCTTATCGTATAGACGATTCTTTTTTCAGATACCTGTTTTCGAGTATACATAAAAGAGAAATAGAGCATCTATAGCTTTATGTTCACTAATTTCTGGGAGATAATTAAAAATAATAGGTATTCGGGGCAATTGGTTAGTACCATGTCGGTCAAGTATGTTTGCTGACACTCGTGGGACTCTGAATGGTTGTTGCACTAACGAGGTGAGTTTAAAATTTAACAGGTATCAATAAAGTTCTTTGACACTGCATGGCATATTATTGCGGAGTTAGTTATGTTTTGCCAATCAATGTCTGGGTAGATAAAATTGCAAAGAAGAAGAATGCGGGAATTAGGATATGTGGAAAGACGTTTTTTCAATTCTGTCATTCAAATGACATGGGAAGTCTGGATTACTCTGTGGGTGTCTGTAGCAAACAACAATCAGCACGGTTATGGTAGGAGCACAGAAAATCAGCCACAGTGATTCTATGTCCGATGCGTCCTCAACAACAGAACACGAGGTATGCCTATGAGTTGCAACAAGAACACCAACCCCCCTCGAGTCTATTCCGTCATGTAGATATGCACGGAAATCAAGTAAGTCTGTTCAGCGTCTGTTATATCACAGTATAGCAAACTTTCTTTAAGTACAGGTACAACCGTCATGAAACCTTTACAGCCCAGGGGGTCTACTTCTGAGCGATATATATGTGGCTCGTATGCATTCCCAGGTTTCCATGGCAAGGAGATTTTTCGTCCTACCCTCTCCAATAGCTAGGACTTCAACAATTATTACTGAAGTGATATTACACGGCTTCAAAGCAAACCCTCTGTTTGATAAAGGCTGTACGTTGTTCTTGGAGGACGAAATAATCTTCTATTATATTTCACGCCTATGAAGGAAGCTACGTATGATAGCGAATATTAGTTCAGTTCAGTTCAGTCGTTCAGTCATGTCCGACTCTTCGTGACCCTATGGACCATGTCACGCCACGCTCTCCGGTCTCTCACTATCTTCCTAACATTACATAACTTCATCTGCAGTGCCTCGAGGATGCCATCTAACCATCGCGTTCGCTGCCCACCCCTTCTCCGGCGACCCTCAACCTTTCCCAACATCGAATCTTTCTCCAGCGACTCCTCTCTTCTCATCAGATGACCAAAGTAGCTGAGCTTTAAGTACAGAATTTGACCTTGCAATGAGCAGTCAGGGTTTATGGTCGACAATATCGACTGATTTAATCTTCTGGCAGTCCAAGGAACTCTCAAGAGTCTTCGCCAGCACCACAATTCAAACGCGTCAATTCTTCGGCGGTCAGCCTTTTTCACAGTCCAACTCTCGCATCCATACATCACAACTGGAAAGACGATAGCACGAGTTATACGGATCTTGGTCGGCAGACAAATGTCTGTGCTCTTTACTAGGAGGTCAAGACTAACCAATGCTCTCTTTCCCAGAAGCAGGCGTCTCCTAATTTCATGGCCGCAGTCTCCTTCCGAGGTAATCTTGGAGCCCCAGAACAGAAAATCTGTCACAGCTTCCACTTCTTGTCCATTGATGCTCCAGGGCTTGATAGGGCAAGACGCCATGATCTTTGTCTTTTTGATGTTCAGTTTAAGCCCAAACTTCTCACTCTCTTCTTGTACGCGCATCAGAAGTCTCTTGAGTTCCACTTCACTTTATGCCATTAAAATGGTATCATCCGCATATCTAAGGTTGTTGATACGTTTTCCAGCAATCTTCATTCCAGCTGAAGACTCGTCCAGACCGGCCTTCCTCATGATGCACTCTGCATATAGGTTAAATAGGCAGGGCGACAGTATGCAGCCTTGCCTCACTCCTTTCTCGATCGGAAACCAATCAGTAAGACCATGCCCAGTTCTGACTGTGGCCTCTTGCCCTTCATACAGGTTCCTGAGGAGACAGATGAGGTGAATTGAAACGCCCATCTCTTGGAGAGCTTGCCACAATCTGCTGTTATCTACGCAGTCAAACGCTTTCGCATTATCAATAAAGCAGAAGTAGATGGGTTTCTGGAACTCTCTTGCTTTTTTCATGATCCAGCGAAGGTTAGCAATTTGGTCTCTAGTTCCTCTGCCCTTGCGAAACCCAGCTTGCAGGTCCGAAAGCTCCCGATCTACATACTGCTGCAGCCTACCTTGCAGGATTTTCAACATCACCTTGCTAGCATGCGAAGTAAGCGCGATCGTGCGGTAGTTGGAACAATCTTTGGCTCTGCCTTTCTTTGGAATAGTGATGTAAACCGACCTCCTCCAATTCTGTGGCCCCTGCAGGGTTGGCCAAATCTTCTGACATAATGTATGCAGAATGTTAACAGCGTCATGGTTGAGGTTTTGAAGCAACTCAGCTGGAATGCCATCGATTCCGCTAGCTTTGTTCTTAGCAAGGCTGGCTAAGGCCCAATTAACTTCACTCTTCAGGATGCCCGGCTCGAGATCAGTAATCACAACTGTCTTATTTTGGGTTTGCACATTCGGGTCCTTCTTGTACAGTTTTTCTGTGTATTCCTGCCACCTCTTCTTTATCTCTGAGGCTTCAGTGAGGTCCTCTTTTGTCCTTTATCACGCCCAGCTTAGCACAGAAGCTTCCTTTGATATCTTTGATTGTCTTACACAGAGCTCTTGTGTTCCTTAGTTGGCTGTTGTTCTCAACTGCTTGGCACGGTATGTTCAAGAAGGCATTCTTATCTCTACTTGCTATTTTCTGAAAATCCGCATTGAGAATCTTGTATTTTTCTCTTTCCCCCATCACTTTTGCCATCCTCCTTTCCTCAGCTATTTGCAAAGCCTCTTCAGATAACCAGTTTGCTTTGTTGCATTTCTTTTGCTTTGGAACTACCTTAGTAGCAACTTCTTGTATTATATCACAAACATCAGTCCACATCTCTTGGGGCTCTCTGTCTTCTAGATCTAATTCTTGAAATCGATTCCTCACTTCCACAGCATATTTAATGGAATTTGATCCAGATCACATCTGAAAGGCCTTCTAGTTTTCTGTGTTTTCCTCAATCGAAGCTTAATTTTGGCAACAAGAAGCTGATGATCGGTGCCTCAATCAGTCCCGGGCCTTGTTTTTACTGCTTGTATAGCGCTTCTCCATCTCTGCCGGAAAAGAATATAATCAATATGTATTTTGTATAGACCGTCCGGTGAAGTCCATGTGTACAGGCGCCTCTTGTGCTGTTGAAAATGAGTATTCGCTATGGTCAGGTTGTTTTCTTGACAAACCTCTACTAGACTGTGCCCAGCTTCATTTGGCTCGCCAAGACCAAACTTGCCTATAATTCCGGATACTTCTTCACTCCCGACCTTAGCATTCCAGTCTCCTATGAGAAAAACGACGTCTGATGATGGGGTGCGGTCTAAAAGGCATTGTAGGTCCGCATAAAATCTCTCAACGTCAGCTTCTTCAGCAGTAGTGGTCGGTGCATAGACTTGGATAACTGTTATGTTGAAAGGGTGACCTTGGATCCGAAGTGAAATCATTCGGTCGTTTTTGGGGTTGTATCCTAGCACTGCTTTGCCCATTCTTCTGTTTACTGTGAGAGCGACCCCATTCCTTCTCTTGGATTCGTGCACATAATAAAAGACATAATGGCCTAAGTTAAATTCTCCCATTCCGGTCCACTTGAGCTCGCTGATACCCAAGATATCAATGTTCAATCTGTCCATTTCTCGCTTGACGACATCCAGTTTACCTTGCGTCATAGATCTTATATTCCATGTTGCTATGTTATATATCTCCTTGCAACATCGGACTTTCCGGTCGCTTCCCGACACAGCCACAACTGAGCGTCCTTTTGGCTTTAGCCCAGCCGCTTCATTCGTCCTGGAACTACTAGGATTCGCCCTTTGTTCATCCCCAGTAACATGTGGAACGCCTTCCAACCTGGGGGGCTCATCTTCCGGCGCCATATCATTAATGGTATTGTTACTAGCCATAGGGTTTTCTTGGCAGGAAATACTGGAGTGGGTTGCCATTACCTTTTCCAGTGAATCACATTTTGTCAGAACTCTCTGCCGTGACCTGTCTATCTTGGGTGGCCCTACACAGCAGAGCTCACGGCATCATCGAGTTTCGCAAGCCCCTCCGCCACGACGAGGCAGTGATCCATGAAGGGGAAGCGAATATTACGGAATACGAAAGAAGCTTGCAGGGCGGGGTTAGTAGAAGTTTTATTGATGATTAGTGAGGAGGCAACTTCTATGCGATTTCTTAAGGCTGTTGGATGATGCGTCCAACATACAGCGTTTTAAGCCGATGTGCAAAAGTTTTTAAGCGCAAAGAAAATCGGTCGGGATATGCTATGGCAAATGCAAGTAAATGTTCGCGCGCGTGTCGAACTTGGGCTGGAAATATCTGAAATAATGTAGTTCGTGTTTTATAACTTGCGGCCAATAGATAGAAGTTTTGTATTTGTTTTGGTTTTGTATTGGAAACCTTTTACGATAACAGTACGAGATCATTCGACTGAAAGATTACCGAGACGATCAGTCCTTTCTGTGTCGTAATGTTGCACATGTATTCGTAGATTATTGTGACAAATATCGATTGTAAAGAAGACAAAGAACGGAAAACGCTGCGGCATCGCCATCACCATCGCTTGTCTCCGGCGCCCATCTCTCGCGCTGAAGCTGTGCCCTGCGATTGGCAATTCGACCCTGCTGTGCCCGAAATACTGGCAGCGCTAGACGTTCAAATGAGCTATTAAATCCACATATCACGATGATTAGTTTCTCGGAGTCGGCCCTTGTTTGAATGCTGTTAAGGTCAAGGATGCCATGCAAAAAAAGGTTATTCCAGCAAGATTTGTATTCGGCATTGTCTAGGTGTGCTTCTAGTTCTTTAATATATTAACCCACGTTTGTTTGTGTGTTTGTTTCCATTTTTCCCTGTCTGATTTAAGTTTGTTAAGTGCTTGTAGTGCGTTTCTAGTTCAGCCATGCGTTTGTTCAAGTCCGTGACGGCCTTGTCTGTTGTAACATTTTGGATTTTTATTCCTTGTAATAGTTTAGGCTCTGCATGGATTGTGTTTGTCCGGTGGTTAGTTTCTGTGGTTCAGATTGTAGAGTAGTGTTTTCATCAGGATCAGGATTACTTTCAACGTCACCCTATGACATGAGTAGGGAATGATTTACGTGAGCACAGTCAACAGCATGTGCACCACAGCACTGCAGGCAAGGAAACTGCTTGAGGATATAGATACTTGATTTTTTAGCGAAGAGAGCATATGGTTTACTGACCTGCATCGCAAATGCGCGGTATCGGTGAATGAAGCCCTTTTATGCACGACAGTGTTGCTGCTGTCGATGCGATGATCCGTGGTTTCAGGATTTCCGTCGAGCGCAGTTCCTCTAGCGGCTTATCAGTGGGGGTAAGCAGTTGACGGTTACTTCATGTCAAAAGCAATTTTTCATCTCTGGTGAATGGTAGGGCCCGCACTGAGGACGCGCCCGTAGGTAGGCAAGCCAGGGCCGGCTGCAGCAGGCAGGCAAGCGCTAGAAAGGTTGTCTGCATCGCAAAGGTGGATGGATTAGACGGCTGCGTATTCCAGTCACTGAGCGCACCTTTTTATGGAACTGAGCAGGAGCACTAAGGAAGATCTCTGAGTGCAACTTCAGGAAGCTGATTGGCTTTTTGCTTTTCTATGTACCACCCTTCACCGCATGCTTATCCGCACCTTTTTTGGCGCGGTCAAGTATGGTGAAAGGAAGTGGTACAGGCAAGGCGCTTGCTGCTAAACCCAAGAAAGCAGCTGTCACGGCCGCTTTTCAATTGAGGCGAAAAGCTTCTTTTAACAAAAATTGGGTAAAGACCCTGGCGCAAAACATTAACGCAAAAGAGAGAGACGAGGGGACAACGTCAAATATTATACCGGCAACATGCTCTCTTGAGCGAAAAGCATAACACCCGTTTTGAGAATGAAACTAAAACAAACAGCATGTTTCTTTTCCTTCTTTTTCAAGACTTCCGCAGTATGTCTAGGAGATGAATCTCATTTTGTATTTTAAAGTGTTCTGAAGCTCGACTACGTTCCACAGTATCGCCGAGTTCGAGTGCTGCGATTGAACACGGCTTTCAGCCATTCGCTTTAAGCTTGCATTTAGTGCCAAATCTGAACTTTGTTCTGGGCCTTCATCACCGTCCTAAGCATGATATCCTTATTTTCTTCCTAGCAGCGGTGTTCAGTCTTGGCCAGTAAACGAAAGTCAAGAGGCAGCACTCTCAGAGCATATTTTTCAAACGTAGGATTCAATAATATTTATTTGCTTTCTTGTATCTTATGTAAACAGCTTTGCAGGATTGCTTTCATCTTCACTAAATGCTTTTCATTTTTATGGCCCGAAACACGGCACGCCCAACTTGTCATCACAACGTTTCGTTTTGAAAACTGAACGATATCAGCGTAGCATTATTGGAAAAAAAAAGTAGATGAAGTATGCAGTGGAGGGCATATAGGGTCCCTGGAGGCTCAGAGGTTGGCTCAACAAAGCTTTTCCTTTGGTCTATAGGCTCACCATCATCATCATCAGCTGGCTATACCCACTGCAGGGCGACGGCCTCTCCAATGTTCCACCAATTAACCAGGTCCTGTGCTGGCTGCATCCAATTGACCCCTGCGGATTTCTTCATCTCTTCCACACACCTAATTTTCTACACCCCTATGCTCTTACCTTCCCTTGGAATCGAATTGGTTACTCTCACTGATCATCAGTTGTCCTCTGTGCTAACTACTTACCTGCCCGTTGCCATGTCTTCTTAATTTCACTACAATGTCACTAACGTGAGATAGTTCCCAGACCCACTCTGCACGCTTCCTATCTCTTAACGTTACACCTACCATTTTCTGTTCCATGACCCTCTGCGTTGTCCTAAACTAAAGTAGAATTGTTTTAGTTAACCTCCATGTTTAAGCACCGTAGACCAGTACCGGTAGGATACAAGTCTCATACACTTTCCTCTTGAGTCATACCGGTAAGATGCTAGTCATAATGCTTGTGTTCCTTCCAAATGCACTCCATCCGAATCTTATTCTCCAAGTTATTTTCCTTTCGTGTTCCTGATTGCGGTCACTACCTATCCTAAGTAGTCATATTCGCCTACCACTTCCAATGCTTCGCTACCTATTTTACACTGTTGTTCCTTACCCAGGCTGTTCTGCGTTACCTTAGTCTTCTGCATATTAATCTTTAGGCATGCCTTTCTGCTTCTTATGCATAGATCATTTATCATTAGTTATAGTCAATTCCCTGAGTTACTAAACAAGGTAATCTTATCAGCTAATCGCAGATTACTGATATATTCTCCATCGACCCTGATGCCTGACTGCTCCCATTTCACGCCTTTGAATACATTCTCTAAGCAAGCTATACATAGCACTGGGGAGATTATGTCTTCTTGCCTAACACCTTTCTTAATTGGAATATTATCCCTTAATTTGTGCAGAACTGCACAGCAGCCACTATAGATATCTTCTAGTATTTTCAAATATGGCCCATCTACACCCTGATATCGCAACGCCTGCATCACCGCGGAGGTTTCGACCGAATCAGATGTTTCTCGGAGTCAATAAATGCTATGTATAGGGGCTTGTTTACTCTGAGCACTTTTCTGTCACCAGGTTTATTGTGTGAATACGATCGAGGGTACCCTTTTCTAAATCCTGCTTGATTCTTTGGTTCATTAAAACCTAAGGTTGTCCTGGCACTATTAGCGATTACCTTGGCGAATAGCTTGCACGTCACTGATAGTAAGCTGATTGGTCTGTAATTATTCAAGTCCTTAGTATCCCCTTTCTTATGATTTAAGATAATGTTAGCGTTATTCCAAGATTCCGGTACTTTCACTGTCATCAGGCATTGCGTATATGGGGTGCCAGTTTTTCTAGCATTATATCCCCTCCGTCCTTTAACAAATCTGTATTTACCTGATCTGTTTAAGCTAAGCTCCTACAAAAGGAATGAGAGCCGTACGCTACTCCTGCAATCTACTCTTTGCCCGTGTCGAGTGGAGCGCATCCAGGCCGTAGCAGACGACTCGGCGACACTCCGTCCCTCAGCAGTGAACGCAGTGAACGCAGTCTGCGCTTACGCGAGCTTCCCAGTACGCTCGATTGCAGTGCTGGCCGCATCGCGGGGCGACGCGCTCCGAATTTCTCTCGAACAGTAAATCACCGCATTCAGATGTCCGCCAACACGTGCATGAGATTGAAGTGCCGCCCTCTGTTACAATGTAAACGCTTCAACCATTATTATCATAATCATCCTCATCAGCCTGACTGTACCCACTGCAGGGCGAAGGCCTCTCCCATATTTCTCCACTTAACCCGATTCTGTGCTAGCTGCATCCACTTGACCCCCGCGACCTTCTTAACCTCATCCACCTAACTTTCTGCCGCCCCCTGCTACGCTTTTCTTCTCTTGGAATACAGTTTGTTACCCTAAGCGATCATCGGTTATCCTCTCTTCGCACTACATGTCCTGGCCATGCTCATTTCTTCTTCTTAATTTCCACTAGAGTCCAAAAACTGCGCAAACAAACGGGGACGACAGGAAGAAACAACAGGAACAGACGCTGACTCTCAACTAAAATTTAATCGCAGAAAACACATTTATATAAGGTACAGAAAACAATAAAACACCAAAACAAGACCGCACGTGTTACTATGTGATGTCCAGATATGCAACTTCGCAGTCACGCAGGAGCAGGGAAGGTTTGCTGACACACAATCTTTCTTGGCCATATTATACGCCTCGATGATTTCCCTGGTCAACTGGTCGGGGTGTTTGTACAAAATGTCAGTATAATGTAAAGACGGAAAACAGGATTGACACTTACGGCAATGATCAACTAGATTAGTGGAGCGATTAGATTCTAATGAGTTGAGATGTTCTCTGAGACGTGTGTTAATACATCGTCCCGTTTGCCCAATGTATATCTTACCACAGGACAAGGGAATTTTATAAACTACCCCTTTGGAGCACGGCACAAATCTTTTATCGTGTTTAACAGCACAAGACGCCACAGATTTATTAGGATTACGGGACTTGTTTTCTACCACTGAACAAATTTTATTGAGCTTATTAGGGGCCGAAAAAACAACATCAACTTCATACCTATGGGCAACATTTTTAAGACCATGAGAAAGGCGATGAACATAGGGAAGAACTGCAAACTTTCTCCGTTTCTGTTCTTTCTGTGAAGGCGGCAGCAATACCGGCGATTTAAGCTTTTTGATTATTTTATTGCAACCCAAAATTAGAAGCTCAGCTGGATAACCCGCCTCCCTAAGTCTCTTAGCCTGGTTATCGAAACTTTCTTTCATAACATGGTGACAGGATTTTGACAACGCAGAAGACAATGATGAAACAACAATTCCACATTTCACTACCTTAGAATGATGCGATTTATAGTTTAGCAGCGGTTTATTGGCCCGTGGTGCGTAATTCCAACACATGTACCCCTTCCCTTCAGTGAAACACAAATCTAAGAATTGCATCTTGTTATCAACCGGCACCTCAGTGGTGAAGTGCAAACCCCAAGAATTAGCTTTGAATGCTTCTAACACTGTAGACATGTGCCTAGCAAAGTTCGTTTTTTCAATGAGAATCAAAAAATCATCAATTTATCTGAAAATTTGGACCTGTATCCCAACCAAATCTTTCTGGATACCTCGATCCACGAATGACAAAAAAATTTCACTAAGAGCGGGCGCTACTCTAGACCCAATACAAACGCCCGCTTTCTGGGAATGGAGTGTGCCTTCCCATTGAACAAAGGTAGAGTTCACATAAAACGACAACAGCTCAAGGAACCGCGACACTGAAATACAGCAACCACTTATGAATTGTTCCTCATCATTGTCCGAAGTGATGCAATCAAAAACAGCAGTCATCATTTCCTTGTGCGGCAGAGAGTAGAACAAATCTATCACGTCTATGCTAAAAGCTGAGCATGAGCCTGGGTTTTGCTCCTGTAAGAACTTGACGACACACTCAGAGTTTGGTACCTTAAAAGGATCATTAATAGATAAAGCTGCCAAATGTTTCTGTAAATAGCCAGAAATTTCATGTTGCCAGGTACTCTTCTCCGTCACAATGGCCCTAAATGGTAATCCTGTTTTATGTGTCTTAGCAGAGAAGAAAATCTTTAAACAGTTACTTTTTGCCTTGATTACACTGCCTTTTAGTCGCTCCAAATTCAATTCTTCAAGCAGTTGCAAAGCCCTGCTTTTTACCTTCTGTAACTTAGCCGAGATCGGCTGAAAGTTCTTCTCGATGGCTACTAATGCTTTATCCGAAAACAACGATGCAGGTAAAACTACAAAACAACCCTCTTTATCCGCAGTTACCAGTCGCAAGTTATTCGAGACAAGGAAGTTGATCAGTGACCCGAATCCCTTCCCATGCTTGATCCCCGTAGACGTCCTGGCTAACACCGCTGTACATTCTTCTACGCACCTGGGACGAGACTCATCAGGTGCCAGGCGAGAAATCGATCGCGCCAGGGACACCTTATCTTGCAGCGCCTGTTCCTGTTGTTTCTTCCTGTCGTCCCCGTTTGTTTGCGCAGTTTTTTTGCATGATGTATCACCAACTCGCCCGCTTAACTATCCTGTTGAATTCCACTAGAGTGTCGGTAACTTCAGTTATTTCTCGGACCCACTCTGCACGCTTCCTATCTCTTAATGTTACCCCTACCATTTTTCGTCCCATAGCCCTCTGGGTTGTCCTCATCTTAAGTAGAACTCTCTTGGTTAGCCTCCACGTTTCAGCCCCATAGGTGAGTATAGGTAAGATGCACCTGTTGTATACTTTCCTCTTGTGCGATACCGGTAAGCTACTAGTCATAATCTGCGAGTGCTTGCCAAATGCGCTCCATCCCAGTCTTATTATTCTTGTTATTTCATTTTCATGGTCCGGATCTGCGGTTACTACCAGTCCTAAGTAGACATAACCGCCTACTACTTTCAGTACTTCGCTACCTAATGTAAACTGCTGTTCCTTCTCGAGGCTGTTGAACATTACCTTAGTCTTCTGCATATTGATTTTCAAGCCTACCTTTCTACTTTTCCTGTCTATTTCATCAATCATTATATGCATTTCATCCCCCGAGTTGCTTAGCAAGGCAATGTCATCAGAAAATCGCAAGATTACTGAGGTATTCTCCATCTACCCTTATTCCTAACTGCTCCCATTCCAAGTCTCTGAATAACTCCTCTAAGCAAGCTATGAATAGTACTAGGGAGATTGTGTCTCCTTGCCTAACACCTTTCTTTATGGGAATTTTGTTACTTTTTTATGCAGAACTATGGTTGCTGTGCAGCCACTATATATATATACATCTTCCAGCACTTTCACGTATGGCTGTCTACCCCCTGATTTCGCAATGCCTGCATCACCGCCGATGTTTCAACTGAGTCAAATTCTTTTTCGTAATCAAAGAATGCTATGTATAAAGGCTGCTTATATTCCGAGCACTTTTCTATCACCTGATTGATGGTATGGATATGCTCGATAGTAGAGTACGGTTTCCGAAAACCTGCTTGATCCTTTGCTTGATTGCAATCTAAGCTTGCCCTGATTCTATTAGCGATTACCTTAGTGAATACCTTATACGTAACAGACAGTAACCTGATTGGTCTGTAATTTTTAAGGTCCTTAGAGTCCCCTTTCTTATGAATGAGGATAATTCTTGCATTCTTCCATGGTTCCGGTACCGTCGATGACACCAGGCACTGTGTATACAGGGTGGCCAGTTTCTCTAGCACGATATCCCCCCCCCCCCCCCCCCGTCCTTTAGGAAATCTGTAGTTATCTGACCCTCTCCAGCTGATTTCCCCATTTTCATAGTTTCTAATGCTTTTTTGACCTCGTCCTTCGTCACTGGTGGAACGTCTGACTGTTTTTCCCTGCGGCCAATGTCGTTACGATCCTGACTACTTTGGCTGCTGTAGAGATCTGTATAGAACTCCTCGGCTACTTTGACTATCTTGTCCATATTCGTGATGACGTTGCCCGCCTTGTCACTTATCGCATACATCTTCTTTTCGCCTATGCCCAATTTCTTCTTTACCGCTTTAAGGCTTCCCCACTTCTTTAAACACTTAAAGGTAGTTTAAACACGTACGTGTTTAAACTGCCTTTAAACACGTATGAATATAACTAACCATGACTAAACATGACATCAACGTTGAATAACTTCACTAAGCTGTGTCTCTCTGTGATTATGACTAATCATACTATGATTGATTAATCCTAAAACATGTGGTTTTGTTAGTCATAGACATGGTTACTCATTCTATAGTCACAATCATGGTTAGTCAAAGCCACTGCTAGTGTAATGCTTTTCCGATCGCCCCAATGTGTGAAGCATATGAAAGGCTTACGCCATAAAACTATGTATTTGCTATCAGTGTACCGAGCCAGAAAGCGCAGGAAGATTACATATCTTACCGGCAAATTGTTTGAACTGATATCAGATGGCCCCACTTAGGTGGTGCAGTGGTTAGCGCGCTCGAGTGTTGTGCCCAAGGATGCGGCACCTTATCCTTGCCGCGGCGCTTTTTATTGATGGAGACGAAACGCAAGGCACCCGTCCGTGTACGTTAATGAACGAAGGCTGGTGAAATATCTGCAGCCCTCCAATTCGGTGTTTCTCATAGCTTGCGGCGCTTTGGGACGGAAGGCAATCGTTTTGTGAGTACCGCTACACTTCCTATTTCATGTTCACCTGAGGTGGCGTTCAGAATAACTGAGAGTAGGGTGACGTTCAGAATTATTGTGTGTAGCTTTGCAAGGGGTAGAATTGATTGCACAATTTATTGCTCGAATTACTGGTGTCTTCAGACATGTTTTGCGCCTTCTTCAATTGCTTTCATTACCAGCTAAACGCCTTTTTCTGGGGCTCAATCTTTTTCTCGAAACACGAACCGGTTCGGTATGAGTGCTGCACGGTGCAATTTAAAGCAAACTGTAACAGTATGTAGGTTTAGAAGAATTGTCATATGTTCTCATTTTGGTCTGCAGCCGTGCTGTATAATACCTATGAATTAATGGTAAACGCAGCCGGGGCATCTTCCTACATTGAGCATATGGAAAGCGTAAATTGGCCGCCAAATGAAGGTGGCAGTTTTTCTACGGGAGAATTCAACTCATAGCGAAGGAGCTATGACAAATTAAAACATTTCAAAAACTGGCTGTATGCACCAAAAAGCTAACACTTGTATGTTGCTTCTTCAAAAGTAAAGGCTAGCTTCAGCCGGCCGTTGAAAGAACACATAAGCCACACCTGACGTAAAGGCAGAAAACGAAGGACTGTCAGGCGCAGCCCCCGCTCCGCGGAAGACGACGCGCTGTTGAGGGTTCAGTCCTGAGTCCCTGAATGAGAACGGGTTGCCTCCTTCGGGTCACGTTCGGAGAACGTTGCGAGCGGTATAGCACGCCAGGAAGCGCCGCTGCTTGCTACTATGTCGGAGCTATGAAGGTATGGAGGTATGGCATTGTGGAGGTATGGCAGGAGAAAAACCACTACGAGTCGTAACGGACCGGGCAGGTGACCTTGTCGGGCTGCCGTAATGAGCCTTCAAGAATGTCCTGGTTGATTAGCGTCAAAAATACACAGTTTCCACGAGATTGATGAACAGCGAAATAGAAGCTGATATTGCTGGACAGAGACCATGACCATTGTTCGGCGGTGACGACTAGTTGGTAAAGTGTGGCACATGGGTAACGTCGGGAGCACCCGGGTCAAGGAAACTGTAAAACGTGGGAACGGATCAGTTCGAATGCAGGTGTTTTCTCTTGTCTCGAGTAGCAGAAACAGTTTTCTACTGGAATGGGTAAACTGCCTGGCGGAGCCTACAACATGGTGGGCCAATTGAGTGGCGATTACTGCTATGAACATTTTTACGTTGCAGTGAAATCGCTTTTTGTTTGTTTGGCACTTTAGGAGAGGGTTGCATACCTGGAAAACGCGCTTCACATATTTTAAACAAATCATGTTGCATTTTTGCAGTGATTGGACGTAGCAGGGTTTGGGAACAATTTATGAATAGCTAAAACCGAGCCTCAGAGTCCAAGCAAGTATTCTGGACTAGGTTTAGATTCTCAGCACCTGGGAACAGGAGACCTGGTTAGCAGATCCAACTTGCAGCTCTTTTGCAAATTTTCAAACGGTGCAATTCTTGTGTTCACTCTGCGCTGACTGCGAGCGCGGGCTTCCAGAAGGGGAAACAATGTCTAACGTGTATGCACTGGACTTGCTTAGATCGCTGCCGCTGTGTTGTCCACCCTGTGGCCCTTTGGATTACTGTGTTCCTCGGTGGCATTTTTCGAGCCTTCACCCCGTGACACCTTGTGCAGGTTCTGGGTAACTCAACCCACGCTCAACACCGCCAACCAACAGGGAGTGCCGCCCTCAAGGACCTCTTACCATCGTAGTTACGGCTGCCCATCACTGCAGCCTACAGCTTCGAGATCTTGAGCCAGAATTCGCGCATCTACAACTTCATACTACTGAGAGGATGCCACCGTCTTCACCAGCACGACCTTCGGTGACCACGCATCACCCATCATGGTGACCCATCATGATACTTCTGCGCCGTCTTTCGTGTTGCAGCAGACGCAGGCAATACCAACTTCCATGACTGTCGAGGCAATTATTCGGGAGACTGGCTAGATACATTTGAACGGTTAACCAAGTACAATCGCTGGGCCGACGACCAGACTCTGCAGCGTATTTTTTCGCGGGACGGTGCAGCTCGCACATGGTTTGAAATTAATGAAACTACTCTCACAACGTGCAGTTCCTTCGAAGCCCAGTTCCTGAGAGCTTTCACAACCGTTCTCCGCAATGAAGGCGCCGAGCTGCTTGTATAGGCGAGAGCTCAGCTTTCTAACAAGAATGTCGTCGTTTACATCGAGGGTATGACGAGGTTATACGTGAAGAGGCTTCAAAGACGTGAGAAGGCTACTCCCAAGAGCATCGCAGAATTTGTCTCCGAGTCCATACAATCGAAAAGACGCTGGAGATGCGATTTAAGCACTACGAGCAGCCGTTATGGCTGCCGCCATAGTCGACACTGGCAGTACTGACGTGCCTCTGAGAGCATACGGGCCATTGTACGCAAGGAGCTTCAAAAACGTTTTGACCGACGCACCGCCACAAGTATCCTGCCTTTCGCAGGTGGTTCGGGAAGAGGTCACCCAGGTTCTCACTCTACCCGACCCACTCCAACCAACACCGTCACCAGGCCATGACCTGCCCTGCAATTGCTCTTCGTGCCTGTCCACTTCTAAGTCAGAACCAAGAGGCCCTTGTATACACCCGTCCAGCAACTCCTGCTTGACCTCCTCAGGTGCGTCCACGCTAAAGTAACGTCTGACGCTCTCGCTATCATGGCCCACTGTGCTACCACCGCGGTGAGACACGCCATCTGTCCCGCAAAAAATTCCTATTACCGACTAATCAGTCAGCCAGTATTTAGTGCCGACGCAAGAAAACTTCAGCGTAATGATGGGCCCCATGTCATCCACGCCTATTTGACTTGTCCTTCTGGGATGTCCTACAACGTCACTGCATTATCGACGCCGATCGCAATACACAGTGCTTGAGAGCGACCAACAGCACTGTATTTTTGGGATGATCACGTCACCATTCCGCCCCGTTTCAGTGTGATAACTTCTGTCATCGCGAATACAACGCGAAAGTTGAGCATGTCGTGAAGAGAAACGGATGGTGCTTCTCGAACAGAGCCTTGCTGACGTCAGGCGAGTTTTTCGCCTCGAGGATGGCAAAGTCGATAACCTAGTGACGGAGTTTGGTGGTGAGCATCAACATCTAAGCGTTGGGACTTAAATCGCTTATAATATTTGTGGTATCACACACATTCAAAACGCCTCTAGTCTTGCACGGTATCATCGACCGATATGGAGAGGCCTTTCACCAATTTAGAGTTCGATTTCAACCCTGTGCTTTCTCAACCGCATCACTACTAAGTGAAATACCTCCTCCAGCGCTATCGGGCGACCTTTTCTAATTCCTCATGTGTTGGCAGAGTCGATCTCGCCAAACACCGTATTATTAATAATGATACCGTGCCCTCTTTGACAGTCACCTTACCGTGTGTCTCCGACTGAACACGCTGCTATCACCCGTCATGTGAAAGAGATTATTCGTGACAATGTGATCCAGCCTTCGCGGTGTCCGTGGGCTGCTTATGTCGTTCATGTAAAGAAGCGTGGTACGCTGAGGGTTTGCATGGATTACCACCGTCTGAAGAAAATTACCTAAACGTCGACCCCTGCCACAAATCGACGAATATAATACCCCATTCCTAGGGCATTTGAGGTATTGATAATAAATAAATAATAAATAAATGTATTTGATCGCCTATGCTTCGTGAAATTTTTCTCTTCGATGGACCGGAAATCAGGATACTAGCTGGAAGCGACCGAGAGGAAACATCATTTATTACTGCGGATGAGCTACGAGTTCAAGCTATGACATTTGGCCTGTGCTATGCGTTGGCAAACTTTGAATTGCTTATGGACAGAGTACTTGCAGATTTCAAGTGGCAGACATATCTCGTTTACCTTGATGCTTCGCCCCAATATTTTAGGAACACCTTCAGCGCCTCAAAGCAGTTTTCCATGACATAAAATCCTCGGGGACCGAAAAGTGCCAATTTGCTTACACCGAGGACAAATTCCTTAGGCATGTGATGCGCCACGCTGGTGTCCTGCCAGATACCAAGAAAATGACAGCTATTGCCAATTTCTGTCCTCCCCACTACTAGAAAGCCGTTCGATACTTTCTTGGCCTAAGTGCTTACTACCGGCGCTTCGTCAGATTTCGGTCGACTAGTCGAGCCCTGGTCGCGTCAGACTAAACCAGATCCGCCTTTCACATGGGATACACCGCCAGTTCAAATATTCCCAGAACTTTAACGCCAGCTACGAGCGCCTCCTATTCTGGCTACCTTCGTCGAGAAAGCCGACACGGGGCTTCGCACCGATGTAAGCAACGGAGGCTTGGGCGCCGTCCAAGTCCAAATGAGAGTGGCCGGTAACGTGCCGTCGCTTATGCTAGTCATCTGTCTAAAGCTGAAGCGGACTATTCTGCCACAGAAGAACAGTTTCTAGCCATTTCATGGGCAACGTCGAATTTCCGGTCATATTCTAATGGAAATCTTTCAGTGGTTAGTGACCACCATGAACCAGGTTGGTTCGCCAACTTCAGGAACCCTGCTATTAAGATGAAGTCTTCGATTAGAAAAATTCGAGATAACAGTCACATACAAGTCGGGTCACTAGCACTTGGATGCTGATTGCCTCTCGCGTGCCCTATCCTCCAGCGATGACATTCCTGTTGACGCCATACTCCTAAATGCCATCAGTGCAGAGTGCTTCGCTGAGCGACAATCTGCAAACTCCGAACTTCATTACATCATGGAATATCCTAATGGTGCATGTATAACTGCCCTGAGATCGTTCAAGCGTGTTCTATCATATTTATGTGTGCTTGACACTGTTCTGGTGAAGAAAAGATTTTTCCGCCTGCCATATGCCTTAGCCTAATTACTGTAACCTTTAGACTCCGCATATAAATGTGACACGCCTGCCATGACGAGCCAACTTCAGGACATTTGGGAGTAGCTCGAACACTGGCACGAATCCAGGAAATATACTACTGGCCTCATCTTAAAGCGGATATTTCACGCAATGTCAAAATGTGTCGCGGCTGCGAGCATCGCAAGGTGCCACCGACAAAACCCACTGCTTTCTTGAAGACAATCCACCTGTCATATAGCCCTTTCAGCAGATTGGCTGGTGCCATTCCCACATTCGCACACTGGTAACAGGTCGTTAACGTGCTACGGATTACCTTACATTATACGCAAGAACCTCCTATCTACCTGCCGGTACAGCCCCAGAGGCTGCAAACTTTTTCCATACATTAAATTTTTTTCCTTTATCGCGCACCGAAAATTCTTATCACCGACAGGGGCACCGAACTCACAGCACAGTTTGCTTTACACTCATACTGAACACAATAAGACGACACTATACCATCCTCAAACTATTTGCTTGGCCGAACGGCTGAACAAAACAATCGCTTACATGCTCTCAATGTACCTCTACGTGGACCACAACAGATGGGATAATGTGCTACCGGGCGCCACCTTCACATACAATACGGCGGTACAGAAAACAGCGAACATGTCATCTTTTCGTCTAGTGGACGACCGCAAGTTGAAGACGCTGCTTAATACCAAGTTGCCACGTCTGGAAGGCGAATACCAACATGCTGATATTAGCACCTTTATGCCCCTTGCCAAAAGGCCCCTCAGCTGGCCCAAGTGCGGATCCAAGCACTAAGGCCGAAATGCCCAACGGTACCACCTACGACGCTGTGATGCTTGGTACACAACTGGGGCCGTGTGTGGCCGTAGTTCCCTATAAGCCATCGAGGCCTCCACTAGAAACTCCTGGGCCATACTTTGGGCCATGTAGAGGGCTAATATAAGTTGGGAACCTAACCTACGGGGCATATGGGTTTCAAAAATCTCGATGCTCCGCTCTTCCTGAGGTGGTCCACATAGTCCGCTTCAAGCCATATTGCGACAGAAAGTGTTGATTGACCCTTTATGTGCGCCGAGCGACTGACCTTAGTGCCCTCATCTACACTCAAGCATACTATTTGAGCATGGTATCCAGCATCAGAGCGACGCTTTTACTACTCGGGGGCCAGTGACACCGTGCTATCCTTGTCTTCGCTCTGCGCTGATCTCAAGCGCGGGACAAAATGAGAAAGGAGGATACTGAATATCTAACGTTGAGGCGCTGCGCCTGCCTAGTCCGCTGCCGCTCTGTGTTCTTCCCTGTGGCCGTGTGGATCAATGCGGTGATCGGTAATTTTTGCTGAGGCTTCTTTTTATATAATATCTCCAGTTTCTCATCGCACTCACCATGTTGCTTTATCGTCTTTGACGAGGCATATCTGGCGCAAGCAACTTCCGCGGCACGTTCACCGTCTCTGACGCCACACCCCAGGTGCAAATGCATCAAGAACCGAGTCACAACGTGCGGTCCATCCCTGGCGCAGTCTGACAGGATGTCTCTACAGGCCACGTAGTAAACAAGGAAAGCAACAGAAGTATAAACGCAAGATTATATGCAGCAGCCAAACCATCGACTACCGAGAAGGACGAGGTGCAGGCCGCGAGAAGCAGCAGCAAAGACCAGGACAGTGGTAACAGAACGGATGACAGATGCGGGACTCCAGCCGTTTAGGAAAAGTACTGAGTCTAGGAAGAGACGTCTTTCAGTCAGCGGCGGGTCTACGTAAGCAGGCAGCAATATATCCAGGGCCCGAGATTAGCGGTAGCGGTTCGCAGGCTGCATTGAAGGTGGCGGCGGACATCGACACTAGAGAGTGTTCCACGGGAATCAGCACATCGAAACTTTGCATTTCCTGAGTCCAATTGCTCGTTTCCCTGTGTTCGAGCCGGCAGGGCTGTTTTCAGGTAGCGTGGGTTCGCAAGGATAAATTTGGAGTTCAAAACTAGGTGGAGCACAGGAACCTGGAATCGATAGAAGATTAACTTTGAAAGCAGCACAGGCACGTTTAAGGGCGCTACAAGAAGAATTGCAAAAGCTAAATAGCGGGAACGCGGCAGTTATCGGCAGCAGCATGCTCAATTTGGACCGCTCCATTTAAAATACCACAGTGGAGCGCAAGGAACTCGATCGGAGGTTTGCTACATGAAGGCGACGGATGAGCGCAGTGGGGAAGAAACGTCCACTGTTCGAGATCAGTGATTTCTTCATTCATCACGTTATGTAAGGGCCTCCTTTTCTCCCAAGTAAATTCCGTCTACTGCTCTTCAGAGCGATGTATACCGCAAAATAGATAAAGGTTGGTTACATAATTTTAATCAATTAGAGAAAATGTGCCGTTTCTAAACTTTCTCATGTTAGTACATCCTTTTTGAACATCAGAGCATTTTCCAAATTCTACTTGCTGTCGCAGCATTGCATGCGTGAAAAATAGCCACGAAATATTTTTGTACTACTTTTCTCTTAACGTAGCTTGCATTTCTATATGGGCCGCCCTCCCCTAAGTATGAAGGCGAAAGCCTTATAGGCGCATTACGGGAAAATCCGCTTGGCCTTTTTGTCAACACTCGATGATTAGCGCTGCATGAAGCTTCGATTGGTACGAAGGCTTGCACGGTAGATTTTCCAGTGGCAGCAACCTTCCCAATCGCCTATGGTGCACCATTATCTTGTGCAGCATCTATAATTGAACGGCATGTCACACAAAGTTTTTATATGCGCTCCAAAATCGAGCGGCAAATCATTCTTCATTCAGCCTACTCAGTGGTGTCATCATATCGCTTTCCATTTAGTACACATCTGCTAGTCACGAACGAGCCCAGTTTACGATAATGTTTGAAAACGAGAACATATCCACGGACGCCTTAGTCATCTTATGCCTTAATTATCTCACCTTACTGTGTGTCCTTAGCATAGCGGACATTTCAATGGATGAGGAAAGAACATTGTGCTGACAAAGTATGAGACTGCTCGAATAGGGAGCCGTCAGTGAAGGTGAGAGGCTACAAAGGGTCCCCGTGCTGGCGGTAACTTTGTGCTGTGCTCATTAAGAAGAGTGGGAAGCGAGTTTTTGGCATTGCATAGCACGAGCGAGCTATTTCATTTATGCATGTAGATTGCACTAAGTGTATCTGCTGATGCTTTGTTTCGACTAGAAGAATCTCCGTAAAAGAGGTTGTACATTACAAACGAAAACCAAAGACTTGAGTGAGCCGGCAATAACCATAGTTTACTACGGGGAAGTATAAAACAATTTCTCACTTGCAAATCTTGTGCATGTCTTCAGGCCCAGGGCTACGTCGGAAGTAATGTTTAAAAGTTAATACTTCCACGCGACGCTGAAGAGGCGACAAAGTAGGAAACATAAAAAAGAAGCTTTCTTTTTTTTTTCAAAATTACGTATTACAGCTGTCATTTTGTCACAATCGCCGGTAGAATTTGCAATGTATATGCCGCTACACCTTGGCTAATCTGCCATGTGGGTGTATGCTATGTTTCAAAAGGTCATGAAGAAAAAGAAGGCGCTCACATACCTCGCTCTAAGGCACTAACCTCAGGTTAATTCAAGACTATAAATAAACCTCTAACAGTCAAGCGGAAACTGCCCGGTAGATAACCACGGAACGTTCTAGACCTCGCTGGAGCCAAAGTCTGTTGCACTCCCACCTTTTCCCGTCACAGTGATCCACGAAGACGACGCCCGGCAGCCAGAGCCAGCGGCTGGCGCTTGGTAGCCCTACGGCGAAGAGAGGCCCATTTCTTCTGGGAAGGCTGGGGAAGACCTTGATTAGTGGCCATCGGTTGAGCAGGTACATTCGTTGGAAGTAATATTGTGTTTGATTGGCAACGCGCGAGATAGTTTGAGAAATATAAAGCGTCGTTCACGAGCTGGGATCGCTTCGAGGAAGATATTTCAAACATTCTCCACAGCAAAGCAAAAATGCCTACCTTCCAGCGAGCTCGAGTGCGCAATTTATCAGGTCGAAGTGCACTGAGAAGGTGCTGAAGCACTGCAAAGCTGTAAATCATCCCATGTCCGAAGAAGACGGATTCGGATATTTCATGAATGGCATCGCGAATGGCGTATATACTTTTCTGATTGCCGAAGAAAAATTAGACTCCAATGTTAACATTCAGGCTACATTGGATTTTGATGTGCCTAGAAATATTCTCTACATGAATAGACTAATCGTCTTCTATGTACCCTCCAGCATCAAGATGTGGACCGCAGTGAAGTTCCGTAGGAACGCTATTCACCGAAGCTCTCCTCTCGTTGAGTTCTGCTGTTCACACTACTCAATGTGTATGCCGGAACCTCTGCTACGACAGTTGTCTACTTATCAGTTCCGATTAGAACGTCTCATGCCTTCCGCAACTACACTAGTATCTAGAGAGAGCGAGAGAAGTTTAACTGCGAAAACTCGTCAGACAGTTCTTATGGTTGGGTCCTCCTTCGAAAATTCCCACGGCGTTTGCTGCCCGAAAGGCGCATTCAACACGCCAACACTGGCCTTCCTAAATTCCAGCTGGGCAGCGCAGCCTCCTACTGCTGCGGCGTGGCGTTGTGGATTATGGTGATGGTCGCTGTACACTCTCTTCGAGGATTATTGTCTTGAGCGCACTCAACATTTTCCAGCCCGTACCAGCTGGAATATGCTTGGAAAACCCTTCAAGGTTCTGCCGCCGTCGGAGCTATATTCCATGCTACAAGCCCCAATAGGCCAAATCTCGGCCTTGCGTTAGTGCGGAAGTCCATGACAGAATTGTTTCATGTCTTTCATGAGCCTACCGCAGCTCCGAATGGAATTTTCAGCTTCTGACCAGCACCTGACACCCTCTGCGGGCTCACTAGCTCCCGACGTGCGCCATCTCCACGTCATCCTACCTCGCCACTAGGAAACTAAAGGGCGCGGAGGAGGGATGTTCGGTCGCGACTCCATCGAGGTTGCCAATTCATCTACCGGTCGTTGTCTTAACGAATCACCTGGCAGGGTTATTGACAGCAGTTGCATTATGTCCTTAGTGGACACTGGTGCTACATTGTCCATAGTGGGTAGATGTTAAGGCCTACCTCGCTCATAAAGCTGTTCAATTCGGACAGTGATGTCTTAATTCATGAAATTGGGGAGAAGCACATGATTCACTTCGCATTTGTTCTTCAAATGTGCCGAACGCTGACAGCGTGTCCTGAATTGAAGTGATGAAGTTCGCTCACTTTGAGTACGTACATTATCCGGCGTGTTGAACATTTGCAACAGCACGCTGCTACTCTCGACTTCGGCCGTGTTGGGATAATATCATTGAATCGCTATTAGTCTTTGGCCATCCCTCAATCAAAAGTGATCGCGAGGTCCTTGAACTTCCAGCGATATCTGCCTTCTTGGTCCCAGCTGAGCCCTCGGGAGCAGAAGGCCAATCCTTGCGACGCTGTGGTGGAACCCGCATCTTATTTTCGGTGCAGTGAAAAGTGCTCTGGCTCACTGCAGCGCGGTTAGAATGAACGATGACCATGCCAAGCTTTATACTGCTAAACGTTCCAGCAAACCTTCCGTATTGACACACAATTTGAAACTCGACAGCTTTGAAGAATGCCTTTCTGGGCCAGCCGCCGCATTGAGTTAGCATTACGCGTCCAACTACACAACATGATTCACCGAGTCCCAATTCACGACTATAATAACGAAATCCCCGTCTAGGCTGCGATCGACAGCCGAGTATTAATGGATGATTTTTGAAGCATGTGGAGATGTTAGACATCGCTCGAGATCTACAGTAAACGTCAGGTTCTTCTTGTCTTTTTCTTCAAATCTTCCGCACCTCTCCAAGGTGCTCCTCGATTCGGCAGGCGACGTGCAGTTCGCACACAATGAGACGTAGGACGACGAACTTGCAGTAACGAAACGAAAGTTAACTTTATATAAGAAGAACACGAAGCACGGGGTACAGAAAACTTATTCACACGAGGCAGTGAGACATCACACTTTACAAACGAGACTGCGCGAGAGACTAGCTGCAAACTGAGCGCATCGCTCGTTTTACGACTTCTCAGTAGGGGCCTGCCTGCTATGCTGTCTTCGTCGTTGACTAGACTCAGCTCAAGAACCAGAACCGTCGATGGTCGCGGCGCGCTCTTAAATAGCCAGCACAGAAGCTTCTAGGCGCGGAGGAGGAACGGAAAACAGCTTAGCGCTGCCAAAGCTATGCCTCCCCCCCTTGGCCCTCTGGAGAGGTCTCGAATTTACTCGAACATAGCACGCGCGGCCCTCCCGCGCGAAGCGAGGAGGGGGGCCGGGACCGTGCGGGGGAATGCAGGTGTGACTCCGCCCATGACGACGAGGGCAAGGAGGCGCAGCGCGGTGGCCGAGATTGCGTAATCGGTCGCGTCGCGTTCTCGAAGCTTGTAGAACATTCCATCGCCATTTTCTGCGGCGCGCGCGCCGAAGCATTGAAGAAAGGGCCACCGCGGCCTTACATCAACTGCTACCAATTCGGCCTTCTCGGGTCTCGGGTACCGGGTCTTCACACACGAACAGACAGATGGCATGCCCTGTATCTCCCTCCGACGTAGGATAATTCCTGAACAGGTTCTTCACATGCTGCAACAAGGAAATATTCAGCAATTATCGAACCTCTGTGTCCCTTTGCTATCCCCCAGTTTTCTGGCTCCGCCTACCAACTCATACCTCCTAGAAAAAGATATGCTTTAAAAATACACTCCTCAATGGGATTGAGTGCATCGACAGATAAGGTTTATCAATCAATCAATCAATCATTTTTATTTCAATAAATATAGAAATTGCAAAAAAATGTTAGGCCAATAGCCGAAGCTAGTTTAGGCCCGTACATACATACATACATACATACATACATACATACATACATACATACATACATACATACATACATACATACATACATACATATACACAGCAGTGGAGACACGCTAAAGGACATTTAACAAATGTTTTCAGGCTTATACACAAGCAAACGTAACAATCAATGAGCACATAACAGCAAAGAAATGAAAAGCAGGCATGCAAATACACAAATTTATTTTAGGCGACTTGCATAATTGAGAGATCTCAGAATGCAGTTCCCCATGTGAAGAAAATGAATGCAACCAAGACATACACATTTGGTAGCGCCAGAAATGTAAGCATTTCTTATCTCTTTTATGTAGTGTTATAATAATATAATTCTGTCAAAATAAAATCTTTTGATGGAAAATAAAAAGATATTTGCCATTTTAATTTCAAGTGGAATATTGTTCCATATTTTTACACCGACATATTGTATTATGCGCTGGCCGTAAAAGTTTTTTTGTGATAGGAAGGTTAAAGTTTATATTGCTTGCATTTCTGGTGTTCCTGTTGGGTGTAACAAATATTGTAATTGGTAAAGGGTGAGTATTCAGGAGAATGGCATTTACTACACAGCAAACTTTCATTTCCGACGCAAGAGTAAAAGGGAGTATATGTAGCTCTGAGAACAATAAAGGTGTAGATGAATGCCAGTGCGAGAAGGTCATTATGCGTATGGCTCTTTTTTGAAGACGAATGATGGGATCTAAGTATGTCTTAAATGTGAATGCCCAAGACTCGCTGCAATAGATAAGGTGAGAATGAAATATGGCAAAGTAAACCATTTTTAATATACGGGTACAGAAATATAATCGTGTTCGAAAAAGAATATAACAAGCTGAAGCAAGTTTCGAGCGCAGATTTGTAATGTGTTCTTTAAAGTTCAACTGGTTGTCAATTGTAATACCTAAATATTTTATTGATTCTGTCTCGGCCAAGGCTGCTCCATCAATTAAAATATTGACGCTAGAAGAATTAAAGAACTTATTTCTGGGACGAAATATAACAAATTTTGTTTTTGATTTATTTAGCGTGAGTTTATTGCAGTTAAACCATTCGTTTATTCGACATGCTTCAGAATTAATTACTGCTTCCAATTCTAAAAGTAACTTGCCTGAAAATATTACTGCTGTGTCATCAGCGTATATAACAGCCTTAGATGAAGATAAAATCTGAGGGAAATCAATAATATATAGAGAGAACAAAATAGGGCCTAGTACAGAACCCTGGGGAACGCCTGTTTCAACTGTTTGAAGGGGGGAGGAAAAACCATCAAGATAAACGTATTGCTTCCTGTTTGAGAGATAACTAGCAAAAAAGTCAAGTGTAGACCCGAGGAATCCGTAGTGTTCAAGCTTTTTCAACAGAATAGAGTAACTAACAGTATCGAAAGCTTTTTTTAAATCAAGAAACAATACAACCGGAATTTCATTATTGTGTAAAGATGTATATATAGACTGTGTAAGTTCGAGAACCGCTGTGGATGTAGATCTATTAGATCGGAAGCCATGCTGACATAGAGAAACAATATTATTTTCTTTCAAATAATGGCGTACTTGTAATGCTATAGCTTTTTCAAATATAGTATTTATTACACTAAGCACCGATATTGGACGATAGCTGCTTGGATCATTGTTATCATCGTTTTTATATACAGGGATGACTTTTGCTATTTTCAGTATGTCGGGATAAATACTTTTCTCTATTCAGTGATTGAATATATGGAGCAAAAGGGGTGCAACAATCTCAACATTATCTTTCACAACTTTCACTGGTATCCCGTGTGGCCCTGTAGCTTTGGCGCTACTCAAGCTTCCAATTATTTCAGTAATTGTATCAAGTGTTAGTGCAGTTAATGTAAAGGTACTATTGGCAGGTCCCGAATGCAACATCCATGGAGCAAGTGGTATATGTGGTGCCAGCTGTGGGCCTATGCTGGTAAATTATGCATTAAATCTCAATGCTGTGTCGTTATTCACTACATCGGGATAAACGTACTTTGTAGGAGGCTTGCCAATTACATCATTTAGAACATTCCATATTCGTTTAGTGTTCCCATTAGCTCGTTCAATAAGCGACGTGTTATATTCTTTTTTCCTCCTTCTTATCATGGACAGCACTGAGTTTCGAGCAATGCGAAATTGCTGCAAATAATACACATTCTCTTTCTGCTTCTTCCACTTACTGTACCAAGTATCCTTTTCTTTTATTGCTTTCAGTATCGTCTCGGTCATCCAAGGATTAAGAGGCCTGTCGTATTTTCTTTGATAAGAAATTGTGCATTCAGATATTGTAGTATTCAATACATTTACAAAATTTGCACACTCTGAGTGCACATCAGCATCAAATATACTCTCTGGATTCAGTAGCTGCAGTTTTCTTTTTAGCAAAACGTTATTAAGTCGGGTGGTCTTGGAACGCAAGTGATTAGTACGTTGTTGTACCCTATGATAAAGTGCAAATACTGGAGAATGGTCAGTAATCATTGTATCATATACACCTGATGTAATATTTTCGATATAGCATAAAATATGATCTAATATTGTAGCAGTTGTAGATGTTATCCTGGTGGGTTCCAGTATTGTGTTTTTGAAGTTAAAGGAGTCTAGTAAGTGCAAATAAATTTATTATGTGCTTCATTATTAACATTAATATTAAAGTCACCTGTTATTATCACCGGACAATTGTTACTATTACCTAAGGACGTAAACACGCTTTCCATTTCGTCGAAAAATATCGGCAAACTATAACTTGGTGGTCTATAGACCACTCCAATTGTTACATTTGAATGTAATTTAATGAAAAGATACTCAATAGTAGAATTATTACCAACTAATTCTGTAATGATTTTAAATTCAAGGTCAGATTTTATCAGCAGTGCAACACCCCCTCCTCGAGAAGAGGGTGTCCCTAGAGCTAGTAATGAAGTTATATCCTGGGACAGAAAAATGTTCGTTTTTACGTAACCATGTTTCCGAGAGGGCAATGAATTCGAACTTAAAACTGTGTCGAGATAAAAATACTGAAAACAGATCCCAGTTTTTGTGGACGCTGCGGATGTTGCAGTGAACAAGAGAAAGACATGGTCTCATGTTAAATTCGTCATTTACTTGACTTATCGAAAAGCTCATTACGGTAGAGAACGGTACCGAACATTAAATATTCACTTAGTTAACCTTAGTCAGGTCTTCCTCGCATGTTACGTGGAGCACCTTAGACTTCTCAGCCTTCCTCATCAATATCTTGCCCTGCGACACCCAGGCGAATTGCCAGTTCTTCTCACGTTTTGTCTTGATTGCTTTGCCGAGCAAGAGTTTATATTCGGGGCACAGATGCTCATTTATATAAACTGGATCATCCGTCTCGAATCCCAAGATAGCAGTTGTCAGCCTCTGTTTCTTAGCTTTGAGAATAATGCGATCACGAACTTCCCTTGACATGAATCGCACGATTATGTTTGCCTGGTTTGTCTGTTTAGTCGGCACTCGGTGTATGATATCAATGTCTTCAGTTTGAAGTTTTTCCTCAAGGGTTTCGGCTCTCTTTAGCATCATAGTGCGCAGCGATTCATTTGGCACTGGTGGAACGCCTTTTATCTCAAGATTGTTCCTTCGGCTGTACTGCTTCAAATCTATTAGCTCTTTCCTCACTTCTTTTAGTTCTTTGCGCAGCTCTTGGGCCTCCTCTTTGCATTCCGCCTGCTCTTTCTTGATTGTATTTATTTCCTGACAGACACTCTGTACATCGTCTTTAAAATTTCGAAAGCTGCATTCATGAAATCCATGGATTGTTTCACTTCTTGTATGTCAGAAAGCGAAGTTTTATGATCTAGTGCAACAGCTTTGATATCAGCTCTAATACAAGTCGTTACTGTTTCTAGTCGCGTAGTCATTTCGACTAAAGTTTTGGCAAGTTCTTTTATCGTTGTCGGCGGTTTTTCGGCCAATGCATCACCAAGGGCAGATAACAGATTCGTTCCCTCATCCATTTTACAGAGACAGATGCAGGGTAATCCAGGAGCTGTATATCAAAAATACATGAAGCAGCTAAACGCTGCACGTACCTGCGAAACCGTAGTAAAAGTTTTTAGGTCCTGTGCGCTGTGCCCAGCTGCCTGGATCACCCTGAACTGTGGCGCGGGGATGGTCGCGTCGCTCTTTTATTCTCTCGTTGAGTGCGCAGAATTCTGTCGTCCAGGGAAAATCTGCGCAGCACACGTGTTGAAGAAGTAGTCCTGCTCCGTCGCTTAGGTATCGTCTTCGATGTGCAGATATATCCTCAGACGAAAAGATTGGCCAGGTATCTGCGAAACCGTAGTAAAAGTTTTTAGGTCCTGTGCGCTGTGCCCAGCTGCCTGGATCACCCTGAACTGTGGCGCGGGGATGGTCGCGTCGCTCTTTTATCCTCTCGTTGACTGCGCAGAATTCTGTCGTCCAGGGAAAATCTGCGCAGCACACGTGTTGAAGAAGTGGTCCTGCTCCGTCGCTCAAGTATCGTCTTCGATGTGCAGATATATCCTCAGACGAAAAGATTGGTCAGGTATCTGCGAAACCGTAGTAAAAGTTTTTAGGTCCTGTGCGCTGTGCCCAGCTGCCTGGATCACCCTGAACTGGGTGATCCAGGCAGCTGGGCTTCTTTCACCTCAAGGCTCATACTGCGTCATTTCTCGATTTCTGCCCAACAGCCTGTATAAACTCGATACTGATGTCAGAAGCATTGATGTGGCGGCCGTAGTCATAAATGCCACGAAGGAAATCAACATTTTCTCGAATACGGAAGCCTACCGTCAACAAATCGGAACGCAAATACACCATTACAGCGCAATAGTCTCGACGATGCTTTCGGGACTGAACGGTTTCGTTCGTACCTTTACCTACATAATTAGCAGTTATCTCCGTCCGACTTTGGAAACGGCGCGATCTCTGGGAAGGGTTGGCCCGTTCGTCATTACGCCTTGTCTCAAAAAATTGATTGCCAAAACATGGAAGCCGAATCATCGTGGTCGCCCCTCAAAAATACTCGTGATGAAGACTACCTTGAGAGCTATCTTGCCGCCATTTGTTGTTTCCGGACCTTGCAACGTTTCGGACAGAACAACGCAGTCATCAGATCAATGTACCGCTTTCGGTAGAAGCTCGTGATTAGACCTTTGCGAAACGTTTCTGCATTTGCGACCGTTTGCTTTGCCGAACGAATTACTCGTCTAGCCCTCCGCACTTCCGCATTGTCGTTAGGGCTAAGCTTTTATTGATCTATTCCACAAGGAATGCATGATGACCTCCTGGCTGGGCACTTGCGGTTTACCAGATACCTTACCCACATTAGGGAACCTCTTTACTTGCCAAATATATGTCGCAGTAGTCAGCGTTACGTGACCTCCTGTGTGCAGTGATTGCAGTTCAAGTTTACAACAACGGCTAGCGGGCCGCTTGTGTCCGGTGACAACAATGAGCTCCCGTTTTCAGCAAGCTACTGCTGATCCCTTAGAACTGTTTCTCCTCTCACCCAAAGAAAATAGCTACGTTGTGATGTGGGTTAACCCCCCAAATGACAATAAATCTTCCACCATTCCTTCCCCCAACAAAGCTGAGATCCCTTTCTTCATAATGCTGTCATCTTCGTCATGACCTTCATGGGTCCTCGTTAGTTATTGTGGCTGCCAGTTTCCGGCAGATGTGGTGGACCTGCTCCTGCGCATTTATTCTTGCATTTACGTTAGTTAGCACAGCACCACCGCCAGGCTGATGGCGTCGTTGAACAATACCAACCGGACACAGACAACATTGCTTGCTGTATTCGACTCGTCATCAGAACTGGGACGACGTGTTTCTTTTCATTGTATATGTCTTTCACAGCTTGAGGCATGAAACAGCACCTTATAGCTCATTTTTCCTCCTGTATGCTTGTGCGCGTCATAGTTATCTAAAAACTAACTTGCTGTTCTCTACTGACACGAGCCTTGTTTCCAGCACCCTTTCGCCAACGCCCTCTGGCCTCGCAGGATAGCTCAAGAAGCACTACAACCACGGGCAGCAGGATGCCTGCTATCTACCCGATGACTTATTATGGCTGTAGACGATCCCCCGCAAGATCGGTTTGTCGCATAAGCTATTGCCGCACTACAGAGGTCGTTATTGTGCTTGATCAGGTCAACTACCTCAAGTTACGTGATATCTCGGTAATATTCACATGTATCCCTCCCTAAAACATTGCGCGGGTTCAACGCTGCTAAACCGAGTGTGGAGCAAACGCTTTGGCTGCGGGCGACCGAGCATTGCATCAAACGCAACCAGCGTTCAGTTGAGCGCATCAATTTTCACCGGCGTTTTAGGTGGTGGCGGTAAAAGCGTTTATTGCATCTAAATATGAGAAACACTTAAGCTACGGCTTTAAGGTTATGACGCGATAGCGTTGGCTACCAGCCCACATATAAAGCACCGCTTTAACCAAGACGTATGAACATGCATTAGTGGCCTGTAAGGGTGACGTGAATACCATGGTCCTGACAGGCTGATTCTGACATAGCCATCCCAAGTGAAACCTGAGACCCAAGTTGGCAGCTCCTGGCACGGTGCAACGCCGACGGCTTGAACACCTACAGTAATGTAGCTTTCGCTACAAAATACAAGTCATGCGTGTCACACGGGTAACAGTTTGCCACTGACATGCCCCGCCCAGGGGCATTCGTATTCGTGAGCGTCATTGAAGAGAGATTAATGAAATGGCGACAATACTGCGCGTTGTACAACCATCGGCGCGCAGTAGAACGTCTCTTCCAGTTAAACAGTGGAATCATCGGCGCTCACATTTCTCGCAGAAATGTCTCATTTTGCCGTTAGTATTTTTAATATCATTTTTTTGGGGTTACTTGATTCATTCGTTCAGAAGTTAGGTGTTCTCATCATATGCGGCGGCGGCGATGCAAAAGTGCAGCTGTTCCAGCGCTACCACCACAGGCGCCATCTTGTGCTATTTCCAGCAACTCTGGTACAGAACAACGATAGACGACTGAAGGTTGTTGCACGAGGTGGGGCCACCGATGTTAGCTTGGGATAGTAGTTTCTTCGGCTTCGCCGCCACCGCATACCTTAACAACATTTGGCCTTTTTAAAACTGAATCAAGCAAGTGCCCCAAACAAATTTAGTGTTAAAAATGCTTCGACAACATTCCGTTTGCGCGCGAAATTTCAGCTCCGAGGATATCGTGGTTTCGCTGGAAAAAGCGCATTCTACAACGTGCCTGTGCAACGCGCTGTAAAAGAAGAACGTTGTCATCTTCGCTTAACGCATCTGACACTGGTTCATTCAACTAGCACAAATAAACACTTACACATAATATCTTTTTGTGGTCGCTTAGTGAGAGCTCATGCGCCAATAAATATTGCTTCTTCATATTTGGTGAAGAAGGCCCTTTTAAACACAATTTCGGAGCGAAATGGTCTTCTCTCGTCTTCATTAAACCAGCAAAGGAGCCAGTTTTGAAGCGGTCATTAATTGGAGTTACTGTTTTTTTTTTGTTTGAATGTTACTGTACTGCACATTTTGCTGACCTCTGTGTTCGTAATTGTTGTCGAAAACGTGACGGCTGTACCTAAATGCCGCTTGCTGCTCTACCAAGGCTGCGAAACCATCTAGTATGATTACTCAATCAGGTGTCGAGCCTAAAGAAGTGCCTGATAACATTTTCTGTGAGGCTTTAGATGTCGTGCTAACAATATATGTAGCCAGACTGTGTCACCTATTTTCAACCCTCCTTTGTCAGGTAATGTCTGAGATTTCACCGGTCGTGCGTCATATTTCCTAAGACATGCGTTGCTGGAAACTAGATTCTCACCTTATTTATGCCAATTTGGTAGGTTCTCCGGACTTTTGACTTGATTGCCGGCAACAGTCACCGCATGACTATAGCCTACTGCCCGACCATTTAGCCGCGCTCAATGGTAAACGTTTTCGTGGAGGCGATGGACGTTTTATTTACGCGAAAAAATAAACATACACGTAAAGATACTCTTACTGATTTGCTGCCGCACTGAGACGCTCTAATCATAGGAACCATGCTTTTTATACGTTTACACTGAAAAATGCCAAAAAGGACGTGAACTTGAGGTACTTATGGTCTCCACCACTGAAGCTAAAATATTATCGATTTTCTAGAGTTTAAGACGTGGTGTTATTACAAATCTTTTCTTACTGCTTTCCCTGCAACGGTTACTCTTATATACGTTTTCATTTGTTTCTCAAACCGTTCCACCTGATCATTTCGTGAACTTACAGCGTTAAAAACTTGCGCGATTATGAAACCTTTCGTTGTCTCACTGGCCCTATGCCTTAGTTGCACTAAATAGGGAAAGATGAAGACATATGCCGTCCTCCTCCACTGCCATTCAAAGGAAGAGTCGACCGACTCACTTTTCAAAATTACCATTTGCGGCCCTGTTTGTTAGCTAGTAAATGTGAGCTTTCGGTACCTACGTGTAATGTGACTGAGCGCACGAGAACGACGATGGCCGAGCACAAAGACTCTCACAGCAGCGGTGCGCAGCGATTGTGTCAGCAGAGCTGCCACCAGAAATTGGAGAACCTTGTGGTATATCTTCGGGATGGTCTTGAAGCCTATAAAGGCTTAGTGTAAGAACTATGTTGCTGCTCGGCCAGTGCAAGATTTTTTGTTTTGTTCCTGACTATTGCCCTTTTCCCATAATTTTGCGCCACGTATGGAATGGGTGCTCAGACACGGATTATTTCCTAGTGGTGTCTAAAGCATTTAACCTAAAATTTGCTTGTTTGAATGTATAAATTCAGATGCATTTTATGAACGAAATGTTTAATTGATTGTCCCAATATATGAGAGGTGCAGCTTATACAGCCGGAAACACGGACAAAGACAACTTGCGAAGGTGTTTTCGGTCGGCGTTTACTAGTATCGATGAGAAAAGTTCTTGAAGTGCAACGTGCAGGCTCCGTGATTCTATTGGTTTCTCTTTAGAAAGTACAAGACGACTGTGAAGCATGTAGTGTAGGCCAAAATGAAACTCTGTCCTTGCATGATCATCTGTTTGTATGTAGCTGGATAGTTTAGTAAAGAACATGATCATGGGAATGCTTCCACCCCTGCCGTGACTGAACCCGAAGCCTTCATTCACTGCCGTGCCACCGTGACAGGGCTTTCAATGTAGCTTTCATTGTAGTGTGCTCTGCATTTTTTTTTCTTTGTTCTCATGACTGAGTTGCTTCATTTTTGAGCGATACCTTCTGCCCACACACCATTTACTTGATGCATATGTGATGTTTTGCACCAGTTTGTATACCTATGGAATTTTCTGCTTACGCTACATTCACTGTGAGCACTAAAACTCCCAATATTATGCATTCAATTTGTCAGCTTTACACTGTTTAGCATTAAGCAAATGCTTTCTATGCGTCCTAACAGTATATGCAGGCCTGTAGTCCTGAAAGGTTCACTAATGGAGACTACCCTATGCAAACATTGTACATAGCACTACTTGTGTCATGTTTCTGCACTGTTAAGTGCCATACTTTGTTTCCTGCTTCTGAAATGTGCCAAACATATGACAACTACTATGCAAGCCTGTAATCATTAAGCAACTATTATTTTGTGCCATGCCTCTGAGTCGCAGTTTTATGCACAATACTTTCATTTCTTGTTTATAAAGTGTGTTAGACCTGCGATGAGTACTGTGCCAGCTTACAGGCTCTAAAACATTATTCGTGTGTGTCTTCTCAGCGTAGCACAATTGTCCAGCACGTGCAAATAACTGCCTGTGCTATTGCAGGCAGTTGGTTTCGCTGCTGCATATTCAAGCGTGTGAAACGCTGCAGGAAAATAAAGGGGCACAATGGATACACGTGCTTCTAAAAAACTTCTGTGAGACTTTCCCATTCCGATAGGCATCACAATTGCTGCCTCGTTGTGAAACACTTTAATTATGTACTCAAACACATGCGCACACACAAACACCAACATGCACGGTTGCAAGCAGCAGTGAATGGGGGGGGGGGGGGGTACGAAGAAAAATTTGACTTGACAGATGAGGTTCGAGAACGCATGGTTCGAGAGGATTCATCTTTATCACAACAGGTTTCTGGCACAGACATGAAACGAGAAGGCGCTGCACTTGGCTGCCTGTGATGAGTTGGTCAGCTACGTGGGGTATATCACAGCCGATAGTTGTGCTGGGATTGATGCCACAGCTGTTGCAGCACCATGGGCAGCTGTACCAGCCAGCTGTGGTGGCAGGTTCTGTAGAACAGGCTAACATGATTCTGCATGGCTTTTCCCTAGAGGTATGCATGGCAATAGTGATCCCACTTCCAAGTAGCCGGTACACAGATGTGACTCTTTCTTGTCCAAGCCAGCAGCACCCTCCTCGTCTGCAGGCAGGAAGACATCCAAAGATGTTATGCAACACGGCACATGCTACACGCTCTGGCTGGTAGAGGAGCGTCTAGTATTTTTGCAAGCACTGGAAGCGGCCCTTCAGCACGCCTACGCAGTTATTCACCATTAACCTTGTGGAGGTGTATTGTCCGGACCGGGATGCCATGGCACTGGCAGCCATGTCTCCAACAGATGCCCCTTTAACTAGCATAACCGAAAATGGCACGCTGTTAAGCACATTCTTCGTCGTTGTCGACCTCAACAGCCTCATAAACTTTAACAGCCTTGCTGACTCAATGGAAGATTCGCATCAAGTAGCTCATTGCCAGGTTTTGCTGACGATGACATTCATGGGCGTGCAGACAATGAATGATTGAACGTTTCAACAACACTGCTGTAAGGACAGCCTAGCACTTCATATCGGTATAAATGGTGCCCCATTCCTACTCAATACAGGCATCAAACACACGCATTCCCATCTTCGTATCTTACGTAGGCATTTCAACAATGTACGACGTGTCTTACGTTTCAGCTTTTATAAAAGCCCAAGAACGGCAATACATGTGAGGCATGTGGAGCCTACCGTAACTTATCTTGCAAATAGCAGCGCGGCTCACTGTCGTGAATTCGACGTCTCGCAGAAGTCCTGCCTCGGCCTGTGTCCTCCCTGTGTGCAGCCGAGAAGCCCGCCAGAAGAAAGCATCATGCCAAGATACCACGTAGGGAAGTTCATGGCCCAAATCATGTTGGCATCTCATATCTCAGGGCAGCGGTGGCGTAGCGGTAGAACATCCGCCTCGCATGCAAGAGGCCCGGGGTTCAAATCCCGGTGCCGCGCAATTCTCCACCGGATTAAAAAGAAAAAAAAAATCCGCGTGTCGATGGAATTGCATACACAGGTTTGGGGTGCGACCTGATGCCGATGAACACCTCCGGCAACGCACTCCCTCACCAGAACAGGAGTTGGCCACCCTGGTGCAGTAATTGGCCACAACCTCCTATGACAAGCTCCATAAAACCCCGGCCCTCAGTCACCAGCGGCTGCGGAACAACTGACCACGGCAGCGGTCAGACCTGTGACGCAGCATGGGGTGCTAAGAAAGCCTGGCTCCGCTGGACAGGCCGCCATTGGAAACTGACCCTGGCAACGTTTAATGCTAGAACCCTAGCTATTGAAGCTAGTTTAGCAGTGCTGTTAGAGGAACTAGAGGGCATGAAATGGGATGTCATAGGGCTTAGTGAGGTTAGGAGGCCGAATGAGGCGTATACTGTACTGAAGGATGGGCATGTACTGTGTTATCGAGGTTTACCGGAGACGCGACAACTAGGAGTAGATTTTCTTGTCAATAAGTATATAGCGGGTAATATAGATGAATTCTATAGTATTAATGAGAGGGTTGCAGGCATCGTAATTAGGCTTAATAAGCGGTATAAACTGAAGGTTGTACAGGCCTATGCACCTACATGTAGTTATGATGACCAGGCAGTTGAAAGCTTCTATGAAGAGGTAGACT
Organism: Amblyomma maculatum; assembly: GCF_055883805.1. Classification (NCBI taxonomy): domain Eukaryota; kingdom Metazoa; phylum Arthropoda; class Arachnida; order Ixodida; family Ixodidae; genus Amblyomma; species Amblyomma maculatum. The sequence continues at coordinate 159,626,429 of NC_139353.1, read as the reverse complement.
CGGCAATGCGAAAAGTAAAAACGCAGTATACTGTACTAATGGGCGACTTCAATGCCAAGGTAGAGAAAAAACAGGCAGGAGACAAGGCAGTAGGTGACTATGGCATTGGCTCTAGGAATAGCAGGGGGGAGTTACTAGTTGAGTTTGCAGAGCGCAATAACTTACGAATCATGAATACCTTCTTCAGCAAACGGAAGAACCGGAAATGGACATGGAAAAGTCCTAACGGAGAGACTAAAAATGAAATCGACTTCATAATGTGTTCAACCCCCGCCATTGTGCAGGATGTAGAGGTAATCGGGAAAGTGCGATGCAGTGACCACAGGATGGTGAGGTCCCGAATTAGCCTAAATCTGAAGAAGGAACGCAATAGATTAGTAAGAAAGAAACCCATCAACGAATTAGCGGTGAGGGGGAGGGCAGAAGAGTTCAGGATCTCGCTACAGAATAGGTATTCAGCTCTAACCGAGGATGGCGACACTACCCTAGAGGCAAGGAACAATAATTTCAGAAATATCATTACTGAGTGCGCGGTAAAAGTAGGCGGTAGGACAGTTAGAGAGGATACCGGTAAGCTGTCTAAGGAGACGAAAGATTTGATTAAGAAACGCCAGAGTATGAAAGCTTCCAATCCAACAGACCAGATCGAATTGGCCGAGATATCAAAGCTAATCAATAAGCGCAAGGTGGCCGATATAAGGAAGTATAACATGGACAAAATTGAGCATCCTGTAAAAAACGGGGGAAGCCTTAAAGCGGCAAAGAAGAAATTGGGCATAGGCAAAAACCAGATGTATGCGATAAGGGACAAGGCGGGCAACGTCATCACTAATATGGACAAGATAGTCAAAGTAGCCGAGGAGTTCTATACAGATCTCCACAGTAGCCAAAGTAGTCAGGATCGTAATGAGATTGGCGGTAGGGAAAAACAGTCAGACGTTCCACCAGTGACGAAGGACGAGGTCAAGAAAGCACTAAAAACTATGAAAAGGGGGAAATCAGCTGGAGAGGATCAGATAACTACGGATTTGCTGAAGGACGGGGGGGATATCGTGCTAGAAAAACTGGCCACCCTGTATACGCAGTGCCTGGTGTCATCGACGGTACCGAAACCATGGAAAAACGCAAACATTATCCTCATTCACAAGAAAGGGGACTCTAAGGACCTTAAAAAATACAGACCAATCAGCTTACTGTCTGTTACGTATAAGGTATTTACTAAGGTAATCACTAATAGAATCAGGACAACCTTAGACAGCAATCAAGCAAAGGATCAAGCAGGGTTTCGGAAACGGTACTCTACTATCGATCATATCCATGCCATCAATCAGGTGATAGAAAAATGCTCGGAATATAACCAGCCCTTACACATAGCATTCATTGATTACGAAAAAGCATTTGACTCAGTTGAAACCTCGGCGGTGATGCAGGCATTGCGAAATCAGGGGGTAGACGAGCCGTACGTGAAAGTGCTGGAAGATATATATAGTGGTTGCACAGCTACCATAGTTCTGCATAAAGAAAGTAACAAAATTCCCATAAAGAAAGGTGTTAGGCAAGGAGACACAATTTCCCCAGTGCTATTCACAGCTTGTTTAGAGGAAGTATTCAGAGACTTGGAATGGGAGCAGTTAGGGATAAGGGTAGATGGAGAATACCTCAGTAATCTGCGATTTGCTGATGACATTGCCTTGCTAAGCAACTCGGGGGATTAACTGCAAATAATGATTGATGACCTAGACAGAAAAAGTAGAAAGGTAGGCTTGAAAATCAATATGCAGAAGACTAAGGTAATGTTCAACAGCCTCGGGAAGGAACAGCAGTTTACATTAGGTAGCGAAATACTGGAAGTAGTAGGCGAATATGTCTACTTAGGACAGGTATTAACCGCAGATCCGGACCATGAAAAGGAAATAACAAGAAGAATAAGATTGGGATGGAGCGCATTTGGCAAGCACTCGCAGATTATGTCTAGCAGCTTACCGGTATCGCTCAAGAGGAAAGTATACAACAGTTGCATCTTGCCTGTACTCACCTATGGGGCTGAAACGTGGAGGCTAACCAAGAGAGTTCTACTTAAGTTGAGGACAACCCAGAGGGCTATGGAACGAAAAATGGTAGGGGTAACATTAAGAGATAGAAAGCGTGCAGAGTGGGTCAGAGAAATAACTCAAGTTACCGACATTCTAGTGGAAATTAAGAAGAAGAAATGGACACGGGCAGGACATGTAGTGCGAAGAGAGGATAACCGATGGTCGCTGAAGGTAACAAACTGGATTCCAAGGGAAGGAAAGCGTAGCAGGGGGCGGCAGAAAGTTAGGTGGGCGGATGAGATTAAGAAGTGCGCAGGGGTCATGTGGATGCAGCTAGCACAGAACCGGGTTAAGTGGAGAAATATGGGAGAGGCCTTCGCCCTGCAGTGGGTATAATCAGGCTGATGATGATGATGATGATCTGAAAACAGGGACATCACAAGGCTACTCGTAGACGCGTGATGGGCCGTCGACAAACCCGACGACGCCCGGTATGCTGCCGTGACGAAGGAAGCCTTTCTTCGCCGCCGCCCTAGCTGCACGCCGCAAACGCTTTCGAACTGTCGGATGCGCGAAGCCGGCCAGTAGCGGTTTGGAAGCCACTAGCAGCTCGGAAAAAGCGCAGTGCACACATTATCTGCCGCCGCACAGACAGCGCACTCGGCCGCACACACCTATCTCAGTTCATCGCGTCGCACAGTCATTGTCCTATATCCTTCTCGAGTAGCACCATGCGTCGAAACATCTCGCCCGGCACGTCAAACAGTGTTCGTACACCGTCCTTCGCAGATAATCGCGTCGGGGCGCCGCCGCTACCGCCTCACGAGAACGCCAGTCGCCACATAGATCGCCGCCATTTTTCCTTTGTGAGCGTTCACGAACGAGTTGTGATTGGCTCGCGTCGCTCACAACCCGCGCTCACAATTCGCCCGTAGCCAACGTCATCACTTCAAGTGTGTTCATGACGTAAACAGCATACGTTGATGACTTAAAGAAAGGCCACTCCCGCCGTGTTGCCGCTGGCTAATAGGAAGATTGTGAGTGTGAGTGTGAGCCGTCTGTAAATCGGCCCCAGTTTCTTGACCTCTCGGAATTGTTTGCGACAGCAGCCCGAACGACTCGGGTCGTTTGTGAGCGCATACCTGCAGGTGGGAAGCTGCTGTCCACACATACCTGCGGCCGCCGCGAAGGGAGCACTTTCCTTAATCCCTGTCCCATTCAGCGCAAATTAGCGTGCACTCCTGCCGAGCACGGCTTTCTACAAGACCGCTATTTTCTCTCGCGCTGCCTGAGTCAGTCTCTTTGGTACCGTCTTCTGCAGTTTGACCAGCGGCGGCCGGTGACCCCTCGCGGAGTTGACGCGATAGCGACTCTGCATGGATGCTGGCAGACGATCGAGCTTGCGAGTTGCTCGCGTGCAAACATATGTCGTCGTTGCTTTTAGTCCGGAGCTGCTTTCATTATGGTCGGCGAGAGGCATCTCTTGTGCATAACGAATGGAATGTATTTACATCACTGACGAGAGCACGGATTGATGATCGCTACAAAGTTTGGATATCGGATGACAGGTGAGCACGAATTATTCGTCCGCGAATCTTAAAATTGAGATTACCAAAAAGGATGGTGTGTTTTTTTTTCTTTTCTTGACGTCCTCTCGAACATCGTTTAGGAAGTGCCAATGCATAACGTGTGCGCGTGTTTTATCTCATGTGTACGCATCGTCCGAGCCAGAATCGACGGCGCAAAGCATCAGCAAAGCAGCGCAGGTTGTCACTGATTGTCGCAGCGACACGCAAGAATCGCGCACATGCATGCAAGCGGCTACGCTAGAGACGCAGCGAAGCGGGCGATTCCAAAACACCGTCCGCCGTGGCCCTCGGCGCAAATCAACAAGGCCTAGCGACGACTAGGGAGCAGCGCACGATCGGAGTGCCGTCGGCCGCAGCGCCCGCGGACGGCATCTCTGCGGTAACCTGGCGACATCCGGTGCTGCACATAACCGGTGCGAATTTGTGTACTTTCGCGATGAAGCTGAGGACAGACCTTTTTTGACGCACGTTTTATTTACACAAAGGTTGATGCTGCCTTTTTAATCGGTACGGTGTTGAATTGGACCAGCTCGTGCTCTTTTCGCACTGCTGCACCGATGCGCACTTTAAGTCGGACGCACATCGTTTAAGAAGTGCCAATGCGTAACGTAAACGCGTGTTTTATCGCATGTGTACACATCGACCGAGCCAGAAACAACGGCGCAAATCATGAGCAACGGCGGAAATCATGGGCCATACTTTGGGCCATGTAGAGGGCTAATATAAGTTGGGAACCTAACCTACGGGGCATATGGGTTTCAAAAATCTCGATGCTCCGCTCTTCCTGAGGTGGTCCACATAGTCCGCTTCAAGCCATATTGCGACAGAAAGTGTTGATTGACCCTTTGTGTGCGCCGAGCGACTGACCTTAGTGCCCTCATCTACACTCAAGCATACTATTTGAGCATGGTATCCAGCATCAGAGCGACGCTTTTACTACTCGGGGGCCAGTGACACCGTGCTATCCTTGTCTTCGCTCTGCGCTGATCTCAAGCGCGGGACAAAATGAGAAAGGAGGATACTGAATATCTAACGTTGAGGCGCTGCGCCTGCCTAGTCCGCTGCCGCTCTGTGTTCTTCCCTGTGGCCGTGTGGATCAATGCGGTGATCGGTAATTTTTGCTGAGGCTTCTTTTTATATAATATCTCCAGTTTCTCATTGCACTCACCATGTTGCTTTATCGTCTTTGACGAGGCATATCTGGCGCAAGCAACTTCCGCGGCACGTTCACCGTCTCTGACGCCACACCCCAGGTGCAAATGCATCAAGAACCGAGTCACAACGTGCGGTCCATCCCTGGCGCAGTCTGACAGGATGTCTCTACAGGCCACGTAGTAAACAAGGAAAGCAACAGAAGTATAAACGCAAGATTATATGCAGCAGCCAAACCATCGACTACCGAGAAGGACGAGGTGCAGGCCGCGAGAAGCAGCAGCAAAGACCAGGACAGTGGTAACAGAACGGATGACAGATGCGGGACTCCAGCCGTTTAGGAAAAGTACTGAGTCTAGGAAGAGACGTCTTTCAGTCAGCGGCGGGTCTACGTAAGCAGGCAGCAATATATCCAGGGCCCGAGATTAGCGGTAGCGGTTCGCAGGCTGCATTGAAGGTGGCGGCGGACATCGACACTAGAGAGTGTTCCACGGGAATCAGCACATCGAAACTTTGCATTTCCTGAGTCCAATTGCTCGTTTCCCTGTGTTCGAGCCGGCAGGGCTGTTTTCAGGTAGCGTGGGTTCGCAAGGATAAATTTGGAGTTCAAAACTAGGTGGAGCACAGGAACCTGGAATCGATAGAAGATTAACTTTGAAAGCAGCACAGGCACGTTTAAGGGCGCTACAAGAAGAATTGCAAAAGCTAAATAGCGGGAACGCGGCAGTTATCGGCAGCAGCATGCTCAATTTGGACCGCTCCATTTAAAATACCACAGTGGAGCGCAAGGAACTCGATCGGAGGTTTGCTACATGAAGGCGACGGATGAGCGCAGTGGGGAAGAAACGTCCACTGTTCGAGATCAGTGATTTCTTCATTCATCACGTTATGTAAGGGCCTCCTTTTCTCCCAAGTAAATTCCGTCTACTGCTCTTCAGAGCGATGTATACCGCAAAATAGATAAAGGTTGGTTACATAATTTTAATCAATTAGAGAAAATGTGCCGTTTCTAAACTTTCTCATGTTAGTACATCCTTTTTGAACATCAGAGCATTTTCCAAATTCTACTTGCTGTCGCAGCATTGCATGCGTGAAAAATAGCCACGAAATATTTTTGTACTACTTTTCTCTTAACGTAGCTTGCATTTCTATATGGGCCGCCCTCCCCTAAGTATGAAGGCGAAAGCCTTATAGGCGCATTACGGGAAAATCCGCTTGGCCTTTTTGTCAACACTCGATGATTAGCGCTGCATGAAGCTTCGATTGGTACGAAGGCTTGCACGGTAGATTTTCCAGTGGCAGCAACCTTCCCAATCGCCTATGGTGCACCATTATCTTGTGCAGCATCTATAATTGAACGGCATGTCACACAAAGTTTTTATATGCGCTCCAAAATCGAGCGGCAAATCATTCTTCATTCAGCCTACTCAGTGGTGTCATCATATCGCTTTCCATTTAGTACACACCTGCTAGTCACGAACGAGCCCAGTTTACGATAATGTTTGAAAACGAGAACATATCCACGGACGCCTTAGTCATCTTATGTTTTAATTATCTCACCTTACTGTGTGTCCTTAGCATAGCGGACATTTCAATGGATGAGGAAAGAACATTGTGCTGACAAAGTATGAGACTGCTCGAATAGGGAGCCGTCAGTGAAGGTGAGAGGCTACAAAGGGTCCCCGTGCTGGCGGTAACTTTGTGCTGTGCTCATTAAGAAGAGTGGGAAGCGAGTTTTTGGCATTGCATAGCACGAGCGAGCTATTTCATTTATGCATGTAGATTGCACTAAGTGTATCTGCTGATGCTTTGTTTCGACTAGAAGAATCTCCGTAAAAGAGGTTGTACATTACAAACGAAAACCAAAGACTTGAGTGAGCCGGCAATAACCATAGTTTACTACGGGGAAGTATAAAACAATTTCTCACTTGCAAATCTTGTGCATGTCTTCAGGCCCAGGGCTACGTCGGAAGTAATGTTTAAAAGTTAATACTTCCACGCTACGCTGAAGAGGCGACAAAGTAGGAAACATAAAAAAGAAGCTTTCTTTTTTTTTTCAAAATTACGTATTACAGCTGTCATTTTGTCACAATCGCCGGTAGAATTTGCAATGTATATGCCGCTACACCTTGGCTAATCTGCCATGTGGGTGTATGCTATGTTTCAAAAGGTCATGAAGAAAAAGAAGGCGCTCACATACCTCGCTCTAAGGCACTAACCTCAGGTTAATTCAAGACTATAAATAAACCTCTAACAGTCAAGCGGAAACTGCCCGGTAGATAACCACGGAACGTTCTAGACCTCGCTGGAGCCAAAGTCTGTTGGACTCCCACCTTTTCCCGTCACAGTGATCCACGAAGACGACGCCCGGCAGCCAGAGCCAGCGGCTGGCGCTTGGTAGCCCTACGGCGAAGAGAGGCCCATTTCTTCTGGGAAGGCTGGGGAAGACCTTGATTAGTGGCCATCGGTTGAGCAGGTACATTCGTTGGAAGTAATATTGTGTTTGATTGGCACCGCGCGAGATAGTTTGAGAAATATAAAGCGTCGTTCACGAGCTGGGATCGCTTCGAGGAAGATATTTCAAACATTCTCCACAGCAAAGCAAAAATGCCTACCTTCCAGCGAGCTCGAGTGCGCAATTTATCAGGTCGAAGTGCACTGAGAAGGTGCTGAAGCACTGCAAAGCTGTAAATCATCCCATGTCCGAAGAAGACGGATTCGGATATTTCATGAATGGCATCGCGAATGGCGTATATACTCTTCTGATTGCCGAAGAAAAATTAGACTCCAATGTTAACATTCAGGCTACATTGGATTTTGATGTGCCTAGAAATATTCTCTACATGAATAGACTAATCGTCTTCTATGTACCCTCCAGCATCAAGATGTGGACCGCAGTGAAGTTCCGTAGGAACGCTATTCACCGAAGCTCTCCTCTCGTTGAGTTCTGCTGTTCACACTACTCAATGTGTATGCCGGAACCTCTGCTACGACAGTTGTCTACTTATCAGTTCCGATTAGAACGTCTCATGCCTTCCGCAACTACTCTAGTATCTAGAGAGAGCGAGAGAAGTTTAACTGCGAAAACTCGTCAGACAGTTCTTATGGTTGGGTCCTCCTTCGAAAATTCCCACGGCGTTTGCTGCCCGAAAGGCGCATTCAACACGCCAACACTGGCCTTCCTAAATTCCAGCTGGGCAGCGCAGCCTCCTACTGCTGCGGCGTGGCGTTGTGGATTATGGTGATGGTCGCTGTACACTCTCTTCGAGGATTATTGTCTTGAGCGCACTCAACATTTTCCAGCCCGTACCAGCTGGAATATGCTTGGAAAACCCTTCAAGGTTCTGCCGCCGCCGGAGCTATATTCCATGCTACAAGCCCCAATAGGCCAAATCTCGGCCTTGCGTTAGTGCGGAAGTCCATGACAGAATTGTTTCATGTCTTTCATGAGCCTACCGCAGCTCCGAATGGAATTTTCAGCTTCTGACCAGCACCTGACACCCTCTGCGGGCTCACTAGCTCCCGACGTGCGCCATCTCCACGTCATCCTACCTCGCCACTAGGAAACTAAAGGGCGCGGAGGAGGGATGTTCGGTCGCGACTCCATCGAGGTTGCCAATTCATCTACCGGTCGTTGTCTTAACGAATCACCTGGCAGGGTTATTGACAGCAGTTGCATTATGTCCTTAGTAGACACTGGTGCTACATTGTCCATAGTGGGTAGATGTTAAGGCCTACCTCGCTCATAAAGCTGTTCAATTCGGACAGTGATGTCTTAATTCATGAAATTGGGGAGAAGCACATGATTCACTTCGCATTTGTTCTTCAAATGTGCCGAACGCTGACAGCGTGTCCTGAATTGAAGTGATGAAGTTCGCTCACTTTGAGTACGTACATTATCCGGCGTGTTGAACATTTGCAACAGCACGCTGCTACTCTCGACTTCGGCCGTGTTGGGATAATATCATTGAATCGCTATTAGTCTTTGGCCATCCCTCAATCAAAAGTGATCGCGAGGTCCTTGAACTTCCAGCGATATCTGCCTTCTTGGTCCCAGCTGAGCCCTCGGGAGCAGAAGGCCAATCCTTGCGACGCTGTGGTGGAACCCGCATCTTATTTTCGGTGCAGTGAAAAGTGCTCTGGCTCACTGCAGCGCGGTTAGAATGAACGATGACCATGCCAAGCTTTATACTGCTAAACGTTCCAGCAAACCTTCCGTATTGACACACAATTTGAAACTCGACAGCTTTGAAGAATGCCTTTCTGGGCCAGCCGCCGCATTGAGTTAGCATTACGCGTCCAACTACACAACATGATTCACCGAGTCCCAATTCACGACTATAATAACGAAATCCCCGTCTAGGCTACGATCGACAGCCGAGTATTAATGGATGATTTTTGAAGCATGTGGAGATGTTAGACATCGCTCGAGATCTACAGTAAACGTCAGGTTCTTCTTGTCTTTTTCTTCAAATCTTCCGCACCTCTCCAAGGTGCTCCTCGATTCGGCAGGCGACGTGCAGTTCGCACACAATGAGACGTAGGACGACGAACTTGCAGTAACGAAACGAAAGTTAACTTTATATAAGAAGAACACGAAGCACGGGGTACAGAAAACTTATTCACACGAGGCAGTGAGACATCACACTTTACAAACGAGACTGCGCGAGAGACTAGCTGCAAACTGAGCGCATCGCTCGTTTTACGACTTCTCAGTAGGGGCCTGCCTGCTATGCTGTCTTCGTCGTTGACTAGACTCAGCTCAAGAACCAGAACCGTCGATGGTCGCGGCGCGCTCTTAAATAGCCAGCACAGAAGCTTCTAGGCGCGGAGGAGGAACGGAAAACAGCTTAGCGCTGCCAAAGCTATGCCTCCCCCCCTTGGCCCTCTGGAGAGGTCTCGAATTTACTCGAACATAGCACGCGCGGCCCTCCCGCGCGAAGCGAGGAGGGGGGCCGGGACCGTGCGGGGGAATGCAGGTGTGACTCCGCCCATGACGACGAGGGCAAGGAGGCGCAGCGCGGTGGCCGAGATTGCGTAATCGGTCGCGTCGCGTTCTCGAAGCTTGTAGAACATTCCATCGCCATTTTCTGCGGCGCGCGCGCCGAAGCATTGAAGAAAGGGCCACCGCGGCCTTACATCAACTGCTACCAATTCGGCCTTCTCGGGTCTCGGGTACCGGGTCTTCACACACGAACAGACAGATGGCATGCCCTGTATCTCCCTCCGACGTAGGATAATTCCTGAACAGGTTCTTCACATGCTGCAACAAGGAAATATTCAGCAATTATCGAACCTCTGTGTCCCTTTGCTATCCCCCAGTTTTCTGGCTCCGCCTACCAACTCATACCTCCTAGAAAAAGATATGCTTTAAAAATACACTCCTCAATGGGATTGAGTGCATCGACAGATAAGGTTTATCAATCAATCAATCAATCATTTTTATTTCAATAAATATAGAAATTGCAAAAAAATGTTAGGCCAATAGCCGAAGCTAGTTTAGGCCCGTACATACATACATACATACATACATATACACAGCAGTGGAGACACGCTAAAGGACATTTAACAAATGTTTTCAGGCTTATACACAAGCAAACGTAACAATCAATGAGCACATAACAGCAAAGAAATGAAAAGCAGGCATGCAAATACACAAATTTATTTTAGGCGACTTGCATAATTGAGAGATCTCAGAATGCAGTTCCCCATGTGAAGAAAATGAATGCAACCAAGACATACACATTTGGTAGCGCCAGAAATGTAAGCGTTTCTTATCTCTTTTATGTAGTGTTATAATAATATAATTCTGTCAAAATAAAATCTTTTGATGGAAAATAAAAAGATATTTGCCATTTTAATTTCAAGTGGAATATTGTTCCATATTTTTACACCGACATATTGTATTAGGCGCTGGCCGTAAAAGTTTTTTTGTGATAGGAAGGTTAAAGTTTATATTGCTTGCATTTCTGGTGTTCCTGTTGGGTGTAACAAATATTGTAATTGGTAAAGGGTGAGTATTCAGGAGAATGGCATTTACTACACAGCAAACTTTCATTTCCGACGCAAGAGTAAAAGGGAGTATATGTAGCTCTGAGAACAATAAAGGTGTAGATGAATGCCAGTGCGAGAAGGTCATTATGCGTATGGCTCTTTTTTGAAGACGAATGATGGGATCTAAGTATGTCTTAAATGTGAATGCCCAAGACTCGCTGCAATAGATAAGGTGAGAATGAAATATGGCAAAGTAAACCATTTTTAATATACGGGTACAGAAATATAATCGTGTTCGAAAAAGAATATAACAAGCTGAAGCAAGTTTCGAACGCAGATTTGTAATGTGTTCTTTAAAGTTCAACTGGTTGTCAATTGTAATACCTAAATATTTTATTGATTCTGTCTCGGCCAAGGCTGCTCCATCAATTAAAATATTGACGCTAGAAGAATTAAAGAACTTATTTCTGGGACGAAATATAACAAATTTTGTTTTTGATTTATTTAGCGTGAGTTTATTGCAGTTAAACCATTCGTTTATTCGACATGCTTCAGAATTAATTACTGCTTCCAATTCTAAAAGTAACTTGCCTGAAAATATTACTGCTGTGTCATCAGCGTATATAACAGCCTTAGATGAAGATAAAATCTGAGGGAAATCAATAATATATAGAGAGAACAAAATAGGGCCTAGTACAGAACCCTGGGGAACGCCTGTTTCAACTGTTTGAAGGGGGGAGGAAAAACCATCAAGATAAACGTATTGCTTCCTGTTTGAGAGATAACTAGCAAAAAAGTCAAGTGTAGACCCGAGGAATCCGTAGTGTTCAAGCTTTTTCAACAGAATAGAGTAACTAACAGTATCGAAAGCTTTTTTTAAATCAAGAAACAATACAACCGGAATTTCATTATTGTGTAAAGATGTATATATAGACTGTGTAAGTTCGAGAACCGCTGTGGATGTAGATCTATTAGATCGGAAGCCATGCTGACATAGAGAAACAATATTATTTTCTTTCAAATAATGGCGTACTTGTAATGCTATAGCTTTTTCAAATATAGTATTTATTACACTAAGCACCGATATTGGACGATAGCTGCTTGGATCATTGTTATCATCGTTTTTATATACAGGGATGACTTTTGCTATTTTCAGTATGTCGGGATAAATACTTTTCTCTATTCAGTGATTGAATATATGGAGCAAAAGGGGTGCAACAATCTCAACATTATCTTTCACAACTTTCACTGGTATCCCGTGTGGCCCTGTAGCTTTGGCGCTACTCAAGCTTCCAATTATTTCAGTAATTGTATCAAGTGTTAGTGCAGTTAATGTAAAGGTACTATTGGCAGGTCCCGAATGCAACATCCATGGAGCAAGTGGTATATGTGGTGCCAGCTGTGGGCCTATGCTGGTAAATTATGCATTAAATCTCAATGCTGTGTCGTTATTCACTACATCGGGATAAACGTACTTTGTAGGAGGCTTGCCAATTACATCATTTAGAACATTCCATATTCGTTTAGTGTTCCCATTAGCTCGTTCAATAAGCGACGTGTTATATTCTTTTTTCCTCCTTCTTATCATGGACAGCACTGAGTTTCGAGCAATGCGAAATTGCTGCAAATAATACACATTCTCTTTCTGCTTCTTCCACTTACTGTACCAAGTATCCTTTTCTTTTATTGCTTTCAGTATCGTCTCGGTCATCCAAGGATTAAGAGGCCTGTCGTATTTTCTTTGATAAGAAATTGTGCATTCAGATATTGTAGTATTCAATACATTTACAAAATTGGCACACTCTGAGTGCACATCAGCATCAAATATACTCTCTGGATTCAGTAGCTGCAGTTTTCTTTTTAGCAAAACGTTATTAAGTCGGGTGGTCTTGGAACGCAAGTGATTAGTACGTTGTTGTACCCTATGATAAAGTGCAAATACTGGAGAATGGTCAGTAATCATTGTATCATATACACCTGATGTAATATTTTCGATATAGCATAAAATATTATCTAATATTGTAGCAGTTGTAGATGTTATCCTGGTGGGTTCCAGTATTGTGTTTTTGAAGTTAAAGGAGTCTAGTAAGTGCAAATATTCATTATGTGCTTCATTATTAACATTAATACTAAAGTCACCTGTTATTATCACCGGACAATTGTTACTATTACCTAAGGACGTAAACACGCTTTCCATTTCGTCGAAAAATATCGGCAAACTAGAACTTGGTGGTCTATAGACCACTCCAATTGTTACATTTGAATGTAATTTAATGAAAAGATACTCAATAGTAGAATTATTACCAACTAATTCTGTAATGATTTTAAATTCAAGGTCAGATTTTATCAGCAGTGCAACACCCCCTCCTCGAGAAGAGGGTGTCCCTAGAGCTAGTAATAAAGTTATATCCTGGGACAGAAAAATGTTCGTTTTTACGTAACCATGTTTCCGAGAGGGCAATGAATTCGAACTTAAAACTGTGTCGAGATAAAAATACTGAAAACAAATCCCAGTTTTTGTGGACGCTGCGGATGTTGCAGTGAACAAGATAAAGACATGGTCTCATGTTAAATTCGTCATTTACTTCACTTATCGAAAAGCTCATTACGGTAGAGAACGGTACCGAACATTAAATATTCACTTAGTTAACCTTAGTCAGGTCTTCCTCGCATGTTACGTGGAGCACCTTAGACTTCTCAGCCTTCCTCATCAATATCTTGCCCTGCGACACCCAGGCGAATTGCCAGTTCTTCTCACGTTTTGTCTTGATTGCTTTGCCGAGCAAGAGTTTATATTCTGGGCACAGATGCTCATTTATATAAACTGGATCATCCGTCTCGAATCCCAAGATAGCAGTTGTCAGCCTCTGTTTCTTAGCTTTGAGAATAATGCGATCACGAACTTCCCTTGACATGAATCGCACGATTATGTTTGCCTGGTTTTTCTGTTTAGTCGGCACTCGGTGTATGATATCAATGTCTTCAGTTTGAAGTTTTTCCTCAAGGGTTTCGGCTATCTTTAGCATCATAGTGCGCAGCGATTCATTTGGCACTGGTGGAACGCCTTTTATCTCAAGATTGTTCCTTCGGCTGTACTGCTTCAACTCTATTAGCTCTTTCCTCACTTCTTTTAGTTCTTTGCGCAGCTCTTGGGCCTCCTCTTTGCATTCCGCCTGCTCTTTCTTGATTGTATTTATTTCCTGACAGACACTCTGTACATCGTCTTTAAAATTTCGAAAGCTGCATTCATGAAATCCATGGATTGTTTCACTTCTTGTATGTCAGAAAGCGAAGTTTTATGATCTAGTGCAACAGCTTTGATATCAGCTCTAATACAAGTCGTTACTGTTTCTAGTCGCGTAGTCATTTCGACTAAAGTTTTGGCAAGTTCTTTTATCGTTGTCGGCGGTTTTTCGGCCAATGCATCACCAAGGGCAGATAACAGATTCGTTCCCTCATCCATTTTACAGAGACAGATGCAGGGTAATCCAGGAGCTGTATATCAAAAATACATGAAGCAGCTAAACGCTGCACGTACCTGCGAAACCGTAGTAAAAGTTTTTAGGTCCTGTGCGCTGTGCCCAGCTGCCTGGATCACCCTGAACTGTGGCGCGGGGATGGTCGCGTCGCTCTTTTATTCTCTCGTTGAGTGCGCAGAATTCTGTCGTCCAGGGAAAATCTGCGCAGCACACGTGTTGAAGAAGTAGTCCTGCTCCGTCGCTTAGGTATCGTCTTCGATGTGCAGATATATCCTCAGACGAAAAGATTGGCCAGGTATCTGCGAAACCGTAGTAAAAGTTTTTAGGTCCTGTGCGCTGTGCCCAGCTGCCTGGATCACCCTGAACTGTGGCGCGGGGATGGTCGCGTCGCTCTTTTATCCTCTCGTTGACTGCGCAGAATTCTGTCGTCCAGGGAAAATCTGCGCAGCACACGTGTTGAAGAAGTGGTCCTGCTCCGTCGCTCAAGTATCGTCTTCGATGTGCAGATATATCCTCAGACGAAAAGATTGGTCAGGTATCTGCGAAACCGTAGTAAAAGTTTTTAGGTCCTGTGCGCTGTGCCCAGCTGCCTGGATCACCCTGAACTGGGTGATCCAGGCAGCTGGGCTTCTTTCACCTCAAGGCTCATACTGCGTCATTTCTCGATTTCTGCCCAACAGCCTGTATAAACTCGATACTGATGTCAGAAGCATTGATGTGGCGGCCGTAGTCATAAATGCCACGAAGGAAATCAACATTTTCTCGAATACGGAAGCCTACCGTCAACAAATCGGAACGCAAATACACCATTACAGCGCAATAGTCTCGACGATGCTTTCGGGACTGAACGGTTTCGTTCGTACCTTTACCTACATAATTAGCAGTTATCTCCGTCCGACTTTGGAAACGGCGCGATCTCTGGGAAGGGTTGGCCCGTTCGTCATTACGCCTTGTCTCAAAAAATTGATTGCCAAAACATGGAAGCCGAATCATCGTGGTCGCCCCTCAAAAATACTCGTGATGAAGACTACCTTGAGAGCTATCTTGCCGCCATTTGTTGTTTCCGGACCTTGCAACGTTTCGGACAGAACAACGCAGTCATCAGATCAATGTACCGCTTTCGGTAGAAGCTCGTGATTAGACCTTTGCGAAACGTTTCTGCATTTGCGACCGTTTGCTTTGCCGAACGAATTACTCGTCTAGCCCTCCGCACTTCCGCATTGTCGTTAGGGCTAAGCTTTTATTGATCTATTCCACAAGGAATGCATGATGACCTCCTGGCTGGGCACTTGCGGTTTACCAGATACCTTACCCACATTAGGGAACCTCTTTACTTGCCAAATATATGTCGCAGTAGTCAGCGTTACGTGACCTCCTGTGTGCAGTGATTGCAGTTCAAGTTTACAACAACGGCTAGCGGGCCGCTTGTGTCCGGTGACAACAATGAGCTCCCGTTTTCAGCAAGCTACTGCTGATCCCTTAGAACTGTTTCTCCTCTCACCCAAAGAAAATAGCTACGTTGTGATGTGGGTTAACCCCCCAAATGACAATAAATCTTCCACCATTCCTTCCCCCAACAAAGCTGAGATCCCTTTCTTCATAATGCTGTCATCTTCGTCATGACCTTCATGGGTCCTCGTTAGTTATTGTGGCTGCCAGTTTCCGGCAGATGTGGTGGACCTGCTCCTGCGCATTTATTCTTGCATTTACGTTAGTTAGCACAGCACCACCGCCAGGCTGATGGCGTCGTTGAACAATACCAACCGGACACAGACAACATTGCTTGCTGTATTCGACTCGTCATCAGAACTGGGACGACGTGTTTCTTTTCATTGTATATGTCTTTCACAGCTTGAGGCATGAAACAGCACCTTATAGCTCATTTTTCCTCCTGTATGCTTGTGCGCGTCATAGTTATCTAAAAACTAACTTGCTGTTCTCTACTGACACGAGCCTTGTTTCCAGCACCCTTTCGCCAACGCCCTCTGGCCTCGCAGGATAGCTCAAGAAGCACTACAACCACGGGCAGCAGGATGCCTGCTATCTACCCGATGACTTATTATGGCTGTAGACGATCCCCCGCAAGATCGGTTTGTCGCATAAGCTATTGCCGCACTACAGAGGTCGTTATTGTGCTTGATCAGGTCAACTACCTCAAGTTACGTGATATCTCGGTAATATTCACATGTATCCCTCCCTAAAACATTGCGCGGGTTCAGCGCTGCTAAACCGAGTGTGGAGCAAACGCTTTGGCTGCGGGCGACCGAGCATTGCATCAAACGCAACCAGCGTTCAGTTGAGCGCATCAATTTTCACCGGCGTTTTAGGTGGTGGCGGTAAAAGCGTTTATTGCATCTAAATATGAGAAACACTTAAGCTACGGCTTTAAGGTTATGACGCGATAGCGTTGGCTACCAGCCCACATATAAAGCACCGCTTTAACCAAGCCGTATGAACATGCATTAGTGGCCTGTAAGGGTGACGTGAATACCATGGTCCTGACAGGCTGATTCTGACATAGCCATCCCAAGTGAAACGTGAGACCCAAGTTGGCAGCTCCTGGCACGGTGCAACGCCGACGGCTTGAACACCTACAGTAATGTAGCTTTCGCTACAAAATACAAGTCATGCGTGTCACACGGGTAACAGTTTGCCACTGACATGCCCCGCCCAGGGGCATTCGTATTCGTGAGCGTCATTGAAGAGAGATTAATGAAATGGCGACAATACTGCGCGTTGTACAACCATCGGCGCGCAGTAGAACGTCTCTTCCAGTTAAACAGTGGAATCATCGGCGCTCACATTTCTCGCAGAAATGTCTCATTTTGCCGTTAGTATTTTTAATATCATTTTTTTGGGGTTACTTGATTCATTCGTTCAGAAGTTAGGTGTTCTCATCATATGCGGCGGCGGCGATGCAAAAGTGCAGCTGTTCCAGCGCTACCACCACAGGCGCCATCTTGTGCTATTTCCAGCAACTCTGGTACAGAACAACGATAGACGACTGAAGGTTGTTGCACGAGGTGGGGCCACCGATGTTAGCTTGGGATAGTAGTTTCTTCGGCTTCGCCGCCACCGCATACCTTAACAACATTTGGCCTTTTTAAAACTGAATCAAGCAAGTGCCCCAAACAAATTTAGTGTTAAAAATGCTTCGACAACATTCCGTTTGCGCGCGAAATTTCAGCTCCGAGGATATCGTGGTTTCGCTGGAAAAAGCGCATTCTACAACGTGCCTGTGCAACGCGCTGTAAAAGAAGAACGTTGTCATCTTCGCTTAACGCATCTGACACTGGTTCATTCAACTAGCACAAATAAACACTTACACATAATATCTTTTTGTGGTCGCTTAGTGAGAGCTCATGCGCCAATAAATATTGCTTCTTCATATTTGGTGAAGAAGGCCCTTTTAAACACAATTTCGGAGCGAAATGGTCTTCTCTCGTCTTCATTAAACCAGCAAAGGAGCCAGTTTTGAAGCGGTCATTAATTGGAGTTACTGTTTTTTTTTTGTTTGAATGTTACTGTACTGCACATTTTGCTGACCTCTGTGTTCGTAATTGTTGTCGAAAACGTGACGGCTGTACCTAAATGCCGCTTGCTGCTCTACCAAGGCTGCGAAACCATCTAGTATGATTACTCAATCAGGTGTCGAGCCTAAAGAAGTGCCTGATAACATTTTCTGTGAGGCTTTAGATGTCGTGCTAACAATATATGTAGCCAGACTGTGTCACCTATTTTCAACCCTCTGTCAGGTAATGTCTGAGATTTCACCGGTCGTGCGTCATATTTCCTAAGACATGCGTTGCTGGAAACTAGATTCTCACCTTATTTATGCCAATTTGGTAGGTTCTCCGGACTTTTGACTTGATTGCCGGCAACAGTCACCGCATGACTATAGCCTACTGCCCGACCATTTAGCCGCGCTCAATGGTAAACGTTTTCGTGGAGGCGATGGACGTTTTATTTACGCGAAAAAATAAACATACACGTAAAGATACTCTTACTGATTTGCTGCCGCACTGAGACGCTCTAATCATAGGAACCATGCTTTTTATACGTTTACACTGAAAAATGCCAAAAAGGACGTGAACTTGAGGTACTTATGGTCTCCACCACTGAAGCTAAAATATTATCGATTTTCTAGAGTTTAAGACGTGGTGTTATTACAAATCTTTTCTTACTGCTTTCCCTGCAACGGTTACTCTTATATACGTTTTCATTTGTTTCTCAAACCGTTCCACCTGATCATTTCGTGAACTTACAGCGTTAAAAACTTGCGCGATTATGAAACCTTTCGTTGTCTCACTGGCCCCATGCCTTAGTTGCACTAAATAGGGAAAGATGAAGACATATGCCGTCCTCCTCCACTGCCATTCAAAGGAAGAGTCGACCGACTCACTTTTCAAAATTACCATTTGCGGCCCTGTTTGTTAGCTAGTAAATGTGAGCTTTCGGTACCTACGTGTAATGCGACTGAGCGCACGAGAACGACGATGGCCGAGCACAAAGACTCTCACAGCAGCGGTGCGCAGCGATTGTGTCAGCAGAGCTGCCACCAGAAATTGGAGAACCTTGTGGTATATCTTCGGGATGGTCTTGAAGCCTATAAAGGCTTAGTGTAAGAACTATGTTGCTGCTCGGCCAGTGCAAGATTTTTTGTTTTGTTCCTGACTAATGCCCTTTTCCCATAATTTTGCGCCACGTATGGAATGGGTGCTCAGACACGGATTATTTCCTAGTGGTGTCTAAAGCATTTAACCTAAAATTTGCTTGTTTGAATGTATAAATTCAGATGCATTTTATGAACGAAATGTTTAGTTGATTGTCCCAATATATGAGAGGTGCAGCTTATACAGCCGGAAACACGGACAAAGACAACTTGCGAAGGTGTTTTCGGTCGGCGTTTACTAGTATCGATGAGAAAAGTTCTTGAAGTGCAACGTGCAGGCTCCGTGATTCTATTGGTTTCTCTTTAGAAAGTACAAGACGACTGTGAAGCATGTAGTGTAGGCCAAAATGAAACTCTGTCCTTGCATGATCATCTGTTTGTATGTAGCTGGATAGTTTAGTAAAGAACATGATCATGGGAATGCTTCCACCCCTGCCGTGACTGAACCCGAAGCCTTCATTCACTGCCGTGCCACCGTGACAGGGCTTTCAATGTAGCTTTCATTGTAGTGTGCTCTGCATTTTTTTTCTTTGTTCTCATGACTGAGTTGCTTCATTTTTGAGCGATACCTTCTGCCCACACACCATTTACTTGATGCATATGTGATGTTTTGCACCAGTTTGTATACCTATGGAATTTTCTGCTTACGCTACATTCACTGTGAGCACTAAAACTCCCAATATTATGCATTCAATTTGTCAGCTTTACACTGTTTAGCATTAAGCAAATGCTTTCTATGCGTCCTAACAGTATATGCAGGCCTGTAGTCCTGAAAGGTTCACTAATGGAGACTACCCTATGCAAACATTGTACATAGCACTACTTGTGTCATGTTTCTGCAGTGTTAAGTGCCATACTTTGTTTCCTGCTTCTGAAATGTGCCAAACATATGACAACTACTATGCAAGCCTGTAATCATTAAGCAACTATTCTTTTGTGCCATGCCTCTGAGTCGCAGTTTTATGCACAATACTTTCATTTCTTGTTTATAAAGTTTGTTAGACCTGCGATGAGTACTGTGCCAGCTTACAGGCTCTAAAACATTATTCGTGTGTGTCTTCTCAGCGTAGCACAATTGTCCAGCACGTGCAAATAACTGCCTGTGCTATTGCAGGCAGTTGGTTTCGCTGCTGCATATTCAAGCGTGTGAAACGCTGCAGGAAAATAAAGGGGCACAATGGATACACGTGCTTCTAAAAAACTTCTGTGAGACTTTCCCATTCCGATAGGCATCACAATTGCTGCCTCGTTGTGAAACACTTTAATTATGTACTCAAACACATGCGCACACACAAACACCAACATGCACGGTTGCAAGCAGCAGTGAATGGGGGGGGGGGGGGTACGAAGAAAAATTTGACTTGACAGATGAGGTTCGAGAACGCATGGTTCGAGAGGATTCATCTTTATCACAACAGGTTTCTGGCACAGACATGAAACGAGAAGGCGCTGCACTTGGCTGCCTGTGATGAGTTGGTCAGCTACGTGGGGTATATCACAGCCGATAGTTGTGCTGGGATTGATGCCACAGCTGTTGCAGCACCATGGGCAGCTGTACCAGCCAGCTGTGGTGGCAGGTTCTGTAGAACAGGCTAACATGATTCTGTATGGCTTTTCCCTAGAGGTATGCATGGCAATAGTGATCCCACTTCCAAGTAGCCGGTACACAGATGTGACTCTTTCTTGTCCAAGCCAGCAGCACCCTCCTCGTCTGCAGGCAGGAAGACATCCAAAGATGTTATGCAACACGGCACATGCTACACGCTCTGGCTGGTAGAGGAGCGTCTAGTATTTTTGCAAGCACTGGAAGCGGCCCTTCAGCACGCCTACGCAGTTATTCACCATTAACCTTGTGGAGGTGTATTGTCCGGACCGGGATGCCATGGCACTGGCAGCCATGTCTCCAACAGATGCCCCTTTCACTAGCATAACCGAAAATGGCACGCTGTTAAGCACATTCTTCGTCGTTGTCGACCTCAACAGCCTCATAAACTTTAACAGCCTTGCTGACTCAATGGAAGATTCGCATCAAGTAGCTCATTGCCAGGTTTTGCTGACGATGACATTCATGGGCGTGCAGACAATGAATGATTGAACGTTTCAACAACACTGCTGTAAGGACAGCCTAGCACTTCATATCGGTATAAATGGTGCCCCATTCCTACTCAATACAGGCATCAAACACACGCATTCCCATCTTCGTATCTTACGTAGGCATTTCAACAATGTACGACGTGTCTTACGTTTCAGCTTTTATAAAAGCCCAAGAACGGCAATACATGTGAGGCATGTGGAGCCTACCGTAACTTATCTTGCAAATAGCAGCGCGGCTCACTGTCGTGAATTCGACGTCTCGCAGAAGTCCTGCCTCGGCCTGTGTCCTCCCTGTGTGCAGCCGAGAAGGCCGCCAGAAGAAAGCATCATGCCAAGATACCACGTAGGGAAGTTCATGGCCCAAATCATGTTGGCATCTCATATCTCAGGGCAGCGGTGGCGTAGCGGTAGAACATCCGCCTCGCATGCAAGAGGCCCGGGGTTCAAATCCCGGTGCCGCGCAATTCTCCACCGGATTAAAAAAAAAAAAAAAATCCGCGTGTCGATGGAATTGCATACACAGGTTTGGGGTGCGACCTGATGCCGATGAACACCTCCGGCAACGCACTCCCTCACCAGAACAGGAGTTGGCCACCCTGGTGCAGTAATTGGCCACAACCTCCTATGACAAGCTCCATAAAACCCCGGCCCTCAGTCACCAGCGGCTGCGGAACAACTGACCACGGCAGCGGTCAGACCTGTGACGCAGCATGGGGTGCTAAGAAAGCCTGGCTCCGCTGGACAGGCCGCCATTGGAAACTGACCCTGGCAACGTTTAATGCTAGAACCCTAGCTATTGAAGCTAGTTTAGCAGTGCTGTTAGAGGAACTAGAGGGCATGAAATGGGATGTCATAGGGCTTAGTGAGGTTAGGAGGCCGAATGAGGCGTATACTGTACTGAAGGATGGGCATGTACTGTGTTATCGAGGTTTACCGGAGACGCGACAACTAGGAGTAGATTTTCTTGTCAATAAGTATATAGCGGGTAATATAGATGAATTCTATAGTATTAATGAGAGGGTTGCAGGCATCGTAATTAGGCTTAATAAGCGGTATAAACTGAAGGTTGTACAGGCCTATGCACCTACATGTAGTTATGATGACCAGGCATTTGAAAGCTTCTATGAAGATGTAGAATCGGCAATGCGAAAAGTAAAAACGCAGTATACTGTACTAATGGGCGACCTCAATGCCAAGGTAGAGAAAAAACAGGCAGGAGACAAGGCAGTAGGTGACTATGGCATTGGCTCTAGGAATAGCAGGGGGGAGTTACTAGTTGAGTTTGCAGAGCGCAATAACTTACGAATCATGAATACCTTCTTCAGCAAACGGAAGAACCGG
The DNA here is from genome assembly GCF_055883805.1 of Amblyomma maculatum. Classification (NCBI taxonomy): domain Eukaryota; kingdom Metazoa; phylum Arthropoda; class Arachnida; order Ixodida; family Ixodidae; genus Amblyomma; species Amblyomma maculatum. Next base: position 159,604,075 of record NC_139353.1, on the reverse strand, counting down.
AAATGGACATGGAAGAGTCCTAACGGAGAGACTAAAAATGAAATCGACTTCATAATGTGTTCAACCCCCGCCATTGTGCAGGATGTAGAGGTAATCGGGAAAGTGCGATGCAGTGACCACAGGATGGTGAGGTCCCGAATTAGCCTAAATCTGAAGAAGGAACGCAATAGATTAGTAAGAAAGAAACCCATCAACGAATTAGCGGTGAGGGGGAGGGCAGAAGAGTTCAGGATCTCGCTACAGAATAGGTATTCAGCTCTAACCGAGGATGGCGACACTACCCTAGAGGCAAGGAACAATAATTTCAGAAATATCATTACTGAGTGCGCGGTAAAAGTAGGCGGTAGGACAGTTAGAGAGGATACCGGTAAGCTGTCTAAGGAGGCGAAAGATTTGATTAAGAAACGCCAGAGTATGAAAGCTTCCAATCCAACAGACCAGATCGAATTGGCCGAGATATCAAAGCTAATCAATAAGCGCAAGGTGGCCGATATAAGGAAGTATAACATGGACAAAATTGAGCATCCTGTAAAAAACGGGGGAAGCCTTAAAGCGGCAAAGAAGAAATTGGGCATAGGCAAAAACCAGATGTATGCGATAAGGGACAAGGCGGGCAACGTCATCACTAATATGGACAAGATAGTCAAAGTAGCCGAGGAGTTCTATACAGATCTCCACAGTAGCCAAAGTAGTCAGGATCGTAATGAGATTGGCGGTAGGGAAAAACAGTCAGACGTTCCACCAGTGACGAAGGACGAGGTCAAGAAAGCACTAAAAACTATGAAAAGGGGGAAATCAGCTGGAGAGGATCAGATAACTACGGATTTGCTGAAGGACGGGGGGGATATCGTGCTAGAAAAACTGGCCACCCTGTATACGCAGTGCCTGGTGTCATCGACGGTACCGAAACCATGGAAAAACGCAAACATTATCCTCATTCACAAGAAAGGGGACTCTAAGGACCTTAAAAATTACAGACCAATCAGCTTACTGTCTGTTAGGTATAAGGTATTTACTAAGGTAATCACTAATAGAATCAGGACAACCTTAGACAGCAATCAAGCAAAGGATCAAGCAGGGTTTCGGAAACGGTACTCTACTATCGATCATATCCATGCCATCAATCAGGTGATAGAAAAATGCTCGGAATATAACCAGCCCTTACACATAGCATTCATTGATTACGAAAAAGCATTTGACTCAGTTGAAACCTCGGCGGTGATGCAGGCATTGCGAAATCAGGGGGTAGACGAGCCGTACGTGAAAGTGCTGGAAGATATATATAGTGGCTGCACAGCTACCATAGTTCTGCATAAAGAAAGTAACAAAATTCCCATAAAGAAAGGTGTTAGGCAAGGAGACACAATTTCCCCAGTGCTATTCACAGCTTGTTTAGAGGAAGTATTCAGAGACTTGGAATGGGAGCAGTTAGGGATAAGGGTAGATGGAGAATACCTCAGTAATCTGCGATTTGCTGATGACATTGCCTTGCTAAGCAACTCGGGGGATGAACTGCAAATAATGATTGATGACCTAGACAGAAAAAGTAGAAAGGTAGGCTTGAAAATCAATATGCAGAAGACTAAGGTAATGTTCAACAGCCTCGGGAAGGAACAGCAGTTTACATTAGGTAGCGAAATACTGGAAGTAGTAGGCGAATATGTCTACTTAGGACAGGTATTAACCGCAGATCCGGACCATGAAAAGGAAATAACAAGAAGAATAAGATTGGGATGGAGCGCATTTGGCAAGCACTCGCAGATTATGTCTAGCAGCTTACCGGTATCGCTCAAGAGGAAAGTATACAACAGTTGCATCTTGCCTGTACTCACCTATGGGGCTGAAACGTGGAGGCTAACCAAGAGAGTTCTACTTAAGTTGAGGACAACCCAGAGGGCTATGGAACGAAAAATGGTAGGGGTAACATTAAGAGATAGAAAGCGTGCAGAGTGGGTCAGAGAAATAACTCAAGTTACCGACATTCTAGTGGAAATTAAGAAGAAGAAATGGACATGGGCAGGACATGTAGTGCGAAGAGAGGATAACCGATGGTCGCTGAAGGTAACAAACTGGATTCCAAGGGAAGGAAAGCGTAGCAGGGGGCGGCAGAAAGTTAGGTGGGCGGATGAGATTAAGAAGTGCGCAGGGGTCATGTGGATGCAGCTAGCACAGAACCGGGTTAAGTGGAGAAATATGGGAGAGGCCTTCGCCCTGCAGTGGGTATAATCAGGCTGATGATGATGATGATGATGATCTGAAAACAGGGACATCACAAGGCTACTCGTAGACGCGTGATGGGCCGTCGACAAACCCGACGACGCCCGGTATGCTGCCGTGACGAAGGAAGCCTTTCTTCGCCGCCGCCCTAGCTGCACGCCGCAAACGCTTTCGAACTGTCGGCTGCGCGAAGCCGGCCAGTAGCGGTTTGGAAGCCACTAGCAGCTCGGAAAAAGCGCAGTGCACACATTATCTGCCGCCGCACAGACAGCGCACTCGGCCGCACACACCTATCTCAGTTCATCGCGTCGCACAGTCATTGTCCTATATCCTTCTCGAGTAGCACCATGCGTCGAAACATCTCGCCCGGCACGTCAAACAGTGTTCGTACACCGTCCTTCGCAGATAATCGCGTCGGGGCGCCGCCGCTACCGCCTCACGAGAACGCCAGTCGCCACATAGATCGCCGCCATTTTTCCTTTGTGAGCGTTCACGAACGAGTTGTGATTGGCTCGCGTCGCTCACAACCCGCGCTCACAATTCGCCCGTAGCCAACGTCATCACTTCAAGTGTGTTCATGACGTAAACAGCATACGTTGATGACTTAAAGAAAGGCCACTCCCGCCGTGTTGCCGCTGGCTAATAGGAAGATTGTGAGTGTGAGTGTGAGCCGTCTGTAATTCGGCCCCAGTTTCTTGACCTCTCGGAATTGTTTGCGACAGCAGCCCGAACGACTCGGGTCGTTTGTGAGCGCATACCTGCAGGTGGGAAGCTGCTGTCCACACATACCTGCGGCCGCCGCGAAGGGAGCACTTTCCTTAATCCCTGTCCCATTCAGCGCAAATTAGCGTGCACTCCTGCCGAGCACGGCTTTCTACAAGACCGCTATTTTCTCTCGCGCTGCCTGAGTCAGTCTCTTTGGTACCGTCTTCTGCAGTTTGACCAGCGGCGGCCGGTGACCCCTCGCGGAGTTGACGCGATAGCGACTCTGCATGGATGCTGGCAGACGATCGAGCTTGCGAGTTGCTCGCGTGCAAACATATGTCGTCGTTGCTTTTAGTCCGGAGCTGCTTTCATTATGGTCGGCGAGAGGCATCTCTTGTGCATAACGAATGGAATGTATTTACATCACTGACGAGAGCACGGATTGATGATCGCTACAAAGTTTGGATATCGGATGACAGGTGAGCACGAATTATTCGTCCGCGAATCTTAAAATTGAGATTACCAAAAAGGATGGTGTGTTTTTCTTCTTTTCTTGACGTCCTCTCGAACATCGTTTAGGAAGTGCCAATGCATAACGTGTGCGCGTGTTTTATCTCATGTGTACGCATCGTCCGAGCCAGAATCGACGGCGCAAAGCATCAGCAAAGCAGCGCAGGTTGTCACTGATTGTCGCAGCGACACGCAAGAATCGCGCACATGCATGCAAGCGGCTACGCTAGAGACGCAGCGAAGCGGGCGATTCCAAAACACCGTCCGCCGTGGCCCTCGGCGCAAATCAACAAGGCCTAGCGACGACCAGGGAGCAGCGCACGATCGGAGTGCCGTCGGCCGCAGCGCCCGCGGACGGCATCTCTGCGGTAACCTGGCGACATCCGGTGCTGCACATAAGCGGTGCGAATTTGTGTACTTTCGCGATGAAGCTGAGGACAGACCTTTTTTGACGCACGTTTTATTTACACGAAGGTTGATGCTGCCTTTTTAATCGGTACGGTGTTGAATTGGACCAGCTCGTGCTCTTTTCGCACTGCTGCACCGATGCGCACTTTAAGTCGGACGCACATCGTTTAAGAAGTGCCAATGCGTAACGTAAACGCGTGTTTTATCGCATGTGTACACATCGACCGAGCCAGAAACAACGGCGCAAATCATGAGCAAAGCAGCGCTCGCCACATGCAGTTCGGAAGCGCAGGTTGTCACCGCTTTCCGAAGCTACACGCAAGAATCGTACAGAGGAGCACGCGAGCGACTACACTAGAGACGCAGCGAAACGGACGATTCTAAAACGCCGTCCGCCATGGCTGCGATGCAAAAGAAACAAGGCCTAGCGACGAGCAGGGAGCAGCGCACGACCGGAGTGCCGTCAGCCGCAGCGCCCGCGCCTGGCGACATCAGGTGCTGCACTTAAGCGGTGCGAATTTGTGTACTTTCGCGATGAAGCTGAGGGTAGACGTTTTTTTGACGCACGTTCTATTTAATTATCAACACGCCGCACAAATGGTCGATGCGGCAAAGACGAGACGGGACACGGGACTACAGTACGCTGCTGCGCCGTCGGTCGGTACATGAAGGTTGATGCTGCCTATTTAATCGGTACGGTGTAAATCGGACCAGCTGGTGCTCTTTTCGCACTCCTGCACCGACGCGCACTTTCAGTCGGACGCCACCACCTTTTCGGTTAATATCGCGAACCGAAGCGCCAAGCTCGGGTTCACGCATGCATTGCAGCACTCGAGCAGACGACTTTCGCAGCTACCGGAAGTGTGTCCGTGACGTAGTGGCCGTCGCGGCTGCAGCCAATGTGCAGCCTGCCGTGGCCTGTCACTCTCGTGACTTGTTACGTAGGTAATCACGGCAGAATAGTCCCAAATCTCGCCGCCACGCGGAAATGGCGCAGCCGCGAATTTCAAAAAACGCTATTTTTAAGAATTAATAATAAATCACTGGATTTTTTCCGAGGAGTTTTACTTTGGACGGATGCTCGGAAGCATTTATTCTACTCATTGAAAACGTTTGTCAGTGACCTTTCTAGCCGTTTCATGCCCCCTTTAAGGACTGCTGTTGCATCCTGGCACAGCCTTTAAAATAAATATTTAGGCCTCCTAATTGGCCTACGTTTCCCGCCGATTCGTAAGAAGTTCTTACGGTACCACTGGCTGAGGCGCTCACTGCTCTATAATACAAGCCTATCTTACTCGGGTCTTCCTCTGCTAACTTGTTTAAAATAGCCATTCGCTTACAAATGTCATTTTATTTGCAATGCCAGCTACCGACAATCAGTAGACCTTTCGAACTGTACTTTAATTAGATTTGTTTTTTTTTTAGGTACAGTTGCTCCTACTTCGCAATTTTCTATCATTCGGGCGCCGAAGAGGGTGCATTGCACTCTCTAACCAATTTTAACGGTATGAGTTCTCTGCTCTCCAAGCCGTTGTAAAGGACGGTATGTGCACCAAAACATGTCCGTCCGCATTGGCAACATTTTGCACCCTAGTCCCTGTTTTTTCCCGTGGTTTCAGCAAAACTTATATTGGACATAATTTGATCCCCGATTTGTGATTCCCGGAATGTGATTTTCCAGGACCTCCAAAATTTGAATAAAGGATTTGAGCATGGCCAAATACCTATATATCTATGTTCAACAACCCCTCTGGATAGTCCAATTTTACCTTGTTGCAATCTGACAAAGATTGCTGTCAATCCTAATTTCTTAATGACCAACTCATTAGTGATTTTCAAATTTAGGTGGTCTCTCGACTATTTGCATGTTTAAGCATTATCCGAACATCAGAGCAAAATGAGGCCTCGTAAAAGAAGTGGCCGAAATCGTCTTTTAGAAAGCGATTCTCTTCCGATTTATGCGTCACCGAAGAAATGTCGCCCATACCGACGATACCATTACTCTTTAACCAACCGTCATCAGTTCGTGTTAACTAATAATTGCTCCTTACTTTTGTCTCAGCTGTTTCAAGAGGACCTCAAGTCACTATTTCGGATCTCGTCTGTTCTTAACCTATATAAATGAGCTTTCATAAATTTTCTCAAATATCCATTTATTGGCATATGGCTGTGTGAGCTACCAGTCTTATTAACAACATAAACGATGTTAATGCAAATCAGTCTGATCTTGAAAACGTTAAAGCCTGGTGCGACAAATGGCTCGTACCCTCAAACACTAAGAAATCATATCTTCTTACCTTTCACCGAAGATACTCCTCCGCTATTCGAAAATAAATTCTTCTATATTCCAACCTCAGCTGCGTGAGTACCTGCAAATACTTATGAATTAAATTATCCGCCAAGATTTCATGTACCATGAACTACACTCCGAAACCAAGCTTACCGCGTCCTCGGCAACTTAATACTCAAACTTCGATTAGCACTTCTCTCAGTAAAATTATTAAGACAGTGCACCTTCGTTAGAGGTTAGCTCGAATACATATGTGCTATCTTCAATGAGTTGGCTTGGTGGCAGCAGCACGAGCGTGTTGTTCAACCGCTGCTTCTTTCTTGCGCAGTGCCTAGAATGAATCGCTGGATCCCTTCTCCCCTATGCCATCCTGCCCGGTGCTGCGATTGCTTTGCCAGCAGCTTCACTGTTCTGAGTGGTGGGCACGTGTATCCGGCCATGAATATGCGTTTGGCCAATCGTTTCACCCTTCTGTGCGATATCATGGACGAGCTTGTCTACGGGAATCTTCTACAACCTTCTTGCTGGCATGACGCCTGTATCGTTGAACCAATCATCGCTGGCTACGGTTCTGTGACATCACACGACAAGGCTTTAAAAGCGCTGCCCTCGGCTTTTTCTTCAGTGGGCTTGGTGGCAGCAACACAAGCATGTTGCTTAACCGTTGCTTGTTTCTTGCGCGGGTACGCTACCTTCATTATGCGCACTGCTTTCGCTACGACGATCGGTTCTTGCTGCTGCTACCATACCTGTGCGAATTCTCTGTACTGCTTTAGTCGACTTGTACTAAGCGGTGACGTGGAAGGTAACCCAAGGCCAAGGAAGACTACCCGTTCCAATACGAACGCTACCAGTTCTTCACTGAACGAATCTCCTCGATCGCGCCCTGAGAGCCCTGAAAACCCTAGTATTCAATCCATGTTTTCTGAATTACTGAAAAAATCAGGATGAAATCGCGCAGGACATTGCTGACATTATGCAACAGTTTCATGCTAGATTCGATGCTCTGGAGTTGAGAGTGTCCGCCCTTGAATCATCTCGTGATCCCAACCCACTATGCAATCCGAAGTTTCTTCAACCGCGAGTGCTGTGTCTGTTTTAATGAATATGAATAAGATTGATGATCTAGAAAACAGGTCCCGGCGAAACAACTTTGGCTTTTTTGAGGTGATTGAAGAAACCAATGACTCCCTGTTGACTGTCGTCTCTCAACTAATTGTTGACAAATTAAAAATCCCATGTCCTAAGACAGAACGTTGTCATAGGTTAGGCAGAGGTAGTGACGGGCAACCACGGCCAGTTATTCTTAAACTGTTGAACTTCCGGGAAAAGAGTGTAATAATGAAAAACGTCTCTAAGCTTAAGAACTCACACTTCTATATCAAAGAGGACTATTCTTCTGGAGTTCGCTCTATCCGTCAAAACCTTTGGAATGCGTCGGCTTCTTTCCGCAACAATGGCTCATCTGTTCGCTTGAACTATGACCATGCTATCACTGACAACGTTCCCTACACATGGGACGCTCTGTCTAACTTTATTATCGGAAAATTATAAAGCCGCGAACCACGCTCGTACAGCTCCGGTAGCTTCAACGAACTCTTCATCTCCGCCTTATAACCTTCTTCCTCCAACTGATACTCTTCATTGACAGACCACCAATCACGACTAAAAACCTTACCCTTTGAAATTTCAATGCAAGGAGCATTGTTAATAAATCTTTGGACCTTCTTGCTCTCGTTTCTAATACTCTCCCCATGTGCTCTGCATCATCGACACGTGTTTACATGAGGGTGTTCAAGACAAAGAATTCACTCTACCTGGATATCTTGCATTTAGAGCTGATAGGCAAAGTGGTAAATGCAGAGGCGTGGCTCTACTCTTTCGAGCCGATTTTAAAGCCACTCTTTTACCTAGTCCTCCTGATACCGAGTTTGTATGTTGCAAACTCAGATTGTCTAAATGTTTCATAGTAATTTGTGTCTTTTACAGACCTCTTGGCTCCAGTATCGATAACATACTTAGCCTCAACCGATTCATGTTCGAAAATAACCAGTGCATCTAATTTTATCTGTATGGGAGATTTCAATACCCCAAATATTCATTGGCAGTCTATGCAGCCTTCTGGGAAAGAATCGAGCGTGTGTAGGAAATTGCTGAACTTTTCGTTAAGCTTCGGACTCACCCAGGTTGTTACTGAAGCTACTCAGAACAATGCTCTTTTAAGTTTTCGCTCTTTTATCTACTGATATAATTACTAAAGTTTACAAGTATGAAATTATTGATGGAATCTTTGATCATAAAGCAGTTCTTGTGTTTACCTCATGCGCCATTCACAAACCGCAGTTTCATGTTATTTATTTTCGTGATTTTAACAAAAGCTGACGATCTATCCATTACTGACCGTCTGTCTAATTGTTTTGATGGTTTTTTGATGCTCAGCAATGCAAATGATATCTATGCTTTTGTTAGTTGTTTTGAGGGCATTGTTAAGACATGTATTAATCGCTTCCTCTTAAAACTAAAAAGAAAAATACCAAGCTACCATGGATTAATCGCAATAATTTGCACTTATCCCGCCAGGTATAAAAAGGCTCAGGCGTCTGAAATCAATGGGCAATCCCGACAGTATCATTCGTTTTATGCAAGCAAAAGACGAGCTCCATGTTGCTACCAAATCAGTGAAATACTTCTTTTTCGTGTTGAATTGAATAACCTTCTAACCACTAATCCTAGAAAGTTCTGGTGTAGTATTTTTCCTAAGGCCATTCCATCCAATACATTCCTAGGCAATGCCGTAAAAAATTTTCAGACGCTTTCAACACCTTTTTTCAGTCCGTTTTTACTGACGATAACCGAGTGTTGCCATCATTCACTAGTACTTCTCCTCCAATTTCTAACATTGCAGTTTCTCAAGAGGGTATTCTGAACCTAATACCTTCCCTAGACCCTAAGAAATGTGGTGGCCCTGACGCTATTCCGAATGCATTTTTAGTGCGGTATTCATCATGGGCAGCTTGCTATCTTCACATCATATTAAAAAAATCACTCACCTCTAGCACTGTTCCTGCTTTTTGGAAGCTGGCGAAAGTTCTTACTATATTCAAATCTGGTGATAAACAGCTTCTATGCAATTGCATGCCCATTTCACTCACATCCTCATCATGTAAAATGTTAGAACATATTACTAATAAACATATTATAGAGTATTTAGAAACTAATAAAATCTTGTCGAATGTTGAACATGGTTTTAGACGGGGCTTTAGCACAATACCACAACTGTCCGAATTTGCACATGATATTTCTTCTAACTTAGATTGTGGTAATCAAAATGATGCAATAAGGCTTTTGACATTGTTATTTGTTCTAAATTCCTGTTAAAGTTAAACCTTACTTTAAAGAATCTGTGTTTGGTTAATTGGATATCTAATTTTCTTTCAACCCGCTCCCAGTACGTAACACAATTCAGGTGAATCCTTTGTGGCTCCGGTTTCTTCTGGTGTGTCGCAACTGCAAGGCTCCATTTTAGGGCCCTTACTCCTTTTACTCTATCTGCGCTGAAGGCCTCCCAGGCACGTCTCCGCTTTATGAAAAGCACATGCCTAATCGAAAGACTATGAGTTTGCTTTTATGTTAAGTGATATGACTGTGATGTGACTGTACAAACTTCAACCATCCCTCTCTCACAACTTTTATATCCGCTCACCCCCTTTCCCCAGTGCAGGGTAGAAAAACCGGTTGCTGTTACGGGTTAGCCTCCCTGCCTTTCCTCCTCATCTTCCTCCTCCTAATTAAGGACCTACCGAATAATATCAGATCTTAGATTCCCATGTATGCCGATGATTTTGTAATTTATGGCGTAATAAATTCCCCTGAGGATCACTATCAACTGAACAGTGCATTAGCTACACTTTCTGAAATGTGCAATAATTGGCAAATGAGTATTAATTTTAGTAAATCTTTAGTCATGACGTTTTCTAACTCATGTAGTAGCATGCAACTGGAAAGGGTCTATAAATATAAAGATTTGAGAGTTATCTTCCGTACCAATTTATCTTGGTCCAGGCATATTGATTACATTTTTAGCAATGTCCTTATGAAATTAGGATATTTAAGACGTACTCTAGCTCAAGCTAAAAGTGATGTGAAGTTACTAACGTATAAATCATTATTCCGTCCCGTACTAGACTATGCATTCGTTGTATGGAACCCTCACAAACTAACCGATATTACCAAGATCGAAAGAGTTCAAAAGAAAGCCATTCGTTTCATTTGTCACCAGTATCACCGTGATTTCTCGCCTACTACTGCCCTCCTTTCAGTACAGCTTACTACACTATGATGTCGCCGGCATTTGGAATTGTTGAAATTCTTGTATTGTATCATTCATGCTCATTATCGACTTTCATCTAACAGTTGCATTATTCCAGCCTGGCCTACTACTTCCAGATATTACCATGAGCTTAATATTGTCCCCTACTTTGCTCGACATAATCCATTTAAAACAGCTTCTTCGCTCGCACCATCGCAGCTTGGAATAAGCTTCCTGGCTCAATTCGCTCCCTTCCTTTACAAAATTTTACTGACGCCATCGCACACTGACTATTTCACACAGTTAAGTAACTTCTAGCCGTAATTAGTGTTGTTGTTCCGTTTAAATTCTGTCTTTTGACTGCTCTACTCACTGTATTGTATAATAATTTTATTTATATCATATTCGCCTTCCACTCCTGCTATAGCTTCAGTATGTAAAAAAAAAACTCTGCTCAGAACTGTGAAGCGCATTTGACTTTTGTAGTGAAAGCTACACTGCGGTAGGTTTTCAAGCCGTCGGCGTGGCACCGTGGCATAGTGTTACCGTGGCACGTGGATGACGACGAAGAAAAAAAAGATGAGAAAGAAGAACAGGAAGAAATGAAAGGAAAAGAAAAATAAGAAAAATGAAAAGAACAAGAAGAATAAAAACGAAGAAAAAGACGAAGAAGACAGATAACTCGGTAGTTGGTAGAGGCGAACGACCACAGAGAGCTGCTAGGGCCGAAAGTGCGTTCGAACGTTGTTACGATGGTGTGCCCCGGGGTTCGACGTACAGACGATGTCATACTACTAGCAGTCTCCTACACCCGAATGATAAGGATCAAGGATGAGAGGCAAGGTATGCTCATACGTGAGGTGATTCCCCTATGGCATAAATAAAGCGGACATTATATAGTAATCTACTATGCGCAAAAGCCATCTTTTTTCTCTGAAGCCAAACCTAAGCGTAGCCTTGCAGATTGCTTTCGCGTAACTCCAGGTTTAACCACATGTTAACCCACAGCAATTTTTACTACCCATATCTAGTGCTAGTCAACTCAAAGCAAAAGCTAACCTCTCCAAACTTATTCACCGTTAAAAGTCTCCCGCCTATTCCTCTTCCATTTATTATATCATGAATGCCCTCGTAACGCTGCCATTCTATCTGCACACTGCCACTCCTTTCGCCTCATTCATGAAAAGAGGGTATACCAACCTTCAACCGATCAACAGCCGATCTTTTCTCCTTTTTTTTCTACGGATGCCCAAGGACTGAAATGATCTTCCTGCTGCTGCTGTTAGCCGCTGGAATCACATCCACTTCAAGCACTTCTTCGAAGATCTTATCTGTATTAACTAATGCCCAAAGCCTATATAAAAACTTTTCACGGGGGCATTATAGATATTGAAAAAAAAATTACTCGGCCACTCACCAAAATGCGAATGTGCCATCGCGGAGCCCCTAAACAATTCATGCATACATATACTGTTGACTTGTATCTTGTGTATGCAATCCTGTCCAGCGTTCTTCTTCCGAAATCCTAAAATGTAGAAACATAAGTTCTGCTGAATTCCTGTCCCCTGTTCAAGTGCTCACACGGGCATACTCACTGGGTGCACTAAAATTTCAAGACATGTGGGCATCAGACAGTCTGTGCGACAATATGCCATGTATTTATGCATACGCGTGCTAACTAGGCCATTCATGAAATAATATATTGTAAGAGATAACTGACTTATCAAACAGCAGCAATAAGTGGAAAACGGAGACGTCGCCGAAGACGACGAAATTGCGAAGACCACAAAGCGGACGAAGATCGAGTTGAAGAGCGCTCGCTTTCGTAGCAGCAACGATAACATAAAGATATTCTGTGCAAGCTACCTAAACCACCTCATTACACTTAATGGAGGCGTCGCCTGTTCCCAACCTCGAGCTCCGACGTCGCACCTTGCCCGGCTCTACCATCATGACAGACGCCACGACCCAGTCTGGCCCGCCTGTTCCAAGCGCTATATTTTGTTCGGGGCCAATGCGGCAGTGCGACCCACACACCTTCAGCGGCACGGAGAACACCGACGAAGAGGGCTGGCTGACTTCCAACGAGCTGTGAGCGTCTACAGTACGTGGGGTGACCACGTTAAGCGCACCAACATCGTCTTCTGTTTATGTGATGTCGCAAGCTTGGGTTTCCAAAACCACGAAGCTGATATTCCTACCTGGGCAGCGCTCAAGATTAGTCACTGGAGGCTTTCGGCCGCCCCGCTGTTCTGAAATTTCGCGCCAAGCAATGTTTGGTTCTCGCGCCCAGCAGTAAGGCGAAAATTGCACAACTTACAATGAGGATGTTGCCGACATCTGTGAACGCCTTAATTTATCTGTGGTTCAAGCAGACAAGATCAAGCATGTCCTCAAAGGGGTTGAAGATAACGCATTTCAGATGCTCGTCGCCAAAACCCCCAAACAGTTTCTGACGTCTATTCTGTGTGCAAGACTTATGACGAGTTCTGCAAACAGCGTCTGATGACGCACCGTACCATTTCCTCGGATGAAGCACTATCGACACTGGATGTTCCTGGCGGTCATCAACCAACGCTTCTCCAGCAAGTAAAAGTTTGTGCGCGAAGAGGCGGCTCGGCAGTTTTCCTTGGTTACCTTCCTGCCCGACTCATCATTTTTGTCGCCTTCTCTACAGCGTGTCATCCAGGAGCACTTTGCTCAGATCTTGCCACCTGCTACCCACCCCCTATGGTCGCCGCTCCAATGACGTACGTCGAAATTGCAAGCCGGCCACTGCTTTCAGTCGCCACACGAACGTAGGCGCCCCCAAACCACGTCTTTATTCGGTGGCAGCTTGCACCTGCAGTTCCACCTAGGCAGCCTGCTGGGCCTCGCCTCGGTCTCTGCAATCCGAGTCCATGGCGCACGAAGTATAACCGCCCAATATGGTATGTCCGGGGTGTAGCTGGCCATGTGGCACGGTGGCGAAGTAGGCGTGGATCGCGTTTTTATGACTACAGGTGTGCTCCAGCGTACGACATACCTTTTCCGACCTGAGCCCGGCGGTCCTTCGCACCACACTCCGACGCGTTCCAATCCCCCCCACCGTCGGTCCCGCTCTCCTATCACCTGCTGATCCTGACTCCTTCAGCCGGAAAACTTAGCGCCACAGTTCCGGAGGCAATAACTGTGCCATGCCCTGTAAACATTATTGATGCTTGAAGTCAAGAGTTTGACGGAAGCCCGTCTGGTCGGGATGGGACATAACGAAAAATAAACGACAACGACCAAAAGAAGAATGATGGAATGACGTTTCGGCTCCCACACGGAAGCCTTGTTCACAATGAGGCGAAACGGGGAACCGTTGCCTTAAATACGGCGCATCACAGAACCCAGACATCTTGCGTATACAGGGGGCGTATACAGACATTATCTTCACTGAGCGTTGTCACGCGTCAGTGAAGATAATGGCCAGGCAATTCGTGAGAAGCCAGCAATAAACCGACGGTAATAGGCGCAAAGACCCAGGAAGCGCCGCAATGTATTTTTGCCCGTAGGTGTTGGGAACTTGGCGACTACGGAGAGCTTTTCAGGATCAGGCCGAACACCTTCTTGGCTAACGACGTGGCCTAAGAACTGCAGCTCCTCGTAACCGAAGTGGCACTTCTCGGGTTTTAGTGTGAGGTCCGCAGATCGTATAGCCTGAAATACAGCTAGCAAACGGAGTAGATGCTCTTCAAATGTAGCCGAAAACACGATCACGTCGTCAAGATACACCAAGCATGTTTGCCACTTAAGTCCCGAAAGCTCAGTGTCCATCAGCCTCTGAAATGTTGCTGGCGCCGAGCATAAACCGAACGGAAGGACCTTAAACTCATACAATCTGTCGGGAGTGACGAATGCTGTCTTCTCCCGATCCCTGTCTTCCACTTCGATTTGCCAATATCCACTTTTCAAGTCCATCGACGAGAAGTAACGTGCATTTCGTAGGCGATCCAGGGAGTCGTCGATGCGAGGGAAAGGGTACACGTCTTTTTTGGTCACTTGGTTGAGCTTGCGATAATCTATGCAAAATCGTAAGCTGCCGTCCTTCTTTTTAACAAGTACCACGGGGGAAGCCCAGGGACTCTGTGACGGCTGGATAACGTCGTCTCTAAGCATTTCGGCCACCTGCGCTGAATGGCTTCACATTCTTTCGGAGCCATACGGTAAGGATTTTGTCGAATCGGGCGAATCGAGTCATCCGTGATAATCCGATGTTTTGTCAAAGGCGTTTGGCCGATCCGCGATTCTGAAGCAAAACAGTCTTGAAATTGATCTATGAGATCCAAAAGGCGGTGCAGCTCTGAAGAAGACAAATTTGGGCTCACATCAACGATGGTTACGGGTGCATTGCACACTGATCCTCTCTCTTGCAGTAAGCAGCAGTGCTGCGCATTTAGGAGGCTGTCGAAAAAGGCCACAGTTGTGCCTTTCGGAATTTGCTCACGCTCGTCGCTGAAGTTTGTCAGCAGCAGTTCGGTATGCCCATTGGTCAAGTTGACCAGCCCTCGAGCTATAGAAACACCTCGGCTGAGTACCAGGGTAATTGCCCGTTCGGCGATGCCGTCGCCTGTATGCGCCACGTCGCATTTCACTTCAACAAGAGAGCATAATCGCGGAGGTAATGTCTCCGTCTCATTGGCGACGCGTAAGGGCAATAGTGGTACTTGCGCATAACCAAGGTCTTCATGGTTATTGGTGACGGTAACGACATTGTCACGAATGCTGATTACAGCCCATGAAGACGCAGAAAGTCTATGCCCAAGATGAGGTCTTTGCAGCAGTCAGGGAGAATAACGAAGCTGCCAACAAACGCCGTGTTTCCTATTCCTATCCGGGCAATGCATTTCCCTGTTGGGGCCAGTAGCTGACCCCCAGCACTTCTTATTACTGGCTCAGTCCATTCAGTTTTTACTTTGCGCAGCGTGTTGGCCAGTTTCTGGCTAATAATTGAAAATCGGCCCGGTATCCACCAGAGCATGCACTTCCAGCCCATCAATGGAAACGATGAGGTCAGCGCTAACAAAGTTATCTGGGTTGATCGTCTCTTTCGGCATTTGCGGCGGAAGCGCGGCAAGGTCGGCGCTGTCAGCTTTGTCGTCATGGCCGATCATCTGGTACGGCATTTTCGGCGGTAGGGCGGCAATGTCAATGTTAGCCGCGGCGTCAGAAGCACGGGTTGTCGGCAATTGCGGTGGTGGTGAGGGTTTCGACACTTTTCGACTGGTTGCAATCTCCTCTCGCGAGGTTGCAGCTGTTAGTTTCCCCGGTGAGGGCTAGGGGACCGCCGTCCGCTAACGTCAGCAGTGTCGCGACGCATCGGCGAATAATAACGCTTTGGCGATGGGGAGGAGCGGCGGCGGAAGCCCGGGGACTCGGTTTCCCTGCTGATCGGAGGGTCGTCGTCGATTTGGGCAGAGTCAGTGTCGAAGCGGCGGCGAGCAGAAGCAAGCGGCACGGCTTGCGCCTCTTCGCGGTGGCGGCCGTACCGATACACATGGCTAGGTTGTCCGCAGTAGAAACAAAGTCGTCGGCTGTCATAACTGCGCCACCTCTCAGTTCGGCGCAGTTGAGAGTGCCTGGGAGGCGCCCACTGAGGCCCCTGGAAGAACCGCATCTCCTGACGGTTCGATGAGCTTGGTGGGGCGTGGTCTGGAGGTGGGCGACGAAGGACCGCAGCATAGCTCTCGAGCTGCGGCTCGAGCTAAGGTCCAGGAATGTTGGCCGCGCAGCTGATCGGTTTTGGAGCGTGGCATGGTTCGGAAAGGGGTGCCGCGTTGTCGACTGGATGAGACTCGTTGCATGGTGTAGATGGTGATAGGGCGTACCGAATTTCATTCCTCACAGTTTCCACGAGGGTCTCTGACGACTGAGCCTTCGTAGCCGTAATTCGCTGCAGCTCCTCAAGGATAATTCCTCTAATGATGTCGCAAAGAGTGGTCGTATCTGTTGCAGTCAGCGCCGCCGCAGTCGTCGGGGCACAGTTGACCGGTCGGTTGTACTGGCGGCACCGGTCTTGGAGGGCTCGTTCGATAGCCGTAGCGTTCTTAACGAACTCACTCACGGTTTTAGGTGGGTTGCGTACCAAGCCGGCCAACACCTTTTCTTTGACGCCATGCATGAGATGCCGTAGCTGCTTTGGCTCACTCATATCAGGGTCGGCACGGCGAAAAAGGCTAGCCATGACTTCCGCAAACATAGCCACGCTCTCATTCGGCTTCTAGACGCGCGCTTCAAGCAGGCGCAGCGCATTGTCTCGTCGATCCATTCTCGCAAAAGTATCTACCAGCTGGCGCGGAAGTCATTCCATGTGGATAAGCTGGTCTCATGGTTTTCAAACCACGTTATAGCATTATACTGAAGGGCAAAATAAACATTGGACAGCTTCTGGTCTGCGCTCCATTGATTGATTTTGGCCACTCGCTCAAACTGGTCAAGCAAGTCCTCCACATCTTCAAACGCTTCCCCGCGAAAGCACTCTGGTACCTTGGTGTTCTGAAGAGTCACCGACGTAACCCAAGTAGCACAAAGTGGGCTATTACGTAGGGACCCGCATTGGGCCCGTTGAGGCAGCCCATACGGGCCCCATGCGGGATTTGCAACATGTACCCAGAGGAGCCCCGCGTGGGCTGTCTAATTTTGCCGCGATCGGTCCCAATCTGTATCCGTGTGGGCAGCCCAAATAGGGCTGCCCTCATTCCGCCCAGGTAGACGAATGTGGGCAGCACACCAGAATTATTAATGAGTCCCATGTATGTGCAGGCAGTGCCGTCCCATTGATCAAGGTTTTAATTTTTAAGTCGATTAATCCCTCCAATACCTAAATTGCACAGGCGCGGGATTTGCGAAAGCCAGTCCGTTTCAGACTGATCCCCGTGCTGCCCTCATGGGTTGAATCTGGCATTTTCGGGGCTGCCCAAGTTCAAATAATCATGAAATGCGAAACATTAAGCACTATTTTTTTTTGCTTGTATGCGACACTCAGTAACAAGAGAGAAATTTATTCCCAACACTACAATAATGTGGGCTGGCGCACATCACCCCCAACATGTTGGTCTGAATATTGTTTTTCGGTGATGTGTGTGTAGAATAGTAATGCCGCAGGAAACATTAGGAGGTCGTTCAGTACATACTCGTAAAGCGGAACAGTTATTGTTGCATATTTGCTGTCGATACTGCATAATTAACGTAGTTTTTAGAGTAAAAAATATACTCTTTATTCATGGCATGGGTATGCTTAGGACTGTTATGTGAAACCTCCAGAAGAGGCAATTAGTCGCCGGTATAACATGATTTACATAAATAAAATGGTGCCTTAAAGATAGGATGGAGACGTTTCAGAGTGGTAAGCCCGCCTACGGTCAATTTGGAGCCCACTGCGGCCTTTCATGGGCTGCCCCAATTGGGCTCATCTTATTTTTACCGCATGGACTACGAATATATGTTGCATTTTCCCGCAAGTAGCCCAAGAAATGCCCGTGTGGGCAGCGTGGGGGTGTGCTCGCTTTTCAGCCCGGTCACAAACCATGCGGGTCCTACTCGGCTTTCGCGTGGGCAGCCCCAATCGGACTAGCCCGTCTTCTATTGCTTTAGGCCCACATTTGCATCGAATTGCCCTAAATTGCCCCGCAAAGGTCCGATGCGGGCAGAAGCGGGAAGGAGCACTTGCCTGCCCCGCTAACGGTCATGTGGAAATTACCTAGGTTTTTGGAGGGCAGCCCTATGTGGGGCAGCCCAGGAATTCTCTGCATGAATTCCACATTTCCGGCTGACCTTCCCACAAGTACCCCTCAAGGGTCCCATGTAGGCAATGTGTGGCCATGCCCGTATTTAGCTCCGCCGCGGCCCATGCGGGACCTATTCGGCTTTTGAGGGGGCAGCCCTAATTAAATTAGCCCAGGCGTTTCCTACACAAAGCCCAAATTTTCTTTGCATTGGCCCTAAAATTCCGCAAGTGGTACCCTTGAGGGTCACATGTGGGAATATGTACTCAGTTAGCCCTTTCCACGCCTATATGATGCCCAGATGGAAAAAGCAGGGGCAAGTCCAATTTGGGCTTGCCCGCTTGATCTCCAAAGAGGGCCCTCATGGGTGTTATTGTGGTTGCCCAAGCCCAACTTGCCCATACGGGCCCCAGGTGGGCCACGTAATGTGTGCTACTTGGGAAGGTTGGAATGTGCCATGGCTTGGGAGACCTGACGAACTTGGGCGTTTGAAGAGTCGTTCGGCAGATGGCTGTACTCCGGGGCTAGGCCTTGAAGGCGGCGGTTAGCGTGATGGACAGGAGTGTCGATGTCTGGGATCCGCTGTGGACTGCCGGAAGGAGTCTTATGCATACCCCAGCGCGCTCCACCAGTGTCACGTCTCGATAGAACGCCAAGGAGGGCCGAAAGATAAGACGGTTTGATTAGTAGACTAGAACGAGTCTTGCGCTCAAGCTTCCTCCTCCTTCTTTCAGCTCGCGCTTGTGTTCCCAGTTGCCATCTTTTGCGTCGTCTTCTATGCGGCAATATTGTGTTTGGCAGATACCGAATGTTCGGCCAGCGCGTTCGAAGCCACTCGCCGTTTCCTCACGTCGTTTTGATGATCGCGCAATCTTCTTTCAAAATCCCTTGACTCGTCAATGTACATAGCTGCACAGTCGGCACATGGGATTGCGTATACGACGCCTGGGAACTTTTTCTTTCTGATTGGGTCCTTCACTTGCACCAATTTTCCCCTGAGCTTGTGGGCTGGCACATACGCAGTCTGCGCGTCGTAGCGACGCAGTATGCGTGCCAGCATTTCACTAACGCCTGGGACATATGGAATCGATGCCCACTTTCGGCTGCCTGGGGTCCGATGCAGCGCAGGGCGTGCAAGCTGTCGTTGCACTGAGTCAATAAAATGTCCAGGGTAGCCGCAAGCAGACAAATTATGGCGTATGCGCAAGGTGTCAGCACACCTATCTTTTGTTTTTGTGCATATTCTTTCGTTTCGACGGAGGAGCAAGGCAACCACGGAACGCTTTTGGGAAACAGGGTGAACAGAAGTGAAATGAAGGTAGTGGCCGGTGTGCGTTGCTTTTCTGTATACGTTAAAGGTTAGTTTTGATGGTTCACGGGAGACCAGTACATCCAGGAATGGGAGGCGGCCATTGACTTCTTCAACGGTAAACTGTATTACTGGTTCCATACTGTTCAGGTGTAGACTAAAAGCGTCCAGGTTTTCTTTGTTCAAGACACAAAAGCAATCGTCCACGTATCTCAGAAAAACTTTGGGGGGACGCATGAACGACGCTAGGTGCCCGAGTCTCGAGGTTTTCCATTGTCAAATTGGCCACCGTGACCGTAATCGATGCCCCCATTGCGGCTCTGATTACCTGCTTGTACTGTACTAGCTCAAAAGTGAAGTAAATGTTTGAGAGGCAGAAGCGAAGAAGTCTAGCCAAATCTTGTACTTCAAAGGGGGACTTTTCTGGTAGCGTGCGGTCAGTTTCGAGGGCGGGGTGCAGACATTCACAGCAAGGTCTATCGGCACGCTTGTAAACAGGGACCTTACATCAAACGACACCATGATCTCCCTCGTGTCGATTTCAAATTCTCGGACCTTCTCGTGTGGGAGCCGAAACGTCATTCCATAATTCTTCTTTTGGTCGTGTCGTTTATTTTTCGTCATTACTGATGCTTTCATCGAATGTGTTGATGTTGACCTGCTTGTTGCCACTGGTGCTGTGGTGTCCATGGTTAGTTGTAACTTGTGCCACAAATTTAAGAAAGTGACGAACGACACCTATCCCTGACATTTCATTGCGATCCGCGCGCTCCGAACAGATTCTACCAAATACATCTCCGTTTTCCATTTGCTGCTTTTTCAAGGGCCAAGTATCGGTGTTACAATATGTGTAAAATATGGCACCCTGCGGTGTGTACGTTCATACACGCACACACACACATACACACACGTGCGGCGGTGTAAAAGGCCTACGGTCATTGAGGGCTCATCACAAAAAATGAAACAATCTGGTTATTTTCTTCCATTCGTACATATTAGGCAGGCTTTATTAAGGACTAAAGGCTTCCTTAAAGCTACAAGTGTCGAATAAGGGACGAGTTGGTCCAATGTTAACATTGAACCATCATAAGGGGTAACATTAAGAGATAGGAAGCGTGCAGATTTGGTCAGAAAAATAACTCAAGTTACTGACGTTCTAGTGAAAATCAAGAAGACGAAATGGGCATGGGCAGGACATGTAGTGCGAAGGGAGGATAACCGATGGTCCCTTAGGGTAACAAACTGGATTCCAAGGGAAGGAAAGCGTAGCAGGGGGCGGCAGAAAGTTAGGTGGGCGGATGAGGTTAAGAAGTTCGCAGCGGTCAAGTGGGTGCAGCTAGCACAGAACTGGGTTAATTGGAGAAATATGGAAGAAGCCTTCGCCCTGCAGTGGGTATAGTCAGGCTGATGATGATGATTCAATGTTTGGAGCAGAAACCATAAACCAAACCAAAAACAAAGACCTCGCAAGACACACAAAGACACAGGCAGTGAATTGATGTTGGGAGAAAGAATTGTTATGAAATTGCATTTACTAAGAAATTATATCGAAGATAACCCTGATTTTACATGACTTAACACAGAAACGCAGCAAACACGACTAGTAGTTAGCATATAATGTTTTCCAGGAAACCAACAGCGATGCAAATTACTACGCTAGCGCGTACTTTAGCGCATACGCTGGCGCGTACATGTCCCTTTTGTGGCGCCTGCTCTGCCAACATGATGCACGTGCTATCTTTGCCAATGGTAACTAGGCTGCGTGCTCCACTTCTGAGTCGGGTAGCAGAGAATTCGTACTTCTGAAGATGTAAAGCTGTGTAAAGTAAAAGAGATACATGTTGGCCTTAAAATCAAGCGAGAAGCAAAACATGCAGCCTGGTTACTTTTGGCAAAGATGGTACATATGTAGGGATTTACGTACCAGGGGTCATGACTTCGGCGCATATATTTCTCTAGTTGTGATTACATCTTGCAAAGGCAGTGTTTTGGCGATGCCAAGTTTGTTAAGCCTTCCAAAATATTGAACTGCTGCATTTTTTACTTCTGCTTATTTAAATCCCACTCAAAGTGCCTGTGGAATAATGTTTGCTGAATAAAGTCCTGCGGTTGGTAAAGACCGGGTCCACTTCAGGAATATGGAAGGGTAGTTACCCTCTAGTGGGTGTCAAAAGGTTGATTAGGGTGGTCAGGACAAATATGTCCTGAAATAAAAAGATCGAAAAGCAAAGCTTGACCATTCATAGCTTGGAACAAACTGAACAAACGGCAAAACAACATTAAAGGAACCACCTAAACTATCCTATTACATTGATGTCTCAGACAAATTCTATTAACTCGGAGCAAGAAAAGCGAGCGTTAAATTATAATAACACATCAGTTGCATTGATACCATGTTTAAGTTTTAAAATACAGAACAAATGCCTCCCTAGGAAATACTACAGCTTGCTGATCAATCATATGAGCGTAATAATAGTAAGATATTATTACTATTTGAAACATTGTAATTAGCACTAGCACAAAGCTCTAGCCAAAGAGAATATTGTCTTGGTCTCAAAATACCGCATCAAAATATATTTCTTTAAACAACACATAACGCTGGAACAAATCAGGAGTAGCCCTAAAGGAGATGAAAAGTGGATGTTCTGGCGTTAAAAACGAAGCCGATCACCGCTCTAGACAACTCTTGATTCAGCACGCACAAAATCAATTACCATTCGAACCTGAACGGGCCTCACAGAATTAACATGTTGGGTCTCAGCGTTTCTTATGTAAACTAAGGAGTCAAAGTCGCCAACTGGCACATGCCCTTAGGTTATTAGGTATGCTCCTCAATCTAACTGTTTTTAAATCAGTGTCATTTCAGTAAGTTTAAAATAGACAGGCATCGCCACATCGATGCTTTTCATAAAATGCTTCTGTTTAGTTCTTCCTAATTTTGACTGAACATAAACTAAATATTTATATGGAAAGAAAGCGATTGTGTCAACAAAAAAGTAAGCAATCCGTATGGATTGCTTACTTCAGCGTTTGTCCCTTGTCTTTCTCCTTTAGTTCTGTCTCTAATTTAACGCTGTCAAAATATGCACTCTACTAATCCGTATGGAGTTTCCCTTGCTTCTATTATTTTTGTAATTTTTGCATTTCAATCTAAAAATCTATATTATCATGATTTTTCTAATAGCAGTAATCATTCACCACAGGATACGAATTCTACCTCTCGTAGTAGCATAAAATACTTCACTGCACTAACATCCTTCCTAACTATGACTTGCGAATCACGTTCTGGAATTGAATTTGTTTCGTACTCCTTGGTATTGTTCCTGTTGCAGTTTGAGCACAAGTTTAAAATCTATAGGTAATTTGTGTTTCGGGCCAGCACTTGAGGTGTTTTTTTTTTTAGATAAGCGGCATTTGTAAGTTAACATTTTATTTCCTCCAGTAGAAATTCTGGGTTTTTTTCTTTTTCGTTATTAGATACTGCGCAAAGTTTGCCAAAGGATCTTCGTAACTGCAAGGTTCCTAACATGAACAGTGTTGAAATTGTTTATGCTTAACCCTGTAAGTATCCCCTGTCCGAGATGTGTCGCATGCATCGCTTATTTTATGCATCGCGTGATGCACCACTCATGCCCCAGGTCATTATTATGGACCGAAATTTTTATGATAGCTCTGAATTCTTAAATATCTGCTCAGGGGCGGATACTGGACCGTCTTGGGACAGTCTGGTCCTTGCGATGTCATGTGCTCATCATAGGGTTTTCGGATGAATTATAAGTTATACAAATTTCTTTGTCCTAACATCAAATATGCCCCACTAACAATAAAAAGTGACGCAGCATTGAGCAAAATCACAGGTGCACCATATGCCATATATGCAGGTATCTAAAGAAGATAGACAACCTCTTTACCAACAAGGAAAAGCGCCTGAGGGTCTTTTTTCCTTTGTGTGGAAAGATGCAAGAGATGAAATGGTAAGGCCACACTTGAAATATAGATATGCCCTGCGGGAATTTCATTCTTCCCACTGTATATTTATTTTCAGGTTCTACGAGCAAGGTCACCAAGTTGTCGGCGTAGAAATCGCCGAAAAAGCGGTCCGCGATTTCTTCAATGAAAACAACCTTCCGATGATTGAAAGCTACTCTTCAAACTACGGATGCAGACTTTTCGAGGTAAAATGTGTGATTTTAAAATAATGGTGCTAAAACTGGTTAAATAGCAATATGATCAGCAACGTACGCGTCACAGGAAGAATAAAACGGGATAGAGCCGCATATTAGAACGCGGCTCTAACAGGAAGTGTAGTATGAACGGAGCTTTAACTAAAGGAAGAGATATAGCATTGCAGGTTGCGATTATTGCAACTGCCACAAAAAAAGAAAAAGAATTCGCGTGTTGACAAGAACACATATTTCTTATTGGTTTGCTCCCATAAGCTATGAACTTGTCGGTTTGCCTGTCGTTCGTGTTTCTTTTCGCGCTTTAACATCGATGCATCTCTACAATTATGTCGCACACAAATCATCAAGATGTCCGTAATGTTGCTTTGTTTGTTGAAATGTCCTAGGAACACCCAAGATGAAAAAGTGCTCGTGGTTTTTTTTTTTTTCTAGCACGTTTGCTTTCAATTACGCTGAGCGTCAGCTTAAAATACAAGACTAGATATACTCTACTGCGAATACTAATATATCAGAAAGAACAAACGGGGCGGAAATATTTGTCTGGGAGAAAAATTTGAATCGTTGCATGGCAGCTAGTTAGCTTATGTGAATGTCTTTCCAAACACTTTCCAACAACATCTTCCCGCTTTATGATCTGGAAAAGAAGTGAAATGACTTATAGCGTAAACACGTTATGCGTTAAGCATAATCCGGCCGCTGTTAGTAATGCCCATAATCCTCATCTGTAAAAATCGGGGCCATCAACGCCCCGATTGTCTCGGAACGCCTATTTGTCTCGGAACGCTTATAAATAGGCGTTCCGAGACAAGAATACATTAGAACATACAAAGCCTTTGTTTAACTGCTTATAGTCATCTTAATTTCGAAATGATTGTGAAACTTCCGAATAGCACGAAGTATTGAGAAAACGCTAAAAGCTAAAACGCATTAAGCGTGTATGAAAAACTGCGTACTCTCATCACCACACCCACAAGGAGTATATGAAGGATGAATAGACGTTGATCTTTAAAATAAGAAAGCGTTTCCATTATATAATCAACACAGGGTTACTAGGTCAACCACAGGAGATAGTGCTATACTAAATGCAGAGCTGAAGCTTATAACTTTCTTAGATTTCATTTCAAACAGACAGTGCTTATCAATAGCGCATTAGGTAGCATCTACATGTATTAAGAAGACTGAAGTAGTCACATTTTCTTTTGCAGACTCCAGATGGCAGGCTCAGGCAGTACTGCACCGATATATTTGCTTTCCTCAGGTGAGATCTTGGATGTCTTATTGTTAGTGAAAGGTTACGATTGATTGCGTCAGTAGGTAAGTGAAGGCTGAGTATAGTGATTTCTGAAATTTTCTGAAGTACCGCACCAAATATTGTGGTTAACGTTGGGCGACAGGGGCGAAAGAAATGTAGACGCGTCTTAAATGAGCTGCGTAAAAAAAGCAAAGATAGATGCAAATTTCAGGCAACAACAGGTTCAATCCTCAGTCGAATCGACTACGGAAGTCAGCCAACTCGACTAACAGGATACGGCAAGTGGCTTCGGGTGCTCTTTCAGTCATTTTGTCTCTAGGACGCTGGTGACCGCTCCAACCGTAACGCCGCCGCAGGCGACCGCTATTGGAAGACCGAAGTGTCACGGGCCCCCACCCAGCCGTGTCCGGACATCTCGCTGGAAAAGCTATGATTGCATCAGGGTTGGGCGCCTGCCAAGAGAAAGCGAGGGAATAAGCAGAACAACCACTTCAGTGGAAACAACCATGGAAATCAGGATGATGATAGGCAGGCAGCGCGGAACTCAACATGTGTCTCCGAGTCGGGAGGAAGATTGCACAATGCTCGTTGACATCACAACAGCCGCCTCTGCCTGCGGAAAACTATTAGGTGTCATTCGACTAAAAGGTTGACGACATCTTGGGCTCCCGAGGAAAGCGAATTCAAGAGGCCATATGGAACGCCGCGACGCTTAGTGCCAAAGAAAGGCAGGCGGACGCCGTCTGCAAGAATAGGAAGCAGAACCCTATAATGCTTAGCACACTTAGTAGAAAAGAGCAGGTCGCTATCGGCTGATAAAAAAAACAACAGATTGGAAACAAAGAACTACTAGGTGTCTTAGTATCTCACGGCCGAGGACAACTACGGAAAAGGTGTTATCCATAGCGTTCCGTTGCAACACACCCCAGAAAAAATTCAAAGACGCTTTCAACACTAAACAGACCCCGCGACTCTGCGCCAAACGCCTGGGGAAGACAGAATCCCTAAATGTAGTATTTTTTACAGAGAAGGTGCCACGCTAAGTGATGTATTCGTGTGTGCTGCACTGCTGCGCACTAATCCAGGAGAACTATGAAGTGCGTCGAATTTGCGGAAGGTTGGGCCATCGAGTTGATGTGGGTACAGATCCAAATAGCCCAGTATGTTTAGGATGTTGCCTCCAGGACCCCCCCCCCCCCTCCTCCGAAGAACACCAATATAATGAAAGGTTTGCACATAGACACAAGGACAACCGAGAAAAACAAGGGCGAGCGCTCATCCTTGTTTTCCTCACTTGTCCTTGTGCCTACGCACAAATTTTTCAGTATGCGCGTTAACCAACTAGCCCAACTTTCTGCTCTCCTAAAAAACCCGTTACAGCCCAAAGTGTCAGCTGCATGACATCGGGCATCTGACTGGCGACAAGAAGTGCTAGAAACGCTACCGGGCCCCCTACGTCATGAAAAAACGACAGTGGGAGGCATAACTCCTAGCCGAGGAGGAAGAATCAAAGAAGACATCAGCGATGTCCTCGAGCCAGCAAAGCAGATCGAGAACCAGGGGACAAAGCAGCAGCCGTTCTGGCTCGAGCTCTTTCCCGAGACTGGAGAGAAGCTGATCCCGATCAAGATCCAATTTCGTGACCGGACGAATTTTAGGAAACCATCCAGCTGTGGTTGATTTCCAGTAACTAATCCAGGGGTCGCGCGAGTTCTAGGACTCAATTCAGAGGTCGGAAATCATCTGCGAGGGCAAGGGATAACGCGTCAATCTGGCCAGATAGTCTCCCAAAAGAATAAGCAGCATGCTGAGGAGCTAACAAAACTGAGGCAGTTGGCAGACAAATCACTAATACAAAATGAAACACTTAAAAAAAGGTTGAAAACGAGAAAATCCTAATCAAGACAGCAAAAGAATGTCGTAGGAACACAGGTTATCCCGGGCGCTAAAGCAAAGCAGGATAGATTAGAGCATGCCCCACTTGCAACAAAGAAGGCGGAAGAAGCAAGGGATGAACATATAACGCTAGAGAAGGTCGGTAAAATTGCCAACGTAGTGTTAGAAGAGAAACTAGATGTCTTCCTTAACGAGGTAGAAACAGAATTTTCGGCAATCAGGGTGCCACTAAATGCGTTCACACTCAAGTTCAATGAGATAGATACGCGCTTCACCGCTCTGGATGTGGAAAGGACGCCAACAAAGGGAAACATGATGGATCCTTGCCATAAAATATACCACGGACACTATTTAGCAGCGGAATTGTCGCAGATATACCATCGGAAAACACTGGTTCTACCCCAACTCCTTAGTAAGAAGTATCCGGAAGGAAAGGCGTTGCATGAAGTAGGAATGCAAGCAAAACTAATGGTTATTGGGCTTTCTGTACAGAAGGGGAGGCACCGCGGGTGGCTATACTAATTCAGAAAAACAGAACCGCAATCAGGCATAAAATGGATGTTAAAAACATCGACTACATTCTCACTGAGCTCAAAACGAACAAAAAAACAGAAAGAAGCCTGTTCATTCTGAATGTTTATTGCACACCGCGCAAAGGAAGAACAAATTTTTCACACTATTTCGAAGCACATTGAACATTTCCAACAAATTAGCCATGATGGTATTAGGCGGCTGGAATGCTGCACACCCGTCGTGGGCCTACAGGCAAGAAGATATCAAGGGCCGGGTCCCGGCTCCTCTGTCAAAAAGCACAACAGGCAGGTCTAACGCTGATAACGGATACACAGGATCGTACACGGCGCGGAAACAAGTGACGACATTTCTCCGGATTCGACCTTTCTCAGCAGTGTAAAAGACGCCACGTGCTGTAATACTCAAGAAAACCTAGACAGTGACCACTGCATCTGCGAAACGGAGTGGAAGGAGGAGAGCGAAGAATCAAATGCAAGAAGGCTACCCTACTGCAGTAGAAAATATTCAGGGAATTCAAAAGCCAAACAGAAAGCGGAGAAAATAAAAAATATCGAAGAGCGGGTAACAGCATTGCGTTAAACGTTAACGTTAAGCGTTAAAGAAGCAACAACAGCTGTACCCGAAGGGTAAGTCTGGAGGAGGCAGTCAGCCACCTTATGCACATACGGCAGGCCAAAAAAGGATTAGGCAATATAAGCAACAAAGATAGATTAGGACTGTATGCCGCATATTCGCCCTACTAACAATAGAAGAAGTACACTTGAACTATGTAGACAAAATTGGAGATCACATGCAATTTTATCGAAAGTTCCATAGGAATAGCTAATACTGGAGCTGCTGTTACCTCTTGGAGCAGGAAGGTTGCAAGTCGGCCAAAAGTAAAACCTCCAAAAGATTGCCGTTCTTACGATGGACCGGAAAAAGGACTCCTTGAAGAAATACAGACACGCTATGTGGAACTCCTGCACCTTAAGTACTCTCAGACTATCACGGACAGCCAAACTAGGATTTGGATAGACCCATAGAAAAGAACAGAAGTCAGGCCCAGAATTACACACCTTAAAACAAGGTAAGCAGTGAGACCAGATGGAGTGAGCTGCATCGCTGCCCTCTCAAGATACATGCAAGATTGTTGGCAACGAGGACGGCACAGAACGTCATGATCCCCAAACTTGGCAAAAAGCTAGACTGAAAAGCTAAGACCAATTTATTTCACCTCGTGCGTGTTGAAACGCTTGGAACCCGTACTCCAGACGAGTCTAAACAAATACCTGGAAGACAAAGGACTCTACCCAAACTACATGATTGGCTTAAGACCAAGTCTCTGGACACAGGACATTACACGGCAAATGCAACTCCAGATCTTCAAAGCACGTACTAAAAACAGGCACGTTATCCTGAGTCTGGACTTAGCAAAGGCTTTCGATAACATGAAACACAAAGTAACAGTAAAAGACTTTCAAGATCTCGGCGTAAGTGGAAGAACTTATACCTAATGAGCTTTCTTTCAAAGTGGGAAGGAACCAACCAAATTTATGCTGGGCAGCAAATCTTGCAACGCAAGACTCCATTGCAGCACACGACTGTTCAAGTGTTTGGCCTGTACCAAATAGTTCAGCCGTTGATGGTCTGTTTAAATCGTAAATGTTCAGCCATACAAGAAATTGTGAAACTTACGCAGTGCCTACACGAGCGCAAAACATTCCCGTTATATTTCCGAATAACGCGTTTCCCGCGGTAGCAACTGCCTGCTGGCATATGAGATCGGATAAAGTACAGCAGCATGTTGTCGAGAACTGCACGATGGACAGTGCCCGAAGCAGATAAATTCCTTCGTAAGATTGAGTGAACCAACAACGGGTTTAGACGCGAGAGCGTGTTTAATAAGCATTTCAAAAGCTGTAACCCACTCAGGGGTCCACTGTACACGGTTATTTTTTACTTTGCGTGTAAATTCCTCTTACGGCATTGCCTTAGCAGCGTAGTGAGGAATTAGATCCCGATAGTATCCTGCCAAGCGAAGAAAACACCGGACCTGCTGCTTGGTTTCAGATGTGGGAGCATGTCTAATTTTATTTACAATAGCATCGATTGGCCGGATCATCACCTCTAATAATACATGTCCCAAGAAACTTACACGAGTTATAATGAGTTCACAGCATTGTGGTTTCATGGTCAAGCCTGAACTACTAATACTTTCAAACCAAGCTCGAAGAATGATCAGGTGCTTCTCCCATATCGCAGGTGCGACTAGCACATCATCTATATAGTGCATAATAGGCCAATCTGATAGAAGCGCCATCATGAGGCGAGTGAAAATACTAGATGCCGTCTTAATACAAAATGGCATGAACCGAAACGTATAATAGTCGCACTAAATTTGTGCACTGACTCGGC
The DNA here is from genome assembly GCF_055883805.1 of Amblyomma maculatum. Classification (NCBI taxonomy): domain Eukaryota; kingdom Metazoa; phylum Arthropoda; class Arachnida; order Ixodida; family Ixodidae; genus Amblyomma; species Amblyomma maculatum. Next base: position 159,574,316 of record NC_139353.1, on the reverse strand, counting down.
TGACGCGAAAGCCCATACTCGGCCCTGCCCGCAAACCGAACTCGGGCCGGGTTCGGGCCAAGTTATATTTGTCTCGCGCGGTCCGGGGCGGGTCGCACACCCCTATAACGAACAAAAGCAATTTTTTGCGAAAGCGCGAATGCGGCCATAGTGCGATAAGCATCTACAATCCACATCATTTCCCTTCGTCCTCCCCATGTGAAAGTTTCCCAGTTTTTTCCCGGCGTCGAAATGCTTTTCCTCCCCATCGTCTTGCCGCAAAAGGATCTTTGGCAGCCGTCAGTGACTTCGCATAGGGGCCACTTGTAGGCTAGTTTCGAGTTTCGTATCTCCACTTGGGTAACACCAGCAATGATGTTTAGGTATCCGCTTCAAGAGTCGAGCTATACACTGTCGCCTATCAAACGTCTCTGTTGTAGCTTGCTCCTTCCTCTTCAAAACCCTGTCTGAAGCGGGACATAGCTCAAAGCTTCTGCGGTCCAAGAGTTCCCTCTTGCTTCTCTTGTTGCGAAAAGTTCACTTGAAAGGCACGCGGGGAGACAGACCAGCTCACCGAGTATTTGGCCATAAAATCAACCCCTTATTTCGGTTTAGAGCTAGCGAACGTTTGGGGCAGCAAACAAGCTGCCTACCGAAAAATTGTTTTGTTATCAAAGAGCCTTTAATTATTCCAGCCACAAGATACAGCACCGAAGGAAACTTCAGCTCTACCGGGTTGATTATCCAGGAATGTCGCAAATGCCTCAATCCATTGCATAACTTGTTTTTGCACAATTCTGTTACGGACGAGCAAGGAAGAAGAAGCGGGCAGTGGCGTGGGTAGGAGCGCTCGCGCTAGACCCGCTAACATTTCATTAAACGTTATCTTACGGTCATTGAATCTTCTCTCTGTCCTCTGTTCTACTTTCATCGGCTTGCCGCCCCGTAACAATACTTTAATTCTACGTATGTACTACGGGTCTATATATTATTCACTAAATTTGTCATTTTCAACTATAGAAATCGATATTTCAAGCCTTGGATGAAGTTATCACCCGGAAACAATTTGCTTCTCTATTATCGCTTCGACTGCAATTGTAGGATAACCGGCCGCTCTGCGCCGGGCCCAGGGTTTAAATCGAGCGTCAGGTCGGGCCTGGCCTTTCACACGCACTTTTACTGTCGGACCGGGCTCGGGTCTGTAGCATCGGACCCAGGCCGGGCTCGGGCTCAGGCCAGACTGTATGGCCAGACTGCATGGCCAGACCTCTAGGCCAGACTGCATGGAAAATCTGCAATGTGTTTGAGAAGCGTCATCAAGATGGGCCTGCCAATAAATCTTCCTGAGATTTAATTTTGTGGCAAATCTTTCAGTGCCGACCTCTATAGCAAAACATCAGTCCTCGGGATACGTTAGGGCGTCGTTTACAAGGATGATGCTTATTCAACGGAAGTCTATGCAGGTACGGTAGGTATTCATTTTTTTTTACCAAAACCAAAGGCGAATAGCAAATAGCAAATTCTCGCATAGGCAATGGCGAGGGACATTGCGGAATGTTAATTGGTGAAGTAGTAGTTAACTCTAATGATACTTCAGAAGATTGCTACGGCCAGGATGTTAAGAAAATATATCACCATAGGAACATAGCAATGCATAAGCTCTGTCAATTGCTTGGCAGTAGGTATCGGCTCTATTGATAGCCTCAGTGCGGAGAGCGGTTCACAACTCCTCTTCCTCAATTACTACGAGCGACATTGCCTGGATGGTCGCTAGTAGTTGGCGCTCTTCATAATGTTTTATAATGCTTATAGAAAACGTTTGTTTCGAAATCCTACATTCAGTCAATAATCGCAATCATTTTTTTGCCTGTGATCCCGAAATACCATTTCCAATGCATCAGGAGCTTATTCTGTTATGTAGGGAGCAAATTCAAAGCCTGGGCACCAACTTTCAGTTGCAGTCTGGAGGTCCGCTTATCATAATAAAGCTTCTGGCCACTCCCAGTTCTGGTCTCCTGGGTCGTAGGCCAGGCAGGAAATGACCACCAGGAGCTCTGTGGTCACTCGTGCTCCATCATGCTGCTCCACCGTTCTCTGTCTAACGTGTCACCGTCTTCTACCCCCGACGCGCCACACGCGTCGTCTTCTTCCTCGCTCCTTCCTCGTACCGAGACTTGCAGACACCGTGTGGCGCTAGCTCCGTACAGTTACCTAACAACGTGTCAACTGAAAGGCTGCTGGGATTAGGGGTTCACAACAACCTGTAAGAATTACGGGAGGCGCACCTCCTGATGAAACTCAGTACGCTTTCGAAAACGAAAGCGGGAAATGACATGTTGGAGAGGATCGGCAATGGGGTTGATGCTCTAGCAGGGGACACAAAAGTTCATGCGAGGTGGGAAATCCACAAAGGATGGTACTGGTAGAAAAAACCTTGGCCACCCTGCTGCAGCAGTGCAGTAGTAGGACGCCCAACTACTGTGCCGGAGTATCTGGGTTCTAACCTGACCGCTGGCGGCTGCGGTTAGATGAAAGGGAAGACGAAGTGGCGGTCGTGCGCTGTGCGATATCACCGCACGTTAAAACCACAGGTGGTCGAAATTCTAGAGTCTTCCACTACGGCGTCTCTCATAGCCTGAGTTGTTTTGCAGATATTGTGGTACACAGCCAAGGGCGCTCGGTCATATCTCACGCTAATGCTGACCTAATATTTAGAGACTGGAATACTACCATCCCAATTTTGGTGAGGGGCGGAAGAAGTGGTAGTACGATACATCTGCTTGATCAGGCCAAGGAACGAAAGTTTATGGAGCTGGAACCTGTCTTGACACCAGCACACTCATGGAGCCCTGTGAGCTAGGCGGCTCCCATCAATGCTCGAGGTTTCGTTGGATGATCAGGTGAGCCGATTACTCCCGTGAGGTCCATGCCCGGACAAGCAATTGGCCAAGACAGCAATGCGTGTGTGAAAATTGCAGACTTGCTCTTTCCTCATTCCCTATATATTGTGACATATATCAAGCAAAACATATCCGTAAGAGACTAAGCCGCAGGGTAGATGGTGCCAGCAGCTGGCCACATATGAACACCTCTTATGGAAATGCAGCATAGCGCCGGCGACGGATATGCGGGATTCTTTTTTCGACCTGTGGGAGGTTGTTTTGGCCAGGTCAGACCATGTCTTCCAGACTAGACATGTTCACGGGCCCGACGCTTCAGAACAGGTTCTGGCCCGTCCTGTCATGCCATATTGGCAGTTCAAGGGAGTTCCATTCAAGATCTCGAAATAGGTTCTCGCGTTTGTAATGACAAATGTGCTGAATAAATAAAGAAGCAGAACATACGTAGAAATAACTGAATTTGCAAATACAAATTATGCATTGAATTGAGCCCGGTCACTGGTGGCTACCAAAGATAGGTTAATTTCTGTGAGGAGACGCGGAGGAAAGGCGGGTTGACGCCGGATGTAATTCGGAAGCTCTCGCATGGGGAAAATGGTGTGCAGTCTGCTTATCATACTAGGCCGTATACCTGCGTTCACAAAAGTTGCATGTGTTCGTGACCAGAGTGCCCGCCCCGGCCCGTCCGAGACAGATATACCTTGGCCGGCCAGCGCCCGTTCTAGACAAGGGCAATGGAGTGAGCCAGCCTGATCGCTGTCAGCCATGGGATGATGACCACCTAGCACGGACCAGTCTGCATGTGTTGTCTGACGAAATAAACTGTTTCCATGCCACCATCTAATAATAACAATAATTGGTCCAAAGGAAAGGAAATGCAAAGTATCTGTCACACTTGTTATGTGGACACCTTAACCGCGCCTTCAGGGAGGTGGGAGTGAAATTACAAAGAAAGAGGAGCCGTAGTGGAGTGCTGCGGAGTAATTAGGACAACCTTCAGATCTTTAACGTGCAATGACATCACGCAGCACACGAGCGCCTCTTCGTTTCGCCTCTATCGAAATTCAGCCGCAAGGCGGTCGGGTTCCAATACGGGCACTCCGGCACATTAGTCGGGCATCTTGACTACTCCACCACCATCATCCGTCCATCTATAATTGGTTTAAAGGAAAGGAGAGACGCCGTATCTGTCACTTGCAGAATCTCGCTGACGCATCTCGCGGACAACACAGCAACGCCCAGGCTTACGCAATTCTCCAGTGCACATCCCGCACTGCGTGCACACTTTTTTAACCAATGGATACTCATTACACACTTCTGACCCCTGTCATGCATTTATTTGGTTCATTAAGTCAGAAACAGATCCACTTATTGTTGGCGTGAGGTCACATCGATTGGACGTCGGCATTAGTCCTATGGCTATGCGACATCTCACTAAATTTACCTTTAAATATTTGGCTCAAATTTATTACCCAGTCATCCTATTGACAATTTTTTTTTTTCAGCAGCATCGTCGCATCGTCCTCTATCGAAACGTTCTGAGAACTACACAATGGCTGCGGACCCTTTCTGTCCACAGGACCCCCATACATAGCCTTCTAATGCTTTCGCATCAGTAAGTGTGCGATATGTTCCTGCACATTAACTAAAGCCAAAATACCGCGCATTCTTCGCTCGCTGCTCAACACGCTATGATATACGCACATGTCGTTATTATATACCTGCGTGTTTGATCAGCCTACCGCCTAGTGTTTTCTGCCCCAAATTAAGATTTAGTCTAAAAAATATTGCGTGTTATCGTTACGGTCCTTCCTGCTCCTTGAAGTTTGATCTTTTATTGTTGTATACATTTAGCGTTGCCAATTTTTTGTGTTTAATGTCCTATCTCAGTAGATTTTTGTTTTAAAATTTTCTTTCCTAGTAAGTCACTCTGACGAATGTGGCACATCAGCGCTTTGTTTCTTCTGGTATTTTGTTTTGTTATGAAATCGTTTGCTGTCTGCCAGGCGGTGCGGCTCAAGCCCCTCGAGGCTTTGGCAGGCCTGATTGTTATAGTGTTCAAATTTACATTAATGAGAGTGCTAAATGCTATTTATCTATTTATTTGGAAAATCTCTTGTGACATAGTAAATTGCACATGCACAAATTGTAGCGACATCGCATATCAAAAGGCAAGGAGAAAGATCTGGCGCAAATGTGAAAGCCCGGCCCCTAAATTATTTTTGAATCAAAATTCAAGGTTCTGTTTTTTAAGTTCTATATTTATTTACAAATATTGATCTTCGGATGTGAACAGCCATCCATACATACAGGTAAAGAATCCGTCTATACAAACACAAAACATTAAGATTATACTCCAAAGGCTGAAGAGGGCTTTTCGCAACCCCAATTAGTCCGTAACTGATTCGAACATATTTTCACACATTACGAACAGCACCTGTTTATACCAGTCATCCTACTACAGTGTGCTTCAGTTAGATTGTGTTACGAGTTACCATACTGGAGAAGCTGCTATTTTTGTGCCTATTTTAAGAAGCGGCCGGAAAGAGCCTACAACATTATAATAGTAGCTTCACCTCAATCTGTGTTATCTATCCGCAGGTCCAAACCCCCCCCGATGGATGTTGTGTGGGACCGTGCTTCACTGTGTATCATGGCATCGCAAGAAGAGCGCCATAGGTGAGCCACTTAATTTTAGCTTAGAGTACATGCGAAAGCGAAAATGGACACTTAATATCCGCCTTAAAGGGTATTATGCGATAGCGCTGATGGCTGCTGTGTCATTTGCGCCTCCTTGTTCGCGCACAAGCATTTTGCAGCTGCCAGAACCTAAGTCGCTGAGTGTAATAACGCGCGAGGATTATTTAGTATTCAGTCTTAAGCTATTCATTATTGCAAGACCACCAAACATATGTGCATTTATAGAGACCCCCTTAAACTGTGCCTCCGAGCTCGACTTCAAACTCCTACGCAGCGGACAGTTTATTTCTGCTCCACACCTGCGTCCGTGTCTGCCATTTCCGCGGCCGTTCGCATTTCTGCACGCCGCTGATATGGAATGCTAAGTAGACGGCATTTGTTTCACCCTTGCCGAACCTGAAGCCGACCAACACTGGGTCCGGGCCGTGAAGGCACACCATGCAACTGCGGCCTAGAGCTCTGCATCTCACAGCTGCCTGCCTCGCTCTCATCGAAGACCCATACTTCGACGCCAACCACGACCAACCCTACTACCATCGCCTGCCGTCAAGCTCTCCTGCCTGGTCTACCGGCGGAAGGCTTCAAAATGATTTGGCCTTGATCTCCGCACCAGTACTTGCGGACCGTTAAACCATATACTTAGCACCCATGCCTACATCGATTATGCCGTCACCTGTGCGCCCGACCATGTACGCATAAATCCGTCATCATCCTCAACATCCTGACTTACCCACAGCAGGAACAATGCCTCTCCCATATTCCTCCAATTCACCCGGTCCTATGCTAGTGCATCCACTTGACCTCTGCGAACTTTTTAACCTCCTCTGCCCACCTAACTTTATGCGGCTCCCTGCAACGCTTTCCTTCACGTGGAATCAAGTTTGTTACACTAAGCGACCATCGGTTATCCTCTCTTCGCACTACATGTCCTGCCTATGCCCATTTCTTCGTTTTGATTTCCACTAGAATGCAAGTAACTTCAGGTATTATTACGAAAGCAATACTACTCCCATTTTCAGCCCTTCTTGTAGCCACGGTCGGTATGCACGTGACGGCTGTGACGTCATACCAGCTGCGAGAGTCGACTACCTGCGTCGACAGCTCGACAGAGTCGACAGCTGCGACTACCAAGTCGAGTCGTCGGGTGGCGGTGGCGATCGCTAGACACGGCGCGCCGCGGATGAGGTGGTGACGCCACTTAGACGTCATACCAGCTGCGAGAGATTGACTACCAAGTCGAGTCATCGGGTGGCGGCGGCGATCGTTAGGCACGGCGCGCTGCAGCTGGAACCGCGCTGCTACTGAGTGGAGGCGCTGCTGTCACCTTTTCTCTCAAAGTTGAGAGAAAGAGGAGGAAAACGACATTGTAATGGATACTTTCAACAGTGAAGATTCTTTGCCGACCTGTTGACGCACCAGTCAGGAACGTTGGAATGCAACAAGGTGTCAACGACGCGTTCAGGAAACAGACGAAGAACGGCAACAACGGCTTGAAAAGGAGCTTGTTGATAGTGCTGCTCCACAACTAAAGTATAAGGAGACCCGGAGGCAACGGCGTGCAGAAGAGACGTCACAAGAACGAGCTGTACGTTTGGAAAAGAGACGGGAAGCGTCACTTGTGAAGGCTGGTTTCACTGTGTCAAAGGGGAACTTGGAAGAGCAACGACGTTCAGAGTATGCGAGAGAGTTAGTGAATGTGACTCGGCTATGCGTGATTTTCATAGACGATTGACGAATAAACTCTTCGAAAGTGTGTGCTCGGTGTGTGATCGCCTATGGCATAAAGACTGCTTGACTCCGGTAAGTGAGCTCATGCATCCTACTCTTCACCTAGCTTCTCCAGAATGGCACGAGGAGACTATGAGAAGCGCTGTGCTATGTAAAACGTGTCGAGCGAGCCTCTAAGACCAGAAGGTCTCCCTCTAAAGTATGTCAAACGAGTATCGTTACCTGCCTATCCCCGAGGGCCTACCTTATTTGAATCCAGTGGCTGTACGAGTACTGTCTCCACGCATTTCATTTATGCAAATCAGGCGGCTAGGGAACTGGACGAACAGGCTATATGGCATCATAGGTCCGATAGTGAACGTTCCCGTGAACACTGGGGAGATGTTGAAACAACTGTCTCACTACTTCAGTGATCACCGAAATGTCTTCACAGGTATAAGCAATAAAGCTAAACAATACTAAACTGCAATGTGTGTCCTGTGTTAATTGTACGGTCTACATGGTACACCACAATTGACTACACTACGAGCTGAACTATAGCGTAGCCATGCTATTATTGTTTTCGCACCTACCGGGCTCAACTATAGCTAAGCCCCACGTAATTTATTTTTTCTGACCCGCTCTGAACGCTTCATATCCCTTAATGTTACCCCCACAATTTTTCCTTCCATACCCCTCTGCGTCGTTCTCTATTTAAAGGGGTAGGGACACCAAATATTTGTGCTATACTTTTGTTTCTAAATAGTGCATATCGATTCTGTAGGCATAGAGCACATGGTTAGAAGACCAAAATTAATTTACGTAATGTATTATCGTATTTTTAGTAGGCTGCAGTTTCGATTTCGGTTCGTAGTTGCCAGTTCTTACTTGACGCAAGTCGATACGTCAAATGGGCCAAAACAATCGTGACCTCAACGAGGAGGCGCGTCTCCTGCTCTGTTCGTTGTGTGATTCCGCCGTATGTTGTCATGGCGCAGTCACACTACTGCATCTGGAAACGTGATGTTTAATTGTGTCGTTTTTGCCGATCCTGCCACGCCACGTGAACACGAACTGTTCGGAAACATGCTGTTGTCGCCTGCGAACGGCTGTCGCCAACTCGCTCTCCGACAACTTGTTGCTCGGAGCAGCGCCGATGTCGACCGCTCGCTTCGCTAAAGTTTTGCCCAAATTCCTACGCTACGTGAGCGGCTGGGAAAAAATCAGAAGGCGGGAGAGGATTTGACTATGAAAGGAGCGCGAGTATAGTATATAGTTTGAATCGCATTGATCGAGACCCCGTTTTGAGCGCCGCTTCATGTGTGCGAATCTGGAATTGTTGACAGAAAATTCACATATTTTAGTAAATGAAAATAGCCATCGTATATAGTTTTGGCACAAGTGAACTGAAATCGACAATTGCGTACATCGCGGAACGTGCCTACAATCACCACGAAGCGCCGGTGTGGTCCCGGTACGCCGAGCAATGCTGAAGGCGGCGCGGAGCAGTCGTCAGCGCTACTCGTGGAGAGAAAATTACGCCGATTGAGGACAGTCGCCATGCACACATTTATAGAGCTTATTTTATTATGGGGTAGGTGTCCGATAGTAAAGCGGTGACGGAAGATGGTCCTTTATTACAGCGTTAAGTCGCTAACCCGTTCCGAAGTGCCTCCCGATGAAACCGATTAGGCCTAGCGACGAGTAGGGCAGGCAGAGCAGCAGCATAGTTTGTCGTCTGGCGCACCCACGGGGGTGTCGTTTTCGAAGGCACCGCACTTGTGTAGGCATGCTACTGTTGCACGAGTATATTAGCAGTCCTGATAACATTTGTTAATTCTAGTACAAAGCCAAAGAGTGCTCACTGCCTCACTGCTGCGCCGCCGCCCACTAAGGTCTCGTACAATAACGGTGACCAACAACAACGCCGTCCGCTGACCATTGCCGCGCCGTCGGCGGCAGCCTTCGCAAATGTTAGTGAATGAATATTACCATCAAGCATAATTTTGGCTACAGTGAGCCGTCGTGCTGTGTGTTAGAACGAAGTGACACTGCTATATGTATGGGTGAAATAGAGCAGTCAAAAATAGAAAGAGAATGCTCAAAAGATGACCAACAGCATCGCGTCTTAAGGCAGAAAACTTCGTGATGACGTCATAAATACTTTATTATGGTTTGTTCTGTGAATCTACGTCAACGTCAGAGCGCTACTGATGTATCCGGAATGTGAGAGGGAGCATTTTCACAAACGTTAAAAAAGAATTATATATTTTCTACGCCTCCATTGAGTCTAATACTTTACTGTGATGGTCTTCAAACACAAAAGAAGCGCGTGTAGTTTAGCAAAATCTTGTAATTTAGTGTCTCCACCCCTTTAAGTAGAACCCTCTTTGTCAGGCTCCACGTTTCAGCAGGTAAGATGCAACTGTTGTATACTTTCCCTTTGAGCGATACCGGTAAGCTGCCAGTCATAATCTGCGAGCGCTTGCCAAATGGGCTTCATCCTAATCTTGTTATTTCCCTTTCATGGTCCAGATCTGTTAATACCTGCCCTAAGCAGACATATTCATCTACTACTGCCAGTGCTTCGCTACCTAACGCAAATTGCCGTTCATTCCCAAGTCTATAGAACATTACCTTAGTTTTCTGCATATTGATTTTCAAGCCTACCTTTCTACTTTTCCTGTCTAGGTCATCAATCATTATTTGCAGTTCATCCCCCGAGTTGCTTAGCAAGTCAATGTCATCAGCAAATAACAGATTACTGAGGTATTCTCCATCTACCCTTATCCCTTACAGCTCCCTTTCCAAGTCTCTGAAGATTTTCTCTAAGCAAGCTGTGAATAGTACTGGGGTGATCGTGTCTCGCTACCTAACACCTTTCCTAATAGGCATTTTGTTATTTTCTTTAAACTACTATGGTTGCTGTGTAGCCACTATATATATTTTCTAGCATTTTCACGTAAGTATTGTCTACACCCCGATTTCGCCATGCGTGTATGACCGCTGAGGATTCTAATGAGTCAAATGCTTTTTCCTAATCAATGAATGCTATGTATCAGGGCTGGCGATATTCTGAGCATTATTCTATCACCTGGTTGATGGTATGAATATGATCGATAGCAGAGTGCCTTTTCCGAAAACCTGCTTGATATTTCGCTTGATTTCAGTCTAAAGTTGTCTTGATTCTTTTAGCGGTTACTTGAGGAAATACCTTATACGTGAAATACAGTAAGCTGATTGGTCTGTAATTTTTCAGGTTCTTTGCGTACCTTTTCGTATGAATTAAGATAATTTTTGCGCCCTGTCATGGTTCCGGTACCGTCGATACTCCAGGCACTGCGTATACAGGGTGGTCAGTTTTTCTAGCACGATATCCCCCCATCCTTGAACAAATCTATAGTTACCTGATCCTCTTCAGCTGCTTTCCTCCTTTTCATAGTTTAAAATGCTTTCTTAACCTCGTCCTTCGTCACTGGCAGAACGTCTGACTGTTTTTCCCTACCGCCAATCTCATTATTGTCCTGATTACTTTAGCTACTGCAGAGATCAGTGTAAAATACTTCAGCTACTTTAACTACCTCGCATATATTCGTGATGGCGTTGCCCGCCTTGACCCTAAGCGCCTACATCTGATTTTCGCCTCTGCCCAATTTCTTCTTCATTGCTTCACCCCGTTGTTTACAGCATTTTCAATTTTCGCCATGCTATACTTTCTTATATCGGCCACATGAGACTGTTGATTATTTTGATATCTCTGCGAATTCTATCAGGTCTGTTGGATTGGAAGCTTTAAGAATTTGCTATTTTTCAATCAAATCTTCCGTCTCCTTAGACAGCTTTCTGTTATCCTCTCTAACTGTCCTACCGCCTAAATCTATAGCGCACTCAGCAATTATATATCTGATATTGGTATTTGCTTCTAGACTAATGTCGTCTTCCTCGGTTAGAGCTGAATATCTATTCTGTGGCGGGATCCTGAACTCTCCCCCTCACCGCTAATCCGTCGCTTGACTTCTTTCTTACTAATCTGTTTCGTTCTCTCTATAGATTAGACTAATTCGAGACCGTACCACATTGTGGTTATTGCATCGCACTTTTCCGATTACCTCTACATCCTGTGTAGTGACGGGATTAGAACACAATGAAATAAGTTTCATTTTTAGTCTCCCCGTTAAGACATTTCCATGTCCGCTTCCAGTTCTTCGGTTCGTTGAAGAAGGTATTCATGATTCTTAAGTTATTGCACTCTGGAAACCCAACTAGTAATCCCCCCCCCCCCCTGCTATTTCTAAAACAAATGCCATAGTCACCCACTGCGACTGCTTTTTCCATACGTTCGCATTTAAGTCGTCCATTCGTACAGTGTACTGCGTCTTTACGTTCCTCATTGTCGATTCTACATGTTTGTAGAAGCTTTCAACTGCCTGGTAATTATGACATGTAGGTGCGCAGGCCTGTACAATCTTCAGTTTGCACCGCTTAATAAGCTTAATTACGATGTCTGCCACCCTCTAATTACCTCGGTAGAATTGATCTATATTACCAGCTATATACTTTTTAAAAAAGAAGCCTACCCTTAGTTTTCGCCTGTCCGGAAAAATCTCTATAACACAGTACTTACCCGTCCTTTAGTACAAGCTTTTGGCCTCCTAACCTCACTAAGCCCTATGGCTTCCCATTTATTACCATCTAGCTCCTCTAACAGCACTGCTAAACTAGTTTCGCTAGATATGGTTCTAGCGTTACACGTTTCCAGGATCAGTTTACAATGGCGGCCTGTCCAGAGAAGAGAGGTAGCGGTCAGTTACTGCACCAGGGCGGCCTACTCCTGCTCTCGTTAGGGAGTGCGTTTCTGGAGGTGTCCAGGTCGCACCCCTAACCAATTTACGTAATTCCATGGACACAAGGATTTTTTTTTCATCCGATGGAGAATTGAGCAGCACCGGGATTCGAATCACGGTCTTCTTCCATGCGAGGCAGAATTTTTGCCTCTATGCCACGCTGCATAAGGTAAACGCGTACAACTCCCCAAAACTTCCGAACCCTTATAAGCCGCGCGCTTGTCTCCCCGGATCAAGCAACTCCGCATTGAGGACAGCTCTCACACTCTGCGTTCCTAAGACACCGCACCCGACAACGTCATCCGCGGCGTTATATACAGCGCAGTGAAATCCCAAATGTACGACCTGCTAGGCTCATGGCCCCCGAGCGGGCATCCGCACGGATCTTAAGTCTGGCCTCTGCCACCGCTACGGCCAGGCCCACCCAGGAGAGCCAACAAACTGCGTCCCCTGCTGCGTCCTTTGTAAGGAGGCCCGTATCACGGGGTCGCACCCGGGCAGGCTGACGTTTTACCGGCACGGCGCGTCATCACCCCCAGCTTGCTCCAAGCAGCCGACTTCCCCACCAGCGGCTCCCACCGAGCCCATCCTCAGGACCTCTCGGCTTTCTAACCCCAGCGCTTCTGTGCTTCCCGCAGTAAAGCGTCCGCAAGCCGTCATCGCTATATCTTCCCACCTCTGCCCAAGTTGGAAATTTTTAATTCCCCCGCCCCATCGCCAACTCCACTAAGAACACACTGGTAAGCTGGAAATCGCAATATCATACGCCAGACCCCAAACGAACGGCCCTCAAGGCCACTATCGCCTTTCGCTGCTCATGCTCCTTCTCCAGCTACCGCGCATCTGCAGCCACCGCCGGCGCCAGCTGAGGAGCCGATGAACACGGCGCCGTAGCGTTATCGCGCGCCTCCTGTACCACACGTTGCCCCCAGCACAAGCTCCGAAAGCCTTCAATCAATGCTATCGATGTTGTTTGCCAAACAGCCTCCTTCTGAGAGTCGTATGAGCAACGCACCATGATGCGCTTCGCGCAGCTTGAAGAGCGTGTTGCCAGTATTGACACCTGTGTGGCCGCTATCGAATCCCACCTAACCGCCCTAGATTCGAGAACGGTGAGCTAGAGGCCTGCCAGAGCGCGACTGTGGCCGCCGTGGCTCACCTCACGCTTCCTCCCCACACGTCCTGGGAGTGGTCCCAAACCCTTCCTAGGGCCTCACCATCCATCATTCCCAGACAATTCCCGCCCCTTAATCTCTGGCGGCGGAACAGTCGGGCTTCCGTGGCAAATGCAGCTCCAACTCCAGACAGTCCTTCCCGACACTCTCTTCTCCGTCCTAGCAGTCCAGGAACCCTTAACTCGCATGAAACTGCGCGCTTACGCCTCCTTTCATCCTTCTGACACACACTCAAATGTTATCAGCTTGGTGCAGTGCAACCTTGCTGCCGTGCTGCGCCAACTGGAAGTTTTGGACTATTCTCTCTCCACTTAGAAATCATCACTAGTATATTATTTAGCGCAAAGCGAAAGAAAGACAAGATGTCATCTCGCTTTGCGCTAAATAATACACTCGTGATGTCAGAACACCAACTGGCCCAAGAAATACCTCTCTCTAGAAATGATTTCCCGTCGTCGCACTTAGGCAAGCTTCGTTACTCTTACTGTGCATAGCCCTCTGAATCCCCTTCAACCCCTCTCCTCCTCGTTCATTGTAAAGCACTTTCTTGTGCTGGCCACAATGCATTAGTCGTTTTAGGCAACTTCAGTGCTCACACACCAGCAGGGGTTACTCTCAAAACACCAACAAGGGCAACTCACTTTGAAATTCATCCATAATGAGTGTATTTCGGTGCTTAATGACTTCGCTCACCCCACCAAGATCAGATCTAGTGTATAATGATACCAATCCAGAGCTTTCCTTCTCCAAAATTATTTACAATCTGACCTGCAGTTATACAGGAGTCTCCCTTGGTAGCGATGACTATATCATATGTACCACTTTCCCACTCCCATCCCTTGCTTCCACCTCTGCTCGTCTGACCCAGGCACTTCATAAGGACCGACAAGGTTGACGACTGGGCAAGTTGGTAATGGTTCATACTTAACCAGCCAAAGGACGAGACACAGGAAAGAAGAGGACCGCTTTGCTTCACTCGTCTTTCTACTTCCTCTGCTCTCATCACCGAACTTTCTGCCAGGACTGAGACCCTTCTGGTAGACGTCCGCCATCCAACATCCACACTCCCTGCAGCACCACACACCACTACTGCAGACAGCCGTCTGCTGCACCTGTGCGAGGCCCATCATGGTTTCCACCGCCGCTGGCAGGCACAGAAATACAATCGCCGCATGCTTCTTCGTTCGGCCCAGCTTGCGTCCGGTATGGAGGAGTACAGTTCTTTCCGTCTACGGCGACAGTTGCACCAGACCTGCCACCACATGGCGGGCAACCTGGGCCTTCGCGACATTTGGTCGCTTTTCAGGGTGCTGCGAGACTTATGCACACCAAAGCGCCCAAGCGCAACGATATCTCCCATCTCTTTCGCTCTTCCCCACTCACCGATATAGAGCTTCTGGAAGCCTTACTGGACCGCTACTTCTGCACTGACCCCCTTACACCTCTTCCTGCTTACCTATAGGATCCCACAATCTCAACCTTGATGCGAACATCTCCCTGGGTAACATACGTGCGGCACTATAGACGCTCCGAACCACTTCAGCCCTGGGTGCAGGACGCGTCAGTAACAAGGTACTCCGTAACCTAGATGCCTCCCCTTTAGAAGTCATTACTGACCTCAATACACACTAGCAAGCTTGACACATAGAGGTGTCCTTTACCAAAAGCAATCAAACTTATTGCCTTGGAACACCTCCGCCCCATCTCTGCCACCTCCTGCCTCGGCAAGCTCTTCGAGCATGTCATCCTTGTAACATAATTGGATGACCATGACTTGATCTGGTCCGGGTTCGTATTTGTACCCCAAATGGCAACCCATGATGTTATGCTTCAGCATTGTGATAATGTTTTGCACCCCTCGCACAAAAGAGCTCTGGAACCGTTTTTGCGCTGGACCTTACTAAAGGATTCAATAATGTACCCCACACAGCCTTTCTGGGAAGGCAGGTTTTAACTTAAGGTCGTACTGAAGGTAATAACCTCAACCAATAGTACATCTCCGGAATTCTTACAAGCATACGACTAATTCCCAAGTGGCCGGCTGACAGTTCGTCGTGACAGGCGCTCAAGATGTCAGGCCGTAGATACGTAGGTACTACGAGTAGGGCTGTCTCTTTTGAGCTTTTAAAATTGCGCCCATAAAAAATCCACTTCATAAAGCATATGGCTGTAAGCCATGACAAAAAACAAGCGGTACCCGATCACAGCGTCCTTCCAGATACTCGATGAGTGGCGCTAGCTTCGGGTCCATGCGTTGAAGGTCAGCCATATGGGATTGGGTAATGGCCGCAATAAAGGGGAAATCAGCAGCGTTTTCTACTACAGTGGAGTCCAAGGATGCGCATGAAAAGCAATCCGCATCTTGGTGTTTATGTCCCAACCTATTATTATCAGTAACATTATACTCTTGAAGACGGAGGCTCAACGATCTGAGCTTCCAACGGGTCTTAAAGGCTTGTCATCCAGCACAACGAATGGTGGTCGCAGACATTACGAAAGAGTCGTCGAAACAGATATGGCCGGAACTTGGTGATGGCCCAGATTACCGCAAGATACTACTTCTCCTTGGTCGAATAATTCGCCTCCGATGGGGACATTGCTCGGCTCGCGTAGGCCATAACTCGACCTACATCGTCTTGCCACTCGATGAATACCGCCCCCAGGCCGAAGTTGCTGGAATCAATGGGTACGTCGGTTGGGGCGTCTTCATCGAAATGGGCGAGTATTGGGGGACTGTGCAGGCGACTTCGGAGCTCTTTGAAGGCTTGTTCTTGATGTCTTTCTCACAGAAATGGGGTCTTCTCTAGTTAACAATATCGGTGGTTCAGCTATCTTCGAGACATTTTGGACGAAGCGTCGGTAGTAAGAGCGAAAACCCATCGCCGAAGTGCCTTTTTGTCGGTGTGACGGGCAAAACATGACACTGCGGCAGTCTTATCAGAATCATGTAGAACGCCCTGGGCACTGACAAGGCCTAGAAAGAAAATTTTCTTGAATGCAGAATGGCATTTCTCGGGCTTTATCGTTAGTTGTGCGCCTTTGAGTACTTGAAGCACAATGCGCAACTGGTCCAGATGTTGCTCTAAAGTAGGCAAACAAATTACATAATCTAAGTAAACCAAGCACGACTGCCACTTCAGACCTGATAAAACCGTGTGCATCATACACTGAACAGGACCGGTGAGGAACAAAGACCAAATGGAATTACCTTAAGCTTATATACGCCATCGGGCGTCACAAATGCAGTCTTCCCTCGGTTTCTCTGATCCACCTCTATTTGCCAGTATCCGCCTGCGAGGTCTAATGAGTAGAAGTACCTGGCGCCACGTAGCCGGTCGAGGGCATCGCCAATCGTGGGGGACAGATAGACATTCTTTCTGGTAACATTATTTAATTTTCAGTAATCGACACAGAATGTCAAGGTACCATCTTTCGTTTTAACAAGGACCACTGGCGACGCCTGTGGGCTTGTCTAAGCCTGGATCACGCCGTCCGCAAGCATTACGGTACGGTACGGGCGTTGGCATACCGACAACGTGGTTTCATCGGTGATGATACGATGCTTGGCGAAAGGAGTACGACCGATCTTGTAGCCCGTGGCACAGCAGTCTGCGAAATCACAGGAACCGAGAGAAGATTCCTCTGATCGGGCCTCACGTCTGGGCTAATACTAACGGTTTGAAGGGCATGGCAAGGAGCGGCCTCTTTTTGAGGGCTGGCCCCGGCAGTGCATAAATGAGGCAAGGCAGTAACATTCTGAAGAACAGCCGTCTCCTTGGCGAGGTGCCGCATATTCTTAGCCAAATTAGTCAGAAGGACAGTAGTACGACCGTTGTAGAGATGAACGAGTCCTCGAGCGAAGGCTATCTCATTCACGCGCAGTATCGGGAGCTGCCCATCCGCGATGCCATCGTAGCCGTAAAAGAAGTCACGCCTCACAAGAACCAGAATACTAGACCATGCTGACACCGTGACCTACCTCATCGTAGACTATACACTAAACGTTGAGCCACGGATCCTCGTTTTCAGTGCGCTCCATGGCCCGTTTGTCGGAAACGTCACACGCGCTTTTTGGAGGTCAATGACAGCGCCGTTGGTGTGCAGGACGTCTAGGCCTAGAATCAAGTCCTTCGGACACTCGAGAAGTACGACGAATTCTCCGACATACAGAAAGCCCCGGATGCCAAGTCGCGTAGTGCACTTTCCAGCAGAAGTTATCAAGTGACTCGCCGCCGTGCGAGATTTCGGGCCGGACCAGTGCGTCAAAACACTTCGATACTCGAGCAAGCTCATGGCTCAGCACTGAATAATCGGCGCCAGTGTCGAGTAACGCGGTAACATCCACTCCATCAATCATTACGTATAAATCGGAGGTAGCACGTCAGGTACTGTCGCTACTTGACACCAGCGAAATCTCGTCGAATCGGCTTGACAATGACGAAGGATCTTCACATTTCCCTACATCAGTGACCCTGAATCCGAAGATCGCTGGTATAAGTTTTACCGGCGAGGGCTGGGAGAGCGGCGTCGGGGCTAGAAGGGACTTGGCAAACGGTAGTCCGTGGGGGCGGAGACCGACGCCGGAGGTGATGGGATACTGTCGCGCAGCAAGCTGGCTTGCGATCTCAGTAGGCCGTTCGCCATTCTGAGGGCAGGGGTCATATCCCGTGCAAAATCCTGCAGGCTGACGTGGCGTACAGGCACGCCCGGTAGAGGGAACCTTCTTCACCGCAATAATAGCAGAGGGGCCGACGGTACCTAGCCCGCCATACTTGACTCTTACGGGTCGCTGGTAGGTTGGCGGAGGGGCACTGTTGGAGCTACGGCGCTGATACCGCTGTCCAGCCTGGGAGAGTTATGTAGGACGGATGCGTAGGTGCATCTCGCGTCGAACTGGTGGGGAACGTCAGGCGCTTGCTCAGGTGCCATACTCACCTCGTCCCGGACGACTTCAGCCAGTTAGGGAATAGATGGCGTTTTGCAAGGCATCTGGAGGGCTTGCAGTTCCTCTCGCACGACAGAACGGATGGGGTTGCGTACTGCATCCATGTCTCTGCCTACATGTATAAGGAGTGCATCGGACTCAATAGCGCTCACGTCACGGTTGTATTGACGTGCTCGGTGTTGCAGAGTTCTCTCCATGGTGGCAGCCGCACTAAGAAACTCTGCCACAGCGCGCGGTGGGCTGCGGACCAGGTCCGCGCAACGTTCTTGCTTGACGCCACGCATCAGGTGGCGGAACTCTCTTCAGGCATTCGTGGGTCTGCGGGCTTGAAAAGATGTGTTATGTCCTCAAATAACATGCGCACGCTCTCGTTTTTGCGCGACTGCTCGAGTGTAGCGCAGCTTCTGCTCTCTCTCGGCGGTCGACACTAGAAAACGTGGCTTTCAAGGTACTACAGTAGTCTTCCCAGGATGGAAAAGAAGGCTCATGGTTTTCAAACCATGTTGGTGCAGACTGAAAGAGCGAAGTACACGTTGTGGAGATTACGCTCATCGGTCCACCGTTGTAACGAGCAACACTAGTAGGTCCCAAGCCAGTCGTCGGCGTCCTCGAACACATCGCCATTAAAATACGGAGATGTTCACTGCAACGACACAGGATGTGCTGGGAAGCCTGCTCTCGCTTGTCGTAGCCCGTTCTACGGCCGTCTGAGGCTGCGACGTCCTGGTAGCGGCCGGAAGGGGACCGCATTCCGGAGACTCTCCACGTAGGCGATGGCCGAGGCGCTGATATACCGTGGTGAGCACCGTAGAGACAGGTAGGTTATACAGGACTGGAATCGTACCCGGCATAAACTTCACCATATTTGTAACGTGACGTTACACAGAAAGCACTCTGGCACCGAGAAACACCAGCAACAAGTCAGGTCAGCACGAGACGAAGCACAGTTTTACTTCGTCGTCTTTTCGCAATCGCCCGTGTTATTCTCCGTCGTCTTGTGTGAATGACATGTGTCAGTATTACAAAGACTAATAAGAAAGAAGGCACGGCAAAGAAAGTGGCACTTTATCACAAAGGAAAGAAAAAAATGCGCGTACCCGCGGCGCTTTTCCACTCCAAAACAACACCCGTGAGAACAGCACAAAGAGACTAGTGGATGGCTACAGAAAAGTATGCAGGAAAAGTGCGTTTAAAGCCCGCGCAGAATTTCTGTACAACATCAGCCTTAAGCAATGGACTGTTATAAAATATAAGCACAACAAACTAAATACAGAATAGCGTCACAATAGTGTAATCGCGATGAAACCTACTCGCTGGCAGAGTGACAAAAGTATTACAGGCAGTCTACTGTACATGACTAAAAGCAGTAGATGGCCTCAAACGTTTATATCACAAATATTTGGCAGCGCTTTTCCGGACACAACGAGAATGTTTCAGCCATAACAAAGAACTAGGCATATAAAAATTTTATTTACGAACAGTCTTTGTGAATATACAGTAAGGTAAACATATTTAGCAAAACGATTCCAAATCCACAATAAACGCTTCTTGTGGTTCCAAATAAATGATTGGGTTCTAGTACGTGTAAGAGACTAATAAATGCTGTGTTTTAAACTGTAGGTTTTGAGAGTTATATTTGTAAAAATGTTCTTAAGAAAGACACGACCGAAAAACAAACAGTGGCTGCACGGTGAAAGGGCATCACAGCTGATATTCTGTTATTAAAATATAATCATAAACTTCATTACAGAGTTTTACCAGCATTACATCATGGTCTACCAAAGCCGCAGTGGGTTTGAAGGGCGGGCCGACAGGCAGCGGTAGCAAACTCTAATGTCTGACAACCATAGTATCCTTTGAAATATATTAAGCAGGGACATGCATGAAAAAGACTGACAGCAATTTGCAAAAACAACAAACAAACAGACAAGCCATGTAATCTGAGCTGATATAAAATGTGAGGTAGCCCTTCTAGTACATAGTAACCAAGGCAAAAAGCACCGGTAATCGACTGCAGTAACAATTCATAATAAAGCAATAAACGGAACATGATATATTCCCATATCAGAAGAGTACAAAACACCAAATCAAAGAGAATTACATTCTTCGTGCTACCTTCTACACGCCAGTAGTTCTGAATTTATGCAGTTATGTATGATAGAGATCAAGTTTAAAAAAGGTTGGAGGCTAAAGGATTGAAGGTTAATACGACGAAGGATTTGCTTTATTTAAACATTGTTTTTGTGCGAAAGGCAGTTTCTAGCAGTTCATTGAGACAGGATAGTATGTAGAAACCGCGGGTGCGCTGACCGTGTCTTGCAGAGCTGCGAGGGCCCGGGTGACGGCGTTTAGGTCGGGGGCAACGCGAAGTACAATATTCGAATTTATGCTTGTGTGACCAGAAATGTTTGGCATGACCGTTTCTATAAGAAGGGAGCAAACATTTATGCACCTTCATGCTTTGAAAAGGTCAGTTCCGGCACGTAATTCAAAATCATTGCTAATAATTTTCAAAATAGGTAAAAGTATGGAATTTATTCTATTTCCCCATCGAAACGCGTAGTGACCAAACACCGTTATTCCATAACAGAGCATGCTATAACCCAGGGCATGTAAATTCATTTTACGAATGGACAGTGGCATGCAATATTTAATATTTTATAAGGTTCCTGAAACAGCACGAAGCTTTGAGCATAGATAAGCCAAATCGGATTTCCAGGCGAAGTCACTGTCAAAGAAGACACCCAGGTATTTTACACAAGAAACATAAGAAACAGGCAAACAGCTACAAGGAGAGCAAGAATAAGGGTGGAACCAGTAGTGGAAGGTTGAAGCCACGTTTCTTCAAGGGATTGTGGAAACAAATAAGCTTCGTTTTGGAGACATTTAATTTACTTGCATTTTTATCGAACTCGTTCATGACACTAATTGTTGCATCTTGCAAACGGGAGATTGCATCTGAAAAACGGGAATCTTGCGACAGGATAACAGTGTCGTCAGCGTACTGAAAAGCCCAGGTAAGAATAGCAGCGGCAAGGTCATTGACGTATAGATTAAAGAGAAGTTGATTTAATGCTAATCCCCGGAGTACTCCGGCTTTAATTGAGATTATATTAACCATACTGATAAATAAAGACGTACTGAGTTCCATTTTATAAACAGTTGCTGAGAAGCTTTAGAAAAGGCCCAGAAAACAATATAAAGAGAGCTTTGTGAATAAAAGGCTGTGGCATACATTATCGAAAGATTTGCTAACATCAAGAAAGAGAGCGCATACAACCAGGTTAGCTTGAAAAGCTGAATTTATAAGGTACGAAATATCTTCCATGATAACCTGCGTGCTTTTGCCTGGTATAATGCCGTACTGTGCATTTTAAATAATGTTATTAGCATCAAGACGCTTGGACATGACTAGCAGCAGATGTTTTTTTAGTAATTGAGAGATACAAGGCTAAAATTAAATTGGCCAATAATTTCCGTAATTGTTTCGTGCACCTCCCTTGAATAGAGGAGTTACTCTGGCGTTTTTTTTTTTCATTTCTGAAGGGATAACACCACTAATGTTAAAAGCACACACTTAACAGCACCAAACGTTCTGCGTAACTCGTCTAAAGAAGTTTCGTCTACGCGATGTGATTTATTAGATTTTAAATCGAAAATGATTGAACTGAGATCATGAAAATGGGATGCTTAGATGCAACCCAGTGGATGTATGATAAGCTATCATTAAAGTAGAGTGGAAGCAAACGTCGCTAAGCCGCCTGACGGGTGGTCACACCGTTATTTTCTCTGCCGCGAAACGGCTCGAGCGTCCGCTCTTTAAGTATGTTTCTCTATGTTATATGTGACAGTGAAATATGTGGCAGTGAAAGAAACAGGCGAAGCTATGAAATTTCGGCTCGCTTGAAAAATCCATGATAAGAGATCAGGTTGTTCTCGCTACTAATAATTCGAAGATATGAAGAAACCGCTGCGAGAAAAGGATCTTAACTTAGAGACGGTGGTCTCAGCGTATGATAGAATGCTGCTTGGTGAAATGACACACTGCAGTAAGGCACTACGCTCACAAACGTGATCATGACCGAAAAACTTTTCGATGTCGACAATGAAATAGGGCTCATACGCAAACACTCTGCCCGACAAATCTGTATGTTATGCTTGCAAGAAGCCGAATTCTTTTATCATATGCTGTAAACGCTGCCAGAGCGGACAGGTAGATAAAGTAAATGAACATAAGATCGAGTACGGGCTCGACGTTTTAGATATCGCCGTGCGGGACATCAGTGACGGGACCGGTGCAGTCTGGACTATCAGCGGAAACATACACGAACAGGAAAATATAGTCAAAGTGGACAGAGATTTGCGACGCACTAACAAACCCTCGTTACTCGCGCTTTTTGAGGAAGCGAAGGAAACGAAGATTGCTGCGGAAGTTTCGGCGACCGGTTTAGGCGCTGCATTACTTAAAATATAGAAGGTGAGTGGCGCAAATTGACGTACGCATCAATGGCCCTACCAGATTCCTAAACCAGCTATTCGCAAATATAAACGGAAACGCTTACGGTACTGTTCGCATGAGAAACGTACCATCATTTGGTTAATGTCCGCAAGGTGCTGATCAAGACTGACCATAAGGCCTTACCTGCAATCTACAAAAACAGCATTACAGACATGCCTCCACGACTGCAGCGTTTTTTTATTAAGCTGCTCAGTTCAGTTCAGTCGTTCAGTCGTGTCCGACTCTTCGTGACCCTATGGACCATGTCACGCCACGCTTTCCGGTCTCTCACTATCTTCCTAACATCACATAACTACATCTGCAGTGCCTCGAGGATGCCATCTAACCATCGCGTTCGCTGCCTACCCCTACTCCGGCGACCCTCAACCTTTCCCAACATCATATCTTTCTCCAGCGACTCCTCTCTTCTCATCAGATGACCAAAGTAGCTGAGCTTTAACTTTAGAATTTGACCCTCCAATGAGCAGTCAGGGTTTATGGTCGACAATATTGACTGATTTGATCTTCTGGCAGTCCAAGGAACTCTCAAGAGTCTTCGCCAGCACCACAATTCAAACGCGTCAATTCTTCGGCGGTCAGCCTTTTTCACAGTCCAACTCTCGCATCCATACATCACAACTGGAAAGACCATAGCACGATTTATACGGATCTTGGTTGGCAGACTAATGTCTCTGCCCTTTACTAGGCGGTCAAGGCTAACCATTGCTCTCTTTCCCAGAAGCAGGCGTCTCCTAATTTTATGGCTGCAGTCTCCTTCCGAGGTAATCTTGGAGCCCAAGAATACAATATCTGTCACAGCTTCCACTTCTTGTCCATCGATGCTCCAGGACTTGATAGGGCAAGACGCCATGATCTTTGTCTTTTTAATGTTCAGTTTAAACCCAAACTTCTCACTCTTTTCTTGTACGCGCATCAGAAGTCTCATGAGTTCCACTTCACTTTCTGCCATTAAAGTGGTATCATCAGCATATCTAAGGTTGTTGATACGTTTTCCAGCAATCTTCACTCCAGCTGAAGACTCGTCCAGACCGGCCTTCCTCATGATGCACTCTGCATATAGGTTAAATAGGCAGGGCGACAGTATGCAGCCTTGCCTCACTCCTTTCTCAATCGGAAACCAATCAGTAAGACCATGCCCAGTTCTGACTGTGGCCTCTGGTCCTTCATACAGGGTTCCTGAGGAGACAGATGAGGTGAATTGGAACTCCCATCTCTTGGAGAGCTTGCCACAATCTGCTGTGATCTACGCAGTCAAATGCTTTCGCATAATCAATAAAGCAGAAGTAGATGGGTTAATGGAACACTCGTGCTTTTTCCATGATCCAGCGAAGATTGGCAATTTGGTCTCTAGTTCCTCTGCCCTTGCGAAACCCAGCTTGCACGTTCGGAAGCTCCCGATCCGCATACTGCTGAAGCCTTCCTTGGAGGATTTTCAACATCACCTTGCTAGCATGCGAAACAAGCGCGATCGTGCGGTAGTTGGAACAATCTTTGGCACTGCCTTTCTTTGGAATGGGGATTTAAACTGACCTCCTCCAATCCTGTGGCCACTGCAGGGTTGTCCAAATCTTCTGACATAATGTACGCAGAATGTTAACAGCGTTGTCATGATTGAGGTTTTGAAGCAACTCAGCTGGAATGCCATCAGTTCCGCTAGCTTTGTTCTTAGCAAGGCTGGCTAAGGCCCATTCAACTTCACTCTTCAGGATGCCCGGCTCGAGATCAGTAATCACAACCGTCTTATGTTGGGTTTGCACATTCGGGTCCTTCTTGTACAGTTCTTCTGTGTATTCCTGCCACTTCTTTATCTCTGAGGCTTCAGTGAGGTCCTTGCCTCGTTTATCCTTTATCACGCCCAGCTTAGCACAGAAGCTTCCTTTGATATCTTTGATTGCCTTATACAGAGCTCTTGTGATCCTTAATTGGCTGTTGTCCTCAACTGCTTTGCATTGTATGTTCAGGAAGGCATTCTTATCTCTCCTTGCTATTTTCTGAAAATGCGCATTGAGAACCTTACATCTTTCTCTTTCCCCCATAACTTTTGCCATCCTCCTTTCCTCAGCTATTTGCAAAGCCTCTTCAGATAACCAGTTTGCTTTCTTGAATTTCTTTTGATTTGGAACTACCTTAGTAGCAACTTCTTGTATTATATCACGAATATCAGTCCACATCTCTTCGGGCTCTCTGTCTTCTAGACCTAATTCTTGAAATTGATTCCTCACTTCCACAGCATATTCTAATGGAATTTGATCCAGATCATACCTGAAAGGCCTTCTAGTTTTCTGCGTTTACCGCAATCGAAGCTTAATTTTGGCAACAAGAAGCTGATGATCGGTGCCACAATCGGCCCCAGGCCTTGTTTTTACTGCTTGTATGGAGCTTCTCCATCTCTGCCGGCAAAGAATATAATCTATCTGATTCCTGTACAGACCGTCCGGTGAAGTCCATGCGTACAGGCGCCTCTTGTGCTGTTGAAAATGAGTATTCGCTATGGTCAGGTTGTTTTCTTGACAAAACTCTACTAGCCTCTGCCCAGCTTCATTTGGCTCGCCAAGACCGAACTTGCCTATAATTCCGGATTTTTCTTCACTCCCTACCTTAGCATTCCAGTCTCCTATGAGAAAAACGACGCCTGATGATGGGGTGCGGTCTAAAAGGCATTGTAGGTCCGCATAAAATCTCTTAATGTCAGCTTAAGCTGCTACAATGTGATATACATCGCAGTACGTTAATGACAAGGACGTGTTGCTGGCGGTCATGTCGCGTGAACCGGTGCTAACTTCGGCGTCGAGCGAGCCATCGGAAGTAGACAGCGGCATCCATGCCGTACAGGTAGTCTCCAGCATCGTAAGCATCCCAATGAAAGAGCGTCTGCAAAAGGAAAGCAGGATTAACCGCTCTTAAGTGACGTGAGACGGCGAATTTCAAGAGGGGCTATCCCCGACGGTAAACTGAAGCCTTTTGTCGGAAAGCTGTCTTTGGTAGGAATACCGCTCATGGGCTGTAAAGATAGCATACCTAAAGCTATTAGAGCGGAAATTGTTTAACGAATTTTTGCGATGGGCACCTCGGCCTCAATAAATACAAAGCCAGAGCGTGGAGTTCGGTATTCTGGTCTAGACCCCGGATAGGTCGTGGTAATACGTAGGAATTACCCTATTCCAGTTTGGCGGAGCCACCTATGTCGCGGTGTATGATGCCAAGTCTACTTTCTCTGCAATCGAGCAGCTGAGAGGCACAACAGCAAAAGAGTTAATAGCCGCAATATCGGCGATGTTTTCACGCTATGGCATCCCGGCGCAAGTAAGTACTGACAAAGAGCCCAATTTCAAAGTTTTCATTGCGAGTTTCGTTTATTTGCGCATAAGTACGACTTCTAGCACACCACATCGAGTTAAAAGTTTCCAAGATTAAACAGGCGGACATAAATGGAGTTCGATAGTTAAGCGCATCCTCAAGAAGACTAAAGAATCACGCTGTGCCTTTTGGCTAGGTCTGAGACTATTGTTCTTCTTCCTTAGAATATGGCCGCTCTCCGGGCGAACAGCAGCAAGGCCGACCCCTCCACACTTCCCTAACTTAATACAGCGACAATCCAGAAGTCCCAGTTGGAGTTCTTCATTGCCATCCTTCGATGGGAACTGTACTACAAGCGCTCAAAGAGGGCAGTTCATTCATTTCATGCTGAAGGAGACAACTGGTCAAAGGTAGCGACATTAATCGAGAGTGCAGCACCGAGGTCGTACGTAGTGAAGACAAAACCAGCGGCTCTTGGGCGAAACAGGCAACACTTGCTGCACATTCACGGAAAAAATGAAAGTATTCAGAAAAACCAGGACGACGACAGCCTAGGAGAGCAGTCTCACAGCAGCAAAGACAAGGATATGGGCAGCACACAAAGACAGACAAACCATGATGCATCCGATGCCCGCAGCTCATGGGAGATGTCGGGACGTCAATATTCCGCAAGAACAATCGCCAAGGCATAGCAAAAGCGTTGAAGAACACGAAAAAGCTACGCATGAAACAGATGTCACATGGTCCGGCTTACGAAAATCGACCAGGCAACGTGCGGAACCTCGAATACTTAACTATCACTGCCGTTTTCGCCAAGTATTCTAACCTTTTTTCTTTTGTCCAAAAGAGATTTATCAGATAGCAGCTTAGCTTCCCGATAACGGCGGGCCTCATCTTTCCCTCCTTCGATCCCTTTCGCCTTTCGATTCTTGGTCTTTAAAAGGCGAGAAATAAATCGTCGACGACGGCAGTTCTTTGTCGGCGCAGCAGCTTGCTGCAAAGCGTGCCTATTCCTTTTATCTTCTCGTTACACCACGCACAATAACAGACTGGAATAACCTGCCCATAATACATCGCTACTCAAAACAACCTTTGCAACAAAACGCTGTGTAATCGCCAATTTAATATTACTTATTGATATATTGTGCGCTTTTTTGGTATTATTTGTTATCAACTGTATTCTGTGAATTTCATTTGGTAAAGCGTTACTGTTGTATTTCTGCTTTATATGTTCCTGTGCCCACTTATATTAGTCTCGCAAGAGGATCTTTAGGGTTTTTGGAAATAAAATAATAAATAAGTAGGAAATCATAGCGATGATTTGCTTATATTGACTCGGCGTATTCCTCATGTTCACTCTCCACTTATCGCAAGCACGTGCTTCCTCAAGGTGAGGAAAACGAGCTATGATGTTGGCCCTACATAGCGCGCCGCCGCTCTGTGATCCTCGATGAGGTTGATCGGGACCTTTCTGCGTGACAATGTCCCATAATTTCAAATATATTTGATCTTATATATTTCTTCTTGTGCTTCTGCATTTTTAATCATAAGCAGTATGTGGTTCATTGTCCATTGCATTCTGTTGCGCAATCGATATACTCGTTTAAAATCTGCTTTCCTGAATTTAGTTGTTTCGTCATATTCCTTCCCTTTGTAAAGCTTCTGTGTTATTATATAGACATAGATTTTCAATCAACGAATCTGTTACTACACACCTTTTCTCAGGGAGCCAAAAACGTTTGCTGGTTCTAGAAGTTGACGGCTCATTTTCTAAAAAATGGCTTCAGTAGTTGCCTCATCGCGTAGCACCGGCCGTAGCCACTTGTTGAGCCGAGCAGCCGAGCAGGTGGTGCGCCGTCGCCTAGCCACCGCTTCAGCCGAGCTCCGCCAGATACCGGCCCCGTCGGCGCGCCGCCACCTAGTAACCTAGGTTTTAACCTGTCATATAGATTAGGTGGAAAGGCGGTAGAGCAGCGCCTCCCCGGTTTGATGTATGCAGACGATATTGTGCTGCTAGCTGAGTGTCTGGAAGAATTGCAAACTCTAGTTAAGTATTGCGGAGACGAAGGGGACGCTCTAGGCTTCAGTTTCAGAGCAGTTAAGTCGGGTCTAATGATTTTCAACGGCTGAACTGATCAGGGTCTTGAAATACAAGGCAATGAAATACCTAGAGTAGCTGAATATAAATATCTGGGGGTATGGCTAAAGGAAGGATTGGCATACATTGGAAAGCATGAGCAATCACTTAAGGCCAAAGGGCGAAAGAATGCCGGGATAATGAAGCATAAGGCATTGTGGGGATAGAATAGGAATGAGGTTTTGAGGGGTATTTGGAAAGGAATTATGGTGCCCGGACTTAATTTCGGAAACGCGGTTTTATGCCTAAAATCAGAGGTACAGTCGACATTAGAAATAAATCAGAGATCCGTTGGACGATTAGCACTATGTGCCCACGGCAAAACTACAAATGCGGCGGTACAGGGAGATATGGGCTGGGCATCTTTCGAAGTACGGGAAGCTCAGAGTAAAATATTATATGAGGAACGCCTGAGGAAATTGGACAGTAACAGATGGGCAGCTAAAGTATTTAAATACTTTTACCTAAAAAGCGTTGACTCACAATGGAGGAAAAGAACTAGGAAACTAACTAGTAAGTATGCTAGTAACAAGGACGGAGAAATGAAGAGCATTAAGCAACAGGTGAAAAACACAGAAGGTAAAAATTAAATAAATTCGATGGAAAAGAAACAGAGTGTGGAATTATACCGTAAGTGGAAAATGCAGATCAGGAAGGAAGATTTCTTTGATAACTCAAGAGGCAGTGCCCTACTTTTTGAAGCTAGATCAGGGTGCCTTAGAACACGCAGCTACAAAAAGAAATTTAACAATGGAGATGACACATATGCTGTATGTGGAAACTCCAGTGAAACAATTGACCATATTATACTCGAATGTAATGGTATTCATCCGGAAGTTGATGCAGGCGCAGTAACTGTTCCTGAAGCTCTGGGGTTTAGAGATACCAGTGGCTGGGTGAATAAAGCGGCGGTGGAAACTAGCAAAAAACGGCTGGAAGATTGGTGGCTTAAAAGCAGAGGAGTGACATAATGTTAGTAATGTAGAAACAAAAATTTAATAAATAGAATGATGGTTTAGTTAAACAATCTAATTCAATAATTAAGATATAGAGAGAAAAATGAGCATGATAGCTACTGCTACCACCCCGTTTCAAAGGGGACGCTCCTATATTCCATCCATCCATCCATCCGCGCGCTGCAGCGGCGCCGCTTCCGCACCGAACAGATAGTGCGCCGTTGCTTCGGCCTCGCCATGACTGCTTTGCTATGCGGGCTGCTAAAGGGAGGCGTCGGCGACAAGCTTCGGCAAGAAAGCGTGGGAACAAGAAAGTCGGGGAGTAGCTTACACCTCGTGATGCAAATAACATCTTTGCAGACTGAACATAGTATAAATCAAGCGGAAACAATATCGGATTACTTCACGGACCGGGTTGCGTATTCATTGACATAAATAAAAGCGAAAGAGAACAGTCGTAGCCAATGTGTGTCATGTGTTACTCTATAGACAGACTATCGAACCACACCGCAGGTGAACATACAGGCACAGCCATGCGACCATTGCTAAGGCAATTTACCCGGCTTAAACAGAGCTAAGCCACTGCCAATTTTTGTTACAGATACGTGGAACTAATGAAAACCGTCCTGTTACCAGGATACAAGTACATCCTTACAACCTTTAAACACGAAGACTACAGCCATACAGGTGAGGCTATTCACCGGTTGTGCCATGAAGGACATGCTGGAAGAGAGCGGCTTACTTTACAGATGTAAGCCTTGGTCACGATGCTTTCATGGCCGCAGTCACTCGACAGACGTGAGAACTAGCTGAGCCGGCCGTGCATGGTAATCTCAATGGCGAACTGCGGCTCGCGACTCGCACGTTCGTGTCGGCGGAACGCATCTACTCAGAGGCGATAGAAGAATGCTTGGCCATCATCTACAAACTCCGAAGGTTGAATGCCTACCTTCGTATACCTTAAACTTTGGAAGGACGATGTAGGCCACATGACCTTAAGCTGACTTAGAAGTCGATGTCGAAAAAAAAAGAGAATATGATAGGGTTTTAATGTGTTTAAAAGCTATTTGCATGATTTAGTTGTTTCTTGCCATTATTGCTATGCCAAGGAATTTATCCTCATACAACTGGACTGCCAAACGTTTGAAATCTCTTGCCCCCATCTCTGTAGAATTGTTAAAATGGCATGCGTAAAGTGTCCTATGTCAAATCAATCACCCTCTTAAAACTCGGGGAATTGTTCAATATGCAGGACAATTATTGACGCATGTTTGCATGTTTGATGCAATTACATGTTTCAAGTTCCGATTAAGACGTGACGACAGCCATAAACATCGGTTTAAGACACGCTCTTGCTACGCTACGCTGACAGAATTACTTGAAGGTTAGGCTTTGTAAAAGACTCGAATTATGCAGTTTTCTCTCTAAAATGAGCGAATGGGGTGAGATTGCCCACATTGCGTCTTGAGCAGTAATCATGACTTTGATTGTAGCTCAAAACGTCGAAAGCCAGGCGAAGAAGGATTTATACGCGTGCATGACTATTTTACAGAATAGTTACTTATAAGAGGTTTACGACACAACGCTGATTTTTGCAATGAGAGGGCAGACGTCTAGCTAAGATGCGAAATGTAATGAATTTGACAAAACTAATATTAGTGTTTCCGACTGAAAAAACAGCAGTGACCAGCGGCATGTTTGATCCCTGTTTCTTTATTTAGCTGGGTTTTCTGAATCAGAGTGAGTTTCAGTTTTCCAAGAGAGCATTTTCACATGACATGGTTTAAATTTGACGCATTTGGACTTGCCTTAAAAAGACACCATTATGAATTTTTTTTCTGTAAGGAGCTGCGAAAAAGCACCTTTAATGTAACAATGGCTGACATAATCAATTAGGTTACCTACAGGCCTGTAGCAGCTGAATATTCAGATCCTAAAATTGCTTTCATGCTTCTCGCAATTTAGCTGACGTTTTTTTTCACCCTGAAACATCCTGCACTGGTCAGGCACTGCTGCTGAAAATGAAGCCACCTCTTTATGCTTTGAAATTAGCTTCTGAAATGAAGAATATAAAAGCAGTTGTTCCTTGACTATAAGAAAAATATTGACAACTTTTGCCAGCAGATAAATGTATTCTCTAATAACTGCCTATGCTCCATTATCATTTGTGATTTCTGCGATCTTTATTACCAAAACGACGACCACAGGCTATAAAATCGCTTCCACGTTTAGGTCGGCTATTGAAAGTGGCGTTCTTTTCCAGGACCTCCGTACAACGTAGATGACTCCGACGTCATGAACCTATTTGGTAAGGCTCCTTTAGAGTTTAGTGCTAAGTTGGGCTGGTTGGTTGATTATTCTTTTCCGCGTTTCTAAGATAAGTTACCATAATCGTACATTGATAAGGCTCCTCTCACTATTTCTTATAGCCATCATTCGGAACAAAATTATTTTCAGGGCTACTAACGACAATTGCCATTTTGAAGTCCCTGAGACAAATACGAATAAATCAAATGCTTCAGTTCTTGCTGCCCAAAAATAATTTCGTTACAATAAAAGAACCTTTATTAACGTATTTTGAACTGAACTTTGCGTTAGGATTAAAAATCGAGGGTCCTTGGAGCACTCCAGAAGTACATGGGTGCCTGCAGCTATTTTACCGAACTCGTGTCAATGGTCCCACAATGGCGCTTTTCCATGGAGTCGAGAAGGTGATATTCCCTCACGGCAGGTCTATGTTTCAGTTGCAGTACGATATCCGTGGTCGTCCGAACTCCTATCCGCTTCGCATTCTTGAACTTGCGAAAAAGAGCTTGTTCATTTAGCAGGAGTGCAGCTCAAATTTAACCGATGCCTTCTCCGTGGTCTTTAGTGCCTCGTACACAGCTGCAACTAATTTCAGTTAAGGCTTCTTGTAACAGCTGGGCGGGTTGTTAACAGTTCGTGAAGAGACACTCCACGATTAGTTCGCTGCTTAGGTACAAATGATTTATCCCGGTATTGGCCGCCGTGTGATCTGAAGAATGCAATATTAAGTACGTTTCGACTGTCAACAACTCCCACAGGACTCGCAGCTCGTGCGTGGTGACCGCTACATGAATTACCGATATTTACCGCTGCAGCAAAACACTGACACAGGACTGCAGTTATTTACTGATTGTGGCTCTGGAAAAGTGCATTATACCGAATTAGTCAAATTGAACGCAACATGTATACCATTTGTAACTGTTCGTAAATTGTATTGGCCAGCTTTTTTTAACGTCTCTGCCGCGTCTCTAACCGGCTGCTGGGAACTGCCGCATAACCAGAAATGTTCGAGCAAGATAAGCAGGACGAGGGGAGGATACCGACGGAGTATTTATTTATTGAGTTTTTATTTAATTCATTATCTTCCGGGCCCGAGAGCATTGCAGAGGGGAGTGGGGTAGAAACATGAAAGTAAAAAACAAAAACAGCAGTAAAATAAACATATATAACAAACATAAGTGCGGTTCACGCCGAAAAAAGCGAAAAGGTTATATCAATATTGAGAAGGAACCTAATAATATAATGGCATAGAGTAAAATGAAATGAAGAAACCAGATAAGTGTACATAACGTAAGCAGAACTATTGGAAACAAAGAAACAAACGACAAGAAAAAATACACTCGACGGAGTATTATGCGCTTGCAAAAATAACTTAGAACACCCATTTTTAAAGACTGCAGGGAAAAGAAAATGATGTAAAGAAAAAAAACGGTGACAATACAACACTATCTGGCGTTTATGGCGCTAGCAGCTTAGTTATTGCAGCTTGAACATCAGGTTATCAGATATTTTGACAATAGATCGGGGAAGGTGATTCTAAATTGCTGACGTGCTGAGGATGAATGAATTGTAGAAATGGTTGGTGTGTCATCAAGGAACATAACCTTATGACTATGGGCAATGAGAGCTGAAACGTAACAAGATGGGGTTATCAATTTTTTTTAAGCATAGGATTCTAGTGATATATCTGATGAAGCAGGCAAAGCCGGAATATATGTCGACGCTGTGATAGCACTGGTAATGATAAGCTTGCTTTCATTGCACTGACGCTAGAGTTACGATGATAGAGAGAATGAAGCGATCTTCCCGGTTCTGTACAGATTCTAGTTGATGGATGAGCAGCTCTTGACTGGGATCCCTAATAGATGCAGCATATTCTAGTTTAGTACGAACTAAACATTTGTGTAGTATTAATGCTATAGGACTAGAAGAAGGCTAGAAGGACTTATATGACTAGAAGAAGTAGTAAGGGAAGTTCTATCCACTCAAGTGCAAAAAAGGAAGAAAACAAGCACGTGACCATAGATTGATAAACATACAATTGGGAAAGAAGATAAGCGTGTAGTGCACCTCACATATAACAGATTTGAAAATGAAACGACATCAAAGATACCAAATGTGTATTGAGCTTGGCTGGGTTATACCCGACGTAACATTTCTCATTTTCCAATGTTTATTGCTATCAAGAAGAGGTCACATGGTTGTTTTCTTGTTTTTTTAGCAACCTGAATGGAATAAACTTCGGTTTGTAGACGGCGCGTAAAGGC
Source organism: Amblyomma maculatum (assembly GCF_055883805.1). NCBI lineage: Eukaryota > Metazoa > Arthropoda > Arachnida > Ixodida > Ixodidae > Amblyomma > Amblyomma maculatum. Next base: position 159,540,583 of record NC_139353.1, on the reverse strand, counting down.
TTCGATCTTCTTTTAACCCTGTGCTTGCCAAACAAAGCATCGACTGCGTCCTTTGTTATGCCAAATAAACTGGTTTCTGGTAAAATTTAATTTTGTTGCTGTGGCGTCTGAATGAGCTTTGAAGCGCCTAGACATTCAGTATCAGAGAACCAAATTTTGAAAACGGCCTTAATAATTGCATTATCTTATATTGCAGGTGAAAATTCCACTTTGACAAAAGTGTCCGAATTGGTGAATGACGTCACCGTTGCTGGCATCGCAAGGCTGCATGAAGTCACATGGTACATGGAAGGATAGCTAAACAGCAAGCCAGCGCTTATAAAACTATAGCGTTCTTTCGTTCGACATGACACCCTACTCTCTACTTGAATGTATTGGCCATTAGTCGGGTGCCTCATAAGTTGGGGTGTAGTTCATCTTGGCCAGGTGCACCTAGGGGTCAATTTGGATTTCTATGTAGTGAATGACTTCAACGTGTTCATGACTGACTTCTATGTATAACAAAATTAGTTTACAATAAATGCGTTTTGGGTGCTGCTAGGATTCGTGACTGGTACACGTGAATTTAGTGTTTGTAAACCTAGGTAGGATAGTTGTCAGTGTGAGTTTCGCGTCTTTCTTGTTGGCATGAACATTGTGTACGAGCATCTGCATGGCCTAAATCATGTGTTCTCCGGTGCTATGCTTTAAGTCATTAGCACAGCTGCGAATGATGAAATGGGTGATGTGCTGTGGTGGTACGGCTTTGAGTTTCCTCATGTCATCAGTGTTGGCGCCGCTTTGAAGGTGAGTGCTCTCCAGGAAGAAGTTGTACAGAATTTCACCCATATGCGGTACGTGTGCCACTGTAAGAAGAGGAGGCTCCTTGTCCTGTGTCGTCTTCTGTTGTTGAGGATTCAAGAGGAAGAACATGGCAATGCAATATGAAAGAGCACTGAACAAATGTAGAAGGGGACGGTCAGTTCTCAAGCAGAGACAACGTTACGAAAAATGGACTTATCGCCCAGACGACGGCAACTCCACTTGTCGAAATGTTGGCTCTGCTTGCGAACTGACTCTCCCCCTCTACCATTGTTCAGTGCTCTTTCAGATAGCGTTATTTGTCACTTAATGGGTTTGAGTCTCAACCTCAATCACAAAAAAAGCTGCAGGGCTTTTCAGGAGTATTTAAACAGCTGGCCATACTCAGGATATATCGTGCGGCACCGATGATCCCTCCGCCTTTCTCGCAGAATAACATCAAAGAGGGAAAAGTACTTTTCGTCGATCGACATTGAAAAAGTTTGCTAAATGTACTTCTGAGATCGTGTCGAATGTAAATGTCCAATTTCTTAGTGGTTAAGCATTTTGCACAAAGCGAAAAGCAAAAACCAGGAAAGAAACACGCACGGACAATCCAAGCAGTGTTGTAGATAAATTCGTCACTTCACCGCTGCAAATTTCCTGATTTTATTTTCTATCTGATTCCCTGCCACCCCCTGCTGCACTTTGCTTCTCTCAGAATCTAATACATTAAACTTATTGATTAAGTACAGTAAGAGCCGCTTATAATACACGATTTTCCCCAAATGTATGTCACATTTCTGATTCGCGTTATATGTGGATAAGAGCAAATTTGAGCTTAAATTCGCAGTTAGGGCCACATTATTAATCAGCGTTATCAGCATCAGGCTTCCAGCCGGAGGAAACAGTATCTATCGCTTGGCTTGTCCCCTAGTGTTTCTTTTTCCCGGTCTTTTATTTTTTCTCGCTTTGCAAAATGCTTAGCTCCCACTAACTCGCCCAGAATTCAGTCTTTTTGAAACTCTTAGGGGTTCATGCTCATACATTTTTTGTCGTACAATGGATGGATGGAAAATATTTTCACTAGAGAGCATGTGTGGACGATTCCGTGTTAGATGGCCATTAACCCATGGCTGACGGCGACCTGGGTGGCCCACTCCACGGCCCTGGTCTGGACGACCGGGTCTGAGCTGGCCAACTCGGCCTCCCACTGCTCGAGGGAAGGATCACGCATAATATCCGCCGGTGGCGGTGCTATGCTGCAGCTCTATAATATGTGGTCATAGGTTGCCAATTCCTGACACCATTTGCACTCCGGCTGAATGTTCGGGTAGATTTTGCTCAACACGTATGGGTTGAAGAAACATCTAGTCTGCAATCGTCGCTAGACGCATTCCTGCGCCTGCACCAATTGCTTGTCCGGGGGTTGGTAAATCCTCCGCTCAAGTTTGAAATGATTAGTAATGTCATGAAACGATACCAGCCCATCTCTCGTGGACCTTCCCGGAACGTCTGGCTCACCTACTCGGCTGACGAAACCTCGAGAATTCATGTGAGCCGTCTCGTTCCCAGGATTCCCAAAGTGTGCAGGTACCCAGATAATTTCCGCCTCCGTTGTCCCTCGCCCCGTGGCCCGATTCAGCAATCGCGCCGCTGTGACAGATATTCTGTCCCTCGCCAAATTTCGGATGGCTGTTTTTGAATCGCTGAAGATCAGATCAGCATTATTACTATTAATAGCTAGTGCTATCGCCGCTTCCTCTGCAGTTTCTAAGGAGCGGGTTTTGACTGATCCAGAGGCAATCAAGCGTCCCCGCCCGTCCACCACCGCAATTGCAAATGCGTTCTTGTCCTTATACTCGGCGACATCTACATAGACTGCCCCGTTGTACTTCCCGTACTTACCATGTAAAGCTTTGGATCTTACCTTCCTGCGGTCCTCGCAATGTATTGGATGCATGTTCTTGGGGAAATGTTTTATGTACAAACCCTTGTGCATTTCCCGCCTAATCTGAATTTTATTGTCACCAGATGGAGCGTCAACTCCAATGCCGATCCTTTCCAATATGTCCCCTCCTGCTTTTGTTTTTGAAAGCCTACCGAGCTGCATCACCAAGTGCGCCTCCCGTAGTTCTTCTAGGGTGTTGTGCACCCCTAATCCCAGCAGCCTTTCGGTAGACGCATTGTGAGGCAACCCAAGACCCTCTTTATACGCGCCTGCCTAATCATAGCCTCCACCTTGCCTTTTTCCGTCGCGTCCAACTTCAAATAAGGCGTCGTATACACTATTCTACTGAGCACGAACACCTGCACCAGCTGACACAAGTCCTTTTCCTTAACACCTCTTTTACGATTGGCCATTCTCCTGATTAGCCTCACGGTAGCATTGACCGTATTTTTAAGGCTTTTCAAGGACTCGCTATTCTTCCTGTTAGTCTGCAGATACATACCCAGGATCCTGATCGTTTGGACCTCAGCTCGAAGTCGAGCCCCAAGATAGATCTTGGTACCCGTGCCGTACCAAGGATCAACCACGTCTTTTTTTAAGCTGTAACATGACGTTCTGCGTTGATAAATTAGCCCTGAAGCCAATCATTGTTTCAGGTATCAACTCCTCGTCCTCTACATAACCCTGAAGCCTGTTCAGGACCACATGCTCCATACAAAATGAGATGAGCTCGTACAAAATTGAGATATTTGCGTCATTGTTTAGTACAGGTTTAAGCGCGAAATAAAATGCAGGAAACAACAATGTATATTTAAGTGCAAGCTTCACTGCGTCAACGAGCTCGAGTCTTCAGCGTCAGTGTCGGTTTGCCCTTGAGCAACTTGAAGGTCCAGCCTTAGAGCGAAGTCATGTAGGTCGGAGATGTGACTATGCTAGACCACGTGATAGGTCTAAGGTCAGACGAAAGGTGAAAATTCAAATAACACGACAAATATCAACTCAAAGCTCAAATGTCAAGTTCAAGGTCAAAGGTCGCCTAAAGGATTTTCGGCGCCCGGAATTGAACACAGGTTTAACAATGGGCGACACCGCGTAATGAAGGTGATGTATCCTGCCCTGCCATCATGATCGACATCAGAAGCAACATATAACTTGAGTAGAAAAGACGACCAGATTAGAGCCACGATCATGTAATTGGCAGGCTGTAGTACGCAGCTTGCATGGCCGAGCTCTAACTAAACGTCGGGTTGTCAGACATTACGTCTGGCAGGATCTGCCAACTCGGACCTATATCTTTTCCCATGGAAGAGTGATATCTGAATGAACCTGTCTGGACCTCTTCATTCACGTTACACTATGCCACGCAGGCACTATAAACGGCTTGGTTAAAGCCGAGCTTTACATGTGGTATGGTAGCCACTGTCGCGTCATACCCTTAAAGGCGTAGCTTAAGTGTCCCCCATAATTTTGAAGCGGAAGCTTCACGAAACTACAAATTAAACCACTACTTAATCACAAGTCCGGCCACAGGTGTTTCCTGAGAAAAGAAGCTTCCGCCTCCATTCAGGTTTAAGCAGAGCTAAAGCACAGGTAATTTTTACATGGAAAAGAAACGTGTGTCCCACAGTTGGGTATAATGTCTTGTCGAACTAGCGCGCTCTCATCTGCCCTTTTCAGCATGCCGTTTCATCTCTCTCCCCGCGTTCGTTACTTCAATATTCCATATTCATCCGCTCCTCTCATGTCGATAAGCTTGCCTAACCTGTTTCTCTGCTTTTGGTGCATTTTGTGCATACAATAATTTCAAGCTGAGAATGGCGCCTTGGTTACTTTGCAAAGTAACGAGCCAGATGTCTCTCTACTAGTTTTAATTAGCTTCAGCAACAAGTATTGCTTCCTTGATGTGCAAGAGGTTTTAGCGGGAAAGCTCTGAATTCTCAGGGCTGAAACTCCGAGATCTCCGGTTGTCGCCAATTGACCTTGAAATCACTATGAGGCACACCTCTTCTTCTCCTTAAGCGTCTGAGTGGGGATAAGGATATTTTCTTCATGAGGCCCCACATTGCCTTCCCCTGAACTTTGGAAGCTACCGTGTGTGAGAGAATGACCGTGAAGGTCTCGCAAGGTGAATCTTCACTTTTGAGGTGATTTAGTGTGCGTGTATTATGTTTCAGTAAAAATATTGTCGGGGTTTAAGCATGCCTTGAACTTAGAGATAGTGCGAATGCTTTGAGTGTTGCAGCAATAGCCTCTTTGAACCGGCTTTTCAATCTTCGGTCTTTTCATATTTTTTTTACTTATGATTTCTTCACAGCACGGGACAGGCGTACTATCTGTCACGCTTATTTCTTTGGCACCTGAACCGCGCCGTAAGGGAAGGGAGGCAGGGGGCAATGAAAGTGGAAAAAAATTGAGAGCACTGAGGAATCTACACTGCAGAAATGCGAAAGCTGGAGTTTTGGTGCTGCATACGGTGCATTACGTTTGTTCGCATCATTATTATGAACTCAATGCACCGTCATTATCAATGCTACTGTCATACAGCTGTATAACGTCACAACACCTGTGGCTCTCCTGGCGTAGAGAGCGGGAGTTAGGCCGCCGTTCATGCGCACCGCCGTCTCTGACGGACGGAGCGAGGTGGTCGCCCAGCTATAGTGCCTATAATTTCTAGGCACTACAGCCTAGCTTTGAGGCGTGACGTCATAACCCCTGTGGCGCTTCTGGTGGAGAGAGCGGGAGTTAGGCCGCCGTTAATGCGCACCGCCGTCTCTCATGGACGGCGCGAGTTGGTCGCCCAGCTTTGAGGCGTGACATCACACAGAGGTCATGCGAAAGGTCATTTTATGTGCACCGCCGTCGCACCGCAAAGGCTTGAAAGTGAAAGTAGTATTGTTTTCGCAATAAACGATAAAGAGGTATCGCAGATGAGGGCTACGTGTGATTTTGATCACCTGGGGATCCCTAACGTCACTGACATTGCACAGCACACGGACATCAGTTCGTTTCGTCTCTATTTAAACGCAGCCGATGGCGCTCGGAATCAAACACCGGAACTTCCGTACAGTAGCCGGGCATCTTAATCACTACACCAGCGAGCGGGGCTCATAATTTGTATATAAATTCGTTTTTTTGGGGGGAAAGGAACGAGGCTTACACTTTTGAATGGATGCCAAGAAATTGTGGACTCCTAAATCTCCCCAGGTGATGATCATGTTTCAATATTTTCTTTTATATTGTACATTGGTTTATAAGAAAGGGAAGATGCAGTATCTGCCTGACGAGAGAAGGAAGATGGGAATGGAAGCGGAAAGCAGTAGGTCCTGTATTGGAAGGCTACGGAGCAATTTTGTCACATCTGGACCTACACCGTACGCGTACATCGCACTACTCAAGGTAGGGCTCTAGCCACCCTACCAAATGCTGCATTCCGTGAAAAATAGCAAAAATAATAATTGGTTCACTAGAAAGGAAAGGCGTAGTACTGTCATGGTTTTCTGGGGGCACCTGACCTGTGCTGTGAAGAGAGGGAGGAAGGTGGGAGTCAAAGCGGAAAGATAAAAATGGCTGAGGCTTAGCTTGGCTAAGCCTGGTCAGATGCGAAGCATATTGATTGCTAAACTCGGCTTTCTATTGTTACACTTGGCTAAACTTTTCTTTCCTTGGTTGTATATTGTATAGTATTGTATAGTATTGGGTACACCTTTCATGAAACCCATATTTCTCTCAATGAGGTTTTCGACCTTACATGCATATAAAGTACATGCATCTGTAAAGCTCCTCTTCTATCACTACGCCTAATCTCGGACGTGGCCATGGTTGTGATAGCGGGCTTTGCTTCAGGTTTAATGCATCTCGCATGGCCGAGGTATATCTGTGGAAACGACAGTTCCTCCGCGTGCGTGCAACCGCAGCCGATGGCGCGAGCCGGTCCCCGTCTCTCCTCTGTCGTGACGTAAGCGTATCACGTGATGTGACGTCACCATACCACGTGGTCCGCACGGCGTGCAACCGCAACCGACGGAGCGAGCCGGCCCGCGTATTTGGGTTTGCTCGGTACGGTGGCTCCGCAAGGGACAAATCAACAGAAGAGACGAAGAAAACGGGCTGTTCCGACTAGCATCTACCGCCCCCAGGAGCCAAGCAGCCTAGCGATTAGCGGCGCATGCTTTTTCAGTGGGCGTCTCGTTGGACGCAGCACTAGCTTGAGAGAGCCTATAATACAATTACTACTACTACAACAACAACTACTACTACTACTACTATTACTACTACTACTACTACTACTACTACTACTACTACTAAATAATAATAGTAATAATAATAATAATAATAATAATAATACGCAGTATTATTTTTCTGCTAATAATATTATTAATATTATTATTATCATTAGTAGTAGTAGTAGTATAGAGGAAGACTCGTTTCACGAAGTTGGCACTGAATTCTCTAGTTAACGGCCGAATGAACTAGCTAAATATTATCTTCACAGTTTTAATTAATAATAATAATAATGATTGGTTCACAGGAAGGGAAAGGCGCAGTATCTATCACACTTGTGTCTGTGGACACCAAGGGAAGAAGGTGTCCACAGACACGCGTGTGACAGATACTGCACCTTTTCCTTCCTGTGAACCAATAATTATCATTAATAATTAAAACTGGGAAGATAATATTTAGCCAGTTAATTTGGCCGTTACCTAAAGACAATTCATTGCCAACTTAGTGAAACGAGTCTTCCTCTATACTACTACTACTACTACTACGACTACTACTACTACTACTACTACTACTACTACTACTACTACTACTACTAATAATAATAATAATAATAATAATAATAATAAAAATAATAATAATAATAATAATAATAATAATAATAATGATAGTAGTAGTAGTAGTAGTTGTAGTAACAGTAGTGGCAGTAGTATAGGCTTTCTCAAGCTAGTGCCGCGTCCAACATGACGCCCATTGAAAAAGCATGCGCCGCTAATCGCTAGGCTGCTCGGCTCCTGGGGGCGGTAGATGCTATTCGCAACAGCCCGCTTTCTTCGTCTCTTCTGTCGTTTTGTCCCTTGCGGAGCCACCGTACCGAGCAAACCCAAATACGCAGCCGGCCCCCGTCTCTCCTCTGTCGTGACGTCAGCGTATCACGTGGTGTGACGTAGCATTCCACATTCTTTGCACGGCGTGTAACCGTCACGAAGGGCTGTGGTTTACCTCTAGCAATATGCTTCGCATAAAAGAAACAAAGAAAGGCCTTCCGCAGTTGAGGACGCCGGACAAATTTTGACCACCTGGTTATCTTTAACGTGCGCTGACATCGCTCAGCTGGGGCTATGAGAATGGCTGTTCCTAGCCCTACAGGGCTGGGACCAAGAGGTCACTGCCGCTTGCGGCATGTGCCAGCATACCCCCATATGTTTATCTGTTGTGGGCTGTCATTGCACCCGCTACCATTTTAGTGGTGGACGACGGCTGTTGCGGCCCGCTTCGTTCTCTCCCCCTTTTTTTCTTCTCTACTTTCTTTATTCTGTACGCACGAGGCAGTGGAGGTGGCTCAGCTACAGAGCCACTGGAGGCCCGTAGGAGGCCAGTAGGAGGCCTTCTTCCTTCAGTCGCAACAACCACCACTACGCACAGCACACTATAAGGACACAGCACAGCACAGCTATAAGAATCAAGATCACGCACAGCACACGGACGCCTGTTCGTTTCGCCTCCATCGAAACGCAGCCGCGGGCATTTCGGTTGCCTCTCAAGTTGAATTTTGGGGAAGGGAAGGCACAAAATACATTTGAGTGAACACGACGAAATCGTGGTCTCCCAACTTCATTAGGTCGAGGTCACTTACAGGGCAAGTTTATTAGTGTCATACTAAGACCTGCCATACCTAGCGTGGTGAAGTTTTGGTTTACATTGAGGAGCGCTCTGAGCGCTTGAGGTGAACGGACGCACTGGCATGATCTCCGTGATTCGAAACCGATATCAGCGACAATTTGTACCATCGATCTCGAGTCGTTGATGTATCGCACTGCGGAAGTCACAAGAATCACAAAGGACACCAAGTTTCAGTGCATGTGAACGTTTTCCCACCTTTTTTTGTGGAAATCTTGTAGTTTCCAACCGCGGGGGAGGCTAAGCCTAACGAGGCATAGTGAGCCGGCAGCAGCCAGCACAGCTGCGCAGGCAAAGTGCGCGCAACATGTCCACAATATTAAAATGGAAATCGTCGTTGAAGGCAAAAGTATAGACCAACACCGGTCTGTGACGTAAGGACGATGCTGCGGCGCTTCTATCGCCAGGCTGGTCCGACTTGGGGTGAAAACTAGATTTAGCGCCCCTAGGAATACATGGAACCGAAAGATTTCAAAGCACTTTTTTCATTTAACAGGTCACGTACGATATCGTTTGTCGCCACAGAGCAATCATGAATATCGGAACATCCTAAAAAAGATCGTGAAATTTTGAAATCTTATTACCGAGGCGAAGTATATTTAAAACACCGCAAAACATATGGGGGTGCAAGTTGAGAGGACTACTCATGAAATCACATGTAAACAAAACTTACTACAACATGTTTCTCGTTTGGCAGAGCACCGGAAGTGGTGGCCGGAACTAAAACGTTGGCCAGGGCTTTGAACAAGTGTGTGACAGACTATTCCGTGTCACTGCGGAGGCAATCTACTTCTTAGGCCCCTCGTTGTTTAGAATCTGAGTTAGAAATGCATTGCGGTAGCGCCTATACAAATTGTATGCAAAGAACGATTCGAAAAAAAGCTGACTTTGCGCCTACGACAACAGTTGCTTTTTAAAAGCTGCTGCATTATTTTTAAACCATGAATATATATTCATGTATGTAGCAACATTTCGCGTTGACATCTAAAGCATATTTTTCAATAAATATGTGCGGCGCCTTTCCAGACGAACCCCCCCCCCCCCCTAGGAGGCCAGTCACCCAAGTGGCCATGTTTTGGCGAACGTCTCGTTCCACGCTCCGACATGATATTGCATGGCTGAAATAAATAAATAAACAATCCAAGTGCTTATGGCGTGCATGAGCCGCATAAGTCAGTATTGATGCCGTCGAGACACGGTTAATTTCGTAAATTGAGAGATATAAAACGCAAAATACCCAGCACGACGTCATTACTTCTTCGATCGTGACTGAGTACAGGAGGTAAGTATTAAAATGAATGCATATATAGTTTTGTCGCGATACATGCATGCGGTGAGCAAGTCGTAAGCAACAATTTTGAGCGGAGTCATTGATTGATTAAAACTTTAATTACCACCAATATAGGAGGTCACCTACTCCCCGGTCCTGGCACGCAGGCCTGAGGAACGGTAGCTGGAACCTCCGCGACTAAGGACTGGCGAATATACATTGGTTATTCGCGGCCTCAGCCGCAAGTCGGACGGCTTTTTGCTGGTCAGCGGGGACGTCACTTCGCAGCAGGGTTACCCAGGTTTCTCTACTTTTAATGTTGTCCCTAGCGCCCGGAGACTTAGGGCATTCCCAAAGTATATGATCGAGGGTCCCCCTCGCTTCGCAGGCTTTACATTTACCATTATTTCTCTCATCTATCTGGGTGTGAAACAACCAGACAGTATTTAGGGAATTTCCGGCTTGTAATCGCCGCCAGGCTACGGTCTCTTTATTATTTAAACTAGGATCCGGTGGCGGCATCAGACGTCTTCCTAATCTATAATTTTCAATTACGTCTTTATAGGTTTGCACGTTCGTCCATCACCTGGCAGTCAGGGCAGCTCCGCGTTTGCCCGGAAGTAGAGAGGAAGTAGAGAGAAAGAAAACAAGGAAGACGAAGAAACCGCAAAGAAAGTTCAGTCCGATTTATGACAACCATAGCGATACCATAAAGAAAACGAAAATATACGAATAGATAGCTAGTGTATATTTTCGTTGATGACCTTGCGCGCACCCACTCGATTCAAAATAATTGTATGTCTCCAGGGACTTGTATGCCTGGGCGGTCTGTGGTTTGAAGCGACTTGGGAAAAAAATCAAATACACTACAATGTTTGCCATGTTCAATGGTTACAGTGCGTCCACGTCAGTCCGGAGGACTTCCCGATGTGTTTTAGGCATAGCGAATGGTTCCGAGTGCACAACGCCGTCAATGTACAGCTTTTCATTGTAGCGCTGTTTATCCGATTCCGAGAAGCTTTTCACGTAGTCCGACATTGCTGCAGCGCCCACTGTATTCCTTTGTAAGTACTGCAAGTCTGACAATTTACGGGACTGTTCACAGCACGATACACTGACCGCGCACAGTTGCAGACAACCGTGCACCACCGGTGACGTCGCTATCAAACGCTCCGGAGCGGAGGCGGCCGCGGCGGGTATCGCCAGCTGCGCCATCGTCTGCTGCAATGCGCGATTCTGTTTCGGTTCATTTGTCGTATGGCGTTTGACAACTGCTCTTTAAATGTAATTCTGTATAGGATGTCTCACTTACAGTATTATGAAGCTAATTTACCCCAACTGGCAGCATATCAGACTATAGAGAAAACTGCTATTCGCTATATAAGCCTTTTGGGGGTGTCCGGATTCACAACATAGATTATTGGGGGAGTTTTAAAAGTAGACTCCCTTGCAATGACGCAGTATATTTTGTCACACACTTCGCTAAAGCGCTGGCCAACGTTTGACGACCAGCCACCACTTCTGGCGCTCTGCGAAAGGAGAAAAATGATGCGGTAAGTTGGGTTTAGATGTGCTTCTATGGGCCCTCCAACTCGCATCCACATACGTTTAGCTGTGTTTAAAAATACTTAGCCGCGGCAATGAGATTTCCTACTTACACGATCCGTTCTCGGATGTCCGTGGTTTCTCTGTGCCGAATAACGACATCATAGGTGGCCCGTGAAACGAGATAACTGCTATGAAACCTTTCAGGTCCATGTATTCCTACGGGTGCTAAGCCTACTGTTCACCCCCAGTCGGCTTCGGCACCGCGAGTTCCCCCTTTATTTGTAAGCACGGTGTTGGTCTATAAAACTGGAGGAACTCGACGTGCCGACCCAGTGATTCATCTGTTATAAGGTTCGTAACACGCGCTTGGAGGAAGCGCGTCGACAAGAAAAAGAGAAAGTGCTAGCCAAGCAGAAGCCAATGAAGATGGCCGTGAACTCGGTGGAAACACAGCACGTTCGGACACCAATAGGAGTAGAAAAACATGATTATAAGGCCGCGTGGAGGCCTTAGATATTATAAAAATCCGAAAGAAGAAGACAAGGATTCTGTCTGGCTAAACCTGAAACAACAGACGATTTTGTTAGCACCGACAAGAGAAAGCCGAAAATTGATATATCTGCGCTTGAAGAAACTGAAGGTCAGGACAAGGCGGTTACGGCGTATCCCGCAACACCGGAGAAATGCGGCAAGGAGTCATATATGCGACGCCCCGTTATTCTACCCGGAAGAAATTATGATAAAATTCCGGAAATCTACGGATATGATCGAGTCAGAAGACTAGGGAAAGAATCCAAGGTTGTGATGATAATGTTCGCCCAGTAAGAGGTTCCGAGATGGATCATTTTCAGAGGAGTTCCAGTAAAATGCTGGCTCTATAAACGTACGATGTATGTTACGCATGCGGAAAAATGGGACACAGAGCGGACGTATGCCCGGATCAGAAGAACATCAAGTGCAGGGGATGCGGAAAGGAAAACCAACCGGATGACCACAGGTGCGAACCAGTATGCCAGAATTTCGCCGCGGCACACATCCTAAGGGACAGCAAATGCAAATTCATCTACCGTACGCCATGCAGTGTTAAGAAGCGGTGCTGGAGGAACACCATGCAGATTGAAAACAAAAACGATGGAGGCAAGAACAAGAATGGAGGCAAGAGGCGATCCTCAAAAACGGACCCGAATACAGTCAGAGATGATTCTTTCCCAAGACTTATGGAGGGAAGTTGAGGACACAACTCTAGGGGAACCGCAAGGGGAGGAGATCGATCCAGATGGAGAAGCAAGTCGAGAGACAAGAGTCAACCGGGGGAACAAGCAGCTCCAGTCGCCGACAACAAACCAAAGAAAAGACCGAGTACGGAGCCAACCCGAAGCAAATCAGCAACCCATAGAGAAGAGACAAGACGCCGGGAGAGAAGAGCATCAGCTTCGAAGAGGGTCGCAACCAGGTAAGGGGAATAGTCAGGATGAGAAAACGGATAGGTTAATGAGGCAAATTGAGGATATGCAAATATATTATAAAACCAAACCCAAATATAAGTAGGCTTAAAAAACACCAGAATCCAACTCGCGCACAACACAGACGCAGCAACCTACAGCAGTAGCAGGAATTGTAGCAGGAAGCCAGCCGGGATCTGATAATGACAAGGACATGAGACTTATACAACCACTGCCGGTAGAATGCAAATGCAATGACAAAGGGTCTTCGCAAGGCCTGGAAACTAGGTCACAAGATTGGAAAACGGCTTCATGAAACTAGAGTGTGAGATCACAAATTACGTAGATTTCATGAAACAGATGAATGCAATAATAAATGCGCAGATTGAGGAGCTCAATGAATGGATGTAAAAAGAGGCAGAAAATATTAGTCTAATACAGGTAGAGTTGGCAGCCAACAAAGGATGGCACCAAAAATCAGAGGAAACGATACTGCAGCTTCACGACGGACAGCACGAAGAATAATAAGGCAGTGGAATTGCCGAGGTTTTAGGAGAAAGAGGCCAGTGCTACAGCAGCAACTTAGACAATTAGAAAACCAAACTCTCACAGTAGTACTGCAGAAAACAGGGGGTGCTGCGAAATTGGCAGGATACCAAGCTATGCATAATAACAAAGGAGAAAAAACGAAGATTATAGAGCTGGTAAAAAGAAATGTGGTGCTATGGAGAACGAGATGGGATCCGGGAACAGAGAACACCTGTTCGTGGAGGTATTAGACAGGAGCATCACAGAGCTGGATATTTTCTTACTCAACGTCTGCAGCTCGGAAAAGCAGAAAAAGATCAGATTATGAGAATTAATAAAAAAGCTGAACTATATGCGGAGGGCAACAGCTACTGATAGTAGGTGACTTCAATGCGCATCAGGCATGGCGTTATAGCATACAATTTCCCAAAGGCAGGCGACTATGGGAAGATATTCAGGAGCAAGGCTCAATAACAACCCAGACAGCCCGACGAGGATAGGAGATAGTGTCAGCAAGGACACGTCTCCGGACCTCACACTTTCAAGGAACATAGAAGGTCTACAGTGGCACAACCTGGAATTAAATCTAGGCAACGACCATTATATCATAATTATTAACGTAGGAGGGATGAAAGCGCAAAATTCGAGAAAAGCAATATCAGTGAAGGGGAAAAGTTTAGGGACTGAGTAATCGCCAAGGAAGTTCACCCCAAAACAAAACCGAGGAGTGATGTAACAGGCTTAAACGAGACATCCAAAAGCACACAAAAAGTGTACAGGGGGAGGATGCTCTAGAGTTGGTAGACAGTTGGCTATTGCACATGTGGGAGGTCAAGCAGAGTCTCGAAAAAGGACTTAAGAAACAAAAAACGGAACCAGTGTCTTAGAAGGAGTATAGCGAAGCCTAACAAAGAAATAAAAGACCGCGCACAAAACCTATGCGAGCAAAACGTGGGAGACATGTGCAATGAAATATAAAACGAAGTGAGTATGGTTGTAAGACATGGATCATAATTCGACATCTGCTAGACACAGAGAAAATTAAAACTCAAACTTCCATTAAGTTGATAAAGGCTAGGCACCATCATGGACGCCGCGATAAGAACCGCATTAAAAACCTTAAAATCAAGTATATCGGAGAAGTAAGGAAAGATAAATGAGAAAACTACAACGGACACCCAAACCAGCGACTAGATGCAACCATAACGGTAGCTGAAGTGGTAGCAGAAATGCGTAGACTAAAGACGAAATCAGCCCCAGGGCTGGATGCTATAACAAACAAGATGCTAAGGAACTTGGACAATGCCTCAATATTGGAGCTAATTTCATGCAGAGATGCTGGGAAAGAGGGCAAATCCCAGAGCAAAGGAAATTTGCTGAGATAGTGGTAATACCCAAACCCGGAGAACCTTCACGTCGGAAATTCGAGAACACTATCACTCACATCATGTGCAGGTTAACTATTCGAACATGTGATTCAGAGAAGACTGACCAGATACATGGAGGAGAATGACCTGTGGTCCAGGGAGGTCATAGAGTTCAGGCAACTCTTTAGTATGCAAGATATTATGCTCAGGATTCACTATTACGTAGTAATATCAAGATGAAAAGATGGTAAAGTTATTGTACCATTGGACCTTAAGAAGGCATTTGACAGTGTAAAACACGATGCTATTCTACAGGGCCTCACGGAACGTAGGGAAAAGTTTGTATGCATATATAAGAAATTTTCTAACGGAGAGAAAAGCAAAAATAAGATATCAGGGGATATAATCTCAGATATTCGAACTGGGGAGCAAGGGCACGCCACAAGGAGTTTTGCTATCGCCCACACTTTGAGCCATGCGTGGACTCTCAGAAAAGCTAAGAAAAATAGATGAAATAAAGTTCAGCCTAAATGCGGATGACAACCATTCGGACAAACCAATGCAGCGATGCTGAAATTGAGCACAAATTGCAAGAGGCGGCAAACAACACTGTACAATATGAAAAACAGAGGGGCATAAAATGTTCTTCAGAAAAATCGGAGTGTTTTATATACAATAGGAAATACCTAAGGCAAAAGGAGCAAGCGGACGTAAATATAGAAAGGGAGAGACAAGCGGTCCCGAAAGCCGAGCAAATGGGGGGGGGGGGGGGGGGGGGGCTAGGAGAGAGAGAGAGAGAAAAAAAACTTTATTTGGTGCCCGGCAGGGTTTAACGCCATAGGGCCTAGGTCTCCCACGTGGGAACGTCGAGATCTTGTATTTTCGCCGCCACGAGTGCCTGCTGGACGGCCCATAGTTGGTCATTGAGATGACAAGGAGGTGAAAGAACAGGCACGTTCAACCTGACTGCAACGCCAGTATTGTGTGTCACTGGAGACAGGCAGTAATACCATCACGGCAGTTACAAAAGTACCAGGTACGCAATGACGTGCTGTAAAGCGAAACCCTTGTGATTCTGTTTGCGACTTCGGTCACAAATTCATTTAGACTCCATTTCAGTCTGTACCTGCTGCACGTATATACGCGGCATCCTTGGCTCTGTTGGTGTTGTGTGACTGCATCTACCCTCGCTTAGTGTTTACTGCTTGAGCATGGCACAGCTCCACTTCCGCCTAGCGAACCGGACATCGCGACGCTGGCGTTTGAGGAGAGCGATGTGGGCATTTTTGAAGCAGCTTTACGTCATATTCCTAACTCATTTCTATTTGGTATTTTACCCATGATTTCATAGCTACCAAAGAACAGCTATGAAATGAAGGACTAAGTAGATTTGACTACCCCAAGATATAGAGCAATTTTTTTCAGGTGCGAGGAGTTGTTTCAAAATCTAAGGAGATCTTTCCCTTAAATTAAGACATGAAATCACATCCGTTGGCATTTAATTCAAAGCTTTCGTTCATGGGATCCTGTCGTGAAGGTAATTAGGCAAGAAAGGCTTTCGAAACCTTAATATTGAAGTGTTTCAGCGCCCCGAAAGGGGTGAAAACAAAAAGAGAACTTTTGTTTATCTTAGAAAAATCGCTAAGAGTACCAAACAACCGGAAGACTAGTGGACTACTGAAGGTTCAGGACTCGCTGGGCACGTGGTAAGCAACTGAAGATTACAGTGATATCTAGCGCGGTCACGCCTCCAGCTGCTGACGCGGAAAGATAGGCTATAGTGTAACAGAGCCCTACTCACCATCTGAAGAATCCCCTAGGTTCGACAAGTAGAGGAGCCTGGAAATGATTTCGTATTGCAGCTACAACTGGGATTATAAAGGCTTTCGCCCTAATAAGAATCAACCTTCCTGGGCTCTTGATGGTCAACGTAGACCCACTATACCTGTGCTACGCGGACAGGTTCATACGGCTTGCTTAAAGCGTGGCTTTTTGTCTGATTGTCGCCTGCGCTATAGCGTCATACCGGGCCTAAACGTACAGCTTAAGCGTCCCTCTCGTTTAGTTCTCGTTTTTAAGGCGGAAGCCTTTAATGAATGGCTCATGCTGTCGTGGACAAAGTGTGTCCCGCTTTTGCGGCGTTCTTATTGGCCGAGGCGGGATGCGTCGCTGCCATCTCCAATGCCACACTTGAACGCGCGCCAGGGAACGCTACGCGACAGGAGCGATGGTGTACCGTCCAAACACACTTGCCAGAGAAAGTGTGACAGATACTGCGCCTTTCCTTTCCTGCAAACCAATTATAATTATATGCAGCACTGCAACGAGCGCCGACAAGAGGCGAACGATGAGAGGCAAATTATAGGCAAATTCGTCTTTCTTCTGTTAAAAGACATCTAAGAGACTCTCTAATTTATTTTTAGCTTACACCCAGCAAGAGGAAGCAGAAGGATACTGTCAATAACAAATATGGTTCCATTATTAAAAAAACCATACTTACCGAGCTGGTCTTGTAATCACTTCTGGTCCTGTGTGTCCTGGGTTCTAAGATGACTGTTTTGTAAAGCTAAGAAGAAAAATTTGGTTCCCGTCTGGATTCGAAGCGTGATATTATTTTAAACAACACAACTGGGGCGAACAAAGAAATACGTCCCTGTAACGGCACGATATTGTGACTCGTCGGATACTTTTCGAGTTTGGATGTATGTAAGGCGTCGTCTCATCAGAAATAATTCACTTCCTTTCGCGGCAAAACTATCACTGAGAGCTGTGGCGTGAGAGACCCCTCCAAGGGCTGTAGCCGAAAACTATGAAAACGAAACAAACCAGTATTCACTACTCGCCATTCGTGCGTAGGAGAAAGCAAAGTTGTGATTTGAATAGTCTCTTGGTAACCGTAGGGGTTTTGCGTATAATGTTTAAATATGTCATCATCATCATCAGCTTGACTATGCCTCTCCCATGTTCCTCCGAATAACCCGGTCCTGGGCTAGCTGCCTCCACTTGCGAACCTCTTAACATCATCCGCCCACCTAACTTTCTGCCGCCCCTGCTACGCTTTCCCGCTTTCCCTCCATTGGAATCCAGTTTGTTACCCTAAGCGACCATCGGTTATCCTCTCTTCGCAATACATGTCTGGCCCATGCCCATTTCTTCTTCTTAAGTTCCAGTAGAATGTCAGTAACTTGAGTTATTTGTCTGACCTACTCTGCACTTCTCCTAGCTCCTAATGTTATCCATACAATTTTACGATCCATAGCCCTCTGCGTTGACCTCAACTTAAGTAGAACCATCTTCGTTAGCCTGCACGTTTTAACCCATAGGTTAGTACAGGTAAGATGCAACCGTTGTATACCTTCCTCTTGAGCGATACGGCAAGCTGCAAGTCACAACCTATGAGTGCTTGTCAAATGCTCTCCAACCCAATCTTATTCTCCTTGGATCTGCGGATACTACCTGGCCTAAGTAGGTTTATTCGCCTACTACTTCCAGTACTGCGCTATTTAACGTAAACTGCTGTTCATTCTCGAGGCAGTTAAGTATTACCTTATTCCTCTGCATATTTATTTTCAAGCCTATCTTTCTACTTTTCCCGCCTAGGTCATCAGTCACACTCTGCAGTTCATCCCCTGAGTTACTTAGCAAGGAAATGTTATCTAGAAATTGCATATATAAAAATAGATATAGTAGAAATATTAGGCATGGTTGATTTTGCCATAGGCTCTGAAACAAGTAACATTGATACATATATACGTTTTCGACATATATACGGTCATTAAGACTATGTCGTGGAAAAATGAGAGCCACCTAAATAGCTGATATTGCAGAACCCTCCCGTTTCGAGCGTCAACGTTTTTCTTTCGGAAAAAACCAGTTTTGAATTCTATCCATTGAGCCCAGAAAGAGGGTAGATAGCGAACCGAGAAAATTGCGTACCACGTGGGAATATTTATTGTGCTGGTATTTAAGAAGGAAACTAGATCTTAAATATTACCCTTGGCCAAGAAAACAAGCCTGCCTACACGAAACGCCGTCTTTTGCATAGATATGACGTAGGTAAGGGATAAGGCCTCTGGGGGCTCTGCCGCGTCGGAGTCCGTGCGATAAACCCGAAGCCTCTCGTAATCTGAAGCACTCAAGAAGACGGGGAATCCCGCTGAGCTATCAGTCCCTCACCTTGCTCTCAGAGGTATATCAATGTCTGGGTCGAGAGTCCCTGTTAGTTCTTTCAATACCTTCCGATGCCATGGGGGGTCACTGTCAAGTTGCCTCTTCTGTTTGCTATGACTGGTGAGTTTTCTCTTTAAAATCTGAATATAGCGGTTTTAGCGCTCAAATAAACATCTACGTAAATATAATATAATGTACGGTACTAACGCCTAAATAAAGTTAAAGAATAGTTCGTTCTCACCGAAATGTATTTTCTCGATGCCATTTCCTCAATTACGTCATGCCCTTACTGACTTGTGCTTTTTATGTGTAAAAGCAAATACTAGGACAAACCTTTGTTTACTACGCTGGTTTGCTCTTAGGAATTTATGTTTGTAGATCTATTATTTTATTTTTAGTGTAGTTGAGCTACCACAGTAGGAATAATATTATCTTAATAAAATCCTTCCGAGGAAAAAAACTATAAAATTTACATTTGACCGAATATTTCAAGTGAAGTTATATGCCTCATTATTTAAAAGGTATGCTGCCGACTCCTTCAAGGTCGCTCAAAAATGTTGTCCTAGATATAATATTTCGGCTGAAACTTCACAAGGTGCTCATCCATTAGAATGTAGGAAAGTCATGTCTCTTGTAAGAGCTGCCTACTCCGACATTGAAATAAATATTTCACTGTTCGCACAAATAACAGAAATATGGTGGAAGTGATAGGTGAATATTTCTGCTAAGGACAAGTGTAGTAATGGCAAATCTGGACCACAAAACGAAATTAACTACATTAATATGAACAGAACGTAGTCCATTTGGCAGGTACGCGAAGATTATGACTGTAGCAGCTTTTCTCGGGCACTGTTGTGGGAGCTCGAAAAAGGCGAGCTCCCACAACAGTGGAAGACGGCAAGCATTATTTTAATACCGAAACCAGGGAAGCCTCCTCAACTGGCAAATTTACGACCAATTTCCTTAACTTTATGCGTGGGGAAATTGATGGAGCACGTCGTCCAGACCAGACTGATGAGTTTCATGGAGCAGGGTGATCTGTGGCCATATGAGATGGTCGGGTTCCGTCCTCACTTGTGTATGCAGGACGTCATGCTCCACATCAAACATGACATAATAGACTCAAAGTCTAAAGATGCGAGAGGAATTTTGGGGCTCGACCTCACGAAGGCTTTCGACAACGTAAAACATGAGGCGGTCCTGGAAGGGCTGAACAAGATTAATGTAGGTACCAGGACATATCGGTACATCAGGGACTTTCTGACGGGTAGAACGGCCTGCATGAAGTTCCAGACGCTGGAATCCCCCGCAATAGACCTAGGGAGTAAGGGCACGCACAGGGATCAGTGCTGTCCCCCCTACTCTTCAACGTGGCTATTAGGAAACTCCCCGAACAATTGGCAAAGCTCTAAGGAATAAAATTTAGTATATATGCGGATGATATCACCCTTGGGTCAACCGGGGAAGTGATTCGTGCGTCGAAAACCTGCTCCAAGCCGCCACCAACATTATAGTCTATTACGCGGCAGAGAGAGAGGCCTAGCGTGCTCGCCGCAGAAATCATAATTGTTTATATACAATCCGAAGCACTTAAGGTGCAAGGCACCGTCGGAGATCAAAATTAAAGTGGCGGGTAACGAGGTACCAATAGTCGAGCAAATCAGAATCTTGGGCTTGATTCTCCAGTCACACGGACATAATGGCGAGACCATCAAGAGGCTGGAGAATCACGCGATGCAGACCCTGAGCCTAATTAGGCGGGTGGCCAACAGAGGCCGAGGGTTAAAGGAAAAATTGATGAAACTGATACAGGCCTACGTCTTCAGCCGAGTGAGCTACGCAACGCCGTATCTAGATTTGAAAGCGGCGGAAAAAGAAAAATTGAGTCTCTAATGAGAAAATGTGTAAAAAGAGCGCTGGGACTGCCCATATGCACATCCACAGAGAAAGTGATGGCTCTAGGGGTACACAACACATGGGCAGAACTGGCGGAAGCGGTGTGAACCTCTCAAATTGAGAGACTTAGCACCACGAAGACAGGAAGAGTCATTTTGACGAAAGTTGGAATAAATATGGATAGGGGTCCTACGTTCAAGGTGGAGGTAGCTACAGAAGTCAGACAAAATTTGGTGATTCCCCCGCTGCCAAAAAACATGCACCCGGAATATAACAAAGACAGGAGGAAAAAAACGAGCCGAAGCATTAGAAATTAGATTCGGCGAAATTAGATTCGGCGGGAGGTGGTGGCAGTTTCACGGTGGCAACGGTCGCCAGCGGCCGGGGCAATCCTGTGACAGCTGCCACTGTGCGCTGGCGGAGCATAGATATAGCCGAGGAAACTGCGATCGCGTTAGATTGCGTCGGAACGGAAGCGAAGTTTGTCATCAGTGACAGCAAAACTGCCATACAAAATTTTAGCAAGGGCAGGATTTCGTCCTTAGCAGCCAGAATCCTAGGCCAGAAAAAGTTGGATAGGAAAATTCAAATAATTTGGACTCCTGCGCACGAAGCCGTCCCCGGCAACGAGGCGGCCCACAAGCTGGCTCGAGATCTCTACCGCCGAGCCGCTACAGGGCCACTTGATGACCGAGAAAGCTGAGAGCGCTTGCTAAAATATGGGGAGATCACACAGCACTACAGATTGGATCGTAGACTGGTACCCCCACCAGACCCGAAATTAAACAGCAGACAAGCAGTGGCGTGGAGGCGACTGTAAACTTATACATATCCGCACCCGGTTATGGCGAACCACATGTTCCCTGAGGCTAGGAGTGACAAGTGCAATCTTTGTGGGGCGAGAGGGACCCTCGACCACATAATTTGAGAATGCCCGCATTCTCCCAGGAGGACGAACAATATAGGCTATAGAGACACCTGGGAGACCCTGCTGCGCAGCTCGGACCCTGAGCTCCAGCTCCTACTCGTCCAACTGGCTGAAGAGGCTGCTGGGACCCAAGACCTCCCGGCCTGCCTCTGAGGCGGCGGCACCCGCCCCTTGACCTGCGTGTCGGGGGGTGGGTAGATCACCTTATCTGTTGGACATTAAAATTTAGTCCATCCATTTCGGGCAGTGCGAAATCATCACGGCAGGCATGGTGGACTAGATGGACACTATTGTATATGGTAACTTGGTAGCTAAAAATGATTTGCAATGCTGCATCCATGATCGTGTGACTTTGCCGCCATCATGAATCTGAGAGCTACGTAGAAACTCACGAGGAACGATTGATTGATTTATAGGAAGGGAAAAGGCGCGGTAACTGTCTCACTTGTTTTCTGTGGACACGTCAAACCGCGCCGTAAGGGAAGGGGAGGAGGTGGGAGTGAAGGGGGAAAGAGAGAAAGAGAACCCGTAGTGGAGGGCTACGGAATAATTTCGACCACCTGGGGATCTTTAGCGTGCGCTTACATCGCACAGCACACGGACGCCTCTTCGTTACGCCTCCATCGAAACGCAGCCGCCGAGGTCGGGTTCGAACCCGGGTACTCCGGCACAGTAGTCGGGCGTCTTACCACTGCACCACCCCGGCGGGGTGAAAATCACGAGGAAACGGCAATGTGTATTAATATTGTTGCGAAGAGGAAGATCGGCAGTGGCGCGAGAGGAGCCCTCGCGCCAGGCTAGACATCAAATCATTGTTCATCCTGTCGCCATGTTGTGCCGTCTTCTTTCCTTGTCACCACGTAACATTTTGGTTTGAGGTGCGGCGTACGTCATCCCCATCCTCACCTTGGAGCATCGACGCCATCTGTAATTCCGGACCATCGACCGAGAGTCCTGGAACATCGCCGAAGAGCTTCGCCCCAGCCCTTCCTGCCCAGATCCGACCATGTACCGCCGCCCAGCCCCCAGCCCGGATCTGAAGACAAGGAGAACCGACAGACCAACCAGAAACGAGACGAAAGACGCGAAGGACCCAAAGGAACCGGACATGTACACGCAACCCCTCCCAGCCGCCCGACGCGACCTCGAGCCATCGGTCCCATGGACTCTGGTGACGGATGGTTGTACAGCTCCAGGGGAGGCGGATCACCCAAGCATAATCGTGTTCATAGTCATTGTGGTGGCAAAAACATCATTCTCTTCTATCTTTTCTTGAACATCTACACCATCACGTCACTATCGACATCAACGAAATGACCGGGATGATCGCTCGGGGGCCCCGGGAAGTGTTGCGAAGAAGATCGGCCGTGGCGCGAGAGGAGCCGTCGCGCTAGGCAAGATATAAAATCATTGTTCATCCTGTCACCATGTTGTGCCGTCTTCGTTGCTTGCCACCACGTAACAATATATTAAAAGCTAGCGCTCTTAACATTTACGAAGACCCTAATCTTTGGTATATTAGTGCATGAGTCTGAATTGTTTTTGTTATCGTTAAGACTTTCCTCTCAAATGCAAAATTTCCCAGCAGGGTATTGGTATCGTGGACTTCGCTTTCTATTTCAGTAAAATTTAAATCTTATGTGGCGATAAAGCTAAATCACTACCCCTGTTTATGTTTAAGTTTATTATGACTGTGTAAATGAAATGATATCTGTGGTCTTGAAGACCGCGTTGCTTACAGCCAAATTCCAAAATTATCTTTTTCAGCAAATGTGTGTATTGTTTAACAAAAAGTTACATAAAGGGAAACGAAACTTGCTCCTCATGTAAATTCTACATTTTCACTGTAGATTGATGCTTTGTAGAACACTGAAAATGTATTTGGTCCTGGAATGTGCGCATGTATTAGGTTGTGCGTGATGAAAACTGTAGTTTAAGTAGAAATGTGCTCTTTGCTGCATGCGGATACGACCGGAACACACGAATTGTTAAGCGCTTTTGGCGGGGCACATGGTTGCTTCCTTGAGTTGTTGGTAGCAAAAGTGTTACGGGAATACAGAGACTAAGAGTGAAGTCTTCAAAAATCAGGTATTAGGGGAAATTTACCGGGGAATAGCAACGTGTAACTTAAACTGACAATAGTAAAATGCAGGTCACAACACCAAACTTATTGAAGGGTTGCGTCTGTTGAATTGTTGCCCGAGCATATCAAACACTGCGATAAGAACATTTGTATTACTACCTTTATCTCCAGAATTTAAGGCGTTTATAATTGTTATTCTTTTTATGCGACGAAAATTATCATGCCGCTACTCTCATTGCGATGCATTGCCTACACTGAAGAAGTCTGCCAAGCTTTTGAAGGACAGCTTTTGAATCAAGAAAAACGTTTATTTTAGTAAGACGCAGATACGCAGTAAAAACCCGGCTTGCTCGATGCACCTACCATGTATAGTGTAGATATGAAGTGCTGCTAAAATGCAGCGCTTCAAACCCGAAAAAGATGTCTGCAAAGGTGTCAGGTAAAGAAGATAACGATGTCGGCAAAGGTGTCAGTTAAAGAAGATAACCAATGGTGCCATGCGTTGGCTTCGCGAAGGTAATAGGAATGGGAGAGTTGCGTTTACGTTGTTGAACCAGAGCAGCTTACGTCTATACAGTTTTTTTTACGCAAACTATATTGTGACTTAAATCGCCTGGAACCTTCATGTTGACCAGGGGCCCTATTCTATACATGCATGGCCGCTTTTTCGGCACTGTATTGCTTTTTTGATTCGTTCTCAGAATAGCCACGTGTTTCAAATTTGGGGCGCGAAATATTCATATGGGAAATGCTTTTCTAAGGTGACGTCTAAATGACGTGGCCTTGGAAACGAATGTTTAGCAAAGGTATTCTTGCGGCCTGAAAAGCCACAATAATTAGTTTGGGGATATAATAACGCCGGCGCGCAATTAGCAGAAGCAGAGACGATGGTCGGCAGTGAACTCCTTTATTATCCAGAAGCGCGATTATATATACCCTCGCGTACTGTGAGGGTTCTAAAGGGAAGAGGGAACCTGAGACAGCAACGCGGTCCACAACAAAAACAAGGTATGCGCTAAGCTGGCTTACTGGCCCAAACGAATACAGCATTCCCTCTTTTCCCTTTTAAAAATGAAACCGTAGTACAGATTTTCTTGTTGTGGTCGATCGCCTTAGAGTGGGCTGCAGGGGATAAGCAGTACCGACCGTGACATCTGGACGTTCCGTTGTAGCTCATGCTGGAACCAGGCTGGACCTATCATTAGCTTACTGAGTCGTCTACTGGGGCAACAGAGTGGTGATACCGCGGGAAGCTCAGGGAAGGAGGTTGCAGCTGCTGCATGAAACGCACCAGGGTTCCTGAGCTATGAAATCGGTAGCTCGGTCACTGTTTTTGTGGCCGTTGCTAAACAAAGGCATTGAGGACATGACAGCGCAGTGCCGAAACTGAGTGGGAAAACCTGCCCATGCCTACAGCAGCCCCACCAGTGAGTTGTCCGAAAATAGCAGAATAGTGGTCTCGAATCCACGTCGATTTTGCAAGCACGCTAGCCGGCAAGATGATGCTAATAGTGGTGGATGCCCACACAAAGTGGATAGAAGCAGTGCCTATGACTTACACGAATACAGCTTGTATAATCAGCAGCTTAAGGAGCATGTTTTGTTGGTTCGGCGTAGTTAGGAAGTTGATGGTTTGTACTTCTGATAGTTTCTGAAGTTTCTCGGTTCCCCAACGAAGTGCAGAATGAGATGCAGCCGGTTCAGCAAAGTTAGACGAGATAGACACAATTTATTTACATATTTACTAGTCGGGATCCAGATCGAGGATCAGGATCGATTTTCAATATGAGAATCAAGATGTCTGAAGACTTCCAAGAGCTTCAGTTTAAGGCTTCCGATTTGAGAGGGAAAATTTGGCTGTATTGTAACCAACCAATCACATCCGTTGTATAAAACCCTTCCACGATAAGGCGGTGCCTTCACACCCTCTCAGGTCCTCCCACCAAGCGGCTGGTCCATTAATGTAACGTCACTCCTTGGACTGGCAAGCTCTTCGGAGCCGGCGAAGGAGATCCATGCTCCTCCGCTGTCAGCCTTGCGTGAACTTGGGCGTTCAAATGGCCGCGTCTCGGCAGACTGTCGATTTATGGGCCGCCGGCCCCACGGTCCTATCGCCCACTTCTTTATACGCCGCCGCCGTTTTCCTACGCAGCGGTGGTGGTGATGGTGTGGTCCGCGAGCAGTCTTTCCCGATGAGGTGGCGGCGGTCTCGTTGCTGCAAAGAGGGCGCCGGCCGCTTCCGGACCGCAAGAAGGGGGGTGCGCAGGCGGCGTCTGGACCTCAAAGAAACGGGCCATCGTCCGGGAACACGTACGCGCGACGAGAACCCTTTTTCGAACGGGATGCCGGCGAGTACACACGCCCACACACTCTGTCCTGCAGCAACAGGCCGCTTTTCCCATAACTCAGTCGGTTTGGCGTCAACTGTCCAAATTCCTGACCAGTCGAACCCAACAGGCGTGATACACACAATTGCTTCCGATAATGGCACGCAATTCACAAGTCGGGAGTTCGCCGCATTTGTAGCAAGAAATAATATTCCGCACCTACGTACAGCGCCTTTCCACCCACAATCGCATTGAGAAGCAGAGCGAGCTGTTCGGACCATGGAGGACGGATTGTGGAAAAGGGGAGTGGAGCACCTAGAGGATAACCTGATGGGGTTGTTGTTCAACTACAGGTGCCCCCCCCCCCCCCCTTGGCTAAGGAAGGTCACCTGCCGAGATGCATCGCGGATATCAGCTGCGCTCCCGTCTCGACACATGTCTGCCACCCAGAGCTCTATTTCCATCGACAGGAGCTGACGACTGAACCATCTCGCCAGGCAGCAGCGTGTACATCTGGAATTACGGTTCCGGCCAAAAATGGGTCCCTCGTCTCGTAAAATCCACTTCGCGTGCGAGGGTGATAGCAGTGGACACGCCAACGGGAGCCGTGCGGCACCACGTCGATCAAGTCTACCATAGTCGGGAGTCTACGACAGAAGCGGCATCTGGTGAGGCCACTGCATGCACTCGGACTGACAGCGGTCATGACAGTGTTATTAGTGCAGGTCAGTCACCTTTAAATACACCCACAACCACGGAATTGGGGCCAGAGGAAAGGAGGTCTGCAATCCAAGATGAAGTACGTGACACTACCGAACAATGAGTCTTTGGCAGTCAGCTTCTGCAATCCCTGGATGGTCCCTGTAGCTTCATCCAGGGCTTCCATTGCAAGCAAGTGCACTGGTGGCTTACCCTCGGTCACCGGTCTGCAAGTTGGCGCTGGCAGCCTGCTTAGGGCATCTGCTGTCAGTAGCTGTTTCCCTGGCACGTACTGCAGTTTGTAGTGGTATCCACCTAAGAACAATGCCCCCCATTGAATACGCTCGGCCGCCATCAATGGCGTCTGGCGGACAGGCCTGAGCAGTCCCAGCAGTGGTCGATGGTCGATCACCAGGGTAAATTCCCGGCCTAGAAGGTAGTCACGAAAATGAGAAACGCCAAATATGAGGGCTAACGCTTCTCGCTCCAGCGGCGAGTAGTTGCGCTTGACATTTGTTAGTATCCTGCACAAACATTCAAGTTGTCTGTGCTCATTTCCCTCCGTATGAAAAGCTCTGCGCCCAAGCCCTAAAGAGAGGCGTCGCATTCAAGTTTCAGCTCCTTGTTAGGATCAAAATGCACAAGAATTTGTGCATTCTTCAGGGATTATTTAGCTCGCTCGAACGCCGATTGCTGCGGCTGCAGCCATTCCAACAGATTCTTTTTTCCAAGAGCTGATACAACGGGCTGACCACAGTCGACATATTTGGCGAAAACCATGAGGACAACAAGGAACTAACTCAATTCGCTCACTTTACTTGAGAGCGGGGCTTGCATGATGGAGTCTACATTCTTTATCATCGAGTGTAAGCCTTGTCGATCGATACGATGCCCCGGGTAAGTGACTGAGGACTGCCGGAACTTGCAACTGTCGAACGTGAGTGACACGAAGTTCTCTAAATCGTTCCAAAACTTTCTTGAGGCGCACTTCCTTGTTGCATTTGCCTTCTGATGCTAATACGTCGTCAAGGTAGGCTTGAACGCCTGGTAGCCCGTCGATAACTGTGCCTATCTTACTTTGAAAGATAGCCCGTGCAGAACCTATACAGAACTGAAGTCGGTTGTAGTGTTAATGACACATATTCTACGTGACGCTTCGTCTAGGTGCTCCAAGTTGTACGCATCTTTCTTATCCCGGGTGCTGAAGTATTCTTCTCGATTTAAGTTTCAGGATATGACTTCAATAACTTGGAGTGGATAATCATCATCATCATCATCATCATCAGCCTGATTATACCCACTGCAGGGCGAAGGCCTCTCCTATATTTCTCCACTTAACCCAGTTCTGTGCTAGCTGCATCCACTTGACCTCTACGAACTTCTTAATCTCATCCGCCCACCTAACTTGCTGCCGCCCCCGGCTACGCTTTCCTTCCATTGGAATCCAGTTTGTTACCCTCAGCGACCATCGGTTATCCTCTCTTCGCACTACATGTCCTGCCCATGTCCATTTCTTCTTCTTAATTTCTACTAGAATGTCGGTAACTTGAGTTATTTCTCTGACCCACTCTGCACGCTTTCTATCTCTTAATGTTACCCCTACCCTTTTTTGTTCCATAGCCCACTGGGTTGTCCTCAACTTAAGTAAAACTCTCTTGGTTAGCCTCCACGTTTCAGCCCCATAGGTGAGTACAGGCAAGATGCAACTGTTGTATACTTTCCTCTTGAGCGATACCGGTAAGCTGCTAGTTATAATCTGCGAGTGCTTGCCAAATGCGCTCCATCCCAATCTTATTCTTCTTGTTATTTCCTTTTCATGGTCCGGATCTGCGGTTACTACCTGTCCTAAGTAGACATATTCGCCTACTACTTCCAGTATTTCGCTACCTAATGTAAACTGCTGTTCCTTCCCGAGGCTGTTGAACATTACCTTAGTCTTCTGCATATTGATTTTCAAGCCTACCTTTCTACTCTTCCTGTCTGGGTCATCAATCATTATTTGCAGTTCATCCCCCGAGTTGCTTAGCAATAGCAAGGAGTGGATAATGCTCCATATCATAGGCAAAGGTTAATCATGACTTTAGAATTCCCGCATATTCTGGCAGCGCCGTCCGTCTTCTGAACAACTATGATTGGCGTCGCCCATTCTGAACGTTGCACAGGTGATAAGGCTAACCGATCAATTTCACGAGATAACTTATCGTGGAGGGCGTAAAAAAGTGATCTGGCTAAAACATAATTTTGGTGTCACCAGGCTGGCTGGCAGTTGTTTGATGAGCCCCTGGTCTACCGAAAAGACGTCGCCATACTCAGCGAGCAGTGTGTTCACCATGTGATCACCTGGCTTGACTCCCGTTGTAGGATCTGGCGCAGTCAGGTCCCCAAATTGAGACACCCTTCTTGTCGTGTGCCGCAATGAAATTGCGGCCGCTAAGACTTGGTCTTGCACAGTTGAACACAGTACGTGGGCAGATTACGGACATATCTTTGTTGTGTCCCGCGTAATATGACAACTTCACCCATGGTGATCTTAAACGCGGCCACTGCGCGCGATGTCGGTCGTACACTTACCTTGATATGGCGCACACTGGGACTCGTGTCCACTTCCATGGCCAGTTCTGAATCTCCTAACAAAAACTTGCGGCGTACTGGCTGTTCAAAGCTGTTTTTCTTCCCGGAAATTAGCATCCAGATGTGCGCCCCATCCAGGTTCTCGTAGTCTGACGCAGTTTCAACTGTAAGTGCCTTCACAGCATTTTCATCAGTTGACACTCTGCCTGCCTCATTTTCTTGCCAGATGAGCGCTTCGTCTACAGCGGAGACATCGTGCATTAATCCAACGCAGGCATTGTCATCGTATTTCGTGCTTCCACATCGTCCGCATTCGGGCCACGCGCTGCTGCCATGGTTATCACGCATCGATAAGCGATGACTAAGTGCATTCGGCGGTTCGGCACTCGTCTTTTGCATCGTTGTCAGTCGTCTCTGCTGCAGTTGGCATTGCTTCTGCCTCCTCTGGCGTTAAATCTTTTTTTTTTTTTGTCAGGAATTGTTCCGTATATTAGTTGAACGTACGCCACAAAAAATTCTGTCCCTCAGCAGTCGGCTCAGTGTATTTTCAAAGTTACAGTTGTCTGCAATGCACCGTATTTCGACCAGGAATGCGTACACTGACTCTCCTTCTTGTTAGCAACGGGTGAAAATTTATAGCTCACTGCTATCTCCTATCTTGTGGCGCTTCGGTTCGTAGTAGTCATTTAATGATGTGACTGATTCGTCATAAGTAGGGGCTTCGGCGTCAGAGGTGCGACTCGTCTCGCTAGCACTTGTACCGTCTGCATGCTGAGTGCTGCCACTTGCAGTGCTCGTTGTCTTTTTGGATCAGTGATGGCATGGGTTTCACAGTAAGCTTCTACCCTAACAAGGTACGCTTTCCACTTACCTGTTGTGTCGTCGAAGGTTCGAAGCTGGTGGCTGGTCATGGCTCTCGTCGGTCCTCCACACTGCGGCAAGCCGTCTGGTTCAACCTTTACCGCATGGGTGGTTTCCGGGCTTGTTGCCACTGTAGCAAATCCGGCGCGCAGTGAGCCGCAGCAAAGACGGGGGTCGACAGTGGACTCCTTTATATTATATATACCGTCGCGAGGGTATATTATATATACCCTCACGAACTACGCGGGATTTAGAAGGGGAGAAAGAGCGTTAGTATTTGAAACGCGGTCCAAAACAAAAAGATTGTGCGCGCTCAGCTGGCTTGCTGGCCCAAAAGAATACGACCGTGAAAAAAGAAGGTATATACGGGAAGGAAGAACTTGTGCTAGTATTATAAATTGGGTGAAATGTCCTAGTAGAATTTATGTCGTTTGTTCCTTTTCGAAAGGTTCTTTAAACTCTTCCTGTTATGTAATTCGGCGTAGGGAAGACCAGGAGGCCTACTTGAAGGTGATGATGGTAGAGCATATATTTACAGCATGACATATATATACAGAGAGTAAAACTGGAAGCTGAAATGAATTTGCAAAAGACAACTGTAAGGCCCGTCCTCTGTTCGGCCTCAGCGGTTGTTTGGTTGTCTGTGTAAGTTTCTATGCCAGACCCTTGTGTATGTGTTGATGTATATCTGTACTTGTTTTTTAGGGGTATTTCTCAGCTGTGTGGCCTAGTGTTGAACTGCGTGTCGCGTTCTAGTTTCTAGAAGGAGAGCATTCGCTCCAAAACGCGAGCTCTTCCTTCCGACCCCCCCCCCCCCCCGAGTTTTTTTCCCTCCCTTTGCTATTGGAGATGGGAGAAGCGCCCATTTTGCCTCATCTCGGACCTCATTAGCGCGGTCTCCCGCTGTGCCGTCGCACGAGCGGGAGCGACCGGAGGCCATAAAACCCGCGAAGGGGGGTCAGGCTTTCGTCGCACTGCACTGCGATGTGTAGCGCGCATCTGGTGCGCTTTGCAAAGGTTGCCGAGGAAACAGTTTGCAGTAAATGTGCTTTTATTTTTTTTTTTTACTGGTGGAAAGGGGCATGCTCTCGGCTCATCTCAGGAGCGCGGGACTGCGCCCGAGTGGTCTTTTGCTGGAGCTACTCCTTAGGATAGGACGCTCGCGCTGGCGAGCGCTGGGAGTAGTGGTTGCTTTGGAGCTGGGGCAAGAGGCGCCAGCTCGACTGTGGGGACGCGCGGTTCCTTGTCGTTCTGCTTTAGCGGTCGGCGCGGTCGGCGCGGCCAGTTGCCGTTCGTCTCTGATTGTTGCTCCCTTGGGGAAGCACATCCGGCTTGACTCTTGTGTCATCATCTTGTATATAGTCTGTATAAAGTTCTCCGGTTCATTAATAAGCTGCTCCACCAAGCGTCATGTATCTCGTAATGCCATTAAGGCTATGCGCAAAAAAAAAGACAACACAAAAAGCAGAGGCAACGACAGGACGAGCGCAATCCTCGTATCTCGGACGGATCAACTGCTCTTCGACATAGCTGGTTAGAGCCTAAGCAGAACAGCGACGTTACATGCCTACGCATGGCGCCCCAGCTCAGACTGGACTGAACTCTCTAGAATCACGTCCCGTTTTATACCTTCACAAAACAAATAGGGGCGGTCATTTTCAGAGACCAGCCCCACACATCAACTGTCCAATAAGGAAATATGCTAGATGGGCATAGCCCCGTGGGTTGGCCTTAGCCTCTAACCCAGGGCCCCACTAGCAATATAAATTACAACAAACAAAGCACAGCGAAACTCTTTCCCCGGTGAGGGTGTGAAACCCTCTCCTCTCGGGAGACTTTCTTCCCACTTGTCTCCCGCACACCGCCGCCCCATCCACGCTGCCGCTGCTGGCTAAATCCTTTCCACAGTGCATTGCCCCGCGCCACCCGTGTTTACCACTACGAGCAACGACATGGAAAGGGAAATATCACCCAGCCGCCATGCTGAATGCCTGGCGCCGGATTAAAGGGGAGTTTCTGGCTTCCCCGCTCTGAGAACAATGTCCGACTCGAATCCTGAGTGCTTCTTCGAGCGCTCTTTGTCGCATCTGCAGACAGGATAAACGAGACTGCCTTTCGCACTGCTAAGTCGCAGTGTAAAAAAAAAGGCTTAAAGGTCATATTGGGTGCTCGCTACCTGCAAGTACGAAGGGTGCCATACATGCGAGCACCTGGCAGCACGTTCCGCTGCGCATATCCTCATGAATGACCTTCGGGCTAAAACGCTCCCGCAAATCCAGCGCCGACGATCCGGTCGGCTCTCCCCACACGCGGCACACTTGTAGAAGGGGAACCGCGTCTACAATACGAGAAGCAGACCGGCGGGTGGCGGCGCCATGTAGAGACGCACACCTGCAAGTAATTATCCTCTGGCGCGGCCCTACAGTCCTTCTTACAGTCAAGCGGGCTTCCTGAAATCTGATTGGCGGACGTTGCGTAGAGGCAATACGTCAAGCATACACATTATACGGTGATGTTAAAACGACGTTTCGTGACGTAAAGGATGTGCTGCCATTGCAGTAAATGGTGGAAATTTGCCGCCACGTATGGCACCATATTGAGATGAGCGCAAAAATCATGGCGAATTTGACGTGTACTATACGCGATGCGCAAAACGCCGCCTGTCGCCAAAGTCACAAAGCATAGGCGGGCTCGGCCGAGCGCTGTTCATGTCAGCGTCTATGCGCGCGCGTCGAGTTTTCGTCTTTGGTTGCGGTTTAACAGATATAACGTCGCTGTCAACCTTTAGCAATGTCCAGGAAGGATTGCTGCGTAGTTGGTTTTTCGAACACACATAAAACCTTGCCAAGAACACGTTTGTATAAGTTTCCAGTGATGCTTCACGAGAACGACGGCGGCCGTGAATCGCGGCTATTCGACGCAGAAAGCAAGCAATCGCACCGAATGACATTTGTTCAGGTTAATGTCATTTTTTTCGACGCGCTGTAACACGGTCAAAGCTAATGTCATTTTCAAACTATAGTAACTGTGATTGATATGCAAATATTGAAGTGCCTTCAATATGCTCCGAAGATGACAGCGCTGTAAACGAAAGCAGCCTTTAAATTGACATTCATGTCTTGCATGCCTTGTAACCAACCTCTTGATTAGGACTGTCATTTACGATGTCAGCGGCTGTGTCGGCGGCGTTTCTTTACGAAAGGGTGTACGAAGCTACGGACCTCTGCGCTCGACTGCGAAACGCGTACGAGTTTAAACAACGTACTCTTTCCGCACTAAAGCAAGTGTCGAGAGCAACACGTAAAATAGGCAGTATCTTGTGTCTGACGGCGCTTTTATAGGACCTTCAAGTATCGCCCTACGGTGCAGCCCCGTTGACTCCCGTACGTTTTCGCCAGAAAAATGCTCGAGCTTAGCCTCATCAAGAAAGCATACGACAAATTCGTAGCGCTTGCCATATCGGATGCTGCGAGCTTACCGCAACGACGCTGCCCGCGAAGGCGGCCGACGACGGCGCTCTGGCCGTGTGCTAGGCCCTAGTCGTCGCCAGGCTGAAACGCTTAAATGGTTTCAAATAAAAGCCGTAGCTGGAAGGGCTTTGGAATAGCAAATTTACCGTTCATAAAACGGTCTTACTATCAGTTAATTTGTCTCACAAATTGTCTTACAGTAAACGGAAGGTATAACCTCGGCGACGCCTTAGCGGCGGAGCGAACGAAATCGGATGAGCTGCGTCTCCCCGGCGGCAGCTGCTAAAAGCAGAAATTTGCTTGTATCGCTTTTATCACTTCTTCCAAAACCTCGTTACATAACAGCGATCTTCAGTAAAGATAATTTTTTTTATTCCTTCCTCAAATTAAGCGCGTATTATTTAAGATGAACAGAGCTTGCTTTTCTGAAGGTGGCGAATGAAATCCGCCGTGTCGGCGACTCGGCGTCGACGGACCGCGGGAGCCGGAGCGACCTGTTCCACCTGCACTGAGTGCGGTGGCTACGGGTGTGCTGCCAGCAATGGGTGCCAGTTTTTTCCTTTTTTCTTTTTTTTTTTACGATGCTATTTGGCATATTTCACATAGATGACTAGCTGAAAAATTATAGGAGCACAGTAATATTTATTACAGGTGGCACTTTTGTAGTTTATTTTGGGTGTATCTTCTCACAGTCTCTAGTGTCGACCTAACACATTTCTTCGTTGATCGCATCTGGATGAGTACCTCAAACTCATTCGATACCTAATGTCCTTTTCATCGAATGTCATATTTTGTCGAGTAGCAGCAAACAAATATCATTTTTAACGAGCGTCATTCGATGAAAAAGGCATTATATTTCCCGTGGGGCAGGCCTGAGTGATAACTACGTTTTCAGTGTTTTCTGCTTGTCGTTGCACCTTCCGTGAACACTTCTTGTTTAAACTTGGTCGCCGCCGCTAGCCGGGAAGATACAATACGCATTAGATTTGTGAAACGCTTATCCAGACAATCTTTAGCGTGCATTGACATCGCACAGCACACGGTTGCATTTTGCGTTTCGCCTCCACCTAAGCGCGGGCGGCGCGGTCGACTCTGGTCCCGATAACTCGGTCCTCCTCAGTAGCCTCAGCAACTGCAGCGGGTTATTGAACAGATATTTGCCAATATGCGTTTTGAAACTTGCCATGCAATTACTTTCAAGGCCAGAGCAGGTGTTCCTGTTGGCTGGCAAGGTTACGAAAACATAACATGGCACTGCACTTGCTATACAGACTAAGGGCTCTAGAGCTTTTTATAAGCACGCTGCAATTCTGCAGTTGGGCGCGCGGGTGATACAAAGGAAATGAAGATGATAAAATAGGGTATAAAGTTTAAATCTAATATGCTCTTGGCTAACCTGTGATGCAGCTTTTCAGGTATTGCCTCTGCTGATACCTCACTCCCCCATGAAATTATCTACCCGCTCTGCCTTTTCGACGACGGAATATGTGAAATCCATGCTGTACAGGCAGTGGTAAAGCGCAAGCATGAAAAATCTGAACTCTTGTTATAGGAGCCCAATACGCGCTATTTTCCTGATGCTCAGAATGCTGGTTTGCAACCTCTCTTGGCTTTTCCTGTGGTCGCACCGGTACGAAACCGCTCACAGTTTCGACGACGCTGCCTAGGCTACTGTAGCAATATATTGCATGTAAACGAAGCAAGCGTGTACCATTAAACAAAGAAAGAACATTGGTTCATAGGTCAAGGAATGAACGAATTAACGTGGCGTTGTAATGAAAGCGGGACACTGAAAATGAGCTCCACTTCGTACGCAACCTTGTTCACGCTCGTCTGCAGCAGACACTGATGCATACGGAGCCGATGTAGTTCCAGACGGCCGTGATATCGAACACATGTACACTATTATAAAGTGCGATCCCCTTGCACACACTGTCACCGCGGAAGTGCCCGCGAGACGCGCACAAACGGCAGATCGCACGCGCGCACCGCGACCACGCTTGCTGCATAAGGCCCGCCTCCGGTTCCGACGGCCGCCGCTACGCGGCTTTCAGTGGCGCCCCTATAGCCGCTGCGCATGGCGTATAGGGGGCTGTTAGCTCACCGCAGTTTGGTAAACATTTACTCTGCGCGAGGAAGTAAGCTCAGGCATGTTGTTTTAATTGCAGATACCATTGAAATGACAATGACTTCATAAGGGTGCCTTGCAGCTACGCGACATTTTAGAAGATTAAAATTGAAAACGGAATTTTATTTCCGCATGAAGGCCTCGCTGCACCCCTCCCTCCCCCCACCCCCCTTGGAAACTCCGGACAGCTGGCGACGGAGTAAAATGAATTTGATTTATAAAGAGAAAGGAGATAGAATGCACATAAAATCCTACACGCCGATTACCAGAACATATGTTATATACAGGTTGGCGATGCAGGCGGTGAAATTAAAAGTGCAAACATGGGTAGAAAGTAACAAGATACTCGGAAAACAGAGTTCCTACTGAAAATATCCCGGGATAGAAAAGTAGAATTTACATGGGAAGGGATAAGATGTACGGAAGCTGTCAAGGTATGAAAAGTTATAAGGCAAGGTTGTCCTCTATCACCGCTGCTGTTCATGCGTTACATGATACATATGGCATGCATGATATACAAGCAAGCAACCTAGATTTTTAACCTGTTATATAGATTAGGCGGAAAGGTGGCAGACCAGTGCATCCCCGTTTTAATGTTTCCGGTTGATATTGGGGTGTTAGTTGATAGCCAGGAAGACTTGCAAACTCTAGTTAAGTATTGCGGAGACGAAGGGGGCGCTCCATGGCTTCAGGTTTAGCGTAGTTAAGTCTGGTTTGATAATTTTCGACGGCTCAACTGATCAAGGTCTTAAAATACACGGCCATGAAATGCTCAGAGTGGCAGAATATAAATATCTCGGGGTATGGGTAAACGAAGAATTGACATACGTTGAAAAGCATGAGCAATCACTTAGGGCAAAAAGGCGAAGAAATTTCGGGATAATGCAGCATAGGACATTGTGAGGATACAACAGGTGTGATGTTCTGAGGGGTATTTGGAGTTGAATTATAGTGGCCGGGCTTACTTTCAGAAATGCGGGTTTGTGCTTAAAACAGAGTTACAGTCTACATTATAAATAAATTAGAGCCAGCGGACGATTGGCAGTGGCTGACCACGGAAAAACCGCAAATGAGGCGGTACAGGGAGATATGGGTTGTTCCTCTTTCGAAGTACGGAAAGCAGAGTATTTCAATACCTATACCTATAGCGCTGGCTCACAATGGAGAAAAACGAAGAAGGGAATTAACCAGTAGATATGCTGGTCACAAGGACGAAAAAATAAAGAGCGTTAGGCAGCAGGTGAAAACACAGCAGGTGAAATTTGGATAAATTATATTATACCGAAAGTGAAAAGGCAGACCAGGAAGGAAGCTTTCTTTGATAACTCAAGAGCCAGTGGCCTACTTTTTGAAGCTAGATCGGGATGCCTTAGTACATGCAGCTACAAAGAGACATTTAACCATCAGATGACACATGTGCAGTAAGTGGTAAATCCGTAGAAACAATTGAATATCTTACACTAGTGTGGGGTGGTATCCGTCCGGAAGTCGATGCAGGCGCAGTCACTCCTCCTGAGGCCCTGGGGTTTACGCTGACTGACAGCGCATAGTCATGCTGAATGTTTCGTTCTTTTTTTATTTTGTTCATTTAACTTCGTGCCTTTGTGTTTTTAATATCTATATATGTATTTGCTCTGCTTCAGTTCAGTTCAATCGTTCAGTCGTGTCCGACTCTTCGTGACCCTATGGACCATGTCACGCCACGCTTTCCGGTCTCTCACTATCTTCCTAACATCACATAACTTCATCTGCAGTGCCTCGAGGATGCCATCTAACCACCGCGTTCGCTGCCTACCCCTTTTCCGCCGACCCTTAACCTTTCCCAACATCAAATCTTTCTCCAGCGACTCCTCTCTTCTAATCAGATGACCAAAGTAGCTGAGCTTTAACTTTAGAATTTGACCCTCCAATGAGCATTCAGGTTTTATGGTCGACAATACCGACTGATTTGATCTTCTGGCAGTCCAAGAAACTCTCAAGAGTCTTCGCCAGCACTACAATTCAAATGCGTCAATTCTTCGGCGGTCAGCCTTTTTCACAGTCCAACTCTCGCATCCATACATCACAACTGGAAAGACCATAGCATGAGTTATACGGATCTTGGTTGGCAGACTAATGTCTCTGCTCTTTACTAGGTGGTCAAGGCTAACCCTTGCTCTTTTTCCCAGAAGCAGGCGTCTCCTAATTTCATGGCTGCAGTCTCCTTCTGAGGTAATCTTGGAGCCCAAGAAGAGAAAATCTGTCACAGCTTCCACTTCTTGTCCATTGATGCTCCAGGACTTGATAGGGCAAGACGCCATGATCTTTGTCTTTTTAATGTTCAGTTTAAGCCCAAACTTCTCACTCTCTTCTTGTACGCGCATCAGAAGTCTCTTGAGTTCCACTTCACTTTCTGCCATTAAAGTGGTATCATCCGCATATCTAAGGTTGTTGATACGTTTTCCAGCAATCTTCACTCCAGCTGAAGACTCGTCCAGACCGGCCTTCCTCATGATGCACTCTGCATATAGGTTAAATAGGCAGGGCGACAGTATGCAGCCTTGCCTCACTCCTTTCTCGATCGGAAACCAATCGGTAAGACCATGCCCAGTTCTGACTGTGGCCTCTTGCCCTTCATAGAGGTTCCTGAGGAGACTGATGAGGTGAATTGGAACTCCCATCTCTTGGAGAGCTTGCCACAATCTGCTGTGATCTACGCAGTCAAATGCTTTCGCATAATCAATAAAGCAGAAGTAGATGGGTTTCTGGAACTCTCTTGCTTTTTCCATGATCCAGCGAAGGTTGGCAATTTGGTCTCTAGTTCCTCTGCCCTTGCGAAACCCAGCTTGCACGTCCGGAAGCTGCCGATCCACATACTGCTGCAGCCTACCTTGGAGGATTTTCAACATCACCTTGCTAGCATGCGAAATAAGCGCGATCGTGCGGTAGTTGGAACAATCTTTGGCACTGCCTTTCTTTGGAATGGGGATGTAAACTGACGTCCTCCAATCCTGTGGCCACTGCAGGGTTTTCCAAATCTTCTGACATAATGTATGCAGAATGTTAACAGCGTCATGGTTGAGGTTTTGAAGCAACTCAGCTGGAACGCCATCAATTCCGCTAGCTTTGTTCTTAGCAAGGCTGGCTAAGGCCCATTCAACTTCACTCTTCAAGATGCCCGGCTCGAGATCAGTAATCAGTTCTGCTTAGATCTGTACAATGATCTGCAGTATGAAATCGATAAAAATAACATACCAGTGGCCGGGTAAATGAGCCTGGGGTAGAAACTAGCAAAAAACGATTGGAAGAATATTCGATTAAAAGCAGAAAAGTAACATAATGTTAGTATTGTCAAAACAAAAATTCAATAAACGGAATGATGATATAGTTAACCACTCTAAAACAATAATTAAGATATAGGGGAAAAAACAATCATAATAACTACTGCTACTCCCCTCCCTCCCGTTTGGGAGGGGACGCTCCTATATTCCATCCATCAATTCCGTCCACCCATTCATGCGAGCTTGCCTTCACAAGGAAACTCTCGATCCGCACCCATGTTGCCAAGCGCCGCAATGGCGGTCTGCTCAGACAAGCGGTTGATCTTCGCGACACGAGGCATTTGAGAGAGCCGTCCGATGCTTTCGAATTATCTGTCTTCCCGGCTCGTGAGTGCGGTAACCTGCGCAGTCATATGGTGTGAATGTGCAAGGAACTTCACGACGACAGGCAACAACGGATCACCAAGGAGTACCTTAAGCGTCGGCCCTAAACATTGCCTTTTTTGTATTTTACTATGAATTCACTTCAGTGTTAATGAAATATACCTTCCCACCATAGAAAAAGGAGCTAAAGTACTTACAGCTTCTGTTTCAATAAAGAAATCAATGCGCCATGCACAAGGCACATGTTTGCTCTGACATGTGATGTGTTTTATGTAATTTTTGCTAAGATACAACACAAAACATGTAATTTTTGCTAGGATATGAGTTTGCTATGACATGACTGTAACGTGATGTGATGTGGCATTTCTGTTATGTGACTGTATTAACTTCAACTATCCCTCTGTCACAACTATTATATCCACTCATCCCCTTCCCCAGTGCAGGGTAGCAAACCGGTCGCCTTTACTGGTTAACCTCCCTGCCTTTCCTCCTCCTTCCTTCCTTGCTAAGATAAGCGCGCTGGCTCAATATTTGCTTCTTGTACAAAAATAAGTGCTTCAGAGCACGAAGTGACGATAATCATGTGGTGCCGTTATTTGACTTTTTATCTTGATTGCTTTTTTATTGCAGCCAGAAAAACTTATTTTTATTGCTTTGCATTTTATTAATTTGACAGTAAGGGATGCGCGCACGCAGCGTTGCCCTAGATTCATGGAACAAATTCCTCAGTCATCTTTCGCTTTCTTTCCTTTTTCGCCGTTTATCATATGCGTTGTGCCTACTGGGCATCGTCTACGTAACTTCCCTGCTGCGTCACGCGACTGCGAATATTCTGTCGCAATTGTTACCCTTTCACTGTAAGGCTCCTCGCGTCTCGTTACTTCGCTCAGCCTCTCCGTGCATAGCGTTTTTGTAATGTCCGACTGCAAATATGTAATGGTGCAATGACAGCAACATATACTCGCCCCCACTGCAACCCGAGGCGTCCGAATCGCGGAATGCAACGCAGCTGCACAGTTATTGAAGCATCGCCGTTTTTCTTACTTGGCGCCAATATACAGTAGCAGAGGACAGCGCTTTTATCGATCATATTTTTTCTTTTTCTTAGGGATGCGTGCTTACGTAACCTGGCACTATCCTATCGCGCACGTCACGCATACGCAAAATGTGAAAAAATGGCAAATTGTCTAGAATAGGGCCCGAGGCTGTTAACATCTACCATTACCAGTTCTCGCAGAGCTTGACAGCAGATGCGCACCAGCGGCTGATCGAGGGCCATGCAGCGCCCGCATCCCCATGTGGGCCTACAATGCAACACGGGGACGCTGCCAGCGATTCACGTACGGTGGCTGCGACGGCAACCAGAATAAATACCACACCAAGAGCGCCTGCGAAGTTATCTGCCTGCGCTCAAAAGGTATCATTTCTGCCTTTCTTAGTGGCCTCCAACTAGGCATGCGAACACTAATGTTGCAAGAAAATACGCATGTGTCTAGGCTATAAGGCCACATTGGGCTTAACGAGAACAACAAAGTGGGTCCAAATACCCATGGCTAAGCTAAATCAGGCTTAGCTGCGCTTACGTGCTTTGGACTCCTTTTTTTTCTTGTTTATCGAATTTTAGGTTAGTTGAACTTTGCTTGTACAGTTCTTTTTGGGGATTCTTGGTTGTCTACATATTTCTGTTGAATCACATTGCTGCTCAGTAATTTGTTCTATTTTATTTCTGCCGCTAATATCTCACGCATGCTGCTAGCACACAGTAGTCACTTACTACTTAATGTGAAAGAACACTTGACATAGATGCAAAGCCTGATTTGAACCGACCAAACCATGTGGTTGTATGGCCTGAAGGTGGCGCGTTTGAATCTATGTGAAGGGTCACGTAGACTACGATTCTTATATCATCCTCCCATCTCAAAGAACTGCTCCCGTAGACTTCTGGTTCCTCAGGAAAGCCTTGCGGCATGGTGGCAACAAGCAACCTTCTAGTTTGCAAGAGAAAATTTCACTTGGTACTTGTCAAGTATCAAAGGCTTCCTCTGGGCAAGTTACCGCTATTCACCCATGTCGCATTGAGCACTGTCATGCTAATATCGCTAATCAGCTTGGGATTGGTGAAATATTAAACCAAATTTTATGTTCTTTGCCCCTTCTAGCAGGAGCCACAAAAGGCAGACGTGTTTCATAACAGGATTTTCGGTATTTGTTTACTTGTTGCGGCCATTTTAAAAGTTGATTTTCCTAACTTAAAGAGCATGCTACGATCGTCGTCTGATGACGTTTGTAGCGTATAGTGCTAGCCACTGTGGACACGTATAAATATTTCTAAGCTAAATCTTTGGATGTACACGACCTCTGCAGGACTGACGCAAAAATGAAAGGGCAGGAATTGTATGCCCACGTCCTGATATGTATTGTCTTTAGAAGTCAAAATCATCATGCGCGGTGAGGCCATGCGGTTCTTACCGCAAGTGTGGCCTGTCCAAGGCACTAATAATGAGAGCGAAATGGAAGCAGGACTATGATGTCATGACAACATTACCATTTTAAAGTGATCAGGAGGTTAAACAATTCAGTGATTCGTATCGTACCGAGGTATAAGGGAAACAGTAAGCGAACGAAATCTTGTCGATGTCGTTTTGGTTAGGAAATTACACAAGTGGCGCACCGTCTCTCACAGTT
This sequence comes from Amblyomma maculatum, assembly GCF_055883805.1. Classification (NCBI taxonomy): domain Eukaryota; kingdom Metazoa; phylum Arthropoda; class Arachnida; order Ixodida; family Ixodidae; genus Amblyomma; species Amblyomma maculatum. Next base: position 159,498,337 of record NC_139353.1, on the reverse strand, counting down.
GTAACAGCTGCTAAAGTGAAGCCGTATTCAGAAGAAAACGGACGGCCGCTGCAACGAACGCTGGCTAGTCTACATTTCTGGAGAGGTGAAATATTTATTCAGAGCCAATATAATATTTTGGAGCCTTGATTCCAATAAGGATGTGAAGTTCCCAACCTCTGATAAACTTTACGCTATTATGTTGTGCGTATTAATACGTACACCAGAAAAAAAGAATGACTGCATGGAATGCGGCATTCAGAGGTGCATCTTGGTGTTTCTTGCTGCAAAACCATTATGGTTTAAAAGTGAAGGTTTAGGCTTTTTTTTATATGCAAAATGTACACAAACTATAGGTTGTGCTTCTTTATCAGAGCGCCCTAAATGTTGCAGATTCCCCTTTACTTCGAAGGGCTTCTAATCTCAGATAATTTTGTTTTGTTTTTGGTGCCAGTAGAAAAGATCTGATAGTATCTTGGAAAATACGGAGTTCACATATTTTATCTTCATCAAAGCCGTTACAAATGGCGCATTTCAGATCCTTATTAGTACGTTCATTTTTATGCCGCCAGCTACTAAAAGATGTTCTTTCTGAAGCGTAAGCCTACGTGCCCTGTCTTTTTCCAATGTATGTTTATAGAAACTAGTTGATGATAAAGTAGTGAAATGAAGAGAGATGTACGTATACGTGTCAGGTAAGCGAAATCTGTGGAGAAGTGTCTAAAAGTGGTTTCATAAGAAAAATTACAAGACACGGCAGAAAATGGAAAGTTTGGAGACATGATATGTGACGAGATTACAAAATTGTTCACATTGTAAAACAGCAGCACGCTCAGTGCTGATGCAGTTGCAGCTTGATCAGAGAGGCATTTGCATTGCAAAGCAATTACTGTCCTTCTGAATCAAGAAAAAATAGCTAGCTGCTGCTAGCCATAGCGGCGGAAGCAGCAGTTGTTTTTAACAGACACTACAGCGCTGATAACATTGCGTTTAGGAAATATAAAAATTATTTCAAATAAGCAATAAAAATAACTCCAGGCCAAAACAGAGAATATCTGGGTGCTTCTAGGTTAGTTCCTTAGTATAATATTGAGAATTCGCACTTTGCTGTTGCAACCGATACAAATAGATGTTTTCACTGTCACGCCCAAAACGGCTGTATTTCAAATGGAGCTCCACCTTTACATTTCAAACTTTGTCACAAATCTAGGGGCAGTATACTAATTGTTTGGAGGACAACTACTGCTTTTCCACGCGCACCATGCGCTTTAACATGTAACGACCAAGGACAGTATGGGGAAATATTGCATCACAGAAATATTCAGTAAAAAGCAATACTCATTGTCAAATGTGTATCAAAGATTCGCTCTCCCAACAATGGTTCAAAACATTAGAAGCTCTGTTTTTTTTTACATAAAGCAACCAGGTTTTCGCAAAGAGTGGCGGAAAGAGTGAGCACTTGTTCTGGATTTCTCTGTTGTAATGACCCAAAGACTCTCATGCAATGTGGCACACCGTGGTGGAGGGCTCAGAAAATATCAGCCAACTACCATCCTTCAACCTGGGTTGACATATTCAGTTAAATGGTGCCTTACTGTTGGAGATAGATCCCATCTCCGTGGCTTCAGGAGTCGAGAGCTCCCGTGAATCACCGCTGCTGTGAATTCTCATGATTAAACTATCTCCGATAGTTGATAGTTATAGGCTAAGACAGATAGTAAAACAGATGAAGCTACCTTGTGGTAATGGCATGCTCAAAAGCCACCATGAACAAAGCAATATTGGCTGAAATGTCTGATCTATCATAGCATTTACACTAGATTGAAACAGAAGGCAGCAAAGCCAACGCTGAAGACCTTCACTTAAGACAACGGAACACTGCGCCAATCCATAGCGCCTTCGACCTAGTTCATAAGGCACACAGCCCACGACCAGCGTCGCTCCCTTTTACGAGAATGATAGGTTTGGTTTGGATTGTTGGGCTTAACGTCCCAGAGCGACTAAGGCAATAAGAGACGGAATCGTTGTGGGCTTCAGAAATTTTGACCACATCGGGTTCTTTAACGTGCACCGACTCTTTACGCTAATGAGTAACTCGGATGTGCAGCAGCAAACAAAAAATAGAGTTGGTTTTTCTGGCTATTAGCATGGTGATCAGGGAGGAACACTGATGTTCGACGTTAGACCATTTGTGTTGTTTATGTGAAAAAACAATACAGACAGCGTTATTAGCAAAATATTTTCTGGATCTCTTCTGCATGAAGCGTTGTGTTAAGAATATCTAATGTAGATTTTTGTTCTGAAGGCTCCGCCTTCTAGAATACGTGTCCGCAAGCAATGGTCTCGCCCGACGAGTGAAAACCAAGTCTTTCTTAAAACACCGGTTTATTCCGGATCAACAGAAAAGTATAAAATAGAAAAGAAACAGCATTGGTCAAAACTGCGCTGGAAACATGCCGTCGAAGTGCGCGACAACGGACTATGCATAATAAAACGGAACATGGGTCAGGGCTTCACCGCGACAACACAAAGCACACTGCGGCGCGGATAGGGCGAGTAATAGGGTCAAAGCGTTGATTACGATACAAAAGCATTGCTACTAGCGTGGCAGCACTCACGCTAACACTCCTAAGGTGGTTTTCTTGTAGGCGCCGCTTCCGTCTTCGCCTCGCAGAACTCCGCTCCGTCGTCTGTGTACATCCCGCCGGCTTGGGACGCAGCCATGCCACCCTTCTTTGGCCGGCCGCCCGGCGAAAAAGCCACGAGCCATGCTTCCGACGCGCTTATCTACCCTCTGTCTCGCGCCGATAACATGCCGCCCCCGCTCCGGGCAGCTCGCTCATGCGTACTCGCGCTGCCCGGGCGGACACCAGCACAAACAGAAAAAAGCGCGCGCGGTTTGAAACGCTAAAAGGCCCCACACTCCCACCCCTCTCAAGACGGCCCTTACGGAAATGCCATATCTGGACTTATAAAAAAAATCCAGATCAGGTATACCAGGAATTGGGCAGATATGGTATATTAAAACAGATCTGGGCCAGATAAGGCATATATGCCCTGTTCCTGATTTCGAGTATCAGATAAGGCATATCTGGTAAGATATGCCTTATCTACCCAATTCGTGATTTAAAAATCTAGCCCGCATGGCATGTAGGTTTTGGACTATAGATCTATATATATGCATATCAACATAACACATTATTACAACGCACACACAAGACAATTTCAGTATTCCAGCTAAATGCACACTCAATCAGGTTTGCCAAGGGAAACCTGAATTTCCCCTTTTATTTCAAACCTTGCAGGAAAACAGCTTTGAAACCACAGGTTTTCTTTTTTCCCTGCCTATATGGAATCGCGCAAAGACGGGCCTGAATTACGCGGGTATACAGAGGGTCAAAGACATGCTCATCCGTTAGTAAATGTTGAGATTCTACTCATTTACGCGAGATACTGTAACAAATCTATGAGATATTTGAACAGCAAGACATTAACCTATTAAATTAAATATATTACATTTTACGCTACTCTTTTACAAACAGAGCTTTAACCAGCAAATGCTTTTAGTTTGAGCTGGTTTACTTGCGAAGGTAAAGAAAATAAACGGCTATTAATCGAACTAGACTATTGAAATTGAATATAAAGGTTTGTCGATGCTAAACAGTACGGCGATAAAACACACACTGCTAGGACTGCTGATAATACCTAAACCTTAGCAAAGTACATATAGGCTGTCAGGAAGTACTGGTGTTACCTTAAGCAGAGACTGCAGTGCAAAATGAGCGAACACGCCTAACTCGTGGTTGCTTTTGAAATTAAGATAGAAAACAAAGAAAAAAAGCATGTCCGATATGGCATTTGTAATGACAGCAACAGCTCTGCCCCTCAACCAAATCAAGAATGAAGCTACTTAGGTGGTGCAAATAATAATAATAACAAAACAACGAAGGACCCTATCCAACCACTGAAATTTGCCAAAATTGCTGGAGCGAAAGACAAATTAGCACCGAAATGTATGGAAAAATATCACATACTGGCAATTACCATCCAATTTACTGATCGGAAAAAATGATTTTCCATCAAAGTAACAAAGTGAACAATAACCTGAGGCTGGCAAGTGCTAGTTCCCGACAAGACGACTCATGCTCACGGTTTTGGTGATCGGGCGTGAATCGCTCCTATATTTCTATAATCGCTCCGAAATGGCCGAAATGAGAGAAAGTTTAAATTTCATCAACGAACAATTCGAGACGTTCAAAAAGCAGCTTAGCGCAGTTTTGACAGAAAATCAGGAAATAAAGAAAGAAAATGAGTGTCTACGAAGCAGATGCACTGAGAACGAAAGGCGAATAACAGCACTTGAATGTAAACTGGTTCAGTGTGAGCAGTATTCGCGACGATGCAACTTGGAGATTAAAGGAGTGACTGAAACCGATCAAGAAGATCTTGAGTCTATTGTCGGGAAAATGGGTGATGCTGTGGGAGTGGCTATATCTCCTGCAAATGTCGAGACTTGTCATCGCGTGCCGACACGGAATGCAGAAGTGAGGAACATTATTGTCCAGTTTAGGAGCCGCAGGCTGCGGGACGATGTGCTTGAAAGGGCCAGGAAACAACGTCTGACGACCGCTTCGCTGGACTTGCCGCCTCCTAAGGCCCGTGTTAAAGACAATGCTAACGACACTGCTGACGACAGTGCTGCTGACGCCAACAGGGCTACTCCGATATATGTAAACGAGCACTTATGCCCCCGTTTGAAAGAACTTCTCTCCTTGGCTGTTGCTAGAAAGCGCCAGTTTCACTGGAAATTCGTTTGGACACGAAATGGACGGATCTTCGCACGTCAGGTGGAGGGCAGTACAGTAGTTGAGATCAACTCTGCTGAAAGTCTTAATATGATTGCGTAGAACTAGTGTAATAAAGATATGCAATCTTTCTTCATGGCTACGCACGAGGATTATCAGGAATTTGTTTTACCCGAATCGCTGAAACTATGTCCTGGTAACCAACACCTAGAAACTGTTCTTCATATCAACGCTTGTTCTCTCGTTAAAAAAAATGATCAATTCACGCTGTTTCTCGAACAATTTGCCTTCAGATTTACAATTATAATGATAACCGAAACATGGTTTTCTGCACAGGATAGTGCACCTTATCTGAGTGGCTATAAGTTTTTTTCTGCGCATCGAACTGACAAACGTGGTGGCGGTGTAGCGATTTATGTTTCGGACACAATATCTTGCGATGAATTGCCCAATTTTACGGTTGTAAGCCCAAATTATGAGGCTCTATGTTTGCAAAACAGCAACACCCTTTTTTGTGTTATGTATCGCCCCCCTTCTGCTAATACTAGTGCTTTTTTAGATTTTGTTGACTCTGTTCTCGATTTTGCCTCCACTAATGGCTTAAGGCTGGTTTTAGGTGGTGATATGAACATCAATCTTTCTATTCAAAGCGTTGCAAAAAAAGAACTAGTGAACAGAATAACATCCACTGGTTTTCGGAACGTAATCGTTACCCCTACTCGTGTAACTCCAACGACTTCTACAGTTCTGGATCTGTTCATAACTAATGTTTGTACTCCCGTGGTGGCAGCTGGCACTATAAGCTCTGGCATCAGTGATCATTGTCCCATATTCATGCTTATTCGCACTCCACTCCTCGAGCAAAGGCACGTGTCCCCATAATTAAATATCAAAGCATCAGTAATTCTAGCTTGGAGTTATTTCGGAACAGAATCCACAACAACGACTGGTCTGCGGTTCTGAAAGAAAGCACGGCAGACAACGCCTACAATACCTTTATGTCTATGTTTCTGAACATTTACACATCTTGTTTTCCTCTAAAAAACCTTAAGCTTCATAGGCGTGCGCGAAAACCGTGGATCCATCCGGAGCACATTCATTTAATTCGTCAAAGGAACAAACTCTACAGTGCATTTTTAAAAACCAAGGACCCAACAGCGTTTGAAGCATTCAAAAAACTTCGCAATAAAATTACGGCCGAACTGAAAAAAGCAAGGGCACACTATTACCAACACTTGTTCAGTGAAGTGTCTATTGGTCGACCAGACCGAACTTGGCAAATTATCAATGACGCGCTTGGAACGTGCCCTAACCGCCCTGATATGCTCGAGATCATAGTTGACGGTGAACCAGTCTCCGGATCTGCATTATCTGACCGCTTTAACGCCCACTTCGCCGCCAGACCAAAGAAAGGCTCATCACTTAGTAAAGTTTCGTGCTGCCTACAGGCAAATTCCACAAAGACCATGTTCTTAAAACCCACAGATGAATCTGAAGTGTTCAACATGTTTCTCTCCCTGAAGAATAGTAAAGCCCTTGACATTGACAGCATCCAGATTAAACCTATCAAACATGTCCTTGATCTCTTATGTCCGTACTTAGTGCATATATTTAATCTTTCGCTAGCATCTGGCACATTTCCTAACGACATGAAACGTGCAAAAGTCTCTGTTATATTCAAAGGTGGAAACCGGAACGATCTAAGCAACTACAGACCAATATCTATAATTCCAGTCTTTTCTAAGGGTCTTGAGAAGATTATGCTCACCCGACTAGACGGTTTTTTTACTAAGCACAATATTTTATCTGACTGTCAGCATGGTTTTCGGAAGGGTAGGTCAACGGAATCTGCTCTTCTGCTGCAAAAAGAAATCATCATTAAAAACATTGAAGCTAATAAGTTAACACTGGGAATTTATATAGACTTCAGTAAAGCCTTTGATTCAATATGTCACACAACCCTCCTTAACAAGTTAGATTATTATGGTGTCCGTGGGCTAACAAATACTCTTCTGCAGTCATACCTAGCCGGCCGATCCCAGTGTGTTCACATTAATGGCTACTATTCCGCTTTCCAGCCAATTTCATCTGGTGTCCCACAAGGCAGTATTCTTGGGCCATTTTTATTTAATGTCTACGTTAATGATCTTATGCGTACTGATGATAATGCCGTATTTGTATTATATGCGGATGATTCAAGTTTGTTCTTTAGCTCAACTAATGAAGCCGAATTGTTTGAAATGGCGAATAGGGCGTTGTCAAAGGTACTGAAATGGTCCGAAGTAAACAGCTTAGAAATAAATGGGAAAAAAACAAAAGCAATTTTATTTGCTCCTAAAAACAAACGTCTGGCCTGTAGTCGGGAGCTAAAATTAGGTCTCCTTAAAATAGATATCGTTAAACAGCATAAAATCCTAGGTGTGACATTTTCCAATCAGATGACATGGGACAGTCATGTTGAACAAGTGACTAAAAAACTTTCGTCTGCTGCAGGTGCCTTATTTAGAACGCGCGACCTCTTTCCTATGTCTGTCAGACTACAAGTGTACCATGCCCTCTTCCGCTCACACCTTAACTACTGCACGCTAGTATGGGGGACGACCACCAAACAAAACATCAGTACACTTCAGCGTCTAGAAAAAAAAGCCATACGTTGCATAAACAAAGTACCATTTTTGCATCCTTCAGCTGAGCTATTCCGTCAGCATCATATAATCAATATTCAGTCTCTTTATAGTTACCATCTTCTCCACCACCTCCATTTTGCTAATGAAAAGTATAAAGAATTTCTAATTACGCTCTCGGGTGCAACATTACGCTGCAATATTTCTAAAACACGTGCACCTGAAAAATGGACAATTCCGCACCACCGAACAAATTACCTTCTGCAGTCATTAAGTTATACAGTGCCAATGTTGCTAAATAAGTTCAATTTAACCACTCTTAGTAACGCTGTACTAACACGCAAAGTTTTACGATCAATGTTTATAGGCTGACCTGTGTTTTTGCTTGTTTCCAGTGTAAAATGGTACCGCGTGTAATATACATAGTAGATTGAGTTTTTGTGTCCGTCATGTTGTAGTTATCGGTTTGTTGTAATATTTTGTGTATGTAAACGCTAGTCTTTATATAACACCCTGATATAACTTATATTTTCACTTCATTCGTCTCATTTGTATGTCTGTGATAAAATATGCGTTTTTTTTTTCCCAAGTAGCAACTGATCTCTTGTACTCATTTTTTTTTTTTTTACTGCTGTCACTGACTGCTGTCACTGTTGCCTGCCGCCGGTCTCCAGGCCCCGTCAAGCTGTCCCTACAGCTTTTTGCCTGGAGACCGTCAACATTGTAAATGTTGAAAATAAAAGTGACTTGACTTGACTTGACTTTAAGATGAGGCGGCACGATGAGGGTGCGATCCATCTGCAATTTCTACACAGTGGTGCACCCAGGGCAGAAGCCCCGAAAAGCTCATTCGACCATCAGGTTTGCTGCCAAGGCTGGGGAGGCAGCTTCCACCCATAGTGGGACACAGTAATTTCCTCTGTGTCGACGGTCAGACTGAAGCTCTTGTAGGTTTGCTTTCGCATTTTTGTTACATGCACACAGCTAATAGCGAACAGGCGCTGGCACACACACATACACACCAGCATACACAACATGCAGCACGCCCGCCAGCCGCACCGAACTCTGATGTCTGCCACCGAAAAGGAACGAGAGGCCAAGTGCTTAGGCGCACGGAGTTGAAAGGGGGAGGGGAAAGAAGCAAGCACACACAAAACGGAGAGCTCGCGGCCTACGCGGTATAGAGCGTGGCAGCGAGGAGGAAAGATGAAATGCGAGCCCGCGACGCAGGGGCCGCCGCTATCTGAGAGGGAAGAGGAAAACGCGGGAGAGGAGGAGTCACTGTCTAACCAGTGCGGCCCTCGCCGCAGCAACCACCAGCTGTCTCTGAGGGTGAGTCACCGTCTAGACAGCACGGAGGGGGCCGCATACTGAACTGCCATCATTTTCTTGATATTTTTAATCGCTCAACTTAACCGACCATGCTTTTGTGCACCGGACAGCCGCCGCATTTTAAATAAAAATGCGAGTTAGTAGGCGGAAAGAGGAGCGTGTAGCCATAACCCAGCGTCCTCCTGCATTAAGGAACACATGATATAATTATTATAGTGCAGCGAAATCTGCAGAATATTTGAAATATTAGGAGTCGTAGTATTTTATAAATTGAATACAAATAACACTAAGCATGTAGGCCATGTTGAGTGTAGAAAACTTGAAGCTCGACCACATGATGCCAATATTGGATATTTGCAGGAGGCAGACGAAGGCCATATATTGCTAATATACAGTCACTATGGCGCCTACATAATTAAGGCCTCGATGAGGTTATATAAAGTCCTGTTGACGCCAGGCACATGGCCCTGATCTGTCTATATAAGGTCATGACGATGCCATATATGCCCTTTATAAGGCCACATAAGGTCGCGAGGATACCATATATGCCCCTGATCAAGCCATATAAGGTCCCGTTACCCGTTCAGATATGGGTTATATGTTGCATGATATGGCCAGATCTGTGCCATATAAGGGCAACATTTTGCACATATATGACCTTATCTGGCCCAGATAAGGTCTTATTTGCTGCCCTATATATTTGTATCTGGCAGCATATGTTCCATATCTGGCGCAGATATGGAATTTCCGGGACACCTCCCGAGGTGTAAAACAAAAATAACGCGGGATAAGGACGGAACTGGTACTGCTGCTGGCGGGGCGCATGCTTGGAGGTATCCGCTGAGCGTTGGTACCCGTAGTGCCTGGTAGGTCAAGTGGTTCTATGTGGCTAGTGGACGGCCGTGGTAAGCTCGGAGATCGGCCACATTGACTGGTCCGGCTTCTCGACCACCCTGCACATGGCGAATAAAGTAAGAAAGCCGAGACGCGCGCTTTGTTATCGTGTAAGGGCCAGTTCATGGTGGAGCGAGAGAAGCAGCAAACCCTTCTGCTGCATCACTTAGTGGGTGCATGCGGCGAAGGACTTTGTCGCCGACTGTGAACTCCAAAGGTCGCCTTCCCTTGTTGTACTGGTTACAGTGTTCCAGGCTGGCAAGGTCCAAGTTTTCCCTTGCCTCCTTCAGAGTCTCGGCCAAGCGGCTGGAAAGATCATGCGCAAATTTAGAATGGCTATGACCCGGTAAATCAGAGCCATTCAGAGCATGCTCAATAGGGAACCTGCTCACGACCAAGGAGAATGGCCGCTGCGTAAAACCTGTTGACCGGTTTACCGTGGTTCTTGTGGCGAAAGCCATCTCCTGGATACGAGCGTCCCAGTCCTTGTGCCGGTCCGTGAATGCCACCATCATAGTCTTGAGATTTCGATTCACGCGCTCTGTAATGTTTGCTTGAGGATGGTAGGGCGTAGTCTTTTTGTGCTGCACGCCAAAAACTTTGCAAGTGGCAGTAAATATCCTACCGGTGAAATAAGTGGCATAAGCTGAGCTGGGAAACCAAAGCGAGTGAATGTTTCTAGTAGCTTATCCCAAATTATTTTCGAGTCTAGCCGACTCAGGGGATACAATTCTACCCATTTCGAGAAATGATCAGTGATTACTAACAAGTAGCGATTCCCTTTCACTGATCTGGGATAGGGACCCATTATGTCGCAAGCTACAATTTCCCATGGGTATCGGCTCTGTACAGGTTGCATGAGGCCCGGTGGTTTCCCTCCCCTCGGCTTCGCGATCTGGCAGGTATGACAAGTGCGGACGAATGTCAGGACATCCCTTCTCATGCGGGGCCATGTTGCAACACGACACAATTTGTCATGTTGTCTTGCCATCGCTGTGACCTGCGAGGCGTGTATCGTGGAAGTACTCTAGAAATTGCTTACGTAGGCCCTTAGGAACGACCACACGAAATGCGGACTCACCACTCTCGGTGTCCGCAGCAGGTATATACCGCAGGATCAAGCAATCTTCTGCTTCCACCTAGCTGTCGTAGCTTCCGTTAAGCGCGCGGCTCCCTGCAGGGTTGGCGCTGTTCACGCTTTGGCGTATCTGGTTGCACTGGTTGTCTGAGAGCTGAGCGTCAAGGAGCTGTTGACGGGACACCAGTTTGCCCCAGGTGTCGGCAGGAGCTGTCACAGCATGGACCGCGGGTGCTCGCTCTCCCTCACCAGGAAGTGGAGCTCGTGACAGGGCATCGGCCACTTTGTTGAAAGTGCCTCTTCTGTATTCTACCCTGAATTATACATTTGGAGAGCGAGTGACCAGCGGGCTAGACGGCCAGCTGGATTTTGAAACCTTGAAAGCCACGATAGGGCCTGGTGGTCGGTCTGAATAGTGAATTCTGCGCGATCCAAATACATGTCAAATTTCTTGAGGGAAAACACAATCGCGAGACACTCTTTCTCTGTCACAGTACAGTTCCTTTCCGGTGCCGTAAGTGTATGACTAGGGAACGCCAATGGGCAAAGCTTTCCTTGATATTTTTGAAGCAATACCGCCCCAATTCCGTACTCACTTGCATCCGTTTGTACTGTGAATGGCCGGTTAAGGTCTGGAAGCCGCAGGCGTGCAGTATCCGCGATGGCTGCAGACAGTGAACGGAATGATCCCTGCTCGGCTTCTGTCCATGACCAGCGGGCACCCTTCCGGAGGAGCTGATGGAGGGGTCGCGCCAGGTCAGCGCAGTTCGGGATGAAGTGAGGGTAGAATCCCACCATGCCCAAGAAACGCTGGAGGCTCTTTGCGTTGGTTGGTGGTGGGAGCTGCAGAATGGCCTGAAGCTTCCCTTCATCCGGGCGAACTGTGCCCTGTTCCACAATGAAACCAAAAAGGTTGATTGTGCTTGTCACCAACTGAACCTTGCCGGGGTTAATGGTGATGCCCGCATTCTGCATTCGTTGAAGGACATTCGTTAGATGAAGGAGGTGCCCTTCTAAGCTTTCTGAGAACACTACTACGTCATCCATGTAGGCCATAGCGTAGTTAAACTTAGCGTCTCCGAGCACAATATCCATTACCCGTTGAAAAGTAGCAGGTGAATTGCACAACCCGAAAGGCAATCGCACAAATTCAAACAGTCCCCGGTGGCAAGTGAAAGCCGTTTTCTCAATGTCGCAGCGGTCAATCGGGATTTGCAGAAATCCTCTACTGCAGTCAAGAGTTGTAAAAAATTTTGCTGACCCAAGTGAGTACATGACAGAGTCAACAGACGGGAAAGGGTAAGAGTCTCGCACTGTCACAGCATTCAGACGGAGATAATACACACAACCGCGCTGTTCCATCCTTCTTAGGCGCGAGAACAACAGAAAACGCCCAGGGGCTTTTTGATGGTCTCACCGCACCGGTAGCCACCATTTCGTCGAGAGCCCCATTCAGCAGCGTTCGCTTGTGGACACTCAAGGGCCTTGGATTGAATCGGATAGGACGAGCTTCGCCGGTGTCGATCCTGTGGGTTAATACGTTGGCCTTCCCGGAGCCTCCGTGAACATTGCTGCAAAGAGCCTGAGCATTGTCTCGATTCTGCTTTTTTCCGCTGGTGACCCCGTGAAGGAATTCAAAACGGTTAGAATACCACTTCCTGTGATATTGGCCGAATGGCCGTTCGTGGCAAGCAACTGTGACTGTGGCTCAGCGGCCTTGGTCTTGAACTGAAATGCTTCTGTACCGGTGCCGTACCGGTAGGTTCCCTTACTAAGATCCATCACGATTCCTGCCTTCACTATAAAGTTACGGCCTAGTATGACTGGCCAGGATAGCCCGGGAAAGTGTAAGAAACGCTGTGTAATCTTTCGACCATTTATAGTAACTGTTAGGCGGGCTGCTAAGGTTGCGGGTATTATGTGAGTCGACGCCATACGAAGGTTAGTGTTTACACTCCGCAAACGGACACGTTTTGTCTCACAGGAATTCTTCACCTGATCGCCGATGACTGACACCGTAGACCCTGTGTCTAAAAGGGCTGGAAGTTCCAGTCCGGCCATTTTGCCCAAGACCAGCGGGGTCTTGTCTGGTTGGCTTTCTTCAAAAGAAGTTGACGGGACTGCACTCACCGAGTGTTTGTAGGGTTTCTCAGGGTCTGCCTCATGCGTAGCAGGTGGTGATGATGGCACCTGCATCAATGGCACCTGGGTCGAAGGCCCCTGGGTCCGTTCAGGCCGGAAAGGTAGCGACTGGATCAGCTCTCACGGTGGTTGGCCACGTCTGTGCGGCCCGGCCACTGGATGGTGTGATGACCAAAACACCCTCCCCTGCGTTGTCCTGAATCTGCGAGTCGTAGAACAAGTTGTGCCCGTGGGCGACACCCACTTCTCACCTGATGGCGACACCGTTGCACCCGAAAATGAATGACACGTTGCACCCGGTGGTGACACCCACGCTGCACCCGTAGGTGACGTCAACGTTGCACCCGGTGGTGACACCCACGCTACACCCGTAGGTGACGTCCACGCTGCACTCGTAGCTGACGTCCACGCTGCACCCGTAGGTGACGTCCACGCTGTGCCCGGTGGCGACACCCACGCTGCGCCCGTAGGTGAAGGCAGCCGGCAGCCGCTGCAGGAGATGTCCGGGATTTGCGCGCTCCGACGTGGGGTGTCCCAACTGCTGCCACACAAGGGGTACCAGCGCCTGTGTAAGGCAAGAAGACACGGGGCCCCGTCTGACCTGTCACCCCATGAAATCGGCTCGTCACCTGAGTAGACGCATCACAGCTTGTGACTCCGTGCAAGTCGCCAGCCCCCGTACGGCAGCCTGGCGTCTCCAGGCTGCTTGCTGCCGATGATCCAGGCCACGCACAGGACGGCTCAAGGCAAGTCTCTGCAGGGGGAGGTGGTTTGTACTGGAGCTCCGCCAGGAAAGATGCCTCGATGCGGGATGCTTCTCTAGCCATGTCATCGAAGTCCGCGAACTGGCGACGCCGGAGATATGGCTGGTACCTTGGATGGCACCGATGTATAGCATGAGCCACTTTCTCTGGTTCCGGAACTCCAGGATCTGCCCGCTCATGCAGCTCTTGAAAACTGCGCAAAAACTCTAGCAAACCCTCGTTTTCGCCTTGCGTCTGGTGCAAAGCTCGTCTTTCATACGGATGTCATAGTCAGGCGGCAAAAACTCTTCTCGAAAACGGTCTATAAAATCCTGCTTTGTTGTGAACGACCGCTGTCTACGCCTCCAGGTTGCTGCGGAACCTACCAAAGCTACGGGAAGCACACGCGTTACCAGAGCGCTGTCCGAAATTGCCATTGCCAAGTGATAATCGTCGATTTCATAAAGAAAATCGCAAACAGATTTCTTGTCGGCGTATCCTTCAAACCTTGGCACGGCCAAATTCAGCAAATTCAGCCGCAGCTGATTATCGCGATACAAGGGAGTGGGCGTTAACGAAACTGCATCGCTCCCCACAATTTCTCTGAAATGTGCCTTTGATTCAAGTAGCTCGAACAGGAGGCCAAGAATTCCGCTACAAATGTCCGACGGTTCGCTTTTCCTGTCTTCTGATTTCTCATGCCCGGAACCCGCCTGTGTGGGAGGCCGAACTGTTTCCGTTAAGTGGGCGCTTGCACCCAGTAAGTCCGACATCGCTACGCAAGAAACTGCATGAACCTCAAATTGCTACACTCCCGGGCCAAGCCAAAGCTCGAGCAGAAAGCACGTTGGGCGCCAAATGAAGGCTCCGCCTTCTAGAATACGGGTCCGCGAGCGATTGTCTCGCCTGACGAGTGAAAACCAAGTCTTTCTTAAAAACACCGGTTTATTCCGGATCAACAGAAAAGTATAAAATAGAAAAGAAACAGCATTGGTCAAAACTGCGCTGGAAACATGCCGTCGAAGTGCGCGACAACGGACTATGCATAATAAAACGGAACATGGGTCAGGGCTTCACCGCGACAACACAAAACACACTGCGGCGCGGATAGGGCGAGTAATAGGGCCAAAGCGTTGATTACGGTACAAAAGCATTGCTACTAGCGTGGCAGCACTCACGCTAACACTCCTAAGGCTTTCTTGTAGGCGCCGCTTCCGTCTTCGCCTCGCAGGACTCCGCTCCGTCGTCCGTGCACATCCCGCCGGCTTGGGACGCAGCCACGCCGCCCTTCTCTGGCCGGCCGCCCGGCGAAAAAGCCACGAGCCATGCTTCCGACGCGCTTATCTACCCTCTGTCTCGCGCCGATAACATGCCGCCCCCGCTCCGGGCAGCTCGCTCAAGCGTACTCGCGCTGCCCGGGCGGACACCAACACAAACAGAAAAAAGCGCGCGCGGTTTGAAACGCTAAAAGGCCCCACAGTTCCTAATGACTAGCTCTCCTTGTATTCACACCGCTGTTGGTGGCAAGTGTATTCACGTCTACGCTTTGTCAGTGCCCTCGTAGATGCCAGATAATCTTCGACCAGCTACGAAAACAACATTATTAGACTCCATGTATCGCCTCTTTTGAATACTCGCTTGTGTACAGCACGTTTTCAACGACCCAATTCATTAATATTGTGAGCCACTGCTGGAACAAACGTCTTTATTACAGCCCGAACCTGGAACTCTGCACGTGATCTTCCAAACACCGGTGAATGATGACAAGGCTGCGTATGTACAGATGACAGAGGTGAAAGTTCTGGCACCGCACTCACAAAAATCCCCCTGGCAAGGAAGCGGCCACCCTGGTCGCTGTTTAGATGGAAGCTGGTCGGCTGTTGTACGGCTTCATGTGCGAAACATGAACAACTTCTGAACGCTGACGCCGATCGGCGACGTTATGCGATGGGACAACGCGGTAGTTCAAGGGAGGTGTTTGCTGGAACAAGGTGTAAGGACCGATATAGAGGTGGAGAAAACTCTCGCACAATCCAGCAGTGCGGACTGGCGTCCAGAGTAGAACTTCATGGCCGAGTGAGGAGGTAGTGCAGTGGTGGTGGCCATAGAGATGCTTCCGTTTTTGCTGAGCGGCTTCAGTGTTGCGGCAAATAATTTGCCAGCAATGGGCCATACGTGTAGAACGATGCAGGTGGAGAGGCAGGAGTAGAGAAGGTGATGTCGAATAGAGTTGTTGGTTGACAGCCATAAACTGACAAGAAAGGGCTGTTAGGGCAAGCGAAGGCCGGAACGGAGCTCCAGGGGGAACAGTAGACAGGTCTAAATCGAGAGGTTTGGGATAGTGCGGGCACCTCCGTCACTTGTGAGCCACCGCTCTAACAAACGTCTTTATTCCAGCCCAAATCTAAAACTCTGGTCCAGATCTTCCGAACACCCGTGAATGATGACGATGCTGCATAAGTACAGGTGAAAGAGGTAAAAGTTCTGGCACCACGCTCACAATATTTTTTTTTCGCTCTGTTATTCCCCACACGATCATAGGCATATTGCGGTAAGTTGAAATTTTATATAAAGGCGGCCCTACGTAGGTACAAAGAGCTCCTTTAATGAACTCGTGTAAACAGGCCTAAAGACCTTGGAGCGCCATGTGTAACTAGTGATTCAAGGAAGATGGAGGGTGAATTACAATTCCATCACACCTTCTCAAAAACGAAGGCGAAGTTGGAAGAACTTCCTAACTCAGCCATATCTTGTGGCGCTGTGGCGTCACACAAGGCGACGACCAGTTAGTGCTCTGTAGAGTTATCTCACAACTACTGCTTGAAGTGTAAAGTCCGCGATGTTACGCTGAGTATGCCAGCTCTAACGCCGGATTTTCTGAAGGAGGAGGACTCTAACACAATCGTGTTAATCATCCTGATCCATCGTCAGGCTGCCAGGAGCGGTTATCCCTGCAAGGCGAATTCCAGTTTCATACCTTTCAATGAACCTGGTTCTGCGGTGCTGCCCTAGTTGAACTCCCTTATATCGCGGGAAATTCTTAATCACATCCACCCAACTAAATATTATGCCGCCTCCTGCTAGTTTGCCTTCCCTCGGAAAATATATTTTAGTCTAAGCTACCGTAATTTTATGCTCGTTCGTTGCCAATCTTCGGAGGGGCTAAAACCTCTTCAAACGTGGTCATTCGGCAGTGAAGAAGCAGTATAGACGATGATCAGATGATGGTCAAGAGGAGAATTATATTTAAGAAGAAAAATAGAATACAATGGCAAATTGTAAATTACAGCAACAAGAGTCAAACAGGCAACTGTACCTTAAAAGAAAATAGACTCTCAGACAGAGAAGTCACTCTACAGGCCCTTACTTTCCTACCGAGCGTTTCGGTTAAAGCCTAGGGACTGTAAATATGGGATAAGCACGGAGCCTCAATCTTGACTGCCCAACATGGTCTGAGGGTCGGTTTTTGATGACAACAATCAAAAAAGACCCGAGGGCGGTCACCTTAGGTGATCCTCCCCGAAAATGAAGCAGCCAATCAACTTAATGAAAAACATGCCACAACCCTTTTACCTTTTATTATTCCTCTCAGAATATGACGAAAAAAATGTAAAACAAAGAGAGAGGGAGCCCGGACCAGCAAAGCTTTGCCAGGCTTAATCCAATTTAAGATAAAAGAAAAGGAGCTAGACGCCCAAATAAAAAAAATAATTTAGATAAAAAAATATATACATAAAAATGTAAAAAATGTACATTAAAGATACAAAAGGAAACAAAGGTCACAACTGCCCAGTTACAATAGATAAATATATGAAATGGAAAAAGGATAAAGAAAGAGAGAAAAAGCAAAAGAATAGCACAAAAAGATAAAGAAGTCCAGGAAAGAAGGAAGCAGAGAAGAAAATGTCCGTGGGTAGCCAGAAACTGCAGAAGAAGAGAGAACAGAAATATAAAAATTGTGCATTAAGGATTAGCCAATTCGCAAAAAAATATAACATTAAAATGAATATGCGAAACACACTTCAGCCTAGAAAAAATAAATATATGTATATAAAGCGGTTACAAAAGTCTGCAATGAAATGAGAAAAAATAGTATTGAAAAACGTCGCGTTTTTTGCACTGCCCCAAGCTCTCACTAAATGTCCTGCAGAAGGCGACAATAGGCGCAGCCAATAGCCCCCCCCCCCCCCCCCCCCCTTTGCACTGCCACAAAGCCGGGGTTGTGGCAGTGCATGCCACAACCCCGGTGGGCTGGGAATAATCTTGGAACCAGGTCTTTAATTAAATCAAATAAAAATACAACATTCAAAACCCACACTCCCTCCACTCGCCGGTCCCCAAACCCTCTCACACGGCGCCTGTCTTCCCTCCCCCTTCCCGGCGTGTTTGCGACGCGACCTTACAGCTGGAATTAAGGAACGCCGCGGGGAGTCAGGGACCAGGTCAACCAGCCGTCTCGTTCGGAAAAGGGGGGAGGGGGGCGTACCGTCCCATAGAAGTGTACCGTCGCCGTTGCTCGCACCCGATGCGTCGCTCCGGGGGGGGGGGGGGGGGCTATTGGCCGCGCCTATTGTCGCCTTCTGCAGGACATTTAGTGAGCGCTTGGGGCAGTGCAAACGGCTTCATTAGCGGCGTCTCCCTGCACCGTTGTTTGGCGCCACAACGGGCGATCGCTGTGGGAGTCGGCCGTAAAGGGTTTCGCAGAAGCCTGCTGCTGTTGTTCCCGGGCCGATAAGGGTGCGTCTGGATGGATGGATGTAATATAGGAGCATCCTTTTGGAACGGGTGCTAGCAGTAGCTATCATGCTCATTTTTGTCCCAATATCTTATTTATTGTTATATTGGTTACCTATACCATCATTCTCTCTATTAAATTTGTTATTTATTAAATTTATGCCGTTGTTTCCTCGCGACGCATGGCGACGAAGGGACGAAACAAACCAAGCCTCCTGTGTGCCCCACGCGGGGCACAGCCAGCGCCCGAGTAGAGGGGAGAAAAGGAAAAAAAAGGCAGCGCTAACTTCTCGGCTTCGGTGCGCGGGGGTCTGACCGCCAGCTCGACTCCACGCGTGATTCGCTTTTCACAGCGGCCTTACAGCTACCATCGGTAATCTATAAAGGGTGTTTTCGGGAAGGCTAAGTAACTTTTAGAAATAGTCGGTACACAATACAAAATAAATATTTCCCTGAACACACACCCTGCCCCGGCCCATATATTATCATGCAAAACTTATCTAATTTTTATGTAATTAACAAATACCCAAAATAAATTTTTGTATTATTATGGTGTGTGCTCAGTCGCAATGTTAAAGGGACACTAAAGAGAGAAAGGAAGTGGGTTTGCATCGATAGAATGCCAGTTCCTGATTACAAAAAGATTACTCTTACTGAAAACAGAGCTGTTATAAGGTAGTAAAGAAGAATAACAGAAATACAGGTATCGCCACCACAGCCAAACGGCCGAGGCTCGCAACTACAAATCACGTGACGCGCTAGGGATCCCGGAGGCTGACAAATGCGAATTATGTTGCATGTTTGAATGCGGTAGTACGTTTTTTTCTCAAACATGATAACACGCTTTTATCATACGTAAACGACGGCGAAAAGACAACGTGAACGTTGCAAGGCAAATACAAAAATATACTTGGAGGCGCCACAGGCGCCCACTTCAGTTTTGGTTATGTTTCGGCTCAGGCATTTTGTGCGGACTCGGATAGTTTGTTAGAACCTGCAGCGCCTGAATTACGAGCTTGGAGCAGCAGATGCGCCTTGATGGTTCCCATTTGAGCATTCGGAGGCACAAGCGAGCGAAACACCGGCCCATCATTCCTTGCCGGTTGCCCGGTTGTTTTGGCTGCCTCTTCCGCGTCCGCCTCATCCATCAGATGCTCGAAAAAAATCTTCGCTGTTCCCAGGTCCAGCGATGCTCGCGTAGCTGCGAGAACACTGCCCTTCTTCGTGGCCAAAACGACGGCATGCACCACAACGCGGAACCTTACACTCTCGGCGAATGTGGCCGGTACTTCGACACCGGAGACATAACGGAGGCCTTCCAGGTACTACGGCGAGCGCAAACTCACCGCCGACGTTCAGCTGGTGCGGCAAGTCGTCCAGTTTTACCCCCACTTTCATCTTCAAGGTGACAATCCTGCTAGTTGAACCCTTATCCGATATGCCATGCACGCGCTAGCGCTCCCTGGCCACTTCGGAAACCTTTCCATACGGCGCGAAGGCCACACGCACATCTTCATCCGGAACGTTGTGAAGCAACCAGTGGAGCTTCAGCCTCACATCCTGGTTAGCGGGATCAATAACGAGGCAGCGACGTTGCTTCACACACAACTCACCCACTCCAGCAATCTTCTTCACAGCATTCGCGTCTTTCATAGTGATGGCCCAGACGTGGCTAATGCGATACACCCCCATGGCGAAAACGTCAGGGAGCAGCGAACGCTGAGCCAACGCGTCTCGGAAATCTTCCACCCGGTACGGGCGGGCCCTGATATCCGCGTGCAAAAAAACTGTGTTTAACACAAAACGCCCTGTTGGAAGACTTGGCAGAACAACTTGGTAGTCATTATCCTGTTCCATAGCCCTGTTACCGCGGCCCGACATGGCCGCTGAAGCCGCTCCTGCGGAGCCCTGCATCCTGCGTCCGTTCACTGGCGTGGCCGGAAGCAGAATCCCGCTCGGCTACGCCGCGCCACACGAACCTTGGAAATATTTCTAGTTTTTATGTCATGGCCCCATTTACAATAAAGTGTTTCTGCTGCTGGTCTAAAAATTACATCTTCTTGATCATCGGCGCATGCTGCCTGCTCTCACGTCTTGCAACTAATGTTCTGGATGCCTATGCGCACTATATTGTGCACTGGATCCATTTTAACATGTTGAATTTCACAGCGCTGGCAAATGTAGTGGCGCCGGCACTTCGGTAGTGTTCTGCTACCGTGGACGTAATTTTCGCTGAACACGGAGCTGTAGCACAAACCTTGAAGGAAAAATGTGCGACGAAGCTTCAAAACTGACAAGCGCAGCAGCGAGGACACTATTTTTCTGGTAACTAAATCTTATTTGTATGTAAACATGTCAGGAAGCGTTGCGATGACCGAGGGCTCGGTTTGTTTATACACAGTGCAAGAAGGAGCCCAAAAGCTTGAGAAACATGTAAAGTATTGTGCATTACAAGCGCTCTATGTTTTTTTTTCTTCCTTGATGGGCCCATCGCTCGTTAAATTACTCTCTTCATCGTTTTATTTATTTCGGCTGAGGCCGTCATTGCGAGTACGCTGTTGTCATGTTGGCCCTTGAGGGATGCGACGCCGCGGGCCGCGTCGGCTCGCTAGATATCACGGAGTCTCCGCTTACGTCATAGTGTGCGTCACTCTACTCCAACTACGTAGTCGGAGGGCACAGTTTGAATTCGACCGGCGGGAACAAGAAAAAACCTCACCTTCTTATCGCAATATATCAGCAATTATTCGATTTTTTGCTGCCGGATATGCGGCGACAGTGTCACCAAATGTAGTTTATTAGATTTTCATACCATCTTTGGCTGTCTTTAGTGTCGCTTTAAGTTTGATGTTATTAACTATACGATGCCATATCAGTTTTTGAAAAAAGAAAATTTCATTTTCTTAAGGCCTGCAGCGCGAGTAAATGCAATGCTTTTTTCAGCACGCAACCGAAACTGACCACACGAGGAGCGGCAAAGTATCGGGCAAACTCAACATCCTATGGAGGTGCCTCATAATTAATGCAGCCCCAATTTGAAGCGCGTGTCCTAATTTCCGGGGCCAGGGAGCCTGAGCTCTAAACCTAGACCGCGACCGGGGTCATCGTTTGCTTCGGCGCTGGACAAAAAAAGAAAAAATAATAATCATCATCGGCTATTGGAACGCCGATTTTGACAGGCCTTGATAAGCGCTGGTTTCGTACTCTGCAGTTAGATTACATCTGGAAGGAGCTTTTTATCTTTTTAATTTCGTCGCTAGCTTTGTAAACGAACCCGGCACGCACCTGTGATAGCGAGTAGATTGCTTTTGAACGTTAAACAGTACTGGCATATCGGCATGCATCGCGTTTTTTTCTGTCATGTTGAAAGTTTTGTTTTCACGTGTCCACTGTAAATGTATTTCGTGATGAATACTCGGATTACCTAGTAGGTCATGTTGTTTTTCTTCGACGCCCAATGCATTGGTTGAAAAAGGTGCTGTATAAAAGGGCCGAAGACAAAATGCGGCCCGGCTCCTTCATATTGTAGCCTGAAATCACACTTTTTTTGTAGATGACCAGCGGTAGCTCAGCGGCAAATTCAGAGACGGCGTCTTTTTGAACGCAGTCGGCGTACTTTACACATTGACGCTTCCGTCGATGAAGTAAAAACCGACAATACAGTCATCATAAATGCCAGAACAAACATTTGGGCACCATATTATTGGTGCTTGTGCTGACGTATAGACAATGCGAATTCTTGTAGCGCCAATAAAGGGTATTGTGCAAATTTACATTCTCGTGCCTGCAAAAGTGCTCCTCATCTATCCAAAGCAATTCTGCAGAAATTCCGAATCCTAGTTACATTTAATTAGGCACCATGTGCAAACATTAAGCCGCTTCTCAGTCATTCACCGTCAGATCCATTTGAAGACACATATATGGCTTGCAGCTGTGCGTTGAAAAAGGCGGAGCAGGCCGATTCCGTACGCATTGGCAATTTACCTGACACTTGGTCCCGGTGGCCTGACAGCAATGTTCCGAGCACGTCAATGTCAAGGTCGCCAATTCCACCCTACGGTCTTTTCTTTTTCTGAACATTGACTGATACAGTAGTATTAAATCAATAAAATATTGATATGAACGCAGGAAAAGTCGGCAAACGACGACCTGGATGTTGGGCAACATGCACTATGAATGCCAGCTCCGCGTTCATTTGCGCGTTGACATAAGCAATCACAATATCCCCTTATAGGCAAAGAGTATCGGAGTTGCGCTGGTACGGCCATTTCCGCGATTCACGTGAAGCGGCGTGACGTCTTAATCCTAGGTCGCACATCCCATTCAAGGGATTTGGAAAACTGACACTGCACAGGACTTGCCACGCGCAAACCTGCAAAACAGGCACCTTGAATGCAAACGTCTACGCTTTTTGAGAAACTGTTGCTTACATATGCCAACACAGCGCCAAGAATAATTGTTTGATAGCATACAGCCCTCGGGGTAGAGCACCCGCCTCGCCTTTGGGAGGTGGTGGGTTCAACTCCCACTGCCGGCCGGACACCCACCGGTTTTCTGAAATGGGTACAAGGCATTACCCGGCCTGGTGCTTGGCTTCTCTGGGTCTTTGGCTTGGGAAAGGAGCCTACGGCCTCAAATCCCAACTGAAAAAAGTGTGCTTTCTACTGATTGGTACGAGTAAGGAATCAGCCACTTGCAAGAAGAACTACCGGAGCAAGTTCACAAAATGTGTTTCCGCAGTTATTTATGAAATTCCTCTGTCATACGGTCGTTCCTACATAGGCCAGACTGGCCGTTGTTTTAATGAACGCGCCTTGGAACATAGGCGACCCATAAGCAGCGGCACTGGCAGCAATCTGCCCTTGCATTGTAAGAGCTGCGACACCAAACATTGTTCTCCTTTCCTGGAAAAAACAAAGCTCCTTTCTAAGGTTAAAATAAAAACCGAAACAGAAGTTATCGAGGCTTTTTTCATCTCAAAAATGGGCGATAAGTCCGTTAGCCCGCCTTCTTTATGTCTTTGAAGGCAAGATAATAACTTTTTAGATGGTCACATCCGAGCTTTCCATGGGTCGTAACCACACGTGGTCTTGACACTGTCAATGCCGTGCGCACGTTGCTTTTCTTGTCTGTTCGTTTTTTTTGTGATAACCTTTATAAGAATTCTGCTTTCGCTAAATAAAGTCAGTTGGAAGTCAGCGCTTTGTGTGTATTCGTGCCTTCTTGTCCCGTTTCCTTCGCGCAGTTCTGCTTTGTTATAACCATGAACCGACTAGCCCAACATCACGTCTTGCTGGATTACATTTCTTCTACTCTGGGCTCTACCACTACCACTCCTCCTATCAACAAGGGACAAACGGCAGCCACCTATGTCAACCTCATTGCTCTGCCAACATGCCAGTCACGAGTCTTGGGCTACTAATTGAAGCGAAAGATTGTGCCACCCGAAATTCAGAGGCTCTTTGGCAATCCAGGCTCCCTCCTCGGAACATGTTCGCCGAATATGAAAGATTATGAAATCGGAAGCCTAGAGGAGAGTCAGGCATTTCACGCACTGGCTGAAGGTTATCATCTTTGAAGGATCGGACGGATGGGTTGCGGCCAGGCATCTTCAAGAATATCTTCGACTCGCTGCGCAAACGACAGAGTTCCTATGGCAGAGGATGCGCCTCTCTCTTACTGCACCTCGACGCCCATCATCTACAGAGAACACTGTCACTGTCCTGGGAAACGTTATCCTCCCTGGGCCTGTAAAGTAAACTCTACAGAAGGGGCCGAAGTTCTGCTTCGAACCACCGTTTGGACGTTCAGAGCTTCTTGCCACAGTGCTACGCGTCGGTTCTCACGACTCTGATCAGACGAGGGAAAGTGTCGTGAGTGACAGCGTGGACTGCCTTCTACGCAATGTAAATCCCCTTTCTTCTACAAAAGCCCCGATGGAGAAAACTGTCTCATATCTTAAAGACCACGGACTGTCTATTGGAGAAGCTGACAAGGAGGGCGGCTTCGTCGTCATGCCGCATGGTATGTTTGAAGAAAAGGCCCGAGATGCAGTGCTAAAGAATTTTAAACCTGTGGATTTCCGTGCTTCGACCCAACGGAATCTAGTCACCAAGCTGCTGAACAAGATGAATCTGGGCGCTGTAAAAAACTCGGTGTCAAAAGCAGACAAAGATTCTCTGGACATTTTCTTCACTGGCAAAACGCACAAGCTGGACTGTCCGCTACGTTCGATAGTGTCCGGGAGAGACAGTTGGGAGCGTTCTGTCAGCTCCTTCCTTAAATGCCACCTCAACCAAGTTCTGGGACATGATCCGTTCCTCATGCGTGGCTCCAAGGACCTGGTACTGGCTCTGGAACAGGGAATGCCTTCCGCTTCCACAGCTATTTCTGTTGATGTACAAGGTCTTTTTTATTCTGTACCGCATGAGGAAATGTACTCTGCTGTTAGGGATTGTATTGAAGAGTATGGTGAACTAGGTTTCCGTAGTATGGCTGGCATCAGTACTGAGAATTTTTTAGAGCTTTTACAGTTTTACTTGAGTTCCACAGCCACCTTTTACGACGAACGCTTTTATGTTCGAAAGTCCGGAATTTGCATTGGGTCTTCAGTGGCTCCAGTGCTGTGTGACGTTTTTATGACTTTTTTAGACAGACGCCTAGAAAAAGAGCTTTCAAAGCACCCTGTACCACGTGTATTTCGTTATGTCGATGCCTTTCTAGTGTTTTTAGACAATTCTTCTAAGTATGACCTTGACAGCGCTGCCACTAACATTATTAACGCCTTCTCCTCAGAGGGGCAAGGCTCGATCTTTATTCATGAATTGACAAGGGACAACCGTATTCAGTTTTAGACATAAATCTCCTCTTCACTGCTGACCACGTTTGCTGCTCGTATAGCCCAAGGTCTAACAAAAGTCTTCTACACTTTAAAAGCCCTCATTTAAAACTAGTAAAACGTGGCATCATCATGTCTGCCTGCCTATCTACCCTGCAGAAATCCTGTACCCACACCATTTCATCCAGTTTTCAGTGTCAAGTTGATCGCCTTCTTTCTGCTGGCTATTCTCTTCATCTCCTCCTCAGCACCTGCGAAAGCCTGCTTCAAAGGTTAAAATCGTCACCTGAACAAGAAAAAGGATGCTCGGAATCCAAGCCACCATTTGTCATGCCGTATTTTCATTGCCTTTCCCATATCAAGAAGGTAGCGGAAATGTATGGGATTCGCGTTGTTTTTTCGGCGCCCTGCAAACTGAAAAAAGTGTGCCCTCTACTGACTGGTACGAGAAAGAAATCAACCACTTGCAAGAAGAATCACCTGAGCAAATTCACAAAATGGGTTTTCGCAGTTATTTATGAAACTCCTCTCTCATGCGGTCGTTCCTACATAGGCCAGACTGGCCGTTGTTTTCATGAACGCGTCTCGGAACATAGGCGATCCATCAGCAGCGGCACTGGCAGCAATCTGCCCTTGCATTGTAAGAGCTGCGACACCAAAAATTGTTCTCGTTTCCTGGCAAAAACAAAGTTCCTTTCTAATGCTAAAACAAAAACCGAAAGAAGTTATCGAGGATTTTTTCATCTCAAAATTGGGCGATAAGTGCGTTAGCGCGCCTTCTTTATCTTTTTCAAGGCAAGAGATTAACTTCTCATATGGTCACATCCGAGCTTTCCATGGGTCGTAACCACACGTGTCTTGTTGACACTGTCATTGCCGTGCGCACGTTGCTTTTTCTTCTCTGTTAGTTTTTTTTTTTTGTGATAACCTTTATAAGCATTCTGCTTTCGCTAAATAAAGTCAGTTGGAAGTCTGCGCTTTGTTTGTATTCGTGCCTTCTTGTCCCGTTTCCTTCGCGCACTTCTGTTTTGTTATAACTTCTTGTGGTCTCTGTAATTCCCCTTTCCGATTGCATCTACGTCCTTCACAGTGCCAGAGGTAAAAAACACAGTATAAATTACCTTTCATTTTTGTTCCCGTTAGTGCTTTTTCCTGTCCACTTCCGTATTCCCTGTTTGCTGAAGAAGGAATTAATAATAGGCTATTGCTTCCTGTGAAATAAACTAATAACTTCATCCTATTGCTATTAGAGCTAATGTCATAGTCCCGCACTGGCTGGTCTCTAGCGTCTTTTTTTGCCTAACTTGGTGTTGAAGTAGGGGTCATAGATCTCATACGCTATAGACGCAAAATTTTGTTTGTTTACCTGTACTTCAAGCAGTTAATTTTTTACATTGCTAAGTTTGAATTCCCTTAATTTATATTGCTTACTGCTCCATTGTTACACTGTGCACTTTCATGCAATCCGTTTCAGTGTTGATTGAATCTTGCGTTTTATTTACCCATGCTTTTGAGCAACAAAGGAACCTTTCGCTCCCAACAAAGCGGCCAAACAGGCAACTGGAACAACATTGAGGTGTTCTTTCAGACCACCAATATTCTTCAAGAGGAGCCCATAAATGGCGTCTAGAATCCGTGTTAGCGGCTATTCCTAATTATTCGAGTAACCCCACCTAATTCATCACTGCCTCCAATAACACTCCAGCTCTGAGGAGCTAAGAATAGAGTAAAACAGCGCTAGGAAAGAATTGTGAGCAAAGCTGGTATTATGTTGGGTTTCTTCGGCCAAGAACAGATTGAGCGGATTGTGCAAAAGAATGAATGACGATGGACATAGGAAAGGTGGTTGCCAAAAAAATCACAAGACGAAGTTTGTGTACTCTTGCGCCGGTATTGTGTACAAGGTCCACAAGTGGTGTGGCCATTTCTACATCGGCAAGACAGGCCGTTACATCAACGATGGACTACGAGAACATGCTAAAGATATATAAAACAAGTGACCGAGAAACCCTCTTGCGATCCATTGCACAGAATGTAAAGACTGGGAAGCGCATCTCAAGGATACCACTATCATCGCCAGATACAAAGATGAAACCTCCAGTCTTATCTCCGACGCTTCCTATATAGAATAGTTAGGAGGCACCTACACCAGCAGTCCATCGAGAACGTTATACCCTAAGGAACATAACTATCTGAATCAGTGACCATGAATTTTTCTATGTGGTAATGTGGTTGGGCGCATTCCTTTTTGTGTCTTTTTGTATTTCTCTCATGGTTTTTTTTTCTTTATATTGCTGCTTACCGGTAACGATAAATCATTTGGTTGCTAGTCAGCGCATGTATCTATCATTCACGTGTCCCGTCTTTCCTAGCGCTGTTTTTCTCGATTCTTAAACATGTACCAACCAGCCCGTATTTTGCCCTCTTCCGAAGAGCTTGAATATTTTTCAAGCTCTTCAGAGCTGAAATGTTATTGGATGACTGGCAGATATCTGGCACGGAAGAAACTATATTTTTAAAGCTGAGCTGACAACTGTTGTAAAAAAAGAATAATTTTCCTATGACGCATAAAATCATCTTTGATATTTATTCGATGACTGACACACCCAAATGGTTTTTGCAGGTTCAGAAAACCCGGGAAAGCACCAGGAGTTGCGAATGAGCACCATAGAAGTACTCTCCCAACCCCAAGCTTCTTCCTTAATGTGGTCTGGTAGGCAGCTTTAGTTCCTCACTTGCATGCATGTGCCATTTCAGCACCTCTTATAACTGATTTAATATAAGACTTCTTTAAAAACAAGGTGCTTCCTGTCTGGAAATGCTAGGGTATAATAACTATTTTCTAGGCGTGCCACATCAGTGAAGCCAAGCACCACTCCAGGGAAAAAATTTTAATAATTATGTCATGTCTGGTTACCAGGCATGGGCATTTTGGAGAGAATTGCTCATATCCCGCACCCTAGGCCGATGCCAAACCAGCAAGACTCCTTGAAAATGGAATCTAGCTATTATCTTTCTAACAGTACAAGTTCTGGAAAACTTTTATCGTTTGGAAAACATTTATTTAAATTTCCTGCAAATTGGCAGAATTCTCGATTTGTATACAATGTACAAGCAACTATAAATCAGGTCATAACACAGGCCGAAAATGAAGTGGCGACGAGTAGTCGCTACGCTTAATGTCCTTGAAGATATTGCGGAGGTCTAATATAAAAATAGGTCACAGAGACTCCTACTTTATTGTGTGGTACTAACTCGTATCTAAATGTTGTCCGTACGTTCTTTCAAACTTTCGGGGCAGGAACAAAGTATGTGGAGATTTTGACGCCAATTTTCAAATTTTGTCTTTCTTGCAGTTCTCACCAATCCAGCCTGTCTTTTGCCCCCCGCGCGTGGGATGTGTTCCGGCTTCATTCCACGATTCTACTATGATGCCAGCAGAAGAATGTGCCAAGCATTTGCCTACGGTGGCTGTGGAGGAAACGCCAACAACTTCGCAAGCCTAAGCCAGTGCTATCAAGACTGCTGTCCCAGACAGAACATTCTGCCTCGCTCCTGATTCATGAGCTCCCATGGAGAAAGTGTTGGATTTGTGCATTGACGTTTATTTTTATCTGTCCTCCTGTCCATCAAACGAAGAAGTTTAAGAGACAGACTTCGCGTATATCATCAAATAATTTAATGCAGAAACCGATTAGTAGTGAACTGCAGACTCTTCGCAGCGCTAAGGCTGCATGCTGCATCACAGTAATATTTAAGTGCGAAATTTGGAGATGTCAATAAATGTGTGTTTCTGTGTATCTCCTTTCATAGCATATAATAAAAAACAAAAGCCTTGTAGGGAGTAAAAGACGGTTCTTTACTCTCCAGCTCTAAAGAGAAGAAGCCTACGGTAAAAGTTATTTTGCCGCTTCAAGAGATTGACTTTTATGACTATACCCTAATAAGGGTTCCCTAAATAAAAGCAAAGATGCTCATTTTTCCTTTAAGTTAGCCATTTTCACCATGTTACGCCAGTACCAAATTGCATTCTTTTTCAAGTAGCCTCCTAGTGGTGGTATGAAGAAAGGCTTTAAAGTACGCATCCAACAAAACGCCAATTGGGGTGACATTATACTTCAATGTTTGAGGCGAGATTATTCCCCTTCACACCTTACAATTTCTAGAAATGCCTTAATCCCAAAAGGTAATTATTTGCTGAAATGGCGATTACGGCATATGGACGGGACTATGGCGCAAACACACCAAAAGCGGAATGCAAAGGGGGAGTGTACCACCAGAAAAGAGAGAGACAAATAGGCGGTAACGTGTGGCGGGCGTGGTTTCTACGGCAGCCTCGCCCGCTCTTGTGTCAGTGTGCAGCTGTTCATTTTTCTTTAATTTTTGATGACTGGGGGACACTTGCAGTAAGAATGGATCCAAAATCAGCTAACAGTGCGCCTGCAGTACACACTCGCTCCCAAGTATGCTACAGCACAGCGCCGGCTACACTCGTCACAAGAATAGCCCAGGAAGAGGCACGTAAATACGTACCGAACGAGAATATGATGCACGCATGACAAGTTTGGTGCGAATAAAATTGTGATTACAATGCATGCAGTGCTTATGAGGCCGCGGAATTAACACAGATGCAGAAACATGCCAAAGAAATGTCGCTTTTAAGGCTGTGGCATTCGATTATTCCTGTTACAGATGGCTAAAACAGACGCTTGGGCAAGTTGGTAATCCATTGAGGGTAAACAGCGCAAAAAAGACGAGGACGAGCGAAGTACACAAACGAGCGCTGACTTTTAACTCGCTTTATTGCTTGTCCCGCGAAAATATATGCATGGACCAAACAACAAAAGAAAACGTGGTGACACTGATAACCAAAGATACGTAATATCTCAGCTGCTGATGACAACCACGGCGTCATTGCCTTGCATTCAGAAACCTCATTTCCTTTGCTTTTAGAGCCACCGAAGCACTACTAACACAATCATCATCTATCTTTGTGATTTCAACGGCTTCCAGAATTTCACGGGTTAGCTGATTGCGGTGTTTCTTTATCACTCTCACGCGCCACAATTTTAACAAACGAGAGTGATAAAGAAACACCGCAATCAGCTAACCCGTGAAATTCTGGAAGCCGTTGAAATCACAAAGATAGATGATGATTGTGTTAGTAGTGCTTCGGTGGCTCTAACAGCAAAGGAAATGAGGTTTCTGAATGCAAGGCAATGACGCCGCGGTTGTCATCCGCCGCTGAGATATTATGTATCTTTGGTTATCAGTGTCACCACGTTTTCTTTTGTTGTTTGGTTCATGTATATATTTTCGTGGGACAAGCAATAAAGCGAGTTGAAAGTCAGCGCTCGTTTATGTACTTCGTTCGTCCTCGTCTTTTTTGCGCTGTTTACCCTCAATGGATTACCAACTTGCCCAAGCGTCTGTTTTAGCCAGTTTTATTTCTAGTACATCGGGCCCTTTTAACTGTATGTCCGTCCATCCGTGTATCCTGGTGACCTACATCGCCTTCGCTGTATGCCAAGCCAGGACCTTGTCCTTTCTCATCAGAGAAACGCGGTTCCCGCATCCAGTTCTGCAGCTTTTCTGCGGCTTCCAGCCATCTCAGGGCCATTGCTCCAGAATCTGCAAAATCCTCAAGGAAGAATGGAACAGAAACGCTCGGTTCCACCGGAACTGTCTCCGTCTCAGAATGCAAAACGACTGGGGCCCTCGTCAAGGGAAGAAAAAATGGACGGAATTTTCCAACCTGGCCAATTCAACCGCGGACTTTTTATGGCAACAAGCTCTTCAACAGATCCATGCTTCTCGAGCCAAGGAACAAAAGACAGAAGGCGTCATCCACACCATAGGCAACGTTAATCTCCCAAAGGACGTACGACACGTTCTATCACAAGGACAGAAGTTCGCTACGGAACCCAAGAAATCTTCATCTGAACTTCTAGGGATGGCCTGGCAAGTATCCAGGTTGGCACCTACATCGGAAGTTGACAGGTGTGTGTCCGAAGGAGTGGACGCTGTACTTCGTCAAAAACCCCCAGTGAAAAGCCTACCTGTAAGAAAGACTATTTCGTACTTGAAGCAACATTCGTTAAGCCTGCTTCCGGCAGACAATGAAGTAGGTTTTCTTGTGCTGCCTTCACAGCTTTATGTTGCGAAAGGCCGAGAAGCTATCCTCTCATGTTTCAATCCCATTACAAATGTCACTTTGGCAAAGGCTAAAGCTAATGAGAAGAAAGTTTGTAAGAAACTTAACCTTGAAGCTCTAAGAAATTCACTTGGCAATAGTAAAAGTCTTAGTTTACAGTTATTCTTTACCGCTAAGATTCATAAACCTGACAGCCCATTTCGAGTAATTGTTCCGAGAAAGGCACGTGGCAAAGCTCTGTAGCAACTTATATAAAGAAAATCTTAGGTTCATTAACCTTAGACCACCCTTTCCAGGCAAAGAATTCGGAGCATATGTTAAAATCTTTTGAAGTCCATAAGAACAAATGTCTAATGGCTTGCTCGTTTGACGTGAAAGATTTGTACTACTCGCTACCGCATGACGAGCTCCTTTCGTGCATAGAAGACTGTATTGACCGTCACGGTGTCTTGTCGTTCCAGAACGAGACAGGCCTGTCTGTGGCAGGGTTTTTAGAATTATTACTAACGTATCTGAGTTCCACCTTTGCCACCTGAAATAACGAAACCTACTTGCAAAAACAAGGGGTATGCATTGGCTCATGTATTGCACCCGTGCTAAGTGATCTCATGGCGCAAAAAAGCAGAAAGTTGAGAAATCATTTGGAAGGGTCGAAGGTTGTGCAGTGCTTCCGTTTCGTTGCTGACTTTCTTGTCCTGATCGACACTAACGTTAATGACTTTGAGAGAATTATGAGACAATAAATCTATTTTTGAAGAGTGCCTTTATCCGTTGATGTCAACCTGTGAGATTCCTGAAGATAACACGATCAGATTTCTTGACCTCAAGCTGTCCTTTTCATCTAGTCATAAATGCTGGATGTACAAACCACGAAACAGTAAACCATTACTTCCATTTGCATCATCTCATTCAAAACTATTAAAAAGAGCTGTTGTCAAGTCCTGTTATATCAATGCACTTAAAAAGTCATGCTTCCATTCCATAAAAGACAGCTTCAAGTATCAAACCCAACGTCTAGTGAATGCCGGGTATCCCAACCAGCTGCTTGTCACAACAGCAGAATCAGTTCTTTCAGGTCTAAGGTCTAAGAAAAGGAACGAGGACGAGGCTCCACCTGCGACCGTTCAGAAAAAAGAAAGTTACAGTGGTTCCATATATTCACGGGCTTTCACACAAGTTGAAGAAAATAGGAAGCCGATTTAATATCAGAGTCGCCCTTTCGGCACTCAACAAGCTGGGGATGATTTGCAAGAAGGTTAACAACGCCGCGTTCGTTGCACAACGTTGCTCAGTTAGGCACAAAAAACAATTTGTGCCCTGTCAGGAAAGTGTTGTTTATACTATTCCGCTTTCTTGTGGTAAACAACATATCGGGCAGACGGGACGTTGCCTCAATGAACGCCTCAAAAAACATCATTACAAAGTACACGAAACAGTGAAAGGGCACCTTGGCATTCACTGCAGGGATTGTGATAATTGCACGCCACAATTTGAACAAACGAGAGTTATAAAGGAACACCGCAATCAGCTAACCCATGAAATTCTGGAAGCCGTTGAAATCGCGAAGATAAATGATGATTGTGTTAGTAGTGCTTCGGTGGCTCTAACAGCAAAGGAAATGAGGTTTCTGAATGCAAGGCAATGACGCCGCGGTTGTCATCCGCAGCTGAGATATTACGTATCTTTGGTTGTCAGTGTCACCACGTTTTCTTGTGTTGTTTGGTCCATGTATATATTTTCGCGGGACAAGCAATAAAGCGAGTTAAAAGTCAGCGCTCGTTTGTGTACTTCGTTCGTTCTCGTCTTTTTTGCGCTGTTTAACCTCAATGTGTTACAGATGCTTGCGCATAAAATTTTGTCTAAAGTTATAATTGCATTGTCCTTGGTTTTGCAGCTGTACAGTTGCAGTACAAGGCTACATGCATTCATTGGCGATTAATTTTTGCTTTATCTTGAATCTAATTTAGCGACCTAATGAATCTAATTTAATCTTTTTGCGGACCTGAAATATTGTTCACTGTATTATCTCATTGCCTAATTTTCCTGTTTTAAGTTAGATAACGTCGTGTTGTACAAAGAAGACACATTGCTGCAGGGGCGGAAACAGAGTGATGAGAACTTGTTCAGAAGGCAGGTAAATAATAATTATGCTAATGTATATATCTGAAGTTTTGATGACATTGGTAATCATGGAAGTATTTTTTTAACCGCGCCGATATGCCCGAACCACATAGGAGTGTTTCTTCGGCGTTGTGTAGGCGTCTCGCCTAGGACGTCATCGCTCTGCGGGTGCAGGAGAGGGTGACCGAACACATGAGGGCGTACGAACGAGCCAAAGTATGGAGGGATTCTGGAAAGTCGACCAAATATTCCTCTTTCATAGCTAAGATTATCTTATTCAGCAGGAACGGCAAGGGAGGAGGAGGAGGAAGATGAGGAGGAAAGGCAGGGAGGTTAACCCGTAAAAGAAACCGATTTGCTACCCTGCACTGGGGGGAAGGGTTGAGTGGATATAAAAGTTGTGAGATGGGGATGGGTGTAGTACAGTCACATCACTGACATGTCACATCACATCCCGTCACAGTCATATCACGTAACATAACAGCAAACTCAGTATTTCGATTAGGCCTGTGCTTTTCATAAAGTGGATCCGTGCCTGGGAGGCCATCACCGCAGACGATTGCCGTGGCCAGGGACGTAAAATCTTGATTTCAATCAATAGGCGTCTATCTAGATGCTCCAGCGTACGGCACAGACACTGTCTTTCCTCACTGTATATGGGGCACTTACAAAGAATGTGGCCTCTAAACTCATCGCACCCACAGTTTGTACATGCAGGGATGTTTTCCATGCCTATCACAAAAGAATACGAGTTTGTGAATGCTACACTAACCCACAGACGGCACAGCAAAGTTTCTTCGCGTCGGGGCAGGCCAGGTGGAAGCCGGAGCCCCAGGTCAGGGTCCAGGGTCCAGGGATTTTAAGCGGCAGTTCGCAAACTGGCCAGAAGAGCGTGTGTTCCCGCGCAAGTGCGCGAAGCCTGCCCGCTGTGTCTGCCCTGGAAAAGGGAATCGACACACAATCGCCGTCTTAGTGGGTTGTTCGTGCGACCTCGTCAGCCCGAAGATTCCCCGCTGTGCCGTTGTGTCCTGAAAACCATTGGAAGATAATGTCATGTCCTCCATTAATTACACAGTGATGAATTTGTCGTATTTTTGCAACGAGTTGTTCATGGGCTCCACGGCGAAGAGCCGCTTTTAAGGCTTGCAGGGCTGCTTTTGAATATGTGAAAATAGACCACAGCTGAGGGCTGCAGAGCTAACAGCTCTTCGTGTCGCAATTAAGCATATCAGCAACGGCAAGGGGAACAAATACGCGGATAGGAGGGAGGACAGAAGATGAGCTCTTGCCTTCGCGGAAACGAGTTGCGCCTGTGGCGGCGGGCAACGTTTCAAGGCAACGTTGGCGGCGGGTACACCAGCACCGCTTAAACCGGAAAACGCTGCCCATGCGTAGCTTTCTTTGCTTCCCCCCTGCGAAGCGTTTCCGTCGCCGACGCTGGGATCTGGCATAGCCAGATACCTGTGGTTTCAGTGTTCCCTCGCCTCTAGCACGTGAATTCCTACCCCGAGGAAGTCGGTAGTCGAGACGCTGACGCGTCGCCGAAGAAACGCTGCCAAGTTCTTCGGCCTTTATTGCAGCCGCGTGCTTTCGTCAATAGGGCTGACATCTTTTTCTTTTTTTAAACACATGTGAGTAAAAGTGAAGGATTTTTCTTTTTTATATTTTTCCCGCATACTCACCTGCAAAAGCGAATGATTTCACTCACGATTTCATCAGTGGAGTTGAGCATCAACTAGCATTCCTGTATGGATGACACGGCTCTACTATCACAAAAGTAAGCACACAAAGCCTAAACACGCTCCAATAATAGTCTTAATATAGCCAAGGAGATTACAATAGGACTGCTAGAGTGTAAAAGGACCCAGTGAGCACAGTCAGCACGCTGCCATCTTGTTAATGTAGAAAATACGCCGGATTCGCTCTTCATAGTTGGTTCGTTAGCTTGATTTTACGCTCATTAACAGTGATGTAGAGTATGGCGACATCATTCATTGCCTATGATTGCGCGCATCGAGCAAATGAAAGTTCAGGATTATCTTCCATGCGTATCTACCTGCGTATCTTCCATGCGTACTGCTGCTGCTCTAATCTTGTACTGGGACTGTGCCTATGTATAAAGATGCGCGATTTCGATGACAAAGTTTAAACAAAATCAAGATGTGGGAAGCTTATGAAAGCGAACCTTTCAAAGAGAACACTGGGAAGCAAACCGCGGAGACACTTTGCGTAGTGTGCTTTCGCAAAACCTGTAAACACCGGCTAACAACCCCCCAACATTTGCTTATTAGTTTATGCCGAAAATTAACTAGACTAGGCACACGAAAGATGCTGTGTGTGTTTTCGTTTCATATGTTACTGTTGCTGACCTGCGCAATCTTTGCTCTAATCTAACAGCAGTGCCTAAATTGTGGCTCTAGAGATATCGTTTTGAGTGCTAGGTTCCGTGTCATGCCTTTGTCCCGCAATGAATGAAAAAAAAAGAACGCCTGTTGCGCTGCTATCGGGTAGTTGAAACGAGAAAGATCCTTGCTGGACAAACTACTAGCTTGCATATTTATCGATAAAAAGATTCAGGGCCCTTTGGCTCACCAAAGTGTTCAAGGCAGAGGCCTTCCCTGCCGCGCAGCTTAGGCATTGACTGCGAGACCGTTTTTGATTGACTAGAATGGTGACAGGTACTGCGACTTTTTTGTGCTATCAACCAATTTTAAACATCACTGAGGCCTGCTGTTGTTGCCACTGTAGGACGAAGGAAAAGAAAATACATGGGCCTGCTACTGGCTCTGTAGCTGAGCCACCTCCGCTGCTTCGTGCGGACAGAAGAGAGGTGAGGGAGGCGGTGAAGGGTGGCTGTTCCTGGCCCTACGGGGCTCGACGCCGCTTGCAGCGAGGCTAGCCTGCCATCGAAGTTTTGTCTGCTGTAGGACACACCTTCGGTGGTGGACGACGGCTGTTGCTGCATGCCTCTTTTTCTTCCTCTTCGTTTTCTTTCTTCACTAATTTCTCTCTGCTGTCCGCACGAGGCAGCGGAGGTAGCTCAGCTACAGAGCCAGTAGCAAGCCCGTGGATTTTCTTTTTCTTCTTCCTACAGCCACAACAACAACAACAACAACAACAGAAGAGAAAATAGACTAGATGGGTGAATGGAAAAACATTTGTTTTTATCGGCTTTAAGAGGTCAGGGTCCAGTTCGATTGTTGGCCGCGCCAGATGGCCGCCAGTGGCGTCCTGTCGGCGTTCTCTTCGGCCCACTCAGTGACCCGAGCCTGGATGACCAGGTCCGAGCAGTGCCGCACGTCCTCCCACTCGTCCAGAGATGGAGCTGGCAGCAAATCGGTGGGTGGCGAATAGGCCGCGCACCCCCATGTAATGTGGTCTAAAGTGGCATCGACGCCATATTCACTGCATTTAGGGTCAACATGCTCTTTGATTATATGTGAATATACTTTGGGGCCGGGGAAGGAGCAGGTTTGTAGATGGCGCCAGAGTATCTGCTGGGCCTTGCTTAACGAATTATGTGGGGGAGGAAAGATGCGCCTTCCCAGATTAAAATGGCGAGTTATATCATGGAACGTTAGCAAGCCCCTCCCTCGATCGCACTCGCGGGAAACGAGGTACTCACCGCCCGGACGACGAAACCTCGGGCATATTCGTGAAACTTCTCGTTCCCGGGATTGCCCGAGTGAGCCGGAACCCATACCAGTTCTATCGTCCTACCAGGGACTGGACGGTAGCTTTTAAGAATATTCCTGGCGGCAGTCGAGAGACGGCCCCTCCCGAAACTCCGTACGGCTGATTTGGAGTCAGTGACTATAACATCTGCTTCGGTAGAAGCGACGGCCAGCGCCCCGGCCGCTTCCTCTGCAGCCTCGGAGGCTCTGGTGCGTACAGTAGCTGAAGCTAAGATTTTGGAAGGCGTGGACTCACGGGCCCCAGTCACCGCACAAATTGCGAAACCTCGGTTCGTCTCTTCATATTCAGCCTCATCTACGTAAGCAACCGACCGTTTTTTTTTTGTGTTTGGTGTGTAGTGCACGTGCGCGTGCTAGTCGCCTGCCTTCGTGTTGGACGGGGTGCATATTCGTAAGGAGGGGCTTCATAACAAGCTCCTTCCTGATTCTTGTAGGTATTTAGCTCCTTCCTGATTGCTGTGGATATTTGCCTGGGATCGTCCGTCATGGGTTCGGCATTGATTCCTAGCCTCAGCAAGATAAGCCTCCCGGCATTGGTGCGCACCAGTCTTGAGTACTGCGATATTAAATGCGCTTCCTTGAGTTCATCAAGTGTGTAGTGCATTCCAAGAGCTAGAAATATACCGGTTGAGGTGTTTCTCGATAGTCCTAGTGCTTTCTTGTAAGCGTGCCTGCTAAGACACATTTCGTCTTGTTAAAGGTGCAGATAGGGCAGGGTGTATACTAGCCTGGTGATGACTAAGCCTGAATGAGTCGACAGGTGTCGCGTTCTTTCATGTCCCTCCTCTTGTTGGCTGTTTGGATGACTATTGGGGTCAGTTTATCTAATGTTGCTATCTTTCTGTGGTTACTCTGAATAAATATTCCTAGGATTCTAATGGTGTCTGCATGTTTGATTGGCAGTCCTTTGAGCTCTACCTTGGTTTCATGAGGCGGAGGTCTGTTCTTTCGATTGGGGCTTTCTCGAACTACAAGGAGTTCGCACTTAGAATCTGAACATTCAAGACCCGCCCTTAGAGCGTAAGTCTCGATGATGTTGACTGCTTCCTGAAGCACACTTTCTATTTGGGTATCACTTCCCCTGTTAACCCACAGGGCAATGTAAAACGTATGCTGTAGCCCCTCAATGGCGGTGGGTGTGGGAGGGCAGTGTTATCATTGCAATATTGAAAAGGAACGGCGAAATCATAGATCCTTGTGGCGTTCCCCTTCCGCCCAGAGATATGGGGTCTGATTTGATCACACCGAGAGTGCGCTCGGCCGTACTGTTCGAAAGAAAGGACCGGAAGTACCCGAAGACTCTCTTTCTCTATGATTCAAAAGGGAGAGGTTTTCTAATATAGCTTCGTGCGAAACGTTATCGAAGGCTTTACAGAAATCAAGCCCCATTATTGCCCTCGTACCACGACAGAACCTGCGATCCAGAACATCCATCGAGAGCTGGATCATGACATCCTGCATGTAGAGGTTGGGCCTGAATCCTATCATGGTTGAGCGGATGAGGTGGTTATCCTCTACATAACCCTGCAGCCTGTTGAGAACGATGTGTTCCATTAGGTCTCTGAGGCACAATGGTAACAAAATGTGTCTTATGTTTTCAAGGTTAAGCTTTTTTCTGGTTTGGGTATGAATGTCACTTTGTCACATTTCCATTCCTGTGGCACCTCTCCTTTCCTCCAGTAGGTGCTTATGAGGTCAGTTAAGGCCGAAACTAAGCCGATGTCTAGGTTCCTGAGGATTGTGTTTAAGACGCCGTCCGGGCCCGCCGCCGAGGTCGTCCTGAGTTGTCCTATCGCGTACATCTCCGCTTCCGTAAAGTACTCGTCCAACCGTTCGTTGAAGAGTCCTCCATACATAAGGAGTAAGGTAGTGCTAGGTGTCGTATTCAGGTACATTTGGCATAGTGCATTTAGTAGTTCTCCGTCCGTACATTCATACTTTTGTATAATTTTGCGAGGTGATCCCGCACAGCAGATTTTGTTTGCGTTGGGTCGAGCAAGTATCGGAGTAAGAGCAAGGTTTTCTTACTGCCGAGCTGTCCGTTCAATCCGTCGCAGATTTGCCCCCACCGTTGTTTCTTCAGGTCGCTGGCATGTGTCTCGATCTGCCTCTCTTGTTATGCAATGCGCCGTCGCAGCGTTCCGTTGAAACGCTACTTTTTCAAACGGCGAAGCAAACTAGCGTGAGCCTCCCACATGTGCCGTAGCCGCGCGTCCGTGGTTGTGTTATCCTGACCTGCGGATTGTGTTTCGGCTGTGGTGCTGTGAACTTCATTAATAAGTGCACTTATCTAGTCTTTCACTACCGTTATGTTGGAAGGGGCGGTTTGTTCCCTCAGTTGTCTAAATTTGTACCAGTCCGTAATTGTGGCTTTAGCGGTTAAGCGATTATGTGGCGTTGTGTTGAACTTGACGGATATGATAGACAAGAAAAAAGAAGAGGGACAAAACGATGCGAGTCGCAACAGCCATCTTCAACCACCGAAGCGGTGGCGGGTGCAATGACAGCCTACAAGTTCAACTAATAAAAATTTGGTGGCAGGCTAGCCCCGCGACTAGAGACAGGTGAAGCGACAGTGTTTCTTCACGGCTTCAGCCATCAGGCGAATAGCTTGCTGCCGGTTGGCTGGGGACTCGCTCCGCAGTAGCAGTTCCCAGGCTTCTCTACTATTTATGTTTTTCTTGACGCCAGGGGAATCAAGGCATTACCAGATTATAGGATCCAGAGTACTCCTTTCCCCGCAGGCTTCGCATTTATCGTCCGCCTTTTCCTCCACTTTCGTGTGGAATACCCAGACGGAACTTGGAAAATTCCCAACTTGCAGACGCCACCAAGCGACGGCCTCCTTGTTATCTACCGTTCGGTCCAGTGGTGGTAGGCACCTTCTGCCCAGTCTGTAGCACGATGGGCTTTATTACTTGGCGACCTGTTCACCCCACCGCCTCCTACGGCAGTGCTGTCCGCGAAAAGTTCACGTGATTCCTCAGTAGGGACGGCGCGCCGCGCCAGGGGGCGCCAAACTTCCCCTCATTTCAGGGATGAGAATCAGGGCAGTGCTGAAAGAGAGTAAAAATAGGCTGTTGAAAAATTCTGCAGAGCGCAATATGGTGATAGTAGCCGCGGGGCTAAACGATGTCCTAAATGGTGCTGCTGCAGGGGTGGTGGAAAGTTCAGCTAAGGGAGTTGACGATATTAGGGAGATAGCACAGCAAGCGCAGATAGTTGTATGCACAGTACCGGAGGTGCTAGGATCGAATGGAAAGCTGGAAAAGGACGTGGTGACAGTTAATCCGGACATAAGAAAGTTAAGCCTGGAGAAGCGTTTCGAAGTGGTTGAGGTAAACAGGGAGGGGCATAAAGCAGGTTATGGCAGGGCTTTTCAGCGAGATGGCATTCATTTTAGCAGAAGGGGCGGAGCAGAGATCGGCTGGCGCCTGGCAGGCAGGGCTGTAGCTGTTTTTAGCGGGTCCGCGAGGGCTCCGTGCACAGAGGTAGTTACAAGTAAAGCAGAAGAAAGCGTAATAACGGAGGCTGAGCCCCAAAAAATGGCAAGGAGGAGGTCGAGAAAGAAAATTACAAAAAATAGATTTAATACTACGATATATCAGCTACATAAACATGCAATGAGGTAGAAAAAGAGAGAAATGGCTAGAGATGGAACAGCAGTTGAAGGATGACAAAATAGGTGTGTACGCTCTTTGCGAGACTCATCTCAGGGATCTAGAAGATCCGCCGTTTATAGAAGGCTACGTATGGGAAGGGGGCAACAAAACGAGAACAAAAAAAAGGTGGAGGGGTAGGTATGTTGATACACCTGGGAATAAATTGGCAAAGAAATAAATCATCTTGTAAAGAACATATCTTTGTATCAGGAATAATTGCCGGCATAAGGACATGGCTAGGGGTAGTTTATTTAGGAACAAGACACCATTGCAGGCAAGAAAACAAGGATCTTGTTGAATGCCTCAGTAACGATATAACCCAGTTTGGAGACGGGGCCGATATTATTCTGCTGGGGGACATGAACGGCCACATCAGCTACATAAACATGCAATGAGGTAGAAAAAGAGAGAAATGGCTAGAGATGGAACAGCAGTTGAAGGATGACAAAATAGGTGTGTACGCTCTTTGCGAGACTCATCTCAGGGATCTAGAAGATCCGCCGTTTATAGAAGGCTACGTATGGGAAGGGGGCAACAAAACGAGAACAAAAAAAAGGTGGAGGGGTAGGTATGTTGATACACCTGGGAACAAATTGGCAAATAAATAAATCATCTTGTAAAGAACATATCTTTGTATCAGGAATAATTGCCGGCATAAGGACATGGCTAGGGGTAGTTTATTTAGGAACAAGACACCATTGCAGGCAAGAAAACAAGGATCTTGTTGAATGCCTCAGTAACGATATAAGCCAGTTTGGAGACGGGGCCGATATTATTCTGCTGGGGGACATGAACGGCCACATCGACGACCTCGATGAATACACTGATTGTAACGGGAAGCTAATGCTAGATTTCTGTGAGCGACACGACCTAGTTATAGTAAACAGAGAAACAAAATGCGAAGGCCAAATCACGTGGGAATTCCGCAACAGGCAGACGACCATTGACTACTGTCTTATGTCGCAGAGAATTTATACCAAGGTAGCGAAAATTGAAATACACGAAAAAAGGTAGTGTAGTCTGGGAAGTGATCATAAACGTATTAGTCTGCAGATAGGGCCCTTCATGAAAAGAGAAATGAAACTTAAACGAAAAGTAAACGCAAACATAAACGGCGATCAAATATCGCAGATAGCAGCAGACGTAGAGGAAGCAATAGAGAAAAGCCCCACGGAAAACTGGGATTATGAACAGGTAGAACTACTCATAAGGAGGAAAATTAAGGAGTTTAAAGTAGAAAACCGCTGGAATGGAAAGAGGAAGCCCCGGAGCTGGTGGAATAAGGAAATCAGGGAAGCTACTGAACAATGACGCGCTGCTTCAAGGGAACACCGAGAGGCAAAGAAAGCACAAGTTTCTCAAGAGAAAATCGATCAAAAATGGGAATCATATCGAGAAAAGAAACGGTGTACAGGCCCTCGTCCACAATAAAATAAAGCAGTCCACCAATCGCTGGATGGCTGACATACACGATGCCTCTAGAGGCGGAGCAAGAAAATCCTGGAACCATATAAGCTGGCTAGGGAAAAAGAATCAAAGAAAGCAGGACCGGATTCAAGATAACGAGGGAAATTGTTTAAAGGGATACAACGCAGTGAACTCGATTAATTTAAGAGCGACGATAGGGTAATCTCCGGAAATCACGAAGCAGCACAAGATAGCAGGATACAAATTAGCTTGGAACTGACCAATCTAAACTGGAAAAATGCAGAAAAAAGATATTCCTAAATAAACAACTACAGGAATAGATGGGATTTCGATCAAGCTGATTAATGAACTTTGTCCAAGAAGTAAGGAAACGTTGTTAAAAGCTTTGGAAACAGTTATAACGAGTAAGTAAATTCCGGACAGCTGGCGGCGGAGTAAAACTAATTTGATTTACAAAGGGAAAGGAGAAAGGATGCACATAAAATCCTACAGGCCGATTACCATAACAACTTTTATGTACAGGATGGCCATGTAGGCGATAAAATTAAATGTGCAAGCATGAGTAGAAAGTAACAAGATACTCGGAGAAGTTCAGAACGGCTTTATAAATGGTAGGCGGCGCTTAGATGATAGCACGTTAGTGCTTACTCAATGCATCAAAATATCTAGAGTGGAAAATTGACCTTTGTATTTGGCCTTCCTGTACATAAACGGGGCGTACATATTACATATTACATATTAAATGAAGAAGGTGCCGGTATTACATATTAAATGAAGAAGGTATCGGTTATGAGATAACAGAATTCTTACAAGAAATATACCGGGATAACCAAGTAGAAATTACATGGGAAGGGATAAGAAGTACGGAAGCTGTCAAGGTATGCAAGGGATTAAGACAATGTTGTCCTCTATCACCGCTGCTGTTCATGCTTTATATGATAAACCTGGAACGGAGGATAAAAGAAAGTAACCTAAGTTTCAATCTGTCATATAGATTAGGTGCAAAGGCGGTAGAGTAGCGCCTCCCCGGTTTGATGTAAGCAGACGATATTGGGCTGCTAGCTGAGAGTCTGGAAGAATTGCAAACTCTAGTTAAGTATTGCGGAGACGAAGGGGACGCTCTAGGCTTCAGGTTTAGTGCAAATAAGTCGGGCCTGATGATTTTCAACGGCTCAACTGATCAGGATCTTAAAATACAAGGCCATGAAATACCCAGAGTAGCAGAATATAAATATCTCGGGATATGGGTAAAGGAAGGATTGGCATACATTAAAAAGCATGAGCAATCACTTAAGGCCAAAGGGCGAAGGAATGCCGGGATAATGAAGCATAAGGCATTGTGGGGATGCAATAGGTATGAGGTTTTGAGGGGTATTTGGAAAGGAATTATGGTGCCCGGTCTTACTTTCGGAAATGCGGTTTAGTGCCTAAAATCAGATGTACAGTCGACATCAGAAATAAACCAGAGAGCCGTCGAACGATTAACTATAGGTGCCCACGGCAAAACTACAAATGAGGCGGTTCAGGATGATATGGGCTGGGCATCTTTCGAAGTACGGGAAGCTCAGAGTAAAATATTATTTGAGAAACGCCTGAGGAAATTGGACAGTAACAGATGGGCAGCTAAAGTATTTAAATACCTGTACTTAAAAAGCGTTCACTCACAAGCGTTGACTCACAAAATTTGTTAGCGTCTGGAATACTGAGCCGAATATCAAGTATGAAGCCCTCGTGAGGATCGCTGACCAGCAGCAAATCATTGGTAAGAGCGATCGCCGTGATACAAGCGAGTTTCTGCTCAAGCCAACTGCCGCTGGTGCATTTCGGCTGATCCGATCTGCTCGTACTAGCTCTGCGATTAATGCGTCGGCAGAGTTAATCCTATAATTATTTTACTATGGCAGGATAGGATTCACAATAAGGCAGTTTCATAAGAAGGCGATTTACGACAGCGTTGATCAGTTCCAAAACGTCGACCGCCGCGGCTTCGAAGCGAAACACTTCAAGACTAGCGACGACTAGGGACGGTTAGGCACGGCGCCGTCGTTCGCCGCGCTCGTGCGCACCACCCCCGCGGTAATTGTGTAACGTACCTCAGACTGCTCGCGGTATCCTGTGCTGCAGGCGTTGCAAACTCGTGTACTTTCATAGCTATATAAGGCCGCACATGTTTTTACGTTCTGCTCAGCAACAAGACGTTCAAACGATACTGCAGGCAAGACAAGGATTCAGTACGCTGTCGCTGCGCTATGAGTCGTAATCGAAGACTTCGGGCGGCACAATATTCTATACATCGATCTTTAAGCGTGATACAGAGGGCAAATGAATAACTTTGTGAAGAAGACCCGCTCGTACGTTTCGCGCACTCGGGCGCCGACGAGTAGCCTCCGTCAACAGACGCCACCATAACCTCGGTTAACGACGCAAACCGAGGTCGCCAAGCTCCGTTTGCGATAACCGCGGTTAGTTGT
This sequence comes from Amblyomma maculatum, assembly GCF_055883805.1. Taxonomy (NCBI): domain Eukaryota; kingdom Metazoa; phylum Arthropoda; class Arachnida; order Ixodida; family Ixodidae; genus Amblyomma; species Amblyomma maculatum. Next base: position 159,453,637 of record NC_139353.1, on the reverse strand, counting down.
CTAACCATGGTTTGGTCCGCCATGTAACACGGGCTAACCACGGGTTCGCGGTTACACTAACCGTCGCTGCGCGAACTGGCGAACTCCTCAGGCGTGTGCGAGCGAGGACGGGTTGACACGTCACGCGAGTACGCCAGCGAGCGAGCGCGCGGCAACCGGAAGTTCGTCGAAGTGACGTATTTCTGGGTGGAGCTTTGAACTTGCTTGTATTCTTTATTTTTTTATGGCCCCCTTCGACATACGAGTTGAGAGGGGAAATTGGAAGGGTCATTTTTAATCCCCGATATCTCTTGTATTGCAGAAACTAGATCGAAACTTTTTGCGGGAGAATGATGGGTGGTTCAATATCAATCAGTGTTATGGCATTGTTTACCATTCTTGGTGACTCATTTCAGTGGACCTTTCTTTCACCACTTTCGCCAAACGATACGATTTCAAACGTGTAACTTCGATCGCCGAGTTCGCACGTTCCAACAGGCTGGCGGAAAAGCGTCTTCACATTCTCAAGTGGCTTCTGAAGAAAACTGGGAACACCCAGGAGGATTTTTGGCTAGGTTTGATCGGTTAACGGTCTGCTCCTTTGCTGGATGGTCGGTCACCAGCGGAACTTCTGCAGGGCAGGAGCACAAGGCTACCTGACTACACCCAGCAGCTTAAGCAGCCTGTGACGAAGCGCCAGCAATTGTCATCAGGGTGGTAGCTGCACGCACTGCAACCAGGTCAAGTGGTTCGTGTGAAAGGCCAGACCTGGCAGCGAAAGGCGAAGGTGCTGGAAAAAGTAGCGCCTAGGTCCCACAACATAGAAACAAAAGGCGGAAGCGCCAACACCTGTTGGCAACGTCGGAGCAATTTGACCACTCCAGCAACAGCGACGGCAGTGAAGACGCAGATAGTGATACAGTAGGGATTCAGCATCAGAGCTTACCTCGTGCGACTACCCTGGCACCGCAAAGATTCTCGCGGATCACGACTGAACCACCTCATTTGGCATGCGGAGCGAACTTTGAGCAAATAATTTAGCATCCCGTCTGTTCGTGTTGTTAATTGCATTCATGTATTGCGTGTCGCGTTCTTTATTTGATTAAGTAAAGCAGAAATCTGGGCGAGTTAGTTAACGTTCATGATGTAAAATGCAGAAGAACGCACGGACAGAAAGGGCGACGCAGACAAGCGCTGTGGTCCTTGTTAAAAAACATATCGGAAGATGTATCGTGCTGCGTCATGCCGACCATGGCACGTGCTGCGTAACATAGTTCGTACGTGCCATGACAAATGCCATGGCGTTATAACGGCCTATATAAACGCCTGCAATAAATTTCGCAGTAGCATTGCTGTTCCCAGATCCATCGGGGACTGTCTTACTGCGTTATAATCCTGTCTCGGGCTGATACACCGACCCTCTTGAACTGGCTCTGTCCAGTAGTACTCTGCACTATATACAAGCAACGCCGCTTATACACAGCGGTATGCGGTTGGCACCCTCCGTTGTGGCTGGTCGATGATGTACCATTGCATCACTGGGAAGCAATTATGGCTACCGTGAGAACTGCACTGTCCTGGTTTATTGTTTATTTAGTATACCCTTATGTTGCACAGTTGTATTTTTACGGACGAGCAAAAAAGAAGAAGCGGGCAATGGCGCTGGCAGGAGCACTCGTGCTAGGCCCGCCAACATTTCGTTGTTGGTGGTGGGTACTTCATCATCCCCCCTCATCCTGGTGCTCTGCTTCGGTGCCCTGGGACTTCTTGCGCCGTCGGCTGAAGGTTAGGAAGCATCGCGTGGCTGTTCCCCAGTCTGCCGGATCCAGCAAGGCCTTGTCGTTTCTCCGCCCCGTCCCCCCGCCCCGACCACAAGACACGACGAAGGAGAGACTGACCCGAGACGGCCAAACATGACCACAAGACACAAGAAAAAACCCGAACGACCAAATGTGAGCCCACTGACCAGATATGCCGACCAAAGACCCCACGACCCAAGACACCGCTACACTTGCAGACAATCCTCCCCTGCTTATGCCAGGCCGTGCGTGCCTTGGCCTCAGCCATCGAGTCGTGGCAACGTGTGGCCCGAGAGTGCCCTGGGCCAAGGTTCATCGGGAATCATCGTACCGGCAAGCCGTTCAATTCTTCCTTCTTCCCCTTCTTTTTCAAGCATCCAGACAAGCCTATTATCATGCCATGGAATCATCAACATCGGTGAACTTCCTCGTCCACTATCGGGATGATCACTCGGTAGTCCCGGGCCATGTTACGGACGAGCCAGAAAGAAGAAGCGGGCAGTGGCACGGGCAGGAGTGCACGTGCTGAGCCCGGTAACATTTTGATTGAACGTCATCTCACGGTCCTCTAACATCTTCTCTCTGTTCCCTGTTCTGTTTCCCTCGGCTTGCCGCCTCGTAACAATATTATAGACCGGAAGGCCAAATGTAATTTATGTGGAAAATGAGGAAATAATTTACTGAGTAAATGTACACTGTTTACTGAAAACAGGTTTAAAATAAAACTAAGCGAAATACTAAGATAAATAGCTCAGCTAAAAACGTTACAGAATGCCGCATAAGTGTCAGACATTGTTACTACAGAGACAGTGCTGAAATAGAATAAAGAAACAACCATGCCCTGGTTTACTACAGCAGTATAGTGATGTGCTATAGATTAGTTTCCACCTGTTATACTTGTTAGGAACACAGACATATTGGCCAAATTATTAGAGGTGAAAGAGAATTGCGTGCGAATGGGCAACAGTGTCTGAGTGTGGGATATTTCCGTTAAGGCTGTGGTGAAAGTAAAATGAAATAGGTGATCGTAGATGTACCATAAGTAGCCAAAGGTTGAGATAAAGCTCTTTTTAAATGATTGAGAATGGCGGGATAGGTTTGTTCTAGTTGCCAAAAGCGGTAGCTTTAAGTAGGCTTGCATGTTTGCACTGGCCGTCCTGCTATAGTTGTTTACCATAAAACTACATTTATTAGGTAGGTAACGTAAACTTGGCCTTAATGTCGAAGGGCGCCCATTCTCAATCGCTCTGTCTCGGCCCTGTGTAGTATATACCCTTTCATGAATGCCAAAACATTGTACTTAGAAAACGCAAACTACGATAAGAAGCATCGAAATTGAAATTCTTTTATTCAGCACCGTACATGATGCCTGGAGCGTGTTGAAAAAGCCAGCACGAACTCTGGCTTGAAAAATACCACACTTCTGATTACACTGGCGGCAGCAACTGAGTCCTTTAAAAAATGAATACTTATATGCACTAGATCCCCTTCATGGATCACTGCCTTGTCGTGGCGGAGGGGCCGGAAGATATGGCGCCGGAAGATGAGATCTCAGGTTGGAAGGCGTCCCACATGTTACTGGGGATGAACAAAGGGCGATTCCTAGTAGCTCCAGGACGAATGAAGCGGCTGGGCTAAACCAAAAGGACACTCAGTTGTGGATGGAAGGAAGGAACAACTCAAACGGACGGGACGTGTAGGAAGGCGAGACAGACACATGAGCAGCTCATGTGTCTGTCTTGCCTTCCTACACGTCCCGTCCTTTTGAGCTGTTCCTTCCTTCCACTCAACGTGAAACAACCAGCCCGACGAAGCCCTCTTCAGTTGTGGATATGTCGGGAAGCGACCGGAAAGTCCGATGTTGCAAGCAGATATATCCCATAGCAACATGGAATGTAAGATCTATGACGCAAGGTAAACCGGATGTCGTCAAGCGAGAAATGGACACATTGAACATTGATATCTTGGGTATCAGCGAGCTCAAGTGGACCGGAACGGGAAAATTTAATTCCGGCGACCATTATGTCTTTTATTGTGGGCACGAATCCAGGAGAAGGAGTGAGGTGGCTCTCATAGTAAACAAAAGAATGGGCAAAGCAGTGCTAGGGTACAACCCCAAAAACGACCGAATAATTTCACTTCGGATCCAAGGTCATCCTATCAACATAACAGATATCCAAGCCTATGCACAAACCACTACTGCTGAAGAAGTTGACGTTGGGAGATTTTATGCTGACCTGCAATTCCTTTTAGACCACACTCAATCATCAGACGTCCTTTTTCTCATAGGAGAGGGGAATGCTAAGGTGGGGAGTGAAGAAATATCCCGAATTACAAGCATGTTCGGTCTTGGTGAGCCAAATGAAGCTGGGCAGAGGCTAGTAAAGTTTTGTCACGAAAACAACCTGACCATAACGAATACTCATTTTCAACAGCACAAGAGGCACCTGTACACATAGATTTCACCGGACGGTCTGTAAAGAAATCTTATTGGTTATATTCTTTGCCAGCAGAGATGGAGAAGCGCTATACAAGCAGTAAAAACTAGGCCTGGGGCCGATTGTGGCTCCGATCATCAGCTTCTTGTTGCCAAATGTAAGCTTCGATTGAGAAAAACGTAGAAAACTATAAGGCCTTTCAGGTATGATCTGGATCAAATTCCATCAGAATATGCCGTGGAAGTGAGGAATCGATTTCAAGAATTAGATCTAGAAGACTGAGAGCCTGAAGAGGTGTGGACTGATGCTCGTGATATAATACAAGAAGTTGCTACTAATGTAGTTCCAAAGCAAAAGAAAAGCAAGAAAGCAAACTGGTTATCTGAAGAGGCTTTGCAAATAGCTGAGGAAAGGAGGATGGCAAAAGTTGGGAAAAGAGAAAGATACAAGGTTCTCAAGGCGGATTCTAAAAAATAGCAAGAAGAGATAAGAATGCCTTCCTGAACATACAGTGCCAAGCAGTTGAGGACAACAGCCAATTGAGGAACACAAGAGCTCTGTATAAGACAATCAAAGATATCAAAGGAGGCTTCTGTGCTAAACTGGACGTGATAAAGGATAAACGCGGCAGGGACCTCACTGAAGCATCAGAGATATAGAAGAGGTGGCGAGAATATACAGAAGAACATTAAAAGAAGGACTCAGGTGTTCAAACCCAACAAAAGACGGCTGTTATCACTAACCTCGAGCCGGGCATCCTGAAGAGTGAGGTTGAATGGTCCTTAGCCAGCCTTGCTAAGAACAAAGCTAGCGGAATTGATGACATTCAAGCAGAGTTGCTTCAATACCTTAACGATGACGCTGTTAACGTTCTGTTTAACTTATGTCAGCAAATTTGGACAACCCTGCAGTGGCCACAGGATTGGAGGAGGTCAGTTTACATCCCCATTCCAAAGAAAGGCTGTGCCAAAGATTGTTCCAACTACCGCACGATCGCGCTTATTTCGCATGCTAGCAAAGTGATGTTGAAAATCCTCCAATGTAGACTGCAGCAGTATGTCGATCGGGAGCTTCCGGACGTGCTAGCATGGTTTTGTAAGGACAGAGGAACTAGAGACCAGATTGCAAAGATTCGCTGAATCATGTAAAAAGCAAGATATTTCCAGAAACCTATCTACTTCTGCTTTATTGATTATGCGAAAGCGTTTGACTGCGTAGATCACAGCAGATTGCGGCACGCTCTTCAAGAGATGGGAGTTCCAATTCACCTGATCTGTCTCCTCAGGAACCTGCATGAAGGGCAAGAGGCCACAGTCAGAACTGAGCATGGTCTTACTGATTGGTTTCCGATTGAGAAAGGAGTGAGACAAGGTGTCACCCGTTAATAATTAGGGAGGGATTATTAACGATGCGCCCTTAACGGTGCGCACACTCCCAGACACCCTTAGAGTGAGTGGGCATAGCTGTTCCGGTCGCAAAGGAGATGCCCTTGACCTGCGTGGCAAGCTCAGCCGGCATTCAGCTACCTTGTAGTGACAGAAGGGGGTGGCCGTTTGGTGCCCAGCTGTCGCCGGTTCAAACCAGAGTAAGGATCGGAGTCAGAAGTAGCAAACAAAACTCAATTTATGCACAGCAAGAGACGATACAAAGGAATACACAAGATCAGTTGAAATGCACAGACGAGAGGTTCACAGAATACAAACGCTAAGCATGCAACTACAGAATGATTCAATAACACAGAGGCTTTACAACAGATCAAACACGAGAGAATTACATAAACAAACACCAAATTGTTCACCGGGCACTGTTGCAGTCAGACGCCTCAAGAGTCACGATGTGGCCGCCATAGGAGACGAGCACCGCTCCCTTGGAGGTCTGTGGGCTTGCCAGCAGCGGATGATCTCCGGGAGTCCAGCCGAAGCACTGGCGAACACGCCGCAACCATTGACTAACTGAGTGACTGACTACACAAGCGGCGCGGTCTCTTTAAATAGGGCGCACCGCGTCTGTCTGTTAGCACGCGCAAAAGCTAGCGGGCACACACACTTAGCTTCGCTGGTTATAGCGCTCTCTCTTCCTCCCGCCGAGCCGCGCGTCGTCATTGGCCACGACCCGTAGAACATTCTGGAACTTTCTGGCGTATTCCAGACTGATGAGTCCGCGTCACCGCCGGGTGATGAGAAAGAGGGCGACGGCGACGCGTACAAAGCTACACGCTCTCTCGCGCGGGGAAGGAGGTTTTTCTCTAGCTTTCCCCGCGACGCCGCGGGCCTCGCGCCGTGCCGGCTTGATGAAAATGTGCGCCGATTCCGCGACACAAGGCTGCATACTGCGCCCTGCCTATTTACCCTATATGCTGAGTGCAACGTGAGAAAGGCCGATCTATACGAGTCTTCAGCTGGAGTGCTTGGAAACGTATCAACAACCTTAGATATGCGGATGATACCACTTTAATGACAGAAAGTGAAGTGGAACTCTAGAGACTTCTGATGCGCGTACAAGAAGAGAGTGAGAAGTTTGGGCTTAAACTGAACATTAAAAATACAAAGATCATGGCGTCTTGCCCTATCAAGTCCTGGAGCATCAAGGGACAAGAAGTGGAAACTGTGACAGATTTTCTCTACTTTGGCTCCAAGATTACCCCGGAAGGAGACTGCAGCTATGAAATTAGGAGACGCCTGCTTCTGGAAAGAGAGCCATGGCTAGCCTTGACCGCGTAGTAAAGAGCATGTTCATTACACTGCCAAGCAAGATCCGTATAACTCGTGATATGGTCTTTCCAGTTGTGATGTATGTATGCGAGAGTTGGACTGTGCAGAAGGCTGAACGCGGAAGAATTGACGCGTTTGAATTGTGGTGCTGGCGGAGACTCTTGAGAGTTCCTTGGACGGCCAGAAGATCAAATCAGTCGATATTGTCGACCATAAACCCTGACTGCTCATTGGAGGGTCAAATTCTAAAGTGTAAGCTCCGCTACTTTGGTCATTTGATGAGAAGAGAGGAGTCGCTGGAGAAAGATTTGATGTTGGGAAAGGTTGAGGATCACCGGAGAAGGGGTAGGCAGCGAACGCGATGGTTAGATGGCCTCTTCGAGGCGCTGCAGATGAAGGTATGTGATGTTAGGAAGATAGTGAGAGACCGGAAAGCGTGGCGTGATATATGGTCCATAGAGTCACGAAGAGTCGGACACGACTGAACGACTAAACTGAACTGAACTGATGCACAAGATAATCTGACAAAGTAATTAAAAATACAATGAACAACAATATAGATGACTAGCCTGGGCCTAAGTTCAGGAGGTCACATGTATGAAACATTGGCAATAGAAAGATGGCAAAAAGGGAGGAGGGTAAAGCAAAGATAAATCCAGTACATTGCGCGTTCCGGAGACAGATTACAACACATCGAATCGATACAGCAATACATAAAATGGAAGTAACAGAAATCGTAGTTGAAGCTGAATGCTAATATTAAGGCAGTGAATTTTCCCTGAACAAGGTGAAAGTGAAGCGACATCAATATCCAGTAAGTGTAATTTCTTTAATATTTCAGGTAATTGAGGCTTTAATATCTGATATCGGTAACTGGATCTGCTAAGTGGAAGATACCACGGCGGAATCTATCGTAGCGGTCAGATTTTCTTGTTTGGAATTAGTCTTGCAGTGTGCTGTAGTAGTGTTCTAGGGGTGGTTGTTTGCTTTATGTAATTGTTCATTAGCGTGTACTCGTGTAATAAGTCTATAGGATTGAGTTAATGGAATAAGTGTGCATTTGGTGAGTCAAATTCCACATTATGAATGATGCGCAATGCTTTTTTCTGTAAAAGCTGTATCTGAATCAGGCTCGCCTGTGTAGTGGTACACTATATTAATTTATAGTAGTCAGGTGGTTAAATGAGCAGTGGTAAATGAGCTGTTTTAGATTTTGAGGCAAGAGGCGTCTCAATTTGTTCAATGCGCCACATGATTTAGACAGTTTGATTAATAACGAACCAATATGTTTTATCTTTGATCTTTGTGAAATTTTACTCTGAGTGTTTTTACATTATTCACACAGGGCATATAAGCTCTAGCGAGGGACAAGCTTGGGCTTGCGTTCAGTATGGTATTTCTGGTTCTGAACACAATACCTTTCGCCTTTTCAGAATTATTACCCACAGAGTTACTTAGGCTTCATTCATGAAGAATTTTAAGTATAGTGTTATTAATTATCGACAATTATTCAGTAGTAGTGCCGGTGATGAATTGTCATCTTCATATATCACAAATTTTATATCTGAGTTGATATTTATAATGTCGTTTATACACAGGGTACCTAGTAATGGCCCTAAGACACCGTCTTGCGGTACTCCTGCATGAATCGACAGAAAAGTTTAGTGCATTTAGTTTTGTTTTGTTTAATTAAGTTTGGTGCTATACCTCGGAAACCTTATTGTTAAAGTTTAGTGAGTAAAATCATGTAATTAGGCATGTCGAACGCCTTACAGAAGTCAATAAATAATCAAAGTGTAAGCACGTTTGATTTTTAGCTCTCGAGTATTAATTCCTTCTGCTGGAGGAGTGCATGATGATTGACCTTCCAGGACGAAATACGTATTGTGCTTCAATAAAATGTGATATTTATCACAGAATAGCGTGATCCTTTAGTAAATTAGTTTTTCTATGCATTTGGAGAATTCTGGGAGCACTGATAAAGGTCTATAATTCCAAAAATTATTCCTGTCTCCGTTTTTATGTATTACACTCACTTTCGCTCCTTGCAGTTTTGCGGGAAATTTTCCGGTAGATACGCACAGCTGAGAAATGTAATTAAGAATGGGAACCAATACTTCAAGAACAAACTTAACTCGTCTCAGCTGGAGTCCATCAATGTACACACTGTTAGTGTTACGCAGGCAAAGAAAACATAAAAGCACTTCTGCTTCTGTAGCGGGATCAAGGTAAAAGCTTTGAGCGTGAGCGCTAGGTTTGGCACAAGTACTCTTTGAAAGAGTTCGCCAGCGCAGATTGTGACAACCTCTGACCGTTCATGCTTATTTGGAGCTGTACGTCTTCTGACTGCGTGCGATTCATGATCGAATTTAGTTGCCTCCAAGTTTTCTCTGGCTTCGACGCCTTTGTAGCCGAGAAGAGATCATTTAGGAATCGCTGCTTTGATTTGCGGAAAGTTTTCACGAGCTTGTTTGTAAACTTCTTGAAACTTTCAAGAGGAGTAATGTTTCTCGTATGGACGAATTTTGCTAAAAGTTTGTCTCTCTTACGCATCATGTTCAGGCATTCTTTTGTAATGCATGGTTTCGGTATTCTTATGTTATGTTTTATCTTTATCCTTAAGGGAAAGCATTCCTTGTAAATGACTAAATCTTGCAATAGACCTGGTGTACAACTCGTCATCGGTATTTGCTTGGTAAACATGGTAAGAAATCGGTGATATTCGCGGCACCGTTAGGACCATCCGCCCTTTTTGGGTCACTTTTTCAACGCCGAGATGCGACCGTCTCCCACTTACCCTCGGCCAGGAGTCAGGAAGAAACGCACGACGGAAACGCAGGCAGAGAGGAAATGCAGTCCCTTCTTCCGAGGACTTTGCGGTCGCGTTCAAAGGCACGGGGACAGACAGCTGTTCTCGCCGCCGCTTCACGCGGAAGGCTCTTTGTTTTTTTAACGAGCGTTACGCACTGTAAACGCCGCCGAACCCTTACTACGCCAACTGCACCCATCGCCTGGAGGGAGCGCAGCTTTGGAACGAGGGGTTCTTTTGGAAGGGCGGAATATCATTCAGTGAACAAAAGCTGCCAGGCTGAAGGGTGCAAGGCCCTCGTCCTTGACGCGGACCCCATAAAAGTGACAATTAGCTAGCGCAGGCGCGCTGAAGGTGTCTCGGTGGCGGTTCCGACCCTGGATACCAACAATGGTAGGAGAAGGCTACGCTGAGCGGATGTCTGTGCGCATGTGTAACAGTGACGGACAAGACGCGGAATGTGAAGACGCGGTTCGGCTCTTCTGATGTGGTCCGCAAAGACTGCGTACCGGACGCCGATAATTGCCCTGTAAAAGAAGGCGCCAAGGGCGCAAGTTTTGGGCGACGGTTGCGCACGTCGAACGGCGTTTTGATGTGATTTACTGTTTTCGTTTTCTTTCCAAGGGGAGGGAGTTTGTGTAACACTGCAAAAGCATGGGGCGTGGCATGTAACCTGTGAGCCAATCATTTCGAGGTCAATTCTGTAAATTTAGTTTGTGTGAAACCAATTTGTTGTGCCTTTTACACTGTTTCCTTTAGGGAGAGGGTGATAAACCCTACGGTAACAGAAAGACATGCCACAATTTTTTTAAGCCAATCGTGCATGAGATTGTTGTGATTAAATGATGAAAAAGTTGGGCCGGGCCACGAAGGTGGTAAACCCGGGCCAGTGCCCTGGAGAATTCGTTCTAAGCTAGATCTTAATTCCTCGGCTCTTCGGCCATGCCGGAGAGTTTAGCCATTCCATGGTATTGTGCTTGTTGTTTACCCTGTTGTAAATATTGCGGCGAAACGTACAAAACCGTATTTGTTGTTTTTTTCGCAGCCGCCGGCATGCGACCTTGTCACTCTGATTCTGGCTTGTGTATCAGTTCGGTATTATTTGTTTTTTAATGCTTGATTTCGTGAGGCGTACATTTTATCAGTTTCGCTGTCGCGCAAGATGCGCCGAGATATGTCTCGAAGATTCGGATCACTCGCGTATGTTTCTACAATGTTCCACATTGTGCTAGTAGCAGTCTGCGATGTTACCTAGATTGTTCTGAGCAGCCTTTAAATTGAGCATTGACGAGTGCGACGGGCATTCTTAGTTCGCCGATCGACGAGCACGTTTGTTGCTATTGCCGCCGCCAAGCTGCTTAGCTGTTTTGCGGGCGCAAGTCAGCCAAATAAACAGTTTCTTCAGTGCAGTCACTGACTCTTCAATTGTGTCATCGACCTTGTCACCACCACGTGACATCTGGAGGAGGAGCTGCCCTTGATCCTTAAAGCGAAGACCTCAAACTAGTTCTTGTTCCCCTGGGGGACAAGCCTGCCGGTCACTGAGCCGGTCGCCGACTCCAAGGCCTACAACCGGAACACAGTCTGCTGCCTGACCCCGTTCGACTCCGGAAGGCATCAATTTCGGAAACAGCCCAGTCAGCAGCACCAGTCGTCTTCGTGCATCCCCGGGAGCCTCCCATCTTGAAAGGCCTGCCCAGGACTGTGGAAGGCCTGCGGAAGACTAGATGTACCTTTTCGACTATGTGGCAGGATTCAACGGCTGGAACGACGCTGCGAAACTCAGGCAAGTCTACTTTGTTCTGCAAGACAAACCCGGGTTTGGTTCGAAAATCGCGAGACTTCTTTAAAGGATTGGGAGATATTCAAAGCAGAGTTTTTGATGGCCTCTGCAAGTTCTGTCCGAAAAAACAGAGCTCAGGCCCTCTTCTAATCAAGATTTCAACTCCCAAACGAACCCATCCTGGTCTACGTAGAGGAGATGAAGCGCCTGTTTCGCCGCGCCGACCCTAACACTGAAGATGAATGAAATTTTTAATGCGGTTCGTTAAGGAGTCGCTTTTTTCAGGACATGTCCGTAACCCGCCGAAAACTGTGGACGAATTTGAAAGTGAAGCGTCGACCATCGAGAAGACTTTGGACAGCCGGATGCGTCCCTACGAGCGACGACTTCAACCAGACTACTCAAGCCACTACACCAGTGCATCTGCAAGCGGTGAGAACCTTCAGGACCTCATTCGAGAGATCGTGCGGGAGGAGCTCCGCCGATTCCTGCATCATCGCAACAACTCCAGGTGGCGACGCTCGCGGACGCCCAGTCGGAAAAAACTAGAAACTTTTCTGATGTTACGACAAAATTTCTGTGCGGTTTTTGACGGGAAACCTGTTGTGACAACAGAATATTTTGTAGTAACATCAGAAATTTCTGTAGTTACAACAGAAAAGTGCTACAGAAATACAAACAAAAATATACTACAGAAAAACTACAGAACTACAAAAAAGTACTAAAGAACTACAGAAAAATATGACGGTTACGACAGAACTACAGGATATTTTGTCGTATTTTTTTACACAGTTCTGTAGTTTTTTTCGACTGGGCGTCATCCATGAGAAACTCCAGCAGGAGCAGGGCATTCCTCAAGCGATGGTTGCGACAGTTCCAGCACAAGAGGCAGCAGCGATGAACTACGCTGCTGCATTACGTCGCCCTACGCCTCCATGTGCTGACTTTCCAAGCCCTCGCCGCTACCGTCCTGTTCCTGAAAGCCGCCCCTTGGCCCCCACAAAGCCTACCAACGACCCCCAAACTCAAGGAGGTGCGACGCCTGGAAGACAGCGAACAACCGGCCATTACGCTTTCAGTGCGGTGAGGCTGGCCACATTCTGTGCCACTGTCCGTACCAAGGAATCGGCCTCCTCGGATTTGCAGTCGATGCTCCACGACCACTCCCAGGTGAACGACCACAAGTAATCGACAACTATCTGCGTAGCGGTGAGACTGCGCCATCAATCGTCGGTTCAGGTCCCCATCGCCGTACAAAGTCCGCTTTTGTCGCCACGCCGTACCTACGATGACAGTTTGCGCGGGCGATCCCCAAGTCCGCGCAGGGGAAACTAAATAGAGCAACCTTGGGAGGGGAGGTTGCTTCACGGCGAAACCACTAAGATCCCTCATCGCCGACGACGAGTCCCGACGACGCAGTCATTAAATCGCCGATCCAAAAGACGACAACATCGACGAGATCACGACCAAATTTCAAGATGACATCGCCGCGCAGCGACGTGACAACGGTGTGCCCCGGCCGCGATCTCAGCACGAGACGAAGCAGAGATCGAACCCCGAAGCCAACGTGCAATACTAGGACGCGAACAAGCGACCTTGAGGTTGCTGTCGACGGATGCACGGTTACTGCCCTAGTGGATACCGAAGCCGACTACTCTGTCATCAGTGGAGCTTTCGCCGCCCAGCTGAGTGAAGTGACGACCACTTGAGACGGCCCGCTAATCCGCACCGCGGGTTGTAACCTTATTACGCCGTCAGGGCGATGCACCGCACGTGTTACAGTAAATGGACGTACCTACCCTACCCAGTTCGTCGTCCCACAGCACTGTTCCCTCGACGTGATTCTGGGCATGGATTTCCTCAACAAACATTGAGCGATCATCGACCTCCTTTTCAAACTCATCAAGCTCTCGACCGACAAAGCCATACCTGCTACGAGAACTTCGACGCATCACGTCGCTCTCAACGTCCTCGACGAAGAATTGACCGCACTACCTCGATCAAGCGTCATCGTCCCTGTGGTTACGAAAGAAGTCGAAATCATGGAAAGGGTTGTCGAAGGAAACACTCAGTTGTTACTGGATAGAGATTTTTCATCGCAAGGGGCATCGTCTGTTTCCGCCATGGACAAGATGATGTGCTCGTCAAGAACTTCACCGAACGCTCCTCTGAGACAGACAAGACCGGATTCGTACTCTTCTTGAAAACTACAGCGAGTGCTTCTCTTCAGCGTCGACTGTGCGGCAAACTCTTTTGGCAAGCATCGCATTATCACGGACGAAAACACTCGACCGCTACGTATCGCCGCGAGAACGCCACGCGATACGTGATCAAGTTGAGAAAACGTTATGGTATCGCAGCGCTTTCAGACAAGGACAAAGAACTGGGGACACACAAAACTGCGCTGAACTTACAACTTTTGCAGTTGTGTGTCCCTAGTCTTTTGGCCTTGTCTGAAAGCGCTGCGATACCATAATGTTTGATCAACTAGCCCAGCAGTATACCCTACATGAGGAAATGCTTCGTGATGACGTGATCAAGCCATCTAAGAGCCCGAGGGCGGCACCAGTCGTTCTAGTGAAGAAGAATGACGGTACACTTCGCTTCTGTCTTAATTACCACCGCTTGAATTCCATAACTAGGAAGGATGTCTACCCGCTTCCCCGCATTGACGACACTCTGGAGTGCCTCTGTAACGCTAAATACTTCTCGTCGATGGACCTGAAGAGCGGGTACTGGCAAATTGAGGTCGACGAAAGAGACCGCGAGAAGACGGAGTTCATAACACCGGACGGCCTCTTCGAATTCAAGGTAATGCCATTTGGCTTGTGCTCCGCACAGCCTCGTTTCAACGGGTAATGGACACTATCTGGCGGGCTTAAAGTGGCAGATTTGTTTCGTATACTTGGACGACGTCATTGTGTTCTCGTCAAACTTTAAAGACCCTCTGAGTAGGCTTCGAACAGTACTTGACGCAATCAAGTCCTCAGGTTTAACGTTGAAGGCAGAGAAATGTCACCCTACAACGAGATGTTGTTTCTTTGTCATATCGTCTGCAAGGAGGGAGTTCCCCTCGACCCACAGAAAACAGCTGCGATCACACAGTTTCTACAGCCAGGTGACAAGAAAGCTGTGCGCTGATTCCTCGGACTGCGAGCATATTGTCGACGATTCGTCAAGAACTTTTCTCGCCTAGCTGAACCTTTGACGCAGCTTACAAAGGCAGACGTGTCATTTCAATGGGAAGCACCGCAAGCAGAAGCCTTCGAGGAACTAAGCCTCCGTCTACAGTCCCCTCCTGTGCTAGGCCACTTTGATGAGAACGCCGAGACTGAGATTCATACCGACGCGAGCGGTCTGGGCCTAGGCGCCGTTTTTATTCAGAAGGATGCCAGACAGGAGAAAGTAATCGCCTACGCTCGCAGGTCCCTCTCGAAAGCCGATGCCAATTACTCGACCACCGAGAAGGATTGCCTTGCGTTCATCCGGGCCACTTCAAAATTCCGACCGTACTTATACAGCCGACCATTCAAGGTGGTAAGCGACTACCACGCGCTCAGCTGGCTGGCAAATTTGAAAGACCACTCCAGCCGCCTTGCCCGATGGAGCCTACGTCTTCAAGAATTCGAAATCACATTTGTCTGCATGTCAGGCCGCAAACACTCTGATGCAGGCTGCTTGTCATGAGATCCGTCGATGCGTCGGCGAAAGAAGACGACGAAGATGCCTTTTTGGGTCCGGTAAGCGCCAGCAGTTTCGCAGAACAACAGCGATCAGACCCTGAGCTGAAAGCGCTAGCCGATTACTTAGGAGGAAAGACCGCTTCGTCTCCTGCTGTGTCCAGGCGACAATTATCATCGTTCGCGTTAAGCAATGGCCCCCTCGTGAAGACGAACTTCGCACCCAACAGGACCACGCAGCTTCTTGCTGTGCCTAGAAACCCCCGGCAGGAAATACTGCAAGCGTTGCACGATGAGCCCACAGCAGGCCATTTCGGGTTTGCACGCGCGTTGCGTCGAATGCAGGAGAAGTACTATTGGCCGCGACCGCCTGCCTAAGTTGCCCACTACGTGAAGACATGTCGTGAGTATCAACGACGCAAGACGCCGCCAATCACACCAGCAGGACTACTAAACCCGATTCCGCCCCCAGACAGGTACCCTTTCAACAAATTGGGATGGATCTTCTCAGCCCCTTTCCATCTTCGTGTTTGGTTAACAAGTGGATCATCGTGGCCACTGACTACCTTACCCGTTACGCCGAAGCAAAAGCACTGCCCAATGGTACCGCGGCAGACGTTGCCAAATTTTTTGTCGAACACATTCTCTTGCGACACGGCGCCCCAGAAGTGCTCATCACGAGCAGGGGAACGACGTTTGTGGCAACGTTGACGCCAGCCATCCTGGAATACAGTCATACAAGCCATCGACGAACTGCGTACCATCCCGAGACCAATTGCTTCACGAAGCGCCTGAACAAAACGATCGCGGACATGATCGCCATGTAGTACGTCGACGCTGAAACGTGATCTTTGCGTATAAGACTGCAGTGCAGGAGACGACCAGAACGACGCCGTTCAAGCTTTTGTACGGCAGGGAGCCCACAACGACGCTCTACACAATGCTGCCGCATGTAACCAACGAAGACTTCTTTGACGTCACCGCCTACCTGCAGCGTACAGAGGAAGCCCAACGACTCGCATGGCTGCGTACTAAAGACCAACAACGCAACGACACCTGACGATAAAACTTACGACGACGCCACGCAGAGTACAATCCACTAGACAAGTGTGGGTTTCGATTCCAATTCGCACCCGTGGACTAAGCGGAAAGCTGCTGCGTCGATTCTTTGGGCCATACAAAATCCATCGCCGCGTAGGAAAACTGGACTAGGAAGTCATTCCCGACAGTACGAGAGCATCACGACGGCGACGCGCGCGCCCAGAAATCGTACATGTTGTTCGTCTGAAGCCTTATTATGCGCGTTGAAGAATCTGTGGTGCTTAAACTTTGTAATTTTTTATTTAAGTTGCTTTGCTTATTTTGGAGGGGGAAGTAATGCGCGAAACCTACTAAATTGTATTTGTTGTTTTCTGGCAGCCGTCGGAATGCGGCCATATCACTGTGATTCTGGCTCGCGTATCAGTTATGTATTATTTGTTTTTTATTGCTCGATATCGCAAGGCGCACCTTTATCACTTTCGTTTTCGCGCAAGATGCCTCGAGATCTGTCTCGAAGATTCCGAACACTCGCGTATGTTTTTACAATGTTCGAGGGTGTGCTAGTTGCAGTTTGCGACGTTTTCTAGATTGTTCTGAGCAACCTTTAAATTGAGCGTTGACGAGTGCGACGGGCATTCTTAGTTCGACGATCGACGAACACGTTTGTTGTTATCGCCGCCACCAAGTTGCTTAGTTCTATTGCGGGCGTACGTCAGCCCAATAAACCGTTTCTTCAGTGCAATCACCGACTCTTTTATGTCATCGACCTTGTCACCACCACGTGACAATATCTGCATTCCTGTAAAACGTTTTCAGCCAAAGTTACCCCTGAAGTGTCAGTTGAAAGTTATGGCCAGAGTGCAGTACGTTTACTGGCGCAGTAAGACAGCATCCTTTCGTTATCGCAAGATAGCAAAGAAGGAAGAAACGACGACCCGGCAAGAATGCAGCGTCGGTGGCTGAGGAGGAGCAGGAGCTGTCGGCAGGAATCGGAAGCTTCCAGAAGAATCAGAAGCGATGTCTCCAGGGAGGAACGACAAACCAAGGCTATGACCAGTCCGGAGAAACTGCGTGGCGAAGAAGGGGGCGGCGACAGAACAGACAGCTACAAAAAAGGAAGTCGGACGCCAGCGAGGTGCAGCACGAAAAAGGGTAAGTCCTCTTTGCCTTTCACCTTGGCGCTGTCATTGCTGTCTGTGTAGGTTGTCAGGGGTGTATGGACACCAGGTTCGCGCACTTGAATCCGGACAGGCGGAAAGCAGCACGATGAGCGAGAGAGAGGAAACGCTTGTTGCTAGGGACAGTTTGTCCATGCTAAGATGCAGGTTAGCCGGATGGCTTTAGAAAAGCAAAACATCGATGCAAACATTTCTGAGGAGCTCCAGCTTGAGCTTGCAGAATTTCTGGAAAGAAGTAAAGAAGCAAACATGTAGGTCTGGAGCAGAACACCGCGGCGCTGGAGAGAAGGTTTGCGCGAACGGAGATTAGGGTGGTGCTCGCGAGCGTGCTCCTGGAATCGGCGGAGCCACATGGATGTGTTGAACTGGTGTCGGATTTTGGTGAGAGAGCGCAGGCTAAACTTGCGGCTGTGTCCTTAAACCGCGGCACAGGCGTCTTCCGATAATAACGAAGCGGGGCCAGTGTTATGGGAGCTAATCGACAAGCTCGTGCCTAGAAATGACTGTTTGCTTCTAAGGGAAGCGTGGGAGTCCCTGGAGGACGAGAGCAATCTGAAAGGCGTAGTTCAATCGACCAACGGGCAGGTTTCAGGGGACACAGCAGTCGAACTGGAAAAGCAAGCATTAGGCGGGCCGGAACCGGAATTGGAACCAGTCGCAGAGGGCACGACTCAGCATGCTGAAGTACAGACAATAATTCGCAAAGAGAAAGAAAGTGGTACTCGAATTGCGGGAGATGAGCTAGCAGTATGAGCGGTACACGAGTCACAATGAAAACGACTGATGGTGTGACGGGGGAAAGCGCTGCCGCGATGGTGTTCAAGGATGAAAGTCGCGTTGCGAGAAGCGGGGGAAAGCGTCGAGGCCGAGAAAGGCGGCACAACGGAGGTAGACAGTTTTCTCTACCTTAAAGGTAACTTTCTGAGCAACCAGTACATGAATTCCGAAGTAAGGAGGTACCTAAGTTAGCTCATGAATCGGACTGGGGAGGCCACCTTAAGCTCATGAAAACCAAGGCGCAAAGCAAGCACAGTTTTATGCCAGGAAGTAGTAGTGGCAAGTTTCCCGAACACTGGTGCACCGCGCAGAGGCCGAATGGAGGTCGTAAAATGGTGCGTATCAACAAGCTACGGTCGTATCAGAGGGGCGCGGCGACAATAATGCAGTTTGTGATGCGCACGTCGAAGGAGACTACGTACCTAACAATGCCGAGACGGCAGCACCGCTGACGGGACCGACAGGGAAAAATGTTTAGAACGAAACGCCGTGGCCAGCCGAAGCTGAAAGCGCGTTTCAGCGAATGAAGGCGGAATCCTATGAAGCCGCAGCTCTCGGGACGCCTGATATGATCAAGCCGTTTTGGCTGCGCACGGACGCCTCAGCGCTAGCGGAGGAGGCTTGTCTCTCTCAGTGCGCGGAGGAGGGCTCCGCACAACCAATCACGTTCGCGCGTCACAGTTTCTATCCGACGCCGGCGCTATGCCGAACCATAGAAACAGGCATTTGCAGCCATCGAGGCGATGGGGAAGTGAATCTCTGGCTGGCCGGCGCTCTGGACATGGTGCCGTACAGCGAAAGCCCCCTATCCTCTCTTATCCTGACCGCACCGCAGGGGGCGAAGCGTACGCGGTGGGCGCTTGCTCTGCAGGTGAGCAATGTTATGTGAAATCGCCAAAAAGGGTACGCTTCCGGGAACGCGGATGTTCAGTCCGCGTCGCCGAACCACAGATGGTGACAGCAATGTTTGCGCCTGATAAGAGAGGATCTGCTCCCCACAGGTCAAATGCAGTGAAGTGTGCGGTGCAACTGACGCGAAGTGTGGTGAACTCTGCACGAATTATGCTGCCCGTCTAAATATGCGAGTGTGATGTCTCATGCATGCAAAGTTGCAGTGTTCATGCGTCATGTGTCTCCATGCCATTTACGCTGATTTACGTGCGTGTGCAGTGTGGTAATTAATGCTCACTCGCTAGACGTTTCCACTACTAGATCGCACTCAAGATGCATGGTTTTGTGACAGATGCCGACCGCTTGCTGTTTGTTACTCTAAAGGTGCCATTTGGGCCCCTTGCAGAGTTTTGGGAAGGGCGTGTAAAGGATCGGTGATATGCGCGGCCCCATTAGGACCATCCGCTCTTTTTGGGTCACTTGTTCAACGCCCAGCTGTGACCGCCTCCCACTTAACCTCCGGAAGGAGTGGGGAAGAAGCGCACAACGGAAACGTAGGTGGAGAGGAAAGGCAGTCCCGTCTTCCGAGGACTTTGCAGTCGCGTTCGAAGACGCGAGGACAGGCATCTTGTTCTCGCCGCCGATTCACGCGGAGAGCTCTTTTTTTTATTAGTACGCCGACTGCACCCATTGCCAGGAGGCAGCACAGCTTTGGAACGAGCGCTTTTTTTGGAAGGGCGGCATATCGTTCAGTTAAGAAACGTTGCAAGGCTGAAGGGTAAAAGGCCCTCGTCCTTACCAGGGAGCCCATATATGATGCAATTAGCCAGCGCAGGCGCGATGAGGGTGCCTTGGTGGCGGTTCCGACCCTGGATGTCAAAAATAGTAGGAGACAGCTGCACTGAGCGGATGTTCTGTGCGTGTATGTAACAGTGACTGACAAGACGCAGAATGTGAAGACGCTGTTGTGATGTGGTCCGCAATGATGGCGTATCGGACGCCGACAATTGCCCTGTAAAGGACGCCGCCAAGAGCTCAAGGTTCAGGCGACGGTTGAGCACGTCGAACTGCGTTTTGGTGTGTGTTTGTTTGCGTTTTCTTTTTCTTTCGAAGGGGAGGGAGTTTGTGTAACACTGCAAAAGCATGGGGCGTGGCATGTGACCTAGTGAGCCAATCATTTCGAAGTCTATTCTCCAAATTTTGTTTGTGTGAAATTAATTTGTTGCCTCTTTTGCTTTCTTTGCTTTAGGGAGAGGGTGATGAACCTTACGGTAATAGGAAGGCATGCCACGATGTTTTTAAACCAAACATGCATGTGATTGTTGTGCCTAGGTGATGAAAAGTGTGGGCCGGACACTGAAGGTAAAACCGGCCCCGCGCCATGGAGAATTGGATCTGAGCTTCATCTTGATCCCTCGCCTCTTTGGTTGTGCCGGAGAGTTTAGCCAGTTCCAATTATCGTGCTAGGTATTTGCCTTCTTGTAAATATGTACATTCCTGCATAAATTTTCAGTTCATCTTTCATCAAGTTAAGTTGTTGCCAGTTCTCGTCGACTCTACCGTTTCGGGCGGCGTGGCATCCACGACAAGGTGCTGGTGCCGGAGAACGCTATTCTCAGCGAGGCAAGAACCAGAGATTCACTAACATCTTCCCAAGTCTCGGTTGCTATCTTTTGACGAAACTTCTCTAACGTAGTTTGATTGATGCTTTGGAATATGGAAAGAGACCGTTTTATGCGGTGTAAAGAGGCTTTCTGCAAAATCATGTATATGGGCAGGTGGTCACTAATGGAACAGTTCACCACTCCTGCCTGTGTGCTTTTGGGGTCTAGATTGGTAATGAATAGATCGAGTAAGGATGACGATGATGCTGTAATATGTGTCGGTCCCTCTATTACGTTCACCATAGTGTCAGCTAAGTTTATGTTAAGGAAATGTGTTTTATTAGGTGATGTAATCATAGGGTGAATATTCATGTCATAACCAATATGAGAGAGCATTTATTATAAGAAGCATGGGTAAACACACGTTCGAAGGGCTCAACAAAAGTTGTAGTACAACCATGCCGATAAACAACTCATATGACAGGTTGAATGCTGAATTGTCAGTGTCTCAAAATAACTTATTGTGCTCAATAATTCAAGTGTAAGATTAGAAGAAAACACATTACAATCTGCAATAAATGCTCCTCCGCCTGTTCTCGCAGAGTGGTTGAGGTAAAATGAATAAAACCGGGTATCACTATAATATCACGATCATCTCTAAACCATGTTTCCGTGAGCCTAACAATGTCAAAATAAATAAAGACGTTCCAAACAAATAAATAAAGCTTCATGCTTATTCCGAGCTGAGTGCGTGTTGACGTGAAACAGTGGTAATGTAAAATGATCTATACTTTTTTAGACAACCGAAGGATCACAAGGTATCATTTCGATTTCATCCACTGTATGAATCACCATTTTTTGCTGATTTTGTTCCTTTCAACGCTACACGGATAGGCTAGCAAGGTCGTCCGGACTTCTTGTTACAATAGCTGAGTCACCTTTTGCCTGCCGTACAAGAAACTTCGGATATATATTCCAAGCGAACTTGTAGCCATTTACTTTGGCCCATTTCGTCTCTGCTGAGAACAGTCTCTGTTAGCACGAGTCATGCCCTCAGCAATATATACACTGATAGCTTATTCTTCCTCAATGGCTTTCCTTGGGAGAGCCAGTTGTCACGCACGAATTGCTGCAGAAAGCGAACAATAACGCACGGTTCTTTAGCGTCGCGCAAAGGAAACCTCTGTAACGCTCCAACAGACAGCTGTGTTAGTTCAGGCACCTTGATTGTTCTCGTCACTTCGTTAATTTTGGCTAGCAAGTTCTCACGGTACGTTTCAGGACATGGAAACGTCAAGACAAACATGGAACGTCAATGTGAAATTTATTCAACTTTTCGAAAATGTCGCCTTTCTGAATTTATGACAACTTTCCCGGGTAAAGTGGATGTACAAGGAAATCACAATGATTTTTCGTGCCCTATATATTGTTACGGGAAGACGAGGGCGAAGTGTTTCCTTCCCTTGCCTCGCGGAAGGGACAAGGAGATGTCGACGAAACGGGACTGTTTCCGTGTTGCTGCTTGCTGCTATGCCAATTGCGGCTGCGTTGTAAATGTACTGTAAATACACTGATTTTCCACGTAACATCTTGGTCGATGTGCAGCCGTTGATCCCGGCGTCAGCCACCGCATGACGAAGCTCAGCATCAGCCGCCTGATTTCCTGCCCGACGATGCCGCAAGATACCTTCCCCGCACCAACGGGGGCCTTGCCATGGGTCATCCTCACCCACCTTTGAGATCCTGACTGTTTTACTGGCACGGACACTGCGGACGTGGACTAACGGATACGCAATTACGAACGTGTCAGCACATATAATCGCTGGGACCCGACCCTCATGCTAACCAATGTTGTTTTTAACCTCGAGGGCACTGCGCAAGCCTGGTACGAGACTCATAGAGAGAAGTTGACAAGTTGGGATATTTGCAAAGAGCAACTCCGCGAACTCTTTGGAAAACCACTTCGTCGAGAGCTTACTGCAAAGCAAGCCCTATAGACCCGTGTCCATACATGTGCCGAATCATACGTGACCTACATTCAGTATGTCTTCGCCCTTTGCAACAAAGTGTACCACAATATGGCAAAATGACAAAATGTGATTCACTGAAGAAGGTAATGGCGACCACTCCAGTATTTCCTGCCAAGAAAACCCTATGGCCAGTCACAATACCATTAATGATATGGCGCCGGAAGATGAGCCCCCCCAGGTTGGAAGGCGTCCCACACGTTACTGGGGACGCCGATTGAGAAAGGAGTGAGGCAAGGCTGCATATTGTCGCCCTGTCTATTTAACCTATATGCAGAGTGCATCATGAGGAAGGCCGGTCTGGACGAGTCTTCAGCTGGAGTGAAGATTGCTGGAAAACGTATCAACAACCTTAGATATGCGGATGATACCACTTTAATGGCAGAAAGTGAAGTCGAACTAAAGAGACTTCTGATGCGCGTACAAGAAGAGAGTGACAAGTTTGGGCTTAAACTGAACATTAAAAAGACAAAGATCATGACGTCTTGCCCTATCAAGTCCTGGAGCATCAAGGGACAAGAAGTGGAAGCTGTGACAGATTTTCTCTTCTTGGGCTCGAAGATTACCTCGGAAGGAGACTGCAGCCATGAAATTAGGAAACGCCTGCTTCTGGGAAAGAGAGCAATGGTTAGCATTGACCGCCTAGTAAAGAGCAGAGACATAAGTCTGCCAACCAAGATCCGTATAACTCGTGCTATGGTCTTTCCAGTTGTGATGTATGGATGCGAGAGTTGGACTGTGAAGAAGGCTGACCGCCGAACAATTGACGCATTTGAATTGTGGTGCTGGCGGAGACTCTTGAGAGTTCCTTGGACGGCCAGAAGATCAAATCAGTCGATATTGTCGACCATAAACCCTGACTGCTCATTGGAGGGTCAAATTTTAAAGTTAAAGCTCAGCTACTTTGGTCATCTGATGAGAAGAGAGGAGTCGCTGGAGAAAGATTTGATGTTGGGGAAGGTTGAGGGTTGCCGGAGAAGGGGTAGGCAGCGAACGCGATGGTTAGATGGCATCCTCGAGGCACTGCAGATGAAGTTATGTGATGTTAGGAAGATAGTGAGAGACCGGAAAGCGTGGCGTGACATGGTCCATAGGGTCACGAAGAGTCGGGCACGACTGAACGCCTGAACTGAACTGAACTCTACCACAATATGTCCGAGTTCAGCAAAGTTGGTCGATCTTGAAGGGCATCATAGACAATGCATTCAGTCTGCTTGTGTATAAAAACTGAAACGCAATTGATACCGTCGTCAAAGAATGCCGCCGTTTTAAAGAGGCCGAAAGCCGTCGTATAGTACCGTCATTAGTTCGCCTTCCTCATACTGCTCCGACATCTTTGAGTAACAATTTGCCGCCCCGACACCAGTCAACGTCGATCGCAAATGTGACCGGTTTTGTCCGCCGTGAACTCGAAGTAATCTCTACCGCTATCTTGCCGCCACATTTTGCCGACGGCCACCACCGGGGCGTTCTCCTAATTCAGGTCTTTGTCCGCCAAGAGTTCGCCACCTTGGGATTCAACTCCGTTGCCATCAGCCAACCTACTGCCGACGGTGTTCGCGCAGTTTATCCTGGTGGACCTGCTTATGACACCGACGTTCGAACAGTTTTTCCTGGCCGACTTGCTTATGACACCTACGTTCGCGCTCTTTATCCTGGTGACCTGCCTATGTCGTCCCGTGTCGACGCAATCCAGGCGAATGACGCACATCCGATAACCAGCCTACTTGTTTTACTTGCTTTTGCGTCGGCCATATCAGCCGTCATTGCCGAAATCATAAGGTTCCAGCTACAAAGGTTCCGCCTTCCACCCTCTTGAATCTGCGATTACCGCTCCCATCCCTTCTCACCTCGTCAGGACTGTTCAAGTACTGCCCTTGATACCGAGCCTTTACGCCTCAACTGATCACCCTCCCACACCGCCGTCAGTCACGCTCGCCCCAAAGCCGTCGCCTTTCATCTCCCAGTCCCCATGTCCGCTCCCCGACGGAAAACTAGCGTATAGAGGTGATGCTGCTGTAGGGACCATGATACGAAATCCTCGTTTAGGTCTCCGTGTGCGCCGTAATTTCCTCACCCTGCTAGTTGATGGAACAGCCGTTCAAGCCCTGATTTATCATCATCATCGTCATCATCTGCCTGACTATACCAACTGCAGGGCGAAGGCCTCTCCCATATTTGTCCACTTAACCCGGTTCTGTGCTAGCTGCAACGACTTGACCCCTGCGAACTTCTTAACCTCATCCACCTACCTAACTTTCTGCCGCCCCCTGCTACGCTTTCCTTCCCTTGAAATCCAGTTTGTTACCCTAAGCGACCATCGGTTATCCTCTCTTCGCACTACATGTCCTGCCCATGCCCATTTCTTCTTCTTAATTTCCACTAGAATGTCGGTAGCTCGAGTTATTTCTCTGACCCACTCTGCACGCTTCCTATCTCTTAATGTTACCCCTACCATTTTTCGTTCCATAGCCCTCTGTGTTGTCCTCAACTTAAGTAGAACTCTCTTGGTTAGCCTCCACGTTTCAGCTCCATAGGTGAGTACAGGTAAGATGCAACGGTTGTATACTTTCCTCTTGACCGATACCGGTAAGCTGCTAGTCATAATCTGCGAGTGCTTGCCAAATGCGCTCCATCCCAATCTTATTCTTCTTGTTATTTCCTTTTCATGGTCTGGATCTGCGGTTACTACCTCTCCTAAGTAGACATATTCGCCTACTACTTCCAGTACTTCGCTACCTAATGTAAACTGCGGTTCCTTCCCGAGGCTGTTGAACATTACCTTAGTCTTCTGCATATTGATTTTCAAGCCTACCTTTCTACTTTTCCTGTCTAAGTCATCAATCATTTTTTGCAGTTCATCCCCCCAGTTGCTTAGCAAGGCAATGTCGTCAGCAAATAGCAGATTACTGAGGTATTCTCTATCTACCCTTACCCTGATTTATACCAAAGCGCAAGTTTCTGCAGTGAGCATAGAACTCCGTTGTCGCTTGTGAAAGTGCTCACCCCAGCCCTTATGGGGTTGTACTTGTCGCAGATTGAGCAACGTCAAAGGTCGTTGGCTTGTGCTCTGTCCACGTAACGATATCTGGCCGCCATACTATCTTCCTGTTCACAGTTCTACAGCATTGCCCTCACGATGTCATTGTTGGGCTCGAATTTCTGACCATGCAGCCATCATAAACTGTGCTACAAGCATCATTGAACTTAACCTCCCCTCTCCTTTCGACTCACCCTGACCTGTTGTGTCCTGCCTTCGTAGTGTCCGCTTTGTCCTCCTGCCGCCTGAAGTCGCAACTTGCGTTAAGTTCTGCTCCGTACCCCAAGCATTGATGCACCCCTACAACGAAGCGTTGCCCTTGCTCATTCTGTCGTCCGTATGACCGCGAACAAACACGCCTCCCTGTTCTGAATTTTGCAAGACGCACTCGACTGTACTTCTCGCCAAGCACTTGACCAGACGTGCTGTCTCCAGTTATGCCCCTTGCAGCCAAACAGTACCACCCAATGGATTAGCAGTCTAGATTTAGTAATGTACAGGCATTCCGACGACTATGTCATCAGTGATGTACAGACCAAAAGCCATTTCTTAACGGATCACCAAAGCGTATTCATCGGACTAAATAAAGCAAAATTACAGTAGAACCATGTTGTGTCCAAAGTTAATCCATGCATAAGCCATACGGGCAACCATATCCAAACTACCAGCTGAGTCAAGGCGTTACTTTCGCAATCTTCCAGGCTTAACCAAGCTAAGCCACAGCCAATGTTTTTCATTTTGATCTGCGTCTATCGACTCGAACCGCTCTTGTGCAGCATCATATAGACATCTGCGACGACGCTTATATTTATCGCCGTCGTTATTGCGTGTCTGGTGCTGAACGCCAGGTAATCCAAAAGAAGGTTGACAAGATGCTCACTCAAGTCATAATCGAACCCTCGATGATCTTGGCATCCCCACTTGTTCTGGTTTAAACGAAACACATCAGCTGGCGCTTCGACGTCGATTATCGTCATCTCAACAGCATCACTAAAAAAGACGTGTACCTTCTTCCCGTCATCTTAATGCCCTAGATTGCCTCCAAGGAGCTAAATACTTTTCTTCCATCGATTTACGGTCCAGGTATAGGCAGATCACTGCTGATGAACAGGACCGTGAAATCCAACCTTTGCCACACCTGACGGCTTGTACCACTTTAAAGTCATGCCGTTTGGTCTCTGCAATGCACCGGCGACCTTTGAACGAATGATGGACTCCCTTCTTCGCGGATTTAAATGGACAACCTTCCTGTGCTATCTCGGCGACGTCGTCGTTTTCTCACCGACCTTTTCTTCGCCCCTTGAACGCCTTGATAGTTGATAGTCCAGCGCCCGTCCGTGTCTACCTCCTCATTCTTGTATACGCGTCTTTGTGTTCCCGCTGGCACCCCTGTGATTAAGTTCAGTATTCTCAATGTGTTCCGTACAGCCGGCCTCCAGCCTAATTCATCGGAACGCCTGTTTGGAGCAGGCCTTTTTGACGGGTCAGTTGGTACATGATCTTGATTTTTATAGCGCGGAAGAAACACCACAGGAAGAAAGACACAAAAGGACAGAAGCTCAACTTCCAACTTTAATGAGCAGAAAAGGAACCCAGGCACTCTTTTATAATCTCTGGTCTGCAGGAAAAACCAGCATCAAATAGCATCTCCATACTGCAAGTGCAGCGCCTCGGGAGATGAAATGCATCAAGCTCGCTTTCAAGGGAGACTGCATACCATCGCATGCGAAGGTTGGACATTTCCGACACCCGGTCCGGCCTTTCGTGCCCAAGCCACTTCAATGCAGAAAGTGTATGAAGATCGGGCACGTACGTGCGGTCTGCAAAAATTCGATCGTGTGTCCTAGATGCTCCGAGTCGCATAGCGGCGACATTAGCGGCGCGATTGTTCTGAAGTGCGCAACTGCCATAGCCCTCATGACTCCTCCTCAAAGGATTGCCCCCGCTTAAAGACAGAACGGGCAGTGCTGAAGCAAATGGTGCGTGATCAATCTACACACAGAGAGGCCGCTGCTAAGGTGCGACGGCGTCGTTCGCGTCGCCAAAGATCATCGAAGAAAGCAGTTAATTTTGATAGCAAGGCGTCGAGCACTCCCGCATCGTGTCCTACTCCTATGCCTGCAGTTTTAAATCAAGGGTCCTCGACGGGCGGTGAATCTGGAGGTGGTGCCTCAGACATTAACTGGCCACCGCTACCAAAACCTTCCACGTCCGCTGGGCCAGGAAACTTGCCGCGAACCGAATCTCCTGCACCTACTGCCGAGCTAGAGAAAAGTCATGATGTGGAACATGGCCAAGACCTACAGGTAATCGCCATTCTCACGTCCATGATGAATGCAATCCGCGCTGTGCTATCTAGTCTGTACACACCAGCAGCACAGAATGCGCTACAGGTTCTCGACGCGCTAACACCAGTTCTAGCGGCTCTACAGCAGTAGACACAATGGCTCCCCCAGCATTAACATTTGGAAAAAAACTCAAGGACGCCTCTATTTTTCAATGGAATGCCCGTGGACTTCAGTCCCGAATTGCAGATATTCGACAATATGTTCATGTAAATCGCATCCCCATCCTTGTTATTTGTGAGCCGAATGTACCAAAGATCTTACGGCTGTCAGGCTACGAGGCATTTGCATCGCCAACGCACCAGGGAAACAGCAAGCTCATCATTTATTTTCGGCGAGAACTCACATATTTAATCCATCCGGTTACTCCCAGCAACGACAACCAGTACGTTTGCCTGACAGTGAAAAATCTCAATCTCACGTTTACACTTGTGGGTGCGTATATGTCGCCATCAAGTCGTTTTGACGCCACACGATTGAGCGACTTGATGGCGATCACACCTGGCTCTTGGATCATTATAGGAAACTTTAACGCTCACCGCATGATGTGGGGAAGTGTTCGAATGAACCTCTAGGGATGAAAACTTGTGTCCTTCGCCTTTGATCATGACCTGCAATGTCTTAAGGACGGTACACCGACCTTTATTCGAGGGGCAACTTACAGCAGCTGTCTTGATTTAGCTTTCGTGTCTCGATGCCTTACCAACAACGTCCAATGGTTTGCAGATGTAGAAACACACGGAAGTGACCACATTCCTACATATGTGATCATTAATGGCCTTTCCACGTCCAAGTCTGTCCCACGAATACGCCACATCGACTGGTCGGCGTTTCAAGCACTTATGGAAGATGCTTACACAGCAGGCCTCCCTGGAAATATTGAAGAGAAAATTAAGAAGGCCATGATAAACGCGACGTCTTTCTTCACCCCAGCGCCTACCAACACAGAGTTTGATACGGAATTACAGCGCCTGAGAGCATTGCGACAGAGGGCAGAGCGTAGATACCGACGCACAAAGTCGCGCCTCGACCTCAGAGATGCGAGGCGCCTGCAAAAGAAAACTCAGCGCCGAATTCAAGCCCTGCAAGAAAAACGTTGGCGGTCATTCTGTGAAACGCTTGATCACCGCAAGCCTTTATCACGCATCTGGAAAGTCGTTCGTGGTCTCGGAACATTCCCTAAACAGCTCTACCCATTCAAATATGTCGCACTCTATCAAAGACGTAGTGAGCTCGAGGTAGCAGAAGATTTCTGCGCTAGGGTAGCAGGCCAATCGATTCCAACGGCAACGCTACATTTCAACGATGTTCCAGCTTCACGGGATTCACGAATGGACCTTCCCTTCTCCGTGGAAGAACTTGACGCTGCGCTGGCTTCTTGCAGACGGTCATCATCGCCGGGTCCCGACGGTGTAACATACGCTGCGATTGGAAAGCTTGGACAAGAAGCTAGGCACGCTCTTTTGGAATATTACAACAAATCATGGAGTGAGGGTACAGTTTCAGACGAGTGGAAGTGCAGTCGTTTAGTTCCGCTCCTGAAATCTGGCAAATCGCCTCTGGACTTGTCATCATACCGTCCAATTGCACTGGCTAGTTGCGTTGGTAAAGTACTGGGAAGAATGCTGCTTACACGTATTGAGTGTTACCTGGAGCACTACCGCATATATCCAGATATAATGTCAGGGTTTCGACGTGGACGCTCTTCAAGTGACAACGTGGTGGACCTGATATCATCTGTACAACGGCCAAAAATGTTGAAGCGCTTACCCGCGGCGTTGTTCCTGGATATAAAGAGCGCATAAGACAACGTCACTCACCAGGCCATTTTGGACGTTCTGGAAGCTACCGAGCTCGGCGGTCGTGTTTTTTGCTGGATACGCAGTTATTTATCCAACAGATGTCACTTTATGCAGACTGAGGATGGCCCAACATCTTCTCATTTCACTTCCCGTGGAGTCCCACAGGGTGGAGTAATAAGCCCACCAATCTTCAATCTTACTCTTGTCGGGCTTGTTGGCTTAATACCACAGTCGGTGCAACTTTCATTATATGCGGACGACATCTGTATCTGAGCATCAGGAGTTACGCGCCCACAGACTAGAGCGCGGCTTCAAAAGGCGACAAGTATTGTTGCGTTCTACCTCCACCTGCAAAGTCTGCATATATAAACTGAAAAGTGTTCGCTAATTGCATTTACACGCAAGAACATGTCACCTTACACCGTATGCATTGATGGTAAAGCAATACCCTACGAAAGCAGCCATCGCTTTCTGGGAGTGATCATCGACAGAAATCTTTCGTGGACGCCCCATATTTCATTCATGAAAAACAGGCTGACAGCAATTGCTGGGGAGCGTCCGTGCGGTCGACGCTCCAACTATACCGTGCACTACTTATGGGATTTCTTCGGTACAGCTTACCTGCACTGGAAATATAAGGAAAACCAATTTTGGAATTCTACAGAGCGTTCAAGCTCAAGCTCTGCGAACCTCCCTGGGATTGCCGAAATGTGCCTCTACGGCTGCTATCATTTTAATTGCGCAAGAGCAACCCATATCTACCTACCTAACAGTTGATGCCCTGAGGGCACATTTCCGACACATCTCCCGGGTTCCCTGTCATCATTTGGCCAGTCTTTTTGTTACCAGGCAGCGTACATCGTTTACAGAGACCGTTGATGCGCATCGCGCTATTCTGCCGTCCCAGTTTACACCCGCATCTAGACCGTCCTCTCCACTGTGGAGCCTGCATCAACCACACGTGCTTCTTTCAATACCCGGCATCAGGAAGAAAGTCGAGCTATTGCCGACAGAACTAAAACAAATCACTCTTGAATACTTCCATGAGTACCATGCAAATCGTATGCGCGTCTACACCGACGGTTCAATGAATGCCGTGAGTTCTTCAGGCTCCATGGTCATACCCGCAACTACTACAGAAATAAAAGTTAGGACAATTCCCCGTGATTCTTCAACAGCCGCAGAACTAACAGCTCTACGTGTCGCTATTAGGCATATCAGTCAGCAAAGCCCTCAATGATGGTCTATTTTCACAGATTCAAGATCAGCTCTGCAAGCCTTAAAAGCGGCTTATCGCCGTGGAGCCCATGAGCAACTCGCCGCGAAAATACGAGAAACTTCATCACTATGCCATAAATGGAGGATATGACATCATCTACCAATGGCTTCTAGGACACAGCGGCATAGCGGGAAATCTCCGGGCGGACGAGGTCGTACGAACAGCCCACCAAGGCGGCGATTGTGGGTTGATTCCATTTTCCAGGGCAGACGCAGCGGGCAGGCTTCGCGCACTGTCGCGGGAACACACGCTCTCCTTGTGGAATTCTGACCAGTTTGCGAACTGCCGCTTAAAATCCCTGGACCCTGACCTGGAGCTCCGGCTTCCACCTGGCCTACCCCGATGTGAAGAAACTTTGCTGTGCTGCCTGTGGGTTGGTGTAGCATTTACAAACTCTTATTCTTTTGTGATAGGTATGGCAAATAGCCCCGCATGCGTAAACTGCGGGTGCGAAAAGACTATAGGCCACATCGTTTGTGAGTGCCCCATATACAGCCAGGAAAGACAGTGCCTATGCCGTGCGCTGGAGCGTCTAGATAGACGCCCACTAACTGAAATTAAGATCCTAGGTCCCTGGCCACGGCGATTGTCTTCGGTGAAGGCCTCCCAGGCACTGCTCCGCTTTATGAAAAGCACAGGACTGATCGAAAGGCTGATTTTTTATGTTACGTGATATGACTGTGAAGTGATATGTGACGTGACATGTCTGTGATGTAACTGTACTGTCATCACCCATCCCTCTCTCAGCCACAACTTTTATACCCATCTACCCCTCTCCCCCAGTGCAGGGTAGCAAACCAGTTCCTTTACCGGTTAACCTCCCTGCCTTTCCTCCTCATCTTCCTCCTCCTCCCTTGATATGAGGCGTTTGATTGCAAAGAGTAAATAGTTGTGCTGAGTAGAAAAAAAAAATGGAGAGTTAGAATATGAAGCTATTGTCTAGACACCCTATCATTCAGTCTTTCAATAAAAAATCTTATTCTCGTTCCCGCTGCTTGGAAGTATGTCACGATTTTCTAGCAAGGCAATTACTGTAAATAACTGAAAATGGGGGCTGTGTCCTCCTTTGTCCGTATTTGGGGCATTGAGTGCGCTGTCGATAGTGAACGCGTATTTTATAGTGGTATGCAGCTTTTCAATGGACTCAGCCTATTCGTTGGGTTGTGGTGTCTTAAACGTACCTTTAAATGCATTCTGAACGGTAGTTTTCTTAGGAGGATGAAATAAATTTATTTTTGCACAGGTCGCGAATATAAACAAGTAATGGTTGATGATGTTGACTGCGGCAGTGCTGATTGAATCGCCTTTCACATGGATGATAATTAGACGGCTCTCTCTGAAGGCGTTTCACATCCTTATTTAAGTTAGCCTCCCACTGGTGCACCTCACATTTTAGTTCACCTGAAAAAAAAAATACAGGAGACATGTATTATGTGCTGCTTAGATTTTAAAATACCAATTTTTCTAGGAATACCAAGAGTGTCACAAAAAATATATGAAGAACTGGGGCAAAGCACAAGTTAAAATGTTACACGGATTTGTAAATACAGCGTAAACATAAGGAAATTGTCCGCGCCAAAATAATTTCTTAGAGGTGCTCTTACCCTGGGCCCTAGCCTACAGAAGATATGTTACCATATATCTGTGGCACAAACTCCATTCGACAGAGACCTTCCTGAAATGCTTATGCACTCTTCCGCAGAGTCTAGTGTGGTTATATCGTGGCATAACGACAACAAACTTTGCTACGCCACAGCAGCTGAAAAGACGAATTTTAAGCTAATAAACGCACATTAAGCAAACTTCCACATAGATCATACAAGCAAAAGAAAAAGAAATGAAATGTTGCCGGCTTCTTCAAATACCGCTGACACCAAAGGTCTTAACCGCAAAAAGACACTAGAAGAACAGAAAAAAAAATCAGCCTAATTTCTTCTCGGCACGATGCTAGTGCATATACAGGTGTCTCTTCCGCTAGTACATCAAAGTTGCAATACTATCAAAAACGCTCGTTGTTGTTTGGAAAGCTCCTTTTATTTATCTTTTTTTTTTGTCAAGTTAACTGCTTTTGAAATATCTGATAGCTCTGGACCGTACCGTTAAGGTAGTTTCGATTCAGTGAGAACTAGAACTTTTGCGAGCGTATTTTAATATGTCAGTGCTAGAGCTTTGATGAGAAATCAGCTTCAAATTTAGTCAAAATTATATTATAACACGCCCACTCAGGTGTTATCCTGATCATGCTTTCACTCACTGCTGCGCTTACAAGCCTTAGATCAATGCCAGCCTAAAATGTCGCTTAGATCAATGCCAGCCTAAAAAGGAATCGACAGATAACATGGTTGGATATATACTTGGTTTTAACTGTCGGAACCTCTTTCCTCCCTTCAATTCCATGCAAATACAGGGCAATATTAGGTGGCATTTAGTCAATCCTTACATGTGCTTTTCAATATCTTATTTTTTATATACCACAAAGTCCAAGGAATCTACAGAGGTTACTTGAAGGGCTTGATCCTTGTCGTGAAGGACATATCATTAGGCCAAAGTGGCTTATAGTTCTACAGTTTTCAATTCCCACAAAATATCACTTAATATCAGTTTCTGTCATGAATGAGTTACTAATAAAATTGCTATATAAGGTACAATGAGGAACACCAAAACAAGGAAAGGTTAAAATATTTAGGAAGCGTACGGCAAACCGAGGTAATTTGATAATATAGTATGGTTCCTATAGAAATCCCATGAGAGAAAAGAAAACAATAGAGGCAAACAGGCCATTTTTCGCGCCGCGCCACCGTTTCGAGGTGCCTCGTGTCTTTCCTGTGTGGTAGCCTTTCGCGGTGAGCATTCCCCATCGTAGATTTCATCGGCCATCTTCGGTCAATTATACACTGGGAACCACCTAACACCAGCTACGTGCTATGTAATTCCGGTTATGAATTGCAAAGGATGCCCACAGAAAATAGGCAGACTAGGATTGGCGACCTAAACAGTAATATGCAGATGCTGAAAAACTTGCTACATCCTCGGAAAGAATTACGGTAGGTGCTGAGGCGGTGGAAATGGTAAGCGAATATGTGTACCGAGGGAATAATGGCTAATGCTGACAACGAAATGCAATAATTAGAGGAGTAGAAACTGGATGACAGGCATTTGGCGAATTCTCATGTTGCAGTTAGAAACTTACCAGTATTCGTTAAGAGGAAGGTCTATAACATCTGCAGCTTACCAAGACTGACCTGTGGGGCAGAAACGTGGAGGCTAACGAAAAGAGATAAGGTTAAATTTACAATGCTGGGTGCAGTGCAATAGATAATCACGGTTGTAACGTTAGAGATTGGAAGCTTGCATAGTATGTTAGCGAACAAGAGAGAGTTAGTGACATTTTATTGAAAATAAAAAGAAAATTGACAAGCCAGAGCATGTGATAAAGGTTTGAAGCTGTATGTTTCACGTGGAATGACAATTTAAGAGGATATGCGTTAAGGAAAATTGTTATCTTAAGTGTGCTTCAGCGATTCTATCATCATTCCGAAGGTAAGACATTTTGGTGCGATGGTAAGGGGGAAACGCATTTTGTTACCTGGAAGGGGCCTTCCCATCGGTTTGACAAAGAAACAGTAAGCCCCTTTGCTGCATCACTGAGAACGTGTGTCATGCTTAGGAAGTGGTCACCTGCAACGAACTGCAGTTTGCATCGTCGCTTTTCTTCGTAGCGTCTATGCTCGATCCTTGTGATGTCTAGGTGCTTCCTTGTCTCTTTCAGCGTGTCCACAAGGTGGCTGCAAAGCTTCTTCCAGCTCAGGAGGTAGAGCATGAGACTTGATCTCAAGTTGATAAGTTGGATTCCCACGTTGGGCACTAGAGGAATGGCACGCCTTATAGAGTTGGGTTCGTGAGCCGGGGTATCACCTGACGAGTAAAAACGCCACAAGCATCGGAGATAAGACACAACTTTATTCCGGTGCAACAAAACCCAGTAGAATGTGCTACATAGTCATAACAGCGAAAGAATTTGCAAAAGAGTGTGCCTACAAGGCGGATAAAATTTCACGAAAAAAAAAGCCTTTGCCTAAGATTACGCAGTGCGGCATAAGACAGCTGTGGGAGCCTCAACAGGCTCCGTCTCGGGGCTGGCTCTGAAAGGAACTCCGGTGCAGTACAAAGACGAGCGGCACACCCACTGTGCGGCGCGGGATCGCCACGACGGAACGCGGCGAGCCTTCGCAGCCATCGTGCCCAAAAGCTGCGTGTCCGAGTTGCAGCAGCGCCCCGGAAGAAATCATTCCCGCTAACTGCTTGCTCCGCAATTATCAAGCTTCGCAGCGCGAATCATCAGGTACCACCTAATCACGCAACAGCTGGGCACGCGCCTCGTGTGGCATGCTAGTACACTCGCACAGGCTTCTGTGCAATTACGTTAGTGGGCGTGGACGCCCACAAGCTACTGTACCTCATTTACAGTGCTTATATATTTTTGCTAGCGAGTATTAAGACACCATGGAGAGTCCTTTCTCAATGTTATCCTCATCGCTTACTGTATGCGGGTTCCACATTTTGCTTTACAGACCAACGGTAGTACATACCGCACATGTGATTTTAGTTCCAAGTTAGCTTGCGTGAATGAACGCATAGTCAGGTGAAGAAATTCTCAGGTTGTTGAAGTATTTCTATCTGTATTTCTTACATGGTAATGCCGGCAGAGCGAGGACGAGAAGTAGACGCCTAAAGACTTGTAATCACGGTTTGTTTAGGAGGAAGGAAGCGTGCATAGTGGGTTGTGTTAAAATGGGTGTGGGGGTGTGATGCTTAAAATATTCAATTCCTGTTCATCGCAACACATAGAAAGTATCTCTTTCATCATGTGGAAAGAAGCCGTCTAAGGAAGCTTGAATATGAGATGCAAGGAAGGTTTCTTCGCGTGAATTAAGTTGGTGTTTCCAGTTAGGGGTTTAGGAGAGAATGCAAAGTATGCCTAAAGCGATGCACTGTTAATAATAAGAGACAATAAGACGAAATTAGACCAAATCAGACAATAAGGCGGGCTATATGACGTCACTAAAGCGCGTGACAAAACTGAGTCAGCAGGAGCTGCCAACACTGCCCCTCCTTCAGGAAGGGATGGTGTGATGGAAATGGAGCTCATTGGAGCCATTGGAGCTGAATTCGACGCACATGCCTCTAGCTAATGCAGGCACCTTCGTAGAGCTTGGGTAAAAAATGGCTTCATACTTATGCCCGGTAGCACTTTTTTCATTGTTTTGTTAAGACTGCATACGAATGAACATGAGTTAGAAGGGAAGGGTCAACTGAAGTTCATATTTCAGGATACGACTGATAGCTTTTCGCGTTTGCCATCTCGGCCCGCTTGCGGCACACTGTACATGAACGTGCTTGTTCTTATTCATTTAATCATTATTATTTCAGTTTGTGCTTCCATTATTTCACACAGGATGATTAGCAATAGTGAGAGGCCTAATTCTGTGAGACTTGCCGACGCACGTACGTAAACCCAACTCTAACTCTAAAGAAGTCATATGAAGGAGCATTTCCTATCTCATGCTTCGCCACCAAGGAGCTGCCCAGTCGGCAGCTCCTGCCAACTCAGACATGGCACGTACTCTAGCAACGTCCCATAACCCGCCAACCACGCAATATCTGGCATCGTTACTTGCACAATACCGCATCGCAGAATTGTGGTCAAGATTCGGCACCGGAGCGCCGAAGTTTCCGGCTTGTTTTTCTGAGAAAGGGAGGTGTAATTTGTTCACCTCAGCGCAGCACATCACCTTCTAAATTTATGATTTCGTCCATACCAAGTGCATTTGTGAGACCGAAACTGAGCAAGGGGGACAGCAGACTGAGTCTATCACCGCTCTCCCTTCATATTTTTATATTGAACGCCTATTTGACTCCACATTTTGACATGCCGCTAGACAGTGTGTACGATGCATGTAATCATAGTTTGCTGTCATGCAAAACTGACACGTGCTATGGCTGATGATTGTATCATAAAGTTGTGTATTGTGTAAAAGCTGTGATTTGAAGAACCTATTCAATGCTTCTTCGATTGGGATGAGATTCATGGCTATCCTTTATATTTGTTCCTAGTTTCAAAACCCCTTCATGCAGCGCTCTTCGGTTTACCGATGTGTCAGTGTGGTGTTTTGGCTAAAGAATATTATTGGAAGTATAAAAAATATATTTGTATTTATAATAAGGGGCCCCAGCATCGACCTGCATGCTTTACCGGTGATTGGGTATTTTGTTTCTGCAACAAGGCAAGCATACTGAAGCGATTTTTTATTCATATATGCCCCAGTATATCGTAGAGCAGATTAATAAACTTAGAGGAGATCGATGAAAATAATTACTGTTTGTAAATGATTAGCGACAGTGAAGGCGGGAAAAAACGGCAAACGGCATAATGGTAGTAGGAGTAAGGACTAGGGGAAGCGAAGTACTTATCATGGCATTGAATAATTCGCATTCCCTTAGCTACAGTCGTTTAGTGCGTACCCGACTAATGGTATAAACTAGTAGAACGGGGTGAAGTTTCATGCGCTGTGATGAAAAAAAAAAAAGAAAAGGTCACATGTTGCTTAAATCCTGCATCGAGTCTGTCTCGCCCTACAATTTAGATGCACTGATTGCGAATGTAGGCTGCTAAATATATCTTACCAGTCACATGCATGGGGGCCTCCATAGCCTTGAATAACAGGACCTGCCTGGCTAGTGGGTTTTGATCCCTTTGTATTAGCAGCACTCACACAATCGGGAAAAAAGAGAAGAAGATGGGTTAGAGCGGTGTCCTATCTCCTTCTCGTTCTGTCATCTCTTCTGTTTACCTGATTATGGGCGCGCTGCTGATACAAATGGGTCTCATAGCCTCAGTAGATTTGGGACGTTAAACCCCACAAACCATCTTTCGGAAAGGAATAGCGTTGGGTAAAAACTCAATCTCCATATTTTGTTTTTGTGATTTTACCTTACAGATTTGTAAATTATATGAAAATACAACATTTTCTCTTTGAAAAGCAGTTAGTAGATGGGCTCGTCGCGCAGCGGCCAAAACGTCTATATGAGAAGAAATCGGACAAGAATGCCACGTATCACAGTTCATATAAGCTACTTGCCACTTAAACTAAATTCAACGTCTCCCCACTTGAAAGCAGAAATGCTTAGCTAGTATCAGGGCCGCGTGCAGTGGAAGGCGGACTCTAAAATGAGGTGATTTTGGCAAAGCTCATTATTTTGTGCAGTTGCTTTGTACTTTGAGCACCAAAAAGTAAGGAACACGAGGGGAAGACAATTATAGACAGCCATATTTATGTTTATTCCCCGCTTCTGCCTTGAATAAACCTTGATTTTGTTCATTTGCACAAAAAGAAAAGTCATTATTAGTGCCCCAGGGCAAAATCCGAGATTAAAAATTACTGAGACATAAAACGCTAGATAATGTCTGATATTACAAGCCCTTTCTCCAACACTCATAACCTCTTCTTGGTGCTATTGCTGCCTAGAATTGTGGACCAAAGTAGGGTTTTGTGAGGACATAAAACGGCACCCATACAAATGACCACTACCACTCTATTAACCTGGCGCAATACATTAGGCCACACTAGAAAGGCTGTTGCACTGAGTGTCTGTGGCAATAATACTGAACAACTAATTTGATCATTACTTGGCTATCTCTGCTATGTAGTAGGTTTCAGTCTCGCTGAGTATAAACTTTTCGACTATAAAAATCGTGTGAAACTGTTGAAAAATTTATTTTCGAAATATCGAGCTAATATGTCTCGTCAATTCTAGGACACTGTCATATGGAAGAAAAATATGGAAGGAAAATATTCGGTGAACTGCCTTACCTTTCTTGTTTCTAAATGAGAGTAGAAAACACTTGTGCTTTGAAATCCAAACCACCAATGTACACGTTAACGTTCCACCTGTGTGCACAAAATACAAACCGTGAATGGCCTCTCTTTTCAAAAGCTATATTACTGACATATTTTCTCGTCAGAAGCAACTTCGTGTACGTGATTGTCTTCTCTGATGAAAGCGATTTCATTATCATCCTCATCAGCCTGACTATAACTACTGCGGGGCAAAGGCCTCTCCCATATTTCTCCAATTAACCCGGTTCTGTGCTTGCTGCATCCATTTGACCTCTGCGATCTTCTTAACCTCATCCACCCACCTAACTTTCTGCCGCCCCCTGCTAAGCTTTCCTTCCCCTGGAATCCAGTTTGTTTTACGATTTACGAAAATCGATTTACGAAATGCCTAAACCCAATGCATTTCTTGGCTCGAGAGTGGCGTGGACAGAGACTGTCATCAAATGTGGCTTTATGAACTGAAAATAAAAAAGACTGTGTCACCGTAAGGAATACAAACACCATCATCCGCGATCATCTGACCCGATAACGGCTATGCTAAGCTAACTTTTTGTCTTTAGTCTGTTCATTTCGCAAAACCAAAATGTTGCCGAATTTTTTCTGAGTCACTCTACATTCTATACATCTAATTTTAAAAGAATTTAAAATAATAATGCTGCTCAATATATTGATAAACTCAGGTAAATAAGAGTTAAAAAAAAAATCAATTACCTTGGTTAGAATGCCCGAAATCCTCTCGGTTAGTTTTGACATGTAGGTCAGCATGGCGAATAGGCATCCGTCGTTTCCACTATCATGTCATACACAACTTTGTAATTACTATCTGCAGCTAGGAACCGCATTCCGTCTTAAAGGAAACTATTTCTGCAAAGTTATCTTTGGGACATCCATCCCATAAGCTAATTTCGGCTGAAAAAAAAAGACCTGCAAAATGTTCGTAGAGGCTGTTAATATTTCTGCATGAAAGAAATAATTTCTGCTTTGTAGCAGTCAATATGCGAAATGCGATGCGCCATTTCTTAGCGCTCCTAAACTACGGCCGCTTTTTTGGCCTGGTCAACAAAATGAAACCGGTGCCCTGCGCTAATTTAACACAGCCACGCTTCATGTGAAAAATGAACTCCGGATGCAATGCTGCGCTGCGCTTTTCACTCTGTGAAAAATACTATATGATGCGTATGGGAACCAGGTACGTATCAACCTGGCGTTTATTATTTTTTTACTGAGCTCGACCGTTCGCCAAACGCTTTGCGAGGTATCAAGTGTAGACACGCCGCCCAATGCACAGCGTTTGCTTCGTTCGCTGATTTTCTACAAACATTTGTTTGCAGGCCTTTCGCGTTAAAAACGCAATACAGAGTATAATATTTGTTATGCTGTTTATTAGGGAACTCTTTATGCAAAGTTCGGTTTTGGGACGTACACTTCCTAAAAAATATCGGCTGCAGAAGAACAGTGATTTCGGCAACTAAATAAACTCTCCGACAGAGCATATTTGCCCAATCGGATGTAATACTCTACAATTGTTTTTTTTTTCTTTTTTTTTCACCCAGTTCACGCCGGTGCTGCTCAAGCGTGCAGTCCGGCTGCCGCAAAGAACAGTTTTCATTTATTTACTGGGAAATCTGGTCCATATTCTCTCTGAGCTCCAGTCATAAAATTCGGCTGGTCAGATCTTGAGCTACTAGTTGCACTCACAACCACGCGCCGATCCATGCTTAGTTCGCTACTTCTTCTATGAGGTGTTTCATTTTTTCCAGGTTTTCTGTAATTAGTAATGTCTCGGTTAAAGTTCTTTAAAAATGGCTAATGAGCTATTTTACACTGTGGTCACGAGAAACGCGTTTCGAAATATGACAGTATGCCGAAAACGCTGCAAGCCGCTCAAGGTGCTCGCCACCGCTACATTATACAGCAAAAGGGAGCGCCGGACCTCGGATTTCAAGCTTCCCAGGAGTTACCAAGAGCAGCGTTTCGCTTTGGACTCCACCGCTTATGCATCGTCTCTTCTGAAAGTTATTCGCATATGAATCAGATCGATCAAACTCGACACACAAATTGGCCGGTACGCCTCGAGAGACGGTGGACGAGCACAGCGAGGTGCATGCCCACAGTGAACTTTCGCCCAAGATGTATGCATTTTATGTATGTTGCGTTTAGACGAATGCCGCGCTATTTTTAAAACAAAAATTCAGTTCACGAAAAAATTTTAGTAAAAGAGGTGCAGGAGTGTGGTCGTAAATTTGCACAATTCTTTGTCCCTGCAGGTCGCATGCATTGAACGCGTATGCGAGAGAGCTCTCGCAGTGTCATTGTAATGCACTTTTTGCGTAATTTGCCATTGCTGCCGCAAGCTGGTCGAGCTGTATATGAAGTGGTTCATTGGTGTGGGCTCTCCAGATATCGCACTCCGTGCGCAAGTATTTGAGTCAGCGAGCTGACTTCAATGCACTGTTTCGCCTACTTTGCCATTGCTACTGCTAGCTGATCGTGCCACACGTGACACAGTGACCAGCTCGCGCATCAATGGCAAAGTAGGCGAGAAAGTGCATCAAAAGGAGCTCGCTCGCACATACGCGCATACGGCGTGCCATCTCCAGAGCGCAAACAACACCTCTCTACCCCTCCAGAGCCCGTTCGGAGGCGTTTAAAGAAGGCATCGAGCACAAGGTGGCGATCACAGCTGAGTTGAGGGAATGTTCGTGTCGGCGGCGGCAAATAAGTTTGGCTCCAGAGAAAGATGGCGCGTCGTCGAAAATCGCATTACACAGCGCAGAGAAGACGACGTGGGCGCGGGCGCATTTAAGAAGGCATGGGGGCAGGAAAGAAAGTATTAACCAAGAACCAAGGATGAGGTCAATGTGATAGCATGCCAATACCTCAAAACTAGACATAATATAATAAAACGCTGCGATGACGGCGCGTGCTGTGCACGCAGCCGACGGAGGAACATAAGTGGGGCTGGCAGTGCGAAGAAAGAGTTCAGAAGTCGGGGCGGTGATTTATAAGTGACCGCAGACTCTTTCGCTAATTAGAAAAGTAGCACAAGTATCCACAATCGCAAGTACGAAACACCGTCAAGAAAACCTTCAAGAACGTTCGGTGAAGAGAGCGGAAATTCGTAGACTATATATGCTCACTTCGTGCCTCAAGAACAGCAACTGCTGATTTTCGAGTCGTGGATCAAACTCCAATCCGCATTGGTGACAAGGAACGACGGCGAGGGTACGGCGAGCGGCGTGTGGTGCAGGCTCGACGAGTTGAGGGGCTACCCTGGAGATGTAATCGAAGGTGGACGAAAGGTATAATACGGATAACAGTAGTTAAGCTTTGTGTGCACAGGGGCAGGGCTCAGAGCACGGCGAAAAAGGAGGGCGACGGGGCCTGGGATACCACAGGCATAGCAGATAAGTCATTTGTAATTAGTGCGTGACACAGACTAGTGTGTAAGAAGTCCATAAAGGAATTAACGGTCATGGAGAGGGCAGAAGAATTCAGGGTCTCGCTACAGAATAGATATTCAGCTTCCCCCGAGGATCATGGCCTTAGGCAAGAACCAATGAACAATAGTTTTACCGATAGCTTTACTAAGTGCGCGGTTGAAGTAGGCGGCAGGATAGTTAGGAAACATAGCAGTGAACTATCTGAGGCGAGAGATTTGATTAAGAAATGCCAAAGTATGAAAGCCTCCATTCCAACAGACTGGACAGAACTGGCAGATATGTAGCCCGATGTTTATGCAGTCTTTCATTCTGACACTGACCTGTTTGTCA
Organism: Amblyomma maculatum; assembly: GCF_055883805.1. Classification (NCBI taxonomy): domain Eukaryota; kingdom Metazoa; phylum Arthropoda; class Arachnida; order Ixodida; family Ixodidae; genus Amblyomma; species Amblyomma maculatum. Next base: position 159,410,783 of record NC_139353.1, on the reverse strand, counting down.
AATATAGCACCAGCGACAAGTCAGTGGGATTAAGTAGACAACCCTAATAGTGCAGTTCACAAACCGCGTAGCGTGTTTAGGTCAGCTGGTAATTCTCTGGTGAAAGTAGTTTCAGCTCTGATGGCCGGCGGCCACTTGGCGGCATTGCCGCAAATGCAAAATAAAGAAAGTAGGCAGCACAAAAGAAGAAAACTGCTTCCCTCTTTATCACCACATGAGAGTGCTGAAGCAGTTCCACAGGCAGGTTGATAGAGAAATATTTTATGCTTCTTGCGTTGACAAGGCAGGGGACAAATGCGTGAGCACCTCGTCAATAGCCCTCACGAAAATAGAGATTAACTATGTGTAAAAAAAAAAAAAAGAACATGCGCGTCAACGTGGTAGGATTTTTTTTCAATAGCCATGCTTCTTTGATAAAGAAATGTGTTTGGTGTCGGTGGGGGGGGGGGGGAAGAGGGGGGCAAAACGAGCCTCCTGAGCATGCGCTATTGTCAAGTGTAAATTTGTTTTACGTGTGGAATAAACGTCAGTTGAAGTGTAGCGTGCTGTCCAGTCGGTCCTTTATAGTCGCTGTACCTTGTAATTTTCCACGCTAGTTGCAATGTCGCAATCATTTACTAAAACGCACCAACTAGTTCAACTGTCTCCTTTTATCGCGGAAGAATGCTAACACTATCTTATTTCGTAAGAATGGGGCCCCAAAGGAGTTTAGAAATTACAGACCGACAAAGTATTTACTAATGTAATTGCTCATAGGATCAAGACAACCTGGGACTTCAAGCAACCAAAGGATCAAGCAGGACTTCGAAAGGGTACTCTGCATCCATCACATCCACACAATCAATCACGTAATAGAAATTTAGTCGGAATATCACCAGCCTCAATACATAGCATTATCTGACTACGAGAAAGCGTTTCACTCCATCGAAACCTCGATAATAATGCAGGTATTGCGAGCTCAGGCTGTAGGTGAACGATATGTGAGAGCACTGAGCGATATCTATAGTGGCTGCACAGCAACTAATATTCTGCATAAAATGTGATGGAATTCCAATTAAGAATGATATCAGGCAAGGAGATACGATCTCCCCATTGATGGTTAGAGCTTTCTTAGAGGGTGTATTCGAATACATGAAATGGAAGCAGTTAGGCATAAAGGGTCGATGGAGAATATCTCAGTATTCAGCAATTCGCGGATGATATCGACTTCTTAAGTAACTCAGTGGACATATTGTAATTAATGATTATTGGTCTAGACAGAAGACGCAGAAAGCTAGACCTAAAATTATTATTCAGGTTACTATACTGTTGAACAGCCTGGGAGAGGAACAGCAGTTTAAAATAGGTAGCGGAGCGTTGGGAGTGGTAGGCGAATAGTTTAGGTAGGAGAGGTAGTGGCCGCAAATCCGGGCTTCGAAGGAGAAATAACTAAAAGAATGCAATTGGGATGGCGCGCATGTTGAAAGGTACTCAAACATCGTGACAAGCAGCTTGCCGGTATCACTCAAGAGAAAAGTGTATCAATTGCGTCCTACTGGTACTCGCCTAAGGCGTTGAAATATGCAGGTTAAAGAAATGGGTTCTACGTAGGTTGAGTACATCGCAGGGCTATGGAACGAAAAATGGCAGGTATGAGGTTAAGGGAAGGAGTCGTGCTTAGTGGGTCAGAGAAATAACTGAATTTACTTACATTCTAGCGGTAATCAAGGCATGCATTGCGAAAAAAAGATATCCTATGGTCGCTTAGGGTAACAAACCTGATTCCAACAGAAGAAACGCGTAGCAGCGCGCGGCAGAAAGTTACGGATGAGGTTAAGAAGTTCGCAGGCGTCAAGTGAAGGCTGCTATCACAAGACTGGGTTAACTCGAGTAATATGGGAGAGGTCTTCGCCTTGCAGTGGGTGAAGTTCGGCTATAAATAATGAAGATGTACTTGGGCATCTGTACCACGCATAAGAAAAGGCTGCACGATCACAGGGGGGCTGCTGTGTAAAGGTGCAAAAACAGGTGTGGGCTAAAGTGAAACCGGGTGACCTGTTTGTTTGCTCATGCCCATATATGTTGTGTATATTCCTTTTTTTCTCGTCATGTATATTCCATTCAACTACTTTATCACACAATATTTTGCCAGTTTCCGTTGACTGCGACGTAATAGTTCCTGCCTGGGCCTTTGTCAGGCCTTATGTCTGGCTTTTAGCCAGGGAACCCATCCAGTGTAGCTGGATTCTGATTCTTATATCGCTTCATTGCATAATTTGGAAATCAGAGTAGCACACTTCATTACACACTATATTACAGTAAACTGATTAAATATCCCGAATGCGATAAATTCATCACCGACGACAACATGGTTTTAGGGCTTACAGTTTGTGCTTTACGCAGCTACTTTAGCCTTGCCCGTTTCCTTGCCCTCCACTGCGGCTAGCAGGTTGAGTGGGTTTTTGGGAGTTCAAAATGCATTCGGCAGATTTTCAACTTGTTGCTTCATAAGCTGTCATTTCCTGTTTTAACAAGCGATGTATTTAAATTGATTAAATGGAACCAACAAGTGTCCAAGCAAGAATTCTTACATAACAGCCGTTTTTCAGACATAATGCCAGTCACTGCAGATGTTCCACAGGGATCGATATAAGAGCCACTCGTCATCATTATATTGTCGGCAGGACTATATCCACCGCGGGGCAGAGGCCTCGCCCATTTTATTCCATTTCACCCAGCAATGTGCTAGCTGCATTCACTTGACACCTTATCTTGAATTTAGTTTGTTACCCTTAGCGGCCATATGTTAAATTGTTTTCGAACTGCAAGTTTTGCAAGTGGTCATCTCTTTTGCTTGATTTCCTCTAGAATGTCTTTAACTCGCGTATTTTCTTAAACCCACTCTGCATGCTTCCTACATCTTAACGTCGCACCTAACATTTTCTATTCAATAGCTCCCTGCAAAGGCCTCAACCTAAGTCGAACGCTTTTCGATAGCCTGCCCCTTTCAACAAGAGGCGAATACAGGTAAGCTGGAACTGTTATATAATTTCCTCTTGAGCGATACCTGTAAGCTGCAAATCATAATCTGCCAGCATCCCATCCGTCCTATTCCTCTTCTGCTGGTTATTATCCTATCATGGTACGTATCAGTGGTTACTACCTGTACTACGTCGAAATGTTCTCGTACCAAATCCATTGCTTCGCTGCCTATTGCAAACTGCTGTATTCTTCCGACGCCGTCAAACCTTACCTTCGACCCTGCACATTGATTTTAGGCCTATATTTCTGCTTTTCCAGTGCAAGTCATCTATCATTCTTTGCAGCTTATCACCTGTGTCACCTAACAAGGAAATGAAATCAGCGGCTCGTAGATTGCTCAGGAATTCTCAATTTGGATTTGAATTTGATTCCTTTTTTCTATCGCAGCGAAAAGGAACTCAAACAACAGTGAAAAGTCCCTTGTTGGAGTTGAACCCCCTTTTACAAGACTACAGCAGGCACACACTGACGTGTAAACAACATGATTAGAATAATATATACACACAATAATGCAGATTTTCCTGGCGTAAAACGTCTAGCAAATGATACATATCATAAAGACTTTCTGACTGTATAATGAAACGAAACTATGCTTTACAGTGCGTGAAGCAGACCAGCCTTAAAACACTGATTAGCAAACAATAAAGGAAGTCGCTGTTGTATAAAAAAGTCTTCACGCTTTGAACGCCAAGACTTTCTGTATATATATATATATATATATATATATATATATATATATATATATTATATATATATATATATATATATATATATATATATATATAAACTAATGGGTGTCACACAATTTTCCCGATTATCTAATTTATTCAAAGAGTTTCGCACGGTAGACCATCTTGAGGGTAGAATTGGGAATGGAGCATAAGTCCGCACATTGCGCCACTGTTAGGACAGGGAGAAGGAACTCTCGCTCTCCGTCTTTCAAGAAAACACACATCATTGAATGATAGAAAGGGCGAAAAGCTCCAATGATTAATGGCTTGTAATGCAAGACAGAGGGAGAGAGAATGAGAGAGAAAAAAGGGATGGAAGGGAGGTGGGGCGAGAGAAAGTGGAGAGCCGACGAATGTTGTATACGTGAAATGCTTCCACGAAGATGACACTAAACGCAAGGCAACTCTCCCTCGGAGGAAGCCAGAAATTGAAAATGTTCAGAATAACATTAGGACAAAGAGAGAGAGAGAAACCAGCTCGAAAACAGATAACGCGAGCATTAATACTAGGACGGCCCGCTTCCCAGCGGTGCAGGTGTTCAAAAAGCCGTTGAGATAAAGAGTTATGTGTTCAAGGCTAAGTTGCTCCACCCCGCGAGGCGCCAGCGATCGGAGTGTGCCGCCGCGGCGACGAAAGAGCAGTCGGTCAGACGCGCTTTCCCGAAACCCCATCCCGCAGTCGGGCATTCGCGGCAAGTCGTTCCCGCGAGCGTGTCCCAAGTGAAGGCGTTTTTTGCGGGAAAGGAAACCGGCCAGAGTGGGGCGGGGGGGAGCCCAATGAGCTAAATAACGAACAGTGGAGTTTGCGTGAAAAGGAGAAAATTCTTAGGAGTGGGCAAATGGAGAAAAATGTCTCGCCAATTAGTTAGGTAGGCTTTTGGGAAAGGCAAAGATGCCCAAAGTTTCATTATTTCCAAGGGTTAGAGTCAGATATTTGTGTATGAAGTACGACTCTCTGTTCTTTTTGTCGACTTGATCGGAAGCCTGATTGAAGGAGAATTACCCGAATGATGTGGAAAGCTTGGTTTAGAAGGCACAAGTGTTTATAAAAAAGGAGATTTGGCAGTGTGTGGACGTGGGCCTTGTGGTCATTGAAACGAAACCTGAATGGTGTTTCGGTCTGGCCAATGTATTCCATGCCACACAAACAGCAGCTTAACATGGATACCCCATTGCCACTGTCGCACTTCAAGGATTCTTTAATCTTAAAGATGAAGTCAGAGGTTACCTTTTACAATGTTGCCTGTACATTATTGCACACTTTACAGCGTGGTTTTCCGCACGGTTTACATCCGTGGTTAGAGTTAGTATTGGCGGTTGTTTTAGGTTTAACGAACATGTTGTTTAGGTTTCTAGAGCGCCGATACACTTCTCCCTGTGGCTTTCTGAAAATGGAAGACAAGTGCCTACTTTGCTGGATTATATTTGAAATGTTTCGATAGGATATTATTAACCCCTGTCATGTTTGAGGAATGTGTAATAACGAAGCTTGTTGGCCTGTCGTTCTCCTGTGATTTTTCAAGGCTGATTATTTTATTTCTTTCTAAGCCTCGAGCTTTCCCAATAGCATAATCAACAATGGATGCAGGTATTCCTTTTGTAGAAGATTTGTTTTTAGTTGCTCCGCATGGCAATCAAAGTCAGGTCAGAGCAGATCCGTCGCAATCTATGGGCTTGTGAGTAGGATATGCTGGTTTTACTGTCGGTGGCTGCTATTGAAATGTAGGGGCTGCTGGCAATCGCTAGATTTCCGGTATAGGGGGGTCTTAAGCAAATTGCGTTTTCTCTATATGTATGTATGTATGTATAACTTTATTAGGGAGCCGGCAAACGACGGGTTAACGCGTCGTGACGCTGGCCAAGCGTCTACCCGGGGTTAAGCCCTACTCTGCACTACCTCATTTGACCCGTTTGTGGTGGGTGTGAGGCTTGTGCTTTTCGAGCGCACCCCGGGCCTGCTGGACGGCCCATAGTTGCATGTCCTTGTCTGTATTCTGCACAGCACCTTGAAGTTCCGGCGGGTATGTCCTGGATGCAGCTTCGGTCGGGAACCTGGCACAGTCCCACATGATGTGCCATTGGTCCGCCGGACCCACTTGACATACACTGCACATATCACTCGTGTAGATGTCTGGGTGGAGGACGTGTAGCATTGCCGGGGCTAGGAGTGACCCGGTTTGCATTTGCCTTAGGATGACCGCCTCCTCCCGACTAAGTGCCGGGTGAGGCGGCGGCATTGTCCGTCGAGCTAGGCGGTAAAATTTTGTCACTTCCTCGTAACTGGTCATTCTGTCTTTTGTTTCGAACCACCATTCGGAACGGTCCTTCTCGGGGGCGCGGAAGGTAAGCGCTCGCGCCGCCGAATGGGCCGTCTCGTTGTGATTCGGTGAGGATGCACAATCTCCCGCGTGCGCCGGGAACCACTTGATGCGGATAGTGTTGCCGCGGTCTTGAAGCTGGAGCTTACTGATGATGGCGGCCGCCGGCGCGCACACTCGCCCCTTGGCAAAGTTGCGCACAGCGTTCCTCGAGTCGCTGAGCACGGTGCGACACTCGGCCTCCGAGATCGCCAGAGCGATGGCAACCTCCTCGGCGTCTGTGGCGTCCGTGCACCGCACGCTCGCTGCCGTTGTTTTGATGCCGGTAGCCGCCGCAACGGCCACTGCCACGAATCCTTCTCGCTTGTATTCCGCAGCGTCCACGAACCGGGCGTGCGGGTCCTGGGCGTGTTGCTCGACGAGGACTTTGGCCCGCGCCTGCCGCCGTTCTTGGTTGTACTCGGGGTGCATGTTTTTCGGGATGGGGTCCACGTGGATGTGGGCCCACGCCTTATCGCTGATATCGCACGAATGCCTATTGTAACGTCCAAGAGGTTAAGAATTTAGAAATTCTGTGGGTGAACGATAGGGATGGGTGAAATGAATTGTAATTTTGTATAAATGTTAACAGGCTGGCTTCGTCGTGGGGCCAAATGAGGAAGATATCGTCAAGAAAACGTTTATAGAGGAGGGGCTTCAAGGACTGCTTTCAGGAATTGCTTTTGTAGGGCCGCCATGAATATATTGGCATAGGCCGGTGCCATTTTACTTCCCATCACAGTACCGTTATCTTGAAGGTGGTGCATTCCCTCAAATTCAAAGTTATTCTGAGTAATCACCAGGCTAAGAATAGTGGAGAACCTCAACCCCTCGGTGAACCTCATCCACATTCACCGAGGGGTTCGTCATTAGGTATGCATCCACTGCCGCGCGTATGCCGTCTGAATGGGGGATATTAGTGTACAGGAAAGTTACGTCCATTGTGACTAAGAAGCTTTCCTTCGGAATTTCGAGGTTAGACACCACCCTGAGGAAATTATTTGTGTCCTTAATGTAGGCTAGGAGAGCTTGTGTAATGTCCTTAAAAAGGAAGTGTAGAACGGCGGAAATATTTTCGGTGAGTGTGCTGTTGACACAATTGGGCGGCCGGGACGGTTGCGTTTGTGAATTTTCGGGAGAAGGTAAAATCGCCCGGGAACTGGTTTGATGGGCTTCATTGCTTTAAACATATCCGAGGATATATTTTGCTTTTGAAATAGAGATTCTAAATAATTGTTCATTTTGATCTCAAATTTCTTGTGTTATCGCTATTGAATTTAGTGTAGAAACTTTTATCTTCCAATTGTCGGAAACCTTCAGTTAAAGTGTCGAGGGCTTGGCGCTGTTCGGTTACAGGTTGTTACGGACTGCTTTAGGTTTTGATTTTGTATGCGCAGCAAGGATATCCTTTTGAACAGCAGCGATGTACATATCTAAATGTTTGTCTTTGTGTTCCCTTGGTGTCTGTGATTTATCAGATATCCCAGGTATGTTAATTTTACGCTTCGTTTCATAGTTACTGAAATATTCGCGGAGACGCAGACTCCTTGCAAGTTATCTAAATCTAGGAATTCTGGAAACAGTCTGCGTCTCCGCAAACACTAATAAGGTATAATAATAGTAGTAATAATAATAATAATAATAATAATAATAATAATAATAATAATAATAATAATAATAATAATAATAATAATAATAATAATAATAATAATTGATTCCCAGGAAGGGAAAGGCACAGTATCTGTTACACTTGCTCTGTGGACACCTGAACTGTGCCACCAGGGAAGGGAGGAATGAATGAATGAATGAAGCCTTTATTGAAGGGAAAGGATGGCTCTCGGCAGCCATCCCTTCCCTTCAATAAAGGAAGGGTGGAAGGTGGCAGTAAAAGTGGAAAGAGAATGGGGAGCCGGTAGTGGAGTGCTACAGAGGAATTTCGACCACATGGAAAATTTTTACGTGCGCTGACATCGCACAGCATACGGATGCCACTTCGTTTCGCCTCCATCGAAACGCAGCCGCCGTGATCGGGTTCGAACCCGGGAACTCCGGCACAGTAGTCGGGCGTCAAACAAAGAGGCGTCCGTGTGCTGTGCGATGTAAGCGCAAGTTAAAGATCCCCAGGTGGTCGAAATTGCTCCGTAGCCCTCCACTACGGCTCCTCTTTCTCTCTACTTTCACTCCCACCTTCATCCCTTCCCTTACGGCGCAGTTGAGTTGTCCACAGAAATCAAGTGAGACAGTTACCGCGCCTTGCCCTTCCTGTAAATCAACCAATCACCCATCCCTGTATAAGAACACCCTCCATTCAGACGGCATACGCGCGGCTGTGGATGCATACCTAAGGACGGACCACTCGGTGAGCCTGGATGAGGAAACCCTCTCCAATATTCTTAGCTTGCTGCTTACTCACAATAACTTCGAATTTGAGGAAACTTGGAAGGCACTACCTTCAATTTAACGGTACGGCAATTGGAACTAAGATGGCACCGGCCTATGCAAATGTATTCATTGCGGCCCTCGAAAAGCAATTCCTGGACACTCAGTCTCTGAAAACCCTCTTCATAAACGTTTTCTTGACGATATCTTCCTCATTTGGCCCCACGATGAAGCCAGCCTGTTAACATTTATACAAAAGTACAATTCATTTCATCCATCTATATCGTTCACCTACATCATTTCTAAAAATCCTTAATTAACTTCTTGGCCTCGGCGGCCGCTTTTCGACGGAGGCGAAAAGCAAGGCGCCCGTATGCTGTGTGATGTCAGTGCACGTTAAAGAACCCCAAACAGAACTGCCTGCATAAAGGTTCAAGACATTCAGTCCCCCACAGTGAAGTTTTAGGGAGCAGGGGGACGCCGCAGGGCTCGGTTCTCTCCCTGTTCCTTTTCAACGTGGCAATGAGGGGCCTCCCAGAAGCTCTGAGGAGCATAAAGGGGCTAAATTTCAGTATTTATGCGGATGACATCAATCTGTGGTTTAACCAGGGTAGTGATGCGAGCATTGAGGAATGCCTGCAAGCGGCGGTGGACACTGTTGTAGACTACGCTGCCAGTAGGGGTCTATCATGCTCGCCGCAAAAATCAGAATTATTTGTCTATAACCCAAAGTCACTCCGATGCAAGCGCAGCTGGGAATTTGACATTAAAGTAGAAGGAAAACCAGTTCCAAAGGTAGATCAAATCAGAATCTTAGGACTATTCATTCAGGAAAATGGATATAATGATGGAACAATCAGAAAGCTAGAGGGATTCGCCGCACAAGCCATTGGAATATTTAGAAGAATCGCTTTGAAAGGACGAGGCCTGAAGGAAAGAAGCTTGCTTAAACTCATCCAAGCCTACGTAATAAGTCGCGTGAGCTATGCCACGCCGTTCTTAAATATCAGGTCGGAGGAGAAGAAGAGGTTAGACTCTCTCATTCGACGGTGCATAAAGAGGGCCCTGGGCTTACCAATTACCACATCCACAGAGAAGCTACTTTCTATGGGAGTGCACAATAGCTGGGACGAAATAGCGGAGGCTGTCAGAGTTTCGCAGCTGGAAAGATTAAGTCGAACGACCACGGGCAGAACTATACTCGAAATGGTAGGCCTGCAGACAGATAGGGGACTACGAGAAAAATCAAGTATTCCACAGGACTGCCGAGAAAATCTAATCATTCCCCCCCTCCCTCGTAACATGCATCCCATATTCAACACAGAGAGGAGGGAGAAGAGAGCAGAAGCACTAATCAGACGCTTCGATTCGATGGACAGCAAGTCGGGTGCGTACGTGGATGCGGCAAGTGGCAAAACAGGGGCGGCGGTCGCCTCGATGGTCGACGGCTGAGGTGTCCCGGTATCAGCCGCCACCATTAGAAGCCGCAACGCCGAAATGGCTGAAGAAGTTGCAATAGCGCTCGCTTGCGTCGGAACACAAGCCAATTTCATAATCAGCGATAGCAAAACCGCTATTTGGAATTTTGGAAAGGGTAGGGTCTCGCCGGAAGCGGCAAGGATTATGGCCAGTAGACGACTAAACAGGAAAATTCGCCTAATTTGGACCCCTGCACACACGTCCGTTCCTGGCAACGAAGCGGCCCACGAGTTAGCCCGAGCTCTCTACTTCCGGGTAACTGTGGAGCCGCCCGATTGCCCGAACATGGACGAGCGTCTGCAACATTATTCGGAGATTCTTCAAAATTACAGGTTAAGCAGGTGACTGGTGCCACCACCGGATAAAAGTCCAAACAATAGGGAGGCAGTCGCATGGCGGCGCCTGCAAGCTGGAAACTTTGTAAAACCGGTCTGGGCATATTATGTCCAAATGGAAGATAGGAGAAACGATAAATGCAAGCACTGTGGGGAGACAGAGACCCTCGACCATATAATCTGGGAATGTACTAGCTCCCCAGGGGCTAAAACAAATATAAATTGTAGAGAAGCCTGGGAAGCCCTGCTGGGGAGCGAGGTCCCTGCTCCACAGCTACAAGCCATCCGCCTGGCGGAAGAAGCCGCGAAGAGCCAAGACCTCTTTGCCTGCTTCTGATCGCAAAGGTCGCTGCTCCCGTCCCTTAGGCCTGCGTGCCAGGGCGGGAATTGGTGGCCTCCTAATCTGGTGGAAAATAAAGTTGTTACCGTCATCATCATCATCAAGAAACACAAGTGGTCGAAATTTCCGGAGTCCTCCACTACGGCGTCTCTCATAGCCTGAGACGCTTTGGGACAGTAAAGCCCACAACCCAACCTTAATTAACTTCTTTGGCGTTACAATACAGAAAAGGCAACGTACTTAAGACTACCCTATACCGGAAATCCACCGACCGCCAACATTACCTAGTTTTCAAAGCCAGCCTCCCACACCACAGTAAAACCAGCATGCGGTCACAAGTACTATGCTGAGAAATCTAGATGAAAACTCTATTTCCCAACTTACCAACTTCGCCAACGAAGGTTGGAATAAAGGAACCTTACCGGAAACTTGGAAGCACGCCAAGGTAACCTTTATTCAAAAACCAGGGAAAAAACTTTCAATAGAAAACCTGAGACCGATATATCTCACCTCGTGCCTAGGTAAATTATTCGAGCACGTAGCCCTGGCAAGGCTTCAGTCGTACATGGACGGGTGGGATCTGTACCCTCATACTATGTTGGGATTCAGACCCCTTTTATCCACACAGGACACAATGTTAAGGATTAAGCACGAAATCTTGGCACCTGAGATGAATAACAGGTTAAGAGCCATATTAGCTCTTGACCTTACAAAAGCCTTCGATAATGTGAACCACAAAGCTATCATGGGTGCCCTATCCGAGCTGCAGGTGGGCGCCAGGATGTATAAGTATATCAAGGCCTTCTTAACAGGTAGGACAGCAGAAATTCAATTAAGATCTATACATTCCAACAAATTCCAACTAGGGCACAGGGGCACGCCGCAAGGCTCAGTACTGTCCCCATTTCTCTATTATATCACTTTAATAAATTTGGCACGCAAATTGGAACAAATCTCAGATCTAGAACACTCTTTCTATGCCGACGATATTACTCTATGGACAACGAAGGGCCACGCCGGCACAATTGAGGACACGCTGCAGCAAGCAGCAGATGCGGTAGTGGAGGAGACGGAGAAAATTGGCTTGGTATGCTAATCTCAAAAATCGAAACTTTTAGTCATTAAACCAAAAAGATATGCAAAAACATTAACACGAACATCAATATATACATGGATGGTTTCACTATCCCGAGAGTAGAAAAGTTACGCATACTGGGTATGCACATTCAATCAAATGGCAAAAACACGGATTTAATCCAAAAACTCCGAACGATAAGTAATCAAACATCTCGCCTTAATCGCAGGATATCAAACAAAGAAAGAGGGATGAAAGAAAAAGAGACTAAAACTTGTGCAAGCATTCGTTCTCAGCCGCATTATATATTCCACGCCCTACTTATTCCTACAGGCCAAGGAAAGAGAAGCGATCGATTCCATTATTCGGCAGTCCTTCAAAACAGCACTCGGTCTTCCCATTTGCACGGCTACCGAGAAACTCATGCATCTGGGGATACATAACACACTAGAAGAAATGATCGAAGCACACCTCACGGCGCAGTACGAGCGGTTGACCGCAACATCGACCGGAAGACAGATACTGCAAAAGACCGACATACACTACGAGGGCAGGCACTCACAGGTAACGTCGGTTCCCTGTCCAATACACAAAATACTGGTAGTCCCTCCACTACCTTAAAACATGCAGCCGGATTTTCTCCTGCAGCGTCGGGTAGCTAGAGCCCAATCATTAGAGAAATACTATTCCAGTCTACCAAATACGACATATGTGGACGCAGCAGAATACGGGAATAAGAGAGCCTATGCCCTGGCACTAGTCGATCACAAGTATCGCTTACAAAATTCAGCGACGATAAACAAAGTACGAACGCCAGAGGAGGCAGAAGAGGCGGCTGTAGCTCTGGCGATTGTCACGACGGACTCCAAATACAATTTAGCGACTCAAAAACAGCCATTAGAAATTTCGCAAAAGGTAGAATTCATCAACCAGCAGCCAAAATTTTGAAATTTTTTGATTACTCTAAAAACGCACGTTCGATCAAAATTTTGTGGGTCCCCGCACACGTGGGTCATCCTGGAAACGAGGCGGCGCACCAGTATGCCCGAGGATTCGTCGTAGGCCGGGAGGTGCGTTACCCCGAACTAAGATCGGCTCGCCAGAGAGACCCTACGTACAGAGGAATTACGAATTGGTATAAAAACAACAGACTGAAATATCCGGAGCCCCACTATACACGCAGCAAATCACAACAAACACTAGTTAGAAAACTTCAAACAAATACGTGCTTTAATCCGTATAAGCTAGCACAATGGTATCCAGGCGAATACAGCTCCTCATGTTCACTTTGTGGTGACCAGAGGGCAGATCTCGAACACATCATGTTTAAATGTGAAAGCATGAATCCGCCGGAGGGCCTGCAGATTACCAATTCGGAACATTGCTTAGCTCTGATACAAGCCGGCAACACGCAATCACGGCTTGGGCCAAGGAGGTCGTCGAGCGCCATCGAGCGATGACCACCCCTGGGGCGGCTTGAGGAGAAGCGAACTCCCACGAAGAAATAACTTTCCAAATTCTCCTCAATAAAGTTTCCTCCTCCTCCTCCTCCTCCTCCTCCAAAACCAGCATACCCTACTTACAGGCCCATAGATTCCGACGGATCTGCTCTGAGCTGGAGGACTTTGACCGCCATGCGGAACAACTAAAAACAAATCTTTTACATAAGGAATACCCCCATCCATCCCTTCATTTATTTATTTTTTTATTTTATCCTCATTGCCGTTAGGCATTACAGAGGGGAGTGGTTATAACATACACGAAAAGACACGAAAAAGCAGCATGTAATAAATAAAGTAGTAGTGGCACCACACTTATATAAAATTTATAGCAGCCTTTCAAAAGGCAACACTATTAGTAATTTCAGCAATAATATGGGGAAGATGATTCCAGCTGGACAAGTAAAAGCAGCAGCATTCCCGGGCGTGGGAACAGCAGCAGGCACCTATTGCTAATTTTCTTAGCGAGCATGGAAACATTATTACCAACTTGCGCGAAGAAACGCATGCTGTGAAACAGCCGCATGACGACGGTGTCCCCACGCCCACTGAAAGGCGCGGGCCACTGCAGTACATTTTTATCCAGGCAGGAAGGTGATGTCGTGGACGATACGCAGGGCTTGTACAATGGAGCCATGATATAGCAGTGTTGCCAGAGCTATTCGTGGTCCACGCTGTCAACTTGACCGTCGGCAGGCACAGGCGCAGCCGGGATGGTATCAGCTGGTGCCTTAGATCCGTCGCTTTGTTCAAGGACTGCCATTATCTGCACGAAGAAACGCATGCTGTGATACAGTTGCATGATGACGCTGTCCCCACGCCCACTGAAAGGCATGGGCCACTGCAGTAGATTTTTATCCAGGCAGGAAGGTGATGTCGTGGACGATGCGCAGGGCTTGTACGATGGAGCCATGGTATAGCAGGGTTGACAGAACTATTCGTGGTCCACGCTGTCAACTTGGCCGTCGGCAGGCACAGGCGCAGCCGGGATGGTATCAGCTGGTGCCTTAGATCCGTCGCTGTGTTCAAGGACTGCCATTATCTGCACGAAGAAACGCACGCTGTGATACAGTCGCATGATGACGCTGTCCCCACGCCCACTGAAAGGCTTGGGCCACTGCAGTACATTTTTATCCAGGCAGGAAGGTGATGTCGTGGACGATGCGCAGGGCTTGTACGATGGAGCCATGGTATAGCAGGGTTGCCAGAACTATTCGTGGCCCGCGCTGTCAACTTGACCGTCGGCAGGCACAGGCGCAGCCGGGATGGTATCAGCTGGTGCCTTAGATCCGTCGCTGTGTTCAAAGACTGCCATTATCTGCACGAAGAAATGCATGCTGTGATACAGTCGCATGACTGCGCTGTCCCCACGCCCACTGAAAGGCGCGGGCCACTGCAGTACATTTTTATCCAGGCAGGAAGGTGATGTCGTCGACGATGCGCAGGGCTTGTGCGATGGAGCCATGGTATAGCAGGGTTGCCAGAACTATTCGTGCTCCACGCTGTCAACTTCACCGTCGGCAGGCACAGGCGCAGCCGGGATGGTATCAGCTGGTGCCTTAGATCCGTCGCTGTGTTCAAAGACTGCCATTATCTGCACGAAGAAATGCATGCTGTGATACAGTCGCATGACTGCGCTGTCCCCACGCCCGCTAAAAGGCATGGGCCACTGCAGTACATTTTTATCCAGGTAGGAAGGTGATGTCGTCGATGATGCGCAGGGCTTGTGCGATGGAGCCATGGTATAGCAGGGTTGCCAGAACTATTCGTGGCCCGCGCTGTCAACTGGACCGTCGGCAGGCACAGGCGCAGCCGGGATGGTATCAGCCGGTGCCTTTGATCCGTCGCTGTGTTCAAAGACTGCCATTATCTGCACGAAGAAACGCATGCTGTGATACAGTCGCATGATGACGCTGTCCCCACGCCCACTGAAAGGCATGGGCCACAGCAGTACATTTTTATCCAGGCATCCAGGCAGGAAGGTGATGTCGTGGACGATGCGCAGGGCTTGTACGATAGAGCCATGGTATAGCAGGGTTGCCAGACCTATTCGTGGTCCACGCTTTCAACTTGGCCGTCGACAGGCACAGGCGTAGTCGGGATGGTATCAGCTGGTGCCTTAGAGCCGTCGCTGAGTTCAAAGACTGCCATTATCTGCACGAAGAAACGCATGCTGTGAAACAGACGGGTTTCCCACGCCCACTCAGTTGTTGATGATGCTATTGGGAAAGCTTGAGGCTTAGACAGAAATAAAATAATCAGCTTTGAAATATAACAGGAAAACGACCGGTTAACAAACCTCGTTCTTGCAGATTCCTCAAAACATGCCACGGGTTAATAATATCCTATCGAAAGATTTCAATATAATCCAGCAAAGCGGTCACTTGTCTTCAATTTTCAAACAGCCACCGAGAGCAGTGCATCGGCGCTCTAGAAACCTAAAGGACACGTTAGGTAAATCTAAAACGAATGCCAATAATAACGCTAACGCCGGATGTAAACCGTGCGGAAAAACACGCTGTAAAGTTTGCAATCATGCGCAGGCGACAAACATTGTAAATGATAACTTCTCTGATTTCACCTTTAAGATTAAAGAATCCTTGAACTGCGGCAGTGCCAATGTGGTATACATGCTTAGCGGCTGTGTGTGCGGCATAGAGTACATCGGCAGACCGAAACACCATTCAGATTTCGTTTCAATAACCAAAAGGCCCACGTCCACACACTGCAAAATCTCCCTTTTTCTAAGCACCTGTGCCTTCCAAGCCATACTTTCAAGAACATTCGGGTCATTCTCCTTAGTCAGGCTTCTGAAGAAGTCGATAAAGAGAATTAAAAAAATCGTACTTCATACACGAATTTCAGACTCTAACCCATGAATTAATGAAACTTTGGGCAACGTTGCCTTTCTTAAAAGCCTACCTAACTAATAGACGAGATATTAATCTCCATTTGCCCACGCCTAAACATTTTCTCCGCTTGACGCGATCTCTGCTGTTCGTTATTTATCTCCTTTGGTCGGTTTTCTATCCCGCAACAAACGCCTTCACTTGGTACACGCTCGCGGGAACGACTTGCCGCGAATGCCCGACTGCGGGATTGGGTTTCGGGAGAGCGCGTCTGGCGGACTGCTCTTTCGTCGCCGCGGCGGCGCGCTGGCCTTGCTCCGATCGCTGGCTGGTGGCTGGGTGGAACAACTTAGTCTAGAACACATAACTTTTATCCCAAAGGTTTTATTGCGAAATCAATACTGCTAGCACTTCGAGCCTTTGGCGTGTCGTGGCTCCTCCATACATGACCTTTCACGTGACCGTGTGACGTCACGCTAGACCGAGAGACGGGGCCTCAGCTCGTGCCATCGGATGGTGGCGGCGAGTCCATACACGGCGCTGTGTCGCAGCCGAGAGAGGGCGCTCGCTGTTTGTGACGTCACGCTAGGAGAGTAAAGGGAGCTGTGGCTCGGCTCGTCGCAGTAGCCGGGTCAAGGCGGATGTAAAATGGTGGCGAAGGCTAGGCCCAAAAACGGTCTAGCGCGACAGCAGCACAGCCACTTTGGGGGGGGGGGGCGAAACACTTAGATAATGAAATTCAAAAGCGCAAATAAAAACGCTGTAAAACAACGTAAAGAAATAAATATTTTAATGCCACGTTTTATAAAATAGGTAAACTATTTCAGCAAAACATTACGCCGCATTTTTAATTTTTTGCAACGTTCTTGTTATGCCCCCTGTTGACGAGTGTGCGGTGCATTTGCAGCTTGACTTTGCAGGCCTTGTTTCGGCACCCGGCCACAGTGGCCGCGGGAGCTCACGAAGCGGTTTCTTATCGCCAGCTGTCTGCAATAGCGCGCCTGGTAAAGCTTATAAATTTAGCTGCCGGTCTCGAAATATCCCTTTTGCGAAGTTTTCGTCGTCCTTGCGCGTCGCTTCTCTGTCGCCATTTTGTAAAATTTGCAGCCCGCCGCACCGCTGCGGCAGTTTTCTCGGTTTTGTCGTTTCCTTCGACGTGCGGCACTGGCCGCACGTCGAAGGAAACGTCGATGGAAACGTCTTCGAACGCTTCGCGCTGTTCTTTTGAAGCGCTTAGCGCTTTATTTCAAGATGAGCTTGCTGCGTGTGAAGAAACGATGCGCCGTGGCACATTGCGACAGCATGGATAGTACCGTCGGTGTCAAGCTAGACCGCTTCCCGCTGGACTTTCACAGGTGAGCTCTTGTCAGTGTTGTCTGCTACAAGGCGTCTGGTCTAGGTATGCTCCGAATGCTTTCGTTGGGCTGTTCGCTTCTGTTTCTGTAACCAGTTCGTGCGCACGTGGCTTCATTTTTTTGGGAATATTTATGTACTACACTACAGGGCACACACTTTAAGTGCCGAGCTGTGCGAAAGAGGCCCACCATTTGTCTGATTTATGGTGAGATTCATGCAGCCGGCTATCACCAGCGTTAACTTCATACCGGGCTCTCAGGAGCAACCACGCGCATGCCACTGACCGGAAGGCCGATTTAAAACCAATTGCGCTGTCTGACAAGTCTGAGCACAACACTGTTTAGTTTTACAACACCGCGAAGCCAATTTTACCTTCGCAACTGGTAGTATCGAAATTCAGCCACGTGTATATGCGCGGCCTTGAGGATGCTTTAACTGAATTCACTCAGCAGGAGTTACTGTCTGTCTTGTTATTGCTATTCTGCATATGCATGACCGTTAGGGTAACTTTAAACGCACTTCATTCTCGTCAATCTTAACCATAGAAAAGTATAGCTACCCGCATGGCATGAGGACGAGCGTACGTAATCGCACTCTTGGGCGCTGAGAGCTTGGGGCGACCATTTACTATCATAGTTCAGATATAATGGAAGTATATTGTACTGCAGTTAGCATTGACAGGAATAATGACGCATTGGCGTTTGGCGTACGCAGTATTCCTTACGGCGCAATTGTGAATAACGTGCACGTTGCATCACGTCCACGTGCCGAGCGTGGGTGCAGTTCTGCCATAACGTCAGCCTGGAGAAGAAGACACTATGGCAGCTGCGAGACTTGCGGGTTTGTTCCAAGCACTTCGAACCGTCTACGTATCTGTCGTCAAAAAGGCTGCGACCCGTGTTGATGCGCCTACTTATGTCATGTCATGTTTGCCTCAATTGAAGCTTTCTTAGCACTGTCTTCTATGCTTTTGAATTTCCTACTTGGCAACGTTCGTGGAACTGCAGGGCTTTTTTCTATCCGCACTGTGACCATTGAGATGAATAGCCAGGTTAAAAAAACTGCTGCTTGAGCTGCCTGTGACGCGTATTTTTTGTTGCTGTGCTTTATCACTGTATTTGTTTGGTTGCTGTAATAAACCATGTATATGAAAACAATACTTGCCGTACACTGTATTGCAAACTGTGAACTTGAACCTGTGCTTTGTGCATCATACCTTGTACTCAAAAGTACTAGCACCAGTATTTCCACCAAAGGTTTCCACTACGAATCATGCATGTATGCATGCTTAGCCAGCCAAGGTAAGCCAGCATCTGAAAGTGTTGCTGCCTTCTTTTCCAGTCACTTCCATTGGTTCCGAATATCACATTAACAAGGCCATAACTAGCAGGAACACGAGCACATTTGACTGGCAAAGGTTGGTGCGCACTGAAAGGCAACCTTCATAAGATACAGGCTTGAAAATGCGGGTTCTATAAAAAGACCACTTTAAAATTCGCGCTAAAAACATACGTATGCGTGACGTCATTCAACGTCACTCTTACGTTGTTGCCCCCCAATATGGCGGTGCCCATGAGCCGCCATTTTTTGGACCAATGGGCGTCTATGGAGCCTTCGCTACCATGGTATATCTACCTTGGTCGGGTCGCAGCCGCCGAACAAGGCGCAGCGAAGGGTATTGCTTTCGCAATCTTCTACGCTTAACCAAGCTAAGCCTTCAGCCAACTTTTTTTTAACACCTGCACCCCTGGAGAGCGGACAGGCCTGGCATGCATGCTCGCGTTATCTGTTTTCAAGTTGGTTTCTCCTTTTTTTTGTCTTAATGTTATTCTGAACCTTTTCACCATTTCTGGCTTCCTCCGGGGGAGAGTTGCCCTGATTTTAGTGTCGTCTTTGTGGAAGCCCTTCGCGTATGTAACATTCGTCGGCTCTCCACTTTTTCTCCCCCCTCCCTTCCGTCCTCTTTTATCTCTCTTTCTTTCTTCCTCTTTGTTGCATTAGCAGCCAATAATCAACGGCAGCTTTTCGTCCGTTCTATCCATTCATTATTGTGTGTTTCTCCAAAGACAGAGAGCGAGAATTCCTCTCCCTCTCTTAACAGTGGCTCAATGTGCGGACTTATTCTCCATTCTCAATTCTAAAATGAAGAAGGAAGAAGGACGGTCCACCGTTCGAAACTGTTGTTAGAATAAAATCGATAATCGGGAAGGTTGCATGACATTCATTATTTTGAATTTCCCTGGCCCAATAGTCACAAGCATATATATATATATTGTACTGTGATAGTCAACACTTCAGCCATCGACATGCACCAGTGCGTTGTGCGACGAAGACAAAGAAGAAGTACGCTGGGCTCGCCGTTGCAAGGTCCTCTCCTCACAGCTCTCCATCTGAGCGTCAATAAACGCCTTATTACAATTGGCGGAGGTGCCGGAAACGATCCCATCCAAACTGGAACTGCGAAGCCGTACACTGCCCTCTACGACGGCCATGCAAGACGAGTCCACTTCGACACTGCCGGCCGTTCCACCCACGATCATGTGTTCTGGCATCGTGCGCCAGCGTGACCCTTGCCTCTTCAGTGGCACGGCCGATCAAGATGTCGACTGGCTGTCATCGTATGAAAGAGTAAGCAGCTACAACAAGTGGGATGACTCATACAAGCTCAGTAACGTCATATTCTATCTGACGGACGTGGCGAACCTCTGGTTTCGCAACCATGAGGCTGACCTGTCTTCTTGGTCGGAATTTAAAAAGAATTTCGCGGAAGTGTTCGGCCGCCCGGCAGTGCGTAAGCTTCGTGCCGAACAACGTTTACACGATCGTGTTCAGCGCGCTGATGAGACCTTTACCAGCTACATAGAAGACGTCCTTGATCTCTGCAAACGAGTCGACCCGGCCATGCCGGAAGCGAACAAAATCCGCTACATCCTCGAGGGCATTACTGAGGACGCCTTCCAGATGCTGGTAGCGAAAGATCCCACCAGCGTTAGTGAAATCGTGAAGCTTTGCCAGAGCTAGGACGATCTCCGCAAGCAGCGCGCTTCTAGGCGCCGCTCCAGTGTGTGCGACGAAGGCGTATCCGCATTAGCCCTGGGTGGTTCGCCAACTTCTGAGGGGAGTCCGCTGAATCAACAGATCAAAGATTTTATTCGTGAAGAAGTCGCACGTCAACTCTCACTCCTTCCCAATTTTCAAGACTCGGGCCGCCTAGTTCCTGAACTGGCTCCATCTTTGGCCCCTACTATACGCCGTGTCGTGCAAGAACACGTTGCTGATGTCTTGCCGTCCAACCCCGTGCTACCGCCTGTGACGGCACCTCTCACGTATGCCCAAGTAACGGCTAGGCCACCAACTTCGCCCACGTCTGGCTCCTATGTGCAAATAATGCAAACACGGGGGCCAGTTGGTTGATCATTCTGTGGAATACTGCGCTACTTGATATACAGAGACAAATGGAAGACGACACACGAATGTGTATCCTATGTGCAGGTCCCTGCCTACCGTTCACCGCCGCATGCTGAGCCTTCGTTCCAAGCCCCACCCTCAAGGTTCCGCCCACATCCTTGAAACCTTCCGATTTGCTATGCCTGCGGTCGGCCGGGCCATGTTGCACGCTTTTGTCGCCAGCGCCTCCAACCTTCACAGCCTGATATTCGACTTACCCGTACGATACCGACTCACGCTCGCAAATGATTCCGCCCGGTTCTCAATTTGTCTCAAAAGATTGTCAAACCTATGCCACTCGTCGATCACATTCTCCTCGGCGCCGATTGCTTTCTCCAATGCTGCGACGTCCTACCAGCACCGTTGAGGGAAACTAACAGTCGCAGTTCTGGGGGCAAGAACAGCGCTTGTTTCGAATTGCTCAAGTCCTCTGTGTCGTCCTGCTAATGTTATCAAAGTTTCTGTAGAAGGAGCCACAGTTCTGGCTCTCGTCGATACCGGCGCAGCCGTCTCCGTCATCAGTGAAGCGCTCTGCCGTCGAATTCGCAAAGTGACCACTCCGATTTCCAACTTTTCGCTCCGCACCGCCTCATCACAGCACATTCACCCCTCCGCATCTTGCACAGCCCGTGTGCTCATTCAAGACGTCTTGTACCCCATCGAGTTTATTGTTCTGCCGAACTGCTCGCATGATATCATCCTCGGATACGATTTTCTATCGACTCATCAAGCCGTTATTGACTGTGCTCAAGCGCAAATTGCCTTCGCCCCCCTCTGTGATGCCCCCTTCTGTGATACCCCTCCCCGCACTGCAAAACTTCTCGTCGCCCATGACACCGACATTCCTCCGTTTTCTGCTGCCCTCGTACCACTGTCTTGTGAGTGTGTAACTCCTTTGACTGCGATTTTTACACCTTCCGAAGCCGCCTCCCGTCATCCCTGCCTCCTTTTTCCGTTCGCAGTTCTCGAAATTCAAGACGGCGAGAGTGCACTTTACGTCTCGAACCCATTTTCTTGCCCAGCAGTCCTGCTCCGTGGCGAATGCATTGGACGTCATGAAGAGCTTGATCCCGGTCATATCACCACTCTTGCTGACTCAACCCCCTCCTTCGACGTTAGAGTGTGCTCCTGCGATGTTGCGACCGCTTCGACACCCTCCGACGTTTTCCAACATGCTATTAATGCTGATCTTCCACTTGCGCAACGTGATCAACTTGTCGCCCTCTTGCAGAACTTCGCTTCTTCATTTGATCTTCCTCAAACTGACTTGGGCCGCACATCTGTCGTAGAGCACACCGTCGACACCGGTAAAACCGCACCTTTGCGCCAGCGCCCCTATCGCGTGTCGGCTTCGGAGCGCCAAGTAATTGCTGATCATGTGGACGACATGCTCCGTCGTGGTGTCAGTCGGCCATCCCACAGTCCCTGGGCGTCTCCAGTTGTGTTGGTACCTAAGAAAGATGGCTCCTTCCGGTTTTCTGTCGACTACCGCCGGCTCAACAAGATCACGCGCAAGGGCGTCTATCCTCTGCCACGCATCGATGACGCACTGGACTGCTTGCAGGGCGCCGAGTTTTTCTCCTCGTTGGATTTACGATCTGGCTACTGGCAGGTGCCAATGGATGACGCTGACCGCTCTAAAACTGCCTTCATCACACCAGATGGATTGTATGAATTCAACGTCATGCCCTTTGGGCTTTGCAACGCCCCGGCCACATTTGAACGCCTCATGGACCCTGTGCTTCGTGGATTCGAGTGGCGAACCTGTCTTTGCTATCTCGATGATATCGTAGTCTTTTCTACCGATTTTCAATCCCACCTGCTCCGACCGAAGGACGTTCTCACTTGTCTCGCTACCGCCGGCCTCCAACTGAATCTGAAGAAGTGCCGCTTTGCTGCTCGCCGACTAACTATTCTAGGTCATGTCGTTTCTAAGGATGGCATTCTTCCCGATCCCACCAAACTTCGTGCAGTTGCCGAATTCCCACGCCCAAAATCACTGAAGCAGCTACGAAGTTTCATCGGCCTGTGCTCCTACTTTCACCGCTTCATCTTAAATTTCGCCTCTATTATTGTTCCTCTCATCCAGCTCCTCTCCGGCAGCTCCGACCTCTCTGCATGGACACCTGCTTGTGATGACGCCTTCAACACTTCGCGCCGTCTTTTGGTTTCGCCTCCCATCCTCCGCCACTTCGACCCGAATGCGCCAACTGAGATTCACACTGACGCTAGCGGTATTGGGATAGGCGCCGTTCTCACCCAACGCAAACCTGGTATCCGAGACTGTGTGGTGGCGTACGCAAGCCGCACCTTGACCAAGGCAGAGTCCAATTATTCTGTTACGGAAAGAGAATGCTTGGCCATTATTTGGGCCATCGGCAAATTCCGTCCGTATGTCTATGGCCGACCATTTTAAGTGGTCACTGATCATCACGCTCTTTGCTGGCTGGCGTCCCTCAAGGACCCGTCCGGCCGCCTTGCTCGCTGGGCTCTTCGCCTCCAAGAGTATGACATTCGTGTCATATATCACTCAGGCCTCAAGCATACTGACGCGGATGCTCTTTCGCGCTCACCGCTGCCTCCCTCTTCGTTGTCTGATGAGATCTGCGCCTACGATTTGTCTTCGCTTGCCACTATCGACATGGCCACGGAACAGCGGCGCGACCCGTGGATATCTACACTTCTGGACTTTTTTTCAAGTCACTCTCCAGGTCGTTCGTCTAGGGCGCTTGCCCGCCAAGCTCACCATTTTTCAATTCGTGACGGGCTGCTCTATCGCCGCAATTATCTTCACGACGGAAGGAAGTGGCTTTTAGTCATCCCCCGTCATCTCCGCGCCGAAATTTGTGCTGCTTTCCATACTGATCCCCAGTGCGCCCACGGCGGAGTGTTGAAAACCTACACGCGCTTGCGTCTACGCTTCTTCTGGCGTGGAATGTACCGCTTTGTCCGCCATTTTGTCCGCTCTTGCCAGTCTTGCCAACGTCGAAAAACTCCTCTCAAGTCTCCTGCTTCGTTGCAGCCGTTGCCCTGTCCTGCCCGTCCGTTTGATCGTGTCGGCATAGATCTATACGGTCCCCTTCCTCCAACTTCAGCTGGCAACCGCTGGATTATCGTGGCAGTGGATCATCTGACCCGCTACACTGAGACATCACCATTGCCCTCTGCTTCCGCACGCGACGTGGCTGCCTTTATTCTGAAAAACCTGGTTCTTCGCCATGGTGCCCCTCGCGAACTGCTCAGCGACCGCGGACGCGTTTTCTTATCAGACGCTCTTGAGGCTCTCCTGAAAGAATGCCGCACCGCTACCTCGTACCACCCTCAAACGAATGGACTGACAGAACGTTTCAACCGCACTCTCGGTGACATGCTGGCTATGTACGTGAACACCGACCATTCCAATTAAGACCAAGTTCTACCGTTTGTTACTTACGCATATAACACCGCGACACAGACCACTACTGGATTCTCTCCATTCTTTCTCCTTTACGGGCGCGAGCCACCCTGTACTATGGACACACTTTTTCCCTACCGCCCTGACGTTTCCGAATCTTCCCCGCTATCCGATGCCGTCACGTACGCAGAAGAATGCTGTCAGCTCGCCCGCTCTCTCACAACAGAAAATCAGTGGCAACAAAGATACCTCCGTGATACCTGTGAAGCTTCGTCATATCTCCCGAACTCTGCTCTGGGTGCCCTCCACAACCCCTGGCCTTTCAAAGAAGTTTCTTGCTCGCTACCACGGGCCATATAGGGTCCTCCAGCAAACATCTGCAGTCAACTACGTAGTTGAGCCCGTCACACCCTCTGCGGACTTGCGTCGCCGTGGTCGTGAAACAGTTCACGTGAACCGATTGAAGCCATTCTATGACCCCGCTGTGCTTTCCGCGCCTTAAGTTGCCAGGATGGCTCCTTTTTTACCCGGGGGGAAAATGTAGTGTGATAGTCAGCACTTCAGCCATCGACATGCACCAGTGCGTTGTGCGACGAAGACAAAGAAGAAGTACGCTGGGCTCGCCGTTGCAAGGTCCTCTCCTCACAGCTCTCCATCTGAACGTCAATAAACGCCTTATTACAATATATATATATATATATATATATATATATATATATATATATATATATATATATATATATATATATATATATATATATATATATATATATATATATATATATATATATATTCTGAAAGAAGTTAAGGTCGAGACGGCAAGGCTAGCGATGCCTTGTATAGCGTTTTAATCCGACCACGAGCCCAGGCGCGTGCCGGAGTTGGCACCGCGGGTCGATGACGATAGTATGTACAAATGAAATAAGATCATGCCATGTGCAAATAAAAGAAGATCCATGGAAGGCTCCCACAATCTGCCCGGGAGTCGGAAGCGGCTAGCCTGGCCGCTCCTAACTAACCGATGCACCGCGGCGCAAGAACAGTTTCAAGCGAGAAACATGAACAATTTCAGTTCCACGGTGGCGTCAATCGGCTGGGGGATCAACAGGAGTGACCTTGTAGTTAACTGGGGAAGTTTGCCTGATGACCTCGTAGGGACCAAGGTAGCGGTGGTGGAATTTGTCACTAAGGCCAGTGGTGCGCTGTGGTGTGTATAAAGCAGTACTTCGTCACCAGGACGAAAAGAGACCACGCGATGCTTAGAATCATAGCGACTCCTGCGGTCTTCCTGGCACGCTGCTGTGTTGAGGCGGGCAAGATGACGGCATCTGGCCACACGAGATAAGAACTGGGTAGGTACTGATGTGG
Organism: Amblyomma maculatum; assembly: GCF_055883805.1. Taxonomy (NCBI): domain Eukaryota; kingdom Metazoa; phylum Arthropoda; class Arachnida; order Ixodida; family Ixodidae; genus Amblyomma; species Amblyomma maculatum. The sequence continues at coordinate 159,385,153 of NC_139353.1, read as the reverse complement.
AGTATTCGGGCGTAGAGAAGAAGGATGTGTCGAGAATTGTAGTGGGAGGGCGGCCATAAACGAGGAAAAATGGAGAATAACCGGTGGTCCGCTGTACTGCTGTATTATATGCGAATGTGACGAATGGTAGAATAGTGTCTCAATTTGATAATATGGTGTGATGTACATGGATATCATACCCGATAAGGTGCGATGAAATCGCTCAGTCAGACCGTTAGTCTGGGGATGGTAGCTTGAGGTTGTCTTGAGGGGTAGATGACGCGTGGAGAACTTCGACAACGACTGTCGATAAGAAGGCCGTACCGCGGTCACTTAGGAGCACCCGAGGAGCGCCATGACGCAATACAATTGATCGCAAAAAGAAATTTGCTACTTCTTGAGCGGAACCAGTCGGTACAGGTGTTGTCTCAGCGTAGCGTTAAGGTGGTCGACAGCTGTTATAATTCAATGGTTACTCCCCTCGGAGAGAGGTAGTTGACCATATAAGTGAATGCCGGTTACTTCGAATGACGTGGAGGGACAGGGAAGAGGTTGTAGAGGGCCAGCGGGCGAAGAAGTCGGCCGTTTGCGACGTTGGCACAGATGGCAGGATGCGACGTATTTGGCAACACTGTATGATAGGCCAGGCCGGAAGAATTGTTTTGTGACGCGGTCATAGGTTTTGTCAAAACCAAGGTGACCTGCACTAGCGTCATCGTGGAGAGCCGCCAGTATACGTGGGCAAAGCACACGCGGCACGACTGGGATCCAGCGAATTCCATCAGGACAATACACGTAGCGGCGTAGGATGCCATCTTCAAGTTTGAAATTGCGAAGCATTCAGCGAATCCGAGTATGGGGTGGGTCCGAAGTGCCAATAACGCGGTCGATGATGGGACGGCAGTAGGCATCGGCTAATTGCTGTGAGCGGAGAGCGTGTTTGTTCTCAGAGCCGTCAAAAGAAAATGTGATATACGTCGGAGAAAGATATGGTCGGCTGTGGTCAGAGCTGGAAATGCATTGGGAAGAAAAACAGCAAGCTGATTCCGAAAGTGGACAGCGAGAAAGAGCGTCGGCGTCTTGGTGTTGGCGACCCGATATATAAGTGACGTCGAAATGGTATTCTTGAAGATCTAGAATCCAACGGCCAAGTCGGCCTGTCAAATGTTTGAGCGAAGAGAACCAGCAAAGAGAATGGTGATCGGTCACAACTGTGAAGTGCCGAAAGTATAGGTAAGGGCGAAATTTTTGGACAGCCCGAGCAAGACACCCATGCTCGGTAATGGTGTAGTTTTTATCAGCTGAAATCATAGTCCGACTGGTGAAGGCAATCACTTTCTCCCGCGAAGTTGCATCGTGCTGCAGAAGTACAGCGCCAAGACCGTGACCACTGGCATCAGTGTGCAGGATGGTTGGAGCACTGTCACTGAAGTGGCCAAGAACAGGATCTGATGTGAGGGCGTGCTTTAGGTCGTTAAAAGCAGTTTCGCACTGTTCAGTCCCCACGAAAGGGCTGCGTGCTTTAAGTAGTTCATAAAGTGGAGCGGTAATAGTCGCAAAATTCCTTATAAAACGCCGGAAATAAGACGCCAGGCCGAGGAAACTGCACAATTCTGTAGTCCGTTGTGGACGAGCAAAGTTCAAGACCGCGATTATCTTTTCAGGTTCTTAACGAATGCCGTCATGGCTGACCAGATGTCCCAATATTTTAATTTTCTTCTGTGCAAAGTGGCACTTTTTGCTGTTGAGCTGAAGGCCCGCTGAAGCAATTGAGGACTTCATTCAGGAGCGTGAGATGATCGTTAAAAGTTGCCGAGAAGATAACAATGTTGTCCAAGTAACATAAACAGATTCTCTATTAGTACAGTGTCGATCATTTTTTTTAATGTCACTGGTGCGTTACAAAGTTCGAAAGGCCTTACATTAATTTCGTAAAGGCTGTGGGAGCTGCGAAAGCGTTTTTTTCTTTGTCGTCCTCGTGCATAGGTATTTGCCAATAACCTGAGCGGAGGTCCAAAGTTGGGAAATATTCGGCGCCTTGGAGGGAGTCAAGGGCGTCATCAATACGTGGCATCGGGTATACATCTTCGTGGGTAATTTTGTTGAGTGCGCGGTAATCAACACAATAGCATACCGAGCGGCCCTTTTTTAACTAGCACTACATGGGAGGACCATGGGCTTGCTGAGGGACGAATAATATTGTGATGGAGCATGTCATTTACACTTTCATCAATTACGTATCATTCAGAGAGGGAAACCCGATAAACCCGTCGGCGAACGATAGAGTTACCTTCAGTAATGATGCGATGGCGCGCAGCACTAGGCCGTCCCAGTGGTGTGGAAGTGGCATCAAAAAAGGCTTGGTGGTGTCGAAGCAACGTCAGCAGTTCTTGGAGTTGGTTCGGCGTGAGGTTAGCAATTATAGTCTTTGTGAGAATAGAAAGAGACGTATGAAGAAAACACGGTGCTGAGGCAGAAGGGCGGTGAGCACCATCAGGGACAAAGGTTGAACATCCACCATTCAAGGAAGATAAGTTCTTTTTGGGAGCACGAGGGATTCACGTGAAGTGTTAGTGGCCGCTACTGGTGCTGAGCCTTTGCGGAACCGGACAAGACTAGACGGGAAAGCGATGGCGCGTGCAAGATGATAAGATGGTGCGATGATTACGTCCCCGTCATTGATCTGGCCAGAAACAACAGTAAGTAGTTTCTCGAACTGAGGAGGCAAAACAGTGTCAGCGGAGGCAACGAGGGGATGATGTTCAGATAATTCAGATGTAAAATCGTTGTCTGTCATATGGATAACACGGTCGCCACAAGAAATTAACACCGAAGCGGTTGACAAAAAATGCCATCCAAAAATCATCAGATGCGCACAAGGTGAGAGCCCAGCAAACTGCACATGATGACGGACGCCGTCGATAACAACTCGTTCGGTACACTTCGCTGAAGGGCGCAAAGGGACGTCATTGGCTCCACGTAGCTCAGGTACATCACATGGTGTCGTCACTTTTCGTAAATGGTGACACGAATCAACGTGAATGGCAGAAATTGCAGCCCCTGCATAAATCAAAGCTTGGATTGGTTATCCTTCAGCGAAAACAGAAATCACAAAATACGGGCGATCAGGAGGACCTTTAGTAAGTTCGCAGAGTGCAGTTTGACATTCGGAAAATGCAACGCTTAGTTTTTGCGGGTCGGAGAGGGGAAACTGAACGGCGTTGGGCAATGGGGACTGGCGTCGGGATACATGGGTCCCACGAGGTTCAGACGAGGGTTCTGGAGGTGAGGAGGATCGTCGAGGTGGGCTTGGAGTAAACCGGCGTTGATAATATCACGTTGAAGGCATGTCACTTTCGAAGGTGTCGTAACCACCGCGCTCGTTCTGAAGGCGGCGACGACAGAAGCGGGATATATGTCCTCTAATGCCACAGTAATAGCAAACTGGTCGGGAAGGGTGCCAAGGTGCGTAATAGGGTGGTGCAGGTTGAGCCGTAGCCACTGCATCGGCGTGATTGTAGGTTGGTGACGATAGGGGTAGGGGAACAAAAGAAGGGGGGATGCAGTGACGTGCGCGTAGGTCGGCGCTGGCCTGGTTGCAGGGGGTTCGGATGTCTACTCCTTTAATGATAGTGCGGAGAACGGCGTCCTTCATTATCAGCATCATCATCAGCCTGACTATATTCACTGCAGGGCGAAGACTTCTCCCATATTTCTTCAATTAACCCGGTTCTGCGCTAGCTGCATCCACTTCACCCCTGCGAACCTCTTAACCTCATCCGCCCACCTAATTTTCTGCCGCCCCCTGCTAAGCTTTCCTCCCCTTGAAATCCAGTTTGTTGCCATAAGCGACCATCGGTTATCTTATCTTCACACTACCTGTCCTGCCCATGCCCATATCGTCTTCTTGATTTCAACTAGAATGTCAGTAACTTGAGTTATATCTCTGACCCACTCTGCACGCTTCCTATCTCCTAATGTTACCCCTACCATTTTTCGTTCCATAGCCCTCTGCGTTGTGCTCAATTTAAGTAGAACCCTCTTGCTTAGCCTCCACGTTTCAGCCCCATAGGTGAGTAGAGGTAAGATGCAACTGTTGTATAATTTCCTCGTGAGCGATACCGGTAAGCTGGAAATAATAATCTGCGAGTGCTTGCCAAATACACTCCATCCTACTCTTATTCTTCTTGTTATTTCCTTTTCATGGTCCGGATCTGCGGTTAACACTTGTACTAATTAGACATATTTGCCCACTACTTCCAGTGCTTCGCTACCTAACGTAAACTGCTGTTCCTTTCCGAGGCTGTTGAACATTACCTTAGTCTTCTGCATATTGATTTTCAAGCCTACCTTTCTATGTTTCCTGTCTAGGTCACCAATCATTCCTTGCAGTTCATCTCCTGAATTACTTAGCAAGGGAATGTCATCAGCAAACCGCAGATTACTGAGGTATTCTCCGTCTACCCTTATCCCTAACTGCTCCCATTCCAAGTCTCTGAATACTTCCTCTAAGCAAGCTGTGAATAGTACTGAGGAGATGGTGTCTGCTTGCCTAACACCTTTCGTTATGGAAATTTTGTTACTTTATTTATGCTGAACTATGGTTGCTGTGCAGCTAGTATATATATATATATATATATATATATCTTCCAGGACTTGCACGTACGGCTCGTCTACCTCCTGATGTCGCAATTCCTGGATCACCGCCGAGGTTTCTACTGAGTCAAATGCTTTTTTCGTAACCAATGAATGCTATGTATAAGGGCTGGTTATATTCCGAGCATTTTACTATCACCTGGTTGATGGTATGGATAATATCAATAATAGAGTACCGTTTCCGAAAGCTGCTTGATCCTTTTCGTGTTTGCAGTCTAAAGTTGTCCTGATTCTATTAGCGATTACCTTAGTAAATAACTTATATGTAAATGACAGTAACCTGATTGGTCTGTAATTTTTAAAGGTCCTTAGCCTCCCCATTCTAATGAATGATGACAATGTTTGCGTTCTTCCATGGTTCCGGTATCGTTGATGACACCAGGCACTGCGTATACATGGGGGTCAGTTTTTCTAGCACGATATCCCCCCCCCCCCCCCCCCCGTCCTTCAAAAAATCTATGGTTATCTGATCCTCTCTGGCTGCTTTATCCCTTTTCATAGTTTCTATTGCTTTCTTACCCTCGTCCTTCGTCACGGCGTCATTAGCAGGTGAGAAGAATGATCGCGCCCGTGTCGACAGACAGGCTTGAGGGCTTGGAGCTCCTCGCTGATGATGGCTCCAATCAGTGCCCCCTGATCGAGGTCAGCAGAGGTCGGGCCAGTAGCGATGCCGTGCTGCAGTCGGGAGGACTGCAGCTGGTCGAGGCGTTGGCAATTGTTAATAATGGAATCAAAAGTTGAAGGATTCTGGGAAACTAGGGTGTTATAAGCCATAGAATTGATTCCTTTCAAGACGTGGTGTACTGGTTCAGGTTCCGGCATGAGGGGACTTGTACTCCGGCAAAATGAAAGAATAGCCTCTACGTAAGATGCATATGACTCATCGGGACCTTGAAGGCGGGTAGCGAGCTTGTTCTTCGCGATCTAAGACCGAACTGCCGAGTCGGCGAAGTATTGGCGGAACTTTTGTTTGAATATGGTCCAGTTAGTGGTGTGGGGTTCACGATTAACAAACCCATTTTTGGCGCCTCATTGAGGTAGAAAGAAACATTTAGAAATTTTAGAGCATCGTCCCACCGGTTGTAGGCCGTACAGCATTCATAGGTGTCGAGCCAGTCATCTACGTCTTCATCGCGCGACCAGAGAGCAGCGGCTGGTTGCGGAGTCGTATGGGTACAGTCGGAGGGAGTGGTTCAGCCGAGGTAGAGGGTCCCGCCAGTTCGTGGGTACTCTCGGCAGACATAACCATAGTGGCAGTTGCCAAATGGCGACCGGAACGGAGCTCCAGCGAGAGGCAGGGCCCAAGGCAGGAAGGACTTGTGGAAGAAGGCTAGGTCGAGACGGCAAGGCCAGCGATGCCTTGTCTAGAGCTTTAATCCGATCACGAACCCAGGCGCGCGCCGTAAAGAAGATCCATGGAAGGCTCACAATATATATAGACATGGTTTGCTTGTGACTAATGGGCCAGAGTTAAATTCAAACAGAATGTCACACAACTTTCCTGTTTATATATTTTATTCTAACAAGTGTTTCTGACTGTGCACCGTCCTTCTTCAGGGTAGAATTTTACCCTGAAGAAGACGGTCCACCGTCTCAAACTGTTGTTAGAATAAGATAGATAATCGGGAAAGTTGTGGGACATCCCGTTTGAATTTAACTCTGGCCTATTAGTCCCAAGCAAACCATGTCTATGGTTTACAGGGACACGGCGGCCCTGCCTTGATGATGTCACCTCAAGTGCCTTTGTTTGTGCAGGTTTGCGCATCACTCCTGATCCTAGTCTCCGACACACGGACAGTTATAAAGGCCGTCGGACAGCAGCAATCTTATTCCCTAGCTGCGATCAACGAAACGCTGTGGCGGCTTCCTGGATTTATCGCCGACGCCTCTCGCCGTGCACGAAGTATAGCCTTTCATCGCTTCGTGGAAAACGTCCTCTGCGCACCTTCGATGATCACAGTGACGTCACACCACCGACATACGTCACGGAGCCTGCCGGCTATAAATCTGCTGCCCCCACCAACGTTCACCAGTGGACATGGTGGCCCTGCCGTGATGATATCACCTCAAGTGCCTTTGTTTGTGCAGGTTAGTGCAAAAAGTTACGATTTTTGTAGCGACCACCTCTGTCTAGTTGTGCCGCCGTGTCCACAAGTACAGCTTGATTGTGTCAACGACTGTCTTTCATTGGTATGCATGGTCCTGAAGCTTTTAGGGGATGTAGAGGAAAACCCTGGGCCTGTTTCAGAAGCTATCCTAAATGAAATATTAAAAACTCAAAAAGAAATATTGGCCACAGTTATTGTAATTCAAGAAAAACAAACATCGTCTTAGGCAGGTATAGAGAAAATGCAAACAAAACTCGATTCCATCGAAGTGAAGCTCGTGGTCCTAGAGGAATTCCAAACAAGGCTATGTAATATTGAGATACTATGAGTGACTGCCAGGCGGAAATCGCTGCACTAGCAAAACAACTTGATGACTTGGAAAATCTGTCCCGGCGGAACCACCTGATTGTAAGAGGTACACTGGAAGAAGAAGAAAATGAAAATGAAGAAACATTGCTGAGAAAGTAAACGACGCAGTTTTTGAGGCAAAACGCGGAAAGAAGCGAAGTACCGTTAAAGGAATACACCGTCTTGATAAGCTGTCTCCGGGAAAGCATCCACAAGTTATCCTTAGGATTGGTGATTTTAGGGGAAAAACTAAGATTATGAATAATTGCTACAAGCTTAAAGGAGGGCAAATAAGCATTTTCGAGGACTATTCTAGAAGAGTGCATGATATACGGAAAAACCTCTGAAATTCCACTGTAGACGAAAGGAAAAACGGGGCCGAGGTTAAGATGATTTTCGATAAGATGAAGGTGAACAAAATTCTTTACGCCTGGGACAAAACTACGAAACAATGGTACAAATGTCATACCTCTTCTGAGAGTAGCGATTGACGCAGGAACACAGGATCAAACTCGTTCAAAGCCATAAATGTTAATGCTAGAGGCATATTAAATAAAATTGTCGATTTAGAAAGCATAATCTCAGAACATGAACCAGACGTAGTAGTAATCACCGAAACGTGGCTGCATATCGATATACTCGACATTGAAGTTACTCCTCCTAACTATAAAATAGTAAGAAAGGACCGAGAAGACAGAGATGGGGGAGATGCAATAATTATCAAGGACAACATAGCATTGTCTGTACTTCCAGATATAAATGGCGCAGAAGCGCTATGGGCCAAAATAAGACTAGATAAACAAACAGTCTTCATCGGGGGTGTTTACAGGGCCCCAAATGCTCCGGTAGAGGGTTTGGTAAATCTACGAACATTTATGAACTCTTACTTACCTCACGATAGTAGGACGTTATGACTGGGAGATTTCAACCTACCCGGCTTTGACTGGTATTCAAAATTACCTGGAGCACGAGAAGTGTTTACTTGTGAGCAGTTACTTGATCTGGCTTTTTTTCGTAATTTAGTTCAAGTTGTATCTGATTACACAAGGATATGTGCTACAACATCATCTAATCTGGATTATGTTTGTTTCTGAACGCATACAAACTTTTCTCTGTGAATGTGAAATCTTTGATGGCTTGTCCGATCACAGAATGGTTAAGTTGTAATTAAAGGCATCACGAGATTCCACAGGTACTTTCTTCCACAGGTACTTTAAACGTTTCTTTAATTTTCATGACGCTGATGATGCTGCTGAGATTGACAGCCTCGATTATTCTTATGATGATTTTGTGCAGCTGTATGAGTCTGATGCTAGTACTGACCAACTATGGGAATTCTTTAAAGAATTAGCAGAGCGGTGCCTTAATCAATTTGTTCCTAAGAAATTTAAGAGCACCAATAAAAGGAGTCCCTAGATAACTAGAGACATCCTTCATCTCAACGGAGAATTAACCGTAAACGTAAGGCTTCCTCACACAACTCAAACCCCGAAAATAAACTATGTATTCGCCGCATGAGCCAAGATTCAAAGAGACTTCTTAAGGAATTAAAAGACAGACTATATAATGTGATGTTCACGAAATTTCTTCGCGAGTCGCCTGGTAAATGTTGGCGCTATATAAATCCGTCAAAGGTTCTGCACCATGCTGAGACAGAGGAGAAAGCCCATAAACGTGCCGAATATTTTAATGTATATTTTTCATCTGCTGTTTACATACGTGATAATGGTGTACTGCCTTTTTTTAATGCCGAAACTGAAAGGCCTCATATTACTTACAAACTGGTGAGCAAGGTGTTCTAATTCTGCTAATACATAATGATATCAAAAAAAGCCAAGGTCCAGATTGTATCCCTAACTAGTACGCTGAATGGGTATTTAAATGCTTGACCAAAAGATTTCAGTCTTTTACTAGTGAATTCTTCCCAACTGAGTGGAAGCGAGCAAAAGTTATACCGGTCCATAAAAGCGGAAATAATCCTGTTAGCAATTATCGCCCAATCTCGCTCACTAGTACAGTTTTGAAGTTGCTTGAACATATCATATCTAAACACCTGCTCAACTACCTCGACCAGCATGATCTCCCGTATCAGCATGGCTTCCGAAAGGGACTGTCCACAACTACCCAACTGATAGAAATAGTTCATGACCTCGCAGAAACAATAAATTCGTGCGGTGAAACAGACATTATATACCTTGACTTTGTGAAAGCATTTGATAAAGGTTCGCACTAAAAATTGTTATATAAGGTTAATGCAGTCATTAAAAATCATACACTCACACAATGAATGGTTTTCCGCGTATATAACCTCTCGCGAACAGTATGTATTTGTTAGAGGCTGTGAATCTAGCATTCTTCCTGTTGCTTCTGGTGCGCCACAGGGTACCGTTTTAGGCCAACTCCTCTTTCTCATCTTCATTAATGATTTGCCAAGTAGCATTGATGTGCTAATAAGACTTTTGCTGACGACTGCGTGATGTACACTAGCGTAAATACGATTAACGATCAGATTAAAATAAACTTAAACCTACAAAGAATAGTCAAATGGGGTAACGACTGGCAGATGGAGTTCAACTTAAAAAAGTCTGTGGTCATGTCAGTCTCTAAGAAAAAATGTTTTCTTAATTTCAGTTACCAACTTAATGGTTACATGCTCGAAAGAGTTGATCACAATATATACCTAGGCATAACTTTTACATCAGACCTACGATGGAATACCCACATTGAAATTGTCATTTCCAAAGCTTTCAAAACACTATGGTATCTGTGATGCACTATGCACAGTTCTACCCCGGATGTAAGGTGCCTGGCTTACAAAACCCTAGTCAGATAAATTATCGAATATGCCAAAGTAATCTGTTGCGTTCCTTCTTCAGATTTAGGCTAATTCGGGACCTCACCATCCTGAGGTCACTGCATCGCACTTTCCCGATTACCTCTACATCTTGCATAATGGCGGGGGTTGAACACATTACGAAGTCGATTTCATTTTTAGTCTCTCCGTTAGAACTTTTCCATGTCCATTTCCGGTTCTTCCGTTTGCTGAAGAAGGTATTCATGATTCGTAAGTTATTGCGCTCTGCAAACTCAATTAGTAACTCCCCCCTGCTATTCTTAGAACCAATGCCATAGTCACCTGTTTTTTCCCTACCTTGGCATTGAAGTCGCCCATTAGTACAGTATACTGCGTCTTTACTTTCCGCAATGCCGATTCTACATCTTCATAGAAGCTTTCAACTGCCTGGTCATCATAACTACATGTAGGTGCATAGGCCTGCACAACCTTCAGTTTATACCGCTTATTAAGCCTAATTATGATGCCTGCAACCCTCTCATTAATACTATGGAATTCATCTATATTACCCGCTATATGCCTATTGACAAGGAAACCTACTCCTAGTTGTCGCCTCTCTGGTAAACCTCGATAACACAGTACATGCCCATCCTTCAGTACAGTATATGCCTCATTCGGCCTCCTAACCTCACTAAGCCCTATGACATTCCATTTCATGCCCTCTAGTTCCTCTAACAGCACTGCTAAACTAGCTTCACTAGCTAGGGTTCTAGCATTAAACGTTGCCAGGGTCAGTTTCCAATGGCGGCCTGTCCAGCGGAGCCAGGCTTTCTTAGCACCCCCTGCTGCGTAACAGGTCTGACCGCCGCCGTGGTCAGTTGTTCCGCAGCCGCTGGTGACTGAGGGCGGAGTTTTATGGAGCTTATCATAGGAGGTTGCGGCCAATTACTGCACCAGGGTGGCCAACTCCTGTTCTGGTGAGGGAGTGCGTTGCCGGAGGTGTTCACCGGCATCAGGTCGCACCCCAAACCTGTGTATGCAATTCCATCGACACGCGGATTTTTTTTTTCATCCGGTGCAGAATTGCGCGGCACCGGGATTTGAACCCCGGTTGCATGCGAGGCAGATGTTCTACCGCTACGCCACCGCTGCACCCCTCCTCAAGTATGGGATCCTCTCACAGCAACTAACTGTCACAAGCTAGATAGGATTCAGCGACTCGCTGCAATGTTTATCTATTATAAATACCGCCGTAACCATTCTTCAACAGACCTCTGCCAACAAGCCCTACTACCAGTGCTTGAAAGCAGAACCAGGTATGAAAGAATAAAAACTCGTTACCGCATTATCAATAATTATCTAAAAATTAGTAAATCAGATTACTTTGAGATAAAAATAATGAGACATCAATGCATCGTCATAATATGTTCATCCCATTGCCGGCTATAAAAAATAAATGCTTCAAGTTTAGCTATTTTCCGCGAAGTATTAGGGACAGGAACGCTCTTCCAGATTCTGCTGTTCGATATTCATCATTATGTCAATTTGTACGCCGTGTAAAAAATTTCATCTATGGCACTAGCACAGGACGATGAGGTCATATTGCTGTTGTGTAAGATGGCTGTTGTTCTGTGTGATGCATTTGTATGATTTCTGTGTGATGCAGGGAGGGGGTTGAAGCTCGAATGGGTCCGGTGCGGCATAAACGTAAAGGAGATGACACACGGTAGAAAAACAGTAAACTTAATTCCAAAGTTTCGGCCGGGGTCCGGCCTTTGTCAAGGAATGTAGAAAGCAGTCTGTTCTCATTTCTTATATACATGCACAATCCAAAAACACGTGAGCAGCCACTATCGACTAATAAACGTCACAATATCAAAACAAGATTCCATAAGAGTGATATAATGGCGGTGCAAGGTATATAGACAAAATGACACTTAGGTCATGCATCTGAATATGATGCACAAAGGAAGTAAGTTATGTCCCTTAAGAGGTTGTTGTCACTATCAGCGCACAAAACACAAAATATCACGAGGTTAGAAATCCTGCAATATTCAGGAGGGGGATTCATCCACTGAAATATCATTCTCATTGGTAGGCATTTTGTCTATCGCAAGGTAGCGCAAGACGTGTCATTTTGTCTATGTACCTTGCACCGCCATTATATCACTCGCATGGAATCTTGTTTTGATATTGTGTTGTTTATTATCCGATAGTGGCTGGTCACGTGTTTTTGGATTGCTATGTATATAAGAAATGAGGACATACGGTTTCTTTCTACATTCCTTGCCAAAGCCAGACCCCAGCCAAAATGTTGGAATAAAGTTTACTGTTTGTCTACCATGTGTCATCTTTCATTTATATATATATATATATGAAGGAAAGAAGCCAACAGTCGGCGAGGCCAAGGAAAGCGTTGGGGGTGGTACTTTTGTCTTTTTTTTTCTTTTTTTTTAATATTTACTTGGATAATCACAAAAATTAGTAATGTAATCTGTTTAGGGGAAAGATAATTAAACAAAAAGTAGAAGAAAAAACAACGTGCCGATGGTGGGAACCGAACCCACGACCTCCGAATATCGCGTCCGGTGCTCTTCCAACTGAGCTACATCGACCGCTGTCCCCCCTGCTACTTGCTTGGGTATTTATGTTGTCTGTATACGAACCTTGAGAGTGTTCACCAGCGCCACCCTCAGCCATAGCGGCGGACGTGGAACGTCCTTTGTTACCGCTAGCGTCACGTAGAACGTGATCAAGAGCGAGGGCGAAAGCTGTGCTAGAACCCTCTTACGCTACCTATGGCTTCAAGACTGCCAGAACCGAGAGACCCGTAAGCTACAAGCAGATCAATTAAGGGGAAATGAGGGTGCTCGTTATAATACATGAAGGAAAGAAGCCAACAGTCGGCGAGGTCAAGGAAAGCGTTGGGGGTGGTACTTTTGTCTTTTTTTTTAATGTTTACTTGGATAATCACAGAAATTAGTAATGTAATCTGTTTAGGGGAAAGATAATTAAACACAAAGTAGAAGAAAAAACAACGTGCCGATGGTGGGAACCGAACCAACGACCTCCGAATATCGCGTCCGGTGCTCTTCCAACTGAGCTACATCGACCGCTGTCCCCCCTGCTACTTGCTTGGGTATTTATATTGTCTGTATACGAACCTTGAGAGTGTTCACCAGCGCCACCCTCAGCCATAGCGGCGGACGTGGAACGTCCTTTGTTACCGCTAGCGTCACGTAGAACGTGATCAAGAGCGAGGGCGAAAGCTGTGCTAGAACCCTCTTACGCTACCTATGGCTTCAAGACTGCCAGAACCGAGACACCCGTAAGCTACAAGCAGATCAATTAAGGGGAAATGAGGGTGCTCGTTATAATACATGAAGGAAAGAAGCCAACAGTCGGCGAGGCCAAGGAAAGCGTTGGGGATGGTACTTTTGTCTTTGTTTTTTTTTAAATGTTTTAAATGTTGTGTTTAATTATCTTTCCCCTAAACAGATTACATTACTAATTTCTGTTATTATCCAAGTAAACATTTAAAAAAAAAGACAAAAGTACCACCCCCAACGCTTTCCTTGGCCTCGCCGACTGTTGGCTTCTTTCCTTCATGTATTATAACGAGCACCCTCATTTCCCCTATATATATATATATATATATATATATATATATATATATATATATATATATATATATATATATATATATATATATATATACTTTGTGTCTAATTATGTTTCCCCTAAACAGATTACATTACTAATTTCTGTGGTTATCGAAGTAAACATTAAAAAAAAATTACATAAAGATACCGTTATATATATATATATATATATATATATAACGGTATATATATATAACGGTTATATATATATATATATAACCGTAAAGGAGATGACACATGGTAGAAAAACAATAAACTTTATTCCAACATTTCGGCCGGGGTCCGGCTTTGGCAAGGAATGTAGAAAGAAACAGTATGTCCTCAACAGTATATATATAGGATATATATACCATTGAGGATATGCCTTTCGAGCAAAGACAAGATACTTGGGTTTCTAACCTGCTAAATATCCTAGGCACTACTTCTGCGGCTATGCATCCTCGGGCACTCCGCCGACAGGCCTCCCATTTTACCATTCGGGACGGCCTCCTCTATCGAAGGAACTACAACTCAGAAGGCAGAAAATGGCTTCTTGTCATTCCGCGCCACTTCCGCTCCGAGGTTTGTGCCCACCATTACACTGACCCGCAAAGCGCACATGCCGGCGTCCTGAAAACCTATGATCGAATTCGTCAGAGGTACTACTGGCGGGGAATGTACAATTTCGTACGGCGCTACATTCGCTCTTGTACCGCCTGTCAACAACACAAGATTTCTCGCCACCCCGCTGGCCCTCTCCAGCCTTTACCGTGTCCAGCTCGCCCGTTTGATCGCGTGGGAATCGACCTTTATGGTCCGCTACCATGCAGTACCGCCGGTAATCGATGAGTAATCGTCGCCGTCGGCCACCTGACCCGCTACGCCGAGACTGCTGCACTTCTCGCGGCGACCGCCCGAGGGGTAGCCCATTTTCTTCTGCACCACTTCATTCTTCGACACGGCGCCCCTCGCGAGCTACTCAGTGTTATAGGTCGTGTCTTTCTTTCCGAAGTAGTCCAAGAGCTCCTCTCGTCTTGCAAATCAATACATCGGGCTACAACCGCGTATCACCCGCAAACCAACGGCCTCACGGAGCGTTTCAACCGTACGCTTGGGGACATGCTCGCAATGTATGTTACATCTGAATCTGGAAGCTCCAACTGGGACCAGGTACTGCCATTTGTAACGTTCGCGTACAACACTGCCACCCAAGCAACAACTGGTTTTTCGCCCTTCTTTCTCTTATACGGCCGTGAACCATCTTGTACTCTAAACAATTTTGCCATACAATCCAGATGCCTCTGAGTACAGTGCTTTGTCCGATATTGTACAGAAGGCCAAGGAATGTCGTCAGCTAGCTCGCACGTTTACCTCCAACACTTAAGGCTATCGCAAAGACCAGCATGATAGCGATACCCCTGCTCCAACGTTCCTGGCCGAGAGCTTCGCTTGGCTATGCGTTCCTGCCACCAGCAAACTAGAAACGAAATACCACGGACCTTATCGCGTCTTGGAACGCACATCCCCTGTTACCTACATCATCGAGCCAGTCACCCCTTCTTCCTACCACCACCGCCGCGGCCGTGAGGTTGTCCACGTTAGCCGCCTCAAGCCGTATTACAATCCTCTGGTCGTCTCTTCTCCGTGAGTCGCAAGGATGGCGACTTCTTCACTCGGGGGAAATGTAAAGAAGACAAAGAGCAAACAACGCTGCGGAATCGCCATCATCATCGCTTGTCTCCGGCGCCCATCTCTCTCGCGCTGAAGCTGTGCCCTGCGGCTGGTAATTCGATCCTGCTGTGCCCGAATTACTGCCAGCGCTAGACGTTCGAACCAGCTATTAAATCCACATTACACTATATATATATATATATATACATACATATATATATATATATATATATATATATATATATATATATATATATATATATATATATATATATATATATATATTGTAATATATTGTAGTGTGGTAATCTTCATCGATATAACCACTGACATGCGTCGCGTGCTGCCGCTCTCAAGGACGAAGAAGTTCTTCGCTGCCTTGCTCTTTCGCCACGCCTCACGCTCCGCTGCGAGTCCCTCCTGAGCGGCTGGACCTATCTGGGTTTACCGAATAAGCACACCCCTACAATTGGTGCAGGTGCTGCTGGGTACATTCCCGTCCACCCTGGAACTAAGAAGCCGCACATTACCTTCTGCTTCCAGCATGCCGGACGACACTGCCTCGACATCGTCGCCCTCCCAACCACCGTGCTGTGTTCTGGAGCTCTCCGGCAGCGTGATCCGTGCCTCTTCAGTGGCACAGCCGACCAGGACGTCGACGATTGGTTGTCGGCATATGAGCGCGTCAGTAGCTACAGCAGATGGGATGACGCTATCAAGCTAAGCAATGTAATCTTTTATCTGACTGACGTGGCGAACCTCTGGTTTCGCAACCATGAGGCAGACCTGCCATCTTGGTCTGCATTTAAAAAGAATTTTGCAGAAGTGTTCGGCCGCCCTGCAGTTCGCAAGCTCCGGGCAGAACAACGCTTGCGTCAGCGCACTCAGCAAGTCGAAGAGTCATTCACTAGTTATATAGAGGACATCGTGGACCTATGCAAGCGTGTCGATCCGCTAATGACCGAAGCGGATAAGATCGAAAACATCATGAAAGGCATCTCTGACGACGCGTGCCAAATGCTCTGGGTAAAAAATCCTGCCACGGTGAGTGACGTGATCAAGCTTTGCCAGAGCTACGACGTGCTTCATAAGAAGCGCGCTTCTAGCCGGCGGTCCGGTGTTAGAGACGACGCCATCTCTACACTAGCGCTGGGCGGCTGTACCCCATCAGAGGACAGCCCTTTACTTCAGCAAATCAAAGCCTTCGTTCGAGAAGAGGTCGCCCGCCAGCTATCGCTGGTCCCTCAGTTACAGGATACTGGCCGCCTTGCTCCTGACATGGCTCCGTCTTTGGCCCCTACCATACGGCGTGCCGTTCAAGATCACATCGCTGATGTCCTTCCGCCCAGCTCCATGCTCCCGCCCAGCCCCGTGCCGGCGCAAGTAACGGCACCACTGACTTACGCCCAAGTTGCGGCCAGGCCGCTCATGCCATCAGCATCTCTTTCCTACCAGGCCGCTCCTTCCAACCTTCCTTCGCCTTTGCCTGGGTCTGCATTCCATGTCCCTATTCCAAGGGTACGCCAACGCCCTACGAACCCTTGGCGTACCGCGGACAACCGGCCAATCTGCTACTCTTGCGGGCTGCCGGGCCATTTCGCACGCCTTTGCCGCCAACGCCTTCCACCTTCTCGACCTGAACTATGGAACTACTCCTACAATACAGACCAGCCCCCGCCGAGAAATCCGCCCAGTTCCGACTTTGTATCTCGTGACAATCAAACGTACACAACTCGCCGATCACCTTCCCCTCGTCGCCGTTCCCCGTCCCCACTCCGACGTTCTACCGGCACTGTTAAGGGAAACTAACAGTCGCAGTTCCCGGGGCAAGAACTGCGCTTGGTTCGAACTCTTCAATTCCTCGGTGTTCTCCCACTAACGTAATTCAAGTGTTTGTCGACGGCGTCGCAGTACTCGCTCTTGTCGACACGGGCGCTGCAGTATCCGTCATCAGTGAAGCTCTTTGCCGTCGTCTTCGTAAGGTGACCACCGCACTTTCCGACTTTTCGCTTCGCACCGCCTCATCACAGCGCATTCATCCCTCAGCGGCGTGCACGGCCCGTGTTCTCATCGAAGACGTCTTATACACCATCGAGTTTATTGTACTGTCTCGCTGCTCACACGACATCATCCTGGGGTACGATTTCCTTTCCACTCATCATGCTGTTAATGACTGCGCCCG
Organism: Amblyomma maculatum; assembly: GCF_055883805.1. Taxonomy (NCBI): domain Eukaryota; kingdom Metazoa; phylum Arthropoda; class Arachnida; order Ixodida; family Ixodidae; genus Amblyomma; species Amblyomma maculatum. The sequence goes on along the minus strand of NC_139353.1, from coordinate 159,367,774 downwards.
CGCGGAAGTTTCCTTTTTACCTCTTTGTGATACCGTCTTGTGCGACATCCCTACCCGGCCTGCAAAACTCCTCGTCGCCAATGACACAGACATTCCTCCATTTTCTGCTGCCCTCGTTCCACTCTCCTGTGAAAGTGTTATTAGTTCGACTGTCTTCTTCACACCTTCCGACGCCGCTTGACGCCATCCCTGCCTCCTGCTTCCATTTGCTGTCCTCAAGTTCGAAGATGGCCTTAGTGCAATGTACGTCTCAAATCCATTTTCGTGCCCGTCCGTCCTGCTACGCGGCGAGTGTCTCGGTCGTATTGAAGAACTTGATCCCGCACTTGTAAATACCCTTCCTGCAACGCCTACTTCATTAGACGTTAATGTGCTCAGCTCTTGCGATACAGCGACCGCTTCGACACCACCCGATGTTCTTCAACAAGCTATTGACGCAGATCTTCCACCCGCACAACGCGATCAACTCGCTGCTCTTCTACAGAACTTCACTTCTGCCTTCGACCTTCCTCACACTGCTCTGGGTTGCACGTCTGTCGTTGCGCACGCAATCGACACTGGTACAAACGCACCTTTACGACAGCGTCCTTATCGTGTGTCGGCCTCTCAGCGCAAAGTCATTGCTGACAACGTGGACGACATGCTTCCCCGGGGCGTCATACAGCCATCTAACAGTCCATGGGCTTCTCCGGTTGTTTTGGTCACCAAGAAAGATGGTTCCATCCGGTTTTGCGTCGATTACCGTAGGCTTAACAAAATCACGCGCAAAGATGTCTATCCTTTGCCGCGAATCGACGACGCCTTGGACTGTTTAAAGGGAGCCGAGTATTTCTCCTCTTTGGATTTGCGCTCCGGCTACTGGCAGCTACCGATGGCTGATAATGACCGCTCGAAAACTGCCTTTATAACACCGAATGGATTATACGAGTTCAACGTTATGGCCTTTGGCCTCTGCAATGCCCCAGCTACTTTCGAGCGCCTGATGGACACTGTTCTTTTTGGACTGAAGTGGCAGACCTGTCTTTGTTACCTGGATGACATCGTAGTTTTTTCTACCGACTTTTCTTCTCACCTTCTCCGCCTAAAGCATGTCCTCACGTGTCTCGCCGACGCTGGGCTTCAGTTTAATTTGAAGAAGTGCCACTTTGCCGCTCGAAAACTCACAATTTTAGGTCACGTAGTCTCTAAAGAAGGCATTCTTCCCGACCCCACCAAACTTCGCGCAGTTGCAGAGTTCCCGAAGCCAACCTGCCTGAAGCAGCTTCGGAGCTTTATCGGCCTCTGCTCCTACTTTCGACGTTTCATCTTGAACTTCGCCTCTATCATCGCTCCTCTGACCCAGCTCCTTCCCGGCAGCTCCGACCTTTCCGCCTGGACTCCAGCCTGCGATAAAGCCTTCGACACTTTACGCCGCTTTTTGGTTTCGCCGCCCATTCTACGCCACTTTGATCCGGCTGCGCCTACGGAGATCCAAACTGATTCCAGCGGTATTGGGCTTGGTGCCGTCCTTACCCAACGTAAGCCTGGTTACAGCGAGTATGTTGTGACATATGCCAGCCGAACATTGACAATGGCAGAATCTAATTATTCAGTCACAGAAAGGGAATGTTTGGCCATTATTTGGGCAATAGGAAAATTTCGTCCTTATGTGTATGGTCGACCGTTCTACGTTGTGACCGATCACCACGCTTTGTGCTGGCTTGCCTCTCTGAAAGACCCATCCGGTCGCCTTGCTCGCTGGGCTCTTCGTCTCCAGGAGTTTGACATTCATGTCATTTATCGATCAGGCCTGAAGCATACGGACGCGGATGCTCTTTCCCGCTCGCCATTGCCTAGAGATACTTCGTCTGACCACGTCTGTGCCTACGATTTGTCGACTCTTACCACTATCGACATGGCTACCGAGCAGCGGAATGACCCTTGGATCAATGCACTTTTGGATTTTCTCTCAAGTACTACTCCCGGTCATTCATCCAAAGCGCTCGTCCGCCAAGCCCACCACTTCTCCATTCGTGACGGTCTTCTCTATCGCCGCAATTATTTGCTTCATGGACGGAAGTGGCTTCTAGTTATCCCGCGTCATCTCCGTGCCGACATTTGTGCTGCGTACCATGGTGACCCACATTGTGCTCACGGTGGCGTATTGAAAACCTACACGCGCCTACGTCTGCGATTTTACTGGCGTGGAATGTACCGCTTCGTACGACATTTCGTGCGCGCTTGCGAATCTTGTCAACGCCGAAAAACTCCTCAGAAGTCCTCTGTTTCGTTGCAGCCGTTACCCTGCCCTACTCGTCCGTTTGACCGCGTTGGCATAGATCTCTATGGCCCTCTTCCTACTACTCCTGCTGGAAACCAGTGGATTATTGTGGCAGTAGACCATCTGACTCGCTACACTGAAACATCACCGTTACCCTCTGCCTCTGCAAGAGACGTTGCTTTGTTCATTCTCAACAACTTGATTCTTCGCCACGGGACTCCGAAAGAACTGCTCAGTGACCGCGGACGCGTTTTCTTGTGCGACGCTCTCGAGGCCCTACTGAAAGAATGTCGCATCATTCATCGCACCGCTACTTCTTACCACCCTCAGACGAATGGCCTGACAGAACGCTTCAACCGTACTCTGAGTGACATGCTGGCCATGTACGTCAACGACGCTCATTCCAACTGGGACCACGTTCTTCCCTTCGTAACCTACGCGTACAACACTGCGATACAGACCACCACTGGATTCTCTCCCTTCTTTCTTCTTTACGGCCGCTAGCCAACCTGCACAATGGACGCGCTTTTTGCCTACCGCCCTGATGTTTCTGAATCGACGCCACTCTCGGGCGCCGCCCAGTACGCAGAAGATTCATTATTACAGCGCAAAGACGGACGGGACAAGAAGAGGACACAACAGCGCTGACTGTCAACTAATGCGCAGAAGATAATAGTGACTATCAATGTGAACCTGTGTACAGGCAATGCAGTGTCATAGGGAAACACCGAGACGCATTAACTAGAGAAATTATAGAAGCTTGTATGATTATAAGATTGCAGGACGATTGCATAAGCGCACCATCAGTGGCATTGTCCCAGAAAGAGGTTAAATATCTAGAATGTGAAATCTGATACGTGTCGGCCAATCTTCATTCTTGTACCCTTGCACATTCATGTTGCTATGCCAGCATGGTTTCCTGTTTTTTCCGTTTCTGATCGCCAGGCGGTATAAAAACCTACTGGTCTCGAAATAAAAATTTAGTTGACAGTCAGCGCTGTTGTGTCCTCTTCTTGTCCCGTCCGTCTTTGCGCTGTAATAATGAATGTACGTAACCAACTCGCCCAAAATGTTGTATTACGCAGAAGAATGCCGTCAGCTCGCTCGTTCGCTTACAAACGAAAATCAGTGGCAACAAAAACACCATCGTGACACTGGTGAGGCGCCTTCATATGCGCCCAACTCCCTGGTGTGGCTCTGGGTTCCTGCCACAACCGCCGGCCTGTCAAAGAAGCTTCTTGCTCGGTATCACGGTCCATACCGAGTCCTTCAAAAAACATCTCCTGTGAAATACGTAGTTGAGCCCGTTACGCCATCTGCGGACTTGCGTCGCCGTGGACGCGAAATAGTTCATGTGGACCGAATCAAGCCCTACTACGATCCGTCTGTGCTTTCGCCACCATGAGTCGCCAGGATGGCTCCTTCTCTGCCCGGGGGGAAACTGTAGTGTGGTAATCTTCATCGATATAACCACTGACATGCGTCGCGTGCTGCCGCTCTCAAGGACGAATAAGTTGTTCGCTGCCTTGCTCTTTCGCCACGACTGACGCTCCGCTGCGAGTCCCTCCTGAGCGGCTGGACCTATCTGGGCTTACCGAATAAGCACACCCCTACAATATATATATATATATATATATATATATATATATATATATATATATATATATATATATATAGTTGGCTTCAGTAATTAAAAGTTGAAGAGAGTAGACACTTCTTAGAGACAGATTTATTTATTGTCGACGTTTCGGTCGGAGCTCGACCTTTATCAAGTCTCCAACTGAAACGCCTACAACAAATATTGTGGCTCTAAGACGTGCGCGCGCCCGTTCGACCTTTGTCTTGTGGCACCTGTGTTGCTTCCCGTTGGCCGTGTGTACCTGGCGCTCTGAACCGGCTAGAACGTCTCGGTCGCGACGATAAGGGCGTAACATTGTGGTGGAGGAGCCGGGTAACGATCCCTGACGCTACACTCAGCACCGATACAACTGGAGCCTCGATCGGCGAGGTCGTCGCCTTGCAGGCCTCGAACCGCAAAACAGCGCCATGCAATCGGCCAATGACCGCAAGCAGCCCGTGGTGACGCGGTGATCCAGGCTGAAGGCCGGCCTGCGGGCGCCGCGAATGGTTCCTCGCATCACTATCGCGAGCCTCGGACATTCGCGGGAGCGGCAGGCGAGGACGTCGACGAGTGGTTTCCCCACTAGCAACGGGTGAGCCGCTACAACCGATGGGACGCCGCCGCTACGCTTGCAAACGTGGTTTTCTTCCTAACACATAACGGTCTTGTTTAGTTCGAAAACCACGAGGACTCTCTTACCACCTGGGACAGTTTCGTTACCAAATTGCGCTAGTGCTTTGGCGACTGCCATGCACTAAGGAAGCGGGCTGAACACGCGCTCGCGCAGATCTCAGCTACCGGGAGAAACATGCGCAATTTACATAGAGGAGATCTTGAAGCTATGCAAAACAGCAAGCGCTAATATGACCGAGGCAGATAAAAGTAGGACATCTTCTGAAGGGCACCGCAGATTTTTATAATTTTCTGTTTGCCAAAGATGACCTGAAAGCCGTCTGTGATGTAATTCGGCATGTTCACACATTCGAGACATTGAAGACTCGTCGCATAACGCCAAAATTTGCGCGGCTCGCCAACGTTCCATCTGTGGCGAACATTGAAGACAGCTTCATGAACTTGTCGTCGACGGTCCGGCAAATTGTTCGCGAGGAACTGCAGCGGTTCGAGCCCCTTGCACGGTGTCCACCGTCCTTGCCGTCTGACGTTGTCGGCTCCCGAGGGGCTCCCTCCTTGATCCAGCATTCACTCTTTATACGCGCTTCATTCTGTACTGTCCTTGTATCCGCATTCCCCAATCATTATATTCAGCGATTTTAGTTTCCCTAGTATTACTTGGCCTGACATCAGTCTCACCATTTCGAATGATAATACTGAAAGCGACTTTATAAACACATGCCTAACATTTTCGCTATCCCAGATCGTTGACTCAACACCTAGGCATTCCCGTCATTCAGATAACATCCTGGATCTCGTACTTACAACTCATCCCGATAGAATTCCTCCACTGTCATACCTAGATCAGCCGCTACTAGTCTTCTCATGCCTTGTTCCAGATGAGAACACTGCAAGTTGTGCAGCTTAACATCCTGATTTGACACAGCGGCTATGAGCGAAAGCATAAGGAAGGACTTGGTTAGCGATCATAAAGTAATCCATTGAATATTACTAACCAAACTTAACGGGGCAACCAAAACCAACAAGAAACTCACTTTATACGACAAAGGTAACTATCAGGATTTCAAAGAAGAACTAACAAGGTTTTAGAAATTTCTATCTGTAGATTTTTTTGTGCGATCTGTCGAGCAAAACTGGTCAATGTTTAAATCTAAAATGCATGAACTAATCAATACCTATATTCCACCCATAAGCATTAGCCAGCGTAGTTCCTCCTATTGGTTTGATTATACACTTACGCGTCTTAAAAAACAAGAAAAATCGATAATTCCGTGCAGCCAAATACACCAACAGGCCACAAGCATGGCAGAAATACTGAGATACATCCAAACTATATAACTCAGAGGTTACTAAATCTAAAGGCTCTTTTTATGAATTCACCCTCCCTAACTTACTTCGCACTAATCCAAAGCAATTCTGGAATGCAAATAATCCCAAAGATAACGATAAGCCTTTATCATTATTGGAGAAGGAAGGACAGCCTGTCCCCAATGACAAGGTAGCGGAAATACTCAATCTAACCTTTTCTTCCATTTTCACAAGAAAGCCAAACGATAACCTCCCACTTGTTTCCTCGTATAATCATCACATCATGCCAGATATCACATTTGCATCCCATGGAATCTTGAAACTAATCGAATCTTTAAAATTGACGTCACCAGCTGGTATCGACGGCATCAATGCTAAAGTGCTCAAAAACACAAAGGAAATGACCAGTATTATATTGTCCCAAATTCTCGGCATGTCATTGTCATCCGGCATCGTCCCTCATGATTGGAAAGTGGGTAGCCAGGTTCTGCTAACTACCAACCCATATCACTAACCAGCGTCTGTTCGAAAATCATGGAACACATTATTTACTCGCTTATCACAAGTTTTCTTACATCTGTCAAGTTTTTTCACCCTAACCAGCCCGGATTTCAAAAAGGACTTTCATGTGAAACCCAACTCGCACTATTTCTTCACGACATAAGTATTAACGTAGACCTTAACATTCCGGTTGACGCCCTCTTCATCGACTTCGAGAAGGCTTTTGACAAAGTCCCTCACAAACGGCTACTTTTGAAACTTTCGCAACTAAACCTTAACCCGCTCGTTTCAACTGGATTCAGAATTTTCTCACTAACCGTCAGCAATTTGTAGAGGCCAACCCTACAACTTCTACGCTACCCAATGTACTCACTGATGTGCGGCAAGGCACGGTCCTTGGCCCTCTCCTTTTAATTTACATCAATGACTTACCTAATAATATTGTATAAGAAATTCGCTTATTTGCTGACGATTGCGTGATTTACCGTTCTGTTAACAGTGCTGCAGATAACGATATTCTTCAGTCTGATTTACAAATTTGGGAAGAGTGGTGTCGTAGATGGCTAATGGTCCTAAACACTAACAAAACTGCGCTTCTTTCTTTCCACAGACTACAAAATTACCCTAATCAAATTATCTTCAGAATGGTTCCAGTGTCTCATCCCTCAACTGCATTAAATATCTTGTTGTTGATATCTCGGGTACCCTTAATCGGTTCAAACAGATTACGCGCATAATTAACAATGCTATTTATTTTTTATTTTATTTATTAAAAACCTCAAAGGCCCCATTGAAAGGGTATTACATGAGGGAGTGGGTTTCAGGGCATAATATTGCTTCAAGTGATGATTTGAACAGTGATGGGTCTGTACGGAGCACGACGTCGGCAGGCAAGTCATTCCAGTCTTTTGCTGTGCGAACGAAAAACGAATATAGATGCGCAGATGTAGGGGCTTGCGGAGGATGGGTTGTCTTTTCTTGGTTCGTGCGGCTGGAGGTGCGGTATGCAGGGATGATAACAGTTTTGTGCGAAAGATGATAATAGAATTTATGAAATAGAGATAGTCTTGCGATGCTACGCTGGTTAGCTAAATTTGGTAGATGAGCATTGCATTTTAGTTTGGTTACACTTAAATGATAAGCATAGGCAGTGAAGATGAATCTAGCGGCGCGGTTTTGTATTGCTTCTAGCGTGCTAGAAATATTAATTTGATTATTGTCCCAAATAGCGCATGCATATTCTAGTTTGGGCCGCACAAATGTTACATAGGCTAGTGATTTTAACGATGGTGGTGCTAGACGTAGTGTTTGCCGAAAATACCCCAGAACTCGGTTTGCTTCTTTTAGAAATTTGAGTTACGTGGTATGTCCACTTAAGATCATGTGTTAAGTGAAGGCCAAGGTATTTATATGTGGTTACAGCAGCAATTTTTGAGTTAGCTATTAGGTACTTAAAAGGTGGTTCAGAGGGACGCCTGTGAAAAGAAAGTAAAGACGTTTTTTTCACGTTAAGACACACGAGCCATTTACTGCACCAGGATAAATTGCGATCTATGTCAGATTGAAGAAGTTGGCGGTCACTGTGAGTGATTATGGGACGGTACACAACACAATCGTCATCAAATAGCGTATGTTAGAGCATATGTCAGTTGGCAGCTTCTAGGTCGTTTATATAGATCGTTTATATAGATAAGAAAAAGCAGGGGCCCCAGAACTGTGCCCTGGGGTGCCCCAGATATAACAGAGGAGTGCGAAGAAGAGCATTTATTAGCGAGAACAAACTGTTGCCGGTTAGTTAGAAAGTTACGAAGCCAGTCAAGTAGCAAGGAATTGAGATTAAGACGTGAAAGTTTCAAAAAAAGCCGCTGGTGGGGAACTTTGTCAAACGCCTTTTCGAAATCGAAGAAGAGGGCGTCCACTAGAATGTTGGGATCAAGTTTGGAGCTTAGGTCATTAATTAATAGAGCTAACTGTGTGTCGCAAGAAAAGCCCTTTGTAAAACTATGTTGGCTAGCGTGAAAGATATGAACAGATAAAAGAAATTTCATGATGTGGGAAAAGATTACATGTTCCATTAGTTTAGACAGGACGCTAGTAATGGATATAGGACGGCAATTATGACGGGAGATGAAGGCCCTTTTTTTGGTAATGGCATTACTTTACCCACTTTCCAGTCGTGCGGCACAATGCCTGATGAAAGCGATTGCTGAAAGATATGAGACAACAGGACACTTGTGATATGTTTTGTATTTTTTAGTACTTCTGCGTTAATATCATCAATACCTGCTGATGATGGTAGTTACAAAGAATCAATTTAACAATGCCGTGGGGTTCGAATGATACATCGGGCATTGCAGGAAAACCAAAGGATGGAAAATCTGGTAGGTCCCCATCTGGTTCACGAGTAAACACAGAACTAAAGGTCAGGTTTAATACTTCAGCAACATCATGTTCCGCAACTGTAGCCATATCATCATCATGAAGTGTTATTGGGTTCCTAGGGTTAGGATTGATACATCTCCAGAATTGACGAGGGTTTGTGCGTAGCATTTCAGGGAGCGTGGTATTAAAAAATGATTGCTTAGCTTTAAAAACATGGACGCTAAATTGTTTTTCGGCTACGTAATACTTCTTCCATGTATAAGGTTGTTATTTCGTCTGGCTGCTCGAAAGAGTCTTTTCTTCTTGTTATTAGGACATTTTAATGTATTATTGAACCAAGGGGTATTAACGCGCTCGCTTACAGTAATTGCAGGGATGTATTGTTTTACAAGATTATTCATTTTATTCTTAAAAAGGAGCCAGTTAGTCTCGGTAGACCTTCGCTCAAAGTCGATAAGAAACCAAGCACAGAAATTTTCGAGTTCACGGTTAATGTTTAGATAATCGCCTTTATCATAAAGAGTGAGTGTTTTAGTTACTTTCTTAGGTTTTGGAAGGTGGTTGAGAAACGTGGCCTATATTATTAAATGATCACTAAGTCCAGGAAGATGTGAAAGGCATAACAGATTCTCTGGATGTGACGTTAAAATCAGATCAGGTGTGCTAGATGATTGTGCACTTTGTCTTCTTGGTGAAGAGATTAGTTGGGTTAAGGCAAAGGTTTGGCATGTGTTCACAAAATGGCACTCTGCGGAATTTGATGTGATCTCAGAAGGGCAAGACCAGTTTATCGTGGGAAAGTTAAAATCCCCTAATATAAAGACAGTAGCATACGGAATCTTCGTGGTTACGGTATTAATAGCATCATGAAATAGTGGAATGAACGAGGCGTCGATATCTGGAGTGCGGTAAGTACTGCAGATTATCATGGGCGGAAATGAGGCACGGGAGCAGATGAACAATATTTCAAGGGGTGAGTCAATCTGTAAATTAAAACATTGAAGGTTACGATGAGTGGCTATCAGCACGCCTCCGCCTCGCCTGCCTACTCGATCGCGGCGGAAAATGGTTTGCACTTCTCTGTAATCTATTAGTTCATTTAGCCAGATTTCAGTTAGTACGACGACATTGCATTGGGTGGCGTCTACGAGACTTGTGAGGGATCGCGTTTAGGAAGGAGGCTTCTTATGTTAGTATAAAGGAAAGATACAGTGTTGGAAGTCGAGTGGTGGGAAAGACTTGTGGATATATGAAGAGCGGGGAACTACCTGTTGCGAAGCTCGATCAAAAGTGTATGTGGTGCTTCCTATGGTCAACTTATCATGCCGGAGGGTGAATTTCTCACGTTGGCCCTTTGCAAACTGAACTAGGTTTTTACGCACTTGGCGAGTTTTTTGGCACTAGTCTTCGGAGATGCTAAAATTGGTTCCTTTTAGTTTCTTTGCATTAGCAAGGACCTGTTCTTTGATTTTAAAGTGAGCAAATATTACCACTATTGGTCTCTGTTTCATGCTGTCGAAATGTCCGCGTCGATACGCTCGTTTTATGTGCAGGGGTTCAACTGAGACATTGAGGTTAGTACTGCAGAAGTCAATAATCAACTTTTCAGACTCCGCCCAAGTTTCACGATCAGCATCCTTTACACCAAAAAAGAGAAGGTTATGGCGGCGAGACTGATCCTCTGAGTGATCTAGTCGACGCACAATGTCCTCTATTTTATTTGCATTATCCTGCGCCTGACACTAGACGCTATCAACCTGTTGTTTAATAGAGCTTAAAGAAGGGCAGTCGTTTTCAATTTCGACAAGTCTTGTTTTGATTTCTTGAAATGATTTCTCATGTTCAGCCAGCTGAGTACGAATCGCTTTCATTTAGCTTAGAATGGCTGTTTGACCAGCCTTGATATCGTCCAGTGCCGCTTACACATCATTTTTGCTATCGACGCCTGCGCAGGTCCCAGTGCGATCGGCTCCACCGCGAATCAAAGGCCCTGGATTTTGCTCGACATCACCGCAAATGATTCAAAGATCAAGCAATACACGTGAGCATTCATTTGCAATGGAAATACAGTAGTGTGGGCTCGGAAGTACAACCAGACCAGCAAAACTAGCACGCCTAGCAAAAAGAGGGTAAATATGATTTACCTGCACAAAGCAAAGGTGAGGCATCTTAGGCAAGCTGGTCGACGTTGCGCTTCCGAGCCCAATGAAGTGGGTGCTGATTGCAGGCTGCCTTATATACAGTACCAACTCTCGGCTATCTTCGTCGTAATTTACGTCTGGCTTCAACAGCGGTTAAATTACTAGGTTATAGAACATTAATTCGGCCACAATTAGAGTATGCATCTGCAATCTGCGACCCCGCTCAACTTAACCTAACTACATCCATTAAACTTGCTCAAAAACGCGTTGTTCGATTCATCTACTCAAATTACTTGTACTCCACCAGTGTTGTCTAAAAAATAATGCATGCCTACCTAACCTCCAGCAACGCCGTATTGTTGCAAGACTAAGTTTGTACTATAAAATGTTTCACAAGTTTCCTTATAACTGTCCTATTCAGCATCGTCATCGTTCTTCAGCCCGAACAAGCCTCATTTACCCTCCACGTGCTCGCACCGTCACTTATCTTCGCTCCTTCTTTGTTCAAACAGCTCGTGACTGGAACAATCTCCCCACAAGTGCCATCATTCATACAAGCCCGGACCATTTCAAGAAAGCCACAGAGACATTGTTTTATTAACACCAGGTTGTTTGCCCACCCCTCATGTAAAGCCCTTATCCAAGGGGCCGTGAGGTATCTGAAATAAATAAAAAAAAATATTCAAGAGTCATGCAGTCCCTGGGCCACCTCTGTAATTCTTGTCAAGAAGAAAGACGGTGCATGGCCCTTTTGCGTCGACTATCACCGCCTGAATGCTGCAACAAAAAAAGATGTGTATCCCCTTCCCTGGATCGATGACGCCATAGATTGTCTGTTCTCCGCATCATAATTTCATCCGTCGATCTGCGATCGAGATATTGGCAGATCCCTATTTGCCCTGACGACAAGAAGAAAACGGCTTTTATCACACCCGATGGCCTGATTGAATTTAATGTAATGCCTTTCGGGCTCTGCAATGCTCCTGCAACTTTCGAGAGATTTATGGACGCGATCCTACGTGGGCTAAAATGGCAAATATATATGTGCTACCTCGATGATGTCGTCATTTGTGGCCGGACATTCAATGAGCACAATGAACGCCTCGCTCTCGTGCTGGACTGTTTCAAAAACGCCGGTCTAGTACTTAATTCGAAGAGGTGTCGCTTCGGTGAGAGTCAAACTTTGGTACTAGGACACCTAGTCGATCATGAAGGCGTCAGACCTTACCCTCGAAAGACCGCGGCCGTTGCATCATTTCCAACACCTCAGAACATGAAGGAACTTCTAAGTTTCCTAGGATTGTGCTCGTAGTTTCGCTGCTTCATTTCCCGTTTTGCTGACATCGCAAACCCGTTCATGTGCCTTCTCCACAAAGACGCTCCCTTCGAGTGGACATCAGAGTGTGGCTTCATTTCGCCAGCTCAAGTTTTCACTAACATCACATCAGATTCTCCGGCATTTCAACCCTTCTGCTCCAACGGAACTGCACATGGACGCCAGTGGTGTTGGCATTGATGCTGTGCTGATTCAGCGTTACGGCGATAAGGAACATGTTATTGCTTACGCCAGTCGTTCCTCAAGAAAACCTGAACGCAATTACACAATTACAGAGCAGGATTGACTCGCTGTAGTTTTCGCCGTTCAGCGGTTTCGCTGTTAGCTATACTGGCGACCTTTCACAGTGGTTATTGATCATAATTTCATGTACTGGCTCATAAACCTCCGTGACCCATCTGGCCGTCTTGCACGGTGGCCAATCCGTTTACAAGAGTTCGATTACACAGTTTTGTACAAGAGTGGAAGCCGGCACGCTGACGCGGGCTGTCTCTCACGTTTGCCGCTTCCCACGACGAAATGTGACGCCGACAATTTTAATCATTACATTGCTGCGGTTTTACCTCCATTTCCTGAACCCGTACGTTCCGCACTGAGCAGGGGGAAGACGAGAATCTACCCATCTTTACCGCTGCAGGGGACCCTACAGCTTCCAGTTCCTATTTTATACTTGGGAGTCTTTTGTACAAAAAGGACTATTCTCCCACTGGTCTCCGCTACCTTTTGGTGGTGCCCGTCAGCCTATGCTTCTCCGTTTTCCGCGTTATGCACGACGAGCCCACTTTGAGACACCTGGGATCTGCGCGGAAGGTCTATCGCATCCAATAACGTTTCTACTGGCCGCGGATGCGTGAGAAGTGTGTGGCTAGCTGTGCTCAGTGTGAGTCACAAACGCCCCTCCGGAACTCTTCCTGACCTCCTTCCTGTGACGCCTCAAAGGTCCCCTTTTGAGAAGGTCTGGGTAGACCTCTTGGGACCCTTTCCCAAGTCTCATTATTGCAAACGCTGGATCGTCATCTGCACTAATTACCACACTGTTACTGTGAGAACGCAGCTCTTCCATCGGCTATGACACACCAAGTCTCCCTCTTCCTGCTGCACTCTGTTATACTGCGCCATGGGCCTCCACGAGTGTTGATGAGCGACCGAGGTCGTCAGTTCACAGCTGATGTTGTCGAAGAGCTCCCTTGTTTGTGCCAAACACATTTCCGACATTCTATTCCTTATAATCCGCAAACAAATGGGTTAACCGAGCGAACCAACCAGACACTCACCAACGTGCTTTCAATGTACGTCGCCGCCGACCACAAGGACTGGGAGTCTGTGGTGCCCTTTATACCATACGCATACAATGCCGCCCAACAGGAAACAACATGCTACAGTCCATTCTTTCTCCTCTATGCCCGGTCGCCTCGACACACCCTCGAGACCATCCTCTCGTTCTCCACAGACGACGATCCTAGGATTGCTGAGAGCCTCTGCCGGGCTGAAGAAGCCCGCCGGATAGCTCGCCTGAAAACTCTCGTCTCCCAGAAGCGCTCGAAATCCCGCTACGACGACCACCATCGTCACGTCACCTACCTCCTTGGCGAGATGGTCTGGCTTTGGCGTCCACTAAGGAAGCGAGGTTTAAGTCAGAAACTACTGGCGCACTATACCGGTCCCTTTGTTATCCTCTAGAAAATTAGTTACCTCACCTATCGAACTGCGCGTCTTACCAAAAGTGGCCGACGTTATTCACCAACTGAGCTTGCTCACGTCGCGCGTCTGAAACCCTGTCATCCTCGTGCTAACGATTGACTCACCCGGAGGGCTTCGCCTGCCACGGGGGAAGTGTTCCGGACTTGGTCTCAAGCAGAGCACTGAGGAGGGAAGAAGGTAGAGGAAGACGAAGTGTGCGCGCCCGTTCGACCTTTGTCTTATGGCACCTGTGTTGCTTCACGCTGGCCGTATGTACCTGGCGTACTGAACCAGCTAGAACGTCTCGGTCGCGACGCTAAGGGCGTCACAATATATATATATATATATATATATATATATATATATATATATATATATATATATATATATATATATATATATATATATATATATATATATATATATATATATATATATATATATATATATATACTGCATTTATTAGGACAATTTAACAAAGTTACAATTGAATATTCGAGCATTTGACGGCTAAAAGTTCTGCGTAGGAAGAAACTTTTCAAATTTCTGGTGTCCGCGATGTTTATTTGCCTGGACTTTGAGTTACGCTTGAAATGGTTTTAATCACGGCTTCATGATTTCGGACACTGCTGATATTGCTTGGTTAATGGTGGTACAGAAATAGCTTCGAATTGCATAACCAGGTTTCTAATTTGCGCATTAGGATCGACTCCGTAATAAGGCGTACTGATTTCTTTGTGTAGCATATGAATTTGCTGTAATGGTAAAGGTTGTTTGTTGGTTTGTTTGTTTGTTTGTATAAGAGTTTTAACGTTCGAATGTGACTCGGGCTATGAGAGACTCTATAATGGAGGGCTCCGAAAATCTCGACCACCAGGGGTTCCTTACGTGTACTGACACCGCACAGTATACAGATGCCTTGCTTTTCGTCTCCATTCAAAAGCTACCACCGAGGCTGGGATTCGATGCCGAATCTTTGAAACTGGTGCGCCACAGCTGCGTCATTACTGCGGGACTGTAAACCTTGTGGTTCCCAACACAAGGACACCGTAGTTTATGTGCGATTGAAATAGTGAATTAAACAGATGTAGCTTGATTGGAGTCAGGAGAAAATATTTCAGTTTCGCTATCATGCCGACGCACCCTGCATGGCGGGAAATAATACCGTTAACCTGTGCGTCCGATATTATGCGGCATTGAAAACGTACACCGAGTTTTTTATCGTATCAACGAGTTCTATGGTTGTACCCCCCAATGGTTAAATTGATGCGTTGCATAAGTTATTGTCTTGAAGTGAAAATGAACATTTTTTTCTAACTGCTCCTGTTTCAAATCTTAATAGTCATGATCATCATCATCAGCCTGACTATACCCGCTGCAGGGAGACGTCTCTCCCATAGTTCTCCAATTAACCCCGTTGTGTGCTAGCTGCATCCACTTGACCCCTGCGAACTTCTTATTCTCATCCGCCCACCTAACTTTCTGCCGCCCCCTGCTACGTTTTCCTTCCCTTGGAATCCGGTCTGTTACCCTAAGCGACCATCGGTTATCCTCTCCTCGCACTACATGTCCTTTCCATGCCCATTTCTTCTTCTTGATTTCCACCAGGATGTCAGTAACTTGAGTTATTTATCTGACCCGCTCTGCATGCTTCCTATCTCTTAATGTAACACCTACCATTTTTCGTTCCATAGACCTCTGGGTTGTCCTCAAAGTAGAACCCTATTGGTTAGCCTCTACGTTTTAGCCCCTGAGGTGAGTGCAGGTAAGATGCAACTATTGTATACTTTTCTTTTAAGCGATACCAGTAAGCTGCGATCATAATATGCGAGTGCTTGCCAAATGCGCTCCATCCCAATCTTATTCTTGTTATTTCCTTTTCATGGTCCGGATCTGCGGATACTACCTGTCCTAAGTAGACATATTCGCCTACTACTTCCAGTATTTCGCTACCTAATGTAAACTGCTGTTCCTTCCGGAGGCTGTTGAACGTTACCTTAGTCTTTTGGATATTGATTTTTAAGCCAACCGTTCTACTTTTCCTGTCTAGGTCATGAATCATTATTTGCAGTTCATCCCCCCAGTTACTTAGCAAGGCAGTGTCATCAGCAAATCGCAGATTAATGAGGTATTCTGCATCTACCCTAATCCCTAACTGCTCCCATTCCAAGTCTCTCAATACTTCTTCTAAGCAAGCTGTGAATAGTACTGGGGAGATCGTGTCTCCTTGCCTAACACCTTTCTTTATGGCAATTTTGTTACTTTCTTTATGCAGAACTATGGTTTGCTGTGCAGCCACTATATATATCTTACAGCACATTTACGTTCGGCTCGTCTACCCCCTGATTTCGCAATGCCTGCATCACCGCCGAGGTCTCAACTGAGTCAAATGTTTTTTCGTAATCAATCAATGCTATGTATAAGGGCTGGTTATATTCCGATCATTTTTCTATCACCTGGGTGATGGTATAGATATGATCGATAGTAGAGTACCGTTTCCGAAAACCTGCTTGTTCCTTTGCTTGATTGCAGTCTAAGGTTGTCCTGATTCTATTAGCGAATACCTTAGTAAATACCTTATACGTTACAGAAAGTAAGCTGATTTGTCTGCAATCTTTAAGGTCCTTAGAGTTCCCCTTTCTTATGAATGAGGACAATGTTTGCATTCTTTCGTGATTCCGGTACCGTCGATGACACCAGGCACTGCGTGTACAGGGTGCCCAGTTTTTCTAGCACGATAAAATCTGAATAGTTCTGATAAGAAAACGGTGAACATTACTATGTAGGTCGTGTCTCCTTGTCTAAATACACTTCTTTATGGCAGCAACTCTTTCTTAATGCAACTCTGGTTGCTGTGCAGCGACTATAGATACTTCCGGTATATTCCGGTACATAGATAATTCCGTTTACATCATGATTCCTCAATAGCAACATGACTGCCTCAGGTTGCAAATATGTCAAATGCTTTTTCTTTATGAATGAATGCTGTCCATAATGGCTAGTTATATACCGAACTCTTTCACCTGTTTGATAGATTGGATATGGTAGATAGTAGAGTGCCCTTTGCGAGAACTCGTGGATCCTTTTGTTGATTGAAATCTAATGTTGTCCTGATTCTGTTAGCAATTACCTCGGTATATAACGAACGTTGCAACGCTTTACGGATACCTTAAAATGCTGGTATCCACTAAACCGCTCTTATTAGCGTTTAACTTTGGCAAAAATATAGCTTACAACCCTGCACCTTTTTCAATACCAGATATGTAGGATCTACTTGCCTGATTAGATGTGAATTATGAGAAATTCGCCTCGGCTGCCCTATCAGTGACACTAAAGAAGCTACTTTCGCTTGGATGGATGGATGGAATATAGGAGCGTCCCCTTTTAAACGGGGCGGTAGCAGTTGCTTACATGTTGTTTTTTCCTCTATATCTTAAATATTGTTACAGATCGTTTGAGTACACCTTCATTCCATTTATTGAGTTTTATTTCTACATTACTAACATTATGTCACTTGTCTGCTTTTAAGTGATAGTAATGGCGCCCTGTGGTGAATATCTGCGAACCTTGTGGAAGAGAGGGGGGTAGTTGAGCACCTCATTTGAGGTTGCTTCTCCACTCGTTTAACAATTATGAGCGCAGAAAACATTTTAACAATAATGAGTGCAGAAAGCGGCTATGGATAAATTAGAAGCTCCTCTCACCAGAAGGCAAAGTGACCGTCATTGCAGCGCTGTGTTCGTCACCGGCCAGAGTGGCGGTGGTATTTAAATGTCCCCTGTAACAATTTAAAACAAATACGTTGAAAACGCATCTTCTTCACAATAAACCCAATGCATATAGTATAAAATAGTACTCTTCATTCAAATAGATGACGAATGCCGCTCGAATTGAGAATCTAGGAGACAAAACAGTATGTAACCTTGAGAAAACGTGAAGTGAGAAGATAGGATATCTGAAAATATTGCCAGAATAAGAATTGCACATTGTGCATCAAACACATTTGAACATACCTGCAGCGATTTATACAATGAAAACAATATCATTCGGCACCTATGTTTGCCCTCAATGCCCTCACATGAGTACTCCGTGCGCACAGGTGTGGTACTAATTAATATCATGTTGTCCGGACTTTATTATTAGGCCGTATGCATGTCCGCACAAAAATGTTTCCCCCAATTTTTTGTAATTACCGTGGAATTGCCAGCAGCGATAGGTGTACAACAGGTAAACGAGACCGTTGTTTATTTCTCTGTACATTCACTTTGTGTCAGAAATTGACAAATATAGTTCGCACATAAACAATTGCAGAAGCCTCTCCTATTAACGCGCCGATACCATGACTGCCATTTAAATCAGGCTTCGCAAGGAACATTTTCGAAATCTGTAATTATTTTTTTCTGAAATAGTATACTGATTAGAAGAAGGCTATCTGCAAGTAATCTGAGTATCTTTTGTGCGATTGCTAGCGTGCAAAAATTTTTTTCAAACATTAATAAGGCAATATAGAAGAGACAAATGAAATATCATCTTCAGCCGGATTGTAGCCACTGTAGGTTGAAAGCCTCTACATACACTTCTCCACTTAACCCGGTACTGTGCCAGCTGCATCCACGAATCCCAGCGAGCTTCTTAACCTCATCCGCCCTCCTAACTTTCTGCCGCACCCTGCTTGGCTTTCCTTCCATTGGAATCCAGCTCCTTGCCCTTCGCGACCATCGGTTGTCCTCTCTACTCACTACATTCTCTGCCCATGCCCATTTCTTTTCATTTCCACTAGAATGTTGTTAACTAGCGTTACTTCTTTGACCCACTCTGCGCGGTTCCTATCTATAAGAATTCCATGTGCGTTGTCCACAACTTATGTATAACCCTTTTCGTTAGCCTCCAGGTTTCAGCACCTTAGGTGAGTACAGGAAAGATGCAACAGTTGTATACTTTCCTCTTGAGCTACACGGGCAAGCGCTATCATAATCTGCCAATACTTGCCGGATGCACTCTATTCGAATCTTATTTTCTTTGTTATTTCCCTTTCATGACCTGTATCTGTGGTTACTACCTGTCCTAAGTAGATATATTCGCCCACTAAGATTCTTTGTTGGGCGAGTTGGTAAACATCCATTATTAAACAGCGCGAACAACTGTGGCTTCCTTTTATCTTGTCCTGTGTCTTCTTGTTCGCGCTGTATAAATTATTAATTAATATTCGTCCACCCCTTCCAGTACTTCGCTACCTATTGTGAACTGCTGTTTCTTCCCGGGACTGCTGAACAATACCTTAGTATTCTGCATATTGATTCTCAAGCCTACCTTTCTGCTATTCCTCTCTAGGTTATCAAACATTCTTTGCAGTTCATCTCCCGAGGTACGTAGCAAAGCAATGTCATCAACGAATCGCAGATTACAGAGATACTCTTCATCAGCCCTTATCTCTGCTCCCATTCCAACTCTCTGATTACTTCATCTAAGCAAGCTGTGAATAGTACTGTAGAAATCATGTCTCATTGCCTAACGCCTTTCTTTACGGGAAATTCGTTACTTTCTTTATGAAGTGCTATATTTTAAGTACAGCCGCTATAGATATATTCTAGTATTTTCACATACGTCCTCCTACACCCGAATTTCGCGGTGCATGTGGGACTGCTGAGGTTTCTACTGAATAAAATGCTTTTTCCTAATCAATGAATGCCAACTATAAGGGCTGGTTATATTTCTAGCATTTTTCTATTACCTGGCTGATGGTATGGATATGATCGATGGCTCATTAATCCTTCCGAAAAACTGCTTTAAGTTTTGGTTGATTGAAGCTTGAGGCTGTTCTAAGCCTGCTAGAGATTGTCTTAGTAAACAATGTATATGGAACTGATAGTAAGCTGATTGGCCTGTAATTTTTCAAGTCCATAGCCTTCCCTTTCTTATGAATTAAAGAAATGTTAATGTTCTTCCATCACTCCGGTACCGTCGATGACACTAGGCGTTGCATATAGAGAGTCGCATGTTTTTGTATCACAATATCTCCCCTTGCCCCGCCGAGGTGGGGCAGTGGTAAGACGCCCGACTACGGTGCCGGAGTACCCGGGCTCGCACCCGACCTCGGCGGCTGCGTTTCGATGGAGGCGAAACGAAGAGGTGTCCCTGTGCTGTGCGAGGTTAGCGCATGGTAAAGATCCCCAAGTGGTCGAAATTACTCTATAGCCCTCAACTACCAGCTCCTCGCTCTCTCTTTCATATTTAACTCCCACCTTCCTTCCTTCCCTTACGGTGCGGGTCAGGTGTCCACAGAAACAATTGTGACAGATACAGCGTCTTTCCCTTCCTGTGAACCAATTCTTCTTCTTCTTCTTCTTATTATTATTATTAATATTATTATTGTTATTATTATTATTATTATTTTTATTATTACTATTATTATTTCTCCTCTCCCCGCGTGCTTCAACAAATCAGTAGTTAGCTGATCCTCCCCGGCTGCTTTCACCCTTTTCATTGTTCCTAAAGCTTTCGTAACTTCGTCCTTCATCACTGGCGGAACGTGTAACGGCTTTTCACTACTGCCTATCTCATTATTGTGCTGACCACTTTGGCTAATATATTGGGACATGGCGAGGTTAGTCCAATATACATAACAGTTGACGAGTTGGTGAATGCACCTGCAACTCTAAGCACCAACCACAGCTACCACTTCGTCTTCAGTCTCTGTTTTCAGTCCTCGTCTTCTGCCTTCGTGGAAAAGAAGAAACTCTAGGTATTGTCCTTCTTTTTAACAAGCACGACAGGTGGAGCACAAGGGCTGCTCGAAGGCTCTATAATGTCTCTTGCCAACATCCTGTCTACTTCACCTTGTATCACGTGACATTCGGAAAGGCCACTCGGGAAGGTTTCCTGTGAACTGGGCTGGCGTTTCCGGTATCGATGCGATAAGTAACTAGGAGCGTTTGACCCAAGGGGCGATCACCACAATAAAAATATCACTGTACGAAGTCAGAAGGCTCGTAAGTGCTGTAGCATGATCATGACGCAAGTCAGGAGCAATCATTCCTAATATGCGGGCCTGTAGAGGTGAGGACGGTGCAGGTCGTGGTGGTACTTCAGCAGTAGGATCATGTCAAAGAGCAGATATATTAAAGTCATAAAATGAGGTCAATGTGGCGAGAGAAATGCCCTAACAAAGCACTTACACGACAAAGCTGACGTTCAAGACCGGAATATAAGTGTGGTTGTTCGCTACGCGCACGACATTGTAAGGGAGAGCGATTTTACGCTGCAGAGTCACGTCGATTATGGGGAAAACAACATAGTCGCCATCAGGAACGCAGGTAAAATGTGACATGAGCACGTACGCAGCGGCGTCTCGAGGCAGGTGAGTTAATGTAGCGGAGCGGAGATGGAGCTTTGAAGTTGGAGGAGCGTGATCGTCGGGACAAAGCAGCAGGTCTAAATGAAGCAGTCCAGAAGAACAGTCAATGAGAGCGGCGTATGCCGTTAAAAAGTCGAGGCCCAATATAACGTCTTGAGAGCAGCTGGTTAGGACTGTGAATAACACAGGGATCTAGTGGTTGGCTATGTTAATTCTCGCAGTGCACACATATCAATCACAGTAGCTATGCTGCCATCAGCAACGCGAACGGTAGCTGAGGTAGCGGGCGTGAGTTTTCTTCAGTAGTCGACGGAGCGTGGAACAAAGAGCAGAAATGTGAGTGCCAGAGTCAATAAGAGCAGAAACTGGGGGTTCGTCAACATGTATATCAATTAGATTACGTCTGGGTGCGCGTGTTAGTCCCGAGTTGGCAGTCCGGGTCGATAGCGCAGCGTCACTTCTGGGCGTGCACTTGCTAGTGTCCCGAGTAGGTGCCGGCGTATTATGGGGAGGAGCTGCGACAAGTTACCGGTGAACGGGAGCGACGAGGCTGTGGAGATGGAGATCAGCTGGAGCGACGGACACTTGGGAAAGCTTCGGCACGAGACTCATTATGGTTGAGGAGGAAAGTGTCCAGGTCCCATAGCGGGACGGAACTCCTTTGGTTGGGCAAGGAAGCATCCTGGTCCATACTAGTATCGAAGGTCAGCCTTGTAATAGATCGAGGGGGGGGAGGTAAGGCCACGGCAATATCGCGAAATGTGGCTGGAGTGTCAGCAAATGAAACAACAAATTGGCCTCTAGTCTGAGGTGCACCACTCTGTAGGGTTACGACTAAGGTAGCGACGTGGGCGGGGGTGGCACGGAGCTGCAGGAGAGGCGGACGTCGGCAAGTTCCTGGCGGACAACTTACTGTATCATGGCTACGGTGTCGGGCAGCGGAGATGTAAGTGGTGCAGAAACTAAGGCCTCCAGTTCTCGCCTGATGAATCGAGTCATATATGTCGGATGAGAAGGCTGTTGCAAAGGGGCCAGGTCATCGCAGGATGATGTACCCGCCGCGTTCGGAAGCGCTAAAAGCGATGTACGAGACGTCGCTGTTTAGCCTGCTCAAATTTTCGATACTTGAAGCATCGAGTCAACGGTAGAGCAATTCGTGCAGAAGAGGGTGTTGAAAGGGTCATCCGCGATACCCTTGAGGATATGCCCTACCTTTACACTTTTCGACATGGAGCGTTTGCCTTGCGACACAGAGCGATCACGTTTTGATTGTATAGGCAAGGTAGGACTCCGTGGGGATTGGGCGCTAGACTAAAGTTCGGTTTTGGCTGCGAAAGTCCGCCCAATAGGCTTCCCGAACAAGTCTTGAAGCTTTTGCTTGCAAATTTCCCAAGTCAGCAGCTCTTTTTTTTGCGAAGTTTATTGCCTCAGGGCATAAAAGGAATGTTATGATAAATGAAGGGTGTGCTCAAATAAATGAAAAAAGGTTGGCTGATCCAATGAAATCTAGGAGTTAACTATGATGCGGTCCTAGCGTCCAAACGGCATATGACGGCGGATTATGGGGGTAAAGGCCAGCTGCTACCAGGTTCCGGATCCGCGTCGGCTTCAACGCTGGACATTCCTACAGGAGGTGATGGATGTCAGCTTCTATATTTCTAGACTTGCAGACGGCACCCAGCATGGGAGCATAAATACCGAAATTGTGGCCACTTTCGGATTACTGCTGGTGTTAGGGCCACCCAAACTATAATCCTCCGAAGCGCCACCTAATCTGCTCGGGTTGGACCGCGGGGGAGGCCACTGTGACCACGTGCGACCTATTCCCGCCAAATAGAAAATGAGGTTAGCGAGCCTGATAGTCGCCTCCCATTGATTGTTCCGGCTGCAGCGCTCGTACTCATCCAGCCAATCGTCAAAGTCTGGCTTGCCTGCGCCGATAAAGATGAGAGGGTGGCGGATTTTTGTGAGTACGACTGGCTGAGTTGATGTCGCGGTGGTAGGGGCTGCCTCGGAGGTCATAGTGGCCGTGGTGACTATGTGATCCCAGGTAGGTGGCAGCCACAGCGCAAATCCAGCTTTTGGCAGCGTAAGTGGACTTACCTGTGCGCACGGGGATCTTTAGTCACCTCCACCAAGATGATACTCGGCAAGGTAAGTCCAAAAGACACAACAGCGTATGACTTGTTCATTGTACCTGCACCTCTAAGCACGAACCACAGCTATCACTTCGTCTTCAGTCTCTGCTGCCTATCGTCGTCTTCTGCCTTCTGTGACAGCATATATATGTAACAATATAGATAATATAACTCCTCGACTACTTTGACTATCCAGTCCATATTCCTGATAACATAGCCCGCCCTGTACCTTAGCACATAATCAAATCTTTGCGTATGTCCAATTTTCTGTTCACCGTTTTAAGGCTGCCCCTTTCTTTAGAGCATGCTGAATTCTCCGCATAATATACTTCCTTATGTAGGCCACTTTTATTCCTATTGATTAGCTTTGATATTTCTGCCGGTTCTAGCCTGTCTGTTGGGTTGGAAGCTTTCAGACATTGGCGTTTCTGAATCAAATCTTGGTCTCTTTTTACCGGTATCCTCTCTAACTATCTTAGCGCTTACTATTACCACGCACTCAGTAACGATATCTTTGAATTGTTGATTGCTTCTACACTAGGGTGATCGTCCCCGATTAAAGCTGAATATCTATTCTGCAGCGAGATCCTGAATTGTTTTGCCCTCCTCCTCACTCCTAATTCGTTGATGGACATTTTTCTTACTAATCTGTTCCATTCCCTCCACAGATCTATACATGTTCGATACCTTACCCTCCTGTCATCACTGCATCATAATTCACCCATTACTTCTACATCCTGCCTAATGCCGGGATTAGAACACAGTATTAAGTCAATTTCTTTTAGTCTCCCCTTTAGGGCTTTTCGATGTCCACTTCCGGTTTTTTCGTTTGCTGAAGGCGTTCATGATTCTTAATTTATTTCGTGCTGCAAACTCAACTATTATTTCTCCCTGCTATATTAGAGTCAATGTCAGTTACCCACAGCCTGGTCTGCAGCCTGCTTTTTCCCGACCTTGGCATTGAAGTCCCCCAATAGTAAATTATACTGCGTCTTTCCTTTCCCCATTGCCAATTCTACATTTTGGCAGAAGCTTTCGACTGCCTGATCGTCCTGACTGCATGCAAGCTGGTAGGCCTGTACAACTTTCAGTTTATAACGCTTATTAAGCTTAATTACAAGACCTGTCACCCTCTCAATAATGCTATAAAAGTCCTCTATATTACCAGCTGTATCCTCTGTGACAAGGAACACTGCTCTTTGTTCTCGTCTCTCCGGTAAACCTCGATAACACTTGTGCTCTCTTCAGTATAGTATATGCCTCATTTGGCTCCTAGCCTCACTATGCCCTATCACATCCCATTTCACACCCTTTAATGTTTCTAAAGTACTGCTAAACCAGCCTCTCTAACTACAGTTCTAGCATTAAACGTTGCCAGGGTCCGTTTCCAATGGCAGCCTGTCCGGAGCCAGAGATTCTTAGCGGCCTTTGCTGTGTGACAGATGTGACGGCCGCCGTACGTCACTTGCTTCGCAGCCGCTGGGGACTGAGGGCAGGGGGTTTGTTAGAGTTGACAGATACGGCTATCTTAATGACAACAACCAGTGTGCACCGTTCAGCACGTTTGTTTTGTTTCCTTCTTTGCTCAGTGCTTCCTTATAAGTACTGGCAAATTTATTTAGGTCTAATCAACGCGAAGACGTTTTTGAAGGTAATGGCGCGCTCCATTTTCTTTTATCCTCAATTATATTCTGAGTAAAAAAAGGTGGCCTACAACTAATGTAACTAAACTTCTTCCCATTTTTTACGTCGTAAAAGTATGTTTCTAATAATTTAACACACGATATTGTACTGACATTATTGAGCAAAAGAGTCATATTGAATAGAATGTTTCAAGATCCTATACTTGTGCACATTTATAGTTATCCCTTTTCGTAGCCTTCGTTGCCCACGTTAAAGTCAGCCACTGAAAAGTGTCATGGGCAAGAAGAAAAGGCTATTTCTAGAAGCAAAATACATTAAATATGAGGTCAGTGGTTAGCCTTAAACACAGCTGGCAAGACCTATTTTTTTTTATTCATTCATAGATGCCTACAGCGCTCGAAGGTATAAGTGCACGAGGACCAACAATGAAATCAAGCATTACAAGTCATATAATCAGACGATGAGACATTCAAAAACACGCGGAACAGCCCCAACGTACAGTAAAATCAAGCACACACGCTCGTGCAATAAATGATACAACGTTATGATTGTATGATTCTATGAATAAAAGCAAAAAACGCTTCCACAGATGTGAAGTTAGCGACATTTTTGGAGAGTTTGTCCCAAACAGATATCACATGAAGTAAGAAAGAGTTGTGATAGACTTTAGTCGGACATTTGATTTCTCGCCCCTTAATACCATGATTACAACGTACAGATACAAAATGAGGCAGCTGAACATACGCTATAATCAAGTCCGGTTTTTCTGAAGTAGATGCTAAAGAAGATTTCTAGTTTAGTGCGCATGCGTCTACTACTGAGAAATTCCGAGCCAAATATGCTAAAGAAGATTTCTAGTTTAGTGCGCATGCCTCTTCTACTGAGAAATTCCGAGCCAAATATTCATTTATTGCTGATACGCTGTGTCGAACGTCACAATCATGGGTGACAAAATGGACTGCATGGTTCTGTTCGCGCTCTAAATCGTCCGATAATGTAATCATACATGGATCAAACAATGTGCCAGCACACTCAAGTATAGGTCTAATATGTGTGAGGTACAACAATTAGTTTATATCTATTGGGAATATATGGTAATTACGCGAGAAAAAGATCAAAATTTTGAATGCTTTGCCTATCACATAGTCAATGTATGCTCTCCATGTACTGTCCTCCCTAAAGTATACTGCGAGGTACTTTAATTTAGAAACTTTGTCCCAAGGAGTAGAATTTAAACGGTAGGCATAGATTATAGGATTACATTTACGTGTAAAAGCAACATATTTACTTTTCGTTTTCAATTTAGCGTCATTTTCACTTCATGCACCACTGATGGATGCTGTTTAGATTGTGCTGCAGTGTGCGAACATGCTCAGTGATCTTCGGGCTGTACACGACGCAGTGATCTGCGTACCAGCGTATTTTAGAGGAAATGTTCTCGACAATATCATTATTATAAATTAAAAACAAGAGTAACCCCAAAACTTACTTGTGAGATACATCGTACGTAATATCTGCAGAATGCAATGTAACACCATTAATTAAAACATATTGTGATTTATCGCAAAACTAGTCACGAATCTATGCAATTATAGCGTGAGGGATACCGAGTGAAACAAGTGTATGAATAAATGTGCATGCGGCACGCAGTCAAACACTTTTTAAAGTCTTAAGATATGGAGTCAACTTGATTTCCAGAGTCGTAACACGAAATAATATGTTTGAATTCCAACGGCTGTGTAGAAAATGAAATCTCAGACCTCTGAAACTATACTGTACACTTGCAAAGCAGTCGCTATTTTCCAAGTGTTTCATGACGGTTAATTATTATAGGCGACATTATAGTAGACATCAAAAATACGTCTGACGTCCAATGGTCTGGATATATAAAATGCATTTTTAGCCATGGTTTGGAATCTTTAATATACGCCCCTACACGGTGCACAGCTCTTGGCCCGCACAAACTGATTGATCACGTTTTGTCTAACGTTCGGCCATCTCGCAGAGCAGGGGTAGTCCACTTCGATATAACCGACCATTACCCCATTTTTCTACTACTTGAAAGTGTCATCATAAAGAGGCCTAATGTCGGCAACTCATACTCATTTCACTCCGGCCGGTTTGTTAACATCGTATCTCATATAGATTGGACAGGCATAACCAGTGAACCGTGTGCTGACATTGCTTTTAAAAACTTATGCGATACAATACCTATAAATATTAATGCTTGCACATCCATATTTTCAGTTCAGCGTTAGTATTCTGTGCTCAGAAATTCTTGGATAACAAATGGACTGCTGCGGTCTATTCGCAGAAAAGATAACCTTCATAAAAAAGTCAAACGACAGCCATTTAACCTTTCCCTCAAAAACCGCTTTCGCGCATATTCGCAAACACTCACTGCACCGCTTAAAAAATCTCAAACGGGACTACTATGAAAAAGAGATTATGAAAAATGAAAATAAGAATGCGGAAAATTGGCAGCTCATAAAATCTTTTCTGCACATGGACCGCCAGCAACAAACTACAAAACAAATTCCATGACGGTAACAAGACATTAACTGATCCATTTAATGTTTAATATATTTTTTCAAATGCCCGCCCAATGCAAGCTTCAGGTTCTTGTAAAACTTTGCGCTGCCCACCCAAGTAACACGCCGTCAATGAACCGCAATCAGCCCAATTTTGGGAGAACCGGCCCCACCCAATATTGGGACCAATAATGGTGTTTCATTGTGGCGCTACCCGTGCAAAGATTTATTTCATTCTAAGAGACTGGCTTTCCAAGAATGGTCACCAATGGCAGACTAGGTTATTAATTGGCATGCAGCCTCACTCAATGGCTACCCAATATCTTCCACCCAATCATACCCACTGGATCCTATATAACTTACATCCAGCCACTCTCACTGGTTATCCAATACTTGCAGCCAAGCTTACTCCCTGTCTTTTAATAACTGCTAACCAGCTAGGCTCATGGGCTGCCCAACATAGCCCACCCAAGCTTGTCCACTGGCTTTGCATAATTGGCATCCAGGGAATCCTATTATTGTTTATTGTTGTTTTTTTGTGACCATTTTTTTATATGATGGGTGTTACGCACGGAGGCAACTAAGGCCACCATGCGCCACACACCGGGTTGAGTTTTTGTGCGGGTATTTTACATGCAGCTAATATATATACAGCATATATACAGGCTGAAAGTATACATGCATTCACATAATAAAGCCAGAATCGTTCGTTTCATGGATATTTATTAGGTGCGCATGTGGTACATAATGAAAAACAAATTACAGGCAGAATTCTTTCAGACTTCCAGGACTTCACCTCTGGTTAGGTCAATTGACAGGGTGTCGTCAGATCCCAGGTTGTACGAAGACGCCGCATTAAAGGCAGCTTCAGGTGTCTGCCAAGCCAGCATCTGCAGGATGCGCCTTTTGCTCTCGGTTATAAGGACAGCAACTTTCAGCAGCCCTTGCCTATGTATGCTCGAGCAGCTTCCATGTCACCATCTTCATTTCGTACAAACATCTGCAAGCGAAAACAAAATAAGAGATAATATTGTCACGTACACGGTGACTAAGGATACCAAGGATAGCAGGGGGTAGCCCAGCCACAACGGCAACAAGCAGTATAGATGCAAAATCGCAAGCGACACTTCGTCGTCCTTTTAACTTCGTCCTCCTTTCACACCTCTGTCATGCGCCACCTGGCAACGCTATAGGTGACATTAGAAAAAAAAAATAAGGACGGCCGTCAAAAACGGTGTGAAAAGCAAGAGTGGTCAGAGCGGGTGGCCATACGCTATCTGTGGTAGTACGGCTGCAGCCGCATAATGTGCACAATGCCCGAGCTGGGCGTCCGACGTTTTGGTTGTGCGGCACCGTCTGGAATAACTTAATAACTGAGGTCACTCACACGACGCAACACTTTGTACGGCCCGAAGTAGCGGGAAAGGAGTTTCTGTGACAAGCCTGGACGGCGAACTGGTGTCCATACCTACACTTGGTCTCCAGGTTTGTAGTCAACCTGGCGGTGCCGGAGGTTGTAACGGTGCGCGTCAGTGGTCAGCTGCCGCCCGACGTGCACACGGGCGAGCTGGCAGGTTTCCTCAGCGCGGATGGCATATTGCTGGGCATCTGGGGAAAGCTGGTCGTCATCTGGGCACGGGAGCATGGAATCGAGCATGCTCTGAACTTCGCGTCTGTAAACAAGTCGAAATGATGGGAAGCGCGTTGTTTCTTGTAAGGCTGTATTATACGCAAATGTGACATACGGTAGCACCTCGTCCCAGGTCTTGTGCTGCATATCGACGTGCATTGACAATATGTCCACAATCGTCTTATTCAATCTTTCTGTAAGACCATTGCTTTGTGGATGGTATGCTGTGGCCTTGCGATGGGTCGTGCAACTCAGCTCAAATATGCGGTCGATGAGCTAGAAGTGAAAGATGTCCCTCTGTCGGTAATGACGTATGAAGGGGCGCCATGCCGCAAGAATATATGTTGTGCATGAAAAACTCAACTACTGCGGCAGCAGTGGCATAAGGGATTGCCTTTGTCTCAGCGTATCGAGTCATGTAGTCAGTAGCGACTACTATCCATTTGTTTGCCACCTGCGACAAAGGGAAAGGGCAAAGGAGATTCATGCCGATTTGGTCGAACGGAATACTGGGTGCTTTAACGGGCTTGAGAAATCCGGCAGGCTTCTGAGGCGGTGTTTTACGGCGCGGGCATTCGCGACGGCTTCGTACATAGCGTTTCACAGCTGCGAAGAGTCCTGGCCAGTAATACATGTTGCGCACTCGAGCAAGCGTCCGTCAGCAACCCAAATGACCAGACGTCGGTTCACCATGGCAAGCAAGGAGAATATCCTCACAGAGCTCGCATGGAACTACCAGAAGGTAAGTTCTGTCTTGGCCCTGGACATTTCTTTTATACAAGACACCTTGCCGCATGCAGAAGAAACCAAGGTGCCGAGATAGGTGTCGAGGCAGGGTCGTATCACGCTCTTCCAGATAATCGATGAGTGGAAGGATGTATGGATCAGCTCTTTGTCGATCCCTGAGCTCAGATGCGCTGAGGGCTCCAAGAAAACCGCTATCGTCATCGGCTGTAGTATCGCCATTGTCAACGGGTGCTCGTGACAGCGTGTCGGCATCTTCGTGTTTACGGCCGGACTTATCAGCAATAGTTATATCACACTCCTGAAGCCGTAAATTCCAGCGTGCAAGTCGTCCAGATGGGTCTCGCAGATTTGCCAGCCAGCACAAACAATGATGGTCCGTGACGACTTTAAATGGTCGGCCGTAAAGATAGGGGTGAAACTTAGTGGCCCAGATGACCGCCAAGCATTCCTTTTCTGAGGTGGAGTACCTCGTTTCGGCACGAGAGAGAGTGCGGCTAGCATAAGCTATTACTCGCTCAAACCTGTCCTGATGCTGAACAAAGACCGCGCCAAGACCAATAATATTGGCGTCAGTGTGCACCCCAGTGTCAGCTGATTCATAGAAGTGCGCCAGAACAGGGGATGCTTGAAGGCGCTCACGAATCAAAGAGAGTTCCACAGAAAGGAGGTGTCCTCCCTTGTAAGGCACGTCAGAGGTTCCGCGATCCGAGAAAAGTCCGCAATGAACCGCCGATAATATGCGCACAGGCCGAGGAAGCGCTTAACAGCCCCCTTATTAGCTGGAACGGGAAACCGTGCGACGGCAGCAGTCTTATCGGGATCCGGGCGCACCCCATTAGCGCTTACAACATGGCCGAGGAACGTGAGTTCTGTATAGCCGAAGTGGCATTTTTGGGGCTTCAGCGTGATGTCAGAAGAACGGAGGGCTTCCAGGAAAGCTCGAAGGCGTTCGAGGTGTTGGTCAAATGTTTCGCAAAAAACAACTACGTCGTCCAAGTACACAAGACAGATCTGCCACTTGAGGCCAGTGAGAACGGTGTACATCATCCTTTGGAATGTAGCTGGGGCAGAGTACAGTCCAAATGGGAATACTTTGAATTCATATAGGTCATCTGGAGTGACAAATGCGGTTTTTTCTCGGTCTCTTTCATCTACTTCGATCTGCCAATAGCCGCTTTTCAAATCAATAGATGAAAAATACTTAGGACGTCGCAATCTGTCCAGTGAGTCATCGATGCGCGGCAACGGGTATACATCTTTTCTTGTCACATTATTCAATTTCCGATAGTCGACACAAAATCGGAGAATGCCGTCCTTCTTGACAAGGACTACTGGTGAAGACCATGGACTTTGCGAAGGCTGCACAACATTATCATCCAGCATCTCCTGAACTTGCGTCTGGATCATTTCCCGTTCTTTGGCAGACACACGATAAGGCTGCTGTCGTATAGGGCGAGCGTCGTCATAAGTAATGGTGCGATGTTGTGTGATGGGCGTTTTACGAACCTTCGAGGAAGAAGTAAAACAGTGCTTGAAGTCCAGCAGCAGTTGCTCTAAGGCCCGCCGTTTCTCCTTTGACAAGTGGCAGGTAATATCGATGTT
This sequence comes from Amblyomma maculatum, assembly GCF_055883805.1. NCBI lineage: Eukaryota > Metazoa > Arthropoda > Arachnida > Ixodida > Ixodidae > Amblyomma > Amblyomma maculatum. The sequence continues at coordinate 159,336,266 of NC_139353.1, read as the reverse complement.
GTCAAGAGATGGTTCGTTAGTTTCTACTGCCGTGGATGCAAAACAGACCGGATCGTGCGGAACATGGTCAGCGAAAGCGATAGCAGTTCCCGGAAACAAGTGCCGGTGCTGATTAGAAAAATTTGTGACAAGGAGTGCAGCCCGGCCATTGCGAAGCGACAATAAACTCGAGCAGCGCAAATGCCTTGATCAAGCAGGAGTGAATGGTTCGCCTCCGCTACAGCATCACTGGTACGAAAATCGTCAAGGTAACTTCTACAAGAGCACTGCTTCGCGGCTGCAGCGAGACGCTCTCGGCGGAAACACCAAGTGCGGCATTGCAAGGACTGCTACTATCTTGTACGGCAGATTGTCCTATCGAAAATGTGACGAGTATATTTCGCAGGTCGATAACTGCTCCGCGCTCCCGCAGAAAACCAATGCCGAGGATAAGGTCACGGGAGCAGTCAGTTAAAAGAACGCAACTACGACGAACGACGTACGTCCGTTAATCTGAATGCGAGCCGTGCACATCCCCTTTGGGGTAACTATATGACCGCCGGCGGTTCGAACACACCTGGCCAAGCAATGAGCACCTTCCTCAAAACAGTCGCCATGCGACCACTCAAAATTGAACAATCGGCACCGGTGTGCACTAATGCATTGACCGTATTGCGACCGTGTAAAATAACCGGAATGTCCAGAGAAACGCTTTTTGCTTCCCTAGGTGATGGTACCAGCAGCTAGCGGTCGGATCGAAGCGGCGACGACGGGAGGTTTTCAACGCAGCGACTACCAGCGGCCTCGCCCCGAAGGTCGCTGTTTTCATTTTTCACGATGAGGGCTAGACGAGCGGCCTTGGTCCTCTCGCGAGGAACCGTGGGTGAACGTCGAGGAGCGCCTTGGTGAAGGGGAGCGGGGCTAACGCTGCGAACGAGATGAAGAACGCTGCTCCGCCATGTACTCCTCAATAACTCGGGGTCGTTGACCAAACCGGGGAGGAGGCGAGTCGATGCTGAAGCCGTGAAGACCGAGACATCGATACGGACAATCCCGGTAGAGATGTCCTGGTTCACCGCAGTGCAAGCAAAGCGGACGGCGGTCAGGTGTGCGCCAAATGTCGGCTTTGCGTCAGGGCAGCGGACGATTGTTGCAGTTCTGCACTGGCTGCACCGAGAGCAGCGGAACTGTAGGTGGCGCGAGAATGGGTGGTGGTGAAGGGGGAGCCTGACTCTGCAGAACTTCCGCATATGTGGGACGGTTGTCGGTCCCCGACAACAATGGCGGGCTCGTAACTACAGGCGAAAGAGGGCTCTTGAGCGCCTGTCGCACCTCCTGCCGCACTATTGCAGAAACGGATGCTGGTGATGGCTGCAGATTGTTGCAGAACTTGCTGAGTTCTTCGCGCACGACGCTGCGAATCAGTTCGCGCAAAGCATCAGGATGCCGCTCGGAAGATGCAAATGATTCCGCGATTCTGCCTGTATGAAAAGGTCGGTCATAAGCCACGGCACGTTGTTGTAGCACCCTTTCTATTTTGGTGGCCTCCACAAGGAATCCGTTTACAGTCGACGGTGGGTTGCGCACAAGGCCTGCAAACAGCTGCTCTTTCAAACCCCGCATCAAGTGCCTGACCTTTTTGTCCTCGGACATAGCGGGATCGGCTCGTCTGATGAGGCGCGTCATGTCCTCGACGTAGGCTGGGACACTCTCATTCGGCATTTGGATGCGAGAGTGAATGGCGCGTTCTGCATGCTCGCGACGATCCGCGCTAGTGTGAGCCTCGAGCAGTTGACGACGGAATTCCCGCCACGATGTTAACACTTGCTCTCGGTTCTCGAACCAGATACGGGCGCCATCCTCAAGGCTGAAGTAGACGTTCCTTAGTTTGGCAGCATCGCCCCACTGATTAAAAGCAGCGACACGTTCAAACTGAAGGAACCAGTACTCCACATCCTCAAAGAGGTCCCCATGGAAAGGCTTCGGTACCCGAGGGGTCTGCAAGGTGTAGTTACAGGCCGGTGCGACGCCCGTTACTTGCTGAGCAGAAGCATTGGATGTCATGGCGGCTGCTAATGGCTGAAGCTCCGGAAACAGTCCCTGGAGCCGTCGGCTGGAGTGGTGCACTGGGGTGTCCAATGGCGCACAGGGCTTGCACGACGTCTTGCAGATGGAGACTCTTGCATAGGCGATCGTTTTACCCAGCACCTCCACCAGAATGTCACGTACACGGTGACCAAGGATACCAATGATAGCAGGGGGCAGCCCCGACACAACGGCAACAAGCAGCACAGACGCAAACGCGCAAGCGACCCTTCGTCGTTCTTTTCAACTTCGTCCTCCTTTCACAACTCAGTCTTGAGCCACCTGGCAACGCTAGGTGGCAATATTATGCAGAATTGTTTTTTTAGTACAGCTTGGGCACACTATTCATAAGCAGAAAAATTTGCCACTGCTACAAAATTAGTTTGTCCAAGTCAGTGTGTTGAAATCAGAATTCATGAAAAATGCATATTGTCTGTTTGGTGCAATACAGGTAGAGCAAATGCTTTTCTTACTCTTACATAAACAGAAGATAAGCACAATCTGTTGCTTAATTATCAGGCGCCAATGACTGAGAAGATGATTAATTTCCAGTTAATACGCCGCACTGTATAAAAATGGATATCTTATCGGTCGTCCAGCACAGCCTTGCATGCAGCGTCAACCAAAGCAGCCCAAGAGGAAATTGGCACGCAAAGGTCAATCCTAGTAATCCCGGGTCTTTCCTCCTGCTGGGAATTGTAGCAACATGGGAGGCAAATAAAGCAACAAAGGCTCTCAAAAACCTACTCCACTACGAACATATATCTTAAAATAAAGGGTCAGTGGTACGAGCATTGAGCTGGAGACTGTCCCGCGAGACGGGATGAGGCATGTCGTGGCTCTGTTTATTCTCCGAATGCGAGCGGAGCTGCAGCAGACAACCCGCGAGGCGCGCACCTGCGATGCTAGAGAGGAGGGAAGAGCAAAGAGAGAGAGAGCGCGCCATTCAAGCGCGGCAGCGCTGTCCGCATGGTTTCATATGACACCGCAAGTTGGAATACCGCCGGGGTTCAATGGACGCTACTCAGGTGTGGGAACGAGGAATGCGTATGCTACCAGGGCGAAGGCTGGCGCCACAGCGTCGCAAACAGCCGCCTGTCTAACACTGCTAGAAGGTACGTACCGTCTTTGCCAAAAGCAACCAGGCTGCCGATTTGCTTCTAGCCCTGTAGTTAAGCGTTTTACAGGACATGCCAAATTAGTAATCACCTGTGCGCAAGGTAAACGGGATCTCGTCAAGCGAGAAATGGACATATTGAACATTGATATCTTGGGTAACAGCGAGTTCAAGTGGACCGGAATGAGAGAATTTAATTCCGGCGACCATTATGTCTTTTATTGTGGGCACGAATCCAGGAGAGGGAACGGGGTCGCTCTCATAGTTAACAGAAGAATGGGCAAAGCAGTGCTAGGGTACAACCCTAAAAACAACCGAATGATTTCACTTCGGATCCAAGGTCACCCTTTCAACATAAGAGTTATCCAAGTCGATGCTACAACCGCTACTGCTGAAGAAGCTGACGTTGAAAGATTTTATGCTGACCTGCAATGCCTTTTAGACCGCACTCCATCATCAGGGCCTGGGAAGAAGAAGACGATGATTAGCTGATCGGCTGTCTGAGACCGGTCTCTAATTTTCGGTGTTTTATCGAAGTTTTAGAGTATTAAGTGTTCCTGTGATTTGTGTCCTCAACGTGCGATGATCTGGGGGTCCCTGGCCACCGGCGGAAGCACGTCAAGCGACCGCCTAGGCGCTCTGCGCCGTATGCACTCCGACACAAAACACCACCTCCAGCCGCACTCCATGATGCACTAATGGCAGCAGAGCCATCGGCTAGTCATGCGGCCCCTGTAGTGGCGGCAAAAGATCAGGGCCCTGCGAACAAGAGACCACGCGAAGAAAAAGCCAGCGTGGCGGCTTTGGATGACCCCGCAGAGGACATGGACCACGCATCCTTCACGGTTGTCTCCTACAAGAAAAAGAGAGCTGCTGGTGTTCCGATTGTCTTCAGACCCACCGAGGTAGGAGGCAATCTATGGAAAGCCAACCCTAACATCATGGCTTCGGCAGTTGTAGCGTCGGCACAAGAAAAGGTTCTCAGCCATCGTCTCAAAAAGGATGGGAGCTTAATGGTTACAGTACCAACATTGCCGGCTGCAAACCGTTTGCTCCCAGTAGCTAAGCTGGCTGGAGTGGCTGTAGGGACCCGGGTACCGTATTCTTACACAGCCAGCTACGGGAAAATTCAAGACGTACCTGTCACCTACTCAAATGAAGATCTGCAGGAGTATCTACGTGACCAAGGTGTCCTCTCAGCTAGGAGGCAAACAACATACATTCCTGAGGACGGTGGTAAGTTCAAAGAGGTACGCCGTCGTTCTGTTATATTAGAATTCTCAAAAGGTGCACCACTGCCTAAAAGAGTCACGCTTGGGTTCTGTAGTTACCCTGTAACTGAGTACGTCGGAGCAGCGACACAATGCTACAAATGCCAAAGGCATGGCCACATATCGAGACATTGTATCGGCCCCGTGCAATGCAAAGTGTGTGCTGGTCTCCATTCGCACAAAGAGTGCACCTCGAGAGCGCAACCTAAATGTGCAAATTGCGATGGCCCACACCCTGCTTCATATGGAGGTTGTGTTAAAAAGAAAGCTGCTATACTTGCACGCTCAGTGGAGCAAGCACGAGGGAAGCCGCCCAAGCGTCATAATCCACCACCTAACCCTGACGTGGTTTTTACAAAAACGTTAGATATATCCCAAAATCAGTCACCACAACATGGAAAATCACATGATGGAAAAACGTGTGATGACACGTACGCGGCTGCAGCTAAAAAGAAGCGTGGAAAGTCCGCTGGCTTTTCTCTTCCAACAAAGCAGCAGCGACACTCCGCACAAGAATAGACAAACAACCTTTCTAACTCTCAGCCTAAGACGCCGCAATGTAACAAGAAGATCAGCGAAAGGCAGCAAAGCGGAAGCACCGAACAAGAAATCACAAGCCTACTGATTCCTATGCTGTTTGCCGCCATCAAGGCACTTGTCCGCGCTAGCCCTTCGTCACAAGGACTCCCAGAAGTAGAAGCTGTTCTAGCAATGGAGCCGTTGCTGTCGGTCTCTTACGCTCTGCAGGGGAGTAATATCACACATCTGTAATCATGGCTTCGACAGGAAGAGCTTCACCACGGCTAACCATCCACAACATCTATCGCACATGCACCATTTTCCAGTGGAACGCTCGTGGTTTACGCTCGAAACTCTCTGATTTTCAGCAACTTGTGCGAGCGTACCACTTCCCTTTCATAGTCATCTCTGAATCGCGCGTGGAGGAAACTTAGACTACGCGGATATTATTTTCATCATTCACCACGACTAGATGACGTTAGCAGATTGCTTATAGGCTTTCGCAAGGATATCCCGGCCTCCCTGGTTGAAGTTCCGCCTCACATTGATAACGAATATGTGTGCGCCATAACAGTAATTGGAAGACAAGAGTACACTCTTATTGGAGTATATCTTGAGCCAGGCAGGCCATTCGATGCTTCGAGGCTTGAAAATTTGATAACAAGGACGCCCGCTCCAAATATTATTTGCGGAGACTTCAACGCTCACAATGAAATTTCGGGAAGCTCACACACATGTGCCCGAGGTGCCAAGCTTGCAGAACATCTGGCAAAACATTTAATTGAACCGCTAAATGACGGCAGCATAACCTATCTCCCCCGAGGCTTGACGACTTCCAGCAGCATTGACGTGACCTTTGGGACAAGTTCAGCTGCCCACAACTTTGGCTGGCGCACCAATCTGGAAACACGTGGAAGTGACCATTACCCAATTCTCATATCGGCTGTCAGTGCGCAGATGGCGTCCAAGAAATTTCTTATAAAATCTACAGACTGGGATATGTACAAAAATGCTGCAAGCAGAGGAATTACTGCCGCAACCCGGCATGAGGAAATAATATTGACAATTGCTTATTGCCTGAGAAAAAGCACGCGAATCACAACTAATGATGAGACATTCCAAAGGCTGTGCGCTATTCGCAGACGAGCTGAAAGGAAAGCTAAGCGCACAAAAAACATTGAAGACCTTCGTGCCTGCCGACGCACACAACGTCACATTCGACGCTACCTAGATAAGCTTAGTCGGCAAAGATGGCGTGACTTTTGTTCTACACTGGACGTGCGCCAATCAGTAGCCAAAATATGGCGGATAGTTCGCAGCATGCGCACGCCCCTCCAACAGCTTTACCCTTTAAAGCACTATCTCTGCATGAACGAAAATCCATTAAAGAAGTCTCAGAAGAATATTGCAGACGACTGTCTGCAGAGTCAGTGACTTCCACACATTGCACAGATGGTCTGTCAAACATCCCCCCGGCGGCAGAGTCCGCGATGGACCTACCTTTCACTATTGAGGAGTTAACCACAGCTATCGCAGAATTAAACAGACGGACGTCTCCGGGCCATGATGAAGTGACCTATAACGCAATAGCAAAGCTACCTCACCATTCCCGCCTTCGACTCCTGGAATACTACAATTCTTCCTGGATGTCTGATGAAGTCCCAACGGAATGGAAGTTGGCGAAAATTGTGCCCGTTTTGAAACCTTCTAAACAGCCAACAAGTTATGCATCCTTCCGACCCATCGCCCTACTGACCTGCGTCGGTAAGCTTATGGAGCTAATGATCTCCAAACGGATCACCTGGTTCCTCGAGAACAGAAATCAATATCCTCAAGAAATGAACGGATTTCGCCAGAATAGGTCTGCGACTGATAATGTTATTACCCTTGTCTCATCACTTGAAGAGTACCTTGACGCCGGATACATGCCGACAGCCGTTTTCTTTGATATTAAGGCTGCTTTTGATTCTGTATTTCATCATGCAATTCTCGCAGCCTTGGCCAACCTTGGCCTCGGAGGAAAGCTTTACAACTGAATTAGACACTATTTACAAGAGCGGCAAATTTTTATAAGCACTCCCCATGGTCAAACTGCCTTTTATGCAGTAAAGAGGGGCGTACCTCAGGGAGCTGTGCTCAGCCCTCTCCTGTTCAATATTGCCTTTATACATATAACACGAAATCTTCCCCGTGGAGTACGCATTACAATTTTTGCAGATGATATTTGCATCTGGAGTGCATCACGTTTGCGTTATACAACGCAGCAACGAATTCAGAGAGCGTTAATGCACATCTCAATGTACCTGGCTCCCGGGGTCTTCGGCTCTCACCAGAAAAGAGTGCTGCTATGGCTTTTACAAGGAAAAGAATGACTCGATACCCGCTCCTTCTGGGTAGACGGTCACTGTCCTTTGTACGATCACACCGGTTCCTAGAGGTTATAATTGACAGTAACCTCTTTTGGGCCCCTCAGATTAAAAAAAAAACTCCATGAGATAATCACTGCAGCATCGCAGGTTTTCAGATTCATGGCGGGAACACGATGGGGCAGCAACTGCCGATCGATGGTTCTGCTTGAAAAGGCCTACGTTGAATGAGCGCTACGCTACTATTTACCGGTACTTCAAAGATTATCTCCAACAAACAAGAAGATTCTTGATGCTGCACGGAACAACTGCTTGCGGGTATGCCTTGGACTCCCAAAGGAATCCTCTGCATCAGGAACACTTGCAGAAGCAGTATGCTTCCCGCTAGATGCGGTTGCCGCCCAAGAAGCTATGCGCACCCATCTCCGACATGTCCTCCAAGGGAAGAAGCATTTCTTGCATCGTGTCCATCAAACTCACGGCAACTCTGGCTTTGGTCAAGCAGTACAGTTTCTGCCCCTCCCTACTATTATTCAGCCACGTAGTTTACTACCAGTCACCTTTCCTCCATGGACACTATCGTCTTTAAAGGTGAATATGTCTGTTCCGGGCGTGGATGCGAAAAGCTGCATGCCACAGGCAGCACTTCTGCAAGCCGCTCTCGCCTACATAGTCAAGGAATATACGCAGCACACCCACATATTCACCGACGGTTCAACTGCTCAAGAGACTTCATCCTGTGGCCTTTATGTACCCTCAACGAACAATGTCCTGTCTTATCGGCTGCAGCGGAAGAGATCATCTACGACAGCTGAGCTCCGTGGCATTAAAGAAGCTCTCTCCTATTTCCTGCGCCAAACTCCCGGAAGATGGTTTATCTTCACTGATTGCATGTCTGCATATCCCGAATAACCTGCTGAAGAAAAACAATCATCATCCTGTTTCTCTTGACATCGGGTATCTTCATCATTTGGCTATTGCCGCAGGCCACTGCATAACATTTCAGTGGATACCAGCTCACTGTGGCATTAAAGCCAATGAAAAAGCAGATGAAGCCGCTCGCAAAGGCCACCAACATCAAAGATACATTAGGACCTTCTTCACGAAATCTGATACATCCCAACTGGCTAAAAGATTTGCTTCCGAAACAAAGTATCGATCTCTACCAATTTCTATATTCTATTGACCCACACCTAAAATCATGACTTCCTCCGAAATATTCTCGCCAACTAAAAACTCTTTACCACCGACTTCGTCTAAACTGTGCATACACAAACGGATTGCGCTACCGTTGCGGTGAAATGAACAGCCCGTATTGTGACAACTGTGGCTCGATTGAAACTGTGGAACATATCCTAGTTGAGTGCACTGCGTACGCTGACGAGCGTGCAAACTATGAACACAGCATGGAGAAGCTCACTCCACTGCCTTTAACACTGAACTGTGTTTTAGGTCCCTTAGCCTGCCCTAGACATCGGGGACTCGTGATGAACTTTTTGTTTACATATTTTAAAGACATTGGACTCCTTGACGAACTCTAAATTCACCTCGCATGTTTCCCTCAGGCATTTTGCAAGCTGTGAACTCTATGAGCACATTTGTCGGATCATGCATTTCATTATTTGATTTTATATCATTACTCCACGAAGCACCTTAACACGTATTTAATGGCCGTGTTTTATCTCCCCTTTCAATTCTTTTATTTCCCTCTCCATTCTTTTTTCAATCTTTCCTTCCCGAATTCCCCTACCCACACAGAGTAGCTTGCCAGCGAAATCTAAACTCCGGCAAAATTCTCTGTTTTTCCATTAAAGAGTCTCTCTCTCTCTCCATCATCAGACGTCCTTTTTCTCGTAGGAGACTGGAATGCTAAGGTGGGGAGTGAATAATATTCGGAATTACACGCAAGTTCGGTCTTGGTGAGCCAAATGAAGCTGGACAGAGGCTAGTAGAGTCTTGTAAAGAAAACAATCTCACAGTAAACGTCAGGTTATTCTTGTTCTTCAAATCTTCCGCACGTCTCCAAAGTGCTCCTCGAGTCGGCGGGCGACGTGTAGTTCACACAAAAACACACTGAGACGTAGGACGACGAACTTGCAGTAACAAAACGAAAATTAACTTTATATAACAAGAACACGAAGCACAGTGTACAGAAAACTTATTCACACGAGGCAGTGAGGCATCAAACTTTACAAACGAGACTGTGCGAAAGACTAACTGCAAACTGAGCGCATCGCACTTTTTACGACTTCTCAGTCGGGGCCCGCCTGCTACGCTGTCTTCTCCGAGCGAGAATCAAACCAGAACCAGAACCGTCGATGGCTGCGCGGCGCGCCCTTAAATAGCCAGCGCAGAAACTTCTAGGCACGGAGGAGGAAAAGAAAACATCTTAACGCTGCCAAAGGTCTCCCCCCTCCTCCCCCTCGGCTCTCTGAAGAGGTCTCGAATTTACACGAACATGGTCAGCACGCGCGGCCTCCTGGCGCGAAGCGAGGAGGAGGGCCGGGACCGTGCGGGGGAATGCAGGCGTGACTGCGCCCATGACGACGAGAGCGAGGAGGCGCAGCGCGGTGGCCGAGATTACGTAATCGGACGCGTCGCGTTCTCGGAGCTTGTAGAACATTCCATCGCCGTTTTCTGCGGCGCGCGCACCGATACATTAAAGAAAGGGCCACCGCTGTCTTACGCCGACCATAGCGAATACTCATTTTCAACAGCACAAGAGGCGCCTGTACACATGGACTTCACCGGATGGTCTGTACAGGAGTCAGATTGATTATATTCTTTGCCGGCAGAGATGGAGAAGCACTATACAAGCAGTAAAAACAAGGCATGGGGCCGATTGCGGCACCGATCATCAGCTTCTTGTTGCCAAATTTAAGCTTTGGTTGAGGAAAACGCTGAAATCTAAAAGGCCTTTCAGGTATGATCTGGATCATATTCCATCAGAATATGCTGTGGAAGTGAGGAATCGATTTCAAGAATTAGATCTAGGAGACAGAGAGCCTGAAGAGATGTGGACTGATGGTTGTGATATAACACAAGACGTTGCTACTAAGGTAGCTCCAAAGCACAAGAAATGCAAGAAAGCAAACTGGTTATCTGAAGAGGCTTTGCAAATAGCTGAGGAAAGGAGGATGGCAAACGTTATGGGGAAAGAAAAAGATACAAGGTTCTCAATGCGGATTTTCAGAAAATAGCAAGGAGAGATAAGAATGCCTTCCTGAACATACAGTGCCAAACAAACAGGTGAGGGCAACAGCCAATTGAAGAACACAAGAACTCAGTGTAAGACAGTCAAAGATATTGTAATGAGCGCAACACAGCGAACACTGAACCGATCAGTTCCACACAATCCTGTGTTTCGTTCTCTTTCTCGGTTCCGCGAGACACACGGCATTACCCCCCCCCCTCTTCGAAAGCGGCGACTCGACGCTGGGAGTGTCCTCGAGCTATATGCACACAGGAGAAGCAGGGAACACTGCATACGCGCAGACGATCACTGCCTCTCATAATATGGTTTCATTCGCACTACATGAACAGTTTCAGCACTTGATCGCCGCCGTATTGAGGGTTGTTGAACACGAGGAACAACTTGATAGGTCAAGTTACTAAGACGATCACTGCCTCTCATAATATGGTTTCATTCGCACTACATGAACAGTTTCAGCACTTGAGCGCCGCCGTATTGAGGGTTGTTGACCCCGAGGAACAACTTGATAGGTCACGTTACTAAGACGTCGAATGACCTCATATGCCCCAAAGTAACGGCGAAGTAGCTTCTCGGAGGGTCCTCGACGGCGCACTAGTGTCCACACCCATACAAGATCGCCAGGCGGGTAGTGAACGTCTCGGTGTCAGAGGTTGTACCGAGTGGCATCGCGGTGTTGATGTTGAATACGGCACCGTGCGAGCTGGCGCGCTTCTTCGGCCCGCTGCAGAAATATGTCGACGTCCGCATAGGCGTTGGAGGCATCGTCGCCGTGACGTACGGGTAGCATAGCATCCAACATTGTTGTGACGGGGCGACCGTAGACTAGCTGGAATGGCGCAAGGCGGGTTGTCTCCTCTTCTGCCGTATTTTATGCAAAAGTTGCATACGGAAGGACTTCATCCCACGTGCGATGCTCAACGTCGATGTAAATGGAAATCATGTCTGCAAGTGTTCTATTGAGGCGTTCAGTCAGTCCGTTTGTTTGTGGATGATAAGCAGTAGTCCTACGATGACTTGTGCAGGTAAGACTGAAGAGAGCCTGCATTAGTTCGGCCGTGAAGGCTGTACCGCGGTCAGTGATAATAACCGATGGGGCACCGTGGCGCAGTACGATGGTCTTAAGAAAAAACTGGGCTACTTCTGCAGCAGTTGCACGGGAAAGTGCCTGTGTCTTGGCATATCGCGTTAAGTAGTCCGTCGCCACTACTATCCATCTGTGCCTTGATGCGGACGTTGGAAAAGGGCTCAGAAGATCCATACCCACTTGCTGGAAAGGGGCCGTTGGCGGAGGTATCGGCTGAAGGAGCTCTGCAGGCTTCAGCGAAGGGGTCTTTCGCCGCTGGCAATCTCGGCATGTTCTCACGTAGTGCTGGACTGAAGGCAGCAACTTAGGCCAATAGTACTTTTGTCGAATGCGTGCTAATGTTCGCGTGACTCATAATGACCAGCCGAAGGCTCATCGTGGCATGCGTGCAAGATTTCTGGCCGGAGGTCAGACGGCACAACGAGAAGAAAGGTTTCCTTGTTGTGCTGAAAGTTTCTCTTATACAGGACACGATTGCGAATGCTGTAGGAGGATAAACCACGTGCGAAAGCACGTGGGAAAGCTACATCAAGGCCTTCTAGGTGCTCAATAAGCGGGCGTAAACCGGGGTCAGCCCGTTGACTCTGGGCCATGTCGGTGGTCGTGACTACAGCAAGAAACGGGAAGTCGTCGTCTTCGCTGTCGGGAGGGGCAGTATCAAATGGTGCACGTGACAAGCAATCGGCGCCGTTGTGCTTACGGCCGCACTTGTATACAACCGTAATGTCGCACTCTTGGAGGCGGAGGCTCCACCTTGCAACTCGTCCAGAGGGGTCTTTGATGTTGGCTAGCCAGCATAACGAATGATGGTCGCTCACAGCCCTAAAAGGTCGGCCGTAAATATAGGGTCGGAACTTAGTTTCGGCCCAAACTACCGCGAGACATTCCTTTTCCGTGGTTGAGTAGTTTGCCTCTGCTTTTGAAAGAGAGCGACTTGCGTAAGCGATAACTTTCTCAGTGCCATTTTGCTACTGAATCAGAACGGCACCGTGTCCAAAATGACTGGCATTGGCATGAATATCAGTAGCAGCGTTTTCGTCAAAATGGGCAAGTATCGGGGCGGCCTGCATCGCCGGCGCAACTCGTTGAAAGCATCCCCGTGGTCATCTTGCCACGCAAACGGAACATCATCTCGGGTAAGACGCGTAAGAGGCTCGGCAATCACAGAAAAATTCTCTACGAAACGCCTGTAATAGGCACAAAGCCCCAAAAACCTTCTAACAGACTTTTTGTCGGTTGGGCGCGGAAAATTTTTCACAGCAGCAGTCTTGTCGGGATCTCGTTTCACGCCCTCAGAACTAATAATATAGCCAAGAAGGCGGAGCTCCTGGAATCCGAAATGGCATTTCTGTGGTTTTATCGTCAGTTGGGCTGAACGCAGTGCCTGTAGTACCATTCGCAGTCGGTCAAGGTGCTCCTCAAAACTAGCCGCGAAAATGACGACATCGTCGAGATACCCTAGGCACGCTTGCCACTTCAGTCCAGAGAGAACGGTGTCCATCATTCGCTGGAAGGTTTCTGGTGTAGAACAGAGACCGAAAGGATGCACTTGAAATTCATAAAGGCCGTCGGGGGTGACGAATGCTGTTTTCGCTCTGTCCCTTTCGTCCACTTCTATCTGCCAGTAGCCATTCTTGAGGTCAAGCGACGAGAAATATTTGGCATTGCGTAACCGATCCAATGCGTCATCGATACGTGGGAGCGGGTATACGTCCCGTTTCGTTACCTGATTTAACTTACGATAATCGACGCAGAAACACAAGGTGTTATCTTTTTTCTTCACCAGCACTACAGGCGAAGCCCAGGGCCTGGTAGACGGCTGCACCACGTCGTCGGTAAGCATTTCCTGCACCTGGCTTCAAAGAGCCTCTCGTTCCGTTGACGACACTCGGTATGGGTGTTGGGAAATCGGCTTTGTCTCCGCCTCAACCACAATGCGGTGTTTGGCTACTGGGGTACGCCCAACTTTCGAAGACGTTGCAAAGCATCCAGCAAATTCCTGAAGGAGGTCTAGGAGTCGCCGCCGCTCAACCATCGACAGATTGGGATTAATTTCCACAGTTGATAGAGTGTCGGGTGCATTACATCTGGCTGGCGACGGCGGCGCCAGAGTACAGATGTTCCCTTGCTCAATAAAGTCGGCAACATACGCGATGCCCATTCCTTTCGCATGGTGCTGAAACTCGGTCCCGAAATTTGTAATCCAGAGCTTCGCTCAACCGTCTCGCAAGCGAACAAGTCCTCTTGCAGTGCAGATCCCTTTCTCAAGAAGCAGGCCCATGTTCGTCTCTGCCAGTACGTCTCGGTGGCATGGTGAGTCGCTTTCTACCAAGACCATAATGCTGTACCATGGCGGGACCGCCACAGCAGCAGCTGTAATACGTAAGGCGGGCGTTGATCCGTCGACGCTAGATCTTGCAATGGCTTGGCTCGGCGAAAATTTAACTTGTGATTCGTGCAAATAAATTATCGCACCATTAGCCTGCAAGAAGTCCAAGCCGAGTATGACGTCTCGCGAACAGTGGGTAAGAACAACGAAGTCGCAAACATAAATCCGTCAATTGCAACTCTCCCAACGCATCTTCCAGCCGGGGTAATAAGGTGTCCCCCTGCAGTGCGGATCTGAGGCCCAGTCCACTCGGTTAAAGCTTTCTGCAATTTCCTGGCTAACCCACTGCTCATAACTGAATAGTCCGCCCTCGTATCAAATAAAGCTGTAATGAGAAAATCGTCGATAGAAACCGGTATGCCCGAAACTACGCATTCAGGTTCATCGTTACATGACGCCGTGTCATAGCCGTTATCTTGTACTAAACTTGATGGAGGATGTTCAGCACTTCGGTCGTCAGCAGCCTCACCTCCGCAGATCGCTGTTCCTAGTTTTCCCGAAGCGTGCAGGAAAGAGGCCCGAACTCTGGCGACTGACCCCGAAGGCGGCGGCAGCAACTGCGATTCAGTTCAGTTCAGGCGTTCAGTCGTGTCCGACTCTTCGTGACCCTATGGACCATGTCACGCCACGCTTTCCGGTCTCTATCTTCTTAACATCACATAGCTTCATCTGCAATGCCTCGAGAATGCCATCTAACCATCGCGTTCGCTGCCTACCCCTTCTCCGGCGACCCTCAACCTTTCCCAACATCAAATATTTCTCCAGCGACTCCTCTCTTCTCATCAGATGACCAAAGTAGCTGAGCTTTAGCTTTAGAATTTGACCCTCCAATGAGCAGTCAGGGTTTATGGTCGACAATATCGACGGATATGATCTTCTGGCAGTCCAAGGAACTCTTAAGAGTCTTCGCCAGCACCAAAATTCAAACGCGTCAATTCTTCGGCGGTCAGCCTTTTTCACAGTCCAACTCTCGCATCCATACATCATAACTGGAAAGACCATAGCACGGGTTATACAGATCTTGGTTGGCAGACTAATGTCTCTGCTCTTTACTAGGCGGTCAAGGCTAACCATTGCTCTCTTTCCCAGAAGCAGGCGTCTCCTAATTTCATGGCTGCAGTCTCCTTTCGAGGTAATCTTGGCGCCCAAGAACAGAAAATCTCTCACAGCTGCCACTGCTTGTCCATTGATGCTCCAGGACTTGATAGGGCAAGACGCCATCATCTTCGTCTTTTTAATGTTCAGTTTAAGCCCAAACTTCTCACTCTCTTCTTGTACGCGCATCAGAAGTCTCTTGACTTCCACTTCACTTTCTGCCATTAAAGTGGTATCATCCGCATATCTAAGGTTGTTGATACGTGTTCCAGCAATCTTCACTCCAGCTGAAGACTTGTCCAGACCGGCCTTCCTCATGATGCACTCTGCATATAGGTTAAATAGGCAGGGCGACAGTATGCAGCCTTGCCTCACCCCTTTCTCAATCGGAAACCAATCAGTAAGACCATGCCCAGTTCTGACTGTGGCCTCTTGCCCTTCATAAAGGTTCCTGAGGAGACAGATGAGGTGAATTGGAACTCCCATCTCTTGGAGAGCTTGCCACAATCTGCTGTGATCTACGCAGTCAAACGCTTTCGCATAATCAATAAAGCAGAAGTAAATGGGTTTCTGGAACTCTTTTGCTTTTTCCATGACCCAGCGAAGGTTGGCAATTTGGTCTCTAGTTCCTCTGCCCTTGCGAAACCCAGCTTGCACGTCCGGAAGCTCCCGATCCACATACTGCTGCAGCCTACCTTGAAGGATTTTTAACATCAGCTTGCTAGCATGCGAAATAAGCGCGATCGTGCGGTAGTTGGAACAATCTTTGGCACTGCCTTTCGTTGGAATGGGGATGTAAACTGACCTCCTCCAATCCTGTGGCCAATGCAGGGTTGTCCAAATCTTTTGACATAATGTATGCAGTGTGTTAACAGCGTCGTGGTTGAGGTTTTGAAGCAACTCAGCTGGAATACCATCAATTCCGCTAGCTTTGTTCTTAGCAAGGCTGGCTAAGGCCCATTCAACTTCACTCTTCAGGATGCCCGGCTCGAGATCAGTAATCACAACCGTCCTATGTTGGGTTTGCACATCCGGGTCCTTCTTGTACAGTTCTTCTGTGTATTCCTGCCACCTCTTCTTTATCTCTGAGGCTTCAGTGAGGTCCTTGCCTCGTTTGTCCTTTATCACGCCTAGCTTAGCACAGAAGCTTCCTTTGATATCTTTGATTTTCTTATACAGAGCCCTTGTGTTCCTGAATTGGCTGTTGTGCTCAACTGCTTGACACTGTATGTTCAGGAAGGCATTCTTATCTCTCCTTGCTATTTTCTGAAAATCCGCATTGAGAACCTTGTATCTTTCTCTTCCCCCCATGCCTTTTGCCATCCTCCTTTCCTCAGCTATTTGCAAAGCCTCTTCAGATAACCAGTTTGCTTTTTTGCATTTCTTTTGCTTTGGAACTACCTTAGTAGCAACTTCCTGTATTATATCACGAACATCAGTCCACATCTCTTCGGGCTCTTTGTCTTCTAGATCTAATTCATGAAATCGATTCCTCACTTCAACAGCATATTCTAATGGAATCTGATCCAGATCATACCTGAAAGGCCTTCTAGTTTTCTGCGTTTTCCTCAATCGAAGCTTAATTTTGGCAAGAAGAAGCTGATGATCGGTGCCACAATCAGCCCCAGGCCTTGTTTTTACTGCTTGTATAGCGCTTCTCAATCTATGCCGGCAAATAATATAATCGATCTGATTCCTGTACAGACCGTCCGGTGAAATCCATGTGTACAAGCGCCTCTTGTGCTGTTGAAGTTAGTATTCGCTATGGTCAGGTTGTTTTCTTGACAGAACTCTACCAGCCTCTGCCCAGCTTCATTTGGCTCACCAAGACCGAACTTGCCTGTAATTCCGGATATTTCTTCACTCCCGACCTTAGCATTCCAGTCTCCTATGAGAAAAACGACGTCTGATGATGGGGTGCGGTCTAAAAGGCATTGTAGGTCCGCATAAAATCTCTCAACGTCAGCTTCTTCAGCAGCAGTGGTCGGTGCATAGACTTGGATAACTGTTATGTTGAAAGGGTGACCTTGGATCCGAAGTGAAATCATTCGGTCGTTTTTGGGGTTGTACCCTAGCACTGCTTTGCCCATTCTTCTGTTTACTATGAGAGCGACCCCATTCCTTCTCTTGGATTCGTGCCCACAATAAAAGACATAATGGTCGCCGGAGTTAAATTCTCCCATTCCGGTCCACTTGAGCTCGCTGATACCCAAGATATCAATGTTCAATCTGTCCATTTCTCGCTTGACGATATCCAGTTTACTTTGCGTCATAGATCTTACATTCCATGTTGCTATGTGATATATCTCCTTGCAACATCGGACTTTCCGGTCGCTTCCCGACACATCCACAACTGAGCGTCCTTTTGGCTTCAGCCCAGCCGCTTCATTCGTCCTGGAGCTACTAGGAATCGCCCTTTGTTCATCCCCAGTAACATGTGGGACGCCTTCCAACCTGGGGGGCTCAGCTTCCGGCGCCATATCGATAATGGTATTGTGACTAGCCATAGGGTTTTCTTGGCAGGAAATACTGGAGTGGGTTGCCATTACCTTCTCCAGTGAATCACATTTTGTCAGAACTCTCTGCCGTGGCCTGTCTATCTAGGGTGGCCCTACACAGCAGAGCTCACGACTTCATCGAGTTTCGCAAGCCCCTCTGCCACGACAAGGCAGTGATCCATGAAGGGGACTGCGATGGACCGGTGTCAAATCCGTGGTGGCTCTCGGCTGCCCTTGAGGGGTTGAACTCAGCGAAAAGGGAAATCGTACCCGGCTGCTCCGCCAGAAAATGTAACGAGTACAACGCAGCGAACACTGAATCAATCAGTTCCACACAATCCACTGTTTCGTTCACTCTCTTTCTCGGTTCCGCGAGGCACGCGGCAATATCAAAGGAAGCTTCTGTGCTAAGATGGGCGTGATAAAGGACAAACGAGGCAGGGACCTCACTGAAGCCTCAGAGATAAAGAAGAGGTGGCAGGTATACACAGAAGAACAGTACAAGAAGGACCCGGATGTGCAAACCCAACATAAGATGGTTGTGATTATTGATCTCGAGCCGAGAATCCTGAAGAGTGAAGTTGAATGGGCCTTAGCCAGCATTTCTAAGAACGGAGCTAGTGGAATTGATGGCATTCCAGCTGAGTTGCTTCAAAACCTCAACCATGACGACGCTGTTAACATTATGTGTATATTATGTCAGCAAATTTGGAGAACCCTGCAGTGGCAACCGGATTGGATGAGGTCGGTTTCCATCCCCATCCCAAAGAAAGGCAGTGCCAAAGATTGTTCCAACTACCGCACGACCGCGCTTATTTCGCATGCTAGCAAGGTGATGTTGAAAATCCTACAATGTAGGCTGCAGCAGTATGTGCGTCGTGAGCTTCCGAACGTGCAAGCTGGGTTTCGCAAGGGCAGAGAATCTAGAGACCAAATTGGCAACCTTCACTGGATCATGGATGTCACGCGCTCGGTAATCACCGGAGGTCATCACCGAGACATGACAAAAGGGGGGGGGGTCGTTCGATGCCCGGCGTAGCCGGTAAGCAAACGCGGAGAATGAGACAAAGACGCGTTGACTTGGAACAACAATAAAAAGAGGTTTATAGGCTCAGAACGAGGAATACACAAAACATTTAGAGCGCAGCAATTACATTCTAAAAGGCAACGACATGAGTGAAGAAACAATCTAATTAAGTACTTCGAATTACGTATACAGAGTCAGGCATTTCTGTGATGGAAGTAACAATTCAAGTAACAGTAAGGGAAAGAAAGTTCAGAGCAGTTTCGAACATACAATTAACCGGGGAGCCCGGCGGCACTCCATTACTGAGGCGACGCAGACGGGCGACACTCGAAGGCGACGGTGCTTCCGGTGCAGCTTGCGGCCTGAGAATGCGGAGCCGACGGCGGCGCTGTGGTACCCCCCCGCCCTCCCCCCCCCCCCCCTGGGAACACGCGGCAGCTCGGGTTTTGTTCATCGGGAGCGAACTGGCCGGACTGACTTTGGGGCCTCGGCGGTTCCTTTTTAAACCCTTGTCGACGATGCCTTGTGCGCAGGGTCGGGGTCCGAATAAAACACACACATAAAGCGCATAAATTAGTTCACTCACAGATGAAGGCGCACGTAGACACACCACACTTCAGCACTCCATGGCCGCCATCTTTGTTTTGAAAAACATAACGCACAACAAAAGCAAGTCACGTACGCCCCTAACTTCGGTTCTTCTGGGGGTCACATTGCCAGGGAAAACAGAATATATGGATATACAAAGGAAGTGGTAGGGGTGACTTTGAGTGAGGAACGTACGACACAGGCAGCACGTACTCTTCTGCTCGAACATGGAGAGAGTTGTAGCTAACTCACGGAAAGCTACACTGTTCCGAGGCAGCGTGCACGTACGCGTTCTCGCGCGCCCGACCGATGGTCACATATACAGGTCCCGTAAACTTATGGGGTTTAGAGAACAATTCCGCGCGTGTATAAATGCAACATGGACAAATTAATAGATGCCGCCTATTCTGTGACACGGCCCCCCACTTTAGGAATATCGCATAATATTGTAGAGACACAGAAGGCGGCACACGTGCCAATACTATACACAAATAAGCTTGCTGGACAATCATAACCGTTATATAAAACTAGCACATAAGTCAACCTACACGTATGATACAGCATTTGAATGTCAGTACAGTGAATATCATGCGAACGAATCTACAGCCTGCTAAGATAATCGGCTCCTACGTTTTCCTTGCCCTTTATATGCTCGATTCTGAACTGACACTCTTGGAGCAGCAAGCTCCAGTGCAGGGCCCTGCTGTTTAGTATCTTGTCCCGTTGCATGTAGCTCAGCGATTGGTGGTCCGCTTGAACAAGGAAGGACACCCTGTACAGGTAGGTGGAAAACTGCTGAATCCTCCAAACCAATGCCAAGCACTCTCTCTCGATTGTGCTGTATGCTGCTTCCCTGGGGAGCAACTTTCTACTAGCGTAAGCCACTGGGTGAAGCGTCCCGCCATGCTCCTGCATTATCACCGCGCCGAGGCTGGTGTCATAGGCGTCCGTGCGCAGAACGAACTGCTTGGAAAAGTCTGGAAGTCGTAGTATGGGAGGGGTCGAAACTCGCCGCTTGTTCTTTAAAAGCTTCCTGGTGGACCGGGGTCCACATTACGATGTTACTCTCACCCTTCCTCGTGAGCTGGGTGAGGGGTTCGCTTATTCGAGCATAGCCTGGAATGAAGTCGCGGTAATATCCACTCAACCCGAGGAACGCTCGTACCTGACGCTTTGTTCGAGGGGTTGGTGCCGCCTGAATCTTTTCCAGCGTTTTTCCAAGTGGCGCGCGTTTACCACCACCGATGCGATGCCCGCGGAACTCGATGTTCTCCATCCCGAACTCGCATTTGCTGGGTCGCACTGTCAGACCAGCTGCTTGGATCCTTGCAAACAGCTGTCGTAGCAAGGAGAAATGCTCTTCCCACGTAGTACTGGCAGCCAGGACATCGTCATAATTGTGTTGCACTCCCGGAATTCCACAACTCTGCATCAACTTGGAAAATACTGCGGGGGCTGTCTTTATGCCAAACGGAATAAAACAAAATTGGAAGAACCCCACAGGTGTTGAAAACGCAGACTTGTGCTTCGACTCTTCGGTCAACGGAATTTGCCAATATCCTTTGATGAAGTCCACCTTGGAGGAGTATTTCTTCTCTCCGGCTGTAGCGAAGACCGCGTCAGCTCTGAGCATGGGTTCCGAATCGGCGACCAAGACGTCGTTCAGGCGCCGGAAATCGATGCAAAGTCGGTTCGTGCCATCCGGATTCTTCACCAAAATGACTGGAGAATTATAAGGGGACTGCGAGTTCTCGATTATTCCGTGTTTCTCCATCTGCTGCACCTCTCTTTCGACACCTTGTATCGTTGCGAATGGAAGGGGATATTTCCTTACGTGCACTGGAGTGCTGGTGGTGAGCTCTAACCGACATTCAGCCCAGCGTGTTTTTCCTGGAACGTCGGAGAAAATGCGAGCGTGTTCTGAAATTACACCTCGGAGCTGCTGTCGTTCATCCACCGTCAAGCTATCATAAAGCTTCACGTCTTGTTCGCCCTCTGTCTTATGACAAGCCGGAATAGAAATAGCCCCATCGCTGTCCGATTCAGTGATGCCGCAGACCGCGTGGCATACCCTTTCTCTTGGCTGGCTTTCTCGCTCCTCGTATCTTTTAAGCATGTTGGCGTCAAAAATCTTTCTCCCTCCTGCTGTCTCGATTACGTAGTGTAGTAGCTTGTTGTTGTCGGTAGGCAGCAAAATCAGGACCTTGTCTCCAGGATTGAACATCCTTTTTTTTGGTTTTTCGGTTGTACATTTTCGCGTAGCGTGCTCCGGTCTTTGCGAGCTCCTCGTGCGCTAGCTTACAAGTTTCTTCTAGACGATTCCAGAGGTCGAAAACATGTTGATACGTTATATTCGCCCACTCGTCGAGCTGGTGTTTGGTCCACAACTCCTTCAAAATCGACAGAGGTCCTCTCAATTGTCGTCCATACAGCAACTCAAAGGGTAGAAAACAGCGACTTGCTGCGGCACTTGCTGTATGCGAAGAGCAACGGCGCTAGGTAGCGGTCCCAATCTCTAGGCTTTTCGGCGCGCATTCTCTTCAACATTAATTTCAGGGTGCCGTTAAATTTCTCGACCATCCCGTTCGCCATCGGGTGGTACGGCGTCCTGTGAAGCTGGCGTATGGAGAGGAGCCTGGCCACCTCTTTCATCAAGTCGGAAGTGAAATTGGTGCCCCGGTCGCTTAGAACTTTGTTAGGGACTCCAAATCGAGAGAACATCTCTACCAGCGCCTCAGCGACTCTCAGTTTTCACGCTCGGCAGCGCTACGGCTTCTGGGTATCGGGTTGCATAATCCATTAGGGTCAGTATATACCGACTTCCGTGCTTGGAAGGGGGCTGAATTGGACCCACGATGTCTATGGCCACTCTTTTGAAGGGGGTCTCAATTAGGGGCGTCTTTCCTAGCGGCACACGGGGTACCCGGCCCTTCGGGATTGTTCGCTGGCAGATGTCACATGAAGCAACAAATCTTTTCACGTCGGCGGTGATGCCCGGCCAGAAAAATTCTTCCAATACCCGGTCCTTGGTCTTTTGCGAGCCCAAATTCCCGGCCATTATTCCATCGTGTATGGTTTTCAATACCGCCTCGTAGTGGCATTTTGGAACAACCAGCTGACGCAGTACCTGCCCAGTTTTCTCTATGTAGCTTCTGTATAATAGCCCATCTTCCCGCCTGAATTTTATCTTGCGCTTTGCGTCCCGGCACGTGAGCTTCTTGCCAATTTGGGAAAAACAAGGCTCGAGCGACTTGTCCTCTGCTTGTTGATCCGCGTAACTCTTTCCTTTCGGCTCCTCAGCGACATCGGGCGTTTTGAGCACTCGGAACTCTCTTGGTTGCTTCCTGGTTTGTGCGCGAGTTACAACTGCTGCCACCACTTCCTCGTCAACGGGCTCGCTACAAACTGGTTCTTCAACCACCTCCTTCGGGTCAACAGGGGCCCTTGCTCCTTCTACAATTCCCAGAATTAAATTGTAAAGGGGTTCCTCCATGCAGAGAGCGGTGATGATCGCCGAACAATACGGGGTGTCAACCTCAACCCGCGCCTCGGGCAGCATTTTCGCTTTTCCGTCGACTAAGTAAACAGGCCTGCTCTTTCCAATCAGCTGATCATAGTGGATAGCTCTTTCCTCATGATGGCTGTATTGCATCCGGTATCCCGTAATACGGAAATTTCTTTACCTTCATACGTGCCCGCCACCACCAGAAACTTTGGTCGCGTCATCATAACTGCATTCACGACAGGGATTCTCTCCCCGTTTTTGGGCACCACATAGCCATCGCGAATGCTTTCCTGATTTACTTCCTGGGCGAGCGAATAAACACATGACGACTGTGTCCTATCGTTTGGCCCTGCACGGCACGCGTCCGCCTTGTGACCCTTTTGCCCGCACTTTAAGCAGGTGGGGCTGTAGTTGTTAGTGGCATGAGCCCGGCATTGTGAAACCTGATGCCCCGTGCGGTTGCAAAGATAACATCGGGGAGCTGTCCTTTGACTTCCTCTTCTATCGTCTGCCTCGGGCCTCCCGGTATCGTCTCGGCTGTTTTTCTCTGATTTAGCGAGATGTAGACTTCCCTGAGCCTCAAAAAACTGGTCTGTTAAATCCAGCATCTCTTCCAGCGTATTCGCTTTTCTTTCCTTCAGGTACAGCGCCATGTGGGAATGACATCCATGCAGAAACTTTTCCCTAATCAGGAGCTCTCGCAGGTCTCTGAATTCCATTTTCGTACCTGACAGCTCGATCCAACGATCAAAATAGTGGCTGAGGCGCGCTGAGAACTGATCTGCGGTTCCTCTATCTGCCGGGTTTCCGGAATTGAATTTGTCTCTGAAGCCGTCCGCTGTGAAACGAAATCTTCAAAAGGGCTGTTTCAACTGTGGTGTAGTCAGATGCATCCCCCGGTGGCAAACGCCCGTAAGCGCTGAGTGCTTCCCCACTCAAACCAGTAGCCAGAACCGTCGCCCACTGGCTCTCTGGCCACTTCTGGCTTTTCGCAAGGCTTTCAAAACGTTTTATGTATGCGTCTAAATCATCATTTTTCTCATCAAATGGGATAAGGAGTTTACTTGCGTTTAGCTTTAGTTCACTCCTTTCTCGGCTTCCTTCCTTTTCTCTGCTCTCCTTCTCCAGTTGCTGGCACTGTATTCTCAAGCACATCATCTCAGTCTGACGTTCGTAAGCTTCCTTTGGGCCTCCGCAACCTGTCTAGCAAACGCTCGCTCCTCACGCTGCTTATCCTCTACCCATTTCGTAAGCTCAGTGCCGCTGAAGCCAACCTGACTACCCATCGCAATCAACTTTTCAAAATCCATGCTTCTATTTGCGGAAACACTTTCAACAATTCAAATAGAAGCTCGCCACAAAAAATCCTGTTCACGCACAACACTCTTCCAGTCTACGCAGAAACACTTCAATAATCAAAACGTCCCTCTCTCCGTTTGCCACGTTCCCTTTGCGTCGAACGTCCGGTTCGCGGACGCCAGTTTAATTGTCACGCGCTCGGTAATCATCGGAGGCCATCACCGAGACATGACAAAATGGGGGTGGGGTGGACATTCGATGCCCGGCGTAGCCGGTAAGCAAACATGGAGAATGAGACGAAGACGCGTTGACTTGAAACAACAATAAGAAGAAGTTTATAGGCTCAGAACGAGGAATACACAAAACATTTAGAGAACGACATGAGTGAAGAAACAATCTAATTATATACTTCGAATTACGTATACAGAGTCAGTCTTTTCCGAGATGGAAGTAACAATTCAAGTAACAGTAAGGGAACGAAAGTTCAGAGCAGTTTCGAACATACAATTGACAGGGGAGCGCGGCGGCAGTTCATTTTCGAGGCGACGCAGACGGGCGACACTCGAAGGCGATGGTCCTTCCGGTGCAGCTTGCGGCCTGAGAATGCGGTGCCGGCGGCGGCGTCGCGGTACCCCCCCCCCCCCCCCCCTCGGGAGCACGCGGCAGCTCGGGTTTCGTTCTTCGGGAGCGAACTGGGCGGACTGACTTTGGGGCCTCGGCGGCTCCTTTTTAAACCCTTGTCGACGATGCCTTGCGCGCAGGGTCGGGGACCGGACAAAAAACACACATAGAGCGCACAAAGTAGTTCACTCACAGATGAAGGCGCACGTAGGCACACCACACTTCAGCACTGCATGGTCGCTATCTTGGGTTTGAAAACCATAACGCACAACAAAAACAACAGTCATGTACGCCCCAAACTTCGGTTTTCTGGGGATCACATTGCCAGGGAAAAAAGAATGTAGGGATATATAAAGGAAGTAGTAGGGGTCACTTTGAGTGCGGAACGTACGACACAGGCAGCAAGTACTCTTCTGCTCGAGCATGGAGAGAGTTGTAGCTAACACAGGGAAAGCTACACTGTTCCAAGGCAGCGTGCACGTACGCGTTCTTGCGCGCCCGACCGATGGTCACATATACAGGTCCCGCTAAATAGGGTTTACAGAAAAATTCCGCGCGTGTATAAATGCAACATGGACAAATTAATGGATGCCGCCTATTTTGTGACAATGGAAAAAGCAAGAGAGTTCCAGAAACCCGTCTACTCTGCTTTATTGATTATGCGAAAGGGTTTCACTGCGTATATCACAGAAGATGGTGGCATGCTCTTCAAGAGATGGGAGTTCCATTTCACATCATCTGTCTTCTCAGGAACCTGTATGAAGGGCAAGAGGCCACAGTCCTGAGGAACTGAGCATGGTCTTACTGATTGGCTTCCGATTGAAAAAGGAGTCAGACAAGGCTGCATACTGTCGCCCTGTCTATTTAACCTATATGCTGAGTGCATCATGATGAAGGCCGGTCTGGACGAGTCTTCATCTGGAGTGAAGATTGCTGGAAAACGTATCAACAACCTCAGATATGCGGACGATACCACTTTAATGGCAGCTAGTGAAGTGGAACTCAAGAGATCTCTGATGCGCGTACAAGAAGAGAGTGAGAAGTTTGGGCTTAAACTGAACATTAATAAGACAAAGATCATGGCGTCCTGCCCTATCAAGTCCTGGAGCATCAAGGGACAAGAAGTGTCAGATTTTCTCTTCTTGGGCTCCAAGATTACCCTGGAAGGAGACTGCAGCCATGAAATTAGGAGACGCCTGCTTCTGGGAAAGAGAGCCATGGCTAGCCTTGACCGCCTAGTAAAGAGCAGAGACATTACACTGCCTACCAAGATCCGTATAACTCGTGCTATGGTCTTTCCAGTTGTGATGTATGGATGCGAGAGTTGCACTGTAAAGAAGGTGGACCGCCGAAGAAATGACGCGTTTGAATTGTGGTGCTGGCGGAGACTCTTTGAGTTCCTTGGACGGCCAGAAGATCAAATCAGTCGATATTGTCGACCATAAACCCTGATTGCTCATTGGAGGGTGAAATTCTAAAGTTAAAGCTCAGCTACTTTTGTCATCTGATGAGAAGAGAGGAGTCGCTGGAGAAATATTTGATTTTGGGCAAGGTTGATGGTCACCGGAGAAGGGGTTGGCAGCGAACGCGATGGTTAGAGGGCATCCTCGAGGCGCTGCAGATGAAGTTATGTGATGTTAGGAAGATAGTTAGAGACCGGAAAGCGTGGCGTGATATAGTCCATAGGGCCACGAAGAGTCGGACACCACTGAAGGACTGAACTGAACTGTGCGGAAAAAAAGCTCATGACTTTTACCTCTAAAGACCATTTTAGCCTTTTGAAATAGATTAAGGGCTCCAAACACCGTTGAGAAGAAAACACTACAGCGTGGTTACTTTTGGCAAAGACGGTATGTTTTTTCTAAACTGTTAGAGCGAACTAACGTAATTTCTAGATTGTAATACCCTCGCTCTGGTTGCAATGCGTTTTGATAGTATTCCTTTCAGGCAACACAGATAACAGCTTTCAGACAAAAATAATTTCTTTGAAGAGCAGTATGACCAGACAACAACAATTTTATGACAAATATTTCTGTGCTGAGCACGCACGCATGTTTTGTGGTTTAAGTAAAACAAAAAAATATTTGGCACTTATTTCCTGTCTCCAATTTTGCAGTTGCTATGCTTCAAGCTTCTTCAATATTTTCTCTTTTCACTCTTTACCAGGAAATGTTCAGTCTGAACTAGTTAATAGCTGCCATAGCAAATACAAAAGTTATAGTAAAAAGTTGGGCAGTGCGCAATGCTATTGAATATAAATACACTTCATTACAGAAGATCTGAGACAGCTAGATGTTATTCCCTGCTAGGCAAAGGTAGAGAACGTATAGAAAATAATGATTTTATATTTTTTGTGGGGGTATCTACCTTTTGACTTTGAGCAATGCTGCATCAACAGCATAAAGGTTTGTTAATCATTCGTCCCTCGCTGAAGCACTCAAATCAGAGAACGCCGGCATATAGGAATCAAGTGCACGTTCATGGCTGATGTAAATTACAACACAAATAATGCTTCAGCTAGCCCGTCTTCTGTGCTTACAAGACCAACTACGGCGCAATACAATCGGTTCTGGTGCCTCGTTGAGGAGTCACCTAGCGTACATGATGAAATGGTGCAGCATTTGCCTTCACTAGCACAATCACATCGACCTCTGATTTCCAGATTTTGAACCTTTCTTTCCCCGCGCAAATGAAATAGTGCATAAATAAAGCATTTATGTGTCTATTTCAGATATGGACAAAAGTTTACAGGAAGCGGACGTAAAACCTCATCGCAACAAATTAAGCCGGGCTAACAGCATATAGTATATATGGTTTTGAAGGCGTTATGTCGTACTGGCCTACTGCAGATCGCAGAAGTGTATATGCTTGTATACTGCGCCGTATTGTGTTTCTATACATAGGCAGCGACCGTTGCCAGCTTAAAAATTATGCGTCTGTTTTGTTGCGATTTTATCGAGGAGGGCGACGAAGTATTTTTAAAATTTTGATGTATGAGTGGCCTCACCCATTACATTGAAGATGTATAGAAGGAATGGTACGGGGCCTGTAACTGCTGCGCGTTCCACCTCTGTACTAAACTTCTTCACAGTTGATAACAGCACAGCAGTCCGGAATTTCTAAGCACTTCGTAGACGGCATAAGCCACGCGTCCGACTCGACGGCAACATTGCACGAAGCATGCCCTGCTTGCATGCGTAGGGCCACCCAATCATTCATTTCGGGGCTTTCTAAATGTTTAGGCTAAATAATGTCTGCCTTTATCTCATAGCATGGGTTTGTCAAGAAAATGATGCCACCGTAGCAATGGGGGAGGACCCTATACCAACCGTGCCCTTGCTGCTTAAGCGATTTTTCTTGGATAAATGTTCTCTACTACTGTTACTATATCGTTGACGATGTATAAAACATACTTGAAAGCTATCGCGAAGGACACGACAGTATTTGTCGGGGCGTTAAAAATATATCAGGGCAGTTTGAGAATTGACCGTTAGTATCTGCAAGCCAATTCTGGTCAACACGTTATGTTATGTGCATTTTTTCCCAGCCATCAAAACTCTGTGGACAATATCGACCACTATAACCTAGTCATATTCATTGTTGTAAAGTCCCCAAAACTGGCGGGGCCACATGGACGACTGTGTGCCAAAATGTATTCAATGTAGATAAGCCAGCTATACTAACAGGACCATATCAATCAATGCCTACAATGATGTGTGCAATGTTGGCAAGCCATCGCAGCTGCCCATAAAATATCGACCACTATAACCCATGATGGATACAATATTGGAAAACCATCTCAACTAGTAGTAAAATATTGACCATCTATTGGCAGTAAATATTTGAAGTTGACCGGCCATCAATAAAGGCAAGAAAATATTGATTAACCAATGTAAAGATGTATGGTATTTTGGCAAGCCATTACACTTCGTCTGGCAACATGACCACTGTAATTGCATATATACAATGCTGGGAAGCCAAGACGCGTGGCGGGAGGTTATTGACCAATGTATGCCAAGATACCTTCGATGCTGACAAGCAATCAATACCGGCATTGCAATATTACCAATGTATGCCATGACAGGTGCAATGCTGGCCAGTAGCCACAGCTTATTGGGCAATATTGCCCACTGGAACCAACAAGTATACATTGTTGGGAAGCCACTAAGACCGGTGGGGTAGCATTACCGATATATGCCAAGATATATTGAATGTCGACAAGCCAGCTATGCTGGCAGGACAATATTTACCATTGTATGCCATCATTGACCATTTTATCTGCAGGTATTGGCAGGGGGATATTGACCAATGTATGCCAAGATATATTCGATGTTAACAAGCCGCCAATACTGGCTGGACAGTATTTACCAATGCATGTATGCTGATACGCTCATTGTAGGCCAGTGGCCACCACTCGCTGGCAATATCGGCCACTGGAACTGAAGATGCATACAATGTTGTCAAGCCACTCAGACTGGCGGGATGATATTGACCAATGAATGCCAAGCTATATTCAATGTTGACAAGTCATATATATAGTGGCAGGAAAATATTTACCAATGTATGCCATGATTTGCGAATTATGGGCAAGAGATTGCCAATGGCTGGGTAATATTGGCTATCATATGTAATTGTGTATACAATGTTGGCAAGCAATTCTATACGCTTTTCCCCGTCGATAGCCCATGAATGCCGATCATGAGGGGAATATGTAAATCACTGATCCAAGAGGGGTCAATGTTACCGCACGGCTCTACCATTATTGGTAGCGCATTGGCAACGCCGGGCCACTGGTGGACCAGATGTCGCCAATCAATTTTCAATATCGGGCCTGTCGCATGTGCTACCTGGGCATATTCATTTTATTGGTACCCCACGTCCTCCAAAGAAATCATAATCATAATCTTTTTCTTAAAGAATATTGGATTAGCTTTCATCCTGCTAAGATTAAACTTGTGGCGCGAGAGCTCTCTAATGTGCTCGCCAACTTTATTAATAAAATGTTTAAAACAGGCGTTTTTCCTGTGGCGTTAAAAAGGGACAGAGTAGTACCGGTGTTTAAGAAAGGAGACCGCAATAATATGTCAAACTATCTACCAATACCTGTTCTGCCTTTTTTAGCAAGCTCATAGAGAAACTTTTGGTTAATCGTTTAATAAAGTATTTTACTAAGTTCAATCTCGTAACTCCGCACCAGTTTGAATTTGGTCCCAATTATTCAGTAGAGCTTGCGCTTTTAAAACTAACTGTCGCTATCAAATGTTCGATAGACCAACGACTTTGGGCGGGAGCTGTTTTTATAGAGTTTATAAAGCTTTTCATACCGTTAACCACACCATACGTTTTTCCAAACTGGAGTCTCTGGGAATCGGCGGCCAAGCATTAACATTCATACGCGGTTATCTCACTGACAGAAATCAAATGGTAAAGTTTGCCAACCTTTTATCTCACTCGAAGCTTGTTTTAACTTTAAGCGCACGCTATTCCTTTTATGGTTCAATTACGTCATCTCCAAATAAATGTCTGGTAACAAATCCTCATCCTTACACTGCGTTACGGTCACAGGAGCTTTGCAGGAAAACAAGGGTGGGAGGGGGGGGGGGAGTTTGTAGTGAAACGTTGCTCCCCTGATGCAGAACTCTGCGCATAGCTATGCTCATGCTCCAAGTTAAGCAGCAACATTAATGTAACTCGAATCACATAGATGGCAATTGCTGCACTCATGAGAGGTCGGCAGAGGGGGCTGTGCTATGATCACTTATTGAGTACCCATTCATGGTAAAGTCACCGCAGTAAAAGTGGGCGCAAGTTCTACAGCGTTCGAAGCCGATAGCACCCTTATGAGAAGTTTGCAATTCAAACTGTGAAAATGAGTACCCTTCCACGTAACAAATATGAATATAGTTGACACAAAAGCAGCCCGTGCAGAACCAGGAAATGGTAACGCACAAGCATAAGCGAACACACCTGTGATCAAGGTACATTGAAAAGCATTGGCAAGTAGTAGCAAGGTGGCTCATGGGAAAAGGGAAGGCAGTTATGATTGTGCGCCGCGAAGGGATTAGCGAAATGAGCTGCAGCATTGTCAACGACTGGGAAGGGTACACATATGTAGTGGAAGTATATGTGTTACAAAAAGATACAGCAAAAAAAAATATTCAGTTCCACGTTCATATTGTTAAGGAAAGAACACAGTGGTAAACGATAGTTCACTGTTAGACGCACACCACACACCGCACACCACATAATGAAGTCAGCTAAGCCTGAGCGTCGTCTTCTTCCCTACTTCACATCAGCACGTCGACGTCGTCTCGATATACTGTGCTCCGTACCGGATTCCCCGCGCCGAAGAAGCACCGTCCCGGGGCGTCCTACACAGGAGAACTCGAATGATATGGTTTTAGTCGGGCGACATGCACGAGTTCTGGATGAGGGGTTGTGGAAGGATTCTTGGGCTGTAAAGGGGCGATCTCATAGGCCACACCGGTGACTCGCCGCAAGACGGAGTAAGGGCCCACGTAACGAGGCAAAAGTTTCTCACACATACCTACAAGGCGAGCCGGTTGCCAAAGAAGTACGAGGGAACCAGGAGGGTAGTGGACGTCTCGGTGATGAAGGTCGTAACAACGTTTTTGAGAGCGCTGAGACGCTCCAAGACGCTCTCGAGCAATGTGGCGGGCAGCATCAGCGCGGGCGATGGCATCCGAAGCGTAGCTGCAGGAAGAGTCGTCAAGAGGCAGCAAGGTGTCGACTCTGAGTAAAGGGTCACGGCCGAAGAGTAGACAAAGGGAGAGTATCCGGTGGTATCATAGCGTGAGGAGTTATAGGCGAACGTGACGAAAGGTAAGGAGACATCCCAGTCACGATGGTGATCGGACACATACATAGGCATGCAGCATGTTGATCAGAGTGCGATTGAGGCGCTCAGTAAGACCGTTCGTTTGCGGATGGTAGACCGTGGTGAACTGGTGACGAGTAGCGCATGATCGGAGAAGGTCATGAACCACTTGAAAAAGGAGACAGCGGCCACGATCTGTGAGCAGTTGATGTGGAGCGCCATGAATCAAGATGACATCATGCAGAAGAAAGTCGGCAACGTCGGAGGCGCAGCTGGTAGGGATAGCCCTAGTTACAGCATATCAGGTGGTATAATCAGTCGCCACTGCAATCCACTTGTTTCAAAAGTCGATGTCGGAAAAGGCCCAAGAAGATCGAGGCCCACACAAGAAAACGGCTCTGTGGGCACTGGAATTGGTTGCAGGGGCCCACTAGGTTGAAGCGAGGGTGTCTTACGGCACTGACACAGCTCAAAAGCGGCGACGTAGCGTCGGACAGAGCGGTAGAGACCAGGCCAGAAAAATCTGCGTCGCACACTGTCATACGTGCGTGATACTCCCAAGTGTCCTGCTGTAGGAACGTCGTGAAGTTGGGCGAGAACACTAGAGCGCAGATGAGCCGGAACGACCAGTAAAAGGTCCGCGCCATCTGGACGCATATTGCGTCTGTATAATGTCTCGTTATGAAGTGCAAACATGCTGGCGGAAGGATCGGGGATGCTGCACAGCTGGTCAATAATTGGTTGCAGGGCAGGACTACGACGCTGTTCGGAGCCGATATTGATAAAGTCCGAGATGGACGAAACATAGTCGTCAGCAGTATGGTCGGACAAATAGGGAGGATCTACGGGATGGCGGGATAAGCAGTCAGCGTCTTGGTGTAAGTGGCCGGACTTGTACACTACACTAAATTCATACTCTTGTATTCGTAAGGCCCAGCGACCTAAGCGGCCAGTGGGATCCTTAAGTGAGGAAAGCCAACACAAAGCATGATGATCAGTCACTACACAGAAGGACCGCCCAAACAAATAAGGGCGGAATTTGAACAGCGAACAAACAAGTGCAAGGCATTCCCCCTCTGTGACTGAATAATTGCGCTCAGAGGACGAAAGCAGGCGGCTGGCATAAGCAATGACGTGGGAGGAACCATGCTAAGACTGGGCAAGAATAGCACCACTACCATGTCCGCTAGCGTCGGTGCGCAGTTCGGTAGGTGCAGAAGGATTGAAGTGCGCCAGAACAGGTGGGGTGGTGAGGGCGGGAATAAGCGTCGTGAAGGCATAGGCTTGGTCACATCCCCATGTGAAAGGTACGTTTTTTCGCAGAAGAGAGGTCAGCGGACGAGCGATGTCTGCGAAGTTCCGAATCAATCGAATGAAGCGTCGGAAGCAGGAACAAAGGCAAAGGAAGCTTCGCGCGTCACTTGAGCTACGTGGAGTAGGGAAGTCGCGCACGACTCGAATTTTGTCAGGGTCGGGCTGCACGCCATGTGCGTCAACCAAATGTCCCAGGACTTTGATTTGGCGCCGGCCGAAGCTGCATTTTTTGGTGTTCAGTTGAAGACCGGCGCGGCGGAAAACGTCCAGGACCGTAGAAAGTCGATCAAGGTGGGTTGCGAACGTGGAAGAGAAAACGATGACGTCATCCACGTAGCATAAGCATGTTGTCCATTTGAAGCCACATGAGTCCATCATGCGCTCGAATGTCGCAGGAGCGTTACAGAGTCCAAATGGCATCACCTTGAATTGATAGAGTCCGTCGGGGGGGACAAATGCGGTTTTCTCGCGATCCCGTTCGTCGACAGCAATTTGCCAGTAGCCTGAACGCATGTTGATGGAAGAAAAATAGCTAGCACCATGCAAGCAGTCAAGCGCGTCATCAATTCGCGGAAGAGGGTAAACATCCTTCTTTGTTATTTGATTAGGGTGGCGATAGTCGACACAAAATCTCCAACTTTGGTCTTTCTTTTTGACCAATACCATAGCAGACGCCAAGGGACTGCAGGAAGGCTCAATAATATTTTGTGCCAGCACCTTGTCCACTTCTTTCTGTATGACATGCCGCTCAGTAAGGGAAACACGATAAGGCCGTCTGCTGATGGGGCTGGCGTCACCCGTATTGATTCGATGGGTCACAACGGATGTTTGGCCCAATGGTCGGTCCTCGAAATCAAATATATCACTGTACGACAGCAAAAGGTCGGAGAGAGCTCTAGCTTGGTCATCTGGCAGATCCGCGGCTATCATGCCTGAAAAGAGGTTCGAATGAGAAGAAGCCGATATATGCTGCTCCGACAGATGCTGAGGGGTCAGAGCAGCAACTTCGCAATCAGCCAAAGGAAACCGATTAGCGAGTGCGATACCATGGGGTAAAACTTTAGTCGAACGGCTGAAGTTCAGTACGGGAAGATAGGTGCGGTTAGCAGTGACAGTCACGACGGTATGAGGGAGTATGACGTTGTGATGGAGAACAACATCGGTAATTGGGCAAGTGACGTATGTGCCGTCAGGAACTGTGGGGATCGGGGCCAGCGGGACATAAAAAGCAGCTTCGGGTGGTAGACGAACAAATTCGGCGGATCGGAGGCGGGGCTTGACATCGGTGTTTTCGTAGTAGGCCAGGTCTAAGCGAAGAAGACCAGTTGAGCAATCGATCAGGGCAGAATGGGCCGTTAAAAAGTCGATGCCGAGGATCACGTCGTGAGGGCAGCGGTCGATAACAGTGAAGAGGACAGGGGTAGTGCGACCGCAAATACTCACGCGCGCAGTGCACAGTCCCACGACGGCAGCGACGCTTCCATCGGCAACACGAACGGCGGATGAAGCGGCGGGTGTGACAACCTTTTTGAGACGGCGGAGAAAGGATGAGCTGAGGACTGAAATTTGGGCACCAGTGTCAATGAGGGCAGTAACAGGGGCACCATCCACATAGATGTCTAGAAGGTTGCGGGGATGAGCGAGGCTCAGCAAAGGATTTTCGGGCCGGGTCGTCAATGCAGCGCCACCTCCGGGAGCTGCATTGCTTAGTTTTCCGGATGAGAGCCGGAGAAGTGGCGAGATGAGGAACGACGAGATTGGGGCGAGCGGGACCTCCGAACCTGAGGAGACGGTGAGCGGCTGGACATGCGCGGGGCTGGCGAGTTAAAGTCACTACTGCGCGTATCACTGACATAGGTTGGGTTTTGAACATAGTTGGCGCTGCGATCAAAATAGTAGCGACGTCGAGGTGGCAGAACCCAACGACTGCGGCAATGGCGAGAAATGTGGCCGACACGTAAGCAGTTGAAGCAGATTGGTCGGTCACCCGAGGTTCGCCATTCGTCCGGGTTGCGGTAGCGGTAGTGGTAAGGCGTCTGAAAGGGCGTGGTAGGAGCCGCAGCAGCTACGACTGGAACATTAGGTTGGAGCGAGGGCTGTGCGGAAGGTTGGCCGGAGTTGAACCAACGTTCACGTTGAGGCCCACATTTGCGAACTCCTGGCGAACGACAGATTGGATTAAGGCTATAGTAGCATCCGCTGGCTGAGGAGCGAACGCAATGGGTGTCATAGCTTCCATCTTTCGACGAACAATCCTGGTCAAGTTGGAGGGATGAGATGGCTGCTGTAAGGTTGGACTATCTTCGCACGAGGACGTAGCAGCTGTGTTTGGCTAGTGTTCGAAGCGGTCAGTAATACGGCGGTGTTTTGCTTGCTCGAACTGGCGGCAAACTTGGATAACTGAGTCGACCGTCGGACAATCTTTGCAAAGCAGCAGATTGTAAACATCGTCTGCAATTCCCTTTAATATGTGGCCCACCTTGTCTAATTCGGACATGGCGCTGTCCACCTTTTGGCATAGGGCTAGAATGTCTTGAATATAAGACAAGTACGATTCCGTCGAAGACTGGGCCCGGGATGCGAGGTCTTTTTGTGCGCCAAGCTTGCGTCCGATCGGCTTGCCAAATAGGTCTCGAAGCTTCTCCTTGCACATCTCCCACGATGTTATATCGTCTTCATGCGTCTCGAAGCAGACGCGCGCTGTACCTGCCAGATAGAAGATTACGTTGGCGAGCATGAGGGTCGCGTCCCACCGGTTGTGCTTGCTGACCCGCTCGTGCATGGCGAGCCAGTCTTCTACGTCAACGTGGTCGGTACCGCAAAAGGTACCTGGATCGCGAGGCTGCGTCATGACGACGGTGGGAGATGATGGTGCCACTGAAGAAGGTGTCGCGTCGGATTGCATAGTGATGGGACCAATCTGGCGGTCACTACGGAGATCCAGGTTTGGCGACTTACGTACTTCCAGCAATCCGCCACCAAATGTTAAGGAAAGAACACAGTGGTAAACGCTAGTTCACTGTTAGACGCACACCACACACCGCACACCACAGAACGAAGTCAGCTAGGCCTGAGCGTTGTCTTCTTCCCTACTTCACATCAGCGCATCGTCGTCGTCTCGATATACTGTGCTCCGTAAAAATGTTAACAAGGCGCAGAAATGGTCTGTTTAGAGATAGCTTGCTTTTGGGGCAAAACTGACTGCCCAATTTTAGAACATGTTGGTTGCGCTGGAAGTTATTCTTGGTTTTACCTTTATGTTCAAGTGGTCATTTTAACAAAGCGGTCTGCATGAACAGAGAAGGGATTAAAATATCTGCTTCCCAAAGATAAACCTGGCAGACTTCAGGAAGGTTTACTGTGCTCGGTGTTGAGGTTTGGGTGTGTATTTGTTCCTGAACGCATGATGAAGTTGGAGGATTGGAAGAGCCATTGGAGGCGATGTCAACTGATTGAATTGCATAGCGCACCGACATCACGGTGGCTTGGCTATTGCAAACAGTAGCATTTACACAACTCTCGAGGTCTCTTTAGGCAACTGTGATGAGCAGGTCTGTGTGCCGCTGTGTCATGGTGTGAGGACTTGTGTGGTCTATGTGTGCTTTTTTGAGCTCTCTCTATCTCTCTTTTCTGAGGGCGCCTCTTAGTGCTCTTTGTAAGAGTCCTTGCAAAAATGTAATAAAATGTTTTTGTTCTGTCCTCCTCCAAACAAGGAGTGTTCAGTCCACACAGCACCAAGGCCTTGGCCTAGTACCTCAAACGCCTCATCAACAAGAATCATAACAATAACAAGGTCGTAACTTTAACAAGGAACTGATTCGGTTGCAAATAAAGGTACGCAGCAACATGCATAAATTTGTTACAATGCACCTGCAAATGTCAAGTCTGCCAACTTGAGGATGGGATACAGAGCGATGTAAAATTTTCTGCCCTTACCTTTGGCAGCAGAGTATCTAAAGCACGCTACAGAAAATTGTGAATTTGACTTTACTTGCCTCTTAATATTCCGCATACTGGAATCCCGTTTGTAGATCTATTAGAAATGATACCCTTATCTTGGCCCCCACACAAGCTGGCAAGACGAGATTATTTTCTTTCCTCAGGCGACTCCCAAGCCAAAGGACAAAATGGCGGTACACTGTGTAGGCATACCTTCTGGGAATCAACAAAAAATGATCACCAAATGAACTACTATGGCATGTGACACGAACAACTTCCCCGTAATCTGGCGCAGCGTAAAACCTTCGGGGCATGGCTAAGGCAGCATCAAACACGAAACCTCACTTGTGGATATCGGCGTTCATGTCTTCTCCCTGTGCACGCAGCTCGGAGTACGCAACGCGGAACAAGGCAGCGTTCAGGCACTGAAGTCCGAACTCCGGATGCTCCGTGATGCAGCCTTCGGGATGAGCCGCGACGACACCGTCCATCTTGTGGCAGCACAGACACTCGAGCTCTTTGAATTTGTCGAGGACTTGACAATGTCCGCAACTGCACCTAAAACAACAGCCGAGCTATAGTTCATGCAGAAAACAACGCCCAAAGTTATTGACGCAGGCTTTCCCCATAAAAAAAGACAAAACGTGCTGGGTAAGCACATGGACAATTTTCAACAGCATGCTAACCATTTGTACTGTACTATCCTACTTACTAAATAAAGGAGATGCACCCAGCTGGTAAATGCGTACGGGGGTTTATTATAATGAGTCGAAACTGTAAATCAGGTTTTAGACGTTACTTCCGCGTACATTTCGACCACACCAAGAAGGGGCCTTGACTTGACCACGGTTTGTATAAGGCAGAAGAAAACACTTTCGGCTAGCTAATGTTGCACTGCATTCCATGTTGGCTGACACGCAGCTCAGCATGCCCGCTTCGCCAATACACCAATACGCTCGGCTGCATATTCAATGCTACTAGGAGTACTGTAGAAGAATTCCAAAATTTCTGTACGTACCAGTCCGTACTCATCAGTCGTGACGGAGCTTCGGCGATGAGAGCTGCCGCACTGGCACCTTCGCTTGCAGTCGACGCTGGCGCCTCGCCTCAGCCCTCAAAAGCATCGTACGCTGTATAGGGCAGAGGTCGCTGAAGTGCAGGCTAGCGGTGGCCGCCAAAACTTCATTATTGGGTTCGGGATCCATGGCTGGTGGCTGCTTTTAGCGAAACGCGAAACAAGAGCTACGGCCTGCGGTAGAGTTCATGCTTTCATTTCGGCGGTGCTAGACTGCACCGCTTCCCGCGCGCTAGCAATCACGGAATCTCCACTTACGTCATAGTGTGCGTCACTCTACCCGACTGCGTAGTCGGAGGAAACAGTTTGAATTCGCCCCTACGGGAAGAAGAAAAACCTCAACTTCTTATCTCCATATCTCAGCTAGTATTCGATTTTTTCTTGCCAGATACGCGGCGAAAGTGTCACCAAATGCAGCTTATTAGATTTTCGTAGTATCTTTGGGTGTCATTAGTGTCCCCTTATTCTATTAGCGCTAATAGAATCAGGACAACCTTAGACTGAAATCAAGCAAAGGATCAAGCAGGGTTTCGGAAACGGTACTCTACTATCGATCATATCCATACCATCAATCAGGTGATAGAAAAATGCTCGGAATATAACCAGCCCTTATACATAGCATTCATTGATTACGAAAAAGCATTTGACTCAGATAAAACCTCGGCGGTGATGCAGGCATTGCGAAATCAGGGGGTAGACGAGCCGTACGTGAAAGTGCTGGAAGACATATATAGTGGCTGCACAGCAACCATAGTTCTGCATAAAGAAAGTAACGAAATTCCCATAAAGAAAGGTGTTAGGCAAGGAGACACAATCTCCCCAGTACTATTCACAGCTTGTTTAGAGGAAGTATTCGGAGACTTGGAATGGGAGCAGTCAGGGATAAGGGTAGATGGAGAATATCTCAGTAATCTGCGATTTGCTGGTGACATTGCCTTGCTAACCAACTCGGGAGATGAACTGCAAATAATGATTGATGACCTAGACAGAAAAAGTAGAAAGGTAGGCTTGAAAATCAATATGCAGAAGACTAAGGTAATGTTCAACAGCCTCGGGAAGGAACAGCAGTTTACATTAGGTAGCGAAATACTGGAAGTAGTAGGCGAATATGTCTACTTAGGACAGGTAGTAACCGCAGATCCGGACCATGGAAAGGAAATAACAAGAAGAATAAGATTGGGATGGAGCGCATTTGGCAAGCACTCGCAGATTATGACTAGCAGCTTACCGGTTTCGCTCAAGAGGAAAGTATACAACAGTTGCATCTTGCCTGTACTCACCTATGAGGCTGAAACGTGGAGGCTAACCAAGAGAGTTCTACTTAAGTTGAGGACAACCCAGAAAGCTATGGAACGAAAAATGGCAGGGGTAACATTAAGAGATAGAAAGCGTTCAGAGTGGGTCAGAGAAATAACTCAAGTTACCGACATTCTAGAGGAAATTAAGAAGAAGAAATGGACATGGGCAGGACATGTAGTGCGAAGAGAGGATAACCGATGGTCGTTGAGGGTAACGAACTGGATTCCAAGAGAAGGAAAGCGTAGCAGGGGGCGGCAGAAAGTTAGGTAGGCGGATGAGATTAAGAAGTTCGCAGGGGTCACGTGGATGCAGTTAGCACAGAACCGGGTTAAGTGGAGAAATATGGGAGAGGCCTTCGCCCTGCAGTGGATATAATCAGGCTGATGATGATGATGATGATGAGTGTCCCCTTAAGGTTTCGTATCACAAAATATCTGTGTTCCGATAGTCATTTACCTCATGAAAGTTCTTAATTTTGGGCAAAGCCATGATGTTAGAGGCGCATGACCTTAGGCGGTACATCTAAACACGCTTTTATCTGACTTGATACGTTTCGTTGGGCGTGGAATGGAAGAAACAAATTATTACACGAACTGCGAAATACAATGGTTGCGCATCTCTCACATTCTTCAAATTTTTAAAACGTTCATTCTGTGTAATAAAATGAAAGAGCACGGCTTGAGGTGATGCGAAAGCGCAGATGCTTGAGTTGGTTGCTTCTTGTTGCTTCCAGGAGCTTAATTCACTTCTTGTTTATCCCTTTTAGTCTATGGTACTTTCAAATTGCGCGCCAATTTCTTCCTATGCCCTTTTTTTGGCTCTACTTCAGGTTGCGTCACGTCACATTCTTGACGTCATATCCACTACGGCACCCGTTTCTCTTTCCGCTTTCACTCCCATCTTCCTTTCCTTACGGCGCGGTTCAGGCGTCCACAGCCCCGCCGGGGTGGTGCAGTAATAAGACGCCCGACTACTGTGCGGGAGTACCCGGGTTCGAACCCGACCTCGGCGGCTGTGTTTCGATGGAGGCGAAACGAAGAGGCGTCCGTGTGCTGTGCGATGTGAGCGCACGTTAAAGATCCCCAGGTGGTCGAAATTACTCCGTAGCCCTCACTACGGCTCCTCTTTCTCTCTTTCCACTTTCACTCCCACCTTCTTCCCTTCCCTTACGGTGCGGTTGAGGTGTCCACAGAAAACAAGTGAGACAGTTACCGCGCCTTTCCCTTCCTATTTTGCGGACGTGGTCTGCGAACTCGGTCTGCGACAGGGCCTGCGGACAGAAATCTGTGAACATAGCGAAGTAACGCTTCTGCGTTAATAAAACTCCAGGAATTATCTCTTCGATAGGATTCCAACTCCTAAGAGAAGGAGTGCAAGCCAGACACTGCCGACTAGGCCTTTGAAGGCACACATGGAAGAAATGTACTTTTATGTAAATATTATAGTACCGTGCAAACAAAATGGCTATCATACGACAGTGTGAAGGGTGCAGTACATGTAATATTGATGACAACGAGGTAGTATTGCGTCATACGCTCAAGCCGTGCTGAAGTCCCCAAAACTGTTACAATGTTTGGTGGCGTAGAGGTAAAACATTCACCTGGCGTGCTAGAGCACCCTGGCTCGAATTTCAGTACGTGGAATTGCCGCCGGATATAAAAACAATCAGCGTGTCGATCGACTTGAATAAAGGTTTTTAGGCGCGACCGGATGCCAGTGAACCCCTGCGGAAACGCAATCCCTCACATGCAAAGAATATTGCCTATGTGGTGTATAATAGGACGCACTATACTATGAATACAATAATACATCCCCCGCTCTCAGTCCCCAGCGACTGAGGGGAAACTAACCATGACGGCGGTCAGGTCTGTGACGCAGTGGAGGGTGCTAAGAATGTCCGGCTTCGCACAGGCTGCAGTTGCAAAATGGCCTTGGCAACGTTTAATGCTACAAATATACTACAGTAGAATGCTGAAGTAGGAGAGTTTGTTGTAATTCATTTTGGTTGGAAAGAGCGCCATAGAAAGGAGACTGCCACTTGTCCAGAGATCTATAGTAAAATGGGGTAGACAGCGAACGCTCAAAGCCTAGAACTCAACCACGAGTCCTTTAAAAGCTTAAGGAGCGCTTTCCCTGTTTTTCTTTTTGATGAAAGTGTCGTACAGGGACCCAGAACCTTAGCTTATGGGCGAGAGTCCCAGAGGCAGATTGTAGCATCCAGGAAGGCGCTCTCACGCTCATATTGAGGGCCATCACAAAGTTGTGCGCACTCGCTTCAATAAAACCGCACTGTTCACACGTTGGAGTGTCTGCCATTCTGATGAGATGGGAATAGGTGTTTGTAAACACTACTCCTTACCACAGGCGACACAACACTGTAGCGTCACAACGTGGTTGCCGAATGGTATCTGCAGTTAAGGTGCTTGTTCAAATTGGTGCGAACGGGATATCCAGCCTCCAGGCATACACCATGATTGCCTAGTCACGTTTCGGGTGACCAGTCGAAGGTGCCTTGTTGCGTCGGCTCTTGTCAATGGTATCTCGTCAATGTTGGTTGTATCGTGAGCAGATCGAGCAGCATCGTCAGCTAAGACTTTGTCAACAATTGCACTATGACCTGGTATCCACTGGTAGGTGATTTCGGGATGATCTTGTAATGCCGGGTGGCACAGATTTCGTACGTCCGCTACAAGTTGCTTAGGGTCGACATGGCTCCAAACCGATTGAAGGCATTGTAAGCCTTGTTTAGAATCACAAAAGAAAGCCCAGTATTGTGGAATTTGTTCAGATAGATTTTAGAGCAGCACGAAGTGCGGCTAGTTCTGCGCTAGTAAAGATAGTCTTATGCGAAATAAGATGGTAAATATTTGTCTCGTAGGAACGATGTCGGCGCATGATACTTCAATGCTAAGGGAGACGAAAACTAAGCAGGAGACCAGGCAGTAGGTTGCTATGGCATTGGCTCTAGGAATTGCAAGGGGAGAGTAATTGGTTTGGTTCGCTGAGCTCAATAACTACGGAATCATGAATACGTTTTTCAGCAAACGAATGAACCGGAAATAGACGAGGAAAAGCCTTAACCGGGAGAGTGATAATGAAATTGACGTCATGCTGGGTTCTAACCCGGGCATTGCGGAGGATATAAGGGCGAACGGAGAGGCGTGATGCAGTTACCACATCATGGTAATGTATCGAAATACTAGTTTAGATTGAAAGATGAAAAGAAATAAATTAGTCCGGGAACAGTCTGCCAATAAATCCGCGGTGAGAGAAAATGGAAGGATTAAAGATCTAGATATTGAGCTTTATTCGAGGAAGATGACCGTAAGTATAGAAGCGCTGCGCGGTACCTGCAGAGATATTCTTACTGAGAGTGTGATAGAAGTAGGCAGTTGGATAGTTAGAAAACATACTTGTAAATTATGTAAGCAGACGAATGATATGATTACGAGATGCCAAGTATGAAAGCCACTACTCAAAGAACAGGATAAACTGGCAGAAATATCTGTGGCAATAGATAGATGCCAAGTGTCAAAAATAGAGAAGTATAACATGGAGAAAATTGAGCATGATCTGAAGAACGGTGGCAGACTGAAAGCGTGAAGAGGGGTTTAGGCATAGGAGAATCCCAGATGTATGAATTAAGCGACAATGCGGATAATGTCACACATAATATGGATAAGAAAGTCAAAGTAGCTGAACAATTTCCTGCTCACTAATACTCTAGCCAAAGTAGTCAGGACAATAATGAAACTGGCAGTTGAGAAGAACAGTTACACGTTTCGCTAAACACGAAGGACGAAGTTAAGAAAACGTTAGAAGCTATAAAAAGGGCGAATGGAGCTGGGAAAAATTATGAAACTATATATTTGTTGAAGATGAGCGGTTCGGGCTAAGATACGAAGTTCGCGGAAGTCAAATGGAGGCTGTTAACAAAGGACTGGCTTAATATGAGGAGCATTAGAGGGGCCTTCGCCCTGCATAAAGTGT
Source organism: Amblyomma maculatum (assembly GCF_055883805.1). Taxonomy (NCBI): domain Eukaryota; kingdom Metazoa; phylum Arthropoda; class Arachnida; order Ixodida; family Ixodidae; genus Amblyomma; species Amblyomma maculatum. The sequence continues at coordinate 159,293,154 of NC_139353.1, read as the reverse complement.
AGTCCCGCTGATGATGATGTTGATGATTTTGCATTTTATTACCTGGCTCAAAACGAATGTGTGGCAAAGGTTACCGGTTGAGGCCGCATGTTATCTGGCCACTGCTAACACAAAGCAGAGCCGGAGGTACCGTTACGAGTATAAGTGAAATGTTTCACTCTTTTGGCGCATCATTCGGCGCTGCAGTCGTTCCGCTATCACAAGATGGTTGTCTCATTTCGTAGGCAATTTCATCGCGATGATGTGAAAGTGTACGCACAGGGTAAGTCTCTGTAATAACCGGCAGAATAGAAGGAAGGAACAGCTCGAACGGACGGGACCTGTAGGAAGGCAAGACAGACACATGACACAGCTCATGTGTTTGTCTTGCCTTCCTACACCTCTCGTCCGTTCGAGCTGTTCCTTCCTTCCCTTCAACATGAACCAACCAGCCCGACAAAGCCCTCTTCTTGAATACCTGACAGCACCATCTGCGACTACTGTCTAGACACTTCTAAAGCTCGGATACAAAACGTCAGCTGATTATTTCAATTATATGTCAAATATACAAAATACTGAACTATTATCCAAGTGCCACCCGAGAGCACTCAGCCTCAATCCTCAATCAGTCTCAATAACCTCTTTTCGAACCACTCTGTTCGATTTATCTAAAACACTAAGTATACCCGATGCGCAGAACTATCCTAAAAATTTTCCGCGAGGAGCTCCATGCCCACTCGCTTTCAAATACACAACAAAAAGAAAGTTTGATTTCGTTTGGTTAGTGGGGTTTTAAAGTCCAGACTCAAACTATGAGAGACGCTGTAGTAGATGGCTCCGGAAATTCCCACCTCTGGCGGTTTAAACGTGCACTGACATCGCACAGCGCACGGGCGGCTAGCACTTCGCCTGCATCGAAAAGCGGCCGCTGTGGCCGAGAACCCAATCTTCATCATTCGGCATAGTACGATATGAACTACCCTCTTGGCCTGTCTGACCTAATGTTTCCAACAGCATTGGCTTCTCCGGTGTAAAAAGAGATGCTCAACGTGTTGTTGCGCGTTAATATTCCTAAAGAGTAGAGCTGAACAGATTCGAAGCTAGTGTCTGGAATGGTTCCTTATCTCAACTGAGGAGATATTTGAGATCTCGTATTGCGATATGGAAAGCCACTAATGAAAGTCCCTTTAGAGAGACCAATTCGGCTGAGGGAAGTGAAAACCTGACAGGCATTTGTGGGTGCAGACCGTGAGACCGGCTAATATTTAGAACTGACGGACGGACGGACGGACGGACGGACGGACGGACGGACGGACGGATGGATGGATGGATGGATGGATGGATGGACGGACGGACGGATGGACGGATGGATGGATGGATGGATGGATGGATGGATGGATGGATGGATGGATGGATGGATGGATGGATGGATGGATGGATGGATGGATGGAATTTAGAATCATTCCCTTTGAAACAGGGTGGTGATATCACCGTGCTCAACCTTTTTTTGTTCTTATCTTAGATAATCCGTTACCTTTAACGACTTTCAATTTATTCCCGAATTATCTTTAAGTACCAATGTTAATTTTTATTTACCTTCTCTGTGTCTCCTTTCTGCTATATATCCACCAATGCTCCAAACGTATCTTGCTTACCTCTACCGTCGATTTGTTCACGCTTCCTCTGTTACCTCTAAACCTCAGGGCTTTGGCTAGAGTGACTATGTCCGCATCAGCATCTGGATGGATACTGCACCGGTGCAGTAAAAGATGTTGAATTGTTTCCGGGCATCTACCGCACATAGCCCAAGTTTAATCTTTTTGATTAAACTTCCTTCGGTGGCTTCGGGTCCTAGAACGTCCTAACCTAGCTTCTCTAAAAACGCCGCTGCCTTTGAGTTGTCATAGAAGGTTTCCTCCTTTATCCGAGTTATCCATTTTTATACGTATCTAGGGTCAGCTTGTTTTCTATTGCACTATTCTGGATTTTAGCCTCATTATACTTTACCTTTTCTTTATAGTTATTTATACTCTTAGCCGTTCCTTCCTACATACATACTGGTTAGTTGCCCGCTCCTTTGCCCCCACTCTGAGTAAACTCCCATTCAGTATATGTAATTAGGCACTTTAACTGCCCCCTATTGTCGTCCATTTTCCTAAGGCGTTCTTCGTACAATATGTTGCTCTGAGCTTCTTGTGCATCGAAAGACACCGAGCCCATATCTCCCTGCAGTGTTTTATTTATAGATTTGCCGTGGGATCCCAGTGTAAACCTTCCCACAGATATTATTTATTTCTAACTCCAACTGGACTTCTGCCCTTAAGCACAAAACCGCATTCCAGAAGGTAAGCCCTGTTACCATTACGTGTTTCTAAATACTTTTAAGTACTTCATATCTGTTTTACCCCCATAATACCCTGTGCTTCATGATCACGGCATTCCTTCACGCCTGTTCATGTTGCCCATGTATACTTGTCCTTCGTTTATCCATACCCCTAAGTACTTATATTTAACTCCGACTGGACTTCTGCCCTTAAGCACAAAACCGCATTCCATAAGGTAAGCCCTGTTACCATTACGTTTTTCAAATACTTTTAAGTACTTCATATCTGTTTTACCCCCATAATACCCTGTGCTTCATGATCACGGCATTCCTTCACGCCTGTTCATGTTGCCCATGTATACTTGTCCTTCGTTTATCCATACCCCAAAGTACTTACATTCTGCCAGTCATGGTATTTCGCTCCTTTATATTTTAACCATTTTATCACTGAAATCGTTGAATACTATTAGACCCGACTTAAGTGCGCTGAAGGTAAAGCCGACTGCATCTCCCTTGTATTCACATATATTAACCAATGCTTGTGAATATTGCTGGCTATTGCCCAATTGAACACTGTCGTCCACGTTCATTAATCCTGGAAGCGCGTGTTCTACGTTCGTTCCTCATAGCTGATACGAAAAATTAAAGCCGAGGTTGCTTTCCTGCAGACTGTTTTCAATATTCTTCACGAAGTACTTATATTCTGCAAATCTTGGTGTCTCCCTCTCTTGCATTATCAGATTTTATCATGCAATCGTTGAATACCATCAGACCTGAATTGAGTGGGATGCAGGTAAAGCTGACTGCATCTCCCTCGTATTCACGAATAATAATCTATGCTTGCAAATATTTCTGGCTATTGCCTAATTAGGCAATAGCCAACGTTCAATTGAACGCTGTCATCCGCGCGAATTAATCCTGGGAGCGCTTGTACGTCCTTTTCACCTAGCTTATACGAGAGATTAAAGTCAAGGTTGCTTTCTTGCAGACTCTTTTCTATATTATTCATATAAATCATGAACAAAATCTGTGACAGCAGACTTCCTTGCCTTAGTCATTTGCATACCACGACAGTAGACGTACTCCTTAGCCCCTCCCATGCGTCTCAACTTTAATATCTCTGTATATTTCCTTCACTAATTCCATTAATTCTTTACCGATGCCTTCAGACTTGAGAATGTTCCATCGCAACTTCCCTGCTCGCCACTGTTGGATGCACCAATTATGTCCAGAAAGGTTACATACACGGTCTGTCTTCCGCCCTGGTTATTTCTGTTTTGGGTTATTACGAAAATGCTATCATCAAGGCGTTCACTCCAGAACCCGTTCTGCAGTTCGCCCAGTATATTATTACTTTCTATCCATGCCTGCAGTTTTAGTTTCACTGCTTGCATATCCAGCCTGTACGCATCTGAGGTTATGGTGATCGATGTATATGATTAAATCTTGTTCCTATCTCCTTTTAAATTTACAGATTAAAGTCATCCTACTCACTGGCCAGCTGTCCGGTATTTTTTTATTTGATATGACTGCTTCCAATGCCTTTATGAACGTGTCCTTGCTTCTTGGACCAAGCCAAATAATTAGTTTGATTGGAATTTGGTCTCCCGCCATGGCTGAACACACATGAATACTTGCCTTCGCCTTCTTCCAGATAAGATTTGTCGTTTCTAAGCTCCTATCCTTAATGCTGTCCGATACTGTTTCTTCAATCAGGAGATTACACCATCATCGTGCCTAAATATTTCGGCAATTACTGATGTAAAATATCTTGTGGCGTCATCACCTTCTTCAAGGCATTTTCCCTCACGTCCTGAATTTGGTCCTGCTGCCTAAGACTTCTCTTACCAAGGAAGCTTATATGGCTCCAGAATATATTTGCCGCCTCTTTGGTTGAGTATCACAATTCGGTCATGCAATGATCAGTGTTCTGTTTTGTTTTACTCTGCACCAGTATCTACACTACTTCGTGATCACTTATTCACAGTACTTCGAAGTACTTCGATCACAGAAGTACTTCGTGATCACTTATTCCAGGAAGGATCGTAATTTATTTAAGACTTTCGGGGTGGCTGACAAGTAATAGGTCTAATATGTTTGCGCTTGTTTGTGTTATTCTGGTTGGGATCGAAATAACTTTTGTAAGGCCATAAGCTCCATGAAACCCCGGCCCTCAGTCACCAGCAGCTGCGGAACAACTGACCATGGCGGCGGTCAGACCTGTGACGCAGCATGGGGTGCTAAGAAAGCCTGGCTCCGCTGGACAGGCCGCCATTGGAAACTGACCCTGGCAACGTTTAATGCTAGAACCCTAGCTAGTGAAGCTAGCTTAGCATTGCTGTTAGAGGAACTAGAGGGCATGAAATGGGATGTCATAGGGCTTAGTGATGTTAGGAGACCGAATGAGGCATATACTGTACTGAAGGATGGGCATGTACTGTGTTATCGAGGCTTACCAGAGAGGCGACAACTAGGAGTAGGTTTCCTTGTCAATAAGTATATAGCGGGTAATATAGATGAATTCTATAGTATTAATGAGAGGGTTGCAGGCATCGTAATTAGGCTTAATAAGCGGTATAAACTGAAGGTTGTACAGGCCTATGCACCTACATGTAGTTATGATGATCAGGCAGTTGAAAGCTTCTAGGAAGATGTAGAATCGGCAATGCGAAAAGTAAAGACGCAGTATACTGTACTAATGGGCGATTTCAATGCCAAGGTAGGGAAAAAACAGGCCGGAGACAAGGCAGTAGGTGACTATGGCATTGGTTCTAGAAATAGCAGGGGGGAGTTACTAGTTGAGTTTTGCACAGCGCAAAAACTTACGAATCATGAATACCTTCTTCAGCAAAGGGAAGAACCGGAAATGGACATGGAAAAGTCCTAACGGAGAGACTAAAAATGAAATCGACTTCATAATGTGTTCAACCCCCGCCATTATGCAAGATGTAGAGGTAATCGGGAAAGTGCGAAGCAGTGACCACAAGATGGTGAGGTCCCGAATTAGCCTAAATCTGAAGAAGGAACGCAACAGATTAGTAAGAAAGAAACCCATCAATGAATTAACGGTGAGGGGGAGGGTGAAGAGTTCAGCATCTCGCTACAGAATAGGTTTTCATCTTTAACCGAGGATGGCGACATTACCCTAGAGGCAAGGAACAATAATTTCAGAGATATCATTACTGAGTGCGCGGTAGAAGTAGGCGGTAGGATAGTTGGAGAGGATACCGGCAAGCTGTCTAAGGAGACGAAAGATTTGATTAAGAAACGCCAGAGTATGGAAGCTTCCAATCCAACAGACCAGATCGAATTGGCCGAGATATCAAAGCTAATCAATAAGCGTAAGGTGGCCGATATAAGGAAGTATAACATGGAGAAAATTGAGCATGCTGTAAAGAACGGTTGAAGCCTTAAAGCGGTAAAGAAGACATTGGGTATAGGCAAAAACCAGATGTATGCGATAAGGGACAAGGCGGGCAACGTCATCACTAACATGGAAAAGATGGTCAAAGTAGCTGAGGAGTTCTATACAGATCTCTACAGTAGCCAAAGTAGTTAGGACCGTAATGAGAATGGCGGTAGGGAAAAACAGTCAGACGTTCCACCAGTGACGAAGAACGAGGTCAAGAAAGCACTAGAAACTATGAAAAGGGGGAAATCAGCGGGAGAGGATCAAATAACTACAGATTTGCTGAAGGACGGGGGGCATATCGTGCTAGAAAAACTGGCCACCCTGTATACGCAGTGCCTGGTGTCATCGATGGTACCGGAACCATGGAAGAATGCAAAAATTATCCTCATTCACGAGAAAGGGGACTCTAAGGACCTTAAAAATTACAGACCAATCACCTTACTGTCTGTTACGTATAAGGTATGTACTGAGGTAATCACTAATAGAATCAGGACAATCTTAGACTGCAATCAAGCAAAGGATCAAGCAGGCTTTCGGAAACGGTACTCTACAATCGATTATATCCATACCATCAATCAGGAGATAGAAAAATGCTCGGAATATAACCAGGACTTATACATAGCATTCATTGATTACGAAAAAACATTTGACTCAGTTGAAACCTCGGCGGCGATGCAGGCATTGCGAAATCAGGGGGTAGACGAGCCGTACGTGAAAGTGCTGGAAGATATATATAGTGGCTGCACAGCAACCATAGTTCTGCATAAAGAAAGTAACAAAATTCCCATAGAGAAAGGTGTTTGGCAAGGAGACACAATCTCCCCACTGCTATTCACAGCTTGTTTAGAGGAAGTATTCAGAGACTTGGAATGGGAGCAGTTAGGGATAAGGGTAGATGAAGAATACCTCAGTAATCTGCGATTTGCTGATGACATTGCATTGCAAAGCAACTCGGGGGATGAACTGCAAATAATGATTGATGACCTAGACAGGAAAAGTAGAAAGGTAGGCTTGAAAATCAATATGCAGAAGACTAAGGTAATGTTCAACAGCCTCGGGAAGGAACAGCAGTTTACATTAGGTAGCGAAATACTGGAAGTAGTAGGCGAATATGTCTACTTAGGACCGGTAGTAACCGCATATCCGGACCACGAAAAGGAAATAACAAGAAGAATATGATTGGGATGGAGCGCATTTGGCAAGCACTCGCAGATTATGACAAGCAGTTTACCGGTATCGCTCAAGAGGAAAGTACACAACAGTTGCATCTTGCCTGTACTCACCTATGGGGCTGAAACGTGGAGGCTAACCAAGAGAGTTCTACTTAAGTTGAGGACAACCCAGAGGGCTATGGAACGAAAAATGGTAGGGGTAACATTAAGAGATAGAAAGCGTGCAGGGTGGGTCAGAGAAATAACTCAGGTTACCGACATTCTAGTAGAAATTAAGAAGAAGAAATGGACATGGGCAGGACCTGTAGTGCGAAGAGAGGATAACCGATGGTCACTGAGGGTAACAAACTGGATTCCAAGGGAAGGAAAGCGTAGCAGGGGGCGGCAGAAAGTAAGGTGGGCGGATGAGAATAAGTTCGCAGGGGTCAAGTGGGTGCAGCTAGCACAGAACCGGGTTAAGTGGAGAAATATGGGAGAGGCTTTCGCCCTGCTGTGGGTATAATCAGGCTTATGATGATGATGATGATGATCATGATGATGATGAAGGCCAAAGTTCAGACAGACCTATATGAAATTCTTCGCTTCCAGTGTGCCTGATGCTGTAATAGTGTTAGTAGTCCAGTCAATGTGCGGGAAATTAAATTCGCCAATGAGAAGTATATGTGACTTTTTATATTTAGCAGTAAGTTCACGCAGCAAGTTATCAAGTTTCTATGAGAAGTTCGGTTTGTTGTGCGGGGGCCTGAAACAAAACCAAGAAGAACCGACTGAGGAGCACAATGGCAGAAAAGCCACATTATCTGAAGATCAGTATGAACGGAAATTATTGAAAATGGTAAATAATCAGAAAAGGCAGTGAGCAGCCCTCCGCCACGGGACCATTGACTATCCTTACGAAAAAGCCTAAAGTTCAGTAAGTCTCACTGTCGTAAATTTCGCTAGTTAGCCTTGTTTCGGTTAATACAAGGATGTTGCTGTTAGATGAGCGAACAATACAGGAGATTTCTTCTCGCTTGGAAATAAAATTGCGAATGCTAGTGTAAAGTATTGAAAAACAAAGAGTAGGCTGAGGTGTACGTCTATTCACGGGCATGGAGTGATGTTGTGGGATGCTATTTCTAGGCAGGTGCTATATGATTTCCTTAACCCTTTCCGAGTATTTGTCATAAACACACCGTGTACGGCCGATTAGTAGGGGTTTGCAACTGTGTTTATAAGCTGTAGATTTGCTTTTTGCAAATGCGATAAGTTGCTTTCGTGCCTTCCTAACGGTATGCGAGAAATCCTCACCGGCGCTGCATTCACCATCTTTGAATGTTTTCCTTTGGAAAGGATGTCGAGCTTCGTTTTGTGAGAGAACTTTACGATTATCGGTCTGGTTTTTCCAGGTGAATAGGTTGTAGGAATTATAACCTGCATGACAAAAGCGAAAGGGCTAGACTGTGCGATTGTACAGCCACCGGGCCAACAGAGAAGCGCGGACGGGTGTTGTTCCTTTATAGCTTGTGCTGGTGATGTCGCTCGCAGTCCCGCTTGCCAGAGATGAAGTAAGTTCCAGTTCTGCGCAAAAGGCGCTCCAGGAAACGTCGTGACGATGACTGTAGGGTTGCATTACCAGCTCCTGTTGTCTCTGTATCGGAGTTCGTGGGGAGCCCTGTGATTTCGGGATACGCAGATAGCAGGACGGGAATAGCCACGCGAACGATGAACGAAAAAATCTGCATGATGAAGCCGAAAGGGTTAGCCTGTGCAGTTACACAGCCACCGGGCTTGTACCTTACGCTATCGTGTCATCGAGAAGGTGGAAGTTAAAACAGAGAGAAAGAAGTGCCGAAGTGGAGAACTTCATATCACTGCGCGATAGAGGCTTTCGCCTCATCGCACTTTGGTGGTCAGTAGTGCCCCCTATGACATAAATAAAGCTGAAACCATACAGTAGTTTACTATATGTAAAAGCCATGTCTTCACGTTCAAGGCAAATCTAAGCGTAGCCATGCATATAGCTCTCGCGTAACTCCAAGTTTAGCCTCAAGCTAAACCACAGCTATTTCTTTTACAGATGCGTGTGTGAAACAGAATTGGTAGTTTTTGATTGCCAGCATTTCATCCATAAATGTTTGTCGGATTCGGTTACATCGAGAGGGAGGCAGAAACAAGGCTGTTCGCTGAGTCAGTGCAACCTCTCATGCCAGGCACTGTTCCCATCCCAGCACCACCTCTGAACTTCTGGACACGTGATAGCAAGGCATTTCCAACTAAATGAACAGCACAAGCCAGCTCCCAACAACTGTTCCTCTGCTCATTTCATAAGCATCCAAAGGTCACGTATAAATATTAGGCTACTTTAAAACGAAAGCAGGTTAATAAGTTGTACAGGATAGATATATTTGTTAAATGAATTTATATTGAAATTTGAAAGGCTGTTTCCTTCCAACGGAGTAGCCAGTCCTCCATTTCTCTTGGTATTTTTCAAGCAGGTACTAAAGGCATGTATTAAGAGTCAAATAAATACACATTTTATAAATCCTTTAGCTGTCTCATTGTATAAATATGTTCTAGTTTCTTACAAGCAAAAAGGTTAATTGAACCATTGACACAGAAATGCATCGCTCCTTACGCGCTAACAGGAACTTCAAGTCGCATAACTGTGAAGGATAAGCTGCTTTAGAGCGTGCCAATGGCCATCGAACTCTCAGGTTTACAATGGCACATGAATGGCAAAGCCGATGATAGAATCATGTAGGGAAAGCCACTTGTTTGCCAACGTTGTAAATTCCATTGGACTAAGGATGTTGTCTTACATGGGCTATAAATGGAAAGCCCAACACTAAACTCACACCGGTAGTGACAAACTGGCTGCCCGATGGACCAATATTGGCAAGAAACGATGGTCCAGCAATGCAGAATGTAGTAACCTCCCAAAAGCCAACGTGGGTACGATATTAGATGACACTATTTCCAACATTGGACCATCGTCGGTCCAGTGTTGGTATGCTGTTTGGAATCTTATTCATTACTATCATCAGCCGGACTATAGCCACTGCTGGGCAAAGGCCTGTCTCATATACCTCCAATTAATCTGATCCTTGGCTGAGACTCCTGAGAACTTCTTAAACTCATCCTCCCAACCAACTTTCTGCTGCCCCTAGCTGCGCTGAATTTCTTCCTTTGGAATCCAGTTTGTTACCCTAAGCGACTATTCTTTATCCTCTCTTCGTACTTACATGTCCTACCCACGCCCTTTTCTTTTTCATTTTCACTAGAATGTCAGTAACATGAGTTATTTCTCTGACCCACACTGCATCGTTCCTATCTTTTCAGTTACCCGTACACTATTTCATTCCGTAGCCCTCTGCGTTCTCCTCAACTTAATTTGAACCTTTTTTGTTATCCTCCACATTTCAGCTTCATAGCTGAGTACAGATAAGCAGCTAGTCATAATATGCGAGTACTTACCAAACGTGCTTCATACCATTGTGCGTATCTGCGGTTACTACGTATCCTATGGAGAACTCTTATTCGGCAGGCTGTAATATAGATTTTAGGACGGATAGCTGGAATTGCGAGAAGAGCAAAACGCGAAGATGGAAAGACGCCAAAGTTGCGAAGACAAAGAAATTGGAACCCGCTTTACAGTACCCGCTTTGAGGTACGCTGACCTCGGCAGCAGCAAGATGCCAGTAAACCTATTGCAGTGATATCGCTTACTCGGCCTCGTTACACTTGATGGAGGAGTCGCCTTTTCCGATCTTGGAGCTCTGAAGTCGCGTGATAAACGGCTCTGCCAAGTGTCATGTTGTTGACCATAGGACATCTTTCTACCACTTGAAGACAAACGCAATGGTCGAGCGCTTCAATCGGCCCTTTGGCGACATGATGGTCATGTATGTATCTTCTACCTACTCTAGCTGGGACCGCGTACTGCCATTTAAAACCTATGCTTATAATCCTGCCACACAAATGGCTACCGGTTCATCCCTTAATTTCTTTGTAGCCTAGAACCTTCTTGTACAATAGACACTATCCTCCCCTACCGCCCCGACGCCTCTAAAATGACCACCATTTCTGGCCACCATGTAAGAGTGCCGCGGCTCGCGACCAGCACCACCAGAAAAACAACCACGCCGCTTCTACATGCCTACCGCCTGCTTATCGTCAAGAGTCCTTGGTGCGGTTATGGGTGCCCTCTTCTAGCCCAGGCCAGTCGACCAAGCTTCCTAGTAGATACCAAACTTGTGTACATCAACAAACGTCTCCCGTTATTTACCTAGTTGAACCCCTCATGCCTGCTGCGGATCTCCGTCATCGAGGACGTAAAATTCTCCATACGGACCACCTCAAACCCAAATACCACACAAACATTGTGTCTTACCCTTAATCCGCCAGGATGGCATCTTTTCACAGGAGGGTATTGCTTAATCCGTCTCATTATTGCACATATAATCTCGCCTTTGTGACCAAGAAACTATTGTACAATGACAATAGCACAGAGTGCCTGGTCTTGATTACAAATTTGTTTACTTACAAACAAACAAAAAACCGTTATTATTCATTTGTTTCTGAAAGAAGCCACAACGCCAAGTCTTAAAATAGGGTAGTGTATACAATAAGAAATTATTAGGTCCAATGTCGTTGACCATCATTTTGAGGTCCATAAAACTAAATAAAATTATTAATTTTCTTACCATATTTCTGCGTCCCGCTTTCGGTATCCTTCTTGTAGGAAATATTTATTGGGATCGCGTGTGAAGGTTCGATAAAAATACCAGCAAGCCACATTATCGTCATACATCTCATCGTCACTCCGCATGTACATGTAAATGCGACCGTCGGTGTTTAACGCCTGAAATAAAAAGGGTTGTACCTTCATTATTGTATTTAAGAAAAATGAATGGGATCTCAAATTATATAAAAAAATCTAAAATGCAGGCCCAGAAACGCATGCCCCTCCAGGAACTGCCGTTTAATAAACTAGCCACTTCCTTGGGGACATTTCTACAGCCCAAACTAATGTGGCTGATTCCGATTTTGTGTGCGAGTGAAAACCTGAACTAATTCCTGCTTGGTGGAAGAGTTAGTACCCTAAGGTATATTGTGGAAGAAGGCTAGGTCAAGAGGGCGAGGTCGTGGCGGCAAGGACAGCGAAGCCTTGTCTAGCGTTTTAATCCGGTCACCAACCCAGGCACGCGGCGGAGCCGGCGCCGCGGGACGATGATGATGGTATGTACAAATGAAAGAAGATGATGATGGCATGTAGAAATGAAAGAAGGTCCACAGAAGGCTCACAATATACATATCTTAGCTAAGTTCCTCCTTTCGACGTGTTACCTACATGGCAACAGAGGCATAAGCACCAGAGTTGTATTGTTGTGTAAATGTAATTTTAAAGTAGACCACATGCCAACGAAAAAGCAGTGTCGTTCGAAATAATTATTCATTGTTACTGCTCCCATTTACGAAATACCCAGCTTCGGCGTGGTTCCTGTGGGTTTCGGAGCGAGCATGTCTATGCCAGGCGGTAGTCGGCAGGTGGCTTGAAAGAGCCTAGATTAGTCTGCTGTTTGTGTGGTGTCATTACACCGCATAACATGCAAGACCTTGGCGGACCATTTGGTAATTTGTGATATGACCCGAACCAGGCATTTTGGTTCCCAGCCAAACACGCGCCCATGGGCCACGTATTCACGTTCGTGCGGCTCGTGTAAAGAAAACCTGAAATGATTTTCAAAATGTATAGCCTGCAGTGGTTGTAAATAAAGGACTGTGTAAAACACGTCTGCCCATTCTAAATTTCTTCTGTGCATAAAAATGCAACTCTCACAATGGTTACTTGTTCGTCTAGTTGGCTCATGGTACCTTATCCAGCTCTTTTCTGTGTCCTTGTCGGCGGTCTTTGTGTACTCTGCGTTGCACCACACGTAATCACCTGTTAGAACCTCGTTGCCGTCACATCGTGCAGCAATCACAGCATAGCGAAAATCTCATAGACACCTTCGTGACGCCTGAATGAGGCTTGAATGACCACAGACCTCGAGTGACGTCCGAACCACTGATGTCACAATGACATACACTTTGTGCAGAATTTGTATTTCGTTTTACAAATATGCAAGGGAAATGAGGACAGAGGCAAAACGACGCTATGATAAGGCCGCTAAGGGAAAACCGTAACAGCACAACCAACTCGGCGTTAAATTTTTCTGTAAATATAAATTTAAAGCTCACTGAACTGTTCCCGCACAATCGCCTCGTTATAGCATCGTGCTGGCACTGTCATCGTAGTATCGTCTTTCATCGCGCGTCATGAGAAAGCACGCTCTAGTTTGTTTCTGTTGGCACCCTCTGAATGAAAGAGGCTTCTAGGGATTTCTGCAAGCACAAGAATATTGTTAAGGAAAAGTACACAGCGGTAAACGCTAGTTCACTGTTAGACGCACACCACACACCAAAGAACGAACCCAGCTTAGCCTGAGCGTCGTCTTCTTCACTACAGCACACCAGCACGTCGTCGTCCTCTCTATACAGCGCTCCGTAACAGTATTCCCCGCGCCGGAGAAGCATCGTCCCCGTGCGTCCTGCACAGGAGAACTTGAATGATATGATTTCAGACGGGCGACATGCACGAGTTCTGGATGAGGGGTTGTGAAAGGATGCTTGGGCTGTAGAGGGGCGATCTCATAGGTCACATCCGTGACTTGCCCCAAGACGCAGTAAGGTCCAACGTCACGAGACAGAAGTTTCCCACACATCCCCACAAGGCGGGCCGGGAGCCGAAGAAGTACGAAGGAACCAGGAGTGTAGTTGACGTCACGGTGATGAAGGTCCTAACGATGCTTTTGAGAGCAACGCTCCAAGTCGCTCTAGAGCAATGCGGCGGGCCGCAGTAGCGCGGGCGATGGCATCCGAAGCGTACCTGCAGGAAAAGTCGTCAGGAGGCAGCAAGGTGTCGAAGGGGAGTAAGTGGTCACGGCCGAAGAGTAGATAAAAGGGAGAGTATCCGGCGGTATCATGGCGTGATGAGTTATAGGCGAATGTGACGAAAGGTAAGGAGACGTCCCAGTCACAATGGTGATCGGACACGTACATAGACAGCATGTCGGTCACTATACGATTAAGGCGCTCAGTAAGACCGTTCGTTTGCGGATGGTAGCCCGTGGTGAATCGGTGACGAGTAACGTATGAGCGGAGACGGTCATGAACCACTTGAGAGAGGAAACAGCGGCCACGATCTGTGAGCAGTTGACGTGGAGCGCCATGAATCAGGATGACGTCATGCATAAGTCGGTAACGTCGGAGGCCCAGCTGGTAGGGATAGCCTTGGTTAAAGCATATCGGGTGGTATAATCAGTCGCCACAGCAATCCATTTGTTTCCAGAAGTCGACGTCTGAAAAGGCCCAAGAAGATCGAGGCCCACACGAGAAAACGGCTCAGTTGGCACTGGAGTTGGTTGCAGGGGCCCACAAGGTTGAAGCGAGGGTGCCTTACGGCGCTGACACAGCTCACAGGCGGCGACGTAGTGACGGACAGAGCGGTAGAGACCAGGCCAGAAATATCTGCGTCGCACATTGTCATACGTGCGTGATACTGCCAAGTGTCCTGCTGTAGGGACGTTGTGAAGTTGGGGAGGACGCTAGAGCACAGATGAGGCGGAACGACCAGCAAAAGGTCCGCGCCATCTGGACGCACATTGCGTCTGTATAATGTATCGTTAGGAGCGCGAACATGCTGCCGGAAGGATCGGGGTATTTGCGCAGATGGTCAATAATTGGTTGCAGGGCAGGATCACGACGCTGCTCGGAACCGATATTGATATAATCCGAGATGGACAAACCATAGACGTCAGCAGTATGGTCAGACAAATCGGGAGGATCTACCCGACAATTGATTAAACATCATCTCCTGGTCATCGAACATCATCTCTCTGTACTCTGTTATTGTCATCTGCTTGCCACCCCGTAACATTTGGTTGGAGGTGCGAGGCTGAAGGTTAAGAGGCATCACATGGCGGGTCCCCAGCCTGACGGACCCAACAAGACATTGCCGTTCCTTAGCCCCGTCCCCAGCCCCGACCACATGGCACGACGAAGACTATCCCGAGATGCCACTCACACCACGACAAGACACGGCGAGAGACCAGATGAACATGTGACCCTACTGACCCGATTGACCGACCTGAGACCCCAAAGACCCAAGACGCCACATCACATCACATGACCTCTGCGCAAGTCATGCGGTGGGTGCCAGGCCTCGGACATCGGATCTTGGAGACCAGTGGTCCGAAAGCATACTGTGCCAGGCTTCATCCGAGGATGATGATGATGATGTCCTGTGACAAAATGGCACATACCCACGGCGGGGGATTGGCCAGGGTGCATTGTAGTTTGTAAATAATTATGTTCAAGGACTGGAGTATTCAGATAAATATTGCCGCGAAACCTTCAGAACAGTATTTGTTGTTTTTCAACAGCCGCCGGCATACAGGCTTATCACTCTGATTCTAGACCGCGTATCAGTTCCGTAATCTTTGTTTGTTAATGCTCGATGCCGCGAGTCACACCTTTATCAGTTTTGTTGTAGCGAAAGATGCACCGAGATCTGTCTCGAAGGTTCCGGCCACTCGGGTGTCTTTCCACAATGTTCCAGCCCGTGCTGGTAGCTGTTTGCGACGTTATCTAGATTGTTCCGTGCAGCCTTTAAATTGAGCGTTGCCGAGTGTGACGGGAATTCTTTGTTCGACGATCGACGAGCACGTTTGTTTCTATCGCCGCCGCCGAGTTGCTTAGTTCTTTTGCGGGCGCAAGTCAGCCCAAATAAAGAGTTTCTTTAGTGCTATCATCGACCCTTCATTTGTGTCATCGACCTCGTCAACACTACGTGACATCTGGTGGAGGTGCTGCCTTTGATCCTTCAAGCGAAGACCCAAGCCGTGTTCCTGTCGCCCTGGAAGACCAGCCTACAGGTCACCGAGCCAGCCGCCGACTTCAAGGCCTACAACCCGAACACGGTCTGCTGCTTGACCCCATTCGATCTCGGAAGGCATCGACGCTGACAATGGCCCAGCCTACAGCACCGGTTATTTTCTTCCAACCCCGGGAGCCCCCCTGCTTCCATGGACTACCGGATGAAGATGCGGGAGATCGGATGGACCTTTTCGACCGTGTGGCAGATTTCAACGGCTGTAATGACGCCGCGAAACTTAGGCAAGTCTACTTTGTTCTTCAAGGACATGCCCGAGTTTGGTTCGAAAATCATGAAGCAACTATGAAGGATTGGGAGACTTTCAAGGAAGCGTTTCTGACTGCCTTTTAAAGCATCGTCCGAAAGGAAAAAGCTCAGGCCCTCCTTCAGTCAAGACTGCAACTTCCTAACGAGTCTGTCCTGGCGTACGTTGAGGAGATGAAGCGCCTCTTTCACCGCGCCGACCCTAACATGACCGAAGGTGAGAGAGTCAAACTTTAATGCGAGGCCTCAAAGAATCGCTTTTTGGAAATCTTGTC
Source organism: Amblyomma maculatum (assembly GCF_055883805.1). Lineage (NCBI taxonomy): Eukaryota > Metazoa > Arthropoda > Arachnida > Ixodida > Ixodidae > Amblyomma > Amblyomma maculatum. The sequence continues at coordinate 159,276,773 of NC_139353.1, read as the reverse complement.
CGAAATCCGCAAAAACAGTGGCGGAATTTGAAACGGAAGCGTCTGCCATCGAGAAGACGTTGTAAACCCGGATGCGCCACTACGAGCGGCCACTTCAGCCAGACTACTCAAGCCACTACCCCAGCGCATCTGCAAGTGGAGAGAACCTTCGTGACCTCATCCGGGAGATCGTGCGAGAAGAGCTCCGCCGAATGCAGCCATCATCGCAACAACCCCAGTTGGCGACGCTCGCGGACGTCGTCCGTGAAGAAGTCCACCAGGCGCTGGGCGTTCCTGAAGCGACGGCTGCGACTGTTCCAGCACAAGAGGCTACAGCGATGAACTACGCTGGTGCATTACGTCGCTCTTCGCCCCGATGTGATGACTTTCCGAGCCCTCGCTGCTACCGGCCTGTTCCTGAAAACCTCCCCTTGGCTCCCGCCCGCCAAGCCTACCAACGACCAACAAGCCCCAGGAAGTGCGACGCATGGAGGACAGCGAACAACCGGCCATTATGCTTCCACTGCGGTGAGGCCGGCCACATTTTGCGGCACTGCCCGTACCGACGAATCGTTCTCCTCGGATATGCAGTCGACGCTTCACGACCACGCCCAGGTGAACGACCGCAAGAAATCGACAACTATCTACGTAGCGGTGAGATTGCGCCACCAAGCCGTCGATTCAGGTCTCCATCGCCGTACAGGGCCCGCTTTGCGTCGTCAGGAGGTAACTATGATGATAGTGTGTGCGGAAGGTCCCCAAGCCCCCGCAGGGGAAACTAAAGGCAGCAACCTTTGGAGGTGAGGTTGCTCAACGGCGAAAAGACGAAGATCCTCCGCCGCCGACGACCACTAACGACGACGCAGCCGTTTCACCGCCGCTCCACACGACGTCATCGACGACAACATGACCAAAGTGCAAGCAGACACCGCCGCCCAGCGATGTAACAACGGTATGCCCCGGCCATGACCTGAAGAAACGACGGAGCCGAGATCGGACACTAAGGCCCACGTGCAATGCGAGGACGAAAACAAGTGACCTTGAAGTTGATGTCGACGGTCGCAGAGTCACTGCCCTAGTAGACACCGGAGCTGACTTTTCAGTCATTAGTGGACCGTTAGCCTCTCAGCTAAGAAAAGTTACCACCGCTTGGGATGGCCCGCTGATTCGCACAGCAGGTGGCAACCTGGTTACTCCATCTGGACGATGTACTGCAAGAATAACCGTAAATGGGCGTACTTACCCCACCAGCTTTGTGGTCTTGCAGCAGTGCTCCCGCGACGTGATTTTAGGCATGGACTTCCTAAATGAACATAGGGCTATCATCGACCTGCGATCCAAGCTCATCAAGCTCTCTGCAGACAAAGCCATTCCTGCTACGACGACGTCGATGCAACACATCCCTCTAAACGTCCTCGACGAAGAATTGAACGTCCCGCCCCGATCAAGTATCGCAGTATGCGTAGGTAGCGCCAACATCGAAACCGCTGAAGGCATCGTCGAAGGAAATATCCAATTGCTCTTAGAACGAGGTGTCGGCATCGCAAGGGGATCACGAAATTCCGGAGAGGTCAAGCTCAGGTTCTGGTAACAAACTTAACCGAAGAATACCGGAATCTCAACAAGGGCACGACGATCGCCTTTCTCGACGAATTAGCGGACCTCAAAGATGTATTCACCCTCCACGACCAAACGCTGGAAGACGCACCGGGCCTATTCCGTCAGCCCACATTTGACATCAACCCGGCATTGACGCACAACAGGAAAGACCAGATTCTCAGTCTGCTTCGAAGCTACGGGGAGTGCTTCTCATCGTCATCGAAGGTACGACAAACACCACTGGCCAAGCATCGCATAATAACGGACGAACACGCCCGACCTCTGCGCCAAAGCGCTTATCGTGTATCGCCTCGAGAACGCCAGGCCATTCGCGATCAAGTTGAGGAAATGCTCCGTGATGACGTAATCCAGCCATCAAACAGCCCCTGGGCAGCACCAGTCGTTTTGGTCAAGAAGAAAGACAGCACACTTCGCTTCTGCGTTGATTACCGCCGCTTGAATAGCATAGCGAAGAAGGATGTCTACCCGCATCCCCGCATCGATGACACTCTCGACCGGCTCTGCAATGCAAGGTACTTCTCATCGATGGACCTGAAGAGCGGATATTGGCAAATTGAAGTCGACGAAAAAGATTGCGAGAAGACCGCATTCATCACACCGGACGGCCTTTATGAATTTAAGGTGATGCCATTTGGCCTCTGCTCCGCACCAGCCACGTTTCAACGAGTAATGAACACAGTCCTGGTAGGCTTGAAGTGGCAAATTTGTTTGGTATATTTGGACGACGTTGTTGTCTTCTCGCCAAACTTTGAAGACCACCTGAAACGACTACAGACAGTGCTGGAAGCCATCAAGTCATCGGGGCTAATGCTAAAAGCAGAAAGTGTCACTTCGCCTACAAAGAACTCCGATTCCTAGGTCACATCGTTAGCAAGAACGGTATTCGCCCAGATCCGGAGAAAACACCTGCAATCGCACAATTCCCACCGCCCGCCGACAAGAAAGCTGTGCGCCCATTCCTTGGGCTGTGCGCTTATTATCGACGATTTGTCAGAAACTTTTCGCGGATCGCCGAACCGTTGACGCAGCTTACAAAGGCTGACGTACTTTTTAAATGGGAAGCGCCGCAAGGAGAAACCTTCGACGAACCTCAGCGCCGCCTGCAATGTCCTCCTGTACTTGGCCACTTTGATGAAAACGCAGAGACCGAAATTCACACCGACGCGAGCAGTGTTGGCCTAGGAGCTGCTCTCGTCCAGAAGAGTGCCGGACTGGAGAAAGTAATCGCCTACGCTTACAGGTCCCTCACAAAAGCCGAAGTCAAATACTCGATACCGAAAAGGAGTGCCTCGCGATCATCTGGGCCACTTCTATGTTTCGTCCATATGGCCGACCATTCAAAATGGTAAGCGACCATCATGCGCTCTGCTGGCTGGCTAATTTGAAAGATCCATCCGGCCGCCTCGCCAGATGAAGCCTACGATTTCAAAAATTTGACTTGACTGTAGTGTATAAGTCGGGCCGGAAGCATTCCGACGCAGACTGCTTATCACGCGCTCCCGTCGACGCTCCCCCGAAAGACTATGACGACGACGCCTTTTTGGGACCGTTAAGCGCCAGCAGTTTCGCAGAACAACAGCGATCAGACCCTGAGCTGAAAGCGCTATCCGAATAATTAGAAGGAAAGACCGCTTCCCCTCCTGGTGTGCTCAGGCGACATTTATCGTCCTTCACGTTAAACAATGGCCTCCTCGTGAAGAAGAACTTCGCACCCAACAAGACCGCGCAGCTTCTCGTAGTGCCTAAAACCCTTCGGCAAGAAATTCTGCAGGCGTTGCACGATGAGCCCACAGCAGGCCACCTCGGATTTGCGCGCACGTTGCGTCGAATCCAGGAGAAGTATTACTGGCCGCGACTGCCTGCCGAAGTTGCCCACTACGTGAAGACGACACGTAAGTGCCAACGACGCAAGACGCCGCCGATCAAACCAGCAGGACTACTAAACCCGATTCCGCCCCCAATCCTGCCTTTTCAACAAATTGGGATGGATCTCCTAGGCCCCTTTCCATCTTCGTCTATGGGTAACAAGTGGATCATCGTGGCCACTGACTACCTTACCCGTTACGCCGAAGCAAGAGCACTACCTAATGGTACCGCGGCAGAAGTCGCCAAACTTTTTGTCGAACAAATTCTCTTGCCACACGGCGCCCCAGAAGTGCTTATCACGGACAGGGGAACGGCGTTTACGGCAGAGTTGACGCAAGCCATCTTGGAATACAGTCACACAAGCCATCGACGAACAACTGCGTACCATCCCCAGACCAATGGCCTTAAGGAGCGCCTGAACAAAACGATCGCGGACATGATCGCTATGTACGTCGACGCTGAACACAAGACCTGGGACGCCGTCTTGCCGTACATGATGTTTGCGTATAACACGGCAGTCCAGGAGACGACCAGAGCGACCCCGTTTAAGCTTGTGTACGGCAGGGAGCCCGCGACGACGCTCGACGCAATGCTGCCGCACGTAACCAGCGAAGACAACCTTGACGTCACCGCCTACCTGCAGCGTTCAGAGGAAGCCCGACGACTCGCACGGCTGCGTATTAAAGACCAACAGCGCACCGGCAGTCGACGATACAATTTACGACGACGCCACGCAGAGTACAATCCAGGAGACCAAGTGTGGATTTGGACACCAATTCGCCGTCGCGGATTAAGTGAAAAGTTGTTGCGTCGATACTTTGGGCCATACAAAATCCTTCGCTGCGTCGGACCACTGGACTATGAAGTCATTCCCGACGGAACGTCAGCATCACAACGGCGACGCGCACGCCCAGAAATTGTACATGTTGTACGACTGAAGCCATATTACGCGCGTTAAATAATCTGTGGTGTTTAAACTTTGCAGTGTTTATGTTTAAGTTTCTTTGTTTTGGAACATCGAGGCGATGTTTTTTTAAGGGGGGAGTAATGCCGCGAAACCTTCAAAACAGTATTTGTTGTTTTTCAACAGCCGCCGGCATACAGGCTTATCACTCTGATTCTGGACCGCGTATCAGTTCCGTAATCTTTGTTTTTTAATGCTCGATGCCGCGAGTCACACCTTTATCAGTTTTGTTGTAGCACAAGATGCACCGAGATCTGTCTCGAAGGTTCCGGCCACACGGGTGTCTTTCTACAATGTTCCAGCCCGTGCTGGTAGCTGCTTTCGACGTTATCTAGATTGTTCTGTGCAGCCTTTAAATTGAGCGTTGCCGAGCGTGACGGGCATTCTTTGTTCGACGATCGAAGAGCACGTTTGTTTATATCGCCGCCGCCGAGTTGCTTAGTTATTTTGCGGGCGCAAGTCAGCCCAAATAAAGAGTTTCTTTAGTGCTATCATCGACCCTTCATTTGTGTCATCGACCTCGTCACCACTACGTGACAATATGGATCTTTAACTATAATTTGGAAAAAATAAAAAGGAAAAGAAAATTTGAAATCGTACCTAGTATAGAAATCTACCTGTTGAAATTATTTAATCATGAATGAAATCGCTAACTGGTTTTAAGGCATATCCCTTGACGCTTGCTCCGAAGGAGAGGAGGATTGGAATGGTTAGTGGAAGGCCTAATTTCGAAAGGGGAGTTGCTAAGTAAAATTTGCGGAGGGATGCGAACCTCCGGCAGAAGAGAAAAAAATTATCGATGGATTCAATTTCTTTACAAGACTCTCAGAGGTTAGTAGCGGATAGCCCCGAACGACATAAATCCAGATTTAGTTCCGGTAATCTGCAGCGCAAGAGAGTCATAGACACCTCACATATCCTTGAAACACACATGCGGCCACGCCAAGGCCATCTGAGGTGTTGGTAATCTGGTGCAGAAAGGAGAGGCTCGTTACTGAGGTGCTGGAGACGTTGGAAATTTTGAAATCATGCTAAAGTTAAGTAAACGGTATTAGGTATGAATGGAACAAGACGTCCACTAAGAGCGGATTTTGCTAAAAAATTTATTATTTCATTATATGTAATACCACAGTGGCCTGGGACCCACTGAAAACGCAAATCTCAAATATGAGGCGGAAGGAAAAAATAAAGTGAACGGCAAAGCAGAGTGTCCTTCAAATTTTCGACGGATAACAGCACGGATAGGCTGTCAGAAAGAAAAATAACCTCAGAAATATTACTAGAGATTTTAGTCAAGGCCAACTGAATGGCTAGAAACTCAGCAGCGAAGATTGGCATATAGTCTGGGACCCGAAATGAATAACTCTAGTCAAGAGCCTGAGAGTATATTCCAATAGCTGCTTTTTCATCCTGCTGAGACGCATCTGTAAAAATGGCAATATGGCTCGGAAAATGTCTAGGTAATCCTCTATAAGGGCATTTAATACATTGGCAGGCAAATGCTTAGCATTCCTTGGGAAGGTGTCATCAAATGAAATTATGGTATCAGGCCGCCGGTGGTCCACTTGTACTAAAGAGGTTACAGATACTGAAAGTTTGGACAGCAGCGAATATGTAAACACAACTTGAGGGAGCTTATACCTAGGCCAAATATTATGAAAGAAGTATGATGGGATTGAAGTGAATATGGGGTTAGCTACTCCAGGGACTGGCTTCAAAGACCTTAAATATGTTCGCACAGTTAGAAGGTGAAACCGCGAATTCAGATTAGGTATCCGAGCTCCCAAGTATAGCAATGCATTGGCCACTGATTTGGGCAGAGCTAAACAGAGGCGCAGAGCTGCTCGTTCTAAAACACACAGGGGCTCAAGCTTGTACCTTGGGCACCCAGAAAAGTGAATGGAGCCGAATTCAAGTATTGGTCGTACGTAGGTCTTATAAAGCAAGAGCAGACTGCCCCGACGCATACCATATTTCTTATTGCTGATTCGTATCAAACGGCCAAGGACACGTTCACCTTTAAGCACAAGGCTTCTAATTTGAGGCCTCAGTCTAACTGCGGGTCGTATAATACACCTAAATATTTAATAAAATCAACCTGTGGGATTAGGACAGATTGATAATACAAGGAAATGTTAGCGGGGGATGTCTGTGGGAATACTAGGACGGCACATTTGTTGACATTTAAAGTTAGCCTTAGGCTGTCCAGCCAGACCTCCAGGGCATTTAGATAATTTTGCAAGAATTGGTATAGGGTTTCAATAATTGTTGCAGAAGCAAAAAAAGCTAAATCGTCTACATGCACATAGACTTTGACGGCCAGATGAATAGGAATGTCACGCATAAATATATTGAACAATAACGGCGACAGGACTTATACTTGGGGTACACCTCTTGACTTGGTGTAAGTGTTGGATTTTAAAGCATTCTTTGTGCAGAAGAATGATCTACCCTTTAAAAATTCCCTAATCCACGCAAAGATGTATAATGGAGGATGTAGATCAGCTAGCTTATGAAGCAAAATGCTGTATTCTACGCTGTCGTATGCCTTAGTAATATCTAAAGTAACTAGTGCTTGTGGGCGATTCCTCTGCCACAGGCATGCGCACGACAAAACACACAGTGGGCCGTGTAACAAACATTCTTTATCTCACGTTACGCGCGGGGGTCGTCGAGGCCGTCCGGGGTCGTCGTCCGGGTGGCTGCGGGTCGTGCTCGTCGAGAGAGCCAGGGGAGAAGCGGGAGTGACGAGCCAGGAACCAAGAAGCCAGACGGCGGCACGAGCCTTCCTTTATAGACCCCTCGCGCGGGACCGGTTATCCCCGAACGAGCGGGGAGAGGGAAACCGGCAGCGCGCAAGGAGCCTTGGGAAGGTGGTGCGGCCGTTGGAAGCGCGGCGCGCCACGGGCGCTAGAGATATGTAGCGTGGGCCCCCACATCTTCCCCCCCCTCAGCGTCCGACCCGGAGTCCGCCAGCAGGCGATCCAAATCGTCCGGGTCCGGGCTGACGTCCGTGGAGACCGAAGGGGGCGCTGGGGACCCTGCCCGCGCCTGGGCGATGATGGCCTCCGCCGCCGGAGACAACAGCTCAGGCCGGCTCGATTGAAGGAGGCGTAAGGCTGCCTCCTCCGGGCTGCCCCTCTGGACGGGCCGTCCGGCTGCCAAAGCGGTCGCTGCGACCACTGCCCGGTGCAGCCGCTCCGCCGCCTCTGCACGGCTCCTATGCAGCGCCCCGGCCTCGTGGACGGCGCGGCACACAAGCAGGGTGCCGCAGAGACCGCACAGGCCTGCGCGCTCCTCTTCTGTATAGTGGGCCGGGGGCTCGTTGTCCCGGTCCTCTAAGGTAAGGCCCCGGAACGGCATTGGCACCGACTGCGCGGCCTCTCCGCGGAGAGGCCGGGCCTGGTCTCGCCACCTGGACCCCGCGCAGTAGGAGACCGCCGCCCCGTCGGCGACCGTGGTCCAGGTGGCGGTGTGCCGCACAGTCCTGTGCCGCTTGGATTGCGGCTCCAGGCCTGGGGGTGGGCCCCCCGAACGCTTTCCGTGTCCCAAATCACTGGGGGGGCTTCTCCAGTGCTTCTCCGGGCCGGTAGGCCGGTGACGATGGGCACCGCGCCCACTCGTTCCAGGCCGCTGGCGCAGCCTCTGTTGCTTGTGCACCTGGTGGGTACCCTCGATCCGGGCGCCGGGATACCGCCTGGGTGGCATGCTGTGAGGGGCAGAGAGGGGTTAGACGAGAAGCACGGGTTTTACCTGGTCCTCAGGTTGTAGCGTCGGTTGCAAACCGTGCCACTACGTGCTCGCCTTCCCGGGGGAGAGATCGCTGAATCGCCTTGAGCTTCCACCGTTTCGCAGTTATCGTCCTTGCGAAGGTGGTAAGCTTTCAAGTCTGCGACGTGCACCGGACCAGCGGTTTCACCGCTCGCCAACAACCGCAGCTGGTAGGTGAGGGGCGTAGTCCGTGCCGTAACTTCGAACGGTCCAACCCACTTGTGCGCTAGCGACGCGGCGAAACCACGCGCTGCGTTACTAAGCGGGTGCGTTCTTTTCAGTACCAAGTCGCCCGTGTTGAAAACGACGTGACGACGACCTTTGTTGTACTGATCCGCTTGCTCCATGCGCGCGACATCGAGGTTTTCACGAGCCGCGCGCTGCGCTGCCTCAAGGCGCTCGCGAAGCTTTGCCGCGTACTGCGTAAGCGGAGGGGGCGCGGGCCCCGCCGCGTCAAGTAGGGCGTTCTCTAGCGGAAAAGCGATCTCTTTCCCAAAATTCAAGTAAGCAGGTGTCATACCCACCGACCTGTTCACGGTTGTTCTAGTGGCGAAAGCCAGTTCGGACAGCCGTGCGTCCCAATCTCTGTGCTGCTCGGTCGTCGCAACCAGCATACTCTTAACATTCCGATTCACTCTCTCGGTTATGTTGCTCTGAGCGTGGTAGGGACTCGTTTTCCTGTGGCGGATTTGAAGCGCCCGACAGGAATCAACAAAGACTTTGCTTGTGAAATACGAAGCATTGTCTGTAATCAAGTCGGAAGGGAAACCGAAACGAGTGAATGTCTCCAACAGTTTCTCCCAAATCCGTTCTGACACCAGCTTCCTAAGGGGGAAAACCTCAACCCACTTGGAATAGTGGTCCGTTATTACCAGGATATATTGGTGTCCGCGCGCGGAGCGAGGGAGGGGTCCCATGATATCGCACGCGACCACTTGCCACGGATAGTTGCTAACTACCGGCTTCATCATGCCAGCGGGTTTCCCCGCCCGAGGCTTGGCTACCTGGCAAACAGGACATGTACGGGCGTAACCCAGCACATCCTTTCTCATACCTGGCCAGGTCGCGACACGGCATAACTTGTCATAAGTCTTACTGCCGCTGCCATGGCCTGCCAGCGCTGAGTCATGGAAGTACTGGAGGAATCGTTTCCGCAACTTCCTCGGGACCACGACTCGGAAGGGGGATGCAATCGCCTCTTCCTCGTCAAGTTGGGGGATGTAGCGGAGCAGTAAGCCGTCATCGCCCAGCAGATACGCGTCGTACTTGCCCTCAGCGTTCCCGGTGCAAGCTGCACTACTCGCTAGCTCTTTCAGCACCCGCTGGCATAGACCGTCTGCTTTCTGGGCCTCAATTAGCTCTTCCCTACTGACCGCTACTCCCCATGACAGATTTCTCTCTGCCTCGCTTCTTGGCAGGCGAGTAGTCGCCGCCACCAGCTGCTGCGCCTTCTCTCTCTCGCAGCACAGCGCGGCAACTCTGTCCACCTCCTTTCTCTCTTTAACTACGCAGGGCGCGACACTCGCGTCCGCCCTCTCCTCCTCTCCACTAGCGGCGACGCCGCTTCCAGTAATGCTGGTCTGCGCCTCTTCTGCGCTTCTGCCAGCCTTCAACGGTGCGCGCGATAACGCATCGGCCACCTTATTCATGCTGCCCCGGCGGTACTCAATGGCGTACGCGTAACGTTGCAACGTCAGCGCCCATCTCGCGAGTCTGCCTGCGGGGTTTTTCAGCCTCTTTAACCACGAAAGTGCCTGGTGATCTGTCTGCACGGTGAAAACCGCTCCGTCTAGGTACATGTCGAACTTTGACAATGCGAACATTATCGCCAGGCATTCCTTTTCGGTCACGGAGTAATTCCGCTCCGCTGATGTGAGCGTGCGGCTAGCGAACGCGACAGGGCGCAGCTTGCCCTCGTGTTCCTGCAACAAAACAGCTCCTACACCGGCATCACTAGCATCTGTCTGCAAGACAAACGGCTTGTTCAGGTCGGGGAGGCGCAAACTAGCGGTGTTCGCTATCGCGCGAGCCAAGGCAACAAAAGCGTCGTTCTGTTCCTTGCCCCAGACCCACTTCGAGCCTTTTCGCAACAGCTGGTTCAACGGCCTAGCGAGCTCTGAACAACTAGGGATGAATTGTCTGTAGAAGGCAACCATTCCCAAAAACCTCTGCAAGCTTTTCACGTCCGTCGGGCAGGGGTAGTTCAAAATTGCCTGCAGTTTGTCATCGTTCGGTCTCAAAGTGCCATCATCAACCACAAATCCCAAGAGGTTCACTCTCTTCGATGCCAACTGCACTTTCTTTGGGTTGATCGTTATACCCGCACGTCTCATTCTTTCAAGAACGGAATTCAAGTGAATGAGATGCTCTTCGAACGACTGTGAGAATATCACGACGTCGTCGAGGTACGCCATCGCGTAGTTGAACCTTGCATCGCCCAGCACGATGTCCATCAATCGCATGAACGTGCTCGGTGCATTAGACAAACCAAACGGGAGTCGAGTAAATTCGAAGAGCCCGCGGTGACAGGTGAATGCGGTTTTCTGAATGTCACCTTCCGCCACCTCAATCTGCAGGTACCCTCTGCTTGCATCCAGGACTGTGAAGAACCTTGCGTTCCCTAACGCGTACATCACAGCCTCGATCGACTGGAAAGGGTACGCAACCGTAGGCGTCAGTGAGTTGAGCTTTCGATAATCAACACACAGCCTGACCGAACCATCTTTCTTTGGCGCTAGAACCACTGGGGACGCCCAGGGACTTTGTGAGGGTCTCACCGCGCCGGTATCTATCATCTCGTCAAGGGCGCTGTCGAGAAGCTGTCTCTTATGCGCGCTTAACGGCCGCGGGTTACATCTGAAAGGACGCGCATCACCCGTTTCGATCTCGTGCTGAAGCAAGTCGGTTCTGCCGGGTTTCTCTGTGAAGCAATCCGAAAACGGGAGTAAAGTTTCCACAAGCCTTCGGCGCTGACTACCGGTTCCTGAGAAGGACGCGATAATTGCTTCTAATGGGCTACCATTTAGTGTCGCGGGGGAGCCCTCTGCCACAAAAGCGTGAACGCTCGCTCGCTCAGCGACGCATTCCTGTTTGGGCGCGCTAACAAAGGGAATGAGAGGGGTGAAGGGGCTGTAGCGATAGCCGTTCTCCCCCATGTCAAGCACAATGCCTTCACTCGAAAGAAAATCTCTTCCCAGAATAACTGGTATGGCTAAGCCGGGCAGATAGACGAAACGATGCCTCCGCTTCCTGCCGTCAAAACGCAGGACCAGACGCACCGCTCCCTCTGCTTTTGTTGTCCCTGCTGCTAAGCTCAAAGGGGTTTCTGCTGGCCTTACACGGATGTTACATCTACGGCAGGCCTCGAAAACATCATCACCGACCAATGACAGAGTTGAGCCCGTGTCAACGAGTGCCGAGTAGCTTTGACCAACTAACCGCACTAGCATAAAAGGGCTCGAGCGCGACAACATTCCTTGCGCTCTACAGGCGAGGGGGACAAAAGCCTCTGCGCCCCCGGGGCGGTCGCCCGGTGACGCGGCGTGGGAGTACATTTCCCATTTTCCGCCGTGGTTACCACGAAATTCTCCCGCCGACGGCGACAGGCTGGTGTCACCAATTATGGCCGCCGGCGGTCCGCGTTTCCCTGCGTACGCCTTGCTTGACACTCTCGTGCCACGTGGCCCGGCTGGTTGCAATTCCAGCAAAGCCGATCGTTCACCTGCCGCGCGGTCGGGGGATGCCGCGTTCCACGAAGCGGTTGGGGACGTCTTTCCCCTCTCTCCGCGCCTGTGCGGACGTCGCTGGCGAGCCCAGCTCGACGCCGCTGCTCGAACGCGTACGGGTCAAGAGCGCGAGGAATATCGGAGCCTTCCGCTGGCCTTTCCTGCCCAATCGTCATTACGTCTGCGCCCCTGGCGCGCGGCGCGGAGTCCTGGCCTCCGGCCCAGGCGCATCGCGGCTCTAGCGATTCGGCTGGCCTGGGGGGTGGCTGGTAGCGCAATTCAGCGAGTAAATCCGCCTGTACTACCTTCGCTTCCTGTGCTAGGGCCTCGAGGTTTGCAAAACCACGTCCCCGCAAATACGGCTTGAAGCGCGGATGGCATTGCCTCATCACGCGCGCGACCTGTTCAAGATCGGTTGCCGTGGGATCTGCCCTCTTGTAGAGCTCCTGCATTGCGCGTACATATTCGAGGAGACTCTCCTCTGGGTGCTGTGTGCGCAACGCTAGCTCCTCAAGCATCCGGCGTTCGTAATCGGGCGGCAAGAACTCGGCGCGGAAGCGATCTGTGAAGTCTGCCATCGACTGGAAGGCCGGCTGGCAGCGTCTCCACCGCGCCGCGCTCTCAACAAGTGCCACGGGGATAACCTGCGCTAGCACCACGTCGTCTGGGGAACCCAGTGCCGTCTGATAATCCTCGAGTTCTTGCAGGAACTCGTGGACTGACTTTACGTCCGTGTAACCGGAAAAGGAGGGAACCTCTACATTTATCCGCGGACGCGAGACTGCCGCCGCAGCTGTGGCTTGGTTGGCGCTAGCCACCGAACCGAGCTGAAGGGCGAACACCGACAACACCTCGTTCATCTGCCTCATCAAGGCGGCCGCATCGGTAACCTGCACAGACTCTACCGCGTCCTTTACCTCACTTCCGGACGCACTGGCGTCCGAAGCGGCGGCCCTATCTGGCACGTCTTTTCTCGGAGGCATTTCACTCAACAACTAAGGCCGGTCGGGAGCCTAAACGCGCACGACTACCACCTAGCCCGCATCAAGAGGCTAGTCACAAAGGCTAAACACTTCATAAAACTAACATATGCACACAAAAAAAATTAAAACACAAACCGCCCGACACTAACAAACACGCACATAACCGAAAACAAAATAAAACACTGTACAAACACTACTATACTACACTCCGCCTCATATGCACACACGCTAGCCCTAAACTCAAAATGGCGTCGTACCTAACACACAAAGGACCGGCCCGTCGTGTCGCCGTGCGCTGCCACGTTGGCAGAAAAATCGTCCACATGGGTGCTAATTCAGCCCCAGTTGGGTGCCAGTTGTGGGCGATTCCTCTGCCACAGGCATGCGCACGACAAAACACACAGTGGGCCGTGTAACAAACATTCTTTATCTCACGTTACGCGCGGGGGTCGTCGAGGCCGTCCGGGGTCGTCGTCCGGGTGGCTGCGGGTCGTGCTCGTCGAGAGAGCCAGGGGAGAAGCGGGAGTGACGAGCCAGGAACCAAGAAGCCAGACGGCGGCACGAGCCTTCCTTTATAGACCCCTCGCGCGGGACCGGTTATCCCCGAACGAGCGGGGAGAGGGAAACCGGCAGCGCGCAAGGAGCCTTGGGAAGGTGGTGCGGCCGTTGGAAGCGCGGCGCGCCACGGGCGCTAGAGATATGTAGCGTGGGCCCCCACATGCTGAAACCTCTTTTTGCCTCATGGCAACCCTAACACGACTCTCCAAGTCTACGTGTGCGTTCCAAATCGAGCATCCCTGTCGGAATCCAATCTGAGCCTCGCTAAAGCCTTGGAAGGATAGAACATGATCCGTGAGACGAGAGCAGACTATCCGTTCTATAAGCTTAACTAAATTTGAAGTGATAGCAATCGGCCGAATGTTGTCGAGATCAAACCGCCGGGCACAGTGCAGTATTAGTTATGTGAAGAAGATGGGCCTCTTCGCTGGACGCTGACGAAGAGAAAGTAGTTGTGGAATTGCCATCGCGCACATTGTGTTGGTCTTGATCGCCCCGTTTCCCCGCCGACCTCAACGCCGTCCTCGACGTACTTCTTTTACATTTGGTGGAGGTGCGACCTTATATCCTTGCCTCACACGGGAGCTTCGCACCCGCATGCTCCCAGTAACTCGCATGGCTGACGGCATACATCCTCCGGCCCCCCGATGACCCCGCCGGTTGTCTGCTCTGGCTCCTTACGCCAGCGAGACCCTGCGCTCTTCAGCGGGACCGACGACACAGATTGTAATGACTGGCTTGAGTCCTACGAGCTAGTGAGTTCCTACAATAAGTGGGACGACGCCACGAAATTAACAAACGTCATATTTTATTTGACCGGCGTTGCCAACTTGTGGTATCGTAACCACGAAGCCGATATCTTGACTTGGGACTCATTCAAGGCCGATCTTACAGCCGTATTTGGTTGTCCTGCTGTTCGAAAGCTCCGCGCCGAACAACGCTGCAAGAGCGACAACAGTGCCTTGGTGAATGATTTACAAGCTACATTGAAGGTCTCCATCTGTGCAGTCGCGTCAACGCGCAGATGTCCGAGAAAGACAAGATAAAACAGATGGTGAAGGGCATCGAACATGACGCATTTCAAATATTAACATCCCGCGATTTGACAACTGTTGCCCAAGTCGTCAACCGGTGCAGAGCTACGATGAGTTGTGCAAGCAGCGCCTCATCACTCGACCACATCCCGCGCCTGTCGAATCACTTTCTGGTCTCTCCACTGCATTTGGGAGCTCCACGCTGCTGCAGCAGCTCAAAGATTTCATCTGAGAGGAGGTGGCTCCCCAGATATCACTGCAGCCTACGAACTGCGAGCTATCCCAAAATGTGGCGCCTCTTGGGCAGGTGTTCGCCGACCGCGTGGCGGAGGCCCTTCCGTCTGTCGCTCCGCCAGCGCCCATGCCTCAGCCCGCCCCAGCAGTTGAGCCCCTCGCATACACCGACGTTCCTATTGCTTCACCAATGACACCTGCTCCTGTCGCACCGCTGACGTACGCTGCCGTTGCTGCCCGACCACGGCCACCTAGCTACCATTTGGTCTACGCTACGCCTCCAGCGCCTGTACAGGAATTTCGTCAAGCGCCGCAGCCTTTTATTCCACCTCGTCCGCCGCGCCGCAATCCATGACGAACCACTGATAACCGTTCCATCTGTTATTCCTGCGTATTTGCTGGCCATATTTCTCAGTACTGCCAAAGTCGCACTCCCTATGATTTTCTACCACGCCGAAAGTCAGCTTCCTTGCAGCAGCCTCGAAATCAGTACGCGGCTGGCGATCCATCTGCAAATTCCGCCGCGGATGACCGTGCCAACTTTTCGTCTCGCCGCACAACCTCGCCGCGTCGCCGTTCTCTATCTGCTCTGCGACGGCGTTCCAATCTTGCGCAAGAGCAAAACTGAATGCCGCAGTCCCTGAGGTGAGAACTGCGCAACGAGCGAACTGTCAAAGGCCTCACGTATCCCCCGCAAATCTTCTTGAAGTTTCTGTGGGGGGCGTTGTCGTACTAGTTCTGGTCGACACCGGCGCTGCTGTTTCTGCCATGGCTGCAAGTCTTTGCCATTCATTGCGCAAAGTGACACCAATCTCAGGATTCTCACTGTGCACGGCAAACGCCCAGCCTATAGAGCCTATAGCGGTGTGCACAGCACGAGTCGTCGTTCAGGAAGTTGTGTACGCTATCGAGTTCGTCGTTTTGTCTTCCTGCTCGCATGATCTTATCTTGGGCTGGGAATTTTTGTCACGTCATAATGCGGTGATAAACTGCGCTCGTGCCGAACTGGAGATTTTTGCGCTTAACAAACCGTCGCCGGACGTTCTTTTTCCCAAAGTCGTCGTTGCCGAAGATATTGACCTCCCTGCGTGCTCTTTCGTTCTTGTGCCCTCCGCTTGTGCTTTTTCTCGCAGTACCGATGCCCTTTTCACACCATCGCCAATCTTCCTAAACCGCAAAAAGTCTTCCCCTGCCTTATGCCGTGCTTTCTATATCAGCTGGCCTCACCACGCTCTGGATTTCTAATCCGTTCTCATTTCCCGTATCCCTGCTTCGCGGTGAATGCCTGGGCACCATCCAGCTCATGGATTCTATTCTCACCGCGGACGAAACTCCCTCTTCGCAGCCCGCTGACTTGGCTTCACTCACACCACCTGTTCTTGCGCTGGACCAGTCTTCTGCCGATGTTTTGCTCCGCTCCATCGATACCAGTCTTGCTGGGCCTCAACACTCTCAACTCCTCGCACTGCTTCTTCAGTTCTGCTCTTCATTTCTCATCAGCCTTCTTTAAGCCGCACATCAACTGTTGCCCACCACATTAACACCGGTTCCCATGCTCCTCTGCGCCAGCACCCCTATCGAGTGTCTGCAACCGAGCGCCGAGTTATCGAAGCCCAAGTTAATACTATGCTTCAGAATGGCGTGATTGAGCCGTCTAACAGCCCATGGTCCTCCCCTGTTTTCCTGGTGAGGAAGAAAGATGATTCTATACGTTTCTGCGTCGACTACCGTCGCCTAAACAAAATGACGAGGAAAGACGTCTACCCCCTTCCGCGTATAGATGATGCATTGGGCTGCGTACGAGGTGCTGAACTCTTTTCTTCGCTCGATTTACGATCCGGCTACTGGCAGGCGCCCATGGCTGAGGAAGATGGCCCTAAAACCGCATGTCACCCCCGATGGCCTCTTTGAATTTACCATCATGCCTTTCGGTCTGTGTGATGCCTCTGCTACATTCGTGCGTATGATGGGTACTATAATACGTGGCCTGAAGTGGAAGACGTGCCTCTGTTACCTTAACAACATCGTGGTGTTTTCGCCGAACTTTGCGACCCACCTCTCTCGCCTGAAACAGGTCTTGACATGTATTGCGAACGCCGGTCTGCAGCTCAACCTGAAGAAGTGTCGTTTCGCTGCTCGTGAGCTATTTTGGGCCACGTTGTGTCCAAGGAGGGTTACATCCTGATCCCGCCAAACTACAAGCTGTGACTGAGTTTCCGAAGCCTACTACCATCAAGCAATTAAAAAGTTTTCTGGGCCTGTGCTCATACGTTCGCCGTTTTATATGGACTTTGTTTCCATTGTCGCCCCGCTGACTCAGCTCCTCGGCAATATCTCAGATATTTCGCTGTGGTCACGAGCATGCGACAACGCCTACGACACGACACATTGCGCCGCCTCCTCACAGCCCCGCCCATCCTGCGCCATTTTCACCCTGAGGCGCCCACCGAAGTGCACGCAGATGCCAGTGGTGTCCGCATCGGCACTCTGCTTGCTCAGTGTCCCTCCGGCTTCGGTGAATAAGTAGTTGCTTACGCCAGCCGTACTCTCACAAAAGCCTAAGCAAACTACTCTGTAACGGAAAAGGAGTGCTTGACCATCGTCTATACCCTCATAAAGGTTCACCCTTACCTTTACGGCCGTTCGTTTGATGTAGTCACGGACCATCATGCCCTCTGCTGGCTTTCATCGCTCAAAGACCCTCCGGCCGCTTGGCACGGTGGGCTCTTCGTCTGCAAGAATATGACATCCGTGTTATTTACCGATGCGGTCGCAAGCATACAGACGCCGACGCTTTGTCTCGCTCACCGCTACCAGCCGACCTTGCCAGCCTCTCCGTCTTGGACTCCATGGCATTTTCGCTCGACATCAGTGGCATGCACTCCAAACAACGAAAGGATCTATGAATCGCATCCCTTATTTACTACCTTTCCAACAATTCAGCGATTACCTCTTCACGCGCCCTTCGCCGTCAGGCTTCCCACTATAAAATTCGGGATCACCTCCTTTACCGGCGCAACTACAACTCAAGTGGACGGAAATGGCTCCTCGTGATTCCACGCCATTTACGGACTCAAATATGTACAGCTTTGCACGTAGATCCGCAGTGCGGTCACGCCGGAGTTTTCAAGACGTACACTCGAATCCATCTTCGCTACTATTGGCGCAGTATGTACAACTCGGTTCTAAGGTACGTCCGATCATGCTTGACTTGCCAACGCCGCAAACCTGCCTGTCACCGTTCGGCTGGTGAGTTACAGCCTCTCACATGCCCGCTTAGACCCTTCGACCGCATTAGTATTGACCTCTACGGCCCTCTTCCGTACACAGCTGATGGCTGTGGCTGGGTCATTGTCTCCGTCGACCACCTGACTCGATATGCCGAAACCACCACGCTCCCAGCTGCAACAGCCCGAAATGGGGCCGCTTTCTTATTGAACAACTTCATTCTCCGTCACGGTGCTCCTCGTGAATTGCTCAGCGACAGAGGCCGTGCTTTTTTATCTGAGGTCGTTCAAGTCCTGCTCGCTCAATGCAAAATCATTCACCGCACTTGCACCGCCTACCACCCGCAAACAAACGGCCTTACTGAACGATTTTATCGCACCCTCGGTGACATGCTCGCGAAGTACGTCGGATCCAACCAAACAAACTGGGACATTGTCCTTATTTATATTACCTACGCGTACAACACTACTACGCAATCCAGCACGGGTTTCTCTCCGTTCTTTTTGCTTTACATTTGGCATCCATCTGCTCCCCTTGATACTGTCCTCCCCTACAACCCTGACGTATCAGAATGTACCACAGAGACCGAAGCTGCACAGCATGCAGAAGAATGTCGCCAGATTGCACGGACATTCCAACAGACTCACTGTGGCGCCAAAAATATCGCCATGACACCATTCAGAAGAATGAACCACACTTCGAGCCTGGCTCACTCGTGTGGCTCAGGGTTCCATCCGGCAGCCCCGGCCTCTCAACAAAACTGACTTCCAAGTATCATGGGCCCTACCGCGTCGTCGAGCGCACTTCGCCAGTGAACTATATTGTTGAGCCGCTTACGCCAGCTTCCAATTAGCGACGCCGTTGCCGTGAAATTGATCATGTGCAGCCCCTTAAGCCGTTCTACAATCTCATTGTATCTTCGTTCCCGTAAGTCGCCAGGATGGCTCATTTTTTTCTGGGGGGCATTGTGAAGAACAAGATGGGCCTCTTCGCTGAACGCTGACGATGAGGAAGCAGTTGTGGAATTGCCATCACGCAGATTGTGTTGTTCTTGATCGCCCCGTTTCCACGCCGACCTCGACGAACTTTTTCTACAGCTAAAATTTTGACGAGGAGACGCTCGCGAGCACGATCCTGTGCTCGTACTTGTAATAGTCGATGTCCTTTTAAATGTAAGGGCCAGATTTTCTGAAGGACAGCGAGATGGCCCGGGGTGAGAATGCGCGGGCGGCTTCATTTACCTGTTCGTATCCCTTGAGACCCAGGTTATGCAGAGTTGGGTCTTTGTATCGGCAGATAGATTGCAGTATATGCGGGTTAAGCGGGGGAGCCCGTCCCAGCCTATAGTTCTGACAGGCCCCTCGGGAGTCGGTGATGGTGTGTTTCTACTTGGGAATACTGAGAGCCAGAGTGGTAGCAAATTCCTCCGCGTGAGTTGTGCTGTAGGCTTTGAAAGTTAGCCCGTGAACCGTGTTTATGCTGTGTATAACTACAGCCATTTACCACCCCCCGTGGTATGGGCCGGCAACATCCACATAATACACGTGTTGCTGGTGACGATAATAACGCTCCAACGCTTCCGCGCGCGCCCGGCGACGACCGTTATGGTCTTCTTTGGACATGTAGCGGGGAAGAGGTCGGACCAGGAGGACGTGTCTCCAGAATTCTGGCACTCTCACCCTTTCCTCAATGTTGGTAATCGTGTTTGATGTGTAGTCGGTCCAAGACGCATGTATTGGCTTAGTGCGTGGGCTTCTCGTAGCTCCTGGAAGATGTTCACCACACCTGGGGTCAGAAGTCTCTGGTTGGACATGCTGGCCAGAAGGTCGAGAGCCGGCTTGATGACTTTCCTGTGGATGACCTCCAATTGGTCATTACCGTATTCACGCAGGTGATTACCCGTGTGATTACGCAGGTGATTACGCAGGTCATTACCGTGTGCACGCAGGTATCGAGCAGAGGATTCTGCTCGTTACAAAAGCATTGGCAAGCCGCAGTGCATCCTTGCTTCGTAATTCGCCTCGCTTGTTGGAGACCCGGCAGACCATACAGCCCACCTGGTTTTACACCATGCCAAGTTTGGCTAAAGTGGTGTCAACCCTGCGTTGGTGGTGTATGAAGAGGCCAAGGACGCGGATCTCTTTGGCCTCCCGGATCGGTCCCGAGGGGAGACTGATGCGAAGCTGAGTTGTGTCTCGAGGGGAGGAACGTACGTGCACAAATTCAGATTTAGCCTGGGTGCACTGGAGTCCGCAGTAAGCCGCGTAGTCGTCAACTACGATCGCCGCTGCCTGCAGGCCGGACTCCATGTGGCCCAGGTTACCTTGCGTGGCCCGGATTTTGATATCATCCGCGTAAAGTGCATGATGTATCCCGGGAACAGAAGCCAATTTGGAGGAAAGATGAAGCACAGCCAAATTGAAGAGGAGGGGAGACGAGACAGCGCCTTGAGGTGTTCCCCTCGAGCCGATGTTCTATGGCCCGTGTTCCGCATCTTGATTGCGTATGTAAGCTTGATGGTCTGTAAGGAATTGTTTCAAGTAAATGAATGCTTTTTGGCCACAATTTGTGTGACTGAGCTGATCGAGGATTACCTCGTCTTGACATTATCGAATGCACCTTTAAGATCCAAGGCCAGGACCACCTTGTCGTTCTGGGGACATTCGACAGGGTCTAGGATGTCGTGGTGGAGCTGAAGGAGTATATCCTGTGCTGATTTTTGAGGGCGGAAACCGAACATGGTGTCCGCGAAAATGTGCTGTGTTTCGAGAAATTCGGGGAGTCTGTCACGCATCATTGTCTCCATCAGCTTGCCGACACAAGACGTGAGAGAGATTGGGCGAAGGTTCTCCACATCAATAGGTTTGCCGGTTGTTGAGGTGGTCACGAGAGCCGACTTCCAATCGAGAGGAAGAGGAGCGTCTTCGTCCCAAATAATATTGATGAATTTGAGGAGCACGACATATGCTGCATCGGGAAGGTTGGCCAAAAGCTTGACCGTAACCTTGTCGCGTCCGGGTGCATTCCCGTGTTTCATCTTGCTTAAGGCCGCCCGGAAGTTGTGGAGCTGGAACGGAGTGTCCAGCTCCGTGTTCTCTTTGCCTACATACGAGTAGACAACCGCCCGGGGGTCCTTGGTGGTGCACAAGTATCGGTCCCTGAGCGTGTGCACTAGCTGTGTTGTTCCTGTAAAGTTGTGCATGACTTTATGTAAGTGGCGTTGGGTTTGCGTGCGTGTTTGTGTGGGATCGATGAGCGCGCGGGATAGGCGCCACGTATGGCGACCAGACATCTGACGCGCAGCCGTGTTCCACCTGTTTACCCTGTTAGTGTCGGCTGGCTGAGTAGCATATTCCGGGGCATGATGTGTGAGGTCGAGGATGCGTTTTTTTAGGGCGTCTGTTATGTTTCTGTTTTTTCCAACTTTTGGTGAGGCTGCGGCGGGCTTCCCAAATATGTAGGAGGTGGCTGTATATGTTCGTTTGCGTAACCATGAGCTGTATCTGCCGTTTGTGTTGTTTCAATGTAGACGTGAGTAATTTGTACCAGGTGTCATATCCCGACTGGAGGGGGTCTATAACAGAGAGAGAGAGGTGCGGAATTTTGTCAAGTCCGGGACACAAGCTTGTGTTTGTGGGGTTTCAGCGGATGTATCTAGATGGTTGTGGAGATTATACTGCGATCATCTCTGTGTTCAGCCGGTCGGCATGGCGTATGTTGCGTGTAAATGTGAGGTCCGGGCAAGTGTCACGTTGAATCGAATGTTTTACAGGTGTTGGGTTGGTGGGGTCAGCGTGGAGGGTGAGTCCGAGTGTAGAGAGAAGTTCTGCAAGCTTTCTTGCGCGTGTGTCCTCTCAGGGTTACCCCCAGACTCTGCTCTTAGCATTAAAACCATCGACAATCAGAAGTGGGTCCTTTCCCGCTACCTGCGTAGCTTGTGTGAAAATTTCACTTAACGTAACATTTTTAAGTTTCGGGGGACAATAAATGTTTAGAATGTGTACAGGTGGGTCAGACCGCCTTAGGGGCAGTATCGACACTATCGTGTACGAGAATGGTAATGTTGTGGGAGTGGGCCTTACTGTGCAGTATATTGCTTGTGAACAAGTATACATGTCTGCGGGCTGTGTTGAAATGTGTAGTTTGTGATCTTGGTAGCCTGAGCCGGGTTCCTGAAGGGCAAAGACAGCAACGAGGAATTCTGAGGTCTACAGGTGAAGGTGGAGTTCAGCCCGCTTCTTGTTGTTCTTAAGACCTCTGCAATTCCACTGCGTTAGTGCGTTAGTTAGGGTTGGGGGCCATGGTCGGAGACGGTGGGCAGGATTACATTGCTAAGACCTCCCAGTCCGCTAGTGCCCGGCGCAGACATGCAGGAGTCTTCAAAAAGGTCAGACTGATCGTTAATGACTGTGTTAAATTTTGAAGGGCGGTTAACATCGCTCATGACACTCACGCATTTAAGGACGCGAGGATTTTCCTGTATCTATTTCTGGATAATGTGAGTTACAGATTGTGTCACCTGTGTTATGACATTGTCCATCTGACGCGCGATTGTGTCATGAATAACTTTGGAAAGATCAGCCGATTGCGCTTCAATCACGGTGATCCGGTCTCCAAGGTCCCGAGGCGACTCTTCATATTATTAGGAATCTCCCTGTCTGTTATGTTTTCTTCCTCGTCGCTAGAAGGGAGCGGAGTAGTGATTGTGTTTTTCAGTGAGTTTAGCTCGCTGGCTAGTGTTTCGTTTTGAGCTCGCAAAAGGACGAGCTCGCGTTGAAGTTCCTGCGTTTCGGTGGTGCTGTTAAGGAGGGAGGGGGAGGGGAAGAAGAAGTGGTGGCGACCCTCGCACAGTTGCCTAACTGCCGGCAGCGCCGCCAGAAGGAGGCTTTAGAGTTGGGAGCTCCGCTTTTCTGGGTGGTGGCGTTGATGCCACTTTCTTGCCATTTGGTGGCTTTCCGCCGCGGTTTTGCGCCTTCTGTTGGCGTTTGTTTTGCGGGGAGGGGGGGGGGGGGTGATGTCCTGGGCATGGGCTGTTGAAGCCTGATAAATTTCCCCGTGCATTCGTGCGAGCAGGTGAGGTGTGGTCCCTCGCAAAATTATGCACACTCGATTGCATTCGTGGGGGACCATCCACTCAGTACCAGCCCCCACGTTTTGGCCACAAAGTCCGCATCTTTCGTTGACTAGAGTGGGACAATTGTCCGCCCTGTGTTCCAGGGTACCACAACAGTAGCACGCTAGCAGTGTCTTCTTCTATCCCCTAACGGGAGTAAGTTCTGCGTTTTAGTGTCCGTGACGCTCAACAGTGAGCACATCTACGTTGGAGTTCCCCAGCTTGCGCACATGGACGAGTTCTGCACCACGCCACGGCACACTATGTTTCAAAGAGTCACTGGTTTCTAGGTTTTGCACAGTAATCACTCCGCGATACACGTCATTGGTGAGCGTGACGAGTCCGTGAAGCGGGAACGGTCCTTTGCTGGTAATAATTTTGAAGTCTGTAAGTAGCTTCTGAACTATCTCGGCGTTCTGCGTGCCACAAACGATGATATTTTGTTCCCAATTGGGAGAAATTGTGATGACGTTCATGTGCTGCCTACCGATGTATTTGGAAATTGCAGCGCCGAGCTCACCTTGTCGAAACGCTGTCTTGAGGTCGACCGTAGTACGTGGCTTGATCACGGTCACATAGTCGTCAGACTTCATCCTGACGGTTGGTTTCGGCGTCCACTTGGAGAGTGGGGATGAATTCGTCTGTGAAGCTTTTGAAGATACAGCGCGAGCGTCTCCCGTGGCTGCATTTTTCAGAGGAGTCTTTGACTTGGCTGCTCCTCGTGCGTTTTGCCGGTGAAGGCGCCGGGTTTCGACAAGCTGAAAAAGGGCAGCTTGTTCCGCCGAAATGGCGGATGGGCCCTCTTGTGGCTGACTTATAGGAATAAACTACCACCACAGAGTCATGGGGTCGTAGCCGCGTTGTTCTAAATGAGCTATGTAGATTGGGCGACCAGTGGTCGTCTCCGCCACGAGCGGCGGGGAATCCGCAGCCGTTAGGCTTAGCCCATTCGCTACGTAGGGATGCGAAGAGTTGCTATAATTGGTAGAAAATTGAGCATGTCTGGATAAGTTCGGCGTCTTCAGGATCGCGCTGTCTTCACGGATGCAGATGCACAGGTTTCGCAGGAGTCAGATCAAGATTTCTGCGGTTCCAGCCGAAAATCGACGGAGCCGGTACGCCACGCGTCCAATTGCTCCACGCTGCGCTAACGTCTCCACGACTTCTGGGCGCGAACGGCACCGCTGGGATTCCGTCGCGCTGTCGGGGATGACTTCATAACTAAGCTTTCCGATGCGCCAAAGAGCTTTGTATGAATCGAAGTACTGCCGCAAGAGGTTTTCAGTCTCTCCGCGACGGCGTGTCGGCTTCCGAACCCAAACTTGATCTCTTGGTGTGTACTCTGCTTCGCGTCGTCACAAGATGTATCGTCAGGCACCGGTGTGTTGCTGGTCTTTGATGTGCAGCCGGGCAAGTCGTCGAGCTTCCTCTGCACGCTGAAGGTAAGCGGCAAAGTCGAGGTTGTCTTCTGTCACGTGCGGTAACATCGCGTCTAGCGTCATTGTGGGCACCCTGCCATACACAAGCATGAACGGGGTCGTTCTGTTTGTCTCCTGGAAGGCCGTGTTATACGCGAAGACGACGTAGGGCAGGACGGCGTTCAAGGTCTTGCGTTCGGCTTCGACGTACATAGTGATCTTGTTCGCAATCACCTTGTGTAGACACTCCGTAAGACCATCCGTCTGCTGATGGTACGGCGTTGTACGGCGGTGGTTTGTATGACTGTAGGGCGAGATGGATTGCGTCAGCTCTGCCGTAAAGGCTGTTCCCCTGTCCGTGATAAGCATTCTTTGGCGCGGTGTCGAACGTGAATTTGTTCGAAAAAAATTAAAGAGCAGTGAAGAATCTGCATTGGAGTAATGCGAAAGCACGGTTGCTGCCGTTGGTGGCGTCTAGTTGCTTAATTCACTTCTTGTCTACCCATTTTAGTCTTTGGTACTTTAAAATTTCGCGCTAATCTCTTCCTATGCACTTTTTCGTCTCTACTTCCGGTTGCGTGACGTCACATCCTCTTGGTCACATTTATTCACTTCTTGTTTACCCAGTTTCATCTTTGGTACTTTCAAATTGCGCGCCAATCCCTTCCCATGCTCTTTTTCGGCTCTAAATCTGGTTGTGTGACGTCACGTTCTAGACATCATTATAAATCACTTCAGGAATCCGGCCATAAAGTAGCACGCACAAGATGGTAAACATCCCGCCAGGAATCAGGGCTAAGATACGCGTCCCACCTATGCCACGAGACATGCAGCCCGCGTACAACAAAGAAAGGCGAGAGCAGAGCTAAGGCCTACGAGAGGAGATGAGGAAGAGACCAGCAGACCAGGCGGCTTATCTAGAAGCGGCGTGCGGACAGCACGGGGCAGCTGTATCCGTGGTGGTCGACGGCGCCGGAGCATCAATGGTAGCGGCTTTGAGCCGCACGAGAGATGCCAGCGCTGTGGAAGAGTTGGCGATAGCGCTCGCTTGCATTGGTACCAAGGCGAGGACAATTTTATGTGACAGAAAAAATGCAGTGAGGAACTTTGGGAAAGAAAGAATATCGAAAGAGACCAAACGCGTCCTCGAGGTGAGGCCGATGGAACTTATTACAGAGACAATATGGATTCCAGCGCAGGAGTCTATTGCAGGAAAAGAGGCTGCAAATGTGCTTGCTCGAGCTCTCTATCACCGGACGGCTGTAGAGCAGCCCTCTCGCATAGACTTGGAAGATAGCTTGATTTCATACAACGAGATCACGGAACATTATAAGCTGAGCTGGAGGGTCTATCCGCAGCCAGACCGTCCCTCGGAAACGAGATGGCAATTGCGTGGAGAAGATTACAAGGGGGAAATCATACGAGCCCTTTCTGGGTATACTTGACAATTTCTAAAGAGGAGAAAGACCAGTATTGCATAAATGGGGGAGAGAGGCACTCTCGAACAAGTAATTCGGGAATATGCTGGCAGCGTGGGCGAAGAGGAAAGGATAAAAGATAGAGAAGCATGGGAGACATTGCTGCGGAGCGAGAACAGCGCTCAACAGCAACAAGCCATCCGCCTGGTGGTTGAGGCTGTGAAGCAATTATGTATCTTCACCAGGCCTTAGTTTGCGAGGCTCCTGAGTAGGGCTCCCTTAGTTTTGCGTGCCCGGGGGTCCAAAAAGGAGTTTCATTGCGGTGAAAATGAAAAAATTTGATGGTGATGATGATGATTGTTTGCCCATTTTAGTCTTCGGTACTTTCAAATTGTGCGCCAATTCCTTCCTACGTCCTGTTCTGGCTCTTCTTCAGGTTGCGTGACCTCACATCCTTGACGTTCCCTTAATTGACTGATTTAATTAACTATTTTATATATGATACAATCAAATGTGGCGCGAAGCCAATGGCTAATGAGACCATTCCAGCGTTAACTTTTACATTTTTTGCCTTTTACAACTTAATGGCCTAATTATTTTTTTGGACACAACAATAAGTCACCCTCTATTGGTTGACACCACTCATTAACCTCTACCACTTCTCAATTACTCACAACTGCTGCGGGCACGATTTTGCGCGTATTGCTTCGAATTAATACCTTATTAGAGGGGGTTGCATATAGCTATAAAGGTCATTGATAAACGTTTTTAACGTGTAGAACGAGTGCTTCCTATGATTTCCCCAGAAGCACAACTCCTTGCAACAAAGGCAGGAATTTATTATTATTGTTAAAAACTGGGTTTTCTGAAATTGGTGGGCTGCTCAATTTCCGCGTGGTGGTGAGATTTTGAACTACTCTTCTGTGAGTTCCTAAGTCGCAAATACCAAGAGTATAGTGCCTAGACATATACTGGCTAGTGTGCGCAGCAAGCGCGTTTCGTACGGGAGGGGGAGGATCTCGCCGCGATGACTGCGCGGAGAGGCCGTAGGGGGTGCTGCTGGTCAAGCGGGTCTACACTCTATTATACTCGAATGTAATGGTATCCATCCGGAAGTTGATACAGGCGCCGTCACTGTTCCTGAAGCTCTGGGGTTTAGAGATATACTAGTGACCGGGTGAATAAACCGGCGGTGGAAACTAGCAAAAAACGACTGGAAGATTGATGGCTTAAAAGCAGATAAGTGACATAATGTTAGTAATGCAGAAACAAAAATTTAATAAATAGAATGATGATTTAGTTAACCAATCTATGTCAATAATTAAGATATAGGGAGAAAAGTGAGCGTGATAGCTACTGCTACCACCCCGTTTCAAAGGGGGCGCTCCTATATTCCATTCATCCATCCATCCGTGCGTGAAAGCGCCGCGAAAGCCCGCGAACTCCTGTTGTATGCTGCCGCGCCGATGCCGCAGCCTCGCGCGATTGCTGAGGACGTGTGAAATCAACGTTTGACACGCATCATTTCTTGGATTGTGAAGCTGAAAGACGCAAATCGTAAGCAGGAACATTTTGAGATATGTAAGGCTGCCGCCCTATGTCTCATGGTTTCTGGTAACTGTTACCTTATTGTTTTATAACCTGACAAAACCGCCGAGAGTAACAAACTGCTCACAAGATGTTATCAAACCACTCTTGAGTGAAGCGCCTGTATCAGTCCAGCACCAGAGCAGCGCTACTTTTAAATATTATTGATGATTTATTTGACCATGGAAAGGTTGATGAAGTCGAGAAGGCAGTTGATGAATTCGAGAAGACATTGGTCTGTTCAGAAATGATCATGCTGGGCACGTAGAAAAGAAAAGTAACGCTGTCTTGATATAATATGCTGCCGGCTATGTGGCGAGAAAAACCATCGCAAAAAACGCATGCCCACAGTGTGCATCTCGTCTTTGTGTGACACCAAAAGACCGAAAAATGGATGAAAGCTCTCACTTCACGGCTCATTTTGACAATGGTGCGCTTGTTTACCCTATTTCCGCCCTGTCCACTGCAGCCAAGCCAATCGAGGACGAATTCTTTGCCTTCTTCAATAAAAATGTTCTGCGCGAAGAGAGAAACCATCGCAAAAAACGCATGACCGCTGTGTGCATCTCGTCTTTGTGTGACGCCAAAAGACGCAAAAATGAATTAGAGCTCTCACTTCACTATTAATTTAAACAGCGCGAACACGAAGACAAAGCACAAGATAAAAGAAAGCCACAGTACAAGTGCTGACTCACAACAATACCTATGCCCTTTACTCCAAGGCCCAGATAAAAAAAAAACATGACGAAAACAAAACAATCACGTGAAAAAACCCCTGGGTTCACCTGCTGCACAAAACGTCACTCAAAAAAGACACCTCGTTGCATGAAAGAGCAAGACAAGTCTTGCTGACACACTTATTGTTCGTTGAAATAAAATATGATTCCACTATCTCTCTCTCGTCATCTTTTCTTTGTGGCGATACAAAATCCTAACCTGGTCAAACTTAGGAGCACACTTCTCCTTCTTCATTGTTTCACATGAATGGCAATCTGATGTCAGAAACGTTTTGTCCTTGCCACTTTCCAAGTTGTTCCGGTAGTCTATTGTTAATACATCGTCCTGTCTGTCTTATATAACAGGCTCCACAAGAGAGTGGAAGCCTTTACACAACACCTGTCTTGTATCCAACAAATAGGTCTCTATGTTTCACCCCACATTCTTGCTTCTTCGATTCTCTTTCCCTTTGAATAGCAGGGCAAATCCTCTTCACCTTGAGCAGGGTGGTCAATGCAACGTCAACGCCATACCTCTTGCCTACATTTTTGAGGCCATGTGAAATTCTGTGCACATACGGTACCACCGCAACCTTCCTCTTCTTCTCACCCATGCTGGGCAAGTATTTCAGTCTGTGCGTTCTTTTAAGGCTCTTCAGTACCCGGCAACTGGTCTCATTAATAACCGACTCCCGATAACCAGCCTTTGCAATTCTTGTCACTTGTCTTTCAAAACTCTTGCCATGCCGTGGTAGCAAGATTTCTTCAACGCATTTAATAAGCATGTGTTGATCAGCCCATTCTTCACTAATTTGGAATGCCTCGAATTGGAGCTTAGCAAGGGCTTCACCAATCTCGGGTTGTATTCTAAACAAACATGATCCTCACCGAATTGAATCAATAAATCTAAATACTGTACCCAATCGTCAACCCGGATCCACACTCAGTAAAAACATCCATAATGTCCCTTAGTCGTTGATTGAATCCTTCACGGTCTGTGAATACTAAAAAGTCGTCCACATACCTGAAGGTGGAATGATGTAGGCCCTCCAAGTTATCCTTCAGGTGTCTGTCCACGTACATTAAGAAAATGTCACTCAAGACCGGTGCAACACTCGACCCAATGCATACTCCGGCCTTCTGCGTATACAGCTTGTCCTTTCAGCCTATGAAGGTGGACTCCAGGTAGAACCTCAAAAGTTCAACGAAACTTCCAACACTTACACCTGAGGCGTCAATGAAGTCACATTCATTATTTTCTTCAGCAATGCACATTTGAACACGCTTAAGGAGGCAGTCATGGGGGAGGCTATAATACAAATGCTTGACATCCATGCTGAAGTCCACACATTTTCTTGGGTTGTGTTCTTTGAGGAATTCAACAAGTACTTCAGAGGTAGGTTTAGGGGGTCTGATAAAGTCAACAAGGAAAGGTGTTTCTGCAAATATTTGGAGACCAGGTACAGCCACGTGCTCTTCTTAGATACGATGGCTCTAAACGGAACATCTCGTTTATGGGTTTTTTCCGAGAAGAATACTTCCAAATGTAATTTCTTGCATTGTTTCACCTGTTTACTTATCCGTTCAAGCCCAAGATCACCTAGTAGAGCCATAGCCCTCTCTTTTACCATGGTCGCTTTCATGGAAACCTTTTGAAATTCTCAACAGCAGCCTCCGCTTTTTCTTGAAACTGATTCTCAAAAAAATAGTAAAATACCCTTCTGTATCTCATAGTATAATTAATAATGAATATGTACCAACTCGCCCAACAAAGTATCTTGGTAAGCTCTCACTTCACGGCTCATTTTGACAACGGTGGGCTTGTTTACCCTAGCTCCGCCCTGTCCACTTCGGTCAAGCTAATCAAGGACGAATTCATCGCCTTCTTCAGTAAAAATGTCTGCACAAAGAGAGTTTGCTGGATTTCGCCAAGTGCTTCCGTTCCCTCTCTCTGCCGCAGCTTGGCTGCTCTAGCCATGAGAACGAAAAATTGTCTGAAATGGTGAAGTTTTATGCTTTGTTAAAGGCTAAGTATTTTCGTTAAAGGCCGTAACAAGGAAAGAGAAGGTGAAAGACAGCGACAAAAACTTCTTAAGTTGCACCGCTGCCAGTAGCGTGAAGTGTGATTAATTCTAGTTCGCCCCTCTCTGTAGCAGCTGATTTGTCCTATAATACTGTACAATGTTTTGTGAATAAATACATACTTTACGTTTTTTGTCTGCAGTAAATGGAGACGACCAGAATTTTGTTTTCAATATTTGTATTTTCAGATATCTGCAGATCTCATGCACGAAATTACCATTTCCTTGACTCATTCAGAAAGAGAAGCAAGCTTGTTTATTCTGGGTGCAGACGAGAAACAGGTTAAATTGTTGGAATTCTTTGAATATGCAAATCCTGTGCGTGCGCCATCGAGATTCAGTTCTCAACATCTCGCTATCTGGTGGGCGAGTAGAAGTGGGCGAGTAGAATTGTAAGGAATTGGCTGAGGTTGGTGGAGCAATAATAAACCTAAGTTGTATATTTCTAGGCACTATACCAAGAATGACAGGTCACGACAGGCTACCATTGGCTGCAGCCGCGACGCCCACTACGTCACGGATATAATTCCGGTAGCTGTGAAAGTCGTCTGCTCGACTGCTGCATGCACTGCATGCGTGAACTCGAGCTTGGCGCTTCGATTCACGATGTTAACCTAAAAGGTGGTGGTGTCCGACTGAGAGTGCACGTCGGTGCAGGAGTGCGAAAAGAGCACCAGCTGGTCCGATTCAACACCGTACCAATTAAAAAGGCAGCGTCAACCTTCGTGTACCGATCGATGGCGCAGCAGCGTCCGGTAGTCCCGTATCGTCTTTTCGGCATCGACCATTTGTGCGGCCTGTTGATAATTAAATGTAACGTCCGTCAAAAAAGGTTTGCCCTCAGCTTCGTCACGAAAGAACACAAATTCGCACCGCTTAAGTGCAGCACCGGATGCCACTAGGTTACCGCAGAGATGCCGTCCACGAGCGGTGCGGCCGACCGCACTCCGGTCATGCGCTGCTCCTGGTCGTAGCTAGGCCTTGTTTCGTTTGCATCGAATCCATGGTGGACGCTGTTTTGGAACCGCCCGCTTCGCTGCGTCTCTAGCGTAACCGCTCGCATGCTCCTACGCGCGATTCTTGCGTGTAGCTACGGAAATCGGTAACTACCTGCGCTGCCGAACTACATGAGCCGAGCTGCTTTGCTGATGCTTTGCGACATCGATTCTGGCTTGGATGGTGCGTACACATGATAAATCACGCTTGCAAGTTACGCAGGGAGATAAAAAAAAAAACACCACACTACCCTTTTTGTTATTCTCAATTCTTAACATTCGCGGAAAAATTATTCGTGCTCACCTGTAATCCAATATTCAAACTCTCTAGCGATCGTCAGACCGTGCTCTCCTCGGTGTGTATATATTCCATTTGTTATGCACCACAAGAGATAACTTTCGTCGATCATAATAAAAGCGCTCGTGGCTATAAACGACGACGGCATATTTGCACGTATGCAACCCGCACGCTCGATCGTCTGCCAGCATCTATGCAGAGTCGATGCTTCGCATTAATTCCGCGAGGAGACAGGCCGCCGTTGGCCAAACCGCAGAAGACAGTACCAAAGCCATTGACACCAGAGACTGACCCGGGCAGTGCGAGAGAAGAAAGTGGTCTTGTAGAAAGCCGCGCTCGGCAGGAGTTCATGCTAATTAGCGCTGAATGGGACAGGGATATGAAGGAAAGTGCTCCCTCCGCGGCGGCCACCGGTGTGTGTGGACAGAAGCCTGCCCACCTGCAGGTATGCGCTTGCGAACGATCCACGTCGTTCGGGCTGCTGTCGCACACAATTCCGAGAGGTCAAGAAACTGAAGAAACCGGCGGCCGAGGAAGGCACCAGATAATGTTGAAAGCTATGCAAACACAGAGGAGACTTTCCCCTCTTGTCTGTGTCAGTATAGAGACCGTGAATGCGTGAGCGACGCTCGAGAAAAAAGGCGCGGCAACCGTAAGTCCTAGAACCGAACGTCACCCGATGACGCTTCGTGGGCGAGGCGGAGTTCCCGAGCTGTTTTCTTCGTTTTTTTCTGGTGTCTTCGAGTGTTGAGTTTAGGGGGAGAGGAGGAGCGCTAGTTTTATTTGCCGATATCTCCGATGTTAATTAAGCTAGCTGAAAATCCTTGCGGTAAATTGACTTGTGAGGGAGTGTATACCCATCTCTCGACTGATTTGCTTTACCTCATTTTAGACATTTCGTAACTCCTTCAACTTATTGGCCTATATGTTATTTCGGACGCAAGGTTACGTCATCCCCTATCGATTGACACCACTCATTAACCTATACCGCTTCTCAATTACAACTTCTGCGGACACGATTTTGCTGACGCGGTCTACGGACGCGGCCTGCGGACAGAAATCTGTGCAAATAGCGAAGTAATGCATTAAAAAGCTTGCCGACTTCTTCTGGAGAACCTTTAGGCAGGACTTTGTTTCCGCGCATCGGGTCATGTAGTCAAGCTATGATGATCCACTTGTTTACAATCGATGAATTTGGGAGCGACCCAAGGAGGCCCATTCCTATTTGTCAAAAAGGGCTTAATTTGGGGTGGTATCGAGCTCAGTAGCCCGTAAGGTCTCGTCGTGGGTGTCTTGCGTCGCTGGCACTCACGGCACGTTTCCATATAATGGACGACGTCGGCAGATAACCGTGATCAATAATACTTCACCCGGATTCGTTGCAACGTGCTTGCAAGTTCGAGATGTCCTGCAATTGGCTCCTCGTGTAGCCCCTGTACAATTTCCTCTCTGCGGTCTAAAGGAACAACAAGAATGTGGGCGGTATTATTGCATGTGAAGTTCTTCACAAAGATGTCATTTGTTAATGCGAAGAAAAACAGCTAACGCCTGAACACAGCGGGAAGGGAAGCGGTCTTTCCTTCTAGGTAATCGGCTAGATCTTTCAGCTCAGGGTCTGATCGCTGCTGTTCTGCGAAACTGCTGGCGCTTGACGGTCCCAAAAAGGCGTCATAGGCGGCTTCTTTAGGAGGCGTAGCCTCCATCGAGCAGGCCGGCAGGAGGGTTCTTTCAAATTTACCACCCAGCAGAGCACGTGGAAATTGCTTACCATCCTAAATGGTCGGCCGTATAAGTGCGGATGGAATTTTTAAGTTCTCCAAATGGTCGCGAAGCACTCTTTCTTGGTCGTCGATTATTCGCTTCGGCTTTTGACAGTGAACGGCTCCCGCACGCTCTTTCTTATCATTCAGTTCTCTGAACGAGGACTACGCCTAGGCCAACGCTGATTGCGTCAATATCTATTTCTGTCTAGGCGTATTCATCACAGTGCCGGCTGGTATGGCTAGGCGATTTTCGACTGTAGCGGTGGAACAACACGTCGAATCCTAAAACGATTGGACCGTGAAGGACCATCAAGTAATCCGGAACGCAGGGAAATCACTCTCAATTCTGTGAGCCGAGTTTCGACTTTGTGGAGCACGTTTGCTCCCATCTATTGTGGAGTCGTGGCTCAGCCTATCGGCTGAACACCGGCGTTCCACGGCGAGAAGGCCGCTCCCGGCGAACATGACAAACGCCAACCAGAACCGCGGCTATTACCCGGAAGGCATGACATGGATAACCTTGCCGCAGACCAGCCGAGAGCAAGCTTGCAGTGAAAATGTGATCCGGAATTTTGAAAAACGAGCCCAGAACCTCCAAGCCAGCGCGAAAATGAAGGCCACGTAAGCACACGGAGACCGCCACGCGCAACCCAACTCGGAACCCGGTGAGCGCGCAGCCGGAGGCCCAAGGCAAGTCAGAGCTGCATGGAAACCCATGTTTCTGTGCAGATTCAGACGACACGAGGTGGTGCTAATCATAGAACCACTAACGGCGACAACTTGACGAACTTGCATCACGACAGATAGCGAAAGCGATGACGGTTCGCAAGTATGCTAACTCAAGATGGCATACAGCACTGTCTGCAGCCTTTTCAGGCGGCCTTCAAAATTTCACGAGATAACAATGACGTCATCCAAGTATATCAAACAGATCTGCCACTTCAAACCAGCCGGGACAGTGTCCATTACTCGTTGGAACGTGGCTGACTCAGAGCATATGACAAATGGCATTACCATGGACTCGGGAAGGACATCTGTTTTTATGAACGCCTTCTTCTCGCGGTCTCTTTCGCCGATCTCAATTTATAAATACTCTTTGTTCTAGTTCATGGATGAGAAATACTTAGCGTTGCAGATACAGTCTAGTATTATAGTCGATGCGAGGCAGTGGGTAGACATCCTTCTTCATGTTGTTAAAGCCGTGCAAATTGACGCAGAATCGAAGTGTGCTGTCTTTCTTCACTAAACTGGTGGTGCCGCCGAAGCTGCTGGATGACTGAATCACTTCCCTGCTATTAAATTTGGGTCGCGCATGGGTATCGCACCGCTGCCACCAGTTATTACATTTGGGGCTCGCATGGCGCAGTTGTTACATGCGGCTGGCGGCCCCTCGGTAGCGTTGGCCTGGCGGCTCCGTGGTTCGGCGGACGGCATCAACGGTCCCAGCAAAGACGAGGCGTTTTCTAACAAAGCAAATGTTTAATACAGCATCGTGAAACAACGGACAGAGAAGCTGACCAGGAGAGAATGCCGACACGCTCACACAGCTGGTGTCGTCACTGCGACGCCTTCCAAAGTAGTCTCTCTCGCAGCGGTTGTTGTTGTGGCTGTAGGAAGAAGGAAACGAAAATGCACGGGCCTGCTACTGGCTCTGTTGCTGAGCCACCTCCGTTGCCTTGTGCAGACAGAAGAGAAAATAGAGAACAAAGAAAAGAAAGAGGGAGAGAAAGACGCAGGCCGCAACAACAGCCGTCGTCCACCACCGATGCGGTGGTGGGTGCAATGACGGCCTACAACAGATAAAAATTTGGTGGCAGGCCAGCCCTCGCAGCAAGCCGCGGTGACTGACCTGTCCCAGCCCCATCAGGGGAGGACATTCTCTCTCGCGGCGGCTTGTCAGTTCAGAGGGAAAGAGAGAGCCCTGCAAGTTCGAACAAGCCGAGATGTCGCAATCGCCGGTGGCGCGAACGTATTTCCTCCACCTCCTGCAGACGGGCGAGAACGACGCACTCTCCCTCAAGCGCCGGTCTTTTCCAGCGTTTGCAGACACACGCAGCTAGCAGCTTACTGGTGTCGCTCAAGAGGAAAGTATACAACAGTTGCATCTTGCCTGTACTCACTTATGGGGCTGAAACGTGGAGGCTATCCAAGAGAGTTCTACTTAAGTTGAGGACAATTCAAAGGGGTATGGAACGAAAAATGGGAGGGGTAACGTTAAGAGATAGAAAGCGTGCAGAGTGGGTCAGAGAAATAACTCAAGTTACCGACATTTTAGTTTAAATGAAGAAGAAGAAATGGACATGGGCAGGACATGTATTGCGAAGAGAGGATAACTGATGGTCGCTGAGGGTAACAAATTGGATTCCAAGGGAAGGAAAGCGTAGCAGGGGGCGGCAGAAAGTTAGGTGGGCGGAGGAGATTAAGAAGTTCGCAGGGGTCAAGTGGATACAGCTAGCACAGAGCCGGGTTAAGTGGAGAAATATGGAAGAGGCCTTCGCTCTGCAGTGGGTATAATCAGGATGATGATGATGATGATGATGATGATGATGATGATGCACACACACGCACGTACACACATTTGGTACGTGACACAGACATGCCGAGACGCGCCCACGGGAGGAAGCGTTGGGCGGCCGACCGGACGGCGCCGAAATGGCCGAAACGCTCGCTGCTTTGCCTGTTGCTACGGGGTGGCCGCGTCAGTTGTCACACTTCTCGGTGGCGAAACGTAACAGACTGCGCCGCCGGGGAAGGGAGATCCCGAAGGGCAAGGCACTATATCCGCTGTCCGGAGGGATTGGGATGTTGCCGCTATCCGGGGTCGTCCGACTCTGCTTCTCTTGAGCCCAAACAGCCAGAAGACGTCCTTGGCAAGTCCTGGTTCCCAAGGTACTCTTCAACTTGTCTTCGGGAGAGTTTTCGGACAACCCACAACATAACAGCCATTCTAAAGACTCAACCGGTCAGCCAGCAAGCACGGCACAATCTTCTCTAAGTCATGCCAGGATATTTCCCTCTTATGCCCCCATCTATATTAAAGGGTAGCTCAGCAGCAATTGGAACGCGTCCACAAATTTGAAAATCACATTTTCAAAAGAATAACATCGCTTTCAAACTAAGATAATAAATATAAATGTTCAAAATCCTATGCCAGGAAGAAAAACACCAACGAGTGAAAACAGGATTCTTATCACGTTAGGGGCTCCGACTTAAGCCATCGGCGTTACCGTTGACACCACCCTTTTCACTAAAGCTTCGGCTGTTCGTTTCCCGGAACAACCGTACCTTCCTGTTTCTATGCAAAGAAACATACAAGCACGAGTCCCTCGCTTTTCTAAACAACCTATCCCTCTTCTTACTCTTTGCGCACCAGTCCCGCATATTCTCGGCATGGGCGCATTTGTTTTTTTCCCTTTCGCAATCGTTTGCGCTTTCTCTCCTTACGATGGTAGCATTTTTTCTCACGCCTGCCTTTCCGCTTTTTTCGGTGGCAGCACTAGAATACTCTCTTTCTACTTTCTTTCGACGGGAGCTCTGGCAAGCTAGCGGTAACCGGAGCTAGTAGGGCACCGGTGTGGTCAAAGTGCGGCGCCGCGTCTGATTCACGGCCAGCAGCGCATGGCTCACTTTCAGTCAAGTTCGAAAAATAACCGCTCATGTCAGCCCCCAAGCTAGGCATTTCCTTTGGCGGCTCGCCAGCCACGTTACCCGGGTCCTCAGATGAGCCGTATCGCTCAGCGCTAACCGGCGAATGATCAAGCTCCTTCGACAGCTGGGGCGCTTCGGATTGCTTGAGGGTCATGTGTGCCGCGTTCGCACTGTGGTTGTTTTCGCGAATACAATCTAGCGTGGTATCGAGGAACGAACAATGCTGACTCTGCTCTGGTCGCTCGCTGTCGTCTTCGCAAGTCTCGCTCTCTACAGCATACGTGCACTCCTCGTTGGTCTGCCCTAGCTGATCACAACTCGCGGGTTGCGCAATTTCCCTGATCGGCACTTCGTTTTTCTGCGTGCCCTGTTCTACAAAAGCTGATTTCGTAAACCGAAATTTTGTCATCTCCTAGCTCGTTTCCATCTCCATCGCACTTTACACAAGCTTGTGCTTTTGACTCGAGAGGCGGTTCAGTTACTGATAATTCCCCACACTCATTTGATGGAACTGTATCTCCTACAGCTACTTGGGTCGGCGTGCAGTTCCCCTCTCTGGACAGCGTCACTTCGCACTTCTCGCTGTTCGAGCCGGCGCTAACCGTCTCAGCTAGTGGCTCGACGCGATACGCTTCTGTTCGAGGCTCGGTCGGCTCGCTTTCTGGACGTAATAATCCCAGACTTGGGTGAATGTATTTCCCTGCCTTTAGACGCCGCCATGCCATCGCTTCTTTGTTACTCAGACGCTTATCTGGTGGTGGCACTAGGTTTCTGCTGTGTCTATAATTTTCGACTAATTCTGTTTAACTTAATAGACGTTCGTCCATGTTTTGGCAATCAGGTGGCGCCACGGCTGCCCGCAAGTAGAGATCTCGGGCTAACTCGTGTGCGGCCTCGTTACCAGGAAGAGACGCGTGCGCTGGAGTCCATATTAAGCTTACCTTTCTATTCAGCTGTTTACCCGTCAGGATTCTCACCGCTTCTAGTGCGATCCTGCCCTTTGCCTTGGCTCCTGCGCATTTGACTTTGGCTGTGACGTCACGGCATACGGCATACGCGATGG
The DNA here is from genome assembly GCF_055883805.1 of Amblyomma maculatum. Taxonomy (NCBI): domain Eukaryota; kingdom Metazoa; phylum Arthropoda; class Arachnida; order Ixodida; family Ixodidae; genus Amblyomma; species Amblyomma maculatum. The sequence goes on along the minus strand of NC_139353.1, from coordinate 159,238,711 downwards.
TCGGCTCGAACCTTGTAGTGAAGCTTTTCGCTTCAAACACCTGCGCCTCTCCTAGTGACGTATCCATATCTTCGTTGTCTGAAAGGCGGTGCTTCGTGATAGCAACAAGCATATCCATTTGGTTATATTCCGCCTGAAATCTTGCGGAAAGTTCATTAGTAATAAGCGGGCTACTGAGCGTTGCATCGAACATAATCCCGGTTCTGTACGCATCAAAGTTCACCGGCATTCTAGGCTGAATCCACTTTCTTGACGAAACGTAGGAACGGACGCCTAAGGCCTGCGCTCCAAAAATCCATTCTATCTCTGGAAAACACTGCCTCGCATATAATGGACAATACTATTACTAATGCCCGCAGGTTAGCGCAAATTTCGCGGCATCATGAATTTTAATACCGCCCCTTATCATAATTTTATTTAGTACCACGATTATGAATTATTAGCCTTCAAAGATTGCTGCAAAGAGCAGCAACAACATCCCTTACTGTCTCCCAGAGTGCAGATGTCAACGTATTGGCGACGAATGACACATTCGCATTTAATGCTACGATCGTCATTTGGGAATGAAAACACACGCACTTTCGGCCCGTTGTCATAGTTGCCTTTAAAGTTAGGAACGCTGCAGCGACCCATCATTTCTACAGCAGGCTCAGGCCGCGCACAAATTCACATTCTAAGATCAAACAGCATTTTCATTTAAAAGTACACAGGCCGCTTCCTGTATTTGTGGTCGCTAACGATACTGACGGACTCTGAAACAGCCTGTCGAAATTACACAAATGATAAGATAGGTCGTCACGCACTCCGTATACTCCAAGAAGCAAGCGACAAAATTAAAAACTACGAAGAAAACAAGACCACACACAAAATGATGTGGGTGCCGGGGCATATGGGGGTGGCAGGGAACCAAGAGGCCGACAGGATAGCTCGAGCATACACTACTTTCCGAGCATTCGACCAGTCAATGGAACTTTTGCGAGTACCCAAGGTATACTCGGCCATACTAGAAAATTATAGATGCAGAAGAATGCAATATCCTCCACCGCACAGTTCTCTCAACCGAGCGGAAGCTGTCATTTGAAGATAATTGCAGCCCGGTTCATGCCCAAACCTACACATAATAAACAAAATGCACCCTACCATATACGCAGACAGATGTCCATGGTGCGACGAAAAACCCACTCTATACCACATCACATGGACCTGTCAAAACATAGACGTGGTCCCGATAATTTGAAACCCGAGTGCGGAGCAATGGGAGACTCTGTTGTCCAGCGAACACTGCGAACACCAGCAAGGTCGGGTACAGCGAGATCAACGGGCGGCAGTGGCCAGCGGAGCCCTGGATTGAGGGCAACCGACCATTGGGTAAAAGTGGAGGTCGACGGAGAAGACTCCTGGGGATGCAGCAAGGAGACACCATGAACACGGCTTAACAACCGCCAAAATAATATCGGGCAAAATAGTTTTTCTAACCAGGCCACTAAGCGAGCCATACTTGGCAAATATCATCTGTGTGTTTGTTCAGTTTCTAGAAGGGAACGGTAGTTCAGGCGGTAGGGTTCGATCTCGGGGCGTCCAGTAGAAAAAGCAATGTGATTCGAGTGACGACCTAAACAATGAAGATTCTGTCTACTCCCCTTTATCCCCATCCATGGCCATGAGCCTTCCAATTCAATAAAGGACATTCAATCAATCAAATAGTTTTTCCTTCCTTCCTTCACTCAGAACTCATGAAGCAGACATGCATGCTGATGCATTCAGCAACACGAGGCAACTCACTGTGGACACCAGGGTGGTATTACAGAACTGCGTTCAGTTCGTGTGCAGTTAGGAACGCTCTGTGATTGGTTGGAAGCACTTCCGTTCAAAGCCTCTCAGAACCTGCCGTGACGTAAAAGCTTTCCGTTCAGCGGAAGTGCTGTTAACCAATCACAGAGCATTCGGAAACTGATCGCCAACTGAACGTAGTTCTGTAATACTGCCCCTGCAAGGAGGCGCTTCAGTGCCTGGGGAATGCGGAGGCCGCGACTTGTTTGACGGGTCGAGGGGCAAAGTAGGGTGACCTCACAGTGGCGGAGAATGAAAGCATGCAGAACGCGGGTGATGTGACGGTGATTGAGTGAGTGTAGCGCTTGCCCCTGTATCGCTGTGGAACGCTTCTTTGAGTTCTCCATTGGAAATAAACGTTGTGTTGTGGAAAAAGAACTTGTGTGGGGAAGTGGTGAAGTGGTTGCACCGAGATCGAACCACGACGTCAATGACCGTCACTACACAATTAACGGATCACTGTGATCGACTCGAACGACATGGAGACCTGGAAGAGGAAAAGGCAAGCTCTGCGAACGCAAGCAACGCGCCTGGTTGGTAAGGCGGACGCTTTGATGAAGTCTGCCTCACCAACTGCCGAGGAGCTATAGGTAATTATTGAGTGTCCACAGATGACTCAACGTCAACTGAACTATGTAGATGCCGTGATCGAACCCTGATCCCCGAGCAGAAAGCCGAAGCCGAGTTCGCCACCGTCATAGAATACGGCGACAAAATCGTGACGTCACTAGTCAGGCTAAGGTCGGCAGCCAAACGGAGCTCTGAAAGAACAAGCTTGGGCAACAGTAATTCCGGTGAAAATCGGAACAGGACTCGAACTACCGCCAAGATAAAACTCCCAAAATTGCAACTGGTAAAGTTTAACGGGGAAAGAAGAAATTGGCACCAATTTTGGGAGCTCTTCGAAACGGCAATTAATAATAATTTGTACTTAAACCCGCATACAAATTCCAATTTTTGAGTTCCACGGACAGGAGACGGAGCATTTACCATCGAGGGGCTGCAACTCACATCGGATTGCTACAGCCACGCCATGGACGTCCTGAAGCAGCGATATGGAAATCAAGCCATACTCATCCAGGACCGCATGCCGGGTCTCATGGCTGCCGCTCAGATGTCATCAGCAGGCGGCGCACGAACTCTGCCACACTGGTATGATAATTTGCAGGCTCACATCCGATGTTTTAAGGCGTTAGGTGTGAACAGAGAATCATACTGCTCAATGCTGTACCATATTGTGCTCCGGGCACTTCCTAACGATCTACGCCTGGTGTACAACCGGATGATGGCTTGGAACGACGCAGATACTGGCTGCGACGGCACTGCTAGCACCGTCATCAGCTCCGAGACAGCGACAGCGTCAGTGCATAAGAAAGAGCTGCGAGCACATCTTAAATTTCTCCTGATCGAAGTCGAGAGCCATGAGGATCAGCCTGACGACGCCATTAGTAAGCTCAAATGTCGCTACCTAACGTATGGGAGAATGAAGAGCACGGCAGAATCGGTCAATCCTCGACTGCCCTCAGCGGCAGCCTTGCATGGCGCAGTGAATAATTCGGATTGTTTCCTCTGCAAGGAAAAACAGCATGAAACTGAAAACTGTACGGCGGAAGCAGACCTAGCAGAGAAGAAACGGTTATTAAGGGAAGAAGGCAGATATTTCTTATGCACGAGGCCGAGACACACTGCGAGAATGTGCAAAAGTAAGGCATCGTGCAGTAGGTGTCGCTGAAGGCATGTCATTACAATGTGCGAACCGAGCTTCATTCCTTATCGACGAGGCGCTCGATCACATGAAACGCCGCGTAAAATCCAGAACGCTGCTCCAGTAAACCTACAAGCCACGCAGGATGGTTCGACACCGACAGTTCTGCTTCAAACGGTAACTGCATGGGCTGAGCATCCAAAGAAATGAAAACTGTCCCGCATCATTTTCGACACCGGTAGCCAGGGTTGCCGTTATTACTGAGCAGCTATCGAAGGAGCTCAACTGCAGGCTGCTAGGTACCGAGATTTTTAGCGGTGGGGGTGTTTGGAGGCGACAAGGAAGAATGCACCTTTCGAAGAGTGCAGCTAACTTTGCGAAGCCGACAGAATGACAGAATGTACGAATTAAATCGATGCTGTTGAATCACCGACCATCTCCGAGCAGGAACTCCCTTGCCCAGACGAGAAAATACTAAAACAAAACACCACATTGTGTGAATAAATAGGGAAACAGTGATTTTGAGTAAGTAGTTACTGTGTTGATATATTGTTAAGTTTATTGACAGAGATGACTCCGCTTTAGCTAGTGCGTTCACTGAACATTGGCGAGCTTCCTCTTCCAGTCCTTCCTTCTGTGAGCCTCTTTTTCACCCTTCCTTGTTCTCGCCTCTGCGCTGCCTGATATTTTCCCCTTCACAGACTGTCAGTCAGAGTCCCGAGGGTGGCAGCGCTTCCTTCTTGCGACATGTACAATTTGTGTTTTCCGAGATGAGTGGCCTTGGGAACATCGGCGAGACACCACGCAATTCAACTCATTTATGCGTGTAAGCATAATTAATCGGCCTGTATAGTGCGACAACAGCTTCTGGGACAAAGCACGCTTATGGAGAGGTGTCCAGAGCCATACTAAATCGCGGAAAGATAGCAGACATCCTGATGCCGACCATCGTCGCGCTGCTTAGAGAGCTCCTGCGAGCAGCAATTTACATTCGTTGCTACCGATAGGTTGTGTTAAATTAAAGGGGTAAAATGAAGAACAAATAAGTGGTCTTTACTGGCTGTGCCGAAGGGTGGCGGTAAGGCCGGGTTAACAAATTGATGCAGTTTTCGCGAAAAGCTACAATTAAAGACGTCTAGATGGCCATGTATGTATGGATGCGAGAGTTGGACTGTGAAGAAGGCTGACCGCCAGAAAATTGACGCGTTTGAATTGTGGTGCTGGCGGAGACTCTTGAGAGTTCCTTGGACGGCCAGAAGATCAAATCGGTCGATATTGTCGACCATAAACCCTGACTGCTCATTGGAGGGTCAAATTCTATAGTTAAACCTCAGCTACTTTGGTCATCTGATGAGAAGAGAGGATTCGCTGGAGAAAGATTTGATGTTGGGAAAGGTTGAGGATCACCGGAGAAGGGGTAGGCAGCGAACGCGATGGTTAGATGGCATCCTCGAGGCGCTGCAGATGAAGTTATGTGATGTTAGGAATATAGTGAGAGACCAGAAAGCGTGGCGTGATATGGTCCATAGGATCACGAAGAGTCGGACACTACTGAACGACTGAACTGAACTGAGATGGCCATTTAACTGCCATATGTTGTTACGAAGCCTGAGAGGGCGATTTGTCTCTCCTGCGGTCTAAATCATGTTGGCCCCATGACGCCAGAAGGCGAATGTTTTCGAAAACCCACTGTCATATGAGCTTCCTAGACAACTTTACTTAGTGGCACATGTGTACCTATCACAACCCCTAGCCTTTACGGTCAACAGAGGCGCAGGATCCTTTTTGCGGTTAACCGCTGTACCCCTATGAGGATTGAAGACAGTTAAAAGTTAGGCCGGTCAACCCGTGAAGTACGTGTGTCAGTGTGTGATTGAGGAATAGGTTCAAGAAAGTCACTTTTTTACAATAAATCGAATATATATAGCTAGTAGTTCAAGTTACACTGCATAATAATAGAAAAAAAAAAGCGCCACGACACGGTAGTGATAAAAGACGACTCGGTAAATGAGAAAAGCAAAACCGGACAATGAACAAAACACTGCGATAAAGAGCTATGAAGATAACACAGCAAGTATTCCAGATATAATAAGTAGGGGCAAAAGTTACATAGAAAACACACCATAAAATATTAAGCCAGATCAAGGTTTAAACAAAGGCGATATCAATATTCAATTAACCGACAGTATTTGGCAAAAAAGAATTATCACGGCTTTTCTCGATGAGGTGTCGTAGTCGCTGATTTGATTGGTAGCGGCGGCTGTACAAGATGAGGAGAAACGATGAGTTGATCGCGGGCTCGGTGAAAAAGAAGACACTTTCCCAGTGCAAGCGGCCGCGAAAGTTTCTCGAGAGGCTACACTTTCCCAGAGCGCACTGCCGCGGGCGTGCTACGGTGTGCCTTTCTATAGTTTCGGCTGGTTGCGCGGCGACCCATCGCCAAGCACGCGCGCTCGCAGGTCGCTGCCCCGTAGAGTCGTGTCAAAGCATGCTCGGAGATGCTGGGAGATCTTGTAACTGCCGCTTTATATGTGAGGCAGCTTGTGTCAGTACCGTAAACTCCTTTCCCCAGAGTTACCCTGTGCACTGGGACAGGACGAATACAGTTGTGAGAGAGAGACAGATGTAATCAATTCGCGCTTGCGACATAAAGTGATGTGCCCTGATGCGCACTTTTTGTGTGTTCTTTTTCGAATAGCTTTTGTTTAGCACTTGTGCGAAATGTGTTGCGCTACAGAGCAAAGCGTAGTCGCGTTATTGAAATTCAGTGCAGACTGAGTTATCAACTTATATCCAGGCTGTTAGATGTCGCTAAAATTCTATTTATCAAAAATTATTCAGCAACCGAAGTAGTCATATTTTTAAGTTGTTTCATGAAATCAGGCATTATTACAATGCGTTCGACAGAAGCAGTCTTCATGTGTCGAAACAAGGCTTTAATACAAACGGTGGCCTGTGCGCACCGATGAAATACACATAAATTCACAATTATTACACATACACAATAATGTGCCATTTTCAACTCGCTACTCAAACGCGATATGCTCTCGCTTTAATTTCCGGGTGGGCAGAGAGTTTCTTTTGGCAGAAAGGAGTATGCTACAAGTGTAGGCAGACGTCGAAGAAAAGTTCAGCTAAGCCTAATGGTGGAACATTGAGATCGAGTCATCTATCTCCGTCGGTAGACTATGTACCAGTTCGTACTGGCTCAGCAGTTTCTGCCTCAAGTCGTGTCGCGGCAGGTGGGACCGAACCGGGAGCTAATGTTTAGTGGTTTGTGAGTTGTGGGATTTAACGTCCCAAAGCAACTCGGGCTATGAGAGACGGCGTAGTGGAGGACTCCGGAAATTTCGACCACCTGGGGTTCTTTAACGTGCACTGACATCGCACAGCACACGGGCGCCTTGCTTTTCGCCTCCATCAAAAAGCAGCAGCCGAGGCCGGAATTCGATCCCGCGCCCTTGGGAACAGTAGTCGAGTGCCGTAACCACTGCGCCACCACGGCGGGTGTATAACCTGTAAAAACAATTGGTGTATATGGGAGCACGCATGCTGAAAGGACAGTTAATTGTGGCGGCCCGTGTGGGAGCATATCATTAGCTTGATCGTATTCAATGCGCATTATTCCTATTCACTCTATTAGGCATTTAGAATGAAAAGAAAGTAACAGCAGTTCCTTGGCCGCGTTGGCGTATGCCACACGTTTTCTCGAAAATACGTCGCTTTTCTCCTAACCAAGAATTCAGAAACATGCATGAGACAATACGCACGTGACCTCATATAAAATTGTTTATGAATCATTGTGATAAAAATGTCATTAATTACTAGTAACCAGTTATGTACACCTCCTCACATCTGACCACCCTGCTGGCTTTGGCATTCATCGAAGTAGCTGCTTCCAACGAAAACAGCAGTAACGTGACGTTCATGGAATTATTTCTGTACTTTCAGCGCGGCAATCTGTGTCTGATGGTGCCATTGTCCACGCGATCCTCTTGCCTTCAATTGAAGGGCGCAGGCACTTATCACATAATTATTTTGCTTACATTTGCCTAATATCAACCAGAAAATTTCGACCGGATGTATGGCCGTCTCAGTGTTACTACACAGCACTGTAACACTTGTTGAATTCCCTCACTGAATAACGCCATCTAAGAAAACCAATAAATGCGCAAGAATATGAGGTCACTTATATCATGCCAATGACATTTGAATTCATTATTCGGACTGATCTTAGCGCATATGCTATTTCTAGGCAATTTAGTCTGAAAGGGAAGTTTGCGTTAGTGTTGAGTGAATATAGCAGGTCAGGGCAGAGACTGACACCAATTTTGCCGAAATAGATGATAAGATACAAATAATAAAACCTAATACAAATTGCATTTTATTAGCCAGTTAGAAAAATGCACTGAGGGAAAAATCTCTCACTCACATCCTTCAGTTCCTGGAGGGATGCACCATAACTGCGGAGTACAACTGAAGTTACAATGAGAAGTTGAAATCCATACATGGCTAATGAAAGCAGATTATATTCCGCAGACTTGCAGCCACTGCACACAGGGTTCTTGCGGTTTGCTGGAGCCCGTTTTTAACACTCTTATTTATGAGACGAATCGTGCAGCTGCCTGGGCTAGCAATGTATCATTGTCAAACAGCACTTGGCAACACTTGTAGGAGCCACACAGTGTGCAAAAGGCGGCAAAACAGCTGGAAGGTCGACTGTTGAATAACTTTATACTTAGAAGTATGTCTAATAACAGATTGACAATTGCGAAATATTCGGCAGTATTTTTTAACATAATTGGAGAGTCTTAAATATTTCAATTTTATGCCTTTTGAAGCAACACTACTTATTTATACGGAAATCGCAACGATTTCTGTCCCCTTTTATTTCAGAAAAAAAATAGCATTTTAAAAACGAAATGGTTTTCTACATTCAGACATGGTTCTGTGTACTTCAGCTGATTTATTTGCGTGTTTGTACTGTTAAGCATAAATTTATGAATATGTAGATGTATATCAAAACTTTTGCAGATTTTATTTCAAAACATGCGTGAGGTGCTCGTAATATGTACAGCAAGGATGCCCAGCGAGGCAGTCATCATGTCGAGGTTACCATATTGAGTAGACAAATAATTACAAAATTTTAGCTCATCCCTGCTCATCTTTAATTTAAACAATCCATGTTACACTGGCCTATAAAGGCGCTAAACAAAGTTGAGGGCAATGTTTCAATATTTACTTTCAATGATTTAAATATCTGATACAATAAATGCTCCCCAAAAAGGTAATTGTGATTCCGGTCCCACATGGCCACTTAGACCACGGTGGGCTGAAGTGTCGTATCAGCGCGATAATAGTAATAACTTTCTACATTATTGTCTTAGGAACACCTTCTGTGCTGAATGATTAATAAATGCGTAAGATAGGCACTTATAATTAAGCAATGTAAGGTAGTAAAATGAAGAAGCTTTCAAAGGCGTAATTTTGACGTTCGAATACTTCGAAAAACATTTCCGATTGAACATACGAAGGAAGCCTGTAACCACTCACAACTGGCACAAGAGAAAGAAAGAGGATTTTTTACGGAATAATAACTGTGAAGATATATAGTAATATGGAAATATTAGATTAACAATATGAAGAAAAAATTTGTTGTCGTTTAACTCTGGTTAATCCTAGTTGAATGCTTCTTTTTCCAGTTACATTGTTCCCCTATCACGCCTCACCAGTGTAAGGTGCTACACTATTGAGGACACTTAAGCTCATCCTTTAAGACTATGACGCGAGAGCGTAAGATACCAGCCCACATATATATGAGAAGGGTTTAGTGCTGCGGAACAGAATGTGGAGCGAAAGCATTAGGTGCCGGTGACCGAGCGTTCTACGTCTTCTTCGTCTTCTTCTTCTTCTTCGTCTTCTTCGTCGTCTTCTTCTTCTTCGCAGCTGTTCGATGTCAAACGGGGCCCTTCCCGGGATGACCCGACGGGCCGAATCCTGGCGTACTATTGCTATCGTAATAAAAATGCCTTATTTCGCGGCAAACCGTGACTTCCAAACTTTTCATCCACATGACTACAGATTGGGATATAGTGACAGATATTCACACTTCTTTTTGAGATTTCACCTACGATATTATCGTCCACTGTGACCAATAAACGCAGAGAATTTGTAAAGTACTTTTAAACTATCAGATGTACAGTCTTTGCCAAAAATAATCAGGCTGCAAGTTGTGCTTGTCGCTTGCATTCTAAACCCAAGATGGATTCCCAGAGTGTCAAAACTTGTTAATACGTGAGGAAAGGAGCTCGCCTTTACTTTGCACAGATTTACAGGTTCAGAATTGGTACGAATTCTCAACTACCCGTCTGAGAAGCGAAACACGCAGCCTGGCTACTTTTGTCAAAGACTGTACATACAGAGCATAGATTTGATGAATAAATCTTAAACGATGTCAGGTTACAAATTTTATTGAGTGAGGGCAAATTCGCTTGATTTTCGTAGCTTCTTTTCCCTTCCAAAGTAGCACGGCATGAGGAGACCAATAGGTTCAATGTAGGCAAGTGATGCTGGGGAAACCATCATAATACCTGCATCGGTCCTCGACTGGGCCGAAGTTGGCAAGCCTCATCTAGGATAACCGCTGTTCATGATAGATGACCACCAAATCTAATAAATATATTACTCATTGCTAATTTATTAAATTAATATTTTAATTTCTACCAGCACTCGTTGGGCTAACGGAGCCAGCATTACTCCAACCAGACCACATGGGCGCTTGCCTGATATTTTGGAGCTGATTTAAACCAAATGTTGTCTATAACGGGCAAAGCCCTCGTTGGGTCAAAAATGAGCGGTCCACATTAAATCGTATTTGGTCCTACATAGTCTATAGCGGGGCGAAATCGTGTTATGTAGCATGCATGCTGCCCAACTCGGTCCCTTGTAAGTTACTTGAGAAGAAGCGTAATATAAATGAGAGGTAAATATGGGTCATCCCCCGGGAAGTCTTATTGGTGCTGCACACAAGAAACTGTTGTAGATCCCACATCGGCTGTAATGGGACTAGATTACGTGCATGTCCGCATGTTACACAAATAAGTTCCTTACAGGGAATTCGAAAGCATCTGAGAAAGCAAGATGGATGGCCGGTGCTAAAAACAATAGTCATCACAACTGGATATGCAAATGAAAAACCACTTGGGGTTCTCTTCGCGCAAACATAGCGCTAGTTCGAATAGGACTTTCATTTCAATACCCCTGTAGGCCCCCCCTGTCCGCGGAGGAATGAGCACATCGGGGAGCCTGCAGACCACTTCGAATGCATTTTTCTATCCGGTACTTGATTAAACATTGCCCTAGGTAATCATTAGAAATATTTTGTATGACAGTTGTGAACATCTTTATTTGCTTAGAAATATATGATAGATTTGGTTCTCGCAATTACCTCAATTGCGTTAAAATAATTGAAGATTACATACACTAATCGTTGCTCAAACATTTGTCCCCGTCGAAAGTCTACAATTCTCCCTACAATATTATTTTTGAGAACCAGCAACTAAATGAACTGCACTGACACTCGAAGAAAGGGAGACTAATCATATGAAGGAAATCATAAACTTGTCTGATTATAAATCTCCCACATGTAAAACTAATACCATAAATATGGCCTCAAGAGTTCAGTGCGAGGATTTGGACCAAGACTGGCTATCATTTATTTACATCGGCGCCTGTGGGAATAATTTGGTCACGCCCCATTTATGCTTGCACTGCAGAACCCTAAACGGCCTCGTGTCGTTGTGTAAGGCGTTAACTTTAATCAAACATGATCCTTCATCCAGAAGGGCCGCCTCATATATTTAAAGTAATACTATCGCTGTATATGGGCGGGGCGTGCACCTTTGGAACAGAGGAATGTGGGAAGCCCCACGGGACGAAATGGATCAGTCGCAAGTAGGAGCCAACATGGGTGAGTTGGCAGCCCGCGTAAGGCCTACGTCGGCTTTTTTTTTGAAGACCACGCCTACAGCCCAGTTGGGCTGGCCCGCATTGTACACTTCCGACCCTCCTGGGCTCCCCCTTCACAGCCGACTTTGTGGTGCAAGGGCTATGATAACTCTATTCAAGTTGCCAGTTGGGTAAAATTAACAAATGTAAACTCCTTTTATTGCTTCATGCTTGTGAATGTGCCATACGTATTGCCTCCAAAATCGTAAATAAATTTGAATATAGGTAATTAATGTAATAATCATCTTTCATTATGTACTCTATGCTCTGATGGTCTTATTGGGGTACAATGCATTTGCGCAATCTGGACTGAAGTATCTCGCACTGTTTCGAAAACAAAAAGCTTTGCTGAGTAGTTTGAAATTCCCGGTATATAATATTAACTACAAAAACATGGTTGTCTGCTAAATAAATGTTGCTTGCATTGAAATTCATTATCCAATTGGTGTGACACCGACGGCTCGGGTTAATTTTAGTTAAAAGATGCTACTTACATCACTATCGTGTCTGTATTTATTGGGCATTTTTGTTCTCTTTCATTTAACATTATATACTCATCTTATTGTTGGTTTATATACGAGGCGGGCAGAGTATGCAAGATGGACTGGTAGGTGGCGCCATTCAAATGAAAAAAACCCTATTTGCTTATGTTCATAAAGAAAAGCTGACCTTATGAGAGAAGTGACGAATGTGCTTGCATATTCAAAGACATGGCAGACTCTGTTAATGCATAAAGTGCGGAGTGTATCGCTTGCAACTGATTGATCAATCAATCAAGAAGTTTTTTGTTCCAGTAGAAAACGTGACCGGAGAAAAAGCTGCTTTGCTTTGCAGATTCACAAAGCTCCAGCCAAACGCTGCAGTAATCACTTGCTCTACTGAAACAGTTGTATAGAAATGAGCAAAGAGTTACTTAGAGCAGTCAGCCGATGACCGTATTATTAACAATGCAAATAATCGATAAAATGCACCCTGAAATCATAAATTTATGAACGTCCACACTGCGACTTAAACATTTTAATAACATTATTGTACAGCATTGTTAGGAAATCTATGCTTTCATCAAGATAATTCAGTGCAATTTTATTGGATGCTTTAATGTTACTTTTGAAACATTGTACAAGAAAACGGAATGAGTCATGGCGAGTGATAAACTATTATGCATTTGAAACTGTTTGTTGGTGGCCAAAATCGTGAGCTATTCGGATTTTACTTGTTTTGCACCCTTATAAGCTCGTAACAGGTTATAGGCGTTTTTGTCTTCTACTTTAGAATATTGTGTTTGGGAAATATTGGCCCGGTACAGTTCAAAGGTGAGCTGTTTTAAACTATCGTAAGGCCCTTTATGGTGCACCGGTGGCGTAGCAGTAGAACATCCGAGTGCAACACTCGCATTCAAGAGGACTGGGGTTCAAATCCCGGTGCCGCACAATTCTCCACCGGATGAAAAAATATCCGCGTGTCAATGGAATTGCATATACAAGTTTGGCATGCGACCTGATGCCGGTGAACACCTCCGGCAACCCATTCCCTCACCAGAACAGGAGTTGGCCACCCTGGTGCAGTAATTGGCAGCAACCTCTTATGATTAGTTCCATAAAACCCCGGCCCTCAGTCACCAGCGGCTGCGGAACAACTGACCACGGCGGCGGTCAGACCTGTGACGCAGCAGGGGGTGCTAAGAACTGTCTCCGCTGGCAAGGCCGCCATTGGAAACTGACCCTGGCAACGTTAAACGCTAAAACCCTAGCCAATGAAGCTAGTTTAGCAGTGCTGTTAGAGGAACTGGAGGGTAGGAAATGGGATGTCATAGGGCTTAGTGAGGTTTGGAGGCCGAATGAGGCATATACTGTACTGAAGGATGGGCATGTACTCTGTTATCGAGGTTTACCGGAGAGGCGAGAACTAGGAGTAGGTTTCCTTTCAATAAGGATATAGCGGGTAATATAGATGAATTCTATAGTATTAATAAGAGGTGGCAGGTATTTTAATTACGCTTAATCAGCTGTATAAACCGAAGGTGGTACAGGCATATGCACCCACATGTAGTTATGAAGACCAGGCAGTTTAAAGCTTCTACAAAGATGTAGAATCCGCAAAGCGAAAAGTAAAGACGCAGTATACGGTACTAATGGGCGACTTCAATACCAAGGTAGGGAAAAAGCAGGCAGGAGACCAGGCAGTAGGTAACTATGGCATTGACTCTAGGAATAGCTGGGGGGAGTTATTAGTTGAGTTTGCAGAGCGCAATAACTTAACAATCATGAATACCTTCTTCAACAAACGGAAGAACCGGAAATGGACATGGAAAAGTCCTAACGGGGAGACCAAAAATGAAATTGACTTCATACTGTGTTCAAACCTCGCCATTATGCAAAACGTAAAGGCGATCGGGAAAGTGCGATGCAGTGACCACGGGATGGTGAGGTCCCGAATTGGCCTAAATCTGAAGAAGGAACGCAACAGATAAGTAATAAAGAAACCCATCAACGAATTAGCGGTGAGGGGGAGGACAGAAGAGTTCAGGATCTCGCTACAGAGTAGATATTCAGCTCTAACCGAGGATGGCGACATTACCCTAGAAGCAATGAACAATAATTTCAGAGATATCATTGCTGAGTGCGGTGTAGAAGTAGGCGGTAGAAAGGTTAGAGAGGATATCGGTAAGCTGTCTAAGGAGACGAAAGATTTAATTGAGAAACACCAGAGTATCAAAGCTCCCAATCCAACAGACCAGATAGAATTGGCCCAGATATCAAAGTAAATCAATAAGCGGAAGGTGGCGGATATAAGGAAGTATAACATGGAGAAAATTGAGCATGCTGTAAAGAACGGGGAAGCCTTAAAGTGGTAAAAAAGAAATTGGGCATAGGCAAAAACCAGATGTATGCGATAAGGGACAAGGCGGGCAACGTCATCACGAATATCGACAAGATAGTCGAAGTAGCCGAGGCGTTCTATTCAGATCTCTACAGTAGCGAAAGTATAGTCAGGACCGTAAGAAGATTGGCGGTAGGGAAAAACAGTCAGATGTTCCAGCAGTGACGAAGGTTGAGGTCAAGAAAGCATTAGAAACTATGAAAAGGTGGAAATAAGCTGAAGAGGATCAGATAACTACACATTTGTTAAAAGACGGGGGGGGGGGGGGGCATATCGTGCTAGAAAAACTGGCCACCCTGTATACGCAGTGCCCGGTGGTCGTTGAAGGTACCGGAACCATGGAAGAAAGCAAACATTATCCTCATTCATAAAAAAGGGGACCCTAAGGACCTTAAAAATTACAGACCAATCAGCTTACTGTTTGTTACGTATAAGGTATTTACTAAGGTAATAGCTAATAGAATCAGGACCACCTTAGACTGCAATCAAGCAAAGGATCAAGCAGGTTTCCGAAACGGTAGTCTACTTACGATCATATCCATACCATCAATCAGGTGATAGAAAAAAGCTCCCAATACAACCAGTCCTTATAGATAGCATTCATTGATTACGAAAAAGCATTTGACTCAGTTGAAACATCGGCGGTGATGCAGGCATTGCGAAATCAGGGGGTAGACGAGCAGTACGTGAAAGTGCTGGAAGATATATATAATGGCTGCACAGTAACCATAGTTCTGCATAACGAAAGTAACAAAATTCCCATAAAGAAAGGTGTTAGGCAAGGGGACACGATCTCCCCAGTACTATTCACAGCTTGCTTAGAGGAAGTATTCAGAGACTGGAATGGGATCAGTTAGGGATAAGGGTAGATGGAGAATACCTCAATAATCTGCGATTTGCTGATGACATTGCCTTGCTAAGTAACTCGGGGGATGAACTGCAAATAATGATTGCTGACCCAAACAGGAAATGTAGAACGATAGGCTTAAAAATCAATATGCAGAAGACTAAGGTAATGTGCAACAGTCTCTGGAAGGAACAGCAGTTTACGTTAGGTAGCGAAGCACTGGAAGTAGTAGGCGAGTATGTCTACTTAGGGCAGGTAGTAACCGCAGATCCATACCATGAAAAGGAAATAACAAGACGAATAAGATTGTGATGGAGCGCATTTGGTAAGCACTCACAGATTATGACTAGCAGCGTATCGGTATCGCTAAAGAGAAAAGTATATAACAGTTGCATCTTACCTGTACGCACCTACGGGGCTGAAAACGTGGAGGCTAACCAACAGGGTTCTACTTAAGTTGAGGACAACTCAAAGGGCTATGGAACGTAAGGTGGTAGGGATAACATTAAGAGATAGGAAGCATGCAGAGTGGGTCACAGAAATAACTCAAATTACTGACCATTCTAGTGAAAATTACGAAGACGAAATTGGCATGGCAGGACATGTAGTGCAAGGAGAGGATAACCGATGGTCGCTTAGGGTAACAAACTGGATTCCAAGGGAAGGAAAGCGTAGCAGGGGGCGGCAGAATGTTAGGTGTGCGGATGAGGTAAAGAAATTCGCAGGGGTCAAGTGGATGCAGCTAGAACAGAACCGGGTTAATTGGAGAAATATGGGAGAGGCCTTCGCCCTGCAGTGGGCATAGTCAGGTTGATAATGATGATCATGATGATGGCCCTGTATGTACCACACAAATTTATACGTGTTTAATTCGATAGTGTTACCCCAAACAAGTGCGCTGTAGCGTAACACTGACTGGAAAAAAGAACTTTATGTTACCAAGTGGTAGGTGTGAGATTTTTGGTTTAAAACGCCTACAATGCCAATTAGGTTTTCCAGCAGGAAGGCGCCAAGTGTTTTCACGCATGTTTCTAGCTCAAATGTCCGCGGACCATGACAATGATTGGAGACGTTACAGGGCCGACCTTATGTACGAAAACGAACGCAGTTCATTCTAGATTCGTTCATTGTCAAGCCGTTTCTTCAGCTCAATTCACGCGGATTTTGACCATATAAATTGGCATCTCTTGCTATTGTTTCTAAATGCTTTTTTGCTTTACGAACTCAGCAGTAATCGACATAAATAAAGATGTGCAATCGTTGTAAGCTTCTACAAGATAGTTGATGCAGAAAAGAAAAGGCATGGGGTCTAAAATGCTTCTCTGTGCAAAGCCATATCGAATTTGCTTTTATTAAGAATTATTCTGCCTTATCTCAGTGAAATGTTTCCGACCGTGTAGATAGGACCGAGTCAGTTGCATTGAAGCTCTACAGGATCTACAATGTTGCCATTTTTCTATACGAATTAAGCGAATAATATGGGCGAACACTTTGCTAAAGCCCGACTCATCAAGAAGCGGCTGCCTCTATTTGTCGACGCAAGCACCGTTCCCGCCGCTGACACAAGGGATCAGAAGGCAAGCCTAGCCTTGATAAGTCAACTTTAAAGTTAATGTCAGCTCATTTGCCACAGCAGATTGAATCTAATCCCGCTAAGAATACTCTGCCTGTAATGTCACAGGCAATGCCACAGGCAAAGGATCAGTCAGAAGCTGGCGTATTACCTGCCGCCTATGATGTTGAGTGGCCTGCTCTACCATCAAAGGCGATCGCCATGCCTCATCCCAGTTTGGTTGCCACACGTGCTGAAAATACGGAGAACCTCGACAGCTTAGCAGGAGAAAAAAATGCTGAAACAGCTTGTTCGTTCAATGCGGGTTCTGCTGTGTAGCATCAACACGCTAACAGCAAAGTTTGCTTTTCAGTTTTTCGATGCAGTTGAGCCGCTTTTGGCGATATTGCAATAGTTCACAATGGCGCAACAAACTAACGCCACCTCTGTGACAATGCACTGTCGCCGCAGTGTAGTGATGCAATGGAATTCCCGAGGCCTGCGCGGTCGTCTGAGTGACTTCTGACAGCGGGTACAGATTTACCGCTTCCCTGTGATTGTGATCTGTGAGCCCAACATGCCAGCTGCTTTCTGCCTTTCTAGGTATGTTCTGCTATGGTGTCGAGAAGCAGACGAAACAAGCAAAGTGCTGGTGTGTGCACGCAAAGACAACGCGCACGTCCGCCATGCTCTACAGCTCGACGACACGAATCACTACATTTGTTTGACATTAACCCTGAAAGGACGAGTCTTTTCTTTATTTAGCGCTTATATTCCGCCGAGAGATGGCTTGGACAAGTCAAATCTATTTTCAACAATCCAGTATTGTGCAGCTCCTTGTATTATTGTGGGTTACTTTACTGCTCACGACCCTCAGTGGGGTAGTACCATAATGAGCAATCGAGGAAGAGACCTGGCAGACGTTATGGATGCGCAAGATCTCGACAATCCACGCGGAACCTACAGCAGCTGTTTGGGTGTGGCGTTTGTTTCCAGAAGCCTCCATCCCTCTGTTTCTTGGTGCAGTGATCATATAACAACGTAGGTAGGTACGTATGAATCAAGTGGTTCGCATCTGCCACTTCGCCTCGTGTGCAATACACAGACTGGCCCGCCTTTAGGGCATCTGCGGAGACTTCCACTGTGGACCTCCAGTCACCATCTCAAATAGAGGGCCTCATTACTTCCTTTCTCTGTGAGAACACTCGCTATGTTTGTGTGCCGGCGTCAGTGTCCAGCATTGACGTGGAATTCGAGAGGCTTCACGCGATCCGTCGGTAGGCTGAAAGTACAGAAGAACGAAATCCGTGTACGATCTCGCGCTTTCTCGTCGAGCTAAACGACAAATTTTGCGCCACCTGGAGAGGTTAGGACGACAACGTTGGAGACAGTTCTGCTCATCACTGGATCCCCGGAAGCCAGTGTCGCGTATCTGGCATGTTGCGGGAAGCTGGCACACACCTCCGCAAGAAAGGCACCCGTTTCGTTTCCTGGCCATTTATCAACGCCGCAATGAACGCATCTGAAGATTTTTGTAAAGTGGTTGTGGGCACAAACCAGGCACAGTCACTAATTTCAGAGATTTATGCACCGCCTTCGCCGAACGGTCAATACGACTTCACCTTTTCAATAGCTGAATTAGACGCCGCTCTTGCATTCACCTGCACCTGTTCCTGACCGGATTACTTAATCAACCTTATCAAACCTGTGCAAGGATGGTAGGACTGTGCTACTTAATTATTTCAATGATATATGGCCTTCTAGTACTATTCCTGAACACTCAAATATTTCACGCCTTGTGGCTCATTTGAAGCCTGGAAGGCCTCCCTCTCGAACTTACCTCATACGTGCCAGTTGGCCTAGCAATCTATGTTGGAAAACGTTATGAAGCGAATGGTGCTGGTAAGACTTGAGTGGTTTTAGAGAGTAATGATCTTAATCAGAATAGGATAACTGGAGTTCACCGGGATGCTCTTCTATCGACAGCGTCATCGACCTTGGGGCGACAGTAAAAGAAAAAAGCGCCACCGTCGACTAGTAGCTGCTGTTTTTTAGATATAAAGGGGGCTTATGACAACGTCCTCCATAATGCTATTTTTGATGAACTTGACGACGTGGGAGTCGGTGGCCTGCTGTACTTGTGAATTGGCAGCTATCTCAGTGGCCGCTCTGTTTATATGACTACGCCTGATGGAAATACTTCCAGCTATCAGGTCGGCCGTGGAGTTCCGCAGGGAGGAGTCTCAAGCCAACTTTATTTAACGTTGCAATAATTGGCCTGGCGAGTGAACTGCCAAATAACATCCAGATCAGTGCCTATGCTGACGACATCTGCGTCTAGGCTCCTGGTTCGCCGCGCCGACAACAACGCATGAGATTGCAACGAGCTTTGTCATCGACAGGGATGCACGTGCGGCGTCAAGGTTTGCTTTTAGCGGCAGAAAAGTGTGCAGCGATCGCATTTACGAGCAAATCTGTCAGCCGCTACCCGATTACTCTACATGGAGTCGTAATAACGTACGCCTCCAGGCACAGATTCTTGGGAGTAATTATTGACGACTTATTATCTTGAACAAAACATATTAATAAGATGAAGAAAAGGATAATCAATTTTTACTATATACTTCGTTTTATAACTGGCATAAAATGGGGTAAAACTGAGCGCTCCTTACTACGGCTTACGAGAGTCTGTTTGTTGGCTACATCCATTAGAGTCTCCCAGTACTCTCTAATATGCGAATTTCCTGCTTGTGGACTTTAGAAAGCGTGCAAGCGCAGGCACTGAAAATATGCCTTGGGCTGCCCAGATGCACCTCTAACAAAGGTACAATTGAAGAGGCACATGCTCGCTCAATATACATATACTTGTCACATGAACCACGTCATGTATATTTACGAGCACTTAAGACACCGTTTTCACCCGCTGGGCAAGATTCTGGATGAGCGGCCGGACTGCAGTTTTAACTTCACTGACATCAGTCGCAAGTACCAACAGGATATGCACTCCCATATTGTCCCGCCCAACCACCATGGGTGATGGATAGACATTTGGTGCACCTTCGTGTTCCCGGAATACTTAAAAAATCAATGATGCCACTTAGTGGTCTCAAACAACTCACTCTGGCGCACATCTGGTCAGAATATCTTGATTATGGTCACGTATACACCGACGGATCTGTGTGAGCACAGGCATCCGCTGCAGCTGTGGTCATACCAGCTCAGAAAACGACTCTACATTTACTTTCGGGATATACTTCTACATCAACCACTGCTGAACTTATAGCCATTCGGGAATCTATTCGCTACTAATGTGGGGAACCATCTCATAAATGGTGTATCTTCGCCGATTCAAAGACTGCATTACAAAATTTTGGAAACCTTCTTACGCCACACTGCCTACCCGTTCCTGGAACTAAAAATTATGGAGCTCCTCACATCTGCCCAACTGCAAGGCCACAGGATAATGTTGCAATGGATCCCTGCCCACTTCGGGCAGCATGGAAATGAACAGGCCGATGTTGAAGCGAAAAACGCACTCAGCAGTGGCCTCCAAACAGCTGTGCCTTTTTCAAAAGCGGATACGACGTACTTTTTTACGAACTGTATGCAGAATGCTACGACAGCTTACTGAGCCTATCCAGACGCCCGACGCATTCACCTAAAAAAGTTCGATGGAACATTGAAATTTTATGCTCCGCGTGATATTCCGCGTCATCATATATGCTTGGTACATACACTTCGTTTAAACGTGGCTTTCACTCGCAGGTACTTACATTTAATTGGACAGGTGGACTCTCCGGAATGCTCAACCTGTTGCATCCCCAAAACTGTGGACCATAAATTATTGGTGGACCCAGTGTGTGCGTGTCAAAGAATGTGCTAGCCGCCTTCTTGAAGCGTTTGGACAAGAGGCCCCTGTCGGAGGAACTGCTGCTGGGCGCTTGGCTGGACAAGGGGAAGGGTGTCCAGGTAGTGCGGGCTCTTTGCCGTTTTTGTGTGCCACTGGACTTGAATCCACTTGTAAAGCAAACTGCCGTGCCTTTATATACATTTCATATGCCTTCTCCCACATTGTCACCCATCATGATCTTCCTTCTTCTCCCCTTCCCCTTCCCCAGTGCAGAGTAGGAGGCCAGATTTTAATAATTCCGGCCAAACTCTCTGCCTTTCCTTTCAATAAATCCACCTACCTATCTATCTATCCAAGCCAGTAGCCAAATGCATCATGTGAAGAAACCGCACAAGCAAGATACATCCCACTCTTAGGCAGCCGTGACGTCGCTTCAGTCATCACGAAGCTGTCCAGCGGCCAACGTAACCACAGCGCCGTGCTGCCGCCAGGCGTCTGCTTTCATCCGCCGGGTTCGAGAGGAGAACAGCGCGAGCAGCACGCGGAGAGAGAAGCGCGCGCAGTCCGTGTTGTACGGTTAGCCCAGGCGGCGCGTCGATACGCCGCGCCAGGTGACAGACGGACTGAAAAACTTTATTACTGCGTATAGACCTCCTCCATGTTTACAAACAAACAAGGCAATCCAGGTGGCGCTGCAGTCGTTTGGCAAAAAGCACGGGAGTGGCACTGTGGCCAAGCTTGTCAATAGCGTGTTTTGGGAGGTGCAGGCTCCCAAAATTTTGGCAGGAGAAATAAGATAATTTCTTGAGCCTCAGCAGTGCACACAAAAGCGATACAATATACATATGTATCACGTGCACGGCACGCGGCGCCCGGCCCCGTACGCCGTACAAGACGGAGCGTGGGTTCAAGACGCACAAGCGAAGCTTTGCTGCCCGCCAGGGAAAATGAGCAACGTTATTAAATATTTGCTGTTTTAGCCCATGCAAACAACGCGGAACGCGTCAAGAATTTCAAAACCTTGAGTTCTTACAACTGCTTTCAGTCGAGTCAGTAGACAGTGATTTTTCTCGCTCGTAAACAGCGAGCGCAAACCACGTACGAAATATTCCGCTCGGAACATATTATTGCACTCTCGGATGAATCTTCCCATCGAGCGGCAAATGACGTTGTTGCTAAGCACGAAGCCCCTCGCTAGCTTCGAGCAGCTTTTAGTTAAGCATGACAACAGTAGCAAAGGTATTTCGCCTTGGCACCGCACGGAGTTTCTTATCCGTGGGTTATTCGTTGAAATCGCCACGCCGCACTTCTATTGTATCTGCTCTCTTCGTGGGTGACTGTCAGCGTTAACTTTCGCAACTTCATCCCGGGTATTCACGTTTTTAGCATGCATTGCAATTACCAGCTGCAGCGGTCGTGGTGGTTCGGTAGCTAGGGCGACTCAGTTCAGTCCCGGCTACCATGGCCGCGTGAACATGCATGATAAGCTCAGAATGCCACAACGTGCCATGCACCACGATGCAGTACGTATAAAAATCCTCAGAGAGTTTGAATCACGAGCCCATATATCACTCGGCCTTGCTGAACCCCCCAACTCGCAATCACAATCAACCCCACTAAATACAACTAAAACCGCTGGGTACACAAAAAAATCAGCTCCAATCGAGAAAATCAGCGGGTGTCAACGAGCGGTGGCGATCTTCACTGATGAGACTAAAATAATCTGAGGTGAACACGGCGAAGGCTAGCCATGCAGCATAACCAAGAAGGAGTTCAACACTGATTACTCCCCCAACTCGCAATCACAATCAACCGCATTGAATACAAAACCGCTGGATACAAAAAAAATGCAGCTCCAATCGAGAAAATCAGCGGCTGTCAACGCGCGGTGGCGATCTTCATCACTGATGAGACTAAAATAATCTGAAGTGAACACGGCGAAGGCTAGCCATGCAGCATAACCAAGAAGGAGTTCAACACTGATCACTCGTGCAGCAGCTCACTATCGCATACGTACAATTACCAAAGTGAAAAAGAAACGTAATTGAGGAATTGTTTACATATAGGTAAGCACAACTACGCATGCTCTAACAAAGAAACAGGCCTACGCATTACAATATACTGGCCTTTAAGCAGCTGTACAGCTCTGGCGTAAAAGTGAATAAGCTCTAGCTTAACCATGGCAAAGTGTTTGCCGCATATCCGATAAGCCGGCGTCGGTATCCAGCCTTGGCGCTTCACCGCGGCGACCCACTGTTTACGGGTACCTTCGTCGCCAAGAAATCTGTGCAAGCTCATTAAACTTCTCTTTCTGTGCCTTTCGGCACATGCCACGGTTACGCAACTAGTCGACATGGGGCTATTTTATTTCCTGCAGCAGCAATCCATTCCGCATTCACGGTAGGCCAAAGCGACTGAAATGTTGTTTTGCCTACCACGCGAAAGTCACTGACGACGACAGCGCCACCGTATCTTCGTCACGTAGTCGGAGTGAAGGAGGTCTATAGAATTCAGAGCGCTTAGACCCTGGGTCTTCGCACGATCCCACTGAAACTGAAGTGATTATGTCCGTCAGACGTGTAACACTGGCAGCCCGGCCGGTGGCAATGATCTGCACGGAATTTCGCCGCAAGCGGAGGTGCGCGCGTTGCAGTCGCGCTGCGAACTTGAGGTGGGATTCCCTATACGCATGCTCTGATAATAACACACTAGGGATGTTTGATTATGCATATGTCGCTTCCGTGGCTTTGTGACAATGTAAACTTATTTTTCTTCGAAGTGTTAGAACGCCCCTGTTTTCGTAACTAGGGATTCGCAATAATCACTAATACTACTAGAGTTCGGTCAACAGTGCCTCTTGCTGGGCTATTTGGTGTGACATTGTGTTTAACCAAAGGAAAAAACAGCGCTAAATGGGACAGGCGCTGTCCCGTTCGTCTTTCTGTATGTTCTAACATTTAGCGCTGTTTTTTCCTTTGGTTAAACAACTAGAGTTCTACGAGAGAACTCCCACGCTTGACACTTTGATTTACAATCACGGACTCTCACGTTCCATCTTGTAATTAGCGCCGTTATTCTAATTTCTGAATCGGGTTATTCTGTACTTAAAGACGGGAAGGGAAGGCTTCCTAACAAAAAGTTTCCCTGCTCAGCATAATCGATGGTCGCTCTTAGAGAATACTACATTGTAAGAGTAGAGACAATTATGTAACTAAGCAAGGTGACATAATTTAAGACACTCCGCGGGGGACGCTCGCGTGGTCTAGACGAGCCATTACACATGTGTAATGTTTTAATCCTTACGTTTGTTGTACATTCGCAATGACACTTTTTCTCTCATGCCAATAATTACAAAATAAGCTAATTCGTCTTCAATAATTGTTTAATTTTAGTGAACGAAAAGAAATACTAGAGGTTAGTTTAGGCTACTCTGAAAAGTTCTGAGTTGATTTCACTGTGCTATGGCTAACTGTAGTTTTTTTTTTAAATCTTGAAACAAGTTAGCTGGTACACACTCTTTCTCTCTCTCTCTCTCTCTCTCTATATATATATATATATATATATATATATATATATTGAAGAGGGGTTTATTAGGGGTTATCTGGAGGACTGGAGACGGCGACCGGTGACACACGACGATCGTAGAGTAAGGCACAATCTCGTCCGAACAAGACAGCTTCGAGTGCGCGCGCCAGCTGATCGGACAGGAACTCAGCCGTCTTCGTCGTCGTTTGCGTGGGCGCTGAATCATCTTCTTCCTTGCAATTGCCCCGGCGGAAAGAGGGAGTCATCCTGGCGACTTAAGGCGAGGGGGCGACAAGAGGATCGTAGTATGGTTTAAGTCGACTGACGTGAACAACTTCTCGCCCGCGGCGATGGTGGACCGAAGAAGGCGTTGCCGGCTCCACAACGTAGTTAACTGGAGATGTGCGCTCTAATACACGATAAGGGCCATGATACTTTGCAGAGAATTTGGAATCAGGCGGCACAAAGAGCCAAACGAGGGTGTTTGTAGGAAAGTCAGAAGCGGGCTTGCCCTGATCGCTCTCATGTCGGTGAAGATCTTGAGTATCCGACATGAATGAACGAGCCAGCTGACGGCACTGTTCAGCATTACGGGCAACAGCAGAAAGAGAAGTGTACTCAGAATTATCGAGGTGGTAAGGAAGTATAGTGTCCACTAGACATGAAGGCTCACGACCGTATAGGAGAAAGAATGGGGAAAATCCAGTCGTTCCCTGAGACGCTGTGTTATAGGCATAGGTGACATACGGAAGCACCCGATCCCAATTAGACACGTCAGAAGAAACGTACATAACGAGCATGTCACCAAGCGTTCGGTTAAATCTTTCTGTGAGGCCTTTGGTTTGAGGATGGTAAGCTGTGGTGGTTCGATGTATTACTTTGCAAGCTTCTAACGGCTACAGACCAATCAGCTTACTGTCTGTTACGTATAAGGTATTTACTAAGATAATCGCTAATAGAATCAGGACAACCTTAGACTGCAATCAAGCAAAGGATCAAGCCGGATTTCGGAAACGGTACTCTACTATCGATCATATCCATACCATCAATCAGGTGATAGAAAAATGCTCGGAATATAACCAGCCCTTATACATAGCATTCATTGATTACGAAAAAGCATTTGACTCAGTTGAACCCTCGGCGGTGATGCAGGCATTGCGAAATCAGGGGGTAGACGAGCCGTACGTGAAAGTGCTGGAAGATATATATATAGCGGCTGCCCAGCAACCATAGTTCTGCATAAAGAAAGTAACAAAATTCCCATAAAGAAAGGTGTTAGGCAAGGAGACACAATCTACCCAGTACTATTCACAGCTTGTTTAGAGGAAGTATTCAGAGACTTGGAATGGGAGCAGTTAGGGATAAGGGTAGATGGAGAATACCTCAGTAATCTGCGATTTGCTGATGGCATTGCCTTGCTAAGCAACTCGGGGGATGAACTGCAAATAATGATTGATGACCTAGACAGGAAAAGTAGAAAGGTTGGCTTGAAAATCAATATGCAGAAGACTAAGGTAATGTTCAACAGCCTCGGGAAGGAACAGCAGTTTACATTTGGTAGCGAAATACTGGAAGTAGTAGGCGAATATGTCTACTTAGGACAGGTAGTAACCGCAGATCCGGACCGTGAAAAGGAAATAACAAGAAGAATACGATTGGGATGGAGCGCATTTGGCAAGCACTCGCAGATTATGTCTAGCAGCTTACCGGTATCGCTCAAGAGGAAAGTATACAACAGTTGCATCTTGCCAGTACTCACCTATGGGGCTGAAACGTGGAGGCTAACCAAGAGAGTTCTACTTAAGTTGAGGACAACCCAGAAGGCTATGGAACGAAAAATGGTAGGGGTAACATTAAGAGATAGAAAGCGTGCAGAGTGGGTCAGAGAAATAACTCAAGTTACCGACATTCTAGTAGAAATTAAGACGAAGAAATGGACATGGACAGGACATGCAGTGCGAAGAGAGAATAACCGATGGTCGCTGAGGGTAACAAACTGGATTCCAAGGGAAGGAAAGCGTAGCAGGGGGCGGCAGAAAGTTAGGTGGGTGGATGAGATTAAGACGTTCGCAGGGGTCAAGTGGATGCAGCTAGCACAGAACCGGGTTATGTGGAGAAATATGGGAGAGGCCTTCGCTCTGCAGTGGGTATAATCAGGCTGCTGCTGCTGCTGCTGATGATGATTATGAACAGCTCGTGGACCACTTGTGATAGGAAGACGCGGCCGCGGTCACTGAGAAGTTCACAAGGAGCCGCGTGACGTAGAATGAAGTGACGTAGAATAAAGGAGGCGGCGTCAGGAGCACTAGCCGTAGGCAGGGCTGCAGTCTCCGCGTAGCGTGTGAGGTGATCCACGGCGAGTATTATCTAGCGATTGCCTGATGTCGAAGATGGAAGGGGGCCATAGGTCGATGCCGACACGATCGAAGGGTCGCGCTGGACAAGGCAATGGCTGTAATGGGCCGGCGGAGGCGCGCGGAGACGACTTCCGCTTTTGACATGCAGTACAGGAGGGAATATAGCGGCGGACAAAGTTGTGCATCCCCGCCAGTAGTACCGCTGGCGGAGACGCTCGTATGTCTTCAACAAGCCAGCATGTGCACTTTGCGGGCCGGCATGGTGATGGGCACAAATTTCAGTACGAAGATGGCGAGGCATGACCAAGAGCCATTTGCGACCATCCGGGCGATAGCTTTTGCGATACAGCAGACGCCCCCGGATCATTAAATGGGAAGCTTGGCGACGAAGGGCTCGCGGGAATGAAGATGTTGAGGACGCGGTGAGGACGTCTAAAAGTGAAGATATCCAGGGATCCCGGCATCGTTCAAAAGGAAGATCGCCGGAAGTAAGGGCTGCAACGGAGGGTTCGGATATCGAGTACGAGGGTGCAGGAGAAGGCAGCGGCGAGCGCGACAAGGCGTCGGCGTCGGAGTGTTTGCGTCCCGATCGATATATCACCTCAACGTCAAAGTCTTGAAGGCGAAGAGTCCAGCGGCCGAGGCGTCCAGAAGGGTCTTTCAGGGAAGCCAACCAGCAGAGGGCATGTTGGTCGGTGATAACGTTGAAGCGGCGGCCATATAAGTAGGGGCGAAACTTTTTTAAGGCCCACACAATTGCAAGACACTCCTTTTCCGTGACGGTGTAGTTAGATTCAGCTTTCGTTAGCGCTCTGCTAGCGTAAGCAACTATTTATTCAGAAAATCCGGGTTTGCGTTGAGCGAGGACAGCACCGAGACCGATGCGGCTAGCGTCAGTGTGCACCTCTGTAGGAGCGGATGGATCGTAATGGGGGAGAATGGGCGGCGAAGTGAGTAGACGTCGGAGCGTAGTGAAAGCATCGTCGCAGATTGGAGTCCATGTAGACAAGTCGGCAGGACCATTCAGCAATTTTGTAGGCGGTGCAATGATGGTAGCGAAATTCCGGACAAAACGGCGAAAATATGAGCATAGGCCGACGAAGCTGCGCCGTTCTTTAACAGAAGTCGATTTCGGGAATTCAGTGACCGCACGTAGTTTGTCAGGATCGGGCAGGACACCATCTTTGGACACGACATGACCCAGTATTGTCAGCTTGCGGGCGCCAAAACGACACTTCTTCAGGTTAAGTTGAATACCGGCGCCAGTGAGACAGCTCAGGATTTGGTGCAAGCGCACGAGGTGCGTTGGAAAATCGGGAGAGAAAACGACAATATCATCCAAATAACAAAGGCAAATGTTCCACTTGAGGCCATGTTAGATGTTGTCCATCATTCGCTCAAACGTAGCAGGAGCATTGCAAAGACCAAACGGCATCACAGGGAACTCATATAGTCCATCTGGGGTAACAAAGGCTGTCTTGGGACTGTCAGGCTCAGCCATAGGGTCTTCCCAATAACCAGAGCACAGGTCCAGGGACGAAAAGAACCCGGCTCCTTGTAAACAATCGATGGCGTCGTCAATGCGGGGTAGTGGGTATACGTCTTTACGTGTAATTTTGTTAAGACGGCGGTAGTCAACGCAAAATCTTATGGAGCCATCCTTCTTTTTCACAAGTACTTTTTCACAAGCCGTCTTCGTCGTCGTTTGCGTGGGCGCTGAATCATCTTCTTCCTTACAATATATATATTGAAAGAAGGCCAGGTCGAGACGCCAACGTCGTGACTGCTAGGCAAGGTCCGCCGTGTCAGCGTTTTAATCTGATGGTGAACCCAGGTGCGTGCTGGAGCCGGCGCCGCGGGACGATGTCGATGGTATGTACAAAAGAAAGAAGAAGATTATGGTATATACAAGTGAAAGAAGATCCGTTGAAGGCTCACAATATATATATTAAGGAAAAAAAGCCAACAGTCAGCGAGGCCAAGGAAAGCATTGGGGATTGTACTTTGTGTTTTTTTTTTTTATTTTTACTTCGGTAATCACATAAATTAGTAATATAATCTACTTAGGAGAAAGACAATAAACACAAAGCAGAAGTAAAAACAACGTGCCGATGGTGGGAACTGAACCCACGACCTCCGAATATCGCGTCCGGTGCTCTTCCAACTGAGCTACATCGGCCGCTGTCCCACCTGCTACTATCTTGGGTATTAATAATGTCTGTATACGAACATGAGAGTGTTCACAGGACGTTCCACGTTCACCGCTATGGTTGAGGGTGGCACTCCTAATGAAGGCCAGCTTGTGGTCGAAACGTCGAGCCCAATAAAATGTTTCTTTAAATGAAGCGTACACTTCGCTCTATAATTTTTTAAGCGGCTAAGTACGTTATATATATATATATATATATATATATATATATATATATATATATATATATATATATATATATATATATATATATATATATAGCGAAGATGCTTAACACTTCATTTATTCTTCATCGACGTTTCGACCGGGGTCCGGTCTTTCTCAATATATATATTGTAAGGTAACGCGAAGGTCGGACTTGGGGAATCAGGCTTTATTACAGACCTGAAGCCTTGGTCGCACACTGCAGCCAAACACACTCCGCGATGACGATGGGTATCTACAAGAGGGAGCAGGATGAAGATGAAGCAGCACGTTCAGCAGTGTGGAAGATGAAGCGCCACACAGTGCCCACACTATTTCGCCCGCGCAGTTCAAGCGGCCAGCCTGGCCGCAATTAGTCCGCAGGAATGCGCCGAACAAAAGGTTTCATACGTGAAACGTGGACAACTTCACTGCCACGGTAACGACAGTCCGGAGGAGGGTAAACAGGGGAGACGCGATAGTTGACCGGGGAGGTTTTTGCAAGAACTGTGTAAGGACCAATGTAACGGTGCTGTAACTTGTCACAAAGGCCAGGAGTGCGTAATGGGGTCCAAAGTAACACCTCGTCGCCGGGACGGAACGAAACTTGGCGATGGGTTGCATCATAGCGGTACTTGCGGTCTTCCTGGCTAGCTTCCGTGTTGACGCGAGCAAGCCGGCGTGATTTGGCCACTCGGGAAAGGAACTGGTCAGGAAGAGAGGATGAGGAACTGGCATGTGTAGAAAGAAAAGAGGCGTCAAGAAAGGTAGCGGGAGAACGGCCGTAAACGAGGAAAAACGGGGTGTAACCTGTGGTCCGCTGTACAGCCGTATTGTAGGCGAACGTAACAAAAGGAAGTATTACGTCCCAGTTTCGGTGGTCCTGGTCGACATACATAGACAACATGTCAGAAAGCGTGCGGTGGAACCGCTCAGTCAACCCATTGGTCTGCGGGTGATAGCTGGAGGTCAATTTGTGATGTGTGGTTGAGGCTTCAATAACTTCGGCTACAATCTTCGACAGAAATGTCCGACCACGATCGCTGAGAAGCACTTGAGGGGCCCCATGGCGCAGTACGAGCGATTCCAAAAAGAAGGTCGCGACCTCATGTGCTGAGCCATTAGGCAGGGAAGCGGTCTCAGCGTAGCGTGTTAGGTGGTCGACGGCGGTGACGATCCAGCGATTACCTCGTGCGGACAATGGAAGTGGCCCGTATAAGTCTATGCCAACAACGGCAAAAGGAGTAGCAGGGCAAGGTAGCGGCTGTAGTAGGCCAGCAGGAGGAGAAGTGGGCCGTTTGCGGCGCTGACATGGCAGACAAGAGGCGACGTATTTTGCCACACTTGAGGCGAGGCCTGGCCAGAAGAAACGGGCTTTCACACGGTGGTAAGTTTTATGAAAGCCTAAGTGACCGGCTGTAGCATCATCGTGGAAAGCCGCCAGGATACGGGTGCGAAGCGCTCTCGGAATAACGGGGACCCAACGGGTGCCTTCGGAGCAATAAATATAACGGGAGAGCACGCCGTTGTCAAGTTTGAACTTTTGGAGTTGCCTGCGCATCCTAGCGGTAGGAGGGTGAGAAGCACCGGTGAGAAGGTTGATTAGGGAAATACAGTAGGGATCTGCTCGCTGGTTTGAAATAATGGCGTAGCGATCTGGAGCAGCGGCAAGAGTAGCACAGGTTAAGGTTGGGGCTCTGGACGACATTGGGACGTCGAGGGTGCACGCAGGAAGGCTCGAGGAAGCACTAGGTGGCGATTCTGATAGCGGGCAGCGGGAAAGAGCATCGGCATCTCGATGTTTGCGTCCCGATTTGAATATGACATCAAAGTGGTACTCCTGCAAACGCAGAATCCAACGGCCCAGGCGTCCAGTCAAATTTTTGAGGGTTGATAACCAGCACAGAGCGTGGTGATCGGTAACGATCGTGAAATGGCGGCCGTAGAGGTAGGGGCGGAATTTCTGAACTGCCCAAACGACGGCTAGGCACTCTTGCTCAGTGATGGTGTAGTTACGTTCCGCTAGTGTTAGAGTTCGACTGGCAAACGCAATTACCTTTTCCCGAGAAGCGGTATCACGTTGCAGAAGTATGGCGCCGATACCGAGGCTGCTGGCATCGGTGTGAAGAATGGTGGCAGCAGTGTCGTCGAAGTGAGCGAGAACAGGGTCCGAAGTGAGGGCATTCTTTAGGGTTTGGAAAGCTTTTTCGCATTCTTCGGACCAATTGAAAGTAGTACGGTCTGTAAGGAGGCGGTGGAGCGGTGCAGCAATGGTAGCGAAATTTCGAATGAAACGGCGAAAGTACGAAGACAGGCCAAGGAAACTGCGTAGTTCCTTAGTCCGCTGAGGGCGTGCAAAGTTCAAAACTGCAGCAAGCTTGTCAGGGTCGGGTCGAATGCCATCGCGGCTGACGAGGTGGCCCAGGATCTTGATTTCTTTCTTGGCGAAATTACACTTTTTTGTGTTCAGCTGGAGACCGGCGGATGCCAGGCACGTTAATACTTGATCAAGGCGGCATAAATGATCAGAAAAAGTCGCAGAGAAAATAACTATGTCGTCCAGGTAGCACAAGCATGTTTTCCACTTAAGTCCTCTAAGAACAGTGTCAATCATGCGCTCAAACGTAGCGGGGGCATTACAAAGTCCAAAAGGCATGACATTGAATTCGTAAAGCCCATCGGGAGTAGCGAATGCTGTTTTTTCTTTGTCGGCTTCGTGCATCGGTATCTGCCAGTAACTGGAACGCAAATCCAAAGTGGAGAAATATTCGGCGCCCTGAAGACAGTCGAGGGAGTCGTCAATTCGTGGCATAGGGTAAACATCTTTTCGAGTGACTTTGTTAAGTGCGCGGTAATCAACGCAAAAACGCACGGACCCATCCTTTTTTTTTGACCAAGACGACCGGAGATGACCAGGGGCTAGCTGATGGCCGAATAATGTCTCGCCGGAGCATATCATTCACATTATCTTCTATGATTTTACGTTCTGATAAGGAAACACGGTAAGGGCGGCGGCTAACAATAGAAGTACCTTCTGTAATAATGCGGTGCTGTGCAGAAGACGTTCGGCCCAAGGTCGGAGAAGTGACATCAAAGGAGGCTTGGTGTTTTCGAAGTAATTCCTGCAAAGCTTGGCGGTGAGTCGCAGGAAGGTCAGGATTGATGGTGCCAAAGAGAACACAGAGAGAAGCATCGGAAGAAGCTGCTGGTGAGGAAGAGGGGGCGGTAAGGGTGGTGAGGGACACCGGGTGAATGTCCAGGACACAAGGAAAACATGTCCCTTTAGTCAGCACAATGGGCTCTGGGGAAGTGTTCGAAGCAGCGACAAGCGCTGTGCCATGCTCAAACCGAACAAGACTTGGTGGTAGCGCGATTCCGCGGGTCAGATGGCGATCAGAAGGCACGATTAGCACATCTCCGTTATCAATGTCAGCAGAAGTAAGCGCGACAAGTTGTTCGCATCCAGGGGGCAACACTGAGTTAGTAGCGGCAAGCAGGCGATAACGGGGCTCGGAATGTTCAGAAGACGGATCGCTCTCGTTCATGTAAATGATCCTGTCGCGACACGAAATGCTGGCTGATGCGGCAGACAGAAAATCCCAGCCTAAAATAATTGGGTGAGCGCACGGTGACATCACGGCAAATTGTACATGGTGGCGGACACCGTCAACAAAAACTCGCACAGTACACTTAGCAGAAGGCCGAATTATTGCACCATTAGCTCCACGGAGTTCAGGTCCATCATAAGGCGTTTTCACTTTTCGCAAGCGGGAGCACAAGTCAGTGTGTATCACAGAAACAGCGGCACCCGTGTCAACCAAAGCTTCAACAGATAATCCTTCAACCCGCACTAAAATAATATTCCAGGGACGTTCCGGAGGATTTTTGGGATGGCCGAAGAGTGCAGTTTTCCCTCCTAAAACTGCAGTGGTCAGTTTTCCGACAGGCGGGGGGTCGTCAGAGAAGCTTGACGGAGAGGCGAGGCTGAGCGGCGAAAAGGCGAAAGAGAACGGCGTCTTGAAGGCCTGTAACCAGCAGGCGGAGCGGGGCTTTCTGGCGGGGGTGATGAACGTCGGGGATAATCGGGGAATGAACGGTGGTTAGAGCCGGAAAAGCGAGGAGGGTAGTCTGCTTCAAATGATTCGTAGCCGCGGCGTTCATTCTGGAGCCTGCGACGACAGAAGCGGGAAATATGGCCTCGGTACCCGCAGTAATAACACACAGGGCGGGCTGGGCGCCAGTTGGGGTAGTATGTCGGCGCTGCGGCAGGTGGTGCCAATGCAGCGACATGAGCAGTGGTAGGCGCCGGTGGCGTAGGCGCTCCAACTGCGGGCGGCAAGGACGTGATCTGGGCGTACGTTGGCACCTGACAAATGGTAGGAGCGACCGATGTTGGCGGGGAATAGGTCATTGAGGCCAGCTCTTCTTTAACAATGCTACGCAGGCCGGCACTTGAATTATGTGGCTCAGATGCAGGGCGGTACAAATTACCTTGAGCCGAGAGCTCTTCACGAATTAATTCGCGAATAAGCACACGGAGGTCAGCTTCGGCAGTGAAACCAAATGAAGTGGGATCAGGCTGCAGGCGTATTGACTGTAGTTCGTCAAGGCGTTGACAAGTGGATATGATGGCATCGATTGTGGTAGGGTTCTGCACGGCCAGCGCGTTGTAGGCGAGTGGCCCAATACCTTTAAGGACGTGCCGAACCCGCTCGGCCTCTGGCATTGTGTCATTGATGCGCCGACAAAGTGAAAGTACATCTTCTATATAAGAGGTGTAGGTCTCATTCGGCCGCTGAAGTCGGGCTTCTAGCTTCTTCTTGGCGGACTCCGTGCGAACAGTAGGAGCGCAGAAAATCTGGCGTAACTTTTGTTTAAAGGTAGCCCAGTCCGGAATCGTCGACTCATGATTTAGAAACCACGTTTTGGCCACATCCGTCAAATAAAAGGACACATTAATTAATTTAAGAGAATCGTCCCATCGGTTGAAAGCACTGACCCGGTCGTAGCTGTCGAGCCAGTCATCAGCGTCGTCGCCGCGGAGACCGGCGAACATCTGCGGGTCGCGCTGACGGCTACTGACAGTCCAAGTGGCAAGGGGAGCTGGAGTCGAGTTGGTAGCAGCCGGAATAGCGGAGTGGCCCTCTTGTGTCATGACGATGGTGGTCGGGGTCAAACGGCGGCCAGAACGAAGCTCCAGGTGGATGCAGGTGACGAAGCAGCGGGGAAATCAAGGCGCACCTCCACCACGTGTAAGGTAACGCGAAGGTCGGACTTGGGGAATCAGGCTATATTACAGACCTGAAGCCTTGGTCGCACACTGCAGCCAAACACACTCCGCGATGACGATGGGTATCTACAAGAGGGAGCAGGATGAAGATGAAGCAGCACGTTCAGCAGTGTGGAAGATGAAGCGCCACACAGTGCTCACACTATATATATATATATATATATATATATATAGGTAGCACATTGCTTCAGGCACTCTGCTGCTGATGCTAAGTATGCGGGATGAATCCTTGGAATTAGTCCAATCCCTGTAGAGAGAAGTAGGGTGCTTTAGTTCAGTTGGTATCGATTCATCGCATCAAACAGTGCGAGATCACATGAGGATAAAAGAAAGGACAAAAGATAGGCGGTCGTCCTTTGTCGCCCTTTCTTTAGTTCTCGTGTTTTCTCTCGCTGTTCGATGCGATGGCCTGCAAGAGGTGATGCGCAAGGCGCGTGTATGTTCAAGACTTCCAGAGGGTCTAATCAGTGCATAGCCTTCTACAACAATCTCGATCACAAAGGATTTCGCACTGGCGTGCTAAACGCTGTAGAACGTTCAACTCTTCGGCAGGATGTTGCCGCAAAGATAACTGATATATCTGGTAGCATTTC
The DNA here is from genome assembly GCF_055883805.1 of Amblyomma maculatum. NCBI lineage: Eukaryota > Metazoa > Arthropoda > Arachnida > Ixodida > Ixodidae > Amblyomma > Amblyomma maculatum. The sequence continues at coordinate 159,203,883 of NC_139353.1, read as the reverse complement.
TGTTAGCACAGCATGCTTGCTTCGGATTGCTGTTTCGATAATAGTATAGCTGCCGCTTTCTTTTTGTCCCATTTTCACGGGGGAAATTTTTCGCTCTTACCCTGTAGATGTGATCTCATAGCGGTGAAAAACGTAAAAGGAATAAAATAATCGAACACTTCAATTTTGCGTTAAGGCCATTAATGAATAGCGGCTAATGCAGTGCGCTGCTCTATTGTCTAGGTTATCTCATAAATGATTGAAAATGAAACAAAAGAATACCTCACAATGACAAAATCAACTAGCACATCGCGTGCATGTCAGAAGCATTATTCTACATCAGAACTTTTCCGCTTGCTCCTAGTAAAGCCAATAAAATCTTGTTTTCAACTGTAGCGCTTGTCTTATTCCTTGTGTGTAGTGTTAAAAAGGAATTCCACCTTGAAAACATGAGCGAACTAGCCCAGAAACGAAAGTTGCTGAATATTAAACATCAGAACCCATAAACATGTCCCAGTGATTATCAACCCAAAACATCCAAATGCACGCGTATTCTTAACTAACTAGTCAGGCATTCCAGTATTCGATAATGGTGTTTAGACCCTCAAACAAACTTTCAGGGCCGTCTGCAATCAAGAACCTTCCACCAGCTTCCCTTCCATAAACATTTTAACTCATCCGAATGTCGCACATAAAATTTACATTTCAAGGCATAGTAAATATTATCGATTAATTCAAATTGCCGTTATCTGCACGCATTGACGGCGTCAACTCAGAGGTTCTAAAAAACAATATACGTACCACTAGAACAATTATAGCACGAATTTTGCAAGCCTTTATTATCTGCCGCGCTGCCTCAAGATTGGAAAGTAGACAAGCTTGTTCAAGTGGCTAGGGAGGGCAGAGGAAATACTTTTCACATATTTGTCTGAAACTCGTGTGTAAAAAAGTAATCGACAGACGTTATTTGTCCTCGTGTCGTCAAGTTCTTAGGATCCGTCAAGTTTTACAGTCTACTCAGCATGGTTTTCAGAAAGGTCTTTCATGTGGCACGCAGTGTTTCTAAAAGATATTAGTTCTAAATTATACACAAAAATTCCTATTGATCTTTTTAGATGTGACAGATCTAGAAATTTTAGATTTCAAAAAAATTCTATGATAAGGTTATCCGCATGCTTATGCTACTGAAACGTTATAGAACAAACTTGAACCCGTCTGTATTTAGGTGTGCCCAAGATTTTTGTACTATCTATTTCTATTTTATTCTTGCTACCGAACAGTTTTCTATCTTCGTCCCTGTTCTCTCCGGTGTACACCGAGGTACCGCACTTGGTCACCTTTTTTAAGGTGAAAGCCTTTTCAGCTTCACGGAACAAAATCCCTTGGGCGAGAGTTGCGCGCAAGAGTGAGCGGGATCTGTGCGCATACGCATCACTTGCTAATAACGAATGTATGAGGAGGGACATTACCTGTCCAATACTCTGAAGATGTCATCTCAAAAATAAAAAATTTCTGTTTTTACCGGGAATCGAAACTTCATCCCTCAGATCCCCAGCCTATCTTTAACAATGACCTACCCAGCTGGATTTCATTTCATGTCTATTTTCTTATTCCACTGAAAATATACAATATTTACAGAGGAACCATCAGCCATATTTGACTGACATACCAGGGTTAAAATCCTTTTAATGATTTCACAGCTTCAATGTGCGGGAGCCAGTAAGGTGCTGGATACACAACATGAAAAGTTCACATTATCTTGCAACACTTTCCTTAAAGTATTGTCGAACTAGCCGTGCGTCAAGATCCGCATGACGCACTATCATCAGTCTTCTCCATATTGTCGTGAACTATTCGAATGTTTATTTGTTATTTTTCGACAGCCGCCGGAATGCAGCCTTATCATTTTGATTTCAGCGCGCGGATAGTTTCTGCATTGTTTGTATGTGAGAAACGACGCTCTATCATATTTTTTGTCGCGCGAGGCAAAAGTAATTCGACGACCAGCGAGCAAGTGTGCTGCTATCGCACTGCCGAGTTGTTCAGTTATTTTGATAGCGCAAGTAAGCCCAGTAAAATGTTAATATCAGTGCTTCTACGCCTGTGTCTTCATTTTTGGCTACTGGGCTTGTCACCACTACGTGCCAATACACTGTGCAGGCCCAATGCCATTGCATGGTCATATGGAATACAGTCCTCGTTTTCAATCCGGAGACACCTGATTCCGGGTATTTACTTGGTGCTAGATCTTCGGTGTTCATTTAATGTCCACCCTTTTGCCAACAATTCTGTTATTTGCTATCCTATACACAACACTAATGATAATTTGACTCTCTAACCAATGCGGGAAAAGTCGAGGGATGATGTAGAAATTGGCTAATGATCCTTAATATTGTCGCGTAGTGTTTAAAAGAAAGTCACACACTCACAAAGTTACAACAAAGTCACTCGGAGAGAAACGGTTCAATACCTGGTGCCAGGCAAGCACAGTCAGCAAACGCGGCCATAGAACGTTAGCACGAGTCCGACGTCATCGTCTTTTTCGGAGAGCCGCGCGTCGCCTGGCAAAGCTAAGTGGCAATATTCCCCCTCCGAAAAATAAAGACATCGCAGTGGTACCACCGGCATGGTAGAGATGCTAGGTTTCAATAAACAAAATCAAAGGGAGAAAAACGGGCCACTCAGAACGGACGCCGGCGAAGCTGTTACCGCGCATAGTACGGCTTAAGCAGCACAACCGTACACAATATTAGAGTTTGACTTCCGAGGACGTCGCGATTGCGTGACACCGTGGGGAAGCAGTTCATAGTTAACAGCACTGATGCGTTGAAGCACTTTGTAGGGGCCGAAGTAACGGCAAAGTAGCTTCTCGGACACGCCCTGGCGACGGAGAGGTGTCCACACTCAGACTTGATTCCCGGAATCGTAGTCGAAGGTTGTAACGGAGGGCATCAGTGCACTGCTGTTTGCCAATGGGCAAGCGGGCCAACTGACGGGCTTCTTCAGCGCGTTGGGCAATCTCTTTGGCGTCTGGTGAAAGCTGTTCGTCCTCAGCGGGGCACGGCAGCATGGCATCAAGCATGGTCCGGACTTCACGTCCATGCACGAGGCGAAACGAACTGAAGCCCGTAGTTTCCAGGAGGGCCGTGTTGTACGCAAATGTTCCGTACGGTAGCATATCATCTCAGGTCTGGTGCTGGACATCCACGCACATTGAGAGCATGTTGTTTAATCGTTCAGTTAGTCCGTTTCTCTGTGAATGGTAAGCTGTGGTCTTGCGGTGGCCAGTGTAGCTCAGGTGAAATATCTGGTCGAGAAATTGAGCTGTAAACGCAGTCCTTCTGTCAGTAATATGTACGAAGGGGCGCTGTGTCGCAAGACGACGTTCTGCATGAAGAACTGAGCAACGTTTAAAGCTGTGCAACAGGGAATTGCTTTGGTCTCGGCGTAGCGAGTCATATAGTCAGTAGCGACTATGATCCATTTGTTGCCGGCTAGCACGGGATACCGGAACGAGCTGGAAAAATTCTGCTGGCTTACACGGTGACGGCTTCCGGCGCTGACATTCACGACAACTTTTGACGTAGCGTTTGACAGCGGAAGATAGCCCGGGCCAGTAGTACATGTTTCGCACCTTGGCAAGCGTCCGGGAAAAACCAAAGTGGCCAGAAGTGGGCTCATTGTGGCATGCTAGGAGAATGTCGGCGCGCAGATCGTCTGGGATCACCAGAAGATGAGCTCTGCTCTCGCCTGTCGAGTTTTTATAAAGGATACCCTGGCGCAAACAGAAAGAGTCAAGACGTCGAGAGAAGTGTCGAGTTAGAAGTGTGGCGCGACCTTCAAGGTGATCAATCAGAGGTCGGATGTTCGTGTCAGCCGGCTGCCGCGGTATTGTGTCCGATGTGTGCAGGGTACAGAGAGCTGATTCAAGCTTTTCAAGTTCTGGTTCTGTAGTGTGTAGTGGTGCGCGCGACAGCGTGTCGGCGTCTTCATGTTGACGACCCGACTTGTACACAACGGTAATGTCGTATTTCTGGAGTCGCAAGCTCCAACGGGCCAAACGTCCAGACAGGTCTCGTAAATTAGCGAGCCAGCAAAGGCAGTGATGATCCGTTACAACTTTGAAGGGGCGTCCGTAGAGGTAAGAGCGAAACTTCATGGTGGCCCACACAACAGCAAGGCATTCCTTTTCGGTCATCGAGTAATTGCTTTCCGCACGAGAGAGAGTGCGGCTAGCATAGGCTATACTCTCTCAATGCCCTTTTGGCGCTGTCCTTGTGCGACACCAAGAGGGCATTGAGAGAGTGTTGCACACCCTCTTGGTGTTGCACAATGACAGCGCCAAGCCCGATGTTGCTGGCGTCGGTGTAGATCTCAGTATCAGCCTGCCATCAATGTGCGCAAAAACGGGAGAAGTCCGAAAGCACTGGCGGAGCAATGAGAAAGCCGCCTATTGTTCTTGAGTCCAAACAAAGGTGTCATTTCTTGTGAGGTGCATCAATGATTCCGCAACGTGGGAGACGTCAGAAATTTGTTAGAACTGATGCTTGGGCGAGTTGGTATGCCATTTTCTGAAGAACAGCGTGACTTGGACAAGGACGGAAGGAAGACAACACGGACAGGCGCTGACTTGCAACTGATGTTTATTGCTCGGAACGTGGTAATATATATATCAGACTCCAAACAACAGCAGAAAACACAGAAGCGATACACATTTGATTATACACATGAAAACACGTGTGATGCCACCACGTCACTTCCCTGTAGCTAGATATCTAAGTTCCTTTGCTGACCGGGGGACGCTTGTACCCAATTTTACCGGTGGGTGTCCGGCGGCGGGTTTCGAACTGACCCCCTCCCTCAGCTGATACAGGCGTCATTTGACCATGCGATTTGTGCGGCCTCAATAATTTCACGGGTTATCTTGTCCCGATGCCTATTTAACAATTTTGTTTTTTGGAAATAAGGCTGGTAGTCGTTACTTTTACAATCTCTGCAATGGATGCCGAGATGCCCTTTAACGGAGTTAAGAACATTATTATTGTGTTCTCTTAGGCGCTCGTTAAGACATCGTCCCGTCTGGCCGACGTACTGTTTGCTCAAGATAGTGGGATGGAGTAGATAACACCATCGTTGCATGCAACAAATTGATTCTCATGTTTTACCGTGCACTTTTCTCGTATAGATTCAGCGTTAACATGCTTGCACAATTTCCCAAGCTTTTAGGGAGCCAAAAAAACAACTCTGACATTAGCTCGGTCGCCTATCTTCTTTAGCCTGTGGTAAAATTTGTGGATGTAGGGAACGACTGTCGTCTTTTGTTTTTCTTTGGCGGATTCGGACGTTTCCTGCTGGTCTTATGAACCACGTAGCAACAAGCCATTGCTTCCGTTTCCGTCGTCGCACTCTAAGCTCGTAAAACGCGCCGTGGCTAAGTCGTGCTATACAAATGCCTTAAACAAATCATGCCTTCATTCCGTAAATGAAAGTTTCAACCGTCAAACCGATCGCCTTGTGAAGGCAGGATATCCCAAGCAACTGCTCGTGTCCGTTTCTGAATCGATGCTTGCGTGTTTAAGCAAAACCAAAAAGAAGGAAACGGCCGAATCCGCCAAAGAAAAACAAAAGACGACAGTCGTTCCCTACATCCACAAATTTTCCCTCAGGCAAAAGAAGATAGGCCATCGAGCTAAAGTCAGAGTTGTTTTCTCGGCTCCCGAAAAGCTTGAGAAATTGTGCAAGCTTGTTAACGCTGAATTTATATGAGAAAAGTGCACTATAAAACATGAGAATCAATTTGTTGCATGCTAAGATGGTGTTATCTACTCCATCCCACTATCTTGCGGCAAACAGTACGTCGGCCAGACGAGCAAATGCCTTAACGAGCGCCTAAGAGAACACAATAATAATGTTTTTAACTCCATTAAAGGGCATCCCGGCATCCATTGCAGAGATTTTAAAAGTAACGACTGCCAGCCTTATTCCCAAAAAACAAAAGTGTTAAGTAGGCATCGGGACAAGTTCACCCGTGAAATTATTGAGGCCGCACAAATCGCATGGTCAAATGACGCCTGTATCAGCAGTCCGTCCTTGGCGTTGTCAGCAAAGGAACTTAGATATCTAGCTACAGGGAAGTGACGTGGTGGCATCACACGTGTTTTCATGTGTATAATCAAATGTGTATCGCTTCTGTGTTTTGTTTTGTTGTTTGGAGCCTGATATATATATTACCACGTTCCGAGCAATAAACATCAGTTGCAAGTCAGGGCCTGTCCGTGTTGTCTTCCTTCCGTCCTTGTCCAAGTCGCGCTGTTCTTCAGAAAACGTCAGAAATAACCTGTCGATAATAAGCGTATATACTCAGAAAATACTGGACAGATTTCTTGTCAATAGGAGTAGGGAAACTGGCGACGGCTGTGGTCTTGTGGGGGTCGGGACGAATGCCGTCAGCGCTTATAACGTGACCCAGAAACGTCAACTCTTTGTAACCCACGTGGCATTTCTGGGGCTTCAGCGTAAGGTCAGCCGAATGGAGCGCTCTGAGAACAGCCCGCAAGCGCAGGAGATCTTGTTCAAACGTTTCGGAAAAGACGACAACATCATCCAGGTACACAAGGCAGCATTACCACTTGGGGCCAGTGAGGACAGTGTCGATAATCCGTTGGAACGTTTCCGGCTCTGAGCACAAGCCGAAAGGAAGCACTTTGAATTCATATAGGCCATCGGGCATCCACTTCTGGCGTCCACTTCAATTTGCCAATAACCACTCTTCAAGTCAGTTGATGAAAAGTACTTAGCTTGCCGCAGTCTGTCCATGGAGTCATCAATTCTTGGCAACGGGTAGACATCCTTTTTGGTGATATTGCTCATTTTGCGATAATCAACACATAATCAAAATGCGCCGTCCTTCTTCTTGACTAGAACGACAGGAACGACCTTCTTCAAGCATCTCCAGCACTTGCGAATGGATAACTTCCTGTTCTTTGGTAGAAACACGGTAAGGCTGCTGGCGGATTGGGCGGACGTCGTCATAAGTAATGGTCCGGTGTTGCGTTAGGGGCGTTCGACGAACTTTCAACTCCAGTAGTAGTTGCTCTAGAGCCCGGCACATGCCCTTTGACATATTGCAGTTGATGTCTATGCCCGCGAGAGGTTGGTTGCCAGGGATGTTCGATGGTGGATGGTCGTCAGTGGCAGCTGCCTCGGACGCAAAACAAAGTGGAACATTGACTACAGCGTCAGCGGAAGCGATAGCAGTTCCAGGGAAAAGGTCCTGCTGTTCAGGAGAAATATAGGTGACGAGGATTGTAGACCGGCCACCGCGAACCGTAAGCAAGCTACGAGCGACGCAAATGCTTTGAGTGAGAAGGAGCGACCGATTAGGTTTAGCGACTGCGTCGCCGTCGGGATATTCCGCACAAGCGACGTGAACCAAACCACTGGTTCGTGGCGTAGGCGTGACACAATCTGCGGAAATGCGAAGAGCGGCATGCGGTGGCTGGAGTTATTGGGTTCAGCTGCTGGATCCGTTGAAAACGTGACGATTTGGTTCCGCAGGTCGATAAATGCACCAAATTCCCGCAGAAAGTCGATGCCGATGATGAGATCCCGATAGCAGTCGCACAGCACGATGAAACTAACGACGAACGTGGACTGGCTTATCTCAACACGAACAGTGCACATACCCTTGGGCGTAACGAGATGACCATCAGCAGTTCTGAGGTATCATTTTCGGAGAGCCGTGCGCCACCTGGAAACGCTAGGTGGTAATATTAACAAAATAGCACTAATTACCTCCAAACACTCCGGCATTATTCGTCGAAACTACTTATTAAAATTAACTTCTATCTACTCGTATCCTGTTTTAAATATTTAGGTGTTAGAATTTCCAATGATCTTACATGGCTTTTTTATATTACATCCGTTAAAAATGCTGTTAGCTCATATTTGAATTCCTTCGACCCAACATAGCCCAGCCGCCTCCTTCCTAAAAACAGCTAGCTTATAACTCTTGTGAGACCCAAACTGGAGCACTCCTGCTCTTTGCGGGACCCGCATCTTCAAAACATAATATCTATTATGGGAAGAACCCAAAACTGTGCTGCTAGATTTTCTTTTTCTGACTACTCTCACGATACTAGGTTCACTGATGTACACATATCTAGATGAATTATTCTATGAATTTTATCATGTCCTATCACTTATTACATCTTGCCGTTTATCCACCACCTACCCGAAAAACGCATCGCATTTCTCTTTTTTTTTTAAGGACAGCCAACGACTGGAAACATCTCTCCACTGACATCGTCATTCATTCTAATCCAAGTCACCTCAAAACTAGCACTGAGCAATTTTTATATTTGTCCTTTTAATCCTGCTAATGTACCCCTCGTAAGCCGCTCCCGTCAGAGGTCCTTGAGATATTGAAAAAATGAATAAAATCAAAGCAATTGTTTTGATTATATACGCAATGCGAATACAAGTCAATAGCAATTTCTAGTAGACAAATAACAGTATAGTGGGTGCTTGTATACAAACAAAAGATTGGACTTCGCCCCAGAGTACAAAATGATGCTGTTTTCTGCATGCAGTGTTTCTGCAACGTATTGCCGTTCCCTGAAGACTGCAGCAACGGAAGCGGGTGCGTTACTAAAAATCAAAACACAATCTTACATTTTGTTCGAGCATGAAGCGCAGTGCAAAAACTGAAAAAAAAAAATCAATATTAAAGTTTTATGGATTAAAATTACTTATTGTAAAGAGCGAAATACATCGGTGGCGTCTGTCGCGCCATCTTTGTGACATTGAAAAAGTAACTTGAATATTCGGCGTGGCGTAAATTCGTTAAAAAGTGTTTAAAGCACGTTAATAGACGATTGTTGCTGAGAGCTGGCTCTGAACGCAACCTAAAGGTAATACACACTCACTGAAGACAAGATATGTATTACAATGAAGGTAATTGAATAGTATAACCGTTCTCATACATGAAATCCTGGCTGCATTCTCGGATGGTTTTGCTGCTGATAAGATAAAAAGAAAACATGGTATTATGCATTTTAATAGGGAACATACTCCAGGAAATAAGGTCGTAATTTATTTCAATGTTTGGAATTTAAAGAAAAATAAAAAAATTGTACCTAGAGGAATCGAACACAAGTTTTCATTCAGGTACTCTTTGTAAAAAGTGTAGAGCCCAGGGGGCCTGCTTCTGAGCCACTTCGTGCTGCTTGTAATGCACTTTCAGTGTTCCGATCAAATCTCTTGATGATGAGATTTTGTGTCCCACCCTCTCCAATGCGAAGAACCTCCACTAATGCTAAATCAGCGCCACTACGCGGCTCAGAAGCAGACCCCCTGGGCTCTACGGTTTTGACAAAGGCTGTACGTGGTGTGAATTTATTGCGCCACAGAAGCGACGGGTAGTGCAGTCTTTAAATGCGATTTTATTCGGTTTGATTCAACGTACTAATGATGCCACGACGGACGCGTCTGGCATGATCAGAGGATTACTGCAAGCGATTTTAATCCAGCAAACTATTTTATTGCGTATGCATTTTAGTTTATGCACATCAATGTATACTCAAAAAACGTGTAGCTTTATTGACTTCCTTTTAGTAGTGTTTTATTTTTTAGTGACGCCACCCGGCACTTCCGTTGCTGCAGTTTTCAGAGAATGAAAATACGCGTTTCCGCATGTCAGCAGCACCACTAACCACTGCCACCAGCTGCTGCTTCGACTGCCTTCGTGTTGAAGGTACTAGTGTGGTGTGCCTCGCTCATGTGGAAGTAGCAGTAAGCACAAATGAGCAAGAAAGAGCGCAGAGAAAAGAGATACAGGCATCAGCATCATGGCTGTCAGCATCTTCGCAGTCACTATCAACATCACGTCAGCGTCGCGTATTGCCAAACCATGTCCTGTAGGAGCACATAAGAAGACGACGCTCTGGTGCGTGATTTCTCTTAGGAACGTCACCTGGCGACAAATAGCAGAAATATTGACAAAACGAATAAGACTGTATTTAAAGCCCGCATGGTCTCGTCGTTTTGTAGTGCAACGGATTAACATCACCCATCTCAGCACTAATTCCACTGAAACATCTGTTGGATTCCTGTAGAGCGCTTTTTTTCTGAATTTGTTTTAATTCACAGCGTTAAAATATCTTATCAACAAATTTCCTGGGGTGTTTTCTCCTTTAGGTTGCAATATGCGAGGTTTTTGGTTCATTGAGTGTATCTTACCTTTACGTTGCGTTCACAGACACCTTTTCAGCAAGAATCGCCGCTTTCAGTGAGTGTATTTTACCTTTAGGTTGCTTTCACCGACACCTTTCAGTAAGAATCGCCTCTTTCAATGAGTGTATGCTACCTTTAGGTTGCGTTCAGACACGCCTTTCAGCAACAATCCCCGTTTAGCTCGATGTGTAGGTCTGCTCGAGGGCTCCTACGGAATATGGTTTGGCAGTACGCGACCGGGAAACCACTGTAAGGAATATAGAGGGTCACAGCGGAGTACCAGAAGAAGATGACCAGCCCGGCAGGCCTCTCGAACGGAACAGCCCGTGCTGTGCATGGGCACCGAGCACACGCCGTTCAACTTCACTTCTTTCGCCGGCTGGGAACGCCGCTTAGCCTCTCCGATCTACAGCGTCGCTGTGCGCAGTAATGACAGCCAAGAAAGTGTTAGGAGGTAAAGTAGTCTACACTTTTGCGGTGTAAATGTTTCCATCAACAAATTGGTAAGTCGCGGAAGCCGGTTTTATAACTTTTCCAAACAATATCTTGTCTGGTCTCCCAGGAAGCCTGTAATAGGACTTCGTCCAAGTTTCCCAAAGTTTTTACTTTTCGAATTTGACCAAATTTGGTGCCACCGAAACGAGTATGGCCAACTGAAAGAGAGGCTCTCCAATTTCATTGGATGACCCCCAAACCTTCCTACATTGGTCCCCCAAAATTTGATTTCTTCAAATTTTGCTATTAGAAACGGCAATTAGGCAATTGTACTGAGCAACGAAACATATAACGCCCGGCGGAACTAGACACGAACACGCAATGATATGAAATATTCATAAACCTTCGCATGATACTGGGAATTGGTAGGAATCCATCCCTACATGCGAATAAAACATTTCATGCAGAAGATAACATTTTGCTCCCTTTCAGCAGCTTAATGCGGATGCAATGCAGTTTGGAAGTAATTTTAAATTTTCTGGATACTTTTATCTCGATCGGCAATTCGTTCCATATTTTGGCTCCATCGAACTCTATACGGCGTTCGCCATAAACACTGCTACATTTGGGAAGGTTAAAGTTAAAATTTGATGCTTGTCTTGTATTACGGGAAGGTAGGGTAAAAAAGCTTAATGGAAGGGGAAATTTAGTGTTTATTATGTTGTTTATCAAGAGCGAAATTTTATAATTGCGCAACGATGAGAACGAAAGCACATTATTAGCATCAAAAATGTTCCTAGAGTGATCAGAGTCATCTCTTATCGTCCACAATGCCCGCTTTTGAAGAAAAAATAGAGGAGATAAGGATGTTTTATAGGCTTGGTCCCAGGATTCATAACAGTAATTGATATGTGAATGACAGAACGAGTAGTACAGGGAGCGTATTACATCGTACGGAAAGCAGTATCTCGCCCTAATGTGTGTGCGGCATCCGAAAGCTAATTTCATGTATACGTAGTTATTTTTGCTTTTCAATGTAAATGACAATCAAAAATTACTCCTAAGTATTTGAACGACGAGACTGGTTGTATTAATGAGCCACCTAGAGTAAGTATAAAATTGTAGGTTGTCTTGTACCCGGATTGAAAAGTAACGTACTTAGTTTTGGCGACATTCAAGGTTACGTGGTTTTCAAAGAACCAGGCAGGCAAAATTTTGAGTTCTCTTATTAATGTTGTTTGAACTGCTGGAAGAGATTCACAAGTAACTATTAACGCGGCATAACCAGCATACATTATTAATTGTGAAAAGTTAAGTGCCCGCGGAGATCACTTATATAAAGTGAAAACAATATCGGACCCATAACAGAGCCCTGTGGTACACCATAAGATATATTTTTTACGTCTGACATGAAATCATTAACAAGTAACCTTCGTTTCTGAGAAGACAAATAGCTTTGAAAGAATTTGAGTAAGCTTTCTGCAAAGCCATGGCTTTCTAATTTCTGTAACAAAATGGGATGACAGACCGTGTCAAATGCCTTTTTAAAATCTAGGAACACAACAACAGCAATATTATTCTGACCCAAGCGGAATTAGGGTTTGTGATAATGTAAACACAGCTGTAGAAGTTGATCTGTTTTCCACAAATCCCTGTTGCTCAGGTTCAATAATATTATTCTCTTTAAAATATGTTCTAACCTGTTGCACAATAAGCTTTTCGAAAATAGTGTTTAGCACAGAGAGTACAGAGTACAGATATTAGCCTGTAACTACCTGGTTGGTTTGTATCTCCTTCTTTATATAGGTACTATTTTAGCAATTTCAAGTATATATGGGTAACAGTTATCTTCTATGGAAGGGTTGAAGAAGATGGGACGAATGATATCAATGTTTTCTTTAATTAATTACCCGCGTCTGCATGCCATCAAGACCTACTGTTTTATATTCTGCCATTTTACTTACTTATATCGTGAGTAGAAATGTCCTGAATATAGAAGTCATTACGCACAATTTTAGGTACAAATGAAGCAGATGACTTTATTGGAAGCTGACCAGTAAGACTAGAACCAATGCTGAAGAAGTAATCGTTAAAATAATTAGCAAAATGTGGGGAGATATTGGTGGGGGTGACATTTTGTCGTTCAGCCCCAATTACATTTCTGACTATTTTCCATAGTTGGTTTGTGTCCTGCTTGTTTTGCGTAACAGTTTTATTAATTTTCTAATCACTGCTACTGACTTATTCCGGTAATACTTAAACTGTTCACAGTAATACTCATTTGTTTTATTTTTCTTTCATCTCTGATAGTATGAATCCTTACTCTTCTGAACAGCAAGTATATCCCGAGTTATCCATGGGCACATGGGGTCGTCAAATTATGCTTATGATATACACGCGTAGATTGAATGATTGCATTTTTAATCATTGCTGAAGGGAAGTTTTGGCTAAACTCCAGACAAGGGATGTTATAAATCTCTCAGATATTTTGGGGATCCCCCAGAATCCATCAGATTCGTCAGAATCTCTATAGGAACCAAATTTATTTATAATATTATTATTCACATTGTTTCATATCTTTCACTCCGTATGAAACTGTACCTTCATGAGTGTATTCTGCACAAAGAAGTATCTTTACTTGATGTCCAGGTATGTCTAATGATTTAGCGGAATTATTAGCGTAGATGGTAGATGTATGTAATTCTGAAAAAATAAGAACAGGTTTTATAAACATTGCACATAAGAAAAGGCCTCTTCACTTATGCTACGGTACCAATAACATATATTTTATAGAGGGAACAGAAATAGGTATTTTGGCCTATGGAGAACTAACAACTTTTCAAGGACGAGACACATAGATACTAGCTGTTGTACGATATACAATACGCAAACTCTTTTTTGTTAAGCGCTTACTGTAGTCTGCCCCCTCTTGTGTTCGTCTATTAGCGCACAATTCCCTCATACGGCCGCTCTTAGATTATGCTGTAATTGTATGGGACCCTTTCACATTTACCAGAATTCTAGTGCGAAAACAGCATAATGTAGTTAGGCTTGTGTTTAACTCATACGGGCGTGTATCAGTCAGTGAGCTGGTGCAACGCTGCGGATTACCCTCAGTGACTGCGAAAAATCGTGTCATCCGAATAAAGTTTCTCTTTCAGCTGGTAAAATGTCACTATTATGTTAATACTTGATATTATTTTGCTTACTCCTTAGGCAAGAACACGAGACAAAGGCACGCAATGAAAATAACCCTTTGAATGCGCAAATACCTGCTTTAAATATTGCTGCGAACAATTCAAGTATTTATTTGTTCTTTTTTGATAGCCGCCGGGTTGCGGCCTTATCATAGTGATCCTAGCACAAGCACAAGGATCAATTCTGTAGGGTGTTTTTGTTCACGCTCGTTGTCGCAAGATGCTGCTTTATCATTTTCTTTGTCGCGCAAGATACGTCGAGAGGAATCTAGAAGATTCCTGCCACTCGCTTGTATGCTCAGTTCGATGACCGGCGAGCTCGTTTGTAGTTATCGCCGCCGCCGATTCTCTTAGTTTTTTTTTGCAGGCCCAAGTCAGCAAAATAAAAATATGATTACAGTGCTTCGCCTATTTTTCTCTTCATTTATGGCCTACAGTATTGTAACCACCATGTGACATCTGGTGGAGGTGCTGGATCTCAATCAACGTGCCCAAGCCCCCGAAAATGAAGCCTGCCGAACAGATCCAGCCTTTAGTTTTCATGCAGCCACGTGAGCACCCCCCTCCCTCCCAACTCTACCAAGAAATTCTCAATGAAAAGGCAGAACAATGGATTGAGCTCTATGATGGCATGGCGAGATTTAACGGTGGGACGACGCTGCAAGCTTCAGGCAAGTGTACTTTGCACTTCAGGGTTCTGCGAGAATCTGGTTCGAAAATCATTAGGGTTTTTTGAAGGAATGGGACATATTGAATCAGGAGATTTTGAAGACCTTCACCAGTGCCTTCAGAAAATAAAAAGCGCAGTCCCTGTTCCAATTAAACATTTAACTTCCCAACGAATCAGCCCTTCTTTACGGTGAAGAAATAAAGAGTCTCTTTTGCTGCGCATACCCCAACATGATCGGAGCAGAGAAAGTGAAATTTTTGATGAAAAGTGTTAAAGAGTCGATTTTCTCAGGGCTTCTTAGAAGCTCTCCAAAAACCATGGCGGAATTTGAAAGCGAAGCGTCCACCATCGAGACGGCGATGGATACCCGGATGCGCTATTATGACCGCCACATCAAACGGCCGCGCGCGCCACGGCGAGCAGAGCCAGCATTTGGGAAATTATCCGCGAAATTATTCGAGAAGAGCTGCACTGGTTGCTGCCATCGCCGCAGTGGCCTCAAGCAGCGATGCTCACTGGCATTTTTGGCGAAGAGGTTCACCAGGCTCTTGGTGCAACTGCGACACCGACTGCCGCTCCAGAACAGCCACCGACCGCGAGCTATGCCGCCGTACTACGTAGCTAGCTCGCCTCCATTACGTGAGACACCAAGCCCTCACCGCTACCATCATGTTTCCGAACGCCGCCACTTGGTTCCCGCCCACCAAGTCTACGAACTACCCTCAAGACCCACTAGGACTTCTTACAACCTAACTCTCTGTTCCTGAATAACACGAAATGCCGAGCTAGTTGGTTGTGATCCATTTGTATCAGCAGCACAAATAATGAGGAAAAGAAAGAGAAGAAGATAGGACAGAGCGCTGACTTTTAACTTTATTTGTGCTGTGCGTCATGAAATTCACTGTCTATAGTGTTCATAATCAAATAGTTTTAAGGCGAAAAAAACAGGCAAAACACACAGGTAGGTGACGGGACGAAGCGCCATACCTATTTGTGTGTCTTGCCTGTTTTTTGCGCCTTAAAACTATTTAATTATGATCCGTAACCAACTATTCCAACAGCAAGTGCTTTAATCTATAGTGTTCATTTAGCGATGTTGCATCTTTGTTGTCCGGGAAGAAAAAACGTGTGATAACCAGTGTGATTGCGCGTCCTGACTGTCACTTTTATTATTCCCCCGGCGGTTTCTTTTAAAACATCGTATGTATATAAGTGCAGGCTTCAGTGTTCTTGAAATAAAGTTGAATGGTCTGCCCTCTGCTATCGCCTTCTCTTTCTTTTACTGATTCTGTGCGCTGCTGATAGAAATAGCTGTCTGTTCCCACTTTGGTTAGGCTGGGCACATCCTTCGCACTGCCCGTACAAGCCAATCGGCAAGAACAATTAGGGAATACAACCAACCTAATAGCAAGGCTCTTATCAAGAGTTGTGTACTGTGTGCAAAGTGCCTACAAATGTTATGAATGTTATGAATTTGAGTGTGTTTATATGCTTGTATTTCATTTTTTTGCACCCTGCTACGGTCTGTACTAGATTGCAGTATCCACAAAGAAAACTTAAATAAAAGGCGTTGCACGATACGCGAAGTAAACTTTGTTAAATAGCACGCGTCAGCTGCAGTTTTCAGGGAACGGCAATATGCGTTGCCGAGCTGTGCTTGTAATCTGACCTCAGGTGGTGCGCGTGGAGCGGGCGCCGCGCTGCTTCTTCTTCGCACGTGCAACCATGCAGTGCCAGCAGCGCTTGCTTCTTCTTCTGTTTCGCATACCTGCTGCTGCGTTTTGACATACCTGGGCCGGCTTGCACGATAAAGTTGGAGCTAAGTCCAGACTTAAACGGTCCAGACTTAAACGAGCCGCACGCTTCGGTTCGGCTCGTGTTCACCAGAGTGGCTTCCCTGAACGCCTTCAGCAACCACTTGGGGCATTTATCCTCGTAACACAATCTTAAGCCGCAAAAAGCAATGGCACGGATTTTACACAGTGCAAGATTGACCGAATGCTTACATCTTACCGCCAGGACAGGGCCAGCGCATCCCTGCATTTTCCTAATTTCTCGACTAAGTTACCGGGCGTCCCTGTGTCTTAACTAAGACGGCCTAGAGTCGTAATCGCACAAGCGACTTATTCAAGTCAGGACTGAAGCCCAGTCTTGACTTCAGTCTGAAGCGGCCATGCTAGCGGCCTAATCCTTTAGACTCCAGTTAAGTCTGGACTTAGCTAAGACAGTCTTAAGATCGTTTCGTGCAAGCGGGCCCTGGCATTAAATCGTACATACACATATCTCCACGAATATAGAACATTGCCTGACACAATGCCACACAGTATTCCAGTGGACTGCTTCCCCTTTCTCTCTACAGCCATCACTTCCCATCTGGGGTGTATCTCGGACTTCCACCTTAAAAATGATCACTACATATTCGTTTTGTCTAGACCAGTCTGGTGCTTTTGAGGTCCACAGACAGCCATATAGAATTTAAATCAAGCAAAGCAGTTCAAACTATGCTCGATCGAGCTTCCACTGTGTAAAATATTTTAAGATCTGTGTATATCTAGCCAACAACGAATCATAACGAGCCTTTCGCTTGCATAGCCAGGCTTAGCTCAGTCACTTTTTTCAGCCATTGCTGGTGACTGCGTCCTCCCTTTAGAGTGCTGTTTTCTGGACAGTTGAATATTGCCGCGATACCTTCAAAGCAGTATTTGTCGTATTTTTAACAGCCGCCGGCATACAGGCTTATCACTCTGATTCTAGACCGCGTATCAGTTCCGTAATCTTTGTTTGTTAATGCTCGATGTCGCCAGTCACACCTTTATCAGTTTTGTTGTAGCGAAAGATGCACCGAGATCTCTCTCGAAGGTTCCGGCCACTCGGGTGTCTTTCCACAATGTTCCAGCCCGTGCTGGTAGCTGTTTGCGACGTTATCTAGATTGTTCTGTGCAGCCTTTAAACTGAGCGTTGACGAGTGTGACGGGCATTCTTGGTTCGACGATCGACCAGCACGTTTGTTGCTATCGCCGCCGCCGAGTCGCTAAGTTCTTTTGCGGGCGCAAGTCAGCCCAAATAAAGAATTTCTTTAGTGCAATCATCGACCCCTTCATTTGTGTCCTCGACCTCGTCACCACTACGTGACATGTGGTGGAGGTGCTGCCTTTGATCCTTCAAGCGAAGACCCAAGCCGTGTTTCTGTCGCCCTGGAAGACCAGCCTACAGGTCTCCGAGCCAGCCGCCGACTTCAAGGCCTACAACCGGAACACGGTCTGATGCCTGACGCCATTCGATCTCGGAAGGCATCGACGCTGACAATGGCCCAGCCTACAGCACCGGTTGTTTTCGTCCAACCCCGTGAGCCCCCCTGCTTCCATGGACGACGGGAAGAAGATGCTGGAGACTGGATGGACCTTTTCGATCGTGTGGCAGAATTCAACGGCTGAAACGACGCTGCGAAACTCAGGCAGGTCTACTTTGTTCTTCAAGGACATGCCCGAGTGTGGTTCGAAAATCATGAGGCAACTATGAAGGATTGGGAGACTTTCAAGGAAGCGTTTCTGACTGCCTTTTCAAGCATCGTCCGAAATGAAAGAGCTTCAGTCAAGACTGCAACTTCCTAACGAGTCTGTCCTGGCGTACGTTGAGGAGATGAAGCGCCTCTTTCGCCGCGCCGAACCTAACATGACTGAAGGTGAGAGAGTCAAACTTTTAATGCGAGGCGTCAAAGAATCGCTTTTTGTAAATCTTGTCCGAAATCCACCCAAAACAGTGGCGGAATTTGAAACGGAAGCGTCTGCCATCAAGAAGACTTTGTACACCCGGATGCGCCACTACGAGCGGCCACTTCACCCAGACTACTCAAGCCACTACTCCAGCGCATCTGCAAGTGGAGAGAACCTTCGTGACCTCATCCGGGAAATCGTGCGAGTAGAGTTCCGCAGAATGCAGCCATCATCGCAACAACCCCAGGTGGCGACGCTCGCGGACGTCGTCCGTGAAGAAGTCCAGCAGGCGCCGGGCGTTCCTGAAGCGACGGCTGCGACTGTTCCAGCACAAGAGGCAACAGCGATGAACTACGCTGGTGCATTGCGTCGCCCTCCGCCCCGACGTGATGACTTTCCGAGCCCTCGCCGCTACCGGCCTGTTCCTGAAAGCCGCCCCTTGGCTCCCGCCCGCCAAGCCTACCAACGACCAGCAAGCCCCAGGAAGTGCGACGCATGGAGGACAGCGAACAACCGCCCATTATTCTTCCACTGCGGTGAAGCCGGCCACATTCTGCGGCACTGCCCGTACCGACGAATCGGTCTCCGCGGATTTGCAGTCGACGCTCCACGACCACGCCCAGGTGAACGACCGCAAGAAATCGACCACTATCTGCGTAGCGGCGAGATTGCGCCACCAAGCCGTCGATTCAGGTCTCCATCGCCGTACAGGGCCCGCTTTGCGTCGCCAGGACGTAACTATGATGATAGTGTGCGCGGAAGGTCCCCAAGCACCCGTAGGGGAAACTAAAGGCAGCAACCTTTGGAGGTAAGGTTGCTCAACGGCGAAAAGAAGATCCTCCGCCGCCGACGACCACTAACGACGACGCAACCATTTCATCGCCGCTCCACACGACGACATCGCCGACAACACGACCAGAGTGCAAGCAGACACCGCCGCCCAGCGAAGTAACAACGGTATGCCCCGGCCATGACCTGAAGAAACGACAGAGCCGAGATCGGACACTAAGGCCCACGTGCAATGCGGGGACGCGAACAAGTGACCTTGAAGGTGATATCGACGGTCGCAGAGTCACTGCCCTTGTAGACACCGGAGCTGACTATTCAGTCATCAGTGGACCGTTAGCCTCCCATCTCAAGAAAGTTACAACCGCTTGGGATGGCCCGCTGATTCGCACCGCAGGTGGCAACCTGATTACTCCATCGGGACGATGTACTGCAAGAATAACCGTAAATGGGCGTACTTACCCCACCAGCTTCGTGGTCTTGCAGCAGCGTTCCCGCGACGTGATTTTAGGCATGGACTTCTTAAATGAACATAGGGCTATCATCGACCTGCGATCCAAGCTCATCAAGCTCTCTGCAGACAAAGCCATTCCTGCTACGACGACGTCGATGCAACACATCCCTCTAAACGTCCTCGATGAAGAATTCACCGTCCCGCTTCGATCAAGCATCGCAGTCTGCGTAGGTAGCGCAAACATCGAAACCGCTGAAGGCATCGTCGAAGGAAATATCCAATTGCTCTAAGAACGAGGTGTCGGCATCGCAAGAGGCATCGCGAAATTCCGGAGAGGTCAAGCGCAGGTTCTGGTAACAAACTTCACTGAAGAATACCGGCATCTCAACAAGGGAGCGACGATCGCTTTTCTCGACGAATTAGCGGACCTCAAAGATGTATTGGCCCTCCACGACCAAACGCTGGAAGACGCACCGGACCTATTCCGTCAGCCCAGATTTGACATCAACCCGGCATCGACCCACAACAGAAAAGACAAGATTCTCAGTCTGCTTCGAAGCTACGGGGAGTGCTTCTCATCGTCATCGAAGGTACGACAAACACCACTGGCCAAGCACCGCATAATAACGGACGAACACACCCGACCTCTGCGCCAAAGCCCTTATCATGTATCGCCGCGAGAACGCCAGGCCATTCGCGATCAAGTTGAGGAAATGCTGCGTGATGACGTAATCCAGGCATCGAACAGCCCCTGGGCAGCACCAGTCGTTTTGGTGAAGAAGAAAGATGGCACACTTCGCTTCTGCGTTGATTACCGCCGCTTGAATAGCATGACGAAGAAGGATGTCTACCCGCTTCCCCGCATCGACGACACTCTCGACCGGCTCTGCAATGCAAGGTAATTCTCCTCGATGGACCTAAAAAGCGGATATTGGCAAATTGAGGTCGACCAAAGAGATCGCGAGAAGACCGCATTCATCACAACGGACGGACTTTTTGAGTTCAAGCCGATGCCATTTGGCTTCTGCTCCGCACCAGCCACATTTC
The DNA here is from genome assembly GCF_055883805.1 of Amblyomma maculatum. Classification (NCBI taxonomy): domain Eukaryota; kingdom Metazoa; phylum Arthropoda; class Arachnida; order Ixodida; family Ixodidae; genus Amblyomma; species Amblyomma maculatum. Next base: position 159,183,369 of record NC_139353.1, on the reverse strand, counting down.
AACGAGTAATGGACACAGTCCTGGCAGGCTTGAAGTGGCAAATTTGTTTGGTATATTTGGACGACGTTGTTGTCTTCTCATCAAACTTTGAAGACCGCCTAAAACGACTACAGACAGTGCTGGAAGCCATCAAGTCATCGCGGCTAACGCTAAAAGCAGAGAAATGTCACTTCGCCTACAAAGAACTCCGGTTCCTAGGTCACATCGTTAGCAAGGACGGTATTCGCCCAGACCCGGAGAAAACAGCTGCAATCGCACAATTCCCACCGCCCGCCGACAAGAAAGCTGTGCGCCGATTCCTTGGGCTGTGCGCTTATTATCGACGATTTGTCAGAAACTTTACGCGGATCGCCGAACCGTTGACGCAGCTTACAAAGGCTGACGTACCTTTTAAATGGGAAGCGCCGCAAGGAGAAGCCTTCGACGAACTTAAGCGCCGCCTGCAATGCCCTCCTGTACTTGGCAACTTTGATGAAAACGCCGAGACCGAAATACACACCGACGCGAGCAGTGTGGGCCTGGGAGCCGTTCTCGTCCAGAATAGTGCCGGACAGGAGAAAGTAATCGCCTAAGCTAGCAGGTCCCTCACAAAAGCCGAAGTCAATTACTCGACGACCGAGAAGGAGTGCCTTGCAATCATCTGGGCCACTTCTAAGTTTCGTCCATACCTATACGGCCGACCATTTAAGGTGGTAAGCGACAATCACGCACTCTGCTGGCTGGCTAATTTGAAAGATCCTTCCGGCCGCCTTGCCAGATGAAGCCTACGACTTCAAGAATTTGACATGACTGTTGTCTGTAAGTCGGGCCGGAAGCATTCCGACGCAGACTGCTTATCACGCGCTCCCGTCGACGCTCCCCCGAAAGACTATGACGACGACGCCTTTTTGGGACCGTTAAGCGCCAGCAGTTTCGCAGAACAACAGCGATCAGACCCTGAGCTGAAAGCGCTATCCGAATAATTAGAAGGAAAGACCGCTTCCCCTCCTGGTGTGCTCAGGCGACATTTATCGTCCTTCACGTTAAACAATGGCCTCCTCGTGAAGAAGAACTTCGCACCCAACAAGACCGCGCAGCTTCTCGTAGTGCCTAAAACCCTTCGGCAAGAAATTCTGCAGGCGTTGCACGATGAGCCCACAGCAGGCCACCACGGATTTGCGCTCATGTTGCGTCGAATCCAGGAGAAGTATTACTGGCCGCGACTGCCTGCCGAAGTTGCCCACTACGTGAAGACGTGTCGTGAGTGCCAACGACGCAAGACGCCGCCGATCAGACCAGCAGGACTACTAAACCCGATACCGCCCCCAATCCTGCCCTTTCAACAAATTGGGATGGATCTCCTCGGCCCCTTTCCATCTTCGTCTGTGGGTAACAAGTGGATCATCGTGGCCACTGACTACCTTACCCGTTACGCCGAAGCAAGAGCACTACCTAATGGTACCGCGGCAGAAGTCGCCAAACTTTTTGTCGAACAAATTCTCTTGCCACACGGCGCCCCAGAAGTGCTTATCACGGACAGGGGAACGGCGTTTACGGCAGAGTTGACGCAAGCCATCTTGGAATACAGTCACACAAGCCATCGACGAACAACTGCGTACCATCCCCAGACCAATGGCCTTAAGGAGCGCCTGAACAAAACGATCGCGGACATGATCGCTATGTACGTCGACGCTGAACACAAGACCTGGGACGCCGTCTTGCCGTACATGATGTTTGCGTATAACACGGCAGTCCAGGAGACGACCAGAGCGACCCCGTTTAAGCTTGTGTACGGCAGGGAGCCCGCGACGACGCTCGACGCAATGCTGCCGCACGTAACCAGCGAAGACAACCTTGACGTCACCGCCTACCTGCAGCGTTCAGAGGAAGCCCGACGACTCGCACGGCTGCGTATTAAAGACCAACAGCGCACCGGCAGTCGACGATACAATTTACGACGACGCCACGCAGAGTACAATCCAGGAGACCAAGTGTGGATTTGGACACCAATTCGCCGTCGCGGATTAAGTGAAAAGTTGTTGCGTCGATACTTTGGGCCATACAAAATCCTTCGCTGCGTCGGACCACTGGACTATGAAGTCATTCCCGACGGAACGTCAGCATCACAACGGCGACGCGCACGCCCAGAAATTGTACATGTTGTACGACTGAAGCCATATTACGCGCGTTAAATAATCTGTGGTGTTTAAACTTTGCAGTGTTTATGTTTAAGTTTCTTTGTTTTGGAACATCGAGGCGATGTTTTTTTAAGGGGGGAGTAATGCCGCGAAACCTTCAAAACAGTATTTGTTGTATTTTTAACAGCCGCCGGCATACAGGCTTATAACTCTGATTCTAGACCGCGTATCAGTTCCGTAATCTTTGTTTGTTAATGCTCGATGTCGCCAGTCACACCTTTATCAGTTTTGTTGTAGCGAAAGATGCACCGAGATCTGTCTCGAAGGTTCCGGCCACTCGGGTGTCTTTCCACAATGTTCCAGCCCGTGCTGGTAGCTGTTTGCGACGTTATCTAGATTGTTCTGTGCAGCCTTTAAACTGAGCGTTGACGAGTGTGACGGGCATTCTTGGTTCGACGATCGACCAGCCCGTTTGTTGCTATCGCCGCCGCCGAGTCGCTAAGTTTTTGCGGGCGCAAGTCAGCCCAAATAAAGAGTTTCTTTAGTGCAATCATCGACCCCTTCATTTGTGTCGTCGACCTCGTCACCACTACGTGACAATATTATAGGCGATGCGTGAGGTGGTTTGAGTGTTAGGTGTTTTTACAAGCATACACGGTGTGCAAGGAGATTAATGAGTCCTTTGTTTTCGAAGCACATTGAACAAAAATGTTTGGAAGGAAATATAAGATATAGAACCATGAAAAAAAGCCCATCATATAAAGGAAGCGTTTGAAACGATAATGGTGGTGATGATGATGAAAACATTTATTGACATTCATCATCATCATCATCATCAGCCTGATTATACCCACTGCAGGGCGAAGGCCTCTCCCATATCTCTCCACTTAACCCGGTGTTGACATTGGCTTAGATTAAAGGAAGGCTGGTCAGGTCCCTAGTCCGCGACACCGTTGGTAAAAACCGCTGCCCGTGCTCTTTCGACGACGGCTCGTTGATCCTCGAGGCCCGAGCTGGACAGGGCTGCCTCCCAGCCTTCCCACGTTGGCTGATTTATTATATCAATACTAGTATTTTGTTGACAAGCCCATACCTTATGGTATAGGTTTGCCTTCTGGCCACAAAATGCACACTGCACCGAAAAGAATTCGGGCTCAATGGTGTGAAGTATTGCTGGAATATTAAATGACATAGTTTGTAACCTTCGAAGGTGACACTCTTCTGATTTACTGAGACCCTTAGCGGGCTTCGGGAATGTCTGCCTTTCAAGGCGCGAATGCTGTAATATCTCTGAATATGTTCCTAACGGAGAGGGGGAGCCTAAATCAGCAAGAGAGGACATAGAAGGATTCCGGGGAAGAAAAGCTCGGGCCGAAGCGTGTGCGCGCTCGTTTCCTTCAAGTCCCCGGTGACCTGGTACCCATATTAGCTACTTCTGTGCAGCTGAAGTCCTACATTGACTCACACGTTTGCAGGCTGGCGGCGTGATTCTGCCACGCATATAGTTTCTATAAGCTGCCTGGTAATCTGTAACGGAAAAAACGGTTTGTTTGATATCTAGAATGAGAGCGGTGTAGAACGTCACAGTCTTTGTCAACTTCTTGGATGGCGCGTGGCATCAAGAAATGACCCAGGTGAAGCAGTTAATGGTCACAATGGCTTCGTTAAGCTCGAAATGGCGTATTGTTACATACCCATCTTATTTGTTCGGGGACATATCAGGTATATAGTGCCAACTGACATGCAACATTGTGACATTACTATTGCCTGATTGTCGAGACTTGGTTCAATTAATTAAATATTACACTCAAGAAACTGTTATCATGGTTTAATGTCTCAGGCGCGAGGTGCGCGCAATTTCCGATAAAACCCGCATAATGACTTCATCCTGTACTGACGGGATACTCCTGTATAGATGCTGAAAGCTGTAAGGAATGTGTCCCTGCTGTTGTTCCCGAACTCTCATGGCCATATTTATCACATCCGCATTGGGTGCCTAATATGGGTTTCACTTTCATATAACAGATGACGTTGACAGATGAGAGAATGTTGCTGATTGTTCAGCTATGGCCATCGCTTTTTGGGTCCTAAAGCTAAGAGTAAATCTCAAACAAGCATACCTTGCCGCGAGAGCGTACCTTGCGACATTAGAGGCGCACCCAAAACCTTTGGATAAATCGCTACCTCATGACTTCATGTTATATGCACGTGTCAGTCAGACTTAATTATTTTCGACTTGTAAAGCATTTTTGCAAAACTATGTTCAGTCTAGCCACGGCCAGCGTACAAAAGTATGTGCAGCCGCCGCCGCTTTAGTCCCGTCATCGCAAAACCCAACGCGATTCGATTGATCTTCACAATATGTCCGCACCGAACAAGAGCCTCCCAGTCGCCGCCGTCTCCGTCTCGCCTCCCATGCGACGGACTCGCGAGCCCCACCTTCCGTTTACCTAGTGCATCTCCAGCAAATGACTCGTGGGTGCTTCAACGTAAGCATACACCAATTAGTATTTAGTGCGTGAACCCTAAACACCTGCAGGAATGCGCCGATTCACAGATTACGACTGCGCCCGCAGCGTGTTTGTTTACATAGCTTTTGCAATGACTGAATGTATGCTGCTCGTTCGCACGGCATAAAATGCAAGCTGAGCTAGCAATACCCAAACTAATCACTTTTTTTCGATTCAGTTGCACCTTTATTTGTTTACAAAGTACAACTGCGCTGCGAGAAGCGCCGTGGATGCTACGTCCCCTACCTGCGCCGGGTATACAGACAAGTGGAACCGACAGCTGCCGGCTGCGCTCGCATGAAGGCTGAATCGCATGCACGCGAAAACTCACGCGAACGCGAACGCGGCGGCGGCACGCGTCGCGCGAAGCCTTCGCGCGAACAGAAATGTATGTGTCGCTTGGCTCGTCGCTCGGATCTGCCGAAATAGAAAATTTCGCTCGTTCGCCCGGAAGTAAGCGTACGTCACTACCGCTCATTTTGCACGCTTTCTTTATTTTGCTGTGTTGCATTGTGATTGTGCACAACCACGTAAATTTTTCGCTTTGTACGAACAATGGTGAATAGCCAAGGATTCAAAGAACGTCTAATCGCAACCGAAACAAAAGAAACAAGGGGTCACGTGACTACCCGTACAGACTACTGTGCAAGTTAACACATTCGATACGGTTTGTTGTAAATACATTTTCCTTTGGCATGTTGTCGCAAAATAACTTGCAATCGCTATGACTATTGTTGCATTTGGCAGTAGTTTTGCGGTGTACTAAGCCACTATGCCAGCCACACAACCTACACAGAGCGTCGTCGCCGTTTCGCTCGGTTCGCGCTGTCGCGTGCATGCGTCTTCCCCAGGAGGCGACGGAGCGAACCATGATCGCTTTCGCCGCGCCGCCTTGTCGCGTCGCTCACTTTTTCGCTCACATGCGTTTCCCGCTTGACATGGTCACATATACTGATGCTTCTCGCTCTATGTTCCCTAGCTTTGCGATGTGCGCAGTCGTCGATTTGGGGTAGCTACTGCCAGAACTACACTCGATGACCACATGTGACCGCAAAAGCTTGAGAATGCGCACTCCGTAATCGCCGAAACTCTAGACCCGAACGTGCGTACTCGCGCTAGGCCTAGTCGTCGCTGAACGAGCCGGCAGTTCGGCGCCGACTGACATTTCTGGCCAAGGTCATTGCTGATGACAAGGCCGAACATATAAAATGTAGATTCTTGCTTTCCTTTTTCTAACTCGATTAAGCTACAAACAAGCGCAGCTGTTCAAGCCGTTCACTCGAGTATAGGGTGTCACGTTCACGCTCGGCCTCCGATCCGACCAAACCAGATCGGACGACGTCCACAGATCAGTTCTGCCGGCGTCGTGCGGCCAAAAACCTAACCCTACGGTGATAGGCGACCGTTTGCCGTGCAGGCGTCGTCACCGATCTAATGCGAAAGATCAGTGCGTCGATAAGTATAAGGAACCGTGCAGCCCACTGTCTGTGAGCGTGCCTTATGCTTTACTCTATATCGCTTTCGTGCGGTAACATCTGCATCAAGCACTTCTGCATGAGGGACGACCGCTGTGTCAATCGTCTCAAGAAAATAAAAGACGTGTCCTTTGATACTGCAGCCTGCATTGCAAACGATGCTCTGCCGCGTATTCTCTGCGATGTCACATGAGCATTTCAAAATGGCGGTCGCTCTCGATGGGAGGAGCTTCCTAATTCCGATTTCTATCGCTTTTTTTGTAATATGCGCCGCGCGCTAGGCACTTAAACTTTGCGAGTAGAATCACAGACCTGTATATTATTCACAGAAGTATAAAAAGGCAATATATCGAATGTCCATGTCATCGCCCCTTTAAACCTGATTCACCTGCCCGCTAATGTAATAAACTCTATGGCAGTTCCAGTAAGATTTGCAGTGCTTCCTTTAAACTATATGAAGCTTGAGTAAATGAACTGCCATGTCAAAAGATTAAGAGAATGTGTTACAGCATTAACTTTTATCGGAAGGAAAGTTTCCAATCTGTACAGAAACAAAGAGGTTGCACAAGCTGCTTTATTGAAGCAGGGGTTAGTTTTGTGCAGTTGTTCCACACGCTTGTTTGGAGCGCAAAACGTTCTCTGCATTAAGAGCCTGATGTAGGTTTTAAAATCATAAGACGTTCTAACGTAATCTAAGGCACGGAAAGGTCTTGCTTCGAGCGATATTTCACTCATAAACGCGGAAGGTATACACCCGTGACATGCGCTTTGGACGCTCTAGAAAGGTGTGTGGACAATTGTACATCTTCACTTTTATCCTCCAAGCGAATGCGCAAGCATGCGCTGTCTGGGCGCCGAGAATCGTGAAGCGCATATCACCGAGGCCAAGCAGCCCTAATCGTTTGTACATCTTTTTATAAGGCACTAAAACGTTGCTCTAATATTATAAGCCAGATGCTAGCGCATTCATTCTGACAAGACAGGGCTTCGATTAAACGTGTAACAGCGCTCTTTAAAAACGTCTAAGATATTAACTGTGATAAATGCTCGAACGGCATGCTAAATTTAGTTTGGAGCCAGCTCTAGTTTGGAAGGGCTCCTCTAAGCGTAATCAAGGTCAAGAGGTACAGGTAACGGAAAGCACTTTCATATCTCATAGCCGCGCCGTGAGGCTACCTCGTCCGAACTTGTCCAGCCTTTAATGCGGCGTCGCGCTGAGCAGATGGGATGAACACCAAGTCACCTTCGCGGCTACGGTAATGGAAAACCCGACAGCGTTACGTCATAACCAAGTTTTAAACTTCTTTTTTAGGAGGTAAGTCCATATGTCTTAAAAAAGAAGTTCAAAGCTTGGTTATGACGTAACGCCGTCGTGCTTTCATTACCGCAGCCGTGAAAGAGGAGGAGGAGGAGCCCGAACCGATATAGCTAAACGACTTGTGCTTTCAGTACTTCAACCTAGGATTGTGTACTAAGCTCAAATCCGTAAACTGACGAAACGAGAGTAGGCGGAGCTAGAAACGATAAACAGAAATACAATGCGCACCATCATGGGTTTGCGAAAACTTACAACCATCCCTATACTTCATTAATATGCACAGTTGAACATTGACAGAAATTATTCAACAGAATAGACTAAACAAATAATTTAAAGACAAAGTATATTGAGCCGATTGCAGCTGTATACAATGAATTGACAGAACAGACACTAAAATTAATAGACCGCTTCCCTGGGCCTACACAACAGTTACGACTAAGAAGACTACGAATCGCTATCGTAAAGCACGGCCGACAACAAGTCCTTGGTTGACAAAGATCCGTAATATATATAGCATATAGAGACGCATAAGCGATTCAAAGTGGTGGAAGAATGCCAACTACCAGCCCCAAACATGCAGTTATTGACACATAGGGCGTATGTATCGGACCAGCCGAACTCACTTGTAATGGAACTGTATGCATTCCGCGATGCGATGGAGGCTATTTCATACGGTCTATAATCGAAGCCCACATTTACACCCAACTCTCTAGCGGCTATTAAACAGCTAGAGAGTTACAAAAAGCCTAAACGTTACCTATGAGATACATGCTGTAAATAATAAAATAACAAAGCGCGTTCAGGTAGATTAGATACAAGAAGACAGTAATAGCATAGATCATAAAAAAACAGACACGCTTACACAAAGCCACTAACACGAGTGGCTCACCCACAAGCCTTCCATTTGATTCTCATTCCAATTTCCCAATCCAGTCTTGGTATCTGTTGTAAGGATAAGTGCACGTGCCCTTATTCCCTGTGCCCATACCCTCTCCCTCATAACCTAACGAGAATGGAAGAGGTGTCCTTTACAATGATTAGGGCTGGTGCTGCCCTTAAGCCGTCGGTGACGTGCCAGTGGGGCTCTGAAGAGGATGCAGTGTGGAGCACATGCCCTAAGTGTCCAAGGCCAGCTGCCGAGGTGGTTCTGGACATGCCCAGGAACGCAGCCGCCAAGAATAGGACGACTACAAGAAGTTGGACTGTCGGCTACGAAAGAGGAACATTTACACTTGTGGCTAATGGACAATATGAAGAGCCAGAGCTTACTGCGGTTCCTTAAAGAAAATAGACTGCATGATTCCCTTTACGTTAAAAGACAGCCTCATTCTATGCCAAATGGCAAGTCTTCGAATAAGAAAAGTCCATATGCCACAATCAATTCTCATATAACCAGTACAATCGGGACGGTACAAGAATGGCAATTCGCCCCGAGAAAAGAAAAGAAGCTCAACAAGCGTGGTGCGTGCAAGCTGTTTCTATAGAGGTGAAAACATGCCCTCCTACGGGTTCGCAGTAGATTAACAGGAGAGTGGATGATAGTGCCGACTGGACATGTTGAAGAAGCGTCGGGGTGTATCAAGATCTAGTACTGGCGTTTATTTTCAACGAATACACAAAAAATGCTGCTAGGGTGCCTCTGTGGATGACCCCCCCCCCCCCCCCCCCCCCCTTCGCCTTTTTTGCGCAGATGAAGAAAACCTTTTCTGTTTTCGAGTCCGTCAATATCATGCCCGGTCCGTATGGCAAAGAAGGGACGCCTCACAGCAGCATGTACAGAACATGCATTTGCGGAGAGAAGCCAGCGCTTTGAGAGGATGATGACAGCGAGAAAAAGAATTGATGTCCGCTGTGTGCAAAGCTTCATAAATGGCTTCTTTTATTTGGGCATTGAATACGGTATGTACGAACAGACTAACTGGCAGCAGAAAACTACCGTCCTCTTCAGCTGCTTGAATACAATTTCTAACAAGCTGAACCGCGAATTTCACCAGAAAACAGCCCATGGTACTTGCTTACGGGAAGAAGCGGCAGAGCACAATTTGCTTCCAAGTGTTTGTCATCTTCAGTTAATTATAGGCTGCACGCTTCTATGGCGAATGAGAAGTGGCGATCGCAATACTCAAATATGTTCTCTGCAGATGGAAAAGTGCAGTGTTATGCAAGTTGCTGCATTGCTAACTATGATTTGAGCTTTGATATGATCTAGATTGCCCATACGTTTGTGAAAAGTACCTGTAGCGTTCCGTTCTTTAATTCCGTTTTTCTGTACCCGTTTGCCTAAACGAGTGTTCCTATGGCAACATTAGCAAAGAGTACTTTTTTATACATGGCTGTGAAATCAATGGCCCTATGTGGTCGCCACATCCATGATCCTTGCGATTGTCAAGGTTAAGAGAAAGCCAGTTAGACCTAATAAGTGTAGGCATAATTAGGTACAGGTTAGGACATGAAGTCCGAAGGTGTATGAGCGCAAACTAGCCTGACTGGCCAATATTATGCCTAGTTAGAGATATAGGTCTAGCGTTGCAGGCTTTTGTGCTTAATACGCGCGCTTAACGATGTTGAAAACAATTTCACTTCGTCATTGGCGGGGCATATCTAAGGAAAATTCTACTAAAGCTCTTTACATTTTGCTCTTTCAGGAACGCGCAGCACTTGGCATGTGGCTGAAAATTTGGTGAAAGGACGGGTTTAGGAAATTTGGAGAGGTCAAGTAGATGAAGCTAGCACAGGGCTAAGTTAATTGTGGTAATATGAAAGAGGCCTTCGCCTTGCAGTGATATAGTCCAGCAGATGATGATGACGTGGAGCAATGTTCGCTAATAAATGAAGAAGCTTAAAGTGGAGCATATATGTACCTTCAACAGCATTCCACATGCTCTGGGCGGTTTTATGTCACACCATCTTCGACCTATTGGTAGGCTCCACAAGACGTCGTGCCACCCGATAGAAGCACCTAGCTTGCCTGGTGGTTGGGCGCGTTCACAAGGCGTTTTCTGTGCCATTATGTTCTCATAAGTTTAAATAGTACATATTCAATTGTACATTCCAGAAATTATGAAACAGGAATTATACAATTTACGAATAAATGTGGCGACGAAATATTTGTCACTGGGGTTTTAAGTGTCAATTATAACAAATATGAATAATATTTGAACGAACACAATCTTATTATTATTCTCTATCTGCATGAAATGAAAAACAACGCAGGGTTAGCTCCAGGAATGATCCTTCAACGAGGGTGCTTTTGTAGTGTAATGTGTGCATTTTTCTAATAAAACAAAAGGCGTTTTCAGGGTGGGTTACTTATTTGTTCTAATCCATGAACTGGCTTTTATTTCAAGTGCCCTTCACGATCTTCAGAAGTAAGGATTGTCTGACGACAATCTATGGAACTGTCATATGTTACTGATACCTTTTCAGTGTATGTAATATTTTAAGGATTATGTACTCTAATTCAAGGAAAAAAATGTTATTTGGAAAATTTATTTATGGTACAAACCCTCGGCGCAGCGACACTCAATTTTCTCCTGCTAATAACGACAAGGTTTATTTCAATGCTCGAGCTTAAAAAGGTGTAATAAGGGAAGACAGATGCAGCACATGACAGAGTAAGTAAACACACTACAGCGCTGCGTCTAGACGCTGCTGTCCTGTGTCAGACTTCACTGCCCTATTGCAAAAACCAGTGCCACTGGGTGCCAGCGCCCCAGCGCCATACCTGATTATGGTCCCAGTATGACGCTGGAAACTGGGCGCACTGGGACGCGTCATACTGGGACGCTCCGCACTGGCGGCACTGTTCGCCCGGAGAAAAAAAGGCGTGGGATAAAAATTAAAAAGTAAAAAGTAACGAAACAAGTCAGGTACATCATAAAAACCCAAAAAATGAGAGTATTAAGCGCGCCTCGAACTAAGCCCTTAGGCTCACATCAATACTAGCTCAGCACGCTAACCACTCGGCCACGCCGTGAACTGAGCTTTTTTGAAACATTTCTGCAATTTAATGTCATGACCCGCATTTATAAGGTTGGGACGTCTTGTTTCGCAGTCTACAGGCCATTGCTACCGCTCTAACAATTACAACTTCTTGATCATTGGAGCTTGCTGTCTGCTCTCACGACTTGCAACTAATGTTCTGGGTGCCTATGCGCGCTATTTTGTGCACTGGAATCATTTTAACATGTGGAGTTTGACATCGCTGGCAAATTTACCAACGCCGGCTCTTCGGTAGTGCTCTGCTACCGTGGGCGTAATTTTCGCTTAACACGGAGCTTTAGTACAAACCTTCAAAGAAAAACGCGCGACCAAGCTTCAATACCGGCAAGCGCCGCAGCGATGACCCTATATTGCGTGTAACTAAACCTTATTTGTATGTAAACATTGCGGGAAGCGTTGCGATGACTGAGGGCTCGGCTGCTTCATACGCAGAGTAAGAAGGAGCGCAAAAGCTTGACAAACACGCCAAATATTATGCATTACAAGCGCTGTATGTTGTTGTGTTTTCTCTCATGGGCCCATCGCTCGGTAAACTACTCTATTTCTCGTTTTAGTTTTTCTTTCTGCTGTTCATACTGGTCCGTGGTGCAGGCTACGCTCGCCTGCGATTGAGCCCGCATTGAACATTTTGGCAGTAATCATTGTGTTAGAGGGCCCTTAAGATCAGCTGTGAAGTTGGTTATGCATGGTCGCCCACATTATTCAATTCCAGCTTTAGTTGTACGTTAATCGTCAGTGTGTCATGAGATAGAGGCGCGGCGGTCGTGGTCTCTCTCGAAACGCTCGAAACGACCTATCGAGACATGGAAACTCTAGAAAAAAGATACTGCCTTTGTTTTCTTACAAATGCGCAACGACTTCGCAGCAAAAAGCGCTTGCTTGAACCATATTTTTCATATGCGCCCCGATGGTCGATTGCGAGTACGCTGTTGCCCTGTTGGCCCCTAAGGGATGCTTCTCCGGCTGACGCCGCAGGTGCACCGGCTATACTGGGGCACTGGGACCAGTGCGGCCCCTGCGCACATACAGCGCTTCTCCCAGTGCATCGAGGATGCCAGCGACACACCCAGCGTCAAAAGACTAATCCCAGTGTTTTTCTCCCATCGCACCAGTGCAGCCAATGTCTTCCCGTTACTGCTTCAGTGAATATCGCAAATCTCCAGCGTGCCCAGCAGATCCAGTGAAAAACCAGCGCGAAAATCTCACTGGTTTCGCACTGGAGACGCTGGTTTTCGCAATAGGGTGGTCCCACGTATGTAAGCATTTTGAACCAACTGGACCATCATTTTACGCTCCTGCTTAATGTACGAGTCACCTTCGAATGTATCTTAGCATAAGCTAGAAAAAATTATATATAAAACATTTTTCGGGCAATATTGTGTGCTTTTATTGCGATAGCAATACTGCGACAGATTTCGAGCCGTCGCGTGGTCCCGGCGAAGGCCACGCTTGATTTTGAACAGCCGAGTAGAGGAGGAGCAGAGGAAGAAGAGGAAGCATGAGGAGGAGGAAGAGGAGACTGGTAACTTATGCTCTCGTGCCATAATCTTAAATTATGAGCTTAAGTGCCCTCAATGGGGCACCTTACCTGACAGGCGTATAATGTAGCAGGCAAAAGAACCTTCCACCGCTGCAATCGCAATTCAACTAGGATTACTCAGAGTTAAACCACAACTAATTTTTTTGCTACTCAACGCTCAAATTTATCATCAAGGAGTTGTCCCGTATCCAAAACTTACGCGCTAGCCTTTTTGCTCAGAACTGCTCCTACTACAAATCAATACTTGCCAAATATCCTTAGTGTACATAAGATATTTATTCCCGACTAGTTATAATCGTGTTGGTATTCTATATCACTTTACATATGCAGCTCAGTTATCGAGGATGATGGGGCTCTACAACCAACAATTACACTTTTAGAACATAAATTAGTCTAACATTTTCTGGTGGTTTTTATAAAGCAGGTCTTCACAAACTTTTCCCGATAGCCAGTGTTTCCGGAGAATGCCAAGAAGCGGGAGAATACCCCAGTCTGCAGTGTAGTGGACCCTTTAAATGCTTTAACATTTTTAAGGACACCAATGTTTTCTTGCGCGAGGAAAATACAGTTGAAATCGATTTTTCTCATTTGTGTAGAAGGGCACGATGCGTTTTTGAGTGTCTTCAGTTTTATTGAAAGGTAGTTTTTGTATATATTGTCATTCACGCTGATTTGTGCCACCTTTTGCGGAAAGTGATGGCATCATATGAAGGGCCTGAACTTTATGGAGCAAATGAAGTCTCTCTGCGCCCTGAAGGGCGCAGTGTACAGTTTACAGTGTACAGAAAGGCGAAGTGTGCAGTTTGACTTCTTTTCGACGGCGTCCGTCACCATGTGCAATTTGCTGTGTTTTCACTTTGGCCGTATCTGATGATTTTTGGATGGAATGTTTGTCAACCGCTTTAGCGTTATTTTTCTTGTGGCGACCATGTCATCCATATGACAGACAGGGATTTTTCGTCTCAGTTCCCTGCACGAAAACATTCCGTCATTGCCGCTGCTTATACTGTATTCCCTCCACTGTGGGAAAAAACTTAACTTCTTACCGTTGTTTCTGAACGCATCACTAACGGGGATGTACTCATCGCATCATTTCATTGTCACCTTGCACTTGAAATCGCCTTCCCATTAAGTATTGTATGGTTCTAAAGCGACTTAGTCATAGTAGCGCTTATGAACTATTCCTGTGAATCCCTCATGTTGCCTAATGGAACTTCCCTGCTATGCATAGTGGATGCTCAACCTATGCCGTGATGGTGCTAACCGCCCCTCTGCCTCAACAACGCGATTCATCGCAAGTCTCTCTTTCCATGCTGTCAAAGACAATCAATCTGAACCTCACGCCTCACCAACGCCAATAATTGCGGACATTGCTTCAAAACAACCGAGCCATTCTCGATGCTACTTCCCCACCACTGGGATGGACTAGTATTGCACACCACCGCATATTTACTGAAGCTGATTCGATGGTAGCCGACGACCTTTTTGAGTTTCTCTCTCAGAAGGCAAAGTATTTGAATAAAATGTCAATGACGTACTCTGTCGCGATATTATTCATCCACCAACAAGCCCATGGTCCTCCTTGGTAGCTTTAGTTTAAACATTTCCGGATCGGTACGATTTTGATTACCGTGCACTGAACAAATTGTCCGCAAATATATCTGCCCGATGCCGCGAAATGACGCCCTTGACTCTCTCCAAGGCGCCAAATATACCTAGACCTTAGACCTCCGCTCAGCTTAAATTGACACATACCTATACCCGAGGACAATAAAGAAAAGACCGCTTTTGCAACTCCTGATGGACGTTACGAATTTATTGTTGTGCCCTTCAGCCTTAGTAACGCACCAGCGATATTTGAAAGAATGATCGATAGTGTACTTTATGGCTAAAATGGAGAACTGTTTATGTTACATGGTAGATATTGTTATCTTTTCGTCAACGTTTAACGACCATCTCACGCGCATGAATGAAGTCCTCAAGTGTCTCGCTTCAGCGGGCCTTCAGCTCAACACCAAGAAATGCCACTTCGCATGAAAGGAAATTAAAATATTCGGATATCTCGTTAGCCAATACAACATTATTCTAGACACCGAAAAAAGTATAGCGGTCCCAAACTTGCTCGTCCACAACGGACTGCAGATTTTCGCAGTTTATCTCGGCCTGGCGTCCTATTTCCGGCATTTTACAAGGCTTTATGCAACTATTGCTGCTGCACTTCTTGAACTACTTAAAGCGCGCAGCCCTTTCGTGTTTACTGAACAGTACCTAGCACCTCCATCATTTGTGAAAGAAGGCCAGGTCGAGACTGCAAGGTCGTGACGGCAAGGCAAGATGTGCCGTGTCTGGCGTTTATTTTGATGGCGACCCTAAGCGCATGCCGGATGCTGCGCCGCGGGGTGACGATGATGGTATGTGCATATGAATGAAGATCCATTGAAAGGCTCACAATATCTGAGTACTTTTGACCCTTACCACGTTCCTTTTTTGTTATCTTTAACATCGTATAAACAAGTTCGCATTTGAACTTCGAAATTGAAAGTCAGCTCTCTTTCTCACTCCTTACTTTTTTGGCGTTCTGACTGACTGCCTTCCCCTAATTTTTTATGGCCTCAGTAAGAAATACACTCTTTACATAGGTTCCTAATAGAAAAATTTTGCTTCATTAAAATCACTTACTAACGATTTTGCGGAGGCATGTCAGTAATTTTTTAAGGCGTGGGCAAATATTTAGTTCTACGTTACCGTAACGCAAAAGGGGCAAGCTTTAAAATTAAACACGTCGGTGCTTTCATCACTGCCTTATTATTCCCAAAAAATTTCGCAACAAGGGACTGGCACAAAGATTTGGAAGTGTTATGCATTATTGTTTCGTTCAAATGTTTGGAATGTGACGGTGCAGTAGCTATCGCGATTCTTGGCGGGCACCTATAGGACATATTGTTGCGAAAAAATCGGCAGGGGCGCGAGAGGAGCCCTCGCACTAGGCCAGCCTATATATCATCGTGCTAGCCATGCTGCAGAGGACGATAAAGTGCGACAGCTACCTGAAAGCAACGAAGCTGATGGTGGATAGATCTGGGCTGTCATCAACGCTAGTCGTGCAGTCTATCGCTTGTCGATCTTGCCCGAAAAAGGTCTTGGTAGAGATGACTAATCGATCCCGTACATGCTGGATCTCCGCAGTGCCCGCCACGTCGGTTCCATCACGATGTCTACAGACGCATCCGCCCTCTACGAGTGCCGTCCCAGTTGTCATTGCTCAGCCCCGGGACCCAGGCATCTTCTGCGGGACCAGACGAAATTGCTGTGGACGACAGGATGGCCCTCTACGAGCGAGTAAGCAAGCATAACCGCTGGAATGAAACCCTCATGCTGGCAAATGTCATGTTTTATTTGACCGGCACCGCGTGCATCTGGTTTGAAACTCAGAGGGAGACGAGCTGACATCTTGGTACGAATGCAAGCAAAAGTCTCATGACCTCTTCGGCAACCCTATTGGACGCCAACTTGCCTCCAAGAAAGTTTTGGCATCTCGCGCCCAAACTTCGCCCGAATTCTATATTTCTTACGTCCATGTGTCGAATTGATTCGGTCATGACTATGGCCGATAAAATAGGCCACATACCAAAGCGTATTGCCGACAACGCTTTCCACCTCCTCTTGTGTAAGGAGGGCTGTTCTACTTTGGACTCTGTTCTTCAGGTGTGCCGGCGCTTCAAGCAGGCGAAATGAAAACGCATAAGTCACCGTTTTTACCGCCTTCCGAGCACAGCTGCTAGCTCGTCATGAACTGACCTGCTTACTCTCCGTTAGCCTTCCACTCATAATACCTTGTTCCAAATCGTTATCCGCGAACTTGAGGATATTACTCCCGCTGTTTCCTCATCGTAGCTGGCTTGCAACAACCTCCCTATGTGTCCTTCATCCGGACTCTTCACCAGGAGGTTGCTAATATGGGCACCCCTATTGCCTACTTCCCGGACACCATCGACTCCAACTCAGCCCCTCCGGCGATCTCTACGGCCTTCAATCCCAGCATAATGCTTCGATACCGCTACCGGAATTCTAATGATTCGCGTACCGCTTACGATCGCCCAATCTGCTTCACTTGTTCCCGTGTTGGTCATATCTGCGTCACTGCTGTAACCGCTGGTACTCCCCGTCCAGCCCATTCTACTATGTCATTTGCAGTGGCTGATCTTGTTCCACATGTTCGCGTTTTCAGCCGGTCGCCTTCCCCGCAAACCCGACGTTCCCGCTCTCCTCTTCACCGCAATTCTTCACCGTCCTATGCCTGCCGCTTATCGAAAAAGTAGCCGATGCAGTTCCCGAAGGTGGCGCTGCATTTGTGACCCGGACCGAGAAACCTCTGCTGACTCCTACACAATACCATAACCGGCCAGCTGCTTCTCATTCATGTACCTTCGTCCCGGCTACTGCCAGATCTCATGCAACAAAAGAAACCGCGCAAGAACAGCCCTCATCACCCCTGCCGACCTCTACCAATTTGAATTCATGCCTTTTGGCCGTTGCAATGCCCCAGCAGCCTTCGAACGCATGATATACTCTGCTTCTAAGCGTCAAGTGGACCGCTTGTTTGTGCTATTTTAACGACGTAATTTTATTCTCCTCTACATTTTCCAACCACCTCAATCGCCTTTCTACAATTTTTGCGCTTTTTCATCGAGCCAGTCTTCAACTAAAATTTAAGAAGTACAGCTTCGGTCACCGAGAAATGAAAGTCATTGCTCACGTGGTGATAGCTGCCGGCGTTCAGCCTGACCCTGTCAAGATTCACGCTGTCAGATATTTTCCTACTCCGCGTTTATCCAGCGATGTTCGAAGCTTTATTCACTTATGTTCCTATTTCCGACGACTTGTCCCGAACTTCGCAGCCCTTACTCGTCCTCTCACTTAACTCCTGAAGAACAACGTTTCAGTTTCTTTGAGGCCGAAACAAGTTGCAGCTTTCTCGGAGCTTATTGCTGCTCTGACAACTCCACCCGTCTTTGCCCATTTCAACCCAGCCTCGTCTACTGAACTCCACACCGACGTCAGTGGCCGTAGCATTGGAGCTATACTCCATCAGTCCACGGCCGCACAAGGGTGACTGCGTATGCCAGCCGTGTCCTACCTACGCCTGAACAAAATTATTCTATCACAGAGCGAGAGTGTCTGGCGCTTGTCTGGCCCATTACAATATTCCGCCCCTATTTGTTTGGTCGCCAGTTTACTCTTAAATAGACCATCATGCTTTGTGCTTGCTTTCCTCCCTCAAAGATCCGCTGCGCTACGATTTCAAGAATATACATTTTCCGTCATCTACAAGTCCATTCGGCTTTACCAAGACTCAGACTGCTTGTCCCGGCATCCCGTCGACTCCGCTAGCTCTTTTGACTCCAACGACGACGCATGTGTCTTGTCTGTCTCTGACATTTCTAATATTGCCGACGAACCGCGCCTGGATGCTTCTCTGCATTCCGTTATCCTCCATCTTAACTCCTACCGCCCTGATCCATTCTTCGCCTTATTTGTACTCCACGGGAGCACCCTCTACCGACGTAATATGCGACCGGTGGGTCAAGACCTTTTTCTCGTCATTAAGCAGCATCTCCATTCCGCTAATCTTGAACAGTTCAGTGATGCTTATACGGCTGTACATATGGGTGTGTCCTACACATACGACAGCTTTCCCCTACGTTTCTACTAGCCGAGGCTCTACCAGCACTACGTGGCCAAATGTGAACTGTGTTAGCGTCGGAAGAAACCCATAATTTTGCCTTCAGGTCACTTGCAACCGATCTACATACCAACTGACCCGTCTTCACAAGTTGATGTTGACCTTCTTGGGCCTTTCCAGGTTCCGCCCCGGTTAACGAATTGATCGCCGTCGCTACCAATTACAATACGCGGTATGCTATTACCAGAGCCATCCCGACCAGCTGCGCCACGGACGTCGCCAACTTCTTTCTAGAAAACGCAAGTCTTCATCATGGCGCCTCTCGTAAACTACTAACTGAACATGAGATTTGTGTCTATCCAACCTTTCTCATTGGCACGCACTATAGTGCCTCGCGCAAAGTTCACAGACTTGGGGAGTGCCTTGCACTTGATGATAAGAAAAGGAGGCAGGTAAATGACGAAATTTTTAGTTCGCGCTCTGATCGCCAAACATTAACTACCCTGTATCCCCCCCAGACGAACAGCCTCACGGAACGTCTACATCATACATTCACAGACATGCTTTTCATGTACGTGTCTGACGACACCAGGATTGGGACGTTAATGTACCTTTTCTGACGTTCGCCTACAACTTATTGTCTCTCCATTCTATATACCGCTGGATACTCTCCCTTTTACCTGCCATTTGGTCGACACCCGTTACTGCCCTTCGACACCTTACTACCGTGGTAGACGTCTCCAGTACGTAAGCCAGTGATGCCGTCGACCGCGCTCATGATGTCAGTCGGATTGCTCATGCCAGGCTCTCTGCTTCCCAAGACTCAAATATGCCGCTGCAACAGTCACCACCGTGGTGTGCACTATACTAATGGATCTCTCGTCTTGCTGTGGCTCCCCTGCTGTAAAGTGGGGTTGTGCGAAAAATGTTTGCCCTGTTTTACAGGCCCTTACCGTGTTTTACGCCCCTTCACTGACGTCATATACGGGGCTGAACTTGTGCATCCGATGTCCTCGTCCGCAGTGCCACCCTCCGAAAATGTGCATGTGTCCTGTATCAAGTCCTATATTTCATTTTCTATTTAACGTAGGCAGCGCCGGGACTGTGCTTTTTCACAGTGAGGGAGAGGGGGGTAGTGTTACTAGTGGTATTTATTGGTCATGCTACAGAGGACGATGAACTGCGACAGCTGCCTAAAGACGACGACGCTGAGGGTGGACAGATCTCGGCTGCTATTAATGTTAGTGGTGCGGAGTGCTATAGCTTCTGGATCTTCCTCGTACAATATAACTGGGAGCTCATTTGCTCTCCGTTCTAATTCCTGTTGCAACTAGCCTTCACTTGGATCGCAGTTGGATGCTAAATGTCGAAAGAAATAGTACCAACCGCTCTAAAAGCTGCATGAAACCACTGGCATCAGAATTCTGACAGGAAATCACATGCGTATTTTAACAGCAGGAGCTTACCTTCCTGGCTGCAACTACCGAGTACGCGGGGTGTCTGGGAGTGATCTTGAACAGTTCACGATGCCTCATCTCGTGATCCCCTTTTACCTCTGCGCGGGGATATGGACCTGTTCTTCACAAGGCACCACCTTTTTCTTCTAAACTCCAGCATTCGTCGACTGCCGATGAAAACAAACCATGGCCCTTCAAGGCCAACCTTGGGCTAAATCTGTGGTGGTACTTTTCTGTGGTCCGTACCTAGTCGTTTTAAACAAAAAGCCCTTCATAGTGGATTAATACTTGTCTAGGCAGGAATTGTCGCACTGCATCTTTTAGTTCGGTTATCTAGCGCCCGAACCAGAGAGTCAACATTGCGATTGCCTAGCTAAGAAGCACAATAGGAGGACTTTTCGTATTCATGCGGAACAACTTGTTTAAAGCATGGATTACACGGACAGAATACCATCCCGCAAAAGCAGAGAGGTAGAAAACATTATTTAAAAAAAAAGTCAAAAAAGGATATAAAGGAGAGGTGCAGTGAGTAGAGTCTCATTTCAAGATCACAGAGGCCTCGCCTGCCGCTGTTGCCTGAGTTACCAGCCTACGTTGGGTCGCTAGGTCAGAGCATAGCAGATTGGCCTCCCACTGCGCCTCCTAATGGAGAATGTCTATGGCGGCAGGTTTAGGGTCCGTGCACCTTCATATGACGTGGTGGGCGGTAGGCTGGTCGTGGCACCAAGGGCATATGTCTGTGTAGTGTTCTCGCAAAATTATACTGTATTGATGTACGTTGGGGAAAGTGTTGGTTTGGAGCTGTCGCCATTCCCGCGTTTGGCTAAAAAAAGCATGCGTGAGAACCGAAAAGGCGAGGAGGCCAGTCTGAAGCAGACACCTAGTAGAAGGCCCCAAGAGAAACGGAAACGCGAGAATCTCCAGCCATCTTTTCCGAGGCATCTTCGGTCGATAGTCAGCCGCTGACGTGAGTACGCATCAGCGCTTTAAAAGTTCTCGGGCAACTGGGTGCGGTCGACGAACTTGTGGTTGGGTTTATTATTTCTAGAACTACTGTTGCAAATTCGCGCATGAGCCTGGAAACGGGACGACGTAGAGGAAGAAGAGGCTTTGGAGGGGGGGGGGGGGGGCGTCTGAAACTGAAGGCTTTTTTGGGCTATTGAAAGCCGGAGGTTCAGCCGGGGAGTAATTGCAGTTAGAGGGAGCCGAGTGGCAGCCCCTATTCGTATATATTTACTTTGCTGAAACTCAGTAGGTTATCGCGAGCTCCTCTATTAATCATTCCTGAAGTAACAAGAAGAATGCCAACGATCAGGTGGATCGTTGGCATTCTTCTATATCAGGAAGATATCAGGAGCTCTGCCAATGACCCCCCCCCCCCCCCAGGGCACAAAAACGCTTCACCGAAGCATAATTTAGTGCATAGAAAGAAAGCGCATCATCGAGCACGCTTTTCAGAGCCTACTGGTTCATGAGGGAAGTGAAGGTCTGAAATAAAATGCCGTATATATTCTGCAGGTAAAGCTTTTCCACGCGAGACCTAAAATATCCAACGATGGCTGACGCTTGCTCGATGAGAAAAGGCAGCCTTTTCAATACAACATTTTGGCAGAAGACATCGCATCTGTTTTAAAGTATGAGGAAACTGCTACAAGAACAATGACGCTCCTACGCAACCACACCGACGCCCTTCAATGGCCTGCTCTTGTTGCCCCCACTCCTTGCTTTATGAATGCTTTACCTTAGCCACCAGTTGAAGCTGCATCCTCCTCAACAAAACAGGTTTAAAGAAAGAAGCTTGGACAGCTCTAGGGACCCAAAACATGATTGAAAACAAGGTGCTTGTCAAAGATTCGTTGAGGTCGACAGACATCAATAACGATATGGTTTCGACGAAGCTCAGTGCACCACATCATAAAATAGCGGCTTAGGTTGAGAAATCGAAGCTCTCATCCAGAAAAAATTTTTTGATAAGCCTAAAAAATTTCCCTACCAGGAGAGTTACTTCGTAACACGGCAAGAGTGCTTCAATCAAACGGTCTGAAACAAGATTTTCAGTTATTCCAGAAGACTTCAACCACTTGCTGCTATGGACCAACCTCTTGGGTGCTTGAACGTTTGTTTATTGAACCATCACTGGACATAACTGTCAAGCATGTCATCTGGCTTAAATAGGCATATATACGATGTTCCGCCAAATTCACATCGATTACCGATTTCCCTTTACTTCAGTCAGCTTCAAGAGCATCACCATATGAAGCCTGGTACATCAGAACTGTGCACAGAGTAATTGACCCGAGTGAAGGATTCCAGTGGTCTCAACGTCATACTAGCAGTCACCGAGGAAGGACTAACCAACTGCGCGGCACACCTTCAGAAGGTTTCCAGTTCATTCTGGTATTGATTCAGAGGGGGCTCTCCCACACCGAAGAGCGGATCGAACGGAGTCTATCATGGAAAGACAGGCCAGACCACCGTGGAGGTTCCCAGAATGTTTGCGGGCTGCTAATCAAAATCGACTTCGCACAGGCGCTGATTGGTGAGATAATTTATGATGATGTGCAGTGTGATCTTGATGATGTGCTGTGTGATGTGCTTCGGGCTTGATCTGTGTGATCAAGCTCGAAGAGTACGAAGATCTCCTTATTCGAAGCACCGGAGACCTCACACAAAAACTCCACAATACGGGAGAGGAAGATGAAAGGTATTCATCAGACCACAGAAATCCAAGCTGAAGAAGTGTGACAGGCAGGGAATCTCAGCCATCCTCGAAGAGTTCTGTCGTACAACCTACCTTAAGGAATTTCAAGAACAGGAATCTACGCTACACACTGTAATCGAAAGACGACACGCTATTCACACTGCAAACAAAACTAACATGAAAAGCTTAGAACTGGTCGTCGGTGTGAATAAACCAGACACAGGAAGAGAGCCGTGCTAACCTACTAGCGTATTTAGACCACGCACTGTACCACAACCGAGAAAAAGGCTTCGAGCAGCATAACAGCATGCTATTTGTTTCAAAAGTACAAAAAGGGCAATGACCATTTTGGTGGAAAAGACACACCGGAAAAATCTCAGCTATGGTGCCACAGCTTCGCTCAGTAAATGTCGGAGATACGTCTCACCATAGAGTGAAGAACTTGTTGCAAATGAAAACGGAACGGGGTGTAACAATTTCAGAAAGAGGGGTACGCGGAAGACAATGAGCCCTATGTTGGGAGAGGGGAATGCCTAGAGATTAAAAGCAGTTAGAGGCAGCCTGGTGTCTCCTCTCCGTCTCCTACCCCCCCCCCCCCCCCGCCTTTGTGGATGTACCGTGGTGCTCCTGGTGGGCGGTCATATCTCGTCGGGAAGCATGACTACGCTATTCACGTCTGTAAAGTGGCTAGTCTACCAAAGATGTAACGAATTACTCGCCAAGTATCCTATGCCTAACAGCCAGAGTCAATTATCTCCAGATGATGAGACTATCGACACAAGAGTATGAGAGGGAAAACCGACAGAAAAATTGATTTTGTCATTTCGATTAAAAACAAACTTCTCTTCATGTAGGAAGGAGATTTGAGCAGAAGCGTAGGTGGAAGAACATGTAATTCTACTAAAAATAGCACCTAACGCTGCAAACCTTGCTTTTGAAAATCGTACGCGCACCACTTATTATATGCTTTTTATTTTCTGAAGCGCAATCATTAATGGTGTTATTAAAGTGAAAAGGTCGCTGTTTTTCTTTGCTTCTGCCTGCCAGACAGTCATCAATTTGTGGGGCACCTAAGTTTCGCCCTTAGGAAGATGACGAAACATTTGTGCTCTCCGTTTGTCAGCTGCCCTTGCCGATCCCTCTTCACGCACATGACATGCTACTCGCTTAATGACTGATATCAATATTGATGCCTTTATTTCCGCATACACGAGGCCCCTCACAGTTGCGCTCGGGGCAGGCTCATAGGCTTTAAACAGCGTTAGAGCTCAATCTTGGAGCTAGAGCACTTCTTTCTCTCACACCTCTGCGCGTCTTCGTCGTCAGCGCATGCTGCATTGAAGTGGGCGCAGAATAGCTGTCACTGTTGTCTATCATGAAAAGGCTTCTGGCGGACCACGGTGGACAACTTCAGAACGCTTGGGACGTCGGAGTTCTTGTTCTTCATTGGGGACCACTTCATAGCCCATATCACCAACGCTTCAAAGAACGCGGTAGGGACCGAAATACCGGCGCAAGGGTTTTTCACTGAGTCCATGTTGTTAAATAGGGTGCCAAACCCAGACAAGGTCACCTGGAAGGTAATATTCAGTGCGCCGCCGCAGGTTGTAGCGTTCTGCATCTCGGCCTTGATGCTGCTGGATTCGCACTCGTGCACGTTGGTGGGCCTCTTCGGCATGCTGTAGACAAGAAGCAACACCTTCATTTGGAATTTCGTCTATATGAGGCAGCATGGCGTCGAGCGTGATCGTCACTTCTCTCTCGTAAACTAGGCTGAGCGGAGTCATGTTGGTCGTTTCTTGAACGGCGATATTATATTCAAATGTTACGTAAGGTAGCAAGTACTTCGTCCCACGTCTTGATATGGGCGTCCACATACATCGACATGTCGGCAATGGTCTTGTTGAGACATTCCATCAGGCCGTTTGTTTGGGGATGGTATGCAGTTGTCCGGCGAAGGTTGGTGCCACTAAGAATAAGGGCGTGCTGGACGAGTTCTACCGAAACTGCTGCTCCTCTGCTTGTAATCAGAACCTATGGTGTGCCATGTCTCAGGATAATTTGAAGAACGAAAAATTTTGCAACTTCAAAGGCGCTAGCACGAAGAAGATCAGCGGTTTCCGCGTAGCGGGACAGGTAGTCAGTAGCTACTATATTGTACTTGTTCCTACAGGTGGAAGTAGTGAAAGTGCAAGCAAGTCTATCCCTATTAGCTGGAATGGTCTGAACTTGGGTGTAATGGGCTTTAAATGCCGATTGGCTTGCAAGGCGGAACATTTTGGTGCTAGCAGTCACAAAACGTTCGACCATAATGTGTCACAATGCTTGAAAGACGAGGCTAGTAATACCGTTCTTTGATTCTGGATAACGTCCGAGTGACTTCTAGTTTTCCGGATGTGGGTTCATTGTGGCAGGCTTCAAACATTTCGTCCCGTAAGCTTGCTGGTAGAGCAAGCATGTATCGGCGACTGCTGGGGTAGAATGTTTCTCGACGAGGACGCCGTCACGTAAACACAGAGAGGACAAAGTGCGACGAAAAGATTTAAGGATCATGCTGCCGGCACTTTGAAGAAAGTCGATTACGTGGGGAAGCTTGGGATCGTTTCGTTGACTATCGGCCAAGTTGGGTGAGCTGATTGCATTCAGAAATGGATCGTAATCACCACTTGCGCTCGAAGCTGGTTGCACAGAAGCACGAGGCAGGTAATCCGTGTGTACATGCTTACGACCTGACTTGTAGGTTACAGTGATGTCATACTCTTG
The DNA here is from genome assembly GCF_055883805.1 of Amblyomma maculatum. NCBI lineage: Eukaryota > Metazoa > Arthropoda > Arachnida > Ixodida > Ixodidae > Amblyomma > Amblyomma maculatum. The sequence goes on along the minus strand of NC_139353.1, from coordinate 159,157,803 downwards.
AAGTTGTAGGCTCCATCTTGCGAGACGCGCAGAAGGGTGTTTGAAGGTTGTCAGTCAACAAAGCGCGTGATGGTCAGTCAACAATTTGAAGGGTCTGCCGTATACGTGTGGTCAAAACTTCGAAATAGACCACACGATGGCGAGGCATTCTTCATCAGTGGCAGAGTAGTTTGCCTCGGCCTTAGACAAAGCCCTACTAGAGAAGGCGATTGCATGTTGTTGACTGTGCTGTATCTGCACTAGGACAGTGCCCAAACCGACATTGCTTGCATCGATGTGCAGTTCGGTGTCTGCCGTTTCATAGAAATGTGCTAGAACTGGAGGTCACGGCCGACAACTTTGAAGCTTTGAAGCTCCTGAAATGCCTGCATTTGCTGTTCTCCCCACGTGAACGGCATTTCAGCCTTAGAAAGAAATGTAAGGGGGGCGGCTATTTTGGAGACGTTTTTCGCGAAACGCAGGTAATATGCACATAATCCAAGAAATAGTCGAACTTCTTTCTAGTCCCGCGGAGCCGAAAAATTGGTTATGGCAACCGCTTTTTCAGGATCCGGCAGAACGCCTGCCTGGTTCATGATATGGCCTAGAAACTTGAGCTCTTCGTAACCGAAAGGACCTTTATGAGTGAGGCCCAACAATTGGATGGATTCTAGTACTGCGTCTAGGCGGCAAAGGTGCTCCTTAAAATTCGGGGCAAATGCAATTACGTTTCCTAAGTATACAAGACAAGTCGACCGCTTCAGATCTGCAAGAACGTCCTTGAGTCGCTGAAAAGTTGCGGGCGCGGAGAAAAGGCCGAAGGGCGTAACTTGGAATTTGTATAGATCGTCAGGCGTAATGAAGGCCGTCTTTTCGCGGTCCCTGTCATCTACCTTTATCTGCCAGTATCCTTATTCGAGATCCATGGAGAAGTACCTTGTGTTGCACAGACGATCTAAGGCGTCATCTATCGTCATCTATTCTGGGCATGAGATAAACATCTTTTTTTGTAACATTGTTCAATCGACGATAGTCTACGCTGAAACGGAGTGTGCCGTCTTTTTTCTTTACAAGTACCACTGGTACAGCCCTAAGGACTGCGGTAAGGTTGAATAGCATCATATCAAGAACGTCTATGACTGAACTCTGATGGCAGTACGTCCTTTTGTGGAAACCTAATATAGCGACTGGCGGAGTGGTCAAACCGCTTCGTCTGTAATGTCACTATGCTTTGCAAGGTGCGTTCGACCAACCCGTGACGATCTGGCAAATGCATCAGAGTAGCGACTGATCAGGTTGCATAGTTTTTCTTGGTACTTTAGAGGTAATGCCGGGTTTACGTCGTACAGTGGTTCAGTTATGGCATCGATATTGCTATTGTTGTCCCTTTGTTCAGATGTTGATGCTCATTGGTGAAGTTTGTGAGAACATCAACTTTGCAATTTTTAAAGAAAAAACTGCCTTGGCAACTGCTATGCCTCTTTCAATAAGGAGTTTGCATGAAGCGATGCATGCCGGGTATTTTGCCACGAGGTTGTCGCTGGCAGCAGACGGTTGGCAACGCAGCCAGGTTGAATTGAGCAAGTGCCTCGTCTTTTTCGACGGTCCACCGAGCAAATACGTGGCTTCTCGTGCGCTGCCCTTACGTGCGTGCACCTCTCGGCAGATTCCTGAAGAACGTACGCGCTGTGCCCGGGAAATCGGGCGCGCTATGAAGAAATGCAGAGCAGTGCGACGCGGACTTGTTAAAGCTACGGGGCAACGACTGACTGCACTATGAAGAAATGCAAAGCAATGCGACGCGGACCTGTTCAAGCTAGCGACAACGACTGACTTCACTATGCGTCTGGACCTGGCTGCCCGTCGACATCGCCGACATTCATGATTTCTAGTTCTTGCAAGTAGTTTGATTATGCCCCGATAGGCGTCGGTCTCACGTGTGTTGGCCCGTGTGACCCATTCGCGTCGGCGTCGCTAGAGGAATCACTTACCTTCTCGCCCTCGTGCAGACGTATGTTTTGGATCGAAAAGGACCAGCAGTTGGCCTCTCGATCGCGCCAGCATTGTCTGCTACGCGACCATGCATGTAGACGAAGCTGTGTGGCAGTGCCGTACTTCGTCGTCTGCTGCCAGCTCTATGGCAGCGAGCGACAACATCATGGCGGATTATCCAGAATGCATCACTTCGTGCAAGCTCCCTATAAGCAGCTTCTGTTGGGTCTCGACGATACCTTCTGTATTTTGCACTGAGAGGAAACCCACGGACACCACAATGCTAGAACGTGGAGGTACCCTCATATGGTGGTCAATAATGTAAAGCGCAGTGGGGAGCATGCTATTGCTTTGGGTGGCATTCTCAATTGAAAATTTTAGCAAATTATTCTGCAAATCGATGATTGCCCCGTTTTTCGTTAGAACGTCCATGCCCAGGATGACATCCCACGAAGATTGGGCCAACACGATGAACTCGCCTGACTGGTTCGCCCTTGTACAGCGATCCTCGACGTGCACACGCCCGTGGGCATAATTAAATGTCCTCCAGCAGTACGTATTTGTGGGCCATCCCATGCTGTCGTAAACTTTCTGAGAGCTGCTGCGAGCTGTCAACGAAGAAGTGAATAATCGGCGCCAGTGTCGACTAGAGCAGTGACGTCTGAGCCATCGACTGAGACCTGTAGGTCGACAGTCTGTGGTGCTGTGCGGCAGCTGTTTCGAGACGTCCGGTCTCGGCTTCTGGGCTCTGAAGGAGTGGTGATTCGGAGGTCGGCGTCATGGTTACGTTGAGGGTTGATGTGTTGTTTAGACGTCTGTTCTGCTGGTGTCCGTGTGCAATGAACGTTGGTGTGCGGCGAAGAACTGTAGTGCGTCTGTGGAGGATCTTGGAATTTTCGTATTTGAGCAGCCGCGTCTCCAGAGGCTGCTGCATCTAGTTTCACCTACGGGGACTTTGGAATTGCCCCTGGCGCCCAGGAGAGCTGTACCTGCGAGGCGACGACGATCGGAAGCGGCTTGGGCCTCGGTGGACATGCGAAAGGTATTTTGCAAATTCGTGTGGCCGCTGTCCAGGCAACGGATGACGGGCATCAAGAAGAAACCCACGGAGGCCGCGTTCCTTTAGGCAAAGCGGCGAAACTTGTGTCCAGCTTCCCCGTAATGATAGCACGATGGTTGGTTGTCGAGTGTTCGGCAGACCCATGGGTGACCGGGGCGCATGACTTGTAGACGGCGTCGAAGGCGGTAGGGAGCGGCTGGTGACCGCGGCATAACTCAAGGTCTGGGGTGGCGGTGTAGCGGCGACGGGTGCGGGCACTACAATTGGAGCGGGCACGCCCAGCGCCTGTTGTACTTCTTCACGAATAGCGTCAGAAACTGTTGCGACCTGTGGCTGTTGTGGAATCGGCAGGTATTTAGCCACCTCTTAACGGACTATCACCCGGATCGTATCACGCAACGGTTCCATCGAAAATTCTATGGCTTCACTTGCATTGGCGGCGATCTTGGATACAGTATCACGCTGATATTGCTGGGCACGCATTTCAAGTGCCTTTTTGATAGTGGTCGCTTCCCTGATGAATTCACCTACTGTATTTGGTGGACTTGGCACTAGGCCGGCAAAAAACTGCTCTTCACGACCCTTCATCAAAAGACGCACTTTCTTATCTTTTGACATGGTCGGGTCTGCAAGTCTACAGAGCCACTTCATCTCTTCGGTGTACAACGTCACACTGTCATTCGGGTGTTGTATTCGGCTATTTAGAAGAAGTTCTGGTTTTTCATTGCGAAATGGGCTGGTGAACGTACCCAAAAATTCCGCCTTGAATTTGGCCCACGTGCGGAGTCCAGCTTCATGATTTCCAAACCATTTTCTCGAAGAAACTTCCAGCGCGAAGTAGACATGGCGCAACTTGGAGTCAGCGTTCCAGGTGTTGAAGACGGCCACTCGGTCGAACTGCTCCGGCTAGTCTTCAGCGGGTTTATGGGGAAGGCCGTGGAAACGTGGTGGATATCACTGTTGATGGAGCAGGACCGGAGCTGTAGATACCGGCGGATTCATCGCGCTTACACCAATGTTCCTAATTAGTTTGTGGTCAGAGAGAGTACGGAACTCGGGAGGAAGACCTTGTAGTCGGTGACTGCTCTGATGTACTGGGGTCTCTACCTGAGGGGTGCGTCCTGGGCTTAGATCCAGGCTTGTAGGCTTGTCCGGTGCATGAAAGTCGTACCACCGAACGTCGCGTAAACGAGGCCCCTCACAGTTGCGCCCGGGGCAGGCTCAGAGCCCAGAAACAGCATCAGAGCTCAGTCTTGGACCTAGCGCTCTTCTTTCTCTCACACCACTGCGCGTCTTCGTCTTCTGCGAATACTACAATATTATTCCAAACATAATCATTAGCATACATTCGTTAAGTACTAAATAACATTGAAGGCTGTGCAAGAAGTATAACGTGCCGTTTCCGCAAAACCCTGCGAAAAAGTCTCTGTGCCTCTCCAGCAGCATTTCGTATTCGAGATCGAAGGCTTATGGTGGGCTGCTTGCCAAAATGAATACCTCACCTCTGCGATAAAGCCCGCATTGGGAGCGCCTCTCAACACGGCCATCTCGTGCAACCTGTAACCTAACCCTACGTCTTAGTGGTGCACGCCATATCAACTGCCAACTACCAACTTATTGTCTTGCATGTAGGCTTCTTCCACACAGCGAAATTGTATGTGGCAGATATATTGGTCGAGACGTTCAACTGTATATCCACATAGTTTTAATGGTTATATTTTGGCAGATTCCGTGCGTAATAATTTCTCATTTGTACACAGTACGCTCATGTTAATAGTTACCGTCCCCTCTTTGACCAAGCTTCATCTACCTTTTCGAACCGCACTGCTATAAAACCAAAATATTACCGCTCTAAATCAGGAATTTGCATGGCATGCTTCTAATCAGCCGAAACAGTGATTTCCATTTATACGACACCAATTTTGCTTCCAACAAAGGTGCAGATTTTGTGAAAAGTGTAGAGCCCAGGGTGGTCTGCTTTTGAGCCACTTCGTCCGAATTTCAATGCACTTCCAGTTTTCCGAATATCTTAGCGGTGAAACGACTTTTGTCCTACCCTCTCCAATGGGAAGGACCTCCACAAATGCTTAATCAGAGCCACTACACGGTTCTGGAGCGGCCCCCTGTGCTCTAGACTTTTGACAAAGACTCTGCCAGATTACAGTAACACCCGTTAACCACCGTCCGGGAAGCACGTGCTTGAGCAATCGCGATCAGGGTACAAAAAGGTGTGAACACAGACAAAGTTTTGCAGAGTATGAAACATCAAATAGCCCCCGCTTTTGCCCTGTTCACCGTGTCACACCACTCGTACATGAACTCTCTTTCACCTGGCCGCACGGCAGCGAAAATTGCATATCACAGTGCTGGAAAAACGATTGCGGCAGCACTCTTCTGTTGCCTCTTTGGTGCAGCAGCTCGCGTGCTCTCTTTCGTACCTCCTCTTGCTTGCATGTCCGTAACTGCATGAATCGGAGAGTCCCGCGTTGCCGAGGTGCTTGAGCAACCTTGGCAATACTGTTTGAGATAAATATTTGCGTGAATTCAATGCAACCGGTGTACGCTACTTCTCGAGTGCGCTCAATTGCGGTTACTTCTCGATGTTGCTCGACTGCTGAATTCATGGACGCAACGAATCCGCCGAAAGTGGCCATTTTGTGACAAAAGCGAAAAGGAAGGCACCCGTATACTGTGATTTCCGGAGGCCTCTACCACTGCGTCTTTGATCGTCTCAATTGCTATGAGACGTTAAAACCCTAACAACAAACTAAACGATGTATAGAGGCTCAGTAGCAGAAGAAAATGCGTATACCTTTTGGTTTGTACGCTAATATTGTATTTAATAGTTTTATCTTGTAGTAAGGCTTCCGGTAGTGGGTTTAGATGTTTCAGTTGACAACACTGAGTGGAACCACGGCTCCTCCACTACAGCTGTTGTCAATACGCCCTGCCCGACTGCTCGAAAGACGCTGTACCGCATGGCCGGCATACATCAAAGTGATGAACGAAACGTTTTTTAAACATCATTTGCAAGTAAAGAATGACTTAAAAAGCGTTCAGTCACCACAAAAAGAATGTTCTGTTGATGTGTTCAGAACGAGGTGAACACTTAACGAAAGTTGTTTCTGTTTAGTTTTAGTTGCAAACTTTGGTGCTGCCAATGCAACATCCAAGCAACCTGCCTTGCTTCTCAGTTGTTTGTGAGTTTCATAAGGTGTCGGGGAGAGATTCTTGGTCCGTTTCCCGCTTGTTGGCAAAAGTGTTTTGTTAATGTCGCTGTTGTGTTCAAGCAGTTGACTCGTATTGCGGCTACCATGAGCGCGTACGTAGACATGAGATGGTCTGGAGACTATATTTAGCGATAGCTCTCGGTAGATTGTTATGCTGCTGGCGAGCGGTCAATTTCTGTAATCATATTCAGATGGAGCACACTCTGGACGAGGTGGGGAAAAGATGCTGGTTTTTGTTCATGACTATACCACTGAAGCACTTAGCCTCTCATTGTGCGCAATTTTCGCCTTCGTCGGGTTAGTCCAGTATTTGAAGTTATGTGCAGCGTGACTCTTGAATACTAAGTGCGGTTATATAAAACTGCGAAAGAGTGCGTTTTGATGAAAATCGTTTAAAAATTTGTGTTCGGAAATATTGCATTGAGAAGTAATCTTGTTTATGCCAGGCAGCGTAACATGACAACCATTTCTAACAAATATCGCCAGACGTTTAATTTTAGTACTGCGTAATATTATTGTACTGTTAAATTATAATTCGCATCAAACTCGTAGTCACTGCGCTATATAATGATTGTAAAGTTTGGTTTCTATTCAGCTAATAGCTGAATACTTCTGATTACTTCCATTTATTTCCGCTCCCTTATAGTGCATTTCGGGGAGAAAGCTCTGCGAACAAATCACTTTGTGAGAAGCTAAAATATGTTCAATTTAGCACTAGTATTGCAAAGTTTTTAAATATGAGATCAATATCTTCCATGTGATCCTTAAACCTGAATTTAAAACATTTTAAATATAATATTTGATATATTCATCATAAGGTTTAACAAAAAAAATCATTCTTTACACTTTGAAGCAAACAGATGAAGATGAAGAAGCTGAAGAGCGGAAGAACGTGGTCGTAGTATCTGGTCGTTTGCTCACCGTACCGCGACGTACGCCTACTCCTTAAATAAATTAGTGTTGCCCAGAACTGCTTGGTAACATTTGGTGTAGGTGCTGTGTATCGATCCTAGACCCATCAGTTGCCCCTTGCCAGCATCGATATTCCGGAGGCTAAAGACATCGCTTCTGTGATCAAAAGGATTGTATGCGAGGAGCTGGATATACTAAGCAGCAACGTACAAATTTGGTTTTCCTTACCACCAGAAGCTGAGGTCTCCGCTATCATGGGAGCAATGTACGCCATCAACTGCATCTAATGACAACGAACCGTTTTACAACTACGGTATGAAGCGGACCCAGCAGTCGGCGTCGCACCCTTATTTTCAGTAGCTTATATCCCATTCGGATGCTGTGCCTCATAGTGCACTTCTTCGCGCGTTTGTCGCCTCATCTCGACCTCCACGTCATCCTGCTGTCACCTACGAAAGTCGCCCGCCACCAATATTTTACGGCTGCGGGAGCAGCTGATACATCTCCCGTTTTTGCCCGCGTCGTAAATTTCTCGACCAGCAGCAGAACGAGCACCACGCTCCAGAAATGACATCCGGTTGGAGCAGTCACCCGGTACATTTTATTGACCTCCTTACCGCCAACGCAGTGCATGCAATGACTCCCCTTTGTGCGGTCACAGCATCACACCCCCGCCACAGCGACAAAGTCACTCACCATCTCCACGTTGCCGCTTCGTTTCTCTACCACTGGAAATCTAGGTGGTACGACCGATGAGGTCAACTGCCGGACCGTTAATTTCACGAATACCTCTGCCCATTGTCATCCTAAAAAGTGTCAGTGTATCTGGACGTCATTGAAACGAATACTTTGGTGGGCACTGGTGCTGCTGTTTCAAATATGAGCCTTTCATTTAAGGAGAGCATTCAACAGAAAGTTTTATTTGTGTGGCACAAAAACTACGTTTTGTGCTACAGAAAGACGTTCGTTGTATTGAGACATACAACACATGACGTGATCTTTGGTGCTGATGTTCTTTGCGGGTCTGGCGAAGCATTAACTTCAGTGCCGGTGAAATTTCTTTGAAGCACAACATTATCTCGACATTAGTTGACAATATGTCCCAGGGTTATGAAGGAGTTTTTCCCTGAGGAAGATGTGCTGCTTCTTGTAATAACGGCAACATTTGTGCCCGTGTGTAAGGGACCGACGGGCACTACGGATTAGCGCGGGAAGTCGAGGAAAGCATGTGGCTATGAGCCCAACTCCTTATTGTTCTCGTGGCATGAGTGGACGCAGGTGGTGCGCGAACAGAAGGGCTGAGAGGCGCGGGGTGGGTTACTATAGCTGAATGACAGGTAGTGAGTATCCGAAGAGGGAGACATAGAGAGCGAGAGAGAGAACTTTTATTCGTCCAACAGAGTGACTATCCCGTTCTTCGGGTGTCAGACCCGGAAGGTGGGACATTCGCCTTAGTTGCAGGCTGGTAGTTCTTGGACTCCGGTGGCATCTTCGGCCTACATGGACAGTACTGTGCACACCAGCTTGAGCGCGCCCTCTCAACCCCACAGTCGCAGGTGAGACGCGCATTCACGCGGGCACCCGATGGAATGCGATGGCGAGCGCCTAACAAAGGCACTGCACTCGTGGCGACAGGTGAGCCGTGGCAGGACCACTGACCGCGCTTTTCTTTTTCTTTTTTGTCTGTGCACCGCGTTGAGGACGCTGCCTCGACCTCGCAGTAAAAGGTGAGATGCTCGTTCACGCTAGCTTCCATTGGAATGTGTTGGCGAGCACTAACAAAGTCGGTTCACTAGTGACGACAGCCGAGCTGTGCCAGAACTACTGACCAGTCTTTTCTTTTCCTTTTTTGTAGCAACGGTACTCCTTCACTCGAGGGTTGCAACGGCCAGGTGAACGGCCAGGTGTACCGCGGAATGTAGGAAGGACATGACCCTCAGAGTCTTGATTTTCCGTTTTGTTTTTAAGTGAGAGAGAGGGTTTAGTTCTCTAAAAGTTGAAGGGGGAGTTGGACGTCGGAACCAACCAATCAGGTTGATGTTTGTGGTGATTGGACGTTGTGGAAACTAGGGCTGGACCTCAGGGGGTAAAACGGAGTCCGAGGCCCAGTGTGGCGTTCTGGGCTAGGTTTAGGTGCGCTGCATCTTTGGCTATGTCGAGGTGGGAATATTTCCCTGTTAGCCAGTTACACCTTGTATCTCTGTTGTAAATGTTGTAAATATTTGCTGTGTATATAAATATCCAGTTATTCTCGTAAACTCCTGCAATCAAGTCTTCGCTACATACCGTCTCCGACGGGGCGACTTCGGCACAGAGAACCGCCGCTGTTGCATGTATACCGCCTCTGACGGCGCGCCCCGAGTGCAATGTACCATTACTGGCGCAGTCGTACAGGCTGTCTCTACGGGCTAAGTAGAGATAAAGGAAGGCAGCGGAAGTAGGAGTGAATACTACAGGAAGTCAAGGCATCTACTACCTGGATGGACCAGGTGCAGGCAGCAATAATCAGCAGCAAAGAAAAGTAGCAGCGAGGACCAGAAGAACGGACCAGGGACGCTGGACTGCAGCATGCAGTTTTCGTTGTGCGGGGAGTGAAAATTTTCATCTTGTTGGTATGTGCTTCGTGTCAGTATTTAGTCTGGGTGAAAATAATGGCCAAAGTACGTCGTATAACTACGAGCCACTCACTATGCCATATTAGGTATTGACCCTTACGCGAATATGGGGCTACACTTGACGCAGTGCTGGTGCTACATTTCTCTTCGCCGCAACATGCTAGCAGCCTTAGCGGAATTTTAAACCGGCCACCGCGACGGAGTATTCTACGTCACAAAGGATGTGCTATTACCAGCCAGAGCCGCAACATTGTTTCAGTGCGCGTTTCTGACAATTGCGTGGGCTCTCCTAATTGCTGGCTTAACCAGATTCAGAGCGCCCTAAACAAGAATGTACTAGTGCCAAGGGCTCTTGTTGCAACAGCTGACGGAACAGAACACGTTTGGAGGGTGACTGCATTAAATGAACTTGTTTTACTTTTATCTGGCATGAAACTTGCTCGCTTTAGTGTATATGACTCTGGACATCCGTGCTCTGTCGACGGGTACGTCTGCGCAGATAGCTGCTTACGGCTGTGCGAATATTAACGGCATGATCAACAAATCCCCTCCATCATCAGAGCGTCTTGAATTGCAGCATGTTCTCGCCCAGCATGATTCGGTGTTGGACTTTGCTCAGCTAGCCACTCCTCCTTGCTGCCAGTTTCTCATATGAAACATCGGCTAAAAACCAGAACTACAACGCCCATCCAGCATAAACCTTGTCCCATGTCCCCAGCAGAGCGCAAAGTACGCGACATGCTGCATACGGGTGCCATTCGGGAGTCATTTAGTCCGTGGCCTGTACCTGTTATATTATTGCGCAAGAAAGATAATTCGTGGCAGTTTTGCAACCGCTACCATTGATGCAATGCTGTCACGAATAAATATGTCTACCGACTTCCACGTATAGACGACGCAGTTGACTGTCTTCAATCTGCGTCATACATCTCGTCAATTGACTTGCGGTCGGGGTATTTGCAAATACCCATACATCTGTGGGACCGGAAGAAGACGGCATTTTTACATTGGATGGGCTATACGAATTTAACGTGATGCGTTTTGGCTTATACAATGCCCCAGTTACATTAGAGCGATTCATCGACACAATCTTGCGTGGACCTGCGTCTAACGTATGATTGTGTTACTTTGACGACATCATCATCTACAGCACGACCTTTCATGAGCATAAAAATTGATTGAGTGTTGTGCACGCCTACGTTGCAGAAGCTTGGTTGGTTTTGAAATCTGAAAATGTCATTTTGGTAAGAGGCAAGCCTTTGTTCTCGGATTTCTTGTCGAGGAAGATAGCCTACGGCCCGACCAACAGAAAGCTGATGTGCGTGAGTTTACCACCACCCCGTATTGTGAAACACCTGCGAAGCTTTCTGGGCCTGTGTTCCTACAAGGACTTTAAATTTATAAGTTCGTCTGCGTTTGTGCAGCTGAAGTATTTGCTAGCGCATGGGCCTGTTGTGCGCCTGTCTGACCCAGCGGCGCCTTCTGAAATCCACACGGCTGCCAGCGGCGTCGGCGTCGGAGCGGTCCTTATCCAACTTCATAATGCTCGACTTGCATAATGTTGCGTATGCAAGTCGAAAGTTGACCAAAGCGGACGGGAACTTTGCAGTAACAGAATTGCACTGCCCGGCGGTCCTCATTGCAGCCCAAAAGTTTCAGCCTTACCTACATGGCCGTTATTTCAAGACTGTCACTGATCATCACTCTAGGAACTAGGAAACTAACTAGTAAGTATGTTAGTAACAAGGACGGAGAAATAAAGAGCATTAAGCAACAGGTGAAAAACACAGAAGCTAAAAATTGGATAAATTGATGGAAAAAAAAACAGAGTGTGGAATTATACCGAAAGTGGAAAATGCAGATCACGAAGGAAGATTTCATTGATAACTCAAGAGGCAGTGCCCTACTTTTTGAAGCTAGATCAGGGTGCCTTAGAACACGCAGCTACAAAAAGAAGTTTAACAATGGAGATGACGCATGTGCTGTATGTGGAAACTCCAGTGAAACAATTGACCATATTATACTCGAATGCAATGGTATCCATCCGGAAGTTGGTGCAGGCGCAATCACTGTTCCTGAAGCTCTGGGGTTTAGAGATAACAGCGGCCGGGTGAATAAACCGGCGGTGGAAACTAGCAAAAAAAAGCTGGAGGATTGGTGGCTTAAAAGCAGAGAAGTGACATAATGTTAGTAATGTAGGAGCAAAATTTAATAAATAGAATGACGGTTTAGTTAACAATTCTAAATCAATAATTAAGATATATGGAGAAAAATGAGCATGATAGCTACTGCTATTACCCCGTTTCAAAGGGGACGCTCCTATATTCCATCCCATCCATCCTTGTGTTGGCTTGTTGGTCTGCGCGAACCATCCGGTCAACTCGCTCGTTGGGCTTTGCGCCTTCAGAAGTATGTCTTTACTATTGCAATAAAAAAGCGGATGCCGCCACGCTGACGTACACTGGTCGTCACCTTTCCCTCTACCGGATACAGACAGAGATGACGACGACTTCGACAACTGTCTTTCTGCCCTCTCTGTGGATTTTCCGACTATTAGGAAATTGAGCTGTAGCAGCGGAGAGACCCTGTTCTTGAGTAATTCTTCCTTCGGCACGCCATGTCCGATGTATTGCATACGGCCATTCGGGCTTTGCCCGTACATAGTAGCGAACACGGCAAAGATTCAATTGGCGCGGATATATGCGACAGTGCGGCAGAATGTTGCGAGCTGCATCAAGTGCCGACAATTTAAGATCGTGATACTCCCCCTGTTAGACTGCTGAAACCGATCAGCCCGCTGCATACACCATTTCAGACAATTGACATTGACTTGCATGGTCTGCTGCACAAGTCACTAAATGGCCACCGCTGGATTATGGTGCACGTCCACTACAGACGATACGTAGAACCGCTGCGCTCATTTCTGCAAGAGCAACAGACGTTCCAACTTTTTGCTGCACTCTGGAATTCTTTGCGACGGCGGCCCTCGACTCTTCATCAGGGACAATGGCCGTCGATAAACTGCCGATGTTATCGAAGAGTTATTCCGACTACGGCGCTGTGATTGTCGGTGCTCTATATGTTATCATCCACTGACAAATGGCCTCACAGAGCACCTAAATTGCACCTTGATGAACATGCTGACGATGTTCGTTGACACTGACCCTGGACACAGTGCCGCCTCTTGCCAGTTATGCGTATAATACTGAATAGCACGAGACCTCCTGGTATTCACTGTTCTTTCTTCTCGGCGGCCGCTCGCCACACACCCTTCTTGACACAATTCTGCAATTTTACATCCAACCTGATGATTCCGTTTCGGAGACTCTGTGCACCGCAGAGACAGCTCGCCGACGTGCTCGCCGGAGAATCATTAGCACACAAGGTCGCGCTAATTTGGCCCAAAGGAAGACATGTCCACTTGTTGAAACGTTCGCTCGATCGGCGAACTGAGGCTTCCCGCCTCCACCCTTGTTCAGTGCTCTTTCAAACCGTGTAAGCCATCTTCTCCCTCTCACTCTACCAAGGTCGCACTAAGGCACACTACGATGACGATGGCATCGCAGTTACATGTGCTCCCGATGACTACGTTAAGCTCTGGCTCCCTCAGCGCCGGCGTGACCACTACCACATATTTCTGTGTATGTACTCCGGTCTCTTCGTCATCCTCGAGCGCCTTAGTGACGTCAATTCTGTCATTTCATAAGTTACTTCGAGTCATCGCCGGAGCCTAAGACCCAGGTCTCCCAGGTCGCAGACCTAAAATCTTGGCGTCGGCCTGCTGCCCAATGCAGTTGCTTTGACTGGACCGTGGCAAATGATAAGTTGCGATCGGAAGCAATGAGATGAAGATGAAGCAGCTGAAGGCTGGAGCCCGCGGGCTTAGTATCTGGTCGTTCGTTGACTGTTCCGCGACTACCAGTACCCTTTAAATAAAATAATTTTGCCCACCTCTGCTTCGTAACAAAATTAACTTGACCTCATTTTAGAAGGAATCGAGAAATTGAAATTCATATTGCTACGAAGATAAGCGGATGGACCAAGTGCTGGACAGGTGCTGGAAAGTCGTATTAAGCTGCATGCCTTTTCTGGTTTCCTCGTCATAGGCCCTAAACACGTAACATTATGTTAAGCTTTTATAATATAGGTAAAAAAAAGCCATGAATTTCTGAAAATAAAAGCTACTTCTGAAAGTCGACTCCTTGTGAAATAGTTACACAGAAATATCTTGAAGACTGCAAGTGTAATTAGTGGGAGTGTAGTTTGATCGTTGAAACTGAGTTCGAAGACTGAAAAATAAATATAGTCATCACCATGAGTGCGACACTTGTTTATACTTTCTTGATGTATCATAGTTGTAAGTAGAAAAGGCCACAATTTCTCCTTCGCGGCGGAGAACGCCCGATATCAATAAAGAGCGAAATATGCCATCAAAATACTTGAGAGAAGATTTCGATCTTTAACAAAAAACGATTACTCAAACTGCGCCATATTTTTGTTTGCGATCACCCCTCCGTTACTAAGAATTATGCCTAATACGCCTAATTAAGGCAGCACTGCGGCGCCACAGAGTTGAACACTCTCAAGCTTTGACAGGCTCTCACAAATAACAAGCAAATATTTTCGGCGAACTCATGACCTTTCAAAAAGATTCCTTTCAGCGCATGCGTAGCGACACAGACAATTCAGAGATACCGGTATTTTCGCGCCCATCGCTCTCCTTACCCTGCATTGAAATAAGAAAAGCAGCGATACGGAGTTCGCTTTCATAAAAACAAAAGATGTGAAATATATACATTCTGCAGGCAACAGCTGTTAGAAACACATCTGCGCGCAATGCAGTTCATTGGAATTTTATAGGCTAGAGTCGTTTAGAATTAGGCCTGCGCCACGATATGAGCCTTTTTGAGGTGAAGGGCAAGTTTGGAAGCGCGGCTCCGCCTTGAGATACTCGGCACTGTTTCGGCGAAGTGTCCATTCCCCGATATGAACTGTTGTTGATTTTGAGGAAAGTAATGGAGCAGTTCCTTGCTTTTTAGTGGACACCTGTTAAAATTAATAGAATATAATCGAAGGTATTTAAGCTGTTGGTCCGAATCGCGATGGCAAATCATTCTGCGACGCAATTCCGAGATGGGCGCTAAATGGAAAGCGAAAATGCTTGTCACCATCTTGAACAGTGCAGAAAATTGTTAGCGCCTGAATTTCGAAAGGACCCAGGTAAAAGTTTGTCACCCCTTTCTAATCGCGTTTTAAGCTTATACCGCGCATGAGGCATGCAGCATATGCATTTTTAGAGGGGATGGTTGACTTTGTTGCGATGGAGCACCAGAGCAAAATGACCAGCGTAGCAGGCATCTTATTCTGAACATCCCGTACCGTGCCTGCGCTCCGAGCACGCGTTGTACATCTTTATTTTCCTCTAACACTGATCTCAGTGCCTCTGCTTTATAGCGTCGGCGGGCGCTATAGGGCCCCCCGCCTAGACGGAACGCCGAAATGTACGCGCCGACGGGGCAGAGATGGGGGTGCCACGGCGGCAAGCAAGTCTGTAGATAAGCCGGGAACATCTGAGGAAGATCCTGGGGAGGTGTCTCGAGGTACGCGGCTTTGAGGCGATCTAGAGAGACGACCTCTTCACGACCATTCATCAGGATTGTCGCTGACTTTGTCGTCCTGTTGAGTACGCGGTACGGGCCGTCGTATAAGGGGGTAAGAGGCGCCTTTACACCGTCTCGTCTGAGAAACACATGCGTCGAGGAAGCAAGGTCTGGGTGCACAAAGACTTGATGGGCAGATAAGCGAAGCAGCACTAGGCGCAGATGCTGAAGACAGTCTTGTAGGCGATGAAGGTATTGTGGGGGCTGGGACGAGGGGGTCTAAGGTACGAACAAGTCTCCGGGAAGCCGCAGGGATGTACCGAATACGAGTTCGGCCGCCGAACAGCCAAGGTCACGACGCAGGACGGCACGTAGGCCTATAGGAGCACCATAGCGAGGTGGTCGACCAAATGCTTGAGCTGGCGATGGAGCCACTCGACCATGCCGTTGGCGCAGGGATGGTATGATGTGGTGCAGCAGTGTTTAGTGCCGAGTAGTCGTGTGAGCGAAGTGAAGAGGGCACATTCGAACTGGCGGCCGCGATCCATGGTAACAATGCCGGGGCAGCCGAAGCGGGAAACCCATGCTGAAACGAAAGCTCTGGCAACTGTTTGCGCAGTAATGTCCTAAAGTGGCACGGCTTCGGGCCAACGGGTGAAGCGGTCAGCCATCGTCAAAATATACTTGTAGCCCTGAAAGAGGGGAAGCGGAGAAGGTTAGTCAGGGGGTGAAGAAGCTCGGCGCAGTGCGGAATAAAGCCAGGAACTCACGTAGCTTGCGTAGGGTAGTGGGTTCTGGAAATCCCTTAACAGCCTGGACCGTCCATGCGCCGAGATGTGGTGGCCCAAGAACTCGAGCTTAGAAGAGCCGAAAGCACATTTCTGGGCATTGACGAGCAAGCCAAACTCTTGGAGGCCTTGAAAGAGTTCCCGGAGGTGACGCTCGTGACCTTGGGAGAACGACTCGCGACGAGGATGTCGTCGATGTAGGCAAATAACGCTGCGAGTCCACGTGATACCTCAGCGATGAATCTTTGGAAAGTTTGAGCTGCGTTGGGTGTAGTGGTGGCCGTCTTCGGAATATCGGCCGGCTCAACAGGGATTTTGGTGGTATGCCTTGACAAGGTCCACTTTACTAATGATCTTGCAGCCTTCTAGATGTCCTGTGAAGTCTTGCGTGTGTGGAAGGGGATAGCTGTCGTGGGCCGTGAGCATTGAGAGCCCGGTGGTCGCCGCACGGACGCCAGTCACCCGGTTCTTTCTTGGGCACCAGATAGAGTGGTGAAGCCCAAGCGCTGGATGAAGGGCGAATAAGCGGGAGCATGTGGTCGAATTCCCGTTTTGCAATAGCCAGACGTTCGCCGAAGAGCCGGCGCGGACGAGCTGCAACAGGTGGACCACGCGTGAGAATGTGGTGGGTTATACTGTTCTTGGGTGGCTGATGGAGATTACAAGGCCTCGTGACCTCAGGAAAGTCTGCAAAGACTTGGGCGTACGGGCATGACGGAAGCAGAAATCGAATGCCAGTGGAAGCGACAGCCGATATGACGCCAGTAATGGAGAGGCGCGTCTTACTGTTGATGAGGCGATGGCGACACATGCTGACGTCCAGATAAAAATGTTTTAGGAAGATGGATCCGAGGATGGGTGTATATACATCAGCGACGAAGAAGACCCATCGAAATGTGCGCCGCAGGCCAATGTCCAGAGTGAGGGATCGCACACCATACGTTGCGATGGAGGTTGAGTTGGCCTCACGGATCCATGTGACTTGGAAGCACGGTCGGCCTTGGAGGACGGCAGTACGCTGACACAGCACCAGTGTCGGCGAGGAAGCGCTAGCCAGAAATGCGGTCCATGACGACGAAAAGGTGGCTAGGTTGAAGAGCGAGGTCACACGCCGCCGTCAGTGATCTCGTTCCGCGTTTCCCGACCGGTTGCATGGTGGAGTGCACCGGCGGTCGCGGTGCTTGGACGATTGCGGACCGCTCGGCGAAGACGAACGGCAATGAGCTGTTGAGGAGAAACCATGCAGGGCATGAGAGGACGCCCGACGGGCATCGATAGGTAGTGGCCAGCTGATCGATCCGGGCCTCTAACCGTGAAATGACGGAGGTCTCAGGTGGAGAAGAGAGGACAGCGACGGAAGGAGAAGTCGCGTCGTGGACTCGATCAGCGAGCTGGGCGAGGGGGTCAAGGGTCAAGTCCCCTGCAGCAGCCAAGGTGAGGTGGGTGGACTGCGGCAAGCGTTGAAGGAAGAGATGCCTCAACCGTGCGCCATTCGAGTCGGCGTTGCTTTCGCCCAGGAGCTGCCGCATGCTAGTAGTAGCTGGGAGGGGCGGCAGTCTCCAAGCTCTGTGTAGGTGAGCAGCTGCTGGAGGCGCGCACTCTCGGACACCGTGGTGTGGTCCAGAAGGCCCCGCTTTAGTCGCTGGTAAGGGGCATCGCCCAAGGGTCCAGCGATAATGTCCGCCAGCTCATGAGCCACTTCTGAGAATTTCAAAACGGCTTTAGAAATGGTAGGCGTTTAGATGATAGCCTGTTCGTACTTACCCAATCATCGAAATATCTAGAGTGGAAAATAGACCGTTGTATTTGGACTTCCTGAACATAAACGGGGCGGACGACCACGTAAACAGGGAATTCCTGTGGAACATAATAAAAGAAGGTATCGGTTATGAGATAATAGAGTTAGTACAGGAAATATACCGAGATAACAAAGTAGAAATTACATGGGAAAGCATAAGAAGTACGGAAGATGTTAAAGTATGCAAATGATTAAGACAAGGCTCCTCTATCGCCGCTGCTGTTCATGCTTTATATGATAAACCTGGAACGGAGGATAGTAGAAAGTAACTTAGGTTTTAACCTGTCATATAGTTTAGGTGGAAAGGCGGTAGAGCAGCGCCTCCCCGGTTTGATGTA
Source organism: Amblyomma maculatum (assembly GCF_055883805.1). Taxonomy (NCBI): domain Eukaryota; kingdom Metazoa; phylum Arthropoda; class Arachnida; order Ixodida; family Ixodidae; genus Amblyomma; species Amblyomma maculatum. Next base: position 159,139,491 of record NC_139353.1, on the reverse strand, counting down.
TGTAGACGATATTGTGCTGCTAGCTGAGAGTCTGGAAGAATTGAAAACTCTAGTTAAGTATTGCGAAGACGAAGGGGACATTCTAGGCTTCAGGTTTAGTGCAGTTAAGTCGGGTCTGACGATTTTCAACGGCTCAACCGATCAGGCTCTCAAAATACAAGGCCATGAAATACCCAGGGTAGCAGAATATAAATATCTGGGGGTATGGGTAAACGAAGGATTGGCATACATTGGAAAGCATGAGCAATCACTTATGGCCAAAGGGCGAAGAAATGTCTGGATTTTTATTTATTTATTTATTTCCAAATACTGCAGGCCGCAGCGCTGCCCAAGCAGGAGAGGGGTTACATGTTCTGCAATAACAGTTGAGCAAACATATTGTTACGAAGCGGTAAGCCGATGAAGACAGGAGACAGAACATGACCGATGGCGATGGTAGATGAAGTTTAATGAATGTTCGCGGGCCTAGCGCGAGCCCTCCTGCCCGCGCCACTGCCCGCTTCTTCTTCCTTGCTGTCCGTGACATGACCCGGGGCCACCGAGCAATCGTCCTGATCGTGGACGAGGAAGTTTAGCGATGTTAATGATTTTATGGCATGATGATGGGCGTGCCTGGATGCTTGAAGAAGAAGAGGAAGAAGGAAGAATAGAACGGCTTGCCGGTACGATGTACGAAGGCTCTGGTACGATGTACGGTACGAAGGCTCTGGCAACCACATCGAGCTTGTTAGCACGTTAGGGCACCGCTACGAGCAGAAGGCGTGATTCGGCTAAGTATTGGGCGGCTAGTCCTCTTTTTCTGTTTTCCCCTGCGCATTTGCACTTTTCACCGTGTTGATAACGCTCGCAGAGAGATTGTAACTGTAAAGTGATGTCTACGCAGTCTCCCGGCCAGGGGCGCTCCCCCTGGTCGGCTTTCATTACTCCTCAAGATCTACCTCTGGAAGCGTTCCAACGATCTGGCGTTCCAAACATTCCTGTGGCGCTAGTGCCCAAGGATGGCGGATTTATTAAAATGAATAACCCTGGGACTGTTCGAGCTGCTCTCCAGGCAGCCTCTACCCTGTATGACTCAATCACAGAAGTGAGGCAGTTTGGGCGCGGCGGGATACTGTGCCGATCTCCAGATCTCAATTGCGTGAAGGATCTGCTTAAGTGCAATTCATTTGGATCGCTTCAGGTGAGCAGCTTTGGGGCAGGCAGTTGCGGCTGCCAAGATTCCACAATCATAGGGGCACTAAGAGTTATCCAGTGGAACTGTCGTTCAATTCTAACAGCTTCAACAGATTTAGTTTACATTTCTTCTCAATATAATCCACATATAATTATTTTGCAAGAAACTTGGCTAACAGCTGAAAAGCATTTCTATTTACAAAATTATAATTCATTCAGACAAGATCGCCAATCAAAAGGAGGAGGTTTAATTATATTTGTCTGTACAAAATTCTGTCACAGGCTAGGATTTCTTTCCAGTTATCTTCTATAGATTGTGAGTTATTGGCCCTAGACTTTGAAATTCCAGGGCACTGTCCGTTTTCATTAGTGAATGCTTATTTCCCTAGCGGTGTACAAGATACAAAACCTCTAGATCTGCTATTAGTTAATTGTCGAAACTCAGTTCTTCTGGCTGGTGATTTTAATTCGCATCATGTGTCATGGGGCTACAAGACAGATAGTTGTGGCAAGCGTCTTTGGGATTGGGTAACAAATAATAACTTTTCCTGTACAAATTCGGGTTCGGCCACTTTTATAAGAAAACACAGTCAATCTGTGTTAGATTTAACTTTTACCTCTCCCAGTCTCTTCGTTAATAATTGGTCAACACTTGATTGTGGCACCTCTAGTGACCACATACCGATTGCGTTTGAGGTTAATCACCCTGTAACTCCAGCGACTTCTCAGTTGAGGTCATTTATCAACTATAATAACTTTCAGTCAACGTTACGCTCTAATCTTGAATCATTGACTAACACGGATAAAGAACAAAAATCAAAACGCTTATGCTCGGTGATTGAGGATTGCCGTAAGAAGTCTGAGATCTTGGTACGGAGCTCAAAGGTGAATACTTCAGCTGTTTGGTGGAATGCTGATTGTTCCCGAGATTACAGACGTAGAAAGGCGGCATGGAAAAAGCTTCTCCACAACCAGTGCCCGAAAAACTGGCAGGATTACAAGTTCATTGCAGCTACATTTAAACGTACAGTTGCAAAAGCGAAGGACGAGTATGATGCAAAGCATTTTGATTTCCTCTCTAAATCAGGCAATCGAACAGCACTTTTTGGTTTTTTACGCTCGCGGAAAAAGATTCCACAAGCACAAAATCTACATTCCTTTATTTTGACTCCCCATGAAGCAATAGACACAATTGAAAAAATTGCCAAAGGACTGGAGAAACGTTTCTCGTCTGCACTACCTTCGGGCTCGATATCTGTAATGCCAATGGAACCTGTTAATTATGATCCTCAAATTTCCGTTTCTGAGCTTACTCCAATAGTTATGAGATTACCAGCCGCTGCTCCCGGTCCTGATAAAGTAACTTCAAAAATGTTAAAAATTCTTTTTGACGAGTCACCTCAGACGTTATTAGAGCTAGTAAATTATTCCATTAAACATGCTTGGATACACCCAGAATGGAAACTTGCCAAAATAATTCCTTTACTTAAGAATAAAGGCGGTGCCTTGTCTATTGATAATATAAGACCAATTGCATTAACATCAAACATTGTAAAATTAATTGAAAGAGTCATACTTATACGTGTTTCGGAATTCATGAATAAAGAAAATATCCTCAGTCCTTGCCAAATTGGTTTCCGTCAAAAGTGTTCCATCTGGAATGCGCATGCTGATCTCGAGAGTCGAGTTCTTCTAGCGCGGCGCCAAAAAATGCACGCTGCCTTGATAACGCTAGATATAGCCAAGGCCTATGATAGCGTTGAGCATAGCATTCTATTGCAAAAATTAAAATCTCTTCAGTTTCCACATTATTTAGTAGCCTGGATATCCGAATTCCCCCAAAACCGGGAGTTTTACTGTGCATTAAATGGCGTCCATTCTGGCAGATATAAGCAAGCCAGGGGAGTGCCGCAAGGAGCAGTCCTTTCACCAGTCCTTTTCAATATACTACTCAGCTCAATACCTGTTAATCATGACGTTCGCACTTACGTATATGCTGATGATATTGCGTTTTTTGCAACTGCATCGGATATTCAATCCCTTTATCTCCACTTGCAAACGTACCTAAACTCTATTGAGAATTGGTTGTGTGGCTTGAATCTCACATTAAATGTCAACAAAAGCGCAGTCCTCGTATTTAATATAAAAGATTCTGTAAGTCTGTCTGTAATGTATCAGCAACAAATAATACCACAGGTTAAATCATTAAAGTATTTAGGGGTCACTTATGATGATAATCTTTCATGGCAGCCCCACATTAACCATATTGCTACGAAAGGGGCTCGGGCCGTGGGCATGTTGCGCCGAATTAGTCGTCCTAGGTCTGGAATGCGGAGAGATGTCCTTTTAATGATTTATGTTATGTATGTGCGTCCAATTTTAGAGTTCGGTTTAGTCTTGTTTTCTGGATCAGCAGCTTATAAAATTCGACCGCTTGTTCTTTTGGAGCGAGAAGCGCTTCGTTTGTGTATGGGACTTCCAAAATTTGTTGCCAACAATGTGCTCTACCTTGAAGCCCGGATTCCACCCTTGATATATAGATTACAAATTCTAACCGTTCAGACGTACTTAAGGATTTATGAATCAGAGTTTCACCGATCTATGTCTATTTTTTGCTGTCAACCGACCTCCTTTTTCGGTGTCCATTGGTGTAAATTTCACACCCCGCAGGTTGTTATGGTCAAAAATTTGCTGGACCCCTTAAATGTTTCCCTTCCTAGTATTCTACCCATACAAACCATCGGTTCATCTATTAAAATTGTCTTTGACGACATATTCCCGAATAATGCTAAAAACTTATCATCCGTTATTCTAAACGGATTATTAGAAGATCATTTAAGAAGTCTTTCTGCTAGTTTAGTTGTAGCTACTGACGCATCTCAAAGTAATGAAAAGGCGGGAGTGGGTATATATTGTCCACATTTAGACTGGTCTTTTTCTGTCCGGCTTCCGGACTTCACCCCAATTTTTGAGGCGGAGTTTCTGGCGGTGGTACTCGCTCTACGTAAATTAGACTCCTCTTTTTCTAAAGTGGCAGTAATTTCCGACTCTCTATCATTGTGTTCATCTCTCTCTTCGTCGGTGGATTCTGCAATAGTAAAAACCTTTGTCTCCCTGATCCCAAAACATTTGAAAATTGTACATATGGTATGGGTACCAGGCCACAGCAATGTGGATTTAAATGAATATGCTGACAATTTAGCAAAAGAGTCCCTTAATGGCCCCGTATTATCTATCCTTCCGGCGACCGCGTACATCACCGCAGCGAGGTTTCGAAGAAACGTTCTATTAAATATGAAAAACGGACATCTTTTAAGATCTGAGGACTACCTGCATCTAAATTATTCTTGGAATAGAAAATTATGTCATTCACGGCAACTTGAGATTTCACTAACAAGGCTGCGATGCCGCATCCCACCTTTAAATTTCTATCTTCACAGGTCTGGTTTGGCAATGTCTCCCGTCTGCGCATTTTGCGGTGAACAAGAAACATTAGATCAATTTTTATTGTTTTGCCGCCGCTTTACTACGCTGAGAAAACAGTTGATGGAAAGGCCATTGCAACAGCTTGGCCTTAGTTTAAGCAGCCCGACATTGTTATCATTTGGCGCCACCATCCTTGGGCACAGTCACAGGTCTATTTTTACCGCCATGCAAAATTTTTTACTGCACTCAAATCATTTTCCTTGCTAAATATTAAAACATCACTTGTCCTACAAATATAGTGTCAATCTCCCGTGAGTGTTACCACTTTTCATATTATATTTCACTTATTTCCCATTTTGTTTCGTTTCCTCTACCCCTCAAATTATTATTTATATATATATATATATATATATATATATATATATATATATATATATATATATATATATATATATACATATATTTCTTTTTATGCAAGTATATTAAAAAAAAAAATTCTTTGCTACCCAATTCTTGGCCGATCCCCCTCTGTGGGTATGTGCCATAAGTTATTTGGACAACAACAACAACAACAACAACAACAACGATGTCTGATGCGTGGGTGATCCGCCTCCCTTGGAGCTGTCAACTATCCGTCACCAGAGTCCATGGGACCGATGGCTCGAGGTTACGTCGGGCAGCTTGGGCGGGGGTTGCGTGCTCGTGTCCATCGGTTCCTTCGGGTCATTCGGGTCTTTCGGGTCCTTCATCTCGGTTCTGATCGGTATGTCTGTTCTCCTTGTCTTCAGGTCCGGGCTTGAAGGGCTGGGGCGAAGCTGGTCGGCGATGTCCCTGGGCCCTCGGTGATGGTCCCGGCTTGAAGATGGCGTCGATGCTCCAAGGCGAGGATGGGGATGCCTCACCCAGCACCTCCACCAAATGTTACGAAGCGGTAAGCCGACGAAGACAGGAGACAGAATATGACCAATGGCGATGGTAGATTTTTATTTATTTATTTATTTACAGGATACTGCCGGCCTCAGTTTGAGGCCTTAGGCAGGAGTGGGCATATCAATAATACATCAAGAAAACGAACATAGAGAAAAACATCGCAAGAATTTAAGTGAGAAGAAGAGACGAAATCCAGCAATAATAATAGTAACGAAAAGTAAAGCACGACAAAAACAAAAAGGCGCGTGCACAGCAGCATGACACAACCACGCATGCTCGGTCACTTGAGCAAGAAACGAAATGTACAAACAATGAAAACAATCATGCATATGAAGCACTCAAGGCATTGCGCACAACGACACGATGGTAATTCTATTTTGCTTCAATACTGTTAAGCATGCCGCAGAATGACTGGACCGTCGGGCATTCCACTGTACTCGAGGTGAGCGCATTCCACTCACGTACTGTCCGTGGAAAAAACGAGTTTTTAAACACGTTAGTCCTGCAAGAAAATTCTTCAATTTTTTTCGAATGATTAGAACGTGTTGGGCGCTTAGAAACTAAATTAATGTACACATCCTTATCGATTCCCAGCATATCATGATATAGTAGGTACATATATTTCAGTCTGTCCCTATACCGTCTCAATTTTAATGGCTCTAAGTTTGCGTTGTTTAGAAGAACCGTCGGAGATACTTGCCAGCTATAACAGTTGAATATAAATCTAATCGATTTTCTTTGAATGCTTTCTAACTGTGTTATGTTTTTCTGGGTATACGGGTCCCATACTACTGAGGCGTACTCAAGAATTGATCTAATGTACGTTTTGTACGCTAAAAGACGGATTTCTTGTGTTGATTGTCGAAGCGACCTCCTCAAGTAACCAAGCTTACGCATTGCTTTTTTTGAAATATATGACATATGCTCGTTCCATCTGAGGTCAGATGTAATTACGAGACCCAAGTATTTGTAGCTGCTGACCGTGGAGAGAATATTACCGCCAATGCTGTAAGAAAATTTTAAAGGGTTTCGTTTTCGCGTGATTGACATAGCGACCGTTTTCTTTGCATTCATAGTCATTTGCCATGTGGCGCACCATGCTTCCACACTGACCAATGATGAATTCAAACAAACCTGGTCACTGCAGTTATTGATTTCTTGATATAGTATGCAGTCATCTGCAAATAACCTTATTTTCACGTTCACTACTTGTATCATGTCATTTAATGAATGACGTTTAATGAATGTTCGCGGGCCTAGCGCGAGCGCTCCTGCCCGCGCCACTGCCCGCTTCTTCTTCCTTGTCGTCCGTAACAATATTTTCATTGGTGCATTCAACAATAAATTGAGGCAAACGGTTCCACTGATGTGTTGTGAGGGGAAAGTATGAATTCTGGTAAAGTTTGGTCCTGGCGAAATATGGGCTTACTACTTTGGAGTGGTTCAATCTACTAGATCTCAGGGGTGCAACAAAAATATAGGTATCACGTGACAAACCAGACTTCTTGTTATACAGCATGTGGAAGAATTTCAGCCTAGAGACCTGACGGCGTACTTTAAGGGGTTCTAGCTTAAGCTGACTCAGCATGTTAGAGACCGAAGATGTTGAACGGTAACCAGAAAAAATAAATCTGGCTGAAAGACGCTGGATGCGCTCTAGTTTGATAATATCTTTATTATAGCACGGGTCCCAATCTACCGAGGCATACTCGAGAACTGGTCTGACTAGAGAGCGGTATGCTTCAAATTTGACGCCAGGAGTAGCGCCTTTTAATTTTCGGCGAAGAAAACAAAGCTTATTGAATGCCTTCGTGGTAATATTGTCAATGTGGGTGTCCCATTTGAGGCTCTCTGTAATTGTTAACCCTAGATATTTAACAGCTGAAACAGAATTAATAAACTGTTCCTGTATGTGATAGTTGTAACCAAGGGGCTTCTTCTTTCTTGTTATTGACATAGATACAGTTTTTGCAAAATTAATCTTCATACCGCCAGTCCGCAAGTTTACAAAGGCTTTCATTGAACACAGTTTGTTGTGAAGCATTGTCTATGACACTGTACAAGACACAATCGTCGGCAAACAATTTCACGCTTACACTTTCATCGGCGTTTTCGGCAATGCTATGGATATAAATTAAAAATAACAAAGGACCTAGCACAGATCTCTGAGGCACTCCGGTCAATACATCAGTATAAGCAGATCTATATCCTGAACATTCCACAAATTGGGTCCTATTGCTTAAATATGCCTGTAACCATCTCGTCAAACTGTCTGGAACCCCCGCTTGCTTTGCTCTATCAATAAGCGAAGGGCGCAACACGCGGTCGAAAGCCTTTGATAGGTCAAGAAATATGGTATCAACCTGCTTGCCACCGTCAACGGCCGAAGCTAAGTCATGAATGACCGATAAAAGTTGCGTGACGGTTGACACCCTTTTTCGAAAGCCATGTTGATAGGCGACGAAAAAGCTTTTAAATTCGAGGTGGTAAGATATGTGATGGGCTATTACTTGTTCTAGTATCTTCAAGCAAGAACATAGTAAAGAGATTGGTCTATAATTAGCAGCATTAAATTTATTGCCTGATTTGAATACCGGAATTACTCTAGCTGTTAGCCAGTCGGTTGGCAAAGATCATTGCTGAAGAGATGCATTAAATATAACAAAAAGATAATGAGACATTATTTCAGAATATCTTTTAAGAAATGCGTTAGGTATGCCGTCGGTGCCGTGTGACGATTTTACTTTCATATTTAGCAGGAGTGGAAATATCCCCTCACGACTAAGCTCTATGTCGGGCATTACAGCAGTAGACGGGAAATGGATAACATTCGGGGCTCTCACATGCGAGGAGCCTGGTCCAGCAAGGGCGAGCTGGAAGCTACTGCTGAATTCATTAGCAATATAAGTGAGGTTGTCAGGTATGCTACCATTTATTTTCAGCTGTTCCACACTTCTTTTGGATGGATGGAAGATGGATGGAACATAGAAGCGTCCCCTTTGAAATGGGGTGGTAGCAGTAGCTATCATGCTCATTTTTCACCCTATATCTTAATTATTGATTAAAAATGGTTAACTAAACCATCATTCTATTTATTAAATTTTGTTCCTAAATTACTAACATTAGGTCACTTCTCTGCTTTTAAGTCACCAATCTTCCAGTCGTTTTTTGCTAGTTTCCACCGCCGGTTTATTCACTCGGCCACTGTTAGCTCTAAACCCCAGAGCTTGAGGAACAGTGATTGCGCCTGCACCAACTTCCGGATCGATACCATTACATTCGAGTATAATATGGTGAATTGTTTCACTGGAGTTTCCACATACAGCACATACGTCATCTCCATTGTTATATTTCTGTTTGTAGCTGCGTGTTCTAAGGCACCCTGATCTAGCTTCAAAAAGTAGGGCACTACCTCTTGAGTTATCAAAGAAATCTTCCTTCCTGATCTGCATTTTCCACTTTCGGTATAATTCCACACTCTGTTTCTTTTCCATCGAATTTATCCAATTTTTACCTTCTGTGTTTTTCACCTGTTGCTTAATGCTCTTTATTTCTCCGTCCTTGTTACTAACATACTTACTAGTTAGTTTCCTACTTCTTTTCCTCTATTGTGAGTCAACGCCTTTTAGGTACAGGTATTTAAATACTTTAGCTGCCCATCTGTTACTGTGCAATTTCCTCAGGCGTTCCTCATATAATATTTTACTCTGAGCTTCCCGCACTTCGAAAGATGTGCAGCCCATATCTCCTTGTACCGCCTCATTTGTAGTTTTGCCGTGGGCACCTAGTGCTAATCGTCCAACGGATCTCTGATTTGTTTCTAATGTCGACTGTACCTCTGATTTTAGGCACAAAACCGCACTTCCGAAAGTAAGTCCGGGCACCATAATTCCTTTCCAAATACCCCTCAAAACCTCTTACCTATTGTATCCCCGCAATGCCTTATGCTTCATTATCCCGGCATTCCTTCGCCCTTTGACCTTAAGTGATTGCTCATGCTTTCCAATGTATGCCAATCCTTCGTTTACCCATACCCCCAAATATTTATATTCTGCTACTCTAGGTATTTCAAGGCCTTGTATTTTAAGACCCTGATCAGTTGAGTCGTTGAAAATCATCAGACCCGACTTAACTGCGCTGAAACTGAAGCCTAGAGCGTCCCCTTCGTCTCCGCAATACTTAACTAGAGTTTGCAATTCTTCCAGACTCTCAGCTAGCAGCACAATATCGTCTGCATACATCAAACCGGGGAGGCGCTGCTCTACCGCCTTTCCACCTAATCTATATGACAGGTTAAAACCTAGGTTACTGTCTTGTATCCTCCGTTCCAGGTTTATCATATAAAGATGAACAGCACCGGTGATAGAGGACAGCCTTGTCTTAATCCTTTGCATACTTTGACATCCTCCGTACTTCTTATCCCTTCCCACGTAATTTCTACTTTGTTATCCCGGTATATTTCCTGTAGGAACTCTATCATCTCATAACCGATACCTTCTTCTTTTAATATGTTCCACAGGAGTTCCCTGCTTACGTTGTCGTACGCCCCGTTTATGTCCAGGAAGGCCAAATACAAAGGTCTATTTTCCACTCTAGATATTTCGATGCATTGGGTAAGCACGAACAGGCTATCATCTAAGCGCCTACCATTTCTAAAGCCGTTCTAAAGTTCTCCGAGTATCTTGCTACTGTCAACCCATGCTTGCACCTTTAATTTCACCGCCTGCATGGCTAACCTGTACATAGATGTTATGGTAATCGGCCTGTAGGATTTTATGTGCATCCTGTCTCCTTTCCCTTTATAAATCAAATTCATTTTACTCTGCCGCCAGCTGTCCGGAATTTGCTTATTCGTTATGACTGTTTCCAGAGCTTTTAACAGCGTTTCCTTACTTTTTGGACCGAGTTCATTAAACAGCTTGATCGGAATTCCATATATTCGTGTAGATGTGTTTTTAGGAATATTTTTTTCTGCCTTTTTCCAGTTTAGATTGGTCAGTTCTAAGCTGCTTTGTATTCTGCTACCTTGTGTTGCTTCCTGATTTGCGGATTTAACTCTAAAGTCCCTCTTAAATGACTCGGCTATAACTGATGTAATGTAGTTCACTGCGTTATCTCCCTTTAAACAATTTCCCTCGTTATCTTGAACCCGATCCTGCTTTCTTTGATTCTTCTTCCCTAGCCAGCTTATATGGTTCCAGAATTTTCTTGCTCCGCCTCTAGAGGCATCGTGTATATCAGCCATCCAGCGATCGGTGGCTGTCTTATTTTACTTTGGACGAGGGCCTGCACCTGAAGTTTCTTTTGTCGATATGATTCCCATTTTTAATCGATTTCCTCCTGAGATACCTGTGCTTTCTTTGCCACTCGGCGTTCCCTTGAAGCAGCCCGCCGTTGTCCAATAGCTTCCCTGATTTCCTTATTCCACCAGCTCCGTGGCTTCCTCTTTCCATTCCAGCGGTTTGCTACTTTAACCTCCTTAATTTACCTCCTTATGAGTAGTTCTACCTGTTCATAATCCCAGTCTTCCATGGGGCTTTTCTCTATTGCTTCCTCTATGTCTGCTGCTATCTGCGCTATTTGATCGTCGTTTAATTTTGCGTTTACGTTTTGTCTAAGTTTCATTTCTCTTTTCATCAAGGGCCCCATCTGCACACTAATACGTTTATGATCACTTCCCACACTACACTCCCCTTCTTCGTCTATTTCCATTTTTGTGACCTTGCTATAAATTTCCTGCGACATTAGACAATAGTCAATGGTCGTCTGCCTGTTGCGGAATTACCACGTGATTTGGCCTTCACATTTTGTTTCTCTATTTACTATAACTAGATCGTGTGGCTCACAGAAATATAGCATTAGCTTGCCGTTACAATCCGTGTATCCATCCAGATCGTCGATGTGGCCGTTCATGTCCCGCAGTAGAATAATATTGGCCCCGTTTCCAAACTGGCTTATATCGTCAATGAGGCATTCAACAAGATCCCTGTTTGCTTGCCTGCATTGATGTCCTGTTCCTAAATAAACTACCCCTAGCCATGTCCTTATGCCGGCAATTGTTCCTGAAACCCAGATATGCTATTTACAACATTATTTAATTCTTTGCCAATCTGTTCCCTGGTGTATCAACATACCTACCCCTCCACACTTTTTTTCCCTTCCCGTTCTGTTGCACCCTTCCAAGACGTAGCCTTCTATAAACGGCGGATCTTCTAGATCCCTGAGATGAGTCTCGCAAAGAGCGTACACACCTATTTTGTCATCCTTCAACTGCTGTTCTATCTCTAGCCATTTCGCTCTTTTTCTACTTCCTTGCATGTTTATGTAGCTGATCCTAGTGTTAAATTTCGTTTTTGTACTTTTCTTTCTCGACCTACTCTTTGCCATTTTTGGGGGCTCAGCCTCCATTATTACACTTTCTTCTGCTTCACTTCTAACTACCTCTGTGCACGGAGTCCTCGCGGACCTCCAAAAAAGCTACAGCCCTGCCTGCCAGGCGCCAGCCGATCTCTGCTGCCACCCTTCTGTTAAAATGAATGCCATCTCGCTGAAAAGCCTTACCAAAACCTACTTTATTTACCTCCCTGTTTACCTCAACCACTTCGAAACACTTCTCCAGGCGTAACTTTCTTATGTCCTGGTTAACTGTCACCACGTCCTTTTCCATCTTTCCGTTCAATCCTAGCACCTCTGGTACTGTGCATACAACTATCTGCGTCTGCTGTGCTATCTCCCTGATCTCGTCAACTCCCTTAGCTAAACTTTCCACCACTCCTACAGCGTCACCATTTAGGACATCGTTTAGCGCCGCGGCTACTATTACCATGCTGCGCTCTGCGGAATTCTTCAACAGCCTATTTTTACTCTCTTTTAGCACTGCCCTCATTGTTCTCCCTGGGAAGGCTTCAACCAACACTCTCTTATCACCCCTTACACGTTCCAAGATATCTCGCTTGCACCTTTTCATGCTACAATCTCCGGTGATAAGCACCTGGGCCTTCTCTCTCCCTCTCCCAACTGTTGGCTCCTGCTTTCGGTTATCTGTGTCCTTATCTCTGGGATTTTCATTCTTCCTTACTTCTTCCTTTTTTTCCTGCGTCTTAGCTGCTTCTAAATAACTCTGACGGTTCGGATCCGCCTGACCTACTTTGCTTATGCCTTCCACGCCAGTGCTGGCCCCTGCCACGTGGCCCGCATTGTAATGTTCATCCTCGTTGGTTCCAAGGATAAAGTCGGCCTTTTTCTTTTCCATTTGAGAAAGCTGTCGAAGCAGTTTCTGATTTTCCGCTCTTAACAAACTTACTTCATTTTCTAAATCATCCACACGAGAAATTTAACTGCCCCTTTCTTGATCAAATCTATCTAGACGCGCACTCAGTACGCAACACCGACACAAAAAGTCGCTGCCTTCCGCTTCACCTACAGAGTCAAAACGCGTTTCCTTGAGATTAACCTGCGCCTCACACTTAGTACACTCTACCTTCTTTTGATTGCACATCTTAAGCGCTCTTCGACTGAACTATATCTATTACGAATTCTCAGAATATACAGATTGCCAAAAGAAGACACAAGAAACGACTAGCAAACACGCGTTATGGCCTTATGCAATGCGCTCTTATGCCCTGAGGCAATAAACTTCGCAAAAAAAAAAAAAACACGCGTTAAAAACCAATTCTGCGAATGCCAATAGCCTAGAAAAAAAATATTTATCTAAACAAGATAGCTAAATAATGAACGCCAAGAAAACCTAGCTGCCGGCACGAAAAACCAGGCCGCTAGGACCAAGAGCTAAAATCTATTCTTTTGGCGGCACCTAACCTAACTAGCTGAAAACAAAATAAGGTTAATAAAAAGAAAGAACTCATCTATTTGACGCTTCGGAAGCTCCCGCTGTCGCCAGTCCGTCCGTTTCCGGTAGCCACGTGCAATCGGAGGAGCGGTGGAACACGCGTCCGCACCACAGAGAGGAAGCGCCAAAACTTTTGGGGCGACACTTTTAAGAAATTTGTTAACGTTTGACCATAAAACTTGCTGCGTGCGTTCCTTAATTTATTAAGCAGTTCGTCCTTAAGGGCAACCAGTTCAGTGGAAGCGTTTCCCTTCGTTTTCCGTCTTTGTCCAATACGGCGTTTTAAATGAATTATATCGCGGTTAATCCACGGATTGCGACGTTTTGCCGTCTTATGACGTAGTGGAACAAAACTTCTAATGCAGGATAGAAATAAAGCTTTAAACTTATTGCAAAGATACGAGACATCGGCTCTCTGGTCGACTTCAGAAAAGGAGAAGTGTAAATTATCAAGAATGAACTCATGGTCGGCAGCTAAAAAATTACGAAAAGTTTCGCGACAATGCATGGGCTTTTTACTGTCTAATTTCACATTTACGTGAATGAGCTTGTGGTCCAAAATTCCATCTGTGGTACTATCTGCGTAGTCGTCGGGCATGTTTGAGAAATGCAAGGTCAAGAACCAATTGCGTCGATTCAGTAATGCGTGTTGGGTCATTTACAATTTGCTTAATATCATGAAAAAATATGGTGTCAAGAAGAAGGCGAGCGCTATCTCCATCTTCGGTACCCGAGACTGAAATGCTTTTCCAATCTATGCCAAGTAGGTTAAAGTCTCCAGTAAGCACTAGCCTGAATAATGAAGCATAGGGTATTGTGGGGATAGAACAGGTATGAGGTTTTGAGGGGTATTTGAAAAGGAATTATGGTGCCCGGACTTACTTTCGAAAATGCGGTTTTGTGCCTAAAATCAGAGGTACAGTCGACATTAGAAATAAATCAGAGATCCGTTGGACGATTAGCACTAGGTGCCCACGGCAAACCACAAATGAGGCGGTACAGGGAGATATGGGCTGGGAATCTTTCGAAGTACGGGAAGCTCAGAGCAAAATATTTTATGAGGAACACCTGAGGAAACTGGACAGTAACAGATGGGCACCTAAAGTATTTAAATACCTATACTTAAAAAACATTGTCTCACAATAGTTGAAAAGAACTAAGAAACTAACCAGTAAGTATGCTGGTCATAAGGACGAAGAAATAGAGAGCTTTGAGCAAGAGGTGAAAACACAGAAGGTAAAAGTTGGATAAATTATACCGAAAGTAGAAAAGGAAGATCAGGAAGGAAGCTTTCGTTGATAACGCAAGAGGCAGTGCCCTACTTTTTGAAGCTAGGTCAGGGTGCCTTAGAACACGCAGCTACAAAACTAAATTTAACAATGAAGATTCACTGTTTGTTCCTGAAGCTCTGGGGTTTAGAGATACCAGTGGCCGGGTGAATAAACCGGCGGTGGAAACTAGCAAAAAACGACTGCAAGACTGGTGGCTTAAAGCATAGAAGTGACACAATGTTAGTAATGTAGGAACAAAACTTTAATGAATAGAATGATGGCATAGTTAACCAGTCTAAAAAATAATTAAGTAATAGGGAGAAAAATGAGCACGATAGATACTGCTACCACCCTGTTTCAAAGGGGACGCTCCTATATTCCATCCATCCATCCATCCATCCATCCATCCATCCATCCATCCATCCATCCATCCATCCATCCATCCATCAATCCATCCATCATTCCATCAATCCATCCATCCATCCATCCATCCATCCATCCATCCGTCCGTCCGTCCGTCCGTCCGTCCGTCCGTCCGTCCGTCCATCCATCCATCCACCCATCCATCCATCCATCCATCCATCCATCCAGCCGTTTGCGACAAGTAAGGAGGCTTGAAATTCACTGGAGTGAAGTCTTTATGGGCTGACTGGCACCCGCAAAAGAACTAAAGGCTCACCTCCATGAGCCCTCGAAGCGCGCGTCCTGCTCGCGGCAGCGCGCCTTTGAATTCCTGCGTGCAAGCATCGACGAATCAGCGGGCGCTATGCGTCGTGTATATGAAACATTTCATGTATGTTTTTGTGTTTTCATTACAGGGGCTGTAAAAATACTCTAGAAGCGGTGGTAGAACCTCCACGACAAGTTCCGCCGATTATGCAGCGCTCGACCGTGCGCATACCGTGCCAAGCGCTTGGAGTTGTGTACTGCTTCTTTTGCGCGCCAGGGCGCGGGGCTCACTGCGCAGGCGCGCACGGCACCCGGCGCGCAGGAAGCAGAGCTGCCTATGGAGTCGGGCCTTAAGAAATTGGCAGCGGCGGTAGCAACAAGCGCGCTCCGCGGTCGTCGGTCGTCGGTTTACGAATGCCCATTGCAATCGGAAGTCCTTATCTTAGTCGCCACAGAAATCGCTAGACAAATCAGCCAAGAGATACTGGGAAACTGTGGAACATTAAGGCAATACATGTGCTTGCCTGCGATCATTCCAGCATAATCTCCGCGCATCTCGCGCTAGAAAGAAAGCAATAAAGGCAGGTTGCAAGATACCCAGCCTGAATCAACAATGAGCAAAAATCAGTCCGTGTGCCACAGTCGCAGTGAGAAGGCGGCTTGCCGGCCGCTGTTGAAAAGCAACAAACAATAAATTTGAATGCTTCGCGACAGTATAAATGGTCGATCTCTGGTGCTTTTTTCGTTATTCATAACCTCATTACGAAATAAAATCCGGAGCTTGTCGCTGCCTCTCGCACTTCCAATAACAAATTCCTTCCAAAATAAACTGAAGCCTCCGTATGCTATAAAATCTTAAAATGACCAAACATTAACATATACTGAATAACAAGCTGTGACACTTGCCGAATGCGGAACAGAAGACAGCTAGCAGGATGTAGAACTTTTAGCCACTCTAGGAGTGGCTAAAGCTAGTAGTAATCTCTTGCACCGATGCTGATCCGTGTGATGAATAGGATGGAATTCGGGTTTCCCCAACAGAATCAGAAATAAACTTCGTCCAGCGTAAAGGCTCTTCTTAGACTCTATATCTGTAATCTGTTTTCCAAGCAAGGAAAAATGTTTATTGTTGTTACTAGCCGACAATGGCGTCCGAACACAAATGCGTTTATTTTTACAACCAACGTTAATAGTCTGGCCACTCGCGCGCAAAACACCAGAAGCATAAACAGGATCACAAATTGCCTTCGAATGCCGGATATATGTTTGCAGGGTCGAGATCAGACATTCAGTACGATAGCTGCAACGTTGACAATGCTTTAGTGATTCTGGTGTATGAGCTTCTCTAACACAAGGCTAAACACCTGGAGTAGGAATTTGTGATGTTCAGTGGCGGGGTTTACTTTCAAGAGTACTACTTCTGGCAAACGAAATGGTTCATGCATCACAACTGGTTTCAAGCTTGCCGGCTTCCTACAATGTTGTATTTAGCCCTGAGTACTGTCTGTGATCGCTGCTAACCCTGCTGTGCTCCTTCGAGCGCATAAAGTTTCCAACAACTGATGGCCTGCAAAGGCCGGGCTGACAGAAACAAGCAGAAAAGCAGGTCTAACAATACAACGCAGGGTGAAAGCTGATCTCGAGCCCCTTCATGGATCACTGCCTTGTCGTGGCGGAGAGGCTTGCGAAACTCGATGAAGTCGTGAGCTCTGCTGTGTAGGGCCACCCAAGATGGACAGGTCACGGCAGTGAGTTCTGACAAAATGTGATTCACTGCTAAGGGTAATGGTAACCCACTCCAGTATTTCCTGCCAAGAAAACCCTATGGTCAGTCACAATAGCATTATGATAGGGTGCCGGAAAATGAGCCCCCCAGGTTGGAAGGTGTCCCACATGTTACTGGGGTTGAAAAAAGGGCGAGTCCTAGTAGCCGCAGGACGAATGAAGGGGCTGGGCTATAACCGAAAGGACGCTCAGTTGTGGATGTGTTGGGAAGCGACCGGGAAGTCCGATGTTGCAAAGAGATATATCATATAGCAACATGGAATGTAAGATCTATGACGCAAGGTAAACTGGATGTCGTCAAGCGAGAAATGGACAGACTGAACATTGATATCTTGGGAATTAGCGAGCTCAAGTGGACCGGAATGGGAGAATTTAATTCCTGTGACCATTATGTCTTTTATCGTGGGCACGAATCCAGGAGAAGGAAAGGGGTCCCTTCTCATAGTAAACACAAGAATGGGCAAAGCAGTGCGAGGGTAAACCCAAAAACGACCAATTAATTTAACTTCGGATCCAAGGTCATCCTATCAACATAACAGTTATCCAAGCCTATGCACCAACCACTACTGCTGAAGAAGTTGACGCTGAGAGATTTTATGCTGCTCTGCAATAACTTTTAGACCGCACTCTATTATCAGACGTCTTTTTTCTCATAGGAGACGGGAATGCTAAGGTGGGGAGTGAACAAATATCCGGAATAACAGGCAAGCTTGGTCTTGGTGAGCGAAATGAAACTGAGCAGAAGCTAGTAGAGTTTTGTTACGAAAAAACCTGACCACGATGAATGCTCATTTTCAACAGCAGAAGAGGCGCCTGTACACATGGACTTCACCGGACGGTCTGTACAGGCATCAGATTGATTATATTCTTTGCCGGCAGAGATGGAGAAGCGCAATACAAGTAGTAAAAACAAGGCCTGGGGCCGACTGTGGCACCGATCATCAGCTTCTTGTTGCACAAATTTAAGCATCGATTGAGGAAAACGCAGACACCTAGAAGGCCTTTCAGGTATGATTTGGATCACATTCCATCAGAATATGCTGTGGAAGTGATGAATCGATTTGAAGAATTAGGTCTAGAAGACAGAGAGCCTGAAGAGATGTGGACAGAGATTCGTGACATAGCACGAGAAGTTGCTATTAAGGTAGTTCCAAAGCAAAAGAAATGCAAGAAAGCAAACTGGTTATCTAAAGGGGCTTTGCAAATAGCTGAGGAAATGAGGATGGCAAAAGTTATGGGGAGAGAAAGATACGAGGTTCTCAATGCGTGTTTTCGGTAAATAGCAAAGCGAAATAAGAATGCCTTCCTGAACGTACGGTGCCAAGCAGTTGAGGACAATAGCCAACAGGGGAACACAAGAGCTCTGTATAAGACAATCAAAGATATCAAAGGAAGCTTCTGTGCTAAGCTGGGCGTGATGAAGGACAGACGAGGCAGGGACCTCACTGAAGCCTCAGAGATAAAGAAGAGATGGCAGGAATACACAGAAGACTGTACAAGAAGGACACGGATATGCAAATCCAACATAAGGCGGTTGTGATTACTGATCTCGAGCCGGGAATCATGAAGAGTGAAGTTGAATGGGTCTTAGCCAGCCTTGCTAAGATCAAAGCTAGCAGAATTGATGGCATTCCAGCTGAGTTGCTTCAAACCCTCAACCATGGCGCTTTTAACGTTCTGTATACATTATGTCAGCAAATTTGGACAAACCTGCAGTGGCCACAAGATTGGAGGAGGTCAGTTTACATCCCTATTCCAAAGAAAGGCAGTGCCAAAGATTGTTCGTACTACCGCACGATCGCGCTTATTTCGCATGCTAGCAAGGTGATGTTGAATATCCTCCAAGGTAGGCGGCAGCAGTATGTGGATCAGGAGCTTCCGTACGTACAAGCTGGGTTTCTGAAGGGCAGAGGAACTAGAGACCAGATTGCCAACCTTCGCTGGATCATGAAAAAAGCAAGACAGAGAAACCCATCTACTTCTGCTTTATTGATTATGCGAAAGCGTTCGACTGCGTAGAACACAGCAGATTGTGGCAAGCTCTCCAAGAGATGGGAGTTCTAATTCACCTCATCGGTTTCAGGTACCTGTATGAAGGGCAAGAGGCCACAGTCAAACCGGGCATGGTCTTACTGATTGGTTTCCGATTGAGAAATGAGTGAAAAAATGCTGCCTACTGTCGCCTTGCTTATTTAACCTATATGCCTAGTGCATCATGAAGAAGGCCGGTCTGGGCGAGTCTTCAGGTGGAGTAAAGATTGCTGGAAAACGTATCAACAACCTTAGATATGCAGGAGATACCACTTTAATGGCAGAAAATGAAGTGGAACTCAAGAGACTTCTGATGCACGTACAAGAAGAGAGTGAGAATTTCGGCTTAAACTTAAAATTAAAAAGACAAAGATCATGGCGTCTTGCCCTATCACGTCCTAGAGCATCAAGGGACAAGAAGTGGAAGCTGTGCCAGAGTTTCTCTTCTTGGGCTCCAAGATTACCCCGGAAAGAGACTGCAGCCATGAAATTAGGAGACGCCTGCTTCTGGGAAAGAGAGCCATGGTTAGCGTTGACAGCCTAGTAAAGAACAGAGACATTAGTCTGCAACCAAGATCCGTATAACTTTTGCTATGGTCTTTCCAGTTGTGATGTATGGATGCGAGAGTTGGGCTGTGAAGAAGGCTGACCGCCGAAGAATTGATGCGTTTGAATTGTGGTGCTGGCGGAGACTCTTGAGAGTTCCTCGGACTGCCAGACGATCAAATTAGTCGATATTGTCGACCATAAACCCTGACTGCTCATTGGAGGGTCAAATTCTAAAGTGAAAGCTCATCTACTTTGGTCATATGATGAGAAGAGAGGAGTCGCTGGAAAAAGATTTGATGTTGGGAAAGGTTGAGGGTCACCGGAGAAGGGGTAGGCAGCGAACGCGATGGTTAGATGGCATCCTCGAGGCGCTGCAGATGATGTTATGTGATGTTAGGAAGATAGTGACAGACCGGAAGGCATGGCGTGATATGGTCCACACGGTCACGAAGAGTCGGACATGACTGAACAACTGAACTGAACTGCTTTCTATGAGGCTTCTTCGTAGTCTCCATCTGACGTTGCCTTGGTAAATGCTATTAAAAAAAACTAGCCTTGGTGCTTTTTTGTCAACCCCGAGCTCAAATGCGGCATTTACAAAAATGCTTGCACTCTTTCACCGAAGGCGTCCACAAATATCGGGACAGAGATTTCGATGCCCTCAAAAATCCATGAATGAAACCTTATTCATTTTTACTGGCATGGCAGAGGGAAAACTGCTGAAGGCAACTGGAACCCTGCAGGCTACGCTAACGTTTCCCTATGTCATAAACGTTGTCCCTTTTTCACTGCATTTTAGGGTATTGCATGACTAGTCTAAACTCAATTGCTGGGTTTCGCCAGGGCTGATACTAGCTAACAGAGCAGAGATGGAAGCATGGCCAGATACGGTTTGCTGTGGCTCACCTCCATCTTGGCTGTCTGCGAACCACAAGGACACCACAGGTTGCTCTAGACGACACGAAAGTGTCGAGGATATTTTGAAGTGGTAGGCCCTAGGAGTCGCGCCAGATTGGCAGTGATGGCGGAGACTGGAAGGATGTGTGGCATTGTGTTGTCAATGCGGTATATTTGGGGAGTTGTGTTCAAAATGGTGTATGAAGCAGACAAAGAAGCGAAGAAGCATATCATAAAACGATTACCGCCGCCCCTAGAGCCTCACTTGAGAAGAATAAGAAGAAAAAGCGAGAGGTACCAGCTCCCGGCTTCTGAACCACACCTGAAGTAATTTCTTGGAACGACATGATCTTCAAGTCTGGCGTGAAAAAATAGAACTTCCACTACCAAACATCTGCTGCCGCACGCTTCACTGCTTTTTGAAAGAGACAGGTCTAAAACAAAGACCGTCAAGCTTCAGTTTAAGAGGACATGCGATAGCGCCATTAACGCAACCTTTTCAGTCCCGCAGATTTGTAGATTTTTTGTTCACCTTGGTTACTGGGATCAACAAGGGGCCTATATGTCACATGCTAGGTAGACGCCAACACTGCAATCAATGTCATCTAATTGGAAGCACATGCGTCATCGGTATGAACAGCTATACAAACCTAGCCTGAAACATGAATAGCAGATCGATGCTAAGTGTGTAGCGAATTATTATGGTACCACCCGTAATGTTGCAAAAATATAGGTTGTCTCAGAGCGTATTTTATAGAATGGGTATTCCTAAATTCTAGGTAACCGCGACACTGACGCCATTTGAACCGCACGAGCTGAATATTCTTCGCATAGAAAGAAACTTCCATTAGACCGACCATACGGGGCGCTAGTCGACTAGCCTCTTCAGCCGATAAAATTTAAATATTTCGGTATGTAGCGAAAGTTTGTTGAAGAGATTTTAGCTTAAAAATAAAGAGGTATCTGGGACACTGCTCTGCCTATAATTATATGACGTTATATCGTAGATGCCATCTGATATATAATGCCCCGTTTCAACCAGGCTGTATGAAGGTGCCTGCGTGGCCTAGGATAGGGAATTCATGAGTAGTGGATAGTTGATTCTTATGTTAATGTTTAGTACCGCTCTTACTGCGCCAGCGAAAAGGAGGAAGACCACCGGAAAGTAAGCGGGAGCAAGTTAGCGAGGATGTGGGAGGTTGCAATCTTGAGCTAAGGAGCATGCATTAAGTGCAATTTTTCTAGATACCATCCCACACCTCAGTCTTTGGGTGCGAGCTCACGTACCATTTTATATATTTTGCTGCTGAAACCTGGGAGTCTCTTGACTGGACTTTACGAGGAGCTTCGAGTGCTAAATCCCATGGAAAGGCTGATACCTGAGCGAATGGCTCGCCGGGCTCAGAACACCCGAATTTTCAATGAGGCAAGTGCTCTTCTGTCATCCGGTTCGACGACGCTTGGCCCCCTGACGAGCCTCTACAAGCGACTCAAGGTCAATAATGACAAGCTCGAAGACCACATCCACGATGACGCGTGCTTCGAAGCAGAATACGAGATGATCATCCAGCACGAAGAGAGCGCAAGGCACAGGCTGACCGACCTTCTGAGGCGTCGCAGTAGTGTGGCGTTCACGATGACCTCGCCTTCCGATGCTGCTGCTCGAGTTATAGCAACCTCTTCCGAAAGACCCGGAGCCAAAATGCTGACACTCACAGTAACACATTTCTCTGCGAACCTGAACCACTTCACCGAGTTGTGGGAGCAGTTTTACCACATTCACCGCAACGGTGGTCTCACTGCGAGAAATTTCACTATTTCCGATATTTTTCTTCAGAAGTGACGCCGGCTCAGCCATCATGACCCTTCCAGCAACCGAGGCGTGATACATGAACGCCATTTCTATGCTGAAGAAATGAATCGGCAATAAAGCACGCTTGGAGCAGGAGTACTTCTTCACCCTCCGAAAGTGTCCTCCCTTATGATCGCCAACCGACACCACGGCCATCCGAAAGCTCCACGTGCAAGTACAGACAACAGAGGATTGGAGTTCTCTGTGCTTGAGCAGGCCATCGTTTTCTGTGATACTTTGCGACATCCTCGTAAAAAACGCTACCGCGTTCTCGCTATCCAGTACAACCGCTCACTAGCAACTTTTGCGGTAGCTTTGGTCCACAATACTGCAGCGACTGAATTGAAGCTAGATGGCTTGCTGGCGTTTCTGGCGATTGAAGTCGAGAGCTTGGAGAAGACCGACTACAAGCCTATGGGGACCCGGCAATGCAGTCAGAGACCCGCACGAAAAACCATGCTACACAATACACTATAGCGCCTGGTCAACAACCGACGTCGTCAATTCTTCATGTTTATTCTTACCTGATCACCAAGGCCTGTGTTTTTTGCGGATGAAGCGAACATTTGACTCTGTCATGCCGTTCTGACCTGTTGCTTCTAGACAAAAGGAAGCTCCTGCCACAGAGCGTGAGACGCTGTCATTGCGCGACCAAATGACATTTAGCGCGATAATTCCATCGCATTATTGATTACATGCTCCAACTGCAGGGGTTGAAATGCCACAAGCGTGTCCAACGAGGGCGCGATGCGGAAAACCCGCCGAGGAGAGGATAGAATGAACACCGATGAAACCGTATGTACCTCCTTTGGATCGTCCTCGCTTATTCTGCTGGATACATTCCGTGGAGTGGAGGCAGTCAGAGCACGTTATTTAGGCGATCGTTGGCAAGGTAGCTGCATGAAAAGTCCTTGGGATTCATAAAGATTGCCCTGGATAACATTGCAAACACCTCTGATCAGGCGGCCAAGAAACGACGCATCATAGCGCTGCATCGGAAGAGTCATTGTTACTAGGCTGGTATTGCTTTGCGTGCTATTGTGATTCCTCGCATTTTTAAGGGCATCGGGAAGATGTCCATAGATTCTTACTTTGTGCCATTAGATAAGCAGTGTGGCCAGAATATTGCAGACAAGCTGTTATGACACGACATTGTCAACTGCAGTGAGATCAGCGTTCTAATTGGGCCGGACCAGATGTGGAGTGGCTTTACGGGGCATGTTCGTAGATGCGACACGACGGCGAAACTAATCGGTGTGGAGTACGAGCTGGGTTGGACCTTTCAGGATGTCACAACATGAGTGACAACAGAGAGATCAGCATCAGGAACGAGTGTTTGCGCACTCATCATCATCATAATCAGCCTCACAATACCCACTGCAGAGCGAAGGCCTCTCCCATATTTCTCCAATTAACCCGGTTCTGTGCTAGCTGCATCCATTTGACCCCTGCGAATTTCTTAACCTCATCCGCCCACCTAACTTTCTGCCGCCCCCTGCTACGCTTTCCTTCCCTTGGAATCCAATTTGTTACCCTAAGCGACCATCGGTTATCCTCTTTTCGCACTGCATGTCCTGCCCATGCCCATTTCTTCTTAATTTCCACTAGAATGTCGGTAACTTGAGTTATTTCTCTGACCGACTCATCACGCTTCCTATCTCTTAATGTTACCCCTACCATTTTTCGTTCCATAGCCATCTGGGTTGTCCTCACCTTAAGTAGAGCCCTCTTGGTTAGCCTCCACGTTAGGTAAGTACAGGTAAGATGCAACTGTTGTATACTTTCCTCTTGAGCGATACAGGTAAGCTGCTAGTCATAATCTAAGAGTGCTTGCCAAATGCGCTCTATCCCAATCTTATTCTTCTTGTTATTTCCTTTTCATGTTCCGGATCTGCGGTTACTACCTGTCCTAAGTAGACATATTCGCCTATTACTTCCAGTACTTCGCTACCTAATGTAAACTGCTGTTCCTTCCCGAGGCTGTTGAACATTACCTTAGTCTTCTGCATATTGATTTTCAAGCCTACCTTTCTACTCTCCTGTCTAGGTCATCAATCATTATTTGCAGTTCATCCCCCGAGTTCCTTAGCAAGGCAACTCAGACTGAACGCAACAGAGAGCGACGAATGGCTCCGCTCTTTTTGGGGACCTGGAAGCCTGGAAATCTTGGACATCTCAATGTATAGAAGGCGTCAATGTATGCGACCATGCACGAATTCAAATTGAATGTAAAATTTTGCTGTGGAAGATGTAAAATCGCACAACCATGGAAGCAAGCCGTCAAGCTTCCCAACAACCGACACATCACCATCACAAGACTTAAGATACTCCTCCATCGCCTTTCGAGCAACGGTTACCTGCTGGATGTTTATTATCAGACTATTAGAGCTTCCTTTAGATGTGGACATGTAGAAGCTGTTGGCAGCCAGGCTACCATCTAAGCAAATGTGCACTATATGACACATAAGGCAGTGATTAGAGAGCAAGCCCTAACTATCAAAATCAGGGTAGTTTTTGATTTATCGTCACATGCCAAAGGATGCAGCTCTCTGAAGAATAACTTGAAAAGAGTGACAATTTCTACCAATACGTTGTGCAGGTTCTGCTGCGCTTCCGAACACACCGCATCGTCGTGACAGCCGGCATCTAAAAGGCTTTCTTACATATCTCCATTAGAGATGAAGATAGAGACTATTTCGATTCCTTTGTTTCAGAGAAAGTGACGCTTCTAAATTTCTGAAAACATTATTAAAGAGTCAAGAATGAGGTGAATAACATTTGGGGCTACCTGCAGCCCGTTTCTATTTACTGCCGCGACTTTATATCACTTCAAACATGCATCCACAAACAAAGCGGCTACTGTCAAGGCTCTGGGCGAATTGTTTTGTTTATATTTATGTTTAATGTTCCGGAGTGACTCAGGCTACTAACGATGCTGTAGTGGAGGGTTCTGGAAATTTCGTCCATTGGGGTTTCTTAATATATATTGGCATCGCACAGCACACGGGCGCCTAGCTTTTTCAGAGTAGTTAAGCGCTCTAACGACTGCACTAGCCCGGCGGTGCTCGACGAATCGCTTTATATCTATGATATTATAACTGGTGCGAAGAAGCTTTGGTAGTGTGAAACGAAGCTCACGATTTTATGCAAACAGTGGGAATGACCCTTCTGAAATGGACAACGAACTCGGACAGGATAATACACTCGTCGGAGCAAGCACAATACTCCCCCGGTCAGGACATGGTCGTCTTTCGTGAGACATCCATGAAATTGTTCGGCATTGCTTGGCATCCCAGACCAGACACCTTCAGCTTTTGCATAGCAAGTATGCTCGACTTCTTTAACGCGAAGACCGAAACAAATGGTTTGTCCTTCAAGCGGCGTCAAGAATTTTCGGTCCCTGGGATTTATCCGGCCTTTTGTCATCTCCTAAAGGATCTTCTTTCAAAAACTATGGTCACGTGGCGTCTGGTGGGATTAATGCCTCCCTGAAGGCCTACAAGTGGAACGGCAGGAGTGGGAACGCCATGAGTGGGTACGACAACTACCAAAAATGAAAGCGCTTGCTATCCCGCGTTAAATCGGTACATGAAGCAAGCTACCTAGCGTACTGGACGTCTTCGTGTTTTATGATGCAAGTTCTCTAGCGTAGCGTGCCGCCAGCTGACTACGATACCGCGGGAACAGCGGCCAAGACAAGAGCAGATGCAGTGTGTAGATATAATTAGAGGCAACACCTCGCTGATATCTGGAAATGATGGATGAAGGAGTGTCCTGCAGCCTCGTTCCGGGTACCACGTAATGAGAAGGCCCGCCATTGAACTCACCTTTGGCGACGTAGTCCTTTTTTTTCTGAAAACTTCCCACGGCAGTTGTGGAAACTGGCGCGAGTCATAAAAGTTTCCAAGAGTGCTTTTTGTCACATCCGCGCCTGCAAGGTCAAGTTTGTCGAAGCATTTTTCACTACGTGAGTAATACAGAAGCTTGCGTCCTTGTAAATCAACACCTGACAGTACGCGACCGGGAGTGTGTTAAATATGTAGCACCGCTCTTCTTACCGCGCCAGCGATGGGGCAGAAGACCACCGGTAAGAATGCAGGAGCTTGTCATTGAGGATGTGGGGGGTCGCCATCTTGAGCTAAAGCGCAACCGTTAAATGAAGCTCTTCTAGACGACGTTCCAGACCTCAATCTTTTGGATGCGTGCTCATGGCCCATCTTATACTCTTATTCTAACTTTCCACCTGAAAAACGAAACCTGAGTTAGCAGTTTTGTCAAACGTTTGTGACATTATGTAGCCTTGTTAAGTCGCACAAAGCATCCAATGATGACTGCTCGGCTGTATCAGCTGCCAGGTACCCAATGCTTGTGAGTTTTCGCTCCCAGCACCGATGCAGGTGCCGGATTTTCTGCGTAACGTGCCATGTACGCTACCGCGTTAAAAGCGGTTGTCTTGGTGGTTGAGTCGCCGACAATCGAGGAAGCGATAACAACGAGATTTCTGCTTCGGCCACTTGAAATCACACTGTGCTTCAAATTTATGCTCTTTCCTTCTCTTCACTGAAGCTAGGTTTCCACATTTGGCCGCCCTGTGCTATCAGCCGTCCAGGCCGGAAGTTGTATTGTGCGTCTCCACACTAGGCACAGCGGTGAAACAACGGACCGCAATTCCTATATTTTCGATAGCTGGGATACTGACGTATTTGCTCCACGAGTGTCTGGTCTCTATAGAATGGATTCTATTGTGTAGCGTACGGTCCTCTGTGTTATTTGTTTTCAAAACGTGTCACTGATCATTCTGCGCTCAGTACACATTCTATCCTCATAGGTTCTCCCTACCGACATTGCGACTCAACAAAGTAATAACACATTTTTTACCGGTTGAAATTAGTAATAAAATGTTTGAAATTTTATGCAAAAACCCGAGAAGAAGTGCAAGCCTAATATAATGAAAACTTGAGGGCTGATTCTAAGAGAGATAAAAGTTATATTTATTTGATTATTTTTTAATTGATTTTCTTTTCGGATATATTGTGTACGTAGTACTGAATATGTGAACAGGACAATTATTTATTTCCCTGACGTTAATATTAAAAGAGAAACATATGAATGATTACACACCACAGGCACAATTTTCGCACACATCGCTTTGTCCGGATTTTTGCAATAATGTGAACAAGTGGAGTCATTCAAGCGATTGTTAATATATTTCGATCAGTCAAACTACAAGTGGCAAAGAGTAAGGCGTTTTTCCGCCATTCTGGGGAAGTTAATGCTTCCACGAAAAAACTTCACCTACATCACTTATCACAAATCAGGCTTTGTTTGCAAATTATTTTCTTC
Organism: Amblyomma maculatum; assembly: GCF_055883805.1. Taxonomy (NCBI): domain Eukaryota; kingdom Metazoa; phylum Arthropoda; class Arachnida; order Ixodida; family Ixodidae; genus Amblyomma; species Amblyomma maculatum. Next base: position 159,111,716 of record NC_139353.1, on the reverse strand, counting down.
GCGACTAGAAGCCACACTTCTTTACAAATGTTTGAATTATTAGGCTCTTCTGGAATAATCAAGCTCAATAACCTTAATTTCTATATATCAAGGGGAAGAATAAGAAATCTTGCGTCAAATATTGTATTTTTGATGGTATGCCTTCTTTGAACATTTATATTATAAGAAAACTCATTTCTAATTTTGCTCAAAATGCTTTAAGCAATCCTCAAAACATGGACAATAAAGGATATGAAAAGACTTGTTGTTATATTTTATTTCTTATCAACATACGAGAGCTCACATTTGTCACTTTTCCAGTATTGGTATAAGCACTATATGGCGGTCGTGAAGCAGCTGCTAGTTCGCCCTTGCTTTAAATTGCCCGTAATTGCCATGACAGATATTTTTCCTCAGTGGACGGTATAATTGAAGTTATGTTTAACTAGCGGCATCAATCTATGACTTAAGTGCGATGAAGTGACGCTGCTGTCGCCGATTGAAAGTAACAACGGATAGAATGCACCATGTTTGTCTTTTTGTGTTGCTGTGTAGTGTTATCATCCTTTCTTAAAAACCGTGAACATCACAATATAATACAAAATTTGAATAGCAATGTACTTCTAAAACATCTTCTATGTATTCCACATGGAACTGTAAGCCATTGCAAAAACATATTCGCACAGTTTCCAATATATAGTTCTCTTTCCACATTCCATCGTGTAAGACAGCTTTTGATATCTTTATGGGCAGTAGATATAAGGTCATAAGAACTATCAAAGGGGAAAATATTTTAAATTGTCATAAAATATTTGTGTCCTGATGCCACCATTTTCTCTTCACAGCATGTACCGATAAAGCGTGTGTTAAACCACCTCGAAATAGTGTCTCGCGTATTCATACATGCTGCTTTCAGCTCTACATGTGGTCGCATATATAACACCACGAACTCGACAGCCTAAACAAGTTGAGCCGAAGGCCGTTCCTAACCGGTTTCATAGGCAAACCTCACTTCAAGTAGACCCCGTCGTCTGCACTTTCAGCTAATCCCAGTGACTTGGAGCACCACCTGTAAATCTTTTGCGCGATGTCTAGTGAAAATAGCCATTTTCCAGAGCAAAGCACTTTATATGCCGTCGTTACAGGATTAGAGGTCTAAAATGCACCTCATGCAAAGGCACTCTTCGTAATTGAGTTCCCGATAGTGCCAAAAACAAGACATTCTTCTTTACGATGATGTAACATACGTAAGCAGCAAGGAAACAAGTCATTTGAAAATAAATATCGATTGCATGGAGTGTGTCCAAACAAGTACGTTCCATAATGTGCTCTTTCTGAGAAGGACATGAGAAAAACTGCAATAGAAATTGCGGTTTAGTAAAACTCCAGGGATCCCTTATCAACCAGGGCACAGGCAGCACGAACGTGATACAATCAGCGTCTGAAACAATCTCCTGTCAGAAAGGATGAGGAAGTGCAAATGGTCCTTTAGCTTGGGGAAAAACTTCAACAATTATTTGACCAGCAAAAAAAAAAAAAGGTGAGTGTAAGGACATGCGACCGGTTGCAAGAATATATACATGCATATGAAGTTATGTTCACAAAACAGCAATGTGTCAAAGAGATTTTTCATTGGCCCACAAAGAAATTAAAATAATTTAATATTGTTTCATGCTTATGTCTCAATTTCTGCTGTCCAAATAGTCTTTATATATCTCAGCTCATATTTCTTTTCAATTATTTCTTTATTCTTCCCCTAAAGAAAAGTTCTTGAAAATGTTCAAGGGATGAAAGCTGCTGCGAACAGATTGACAGGGTCCCAAGAACCTCTGAAACAGGAGTCAGCGACAGATTTCACAATGTCTGGTTTCAAGAACTACAACAGCTTTCTGATTAAAACATTCAAAGCATATTAGCAAGGCAAACGGTTCCGTTCTATAAAAATGTTTTGTATGGTGTCAAAAATATACCTGTGACTGTAACCAAGCATAGTGGCACAGAACAATAATAAGATCTTGCTGCTGAAATTAAGTCCCAGCGGTTGCAATAACTTCTCTAAATACTGTTTTCTCATCATGGTAAAATGGTGGCAAAACAGCAAGAAATGTATTGTTTCCGGTTCCCCGCAGAATGCGCAGACGTGAGTAAGCGCCAAACGAAACCTGTGCATATAGATATTTAAATGCGGAACACGGCAGCGCAGCCTGGTTAGAGACTTCAAGCTGCCATGAATGACATGATTTCCTATTCCAGGGATGCTAGAGATGCAGGTAGTCATCCGATCTTAAAATAGATCATCTGCGTGCTTAATAAGGAGGGCTTACGAAATCGCGCTGCTGTTATGTAAGCTACTTCTGGGAGGATAGGTAGCTTGGAGCCATTGAGATACTATTTAGCTAGTCTCTCAGCAACCTCCGTAACTGTCCCATTACTTTGACCTGGTACCGACACTATATGTACGAGGCTCAAATGTGAGGGCAGCAATGAAATAAAGGTGTTTAATATCGGCGAATCCATATTCGAAGCAAGCCACCAGCGCAAGGAATAAGAGTCTGTCATTACAGCCACTGCTGAGTACGGTGCGTCTAGTTTGCGCCGAGCAAGCACCATCGCCAGCAACTCCGCCTGGAAAATTGGGGTGACACCCGTCAGAGGAACAGAAAAATCCGAGTCTAGAAGCGGGCAGTATATTCCAACGCCTGCCTTTTGGTGATGTTGAGAATCATCATTTACGATCAATATACTAATGTGAAGACATTGAAAATGATCTTCTGATAATCCATTTAAAATTCGAGGTGATAAGTGTTTTGGGTTATTGGGGAAAATGTAATCATAGACAATTTGAACCGAAGATCCACTTACTTTTGTTGGAAGGATGTTAAAAAAAGACTACATTCAAAGATTGTAATAAATTTTGCAATAGTATTACCTGCGGGGTATGAAACCGAAGCAAGGTGACTCCAAAAAAGGAGGCCGGCTCTCAACAAAGAGCGATGAAAATGATATTCATATATTTTTAGATACGTCTGGACAGTCAAAAATTGCAATCTAGCTAACAGTGGCGGTATTCGGGCTTCAAGGTATAGCACATTGTTAGCCACAAATGTGGTGAGCCCGAGACATAATCTACGCGCTTCCCGCTCTTCAAGAACAAGCGGGCGAATTCTGTTAGCAGAAGAACCAGAAAACAATACAGATCCAAATTCTGTAATTTGCCGGACGTACATAACATAAATTTTTAAAATAGCATCTCGCCGCATTACAGACCTGGGATTGCTTAACCTGCGCAACATACCCACAGCACGAGCCCCTTTCGCTGCAACATGCGTATATTTCTACAATGTTCCAGGTTGGGCTAGTGGCAGTTTGCGCCGTTGTCAAGATTGCTCTGAGCAGCCTTTAAATTGAGCGTTGACGAATGTGACGGGCATTATTTGTTCGACGATCGACGAGCCCGTTTGCTGCTATCGCCGCCACCGAGTTGCTTAGTTCTTTTGCGGGCACAAGTCAGCCCAATAAAGAGTTAATTTCAGTACCATCAAGCGTGTGTCTTCTTTTTGTGTAAACGGCCTTGTCACCACTCCGTAACATCTGGTGGAGGTGCTGCCCTTGATTCTTCAAGCGAAGACCCGAGCCTTTTTTCAGTCGCCCCAGGGGACCAAGCCTGCAGGGCACTGAGCCAGCCGCCGACTTTAAGGGCTACAACATGAGCACGGTCTGCAGCCTGACCCCGCTCGACATCGGAAGCCATCGACTTTGAAAATGGTCCAGTCAACGCACTGGTTGTCTTCGCGCAGCCCCAGGAGACCCCCCCCCCCCCCCCCATTTTCTAAGGACTTCCCACTGAAGATGTGGAAGACTGGATTGACCTTTTCGACCATGTCGCAGAATTCAACGGCTGGAATGACGAAGCTAAGGTAAGGCAAGTCTATTTTGATCTTCAAGGATCTGCCCGTACATGGTTCGAAAATCAAGAGGCAGCTTTGAAGGACTGGGATATTTTCAATTACTAAGAGTTTTTGACTGCCTTTGCAAGTGTCGTTCGAAAGGAAAGGCCATCCGTCAATCATGGCTTCAACCCCCAATCGAGCCCGTCCTAGTCTACATAGAGGAGATGAAGCGCCTCTTTCGCTGCGCCGACCCTAACATGACCGAATGTGAGAGATTGAAATTTTTAATGCGAGGCGTTAACGAGTCGCTTTTTGCAGGGCTTGTCCGGAACCCACCGAAAACTGTGGGCGAATTTGAAAGTGAAGCATCGGCCATCGAGAAGACGTTGGACACCCGGATGGGCCACTGCGAGTGACCCCTTCAACCTGACTACTCAAGCCACTACCCCAGCGCATCTGCAAGCGGAGAGAACCTTTGGGACCTCATCCGGGAGATCGAACGAGAGGAGCTCTGCCGATTGCTGCCATCATCGGAACAACCCCAGGTGGCAACGCTCGCGGACATCGTCCGTGAAGAAGTTCAGCAGACGCTGGGCGTACCTAAAGCGACGGCTGCGACTGTTCTAGCACAAGAGGCAACAGCGATGAACTACGCTGCTGCATTACGTCGCCCTGCGTCCCGACGTGATGACTTTCCAAGCCCTCGCCGCTACCGTCCTGTTCCTGAAAGCCGCCCCCTTGTCCCGCGCTCGCCAAGCCTGCCAACGACCCCCAAACCCCAGAAAGTGCAACGTCTGGAGGACAGCAAACAACCAGCCATTATGCTTTCATTGCGGTGTGGCTGGCCACATTCTGCGCCACTGCCCGTACCAATGAATCGGTCTTCGCGGATTTGCAGTCGAAGCTCTACGACCACATTCAGGTAAACGACCCCACGAAATCGACAGCTATCTGCGTAGAAGCAATATTGTCCCACCGAGCTCTCGTTTCAGGTCTTCATCGCCGTACAGGGCCCACTTTATGTCGCAAAGCCGTAAATATAATGAGAGTGTGCGCGGGAGGGCCCCAAGCCCGAGCAGGGAAAACTAAACAGAGCGACCTTTGGAGGAGAGGTTGCTTCACTGCAAAAACACGAAGATCCTCCATCGCCGACGATGAGTGACGACGAAACAGCCAATAAATTGCTCATGCACAAGGCGACAATGTCGACGAGATCACGACCAGACTTCAAGCTGACATTGACGCCCAGGGACATTACAACGGTGTGCCCAGTCCGCGACCTCAGCACAAGACGAAGCAGAGATCGAACACCGAAGCCAACGTGCAATACTAGGACGCGAACAACAGACCTTGAGGTTGCTGTCGACGGACGCACGGTTACCGCCCTAGTGGACACCGGTGCCGACTACTCTGTCATCAGCGGAGCTTTCGCCGCCCAGCTCAAGAAAGTGACGACCACTTCGGACGGCCCGCTAATCTGCACCGCTGGTGGTAACCTTAATACGCCATCGAGGCGATGCACCGCAAGGAGTGCCGTAAATGGACGTACCTACCCTACCAGCTTCGTCATACTACACGACTGTTCCCGCGATGTGATTCTGGGCATGGGATTACTGAACAAACATCGAGTGATCACCGACCTCCGATTCAAACTCATCAAGCTCTCGCCCAAAAAAGCCATACCGGCTACGAGAACGTCGATGCATCACGTCGCTCTCAACGTCCTCGACGGAGAATTGACCGTACCACCCGATAAAGCGTCATCGTCCCTGTGGTTACAACAGAGGTCGAATTCACGGAAGAAGTTGTTGAAGGAAACACTCAGTTGTTACTGGATAGGGGACCTGGCACCGCAAGAGGCATCTCCCGTTTCCGTCATGGACAAGCTGATGTCCTCGTCATAAACTTAACCGACGAATACCGGCACCTGAACAAGGGCATGACGATTGCTTTCCTTGACGAGCTAGCGGGCACCCGAGAAGTTTTCGCCCTCCCCAGCCAACTTGAAGACGATGCACCCAATCGAGCCAAGCAGCCCAATTTCGACATTAACGCAGCGCTCCCCCGAGACAGACAAGACCGAATTCGCACTCTTCTTGAAACCTACAGCGTGTGCTTTTCTTCAGCGTCGAAGGTGCGCCAAACTCCGTTGGCAAAGCATCGCATCATCACGGACGAAAGCACTCGACCGCTACGTCAAAGCCCCTACCATGTATCGCCAAAAAGAACGCCAGGCCATACGCGAACAAGTTGAGGAAATGCTGCGTGATGACGTGATCTAGCCATCCAACAGCCCCTGGGTGGCACCAGTCGTTTTGGTGAAGAAGAAAGACGGCACACTTCGCTTCTGCGTCGATTACCGCCGCTTGAATAGCATAACTAAGAAGGATGTCTACCCACTCCCCCGCATCGACGACATACTGAACCGGCTCTGCAATGCAAGGTACCTCTCATCGATGAACCTGAACATAAGATATTGCAAATTGAGGTCGGCGAAAAAAATCGCGAGAAGACCGCATTCATCACACCGGACGGCCTCTTCAAGTTTAAGGTAATGCTATGTGGCCTCTGCTCCGCACCAGCGACGTTTCAACGAGTAATGTACACTGTGCTGGCGGGTTTGAAGTGGCAGTTTTCCCTGGTGTACTTGGAGGATGTCATTGTCTTCTCGTCAAACTTTGAAGACCTCGTGAAATGGCGGCAGACAGTGTTGGAAGCCGTCAAATCATCGGGACTAACGTTAAAACCAGAGAAGTACCACTTCGCCTACGAGGAAATGCGGTTCTTAGGTCACACCGTTAGCAAGGATGGTGTTCGGCCAGCCCCGAAGAAAACAACTGCAATCGCACAATTTCCATCACCTGCTTACAAGAAACCCGTGCGCAGGCTCCTTGGGCTGTGCGCTTATTATCGACGATTTGTGTGGCACTTTTCGCGCATCGCCGAAACATTGACACAGCTCACAAAGGCTGACGGACATTTTAAATGGGAAGCGCCGCAAGAAGAACCTTTCGACTAACTTAAGCGCTGCCTGCAATGCCCTCCTGTACTTGGCCACTTTGATGAAAACGCCGAGACCGAAATTCACACCAACGCGAGCAGTGTGGGCCTAGGAGCCATTCTCGTCCAGGAGAGTGCCGGACAGGAGAATGTAATCGCCTACGCGAGCAGGTCCCTCACAAAAGCCGAAGTCAATTACTCGACGACCGAGAAGGAGTGCTTCGCGATCGTCTGGGCCACTTTTGAGTTTCAGTTCAAGGTGGTAAGTGACCACCACGTGCTCTGCTAGCTGGCTAATTTAAAAAACCCCTCCGGCCGCCTTGCCCGATGGAGCCTACGTCATCAAGAATTCGACATCACAGTCGTCTACAAGTCAGGCCGCAAGTACACCGATGCAGACTGCTTGTGACAAGCCCCTGTTGATGCGCCGGCGAAAGAAGACGACGAAGACGCTTTTTTGGGACCGGTAAGCGCCAGCAGTTTCGCAGAACAAGAGCGATCAAACCCTGAGCTGAAAGTGTTAGCCGGTTTCTTAGAAGAAAAGACCGCTTCCCCTCCTGCTGTGTTCAGGCGGTATTTATCATCGTGCGCGGTATGCAATGGCCTCCACGTTAAGAGAACTTCACACCCAACAGGACCGCGTAGCTTCTTATTGTGCCTAAAACCCGCCGGCAGGAAATTCTGCAGACGTTGCAAGATGAGCCCACCGCAGGCCATCTCGGGTTTCCACGCACGTTGCATCGAATCCAGGAGAAGTACTACTGGCCGCGACTGCCTGCCGAAGTTGCCCACTACTTGAAGATACGTCGTGAGTGCCAATGACGCAAGACGCCGCTGATCAGACCAGCAGGACTACTAAACCCGATTCCGCCCCCAGACCTGCCCTTTCAACAAATTGGGATGGATCTGCTCAGCCCCTTTCCAGCGTCGTCTATGGGTAACAAGTGGATCATCGTGGCCACTGACTACCCTACCCGTTAAGCCGAAGCAAAAGCACTGCCCAATAGTACCGTGGCAGAAGTCGCCAAATATTTTGTTGAGCAAATTCTCTTGTGACACGGCGCCCCAGAAGTGCGCATCACGAACAGGGGAACGGCGTTTACTGCAGAGTTCACGCAAGCCATCCTAGAATACAGTCATACAAGCCATCGACGGACAACTGCATAGCTCCCCAGGCCAATGGCCTTACGGAGCGCCTTAACAAAACGATCGCCGACATGATCGCCATGTATGTCGACGCTGAACACAAGACCTGGGATTCCATCTTGCCGTACGTGATCTTCGCGTATAACACGGCAGTCAAGGAGACGACCAGAGCGACCCCATTCAAGCTTGTGTACGGCAGGCAGCCCACCACGACGATCGACGTCGATACAACCTACGACGGCGCCACACAGAGTACAACCCAGGAGACTAAATGTGGGTTGGGACTCCAATTCGCCGCCGTGGACTAAGTGAAAAGCTGCTGCGTCGATACTTCAGGCCATACAAAATCCTTCGCCTCGTCGGACAACTAGACTATAAAGTCATTCCGGACGATACATCACAACGGCGACGCGCGCGCCCAGAAATCGTACATGTTGTTCGTCTGAAGCCTTATTACGCGCGTTAAAGAATTTATTGTGTTTAAGCTTTGTAATGTTTCTATTCAAGTTGCTTTGTTTATTTTAGAACATCAAGGCGATGTTTTTTAAGGGGGCAGTAATGCCGCGAAACCTTCAAAACTGTATTTGTTGTTTTTTGAACAGCCGCCGGCTTGCGGGCTTATCACTGTGATCCCGACACTCCTACCAATTCTGTATCCGGTGTTTCTTCATGCTCGTTGTCGCGATACGACGCGTTATCATTTTCTTTGCCGTGAAAAATGCGCCGAGATCTGTCTCGAAGATTCCGATTTCTACAATGTTCTAGGTTGTGCAAGTAGCAGTTTGCGACGTTATCTAGATTGTTCTGAACAGCCTTTAAATTGAGCGTTCACGAGTGTGACGGGCATTCTTTGTTCGACGATCGACGAGCATATTTGTCGCTATCTCCGCCGCCGAGTTCCTTACTACTTTTGAGGGCACAAGTCAGCCCAATAAATAGTTAATTTCAGTACCATCAAGCCTGTGTCTTCTTTTGTCCATTTATTCTAACCTGCTTCATATGGGGAACGGCTAATAACGTAACTTATGAGCAACAGGTATGAGGAGAAAAACGAAGAATGAGACGGGGGACACAGCCTAATCCGACTTATTTGTTTAGCAACTGGGGACACCTTGTCGAGCTGCAAAGGCAGGAATTCAGCACAATTCTCGGAGGCCCCTATCATGTAAGGTGATCTGTACCTGCTTATATTATCACAAACGTTTTAGTGGTTTATCCTTCATTCTGTGACTGGAGCTACACGAAAAAAATGCAATTGAAAGAAGTGATGAAAAGATTTGTTTTCCACCGCCACCTTATATTCCTATCCCTATTACCCCTCATCTCTCAAATAGTGTTATCTGCTCTTTTCTGCTGCTTTAGGGAAGGAAAATTGGCTGTGTCTGAGTGAGTGCCGGACTAGTCCCTTATGTGTTACCTTCACGTCTGATGGTTGAGTGCTTTGCATCTGTGTGGTGCCAAAGTAATGCATCACTCTCGCATTATTCGCAATTATCACATGCTCTATCTTGGCCTTGTTTAGTTTAATATAGATAGAATGAAATGGGGCATATTGCAGAAGTGTAGCTGGAAGTGAACACGGATCAAACCAAAAAGGGGGGAGGCGTTGCTCAAGCGCCCAGGGCCGTTTTAGTTATTCCGGCTCTGTACTAAAAAGTAACTCTGCAAAAGACCGAAAATTAGCACTCAAAATCCAGTCACAAGGCTTAGTAAAATGTGCAGTTATTTTCATCATGGTAAAAAAAAAACTGCTTTTCTTTATGCCCTCTAGCCTTCCAAACACGTGTTTGGTGCAATCTATAGTTGTTCCTTTCTGTGCAGTGTTTCGGGGCAATGTAACAGCCGTAAAAAGGGAATCTCTTATCTGGCATCTTCATTTTAATGCATCTGAAAAAGCTATGAAGTTTCAAGCTTTAGACTCGCTGATTCATCAAGTAGGCCTTGCTGAAATCATATTTAAACAATGTGTTGAAACCTTACGGATATATAGAAGCACAGAAAAAGTGTGAATCATGACTATGTGTACCTCTGCCACTTATGAGGTGTTCAGTTACATATATGAATTATATGAGAAGTATGATATATCTTTCTTAACTCTCACAAGGTTACATGAGTAACAAAGGAGAGAGGACGCAAGGCAAAATGCTGCCTTGTAGCTTGAGAGTCACCCTGCGCCCTCTGCCATATGTATCTTTGTAGGAGAATAATCACGCAGGTTGCAATACATTAAAAATTTTATTGAACATTTTAAATACACAAAGAATGGCGACTGGAAAAAAATAATGGAATAAAAATTAACAGCACCTGTTCTAGAAAATAAAATGAGTGCGGATACGAACTACCCATTAGAATCAGCAAAGTGACACCCGAAGATCACTGGAGCCAAAATAATAATTAAGCTCAGCCCCTTCACGAAGCCAGAGACAACCACGGCTTCATCTTGTGTTATGAGCCTTAGTTCTAGCCATCCTGTGCAGTTGAAGGTTCCTAGATGTTTGAGCACAAAAAAAATCGTTTTAGCAAAGAAAAACCGAGTAGGACGTGCGAAGGCTTTCGTGCACAGCTGGCAGTTGATAGCGACGAGGAAGCGCATGCCCTGTCGTTTCTTTATCTATGTGCCGTCGTTGTTGCGCTGGAAATATTAGTAGCTATGCACCAACATGCTCCACAAAGTCTTTTACTGTTTTATATTCAGTGAACAGTGCAAGTGTGTGTTGCAGTCTGCATATGGGGGCATCCACTGCAGTTATAGATACGGCGCTTCATACTTGCTTCCCATGAGTAATTCCTGGGTTTGAATCCACTCTGCCCCCATTGTTTCTTTTAGTGTGAAAGCACTACAAGCAGACACACAAGCATTAGACAATTTTGCTAGACCCTGAACCACTCGATTAGTGCTTTCACACTAATAAACGTGCTCTGCTCACATAAGGCACAATAAATGACTTGAACTTCAAAGCATCCTGATAATTCGTAGCTGACCATATTTGCCAAAAGCGTAGAAATCAAAGCCTAAGCAGCTGGTGCCCACCTGCCCCCTTTCCCCCTTACGTCTGCCATAAAAGTCAACAAATGGGAGGAAGCCGCTGGCTTGGAAATCGGTGAACAATTTTATCATGAAGACGAAATTATCGACAATATTCTTGCTGATATTGCCGCCAACTGACTCTGCCACTCATACAACAGCGCTAGCCAACTTCAGCACTGACCCTTCACAGATCATGCGAGTTCCAACTGTAGGCTTTCAGAGTCGGCAAGCCCCACTGCCTCAGGCATTCATATGAGCAATGAATGTATAATACCTTGCTGGACTCCTTGATTGTGACGTTTGAATGGCAACAGAAAGCTATTCATGAAAAGATGTTAAGATGATCATGAGTATACCCAGCAGCTTGCCTTTTCAGATCACTTGCCCCCTCCCCCCCCCCCCCTTCTGTTGTTTCTCACCCTTTCAAAGCATGATGCTTCAAGCCTTCACTACTATTTTAAAAGCTGGTCAGACTGGAAGCAAGAGCTTATAATGCAGTTCGGTAAGCAACTATCCTTTATAATGGCAAGATATTGTTACGTATATGCCATCGAAGAGGACGACAATAGAAAATAGAGTGAGAGACGACGAAGCAGAAGAAACCGTTGGGCTTGCCTGAACACCTACTGTGTTCTGCTCTGCTGTGCTGTGAACACTTGCTCATCACCTGCTGTGGTTTCCTGTTGCTAGCCTTCTGCCCCGTATCATCTTGGTGGAGGTCAATCAAGGTCCCCGTACGCACCAATTAGCCCATTTACGCTGCAAAAAGCTGGATTTGCGCAGCGGCCGCCACCTACCTGGGATCCCAACGACGCCACAAACAGCTACGATGACCTCTGAAGCAGCCCCTACCACCACGGGAACATCACCTCAGCCAGTGGTACTCACACAAATTCGCCACCCTCCCATCTTTAATGGCGACGACCACCCAGACGCTGACGACTGGCTGGACGAATACGAGCGATGCAGCAGGAACAATCACTGGGACGCGACCATCATGCTGGCCAATCTGATTTTCTATTTGGCGGGCACTGCTCGCACGTGGTTTCAAAATCACAAGCACGAGCTGGTGACCTGGGAAATTTGCAAGAAAAAGCTTCACGACTTGTTCGGGAAGCCCATTGGACGGGCCCTCGCAGCTAAAACTGAACGTTCCTCTCGCGCCCAATCTACCACAGAGTCCTACCTTGCTTACATACAAGGCGTGCTCGCGTTGTGTCGCAAGGCGAACAGCTCCATGCTGGAAAGTGAAAAGGTAGGGCACATCCTAAAGGGCATCCCAGATGACGCGTTCAACATCCTCTTCTGCATGGATTGCTCTACAGTCGAGTCGGTGCTTCAAGTTTGCCGAAGATTCGAGCAGGCTAAACAACGACGCCTGGTACATCACTTTGAGCGCCTTCCCAACACGGCAGCTACATCATCCTGCGATGATCTGGCTCCTCTGCAACAGCCTTCCCAGTCCACTACCATGACTCGGATCGTCAGGCGAGAACTCGAAGCCTTAGCTCCTGCACCACTCCCATCTCCACAGCCCGACACCGTGGCCATGATACAGGCTGTTGTCCGCCAGGAACTTGCCAACGTCGGTCTTTCCTCCAACCCCGTACCGCCCTCGTCACCCTCGCATCCTGTTCCTGTAGTGGCGGCTGCAACCACTAGCCAAGCTCCCCCACGTCGCTACGTTAGTCGCAATCCTGCAGAGTGGCGAACCTCACACGACAGGCCAATTTGCTTTATTTGCTGTCGAGCCGGCCACAGTTCACGATATTGCCGCACTCGTACCTTCCCCACCCCTCGTCCTTATTACAACGCTCACCATCGGTACTACTACGGACCTCGACGCTACCCTGCCCAACCTGAACAACTCCGCCCCGCATATGATCGACCTGGAAACTTTCCTTCTCACCCAGATGAACCTCACACCGAAGCCGTCTCAAGGGTCCCTTCACTCCAGCCAATCTCCATCTCCGCGGTCTCGTCGATCCCGTTCACCGGTGCCTCCTCGCAACTCCTCCCCATCATACACCGGCACCTGCTCGGGAAACTAGCGAGTGCAGTGCTCGGGAGTGACGCTGCATTACCGACCTGGACTGTCAACTCGGACCTGACCCTCGCACCCAGACGTAACCTCATTGACATTTTTGTGGACGGAGTCTCAGTTTCCGCTCTTATTGACACTGGCGCCCACATTTCCGTCCTCAGTGCCTCGCTCCGTCAACGCCTCAACAAAGTCCTCACACCCGCTCTCTCATCTACCGTTCGTGTTGCTGATGGCAACACAGCTACTGTGGTTGGTATGTGTACTGCGAGAATTACCATTGCCGACCACCATAGCCCTGTGCTATTTACAGTCCTCACCAGTTGCCCTCACCCGTTATATTAGGACTCGACTTTTTAACTGCACATTCCGCGCTCATTGACTGTTCGTCTGGACTGCTTCATCTGGACCTGCTACTCTGTCCTGACAAACAGGCCTCTGATACTTCAACGCTCCGACTCCGCTCCTCTACATTTACTCGTCTGCCACCAGAAGCTGCAGTGTATGTGCTCATGTCGCCTTTCCCCTCCGTTCCTGATGGCGACTACGTTGTTTGCCCCATACCCGACGTGACACTGGAGCGTAGGATCGCTCTCCCTCATAACATCGTGCACGTAGAAAATAACAACGCTTATATTCCAGTCTTGAACTTCGGCCGTTTTGTGCACGTTCTTCCTGAAGGCATTACTCTCGCCGAACTGATCCTACGGTCTGACGTCACAGTTGCCGCTCTTTTACCTGACCCTACTGCTAAAGTGTCGACACGACCTGCATCGTCCCCACCTCCGGAGGACCGCATATCAGGAATGATTTCACCTAACTTGCGCCCTGACCGAGCTACAGCACTTACGAGTCTTCTGACTTCGTACAGCGATATTTTCGATTTTGGTGACCGCCCCTTAGGACAAACGTCCCTCGTTACACATCGTATTGATACCGGAGACGCCCGGCCAATTCACAGTAGACCTTATCGAGTCGCCATTTCTGAACGACGCGTCATACAAGGTGAAGTGGACAAGATGTTAGAAAAAAACATTATAGAGCCTTCGAGCAGTCCCTGGGCGTCGCCTGTCGTGCTTGTTAAAAAGAAGGACAATACCTGGAGATTCTGCGTTGATTACCGACACCTCAACAAAATTACAAAGAAAGACGTTTACCCGCTCCCCATGATAGATGATGCCCTCGACTGCTTGCACGGTGCCAGCTATTTCTCTTCCATTGATCTTCGTTCCGGTTATTGGCAGATCGCAGTCGACGAACGAGACCGAGAGAAGACCGCCTTCGTCACCCACCCCCGATGGCCTGTATCAATTCAACGTGATGCCTTTCGGCTTGTGTAATGCGCCCGCAACATTCGAGCGCATGATGGATTCTCTCCTGCGCGGCTTGAAATGGACGACGTGCTTGTGCTATCTCGATGACGTCATTGTATTTTCTTCTCGAGGGCCATCTCCATCGCCTGGATACCATTCTTGGCGTCTTCCGAAGAGCTGGCCTTCAGCTGAACTCGAAGAAATGTAGCTTCGGCCGACGTGAACTCAAGGTGCTCGGTCACGTGGTCGACACTCGTGGCGTCCAACCCGATCCAGACAAAATACGTGCTGTAAGTGCATTTCCTACACCCCGTTGTACCAGTTACGTGCGTAGTTTTCTTGCGCTTTGCTCCTATTTTCGGTGGTTTGTACCCAACGTTGAGGAGACGGCTCGTCCACTCACCAATCTTTTGAATAACGACGCTCCATTTTGTTGGCACAAAGAACAATCCCAAGCCTTTTCTGCGCTCATTGCAGCCCTCACCAACCCGCCCGTCCTGGCGCACTTCAATCCTTCGGCACCAACAGAGGTACGCACCGACGCCAGTGGTCAAGGTATTGGTGCGATACTCACCCAAGAGCAGATGGGTCGCACTCGCGTCATTGCTTATGCCAGTCGTCTCCTTTCAGCGGCTGAGCGGAATTGTTCGATCACAGAACGTGAGTGTTTAGCCCTCGTGTGGGGCATTACAAATTTTCGCCCTTTCTTCTTTGGCCGTCCGTTCTTCGTCATCACCGACCACCACGCCTTATGTTGGCTTTCTACGCTGAAGGACCCTACTGGTCGCCTGGGCCGTTGGGCCCTCCGACTTCAGGAATACACTTTTTCTGTCGTCCACAAGTCTGGCCGTCTGCACGCTGACGCCAATTGCCTGTCCCGCAACCCGGTATATCCGCCACCTGCGAGCGAGTGCGACGATGACACATATGTTCTTGATGGAACAGCGCAAAACATTGGGACAAGAGACAAGCGCTGACTTACAACTGGTTTTTATTTCGAAGAAACATTGCTTCTTATACCTTCATCACCCTCTCAAAAAACACATGCGTCGCAACCATATCGTTCAAGCGTCCACAAAAAAGCATAAGACACATAATCGCAGATATTCATAATCACATTTTTAACATGTCAAATTCTTTCTTAGTCAAAGCAACGGACGGTGTGCTGACACAATCGTCGCGCAGACTCGCTATCGAAGCTGCCTCGATTATTTCCCTGACTAGCTGGTCTTTGTGATTAGCCAAAGCTTTGCATTTTTGGAAAACCGGTGCACAACTAGTTGAAGGGCAATCTCTACAATGGATTCCCAGGTTCCTGCAAGCTTGCTCGAAATTATTTTTGTGTTCTAGCAGCCTTTCATTCATGCACCTGCCAGTCTGCCCAATGTACTGTTTACCGCAAGTCACTGGCAAGGAATAAACAAGGCCTTCGGTGCACTCCACAAAGGGGGTTCGATGCTTTATCGTGCATCCCTGCTTCTTTTTGGTCGGATCGGAGTTGACTCGTCTGCACAGACTTTTGAGTTTATTAGGAGCAGTCATCACTACATTCACGCCAGCTTTTCGACCTATGCCTTTCAGGCGATGGGAAATATTGTGAAGATACGGAATTGCTACTACCGGCCTCCTTTCTTTCTGTTTCTGTGCATCATCTTGCTGCTTTTCGAGCAAGCTTGCAGGAACCTTGGAATCCATTGTAGAGATTGCCCTTCAACTAGTTGTGCACCGGTTTTCCAAAAATGCAAAGCTTTGGCTAATCACAAAGACCAGCTAGTCAGGGAAATAATCGAGGCAGCTTCGATAGCGAGTCTGCGCGACGATTGTGTCAGCACACCGTCCGTTGCTTTGACTAAGAAAGAATTTGACATGTTAAAAATGTGATTATAAATATCTGCGATTATGTGTCTTATGCTTTTTTGTGGACGCTTGAACGATATGGTTGCGACGCATGTGTTTTTTGAGAGGGTGATGAAGGTATAAGAAGCAATGTTTCTTCGAAATAAAAACCAGTTGTAAGTCAGCGCTTGTCTCTTGTCCCAATGTTTTGCGCTGTTCCATCAAGAATGAATAACCAACATGCTCAAGCTGCTGTCCTGACACATAAGTGTTGGCCGTCTCTGACCTTTCAAGCATTCGCCATGAGCAGCGCTTAGATCCCAAGCTTTGCAGCATTATTAATCGCCTCAGCACTGATCACCTTGATGCTACCCTTGCTATGTTTGTGCTCCACAACGGCACCTTATACTGACGGAATATGCGACCAGATGGCGCCGAGCTTCTGCTCGTAGTCCCCGAACAGCTGCGTACCACCGTTCTTGAACAGCTGCATGACGCACCCACAGCGGGTCATCTTGGCGTGTCTCGTACGTACGATAGCGTCCGCCGCTTCTTTTGGCCAGGCCTCTATCGCTCTGTTCGTCGTTACGTGGCTTCTTGTGACCGGTATCAGCTACGGAAGAAGCCCTCGGTTATGCCTGCTGGATCGCTGCAGCCGATCGACATCCCAGTAGACCCGTTTTCCCGAGTTGGCCTTGACCTCTTCGGGCCTTTCCCTTTTTCTGCGTCTGGAAATAAAGGGATTGCGGTGGCCACAGATTATACTACGCGCTACGCTGTCACCCGAGCGATACCCACCAGCTGTGCAACTGACGTGGAGGCGTTTCTTCTCCATGACGTCATCCTGCTCCATGGTGCTCCACGCCAGCTGCTCACTGACCGTGGCCGTTGCTTTCTTACTCGAGTAGTCGACGAAATTCTTCGGTACTGCTCCATTAAGCACTATTTTACCACCGCTTACCATCCACAAACGAACGGCCTCACCGAACGCCTCAACCGCACGCTCACGGACATGCTGTCAATGTATGTCTCGGATGATCACGTGACTGGGATATCACATTACCGTTTGTAACGTTCGCGTACAATTCCTCTCATCACGACACAATGGGCTACTCACAGTTTTATCTTCTATACGGCCGCGACCCTCCCCTTCCGTTTGACAGCTTACTGCCTCCCTCCGCTAACGACAGTTGCTACGTTCGTGACGCCATCTCCCGAGCTGACGCCGCCCGTGTTATTGCTCGCCGCCGACTGGCCTCCTCCCAAAATTCTCAAAAAAGACGCCATGATTCTCGCCACCGGGATGTCCACTACTCTCCGGGCTCTCTCGTCTTGCTCTGGACTCCCGCTCGTAAAGTTGGGCTGTGTGAGAAGCTCTTGCCACGCTACGCAGGACCCTACCGTGTTTTACGGCCAGTCACTCCTGTGACATACGAGGTGGCCCCTGTATATCCGCCGCGACAGTCCTCTATGCGACGCACCGAGATTGTTCATGTCGCCAGAATGAAGCCGTAGTACCCCTGCAGTAGTTTGTCCTAGTGCGCACCGGAACTGTGCTTTTCGTGGCGGGGTAATGTTACGTATATGCCATCGAAGAGGACGGCGATAGAAAATCGAGTGAGAGACGACGAAGCAGAAGAAACCGTTGGCGTTGCCTGAACACCTGCTGTGTTCTGCTCTGCTGTGCTGTGAACACTTGCTCATCACCTGCTGTGGTTTCCTGTGGCTAGCCTTTTGCCCCGTATCAATATTGTCAATGTGGCTGAGTAAGCCAGCAGAGAGGTTTTCACTAAAGACAAGATATCTGGAATGTGCCCACTTTTATTAACTGACAAAGATAGATTTGGGAGGAGGGACAACTTTTATTTCATTTACTCCTTTCTTCCCGAGTGGAGCCCTGTGTTCAGTTCCATGTGCCGCCAATTTCCTCCAGGCTTGTTAGACTACGATTGTAAGAGTGCAAAAAAAAAGGAAAATGCCAGAAAGTGCAAAATAAAACAGAGATAAACTATAATGGGAAAACGAAACACCGATAACAAATCCCTCACTACATCAGATTTTAACTGTAGTCAAGCAGACAAAATTTGGAAAGAGGTAAGAAAGAGTAACTAAAGCACAACTATAAATACATACCTCATAGGAGCCACATGACAGAAAAAAGGCTTACTTGTGCCAATGACAAACAACTGCAGGGAGAATGAAAATTCACATATATGTATGTGTACAATTGGAAAAAAGAATGAGCAAAAATGACAAATGTAGAAGTTAAGGCAATACAAAACTTAGTGAGCATCCATGACTGGAAAACTTCCAAAAATTCATAAAGCTGCACAAGTGGAAACAAGGAGTGATAGAGGAAACTGACATACTAAAGGACATGTCTATCGCACCAGTACTGCAGGCTTCTGGAGCTCAAGTCACGGTGAGTAATGGTGCACCACAGATGATCATGAAATGTATCAGCGCAACTCGTGTAACTATTCATGAAGCATTTAGCAGAGCTGGTTCAGTCTAAAGGAGTAATTCAGACCTGCACTTGGCAGTCATGGAGCACCTCCAGCAAAAACATTAATAATAATATTAAATAACAAAGAAGTGGTATGCCCAAACCAACTATTTATGCGACAATGAAGCAGGAGCCCTTCTTTGAACTGGTGGGGGGTCTGCAGGGAGTCTGACGCCTTCCAATAACCTGGCTCTGTCTTCAAGCTTCCTTGGGGTGTAGGTGATCTCTATCGGAGGTCAGATGATCAACAACAGGCGATGTAGCTTAGTCACTTTGTTTCATTCCTACCAAATGCAGTCATATCGCTTTCTAGCAACAGTTTGAATAACTGTCACATGACACAAAGCAGGCACAATGTTGGTAATCTGGGATTAAACCATCCACTACATCAAAACGAGGTTATAGCAAGGCAAGGTCCCTTGGTCCTATTAATGAACAGGCACAGAAGGTGTGCTTTTTCTAGCCTTTTCAATATGCTTGAAAGCAGTCCTACGCTCTGGAGCAGCATCTAAATATTCGTATGAGGAGCCCCCGGGGTAGCAAAGCCAGCCGCAGCCATAAAAACCAATTAATTATTTACAGTTTCTAACTGCTGATTGAATGGCATCCACTGAACATGCAGCTGCAAATACTCTTATTTTGATCTGTTCTCAATGCTTAACTAACAAAAATCCTGAGGAAAGCTCCTGTAGCTCCTTTACAAAGTGTGTGAAAAAAGTGGTATGTTTGGCTTTGAAAAATGAACACCAAAGAACAGGCACAAGCATGTTCTGCTTTTGGACTGCAGGGTCCAGCTGAAGAATTTCACACTGAACTGGCCAGATGTCAAAGGTTGATTTTAAAACACTCTAATTCCATCTGCATTCCACAGTAGTGAAATATTGTCACGGTGTTGGCGACTGGGGCTAGCTTAAGAGAGCCGGTACAGGTGGAATTCCACGGTCCGAGTTTCAGGTACGTTCTGTGAGTGCGGAGCCGATTCACTTCAACGTCTATTTCGCTCCGAGCGCCCTTGGCATTCCTTCCTCCTTCAGCGTAATGCACACAGTCATACGTGCACGCAAGCGGACAAAAGCAAGCAAAAAAAGTTTGCAGATGCAGTTTGTCAGTCACCGCGCAAAGTACGGCTTCATTCGCAAGACATGAACTGTCTCTGGACGAGGTAGCCGACGGCCTCTGTGCTCTGGTCCATCCGGGTGCACCTCGTAGTTGCCGTTGCTGAGGTGCCGCACGATTTTATATGGCCCGAAGTAGCGGCAAATTATCTTTTTTGATAGGACGCGGCGTCGAACAGAAGTCCACACCCACACCTGGTCCCCGGTGTTGCAGGAAGCTTGCTTATGGCGGAGGTTGTACCGGCGTGAATCCTTGTCCTGTTGCTGGATGATGTGGACGCGTGCTAGTGGGCGTGCTTGCTCAGCATCTTGGGCAAAGTGCTCGGCGTCAGAACAAAGCTCTTTATCTGTTTCGCACGGGAACATTGCGTCCAGAATCGTCCGAACCTCGCTGCCGTAAGCGAGGCGAAACGGTGTGAAATGTGTGGTCTCTTGGACTGCCGTATGGCACGCGAATGTCATACATGGTAGGATCGCATCCCAAGTCTTGTGCTGGGTGTCGACGTACATTGCCAGCATGTCCGCGATGGTCTTATTAAGCCTTTCCGTCAACCCGTTGGTCAGATGGTGTGCAGTAGCTTTTCGATGCACCGTACCACTGAGATGAAAAGCTTCAGCAATCATTTGCGAAGTAAAGGCAGCCCCTCTACCAGTAATAATACAGGTAGGAGCACCGTGCCGCAGTATGATCTGATGTACAAAGAAATGGGCAACTTCAGATGTTGTAACACTAGGTAACGCTTTGGTCTTAGCATAGCGAGTCAGATAGTCGGTGGCGATGATTATCCAACGGTTGCCATCGGAGGACCAAGGGAAAGAACCGAGAAGGTCCATGCCGACTTATAAAACGGTACGCGTGGTGGTATTATGTTAATGTGGAGGCCTGCAGGCTTTGATTGCGGAATGTTCCGGTGCTGACAGTGCCGACAGCTCCTGACATAGCGCTTAACAACAGTTGCAAGTTTGGGCCAATAGAATGTCTGTCGTATTCTAGCAAGTGTGCAAGAATAGCCCCAGGGGCCAGAAGTTGATTCATCGTGGCACGCGGAAAGGATTTCTTCTCTCAGAGCTGTGGATACCAAGAGGAGGTAGGCTCTCGACTCGGATCTAGATTTGTGCTTATCAGAGCACACAAACTCTCAGGCAGAAAGTTGAGGGGCTCCGAGAAAAGCACTAAGGTATGGTGGCTGGCTGACCTTCTAAATAATCAATCAGGACTCGTAACTCTGAATCGGCACGCTGCTGATGATATATATCTGAAGCATCAATAGCTCCGAGAAAACTTCCAGCGTCATCCCTGTCTTGTGAAGCGAGCTCGACAGGCGCACAAGAGAGCGTGTCAGCACCTTCAGGCTTATATCCGGACTTATAGACTATAGTGAGATCGAACTCCGCGAAGGCTCCATCATGCCAGGTGGTCGCATGGGTCACACAGGTTGGCCAGCCAACACAAGGAATGGTGGTCAGTGACCACTTTAAGTGGGCGACCATAAAGGTAGGGGAGAAATTTCGCAGCAGCCCAAATATTGGCCAGGCATTCCTTTTAAGTAGTTGAATAGTTTGTCTCGGTGCGGGATAAAGTACGGCTGACATGGGCGATGGCTCGTTCAACACCCTCTTGACGTTGTACGAGAACTGCCCCAAGGCCAATGTTACTGGCGTCGGTGTGTATTTCTGACTCACCCTGCTCACCGAAAAGGTGTAGAACAGGCGGCGATTGGAGAGGGAGACGCAGCTCGGCAAAAGCAGCTTCTTGCTCATGAGTCCAAACAAAAAGGAGTGCCTCCCCGGGTAAGCCGAGTCAGCGATTCAGCGAGATCAGCGAAGTTATCGATAAAACGCCGGTAGTAACTGCACAAGCCGAGAAATCGGCGAACAGCTTTCTTGTCAAGTGGAATCGGAAATTCTGCAACAGCAGCAAGCTTGTCATGGTCGGGCTTCACGCTGGCGACGCTAACGACATGGCCGAGAAATTTAAGCTCTCGGTAGCCAAAGAGCATTTCTGTGGCTTAAGTGTCAGGTTAGCGGATCGAAGGGCTTCGCGTACTGACCGCAGGCGCTTAAGATGTGCAAACGATTCTGCGAAGACCACCACGTCATCTAGGTAGACTAAGCAACACTGCCATTTAAGGCCGGCGAAGACAGTGTCCATCATCCGCTGAAATGTGGCCGGCGCGGAACACAAGCCGAAAGGTAGACTTTAAATTCGTATAGGTCGTCAGGTGTGACAAAGGCCGACTTTTCACGATCTCGCTCATCTACCTCAATCTGCCAGTAGTCAGGTTTTAGATCGGTGGACGAAAAATACTTTGCACGCCAAAGGCGGTCGAGAGAGTGGTCAATCCGCGGTAACGGGTGAACATCCTTGGTTACGGCGTTCAGTTTGCTGTAATCGATGCAAAAACATAACGTTCCGTCTTTCATTTTATGTAGAACGACTGGGGAGGACCACAGGCTATTGCAAGGCTAGATAACGTCATCTTCGAGCATTTTCTTAACTAGTGACTTAATACATTCGCGCTCGGTCGAAGGCACGCGGTAGGGGCTCTGGCGGATTGGGCGCACATCATCGAACGTCACGATCTGATGCTTGGCGATGGGAGTTTGATTCGCTTTTGACGACGATGCAAAACACTCTCTGAATTCCAGCAACAATGAGAACAGCTGCTCACGCTGGCTGACCGATAGCTCTGAGCTGACATCTAGATTGCCGAGGGATGTGTGCAGTGGC
Source organism: Amblyomma maculatum (assembly GCF_055883805.1). NCBI lineage: Eukaryota > Metazoa > Arthropoda > Arachnida > Ixodida > Ixodidae > Amblyomma > Amblyomma maculatum. The sequence goes on along the minus strand of NC_139353.1, from coordinate 159,089,131 downwards.
ACAGTTTCTGTGTACAAGCTCTCGTAGACATCAGAGATGCGTTCGGAGAAAGCTACGGAAGTGTCACGAAAAAGGTGCCGATACTCGTGCGAAAAATTCGTAACAAGTATCTCTGACTGGCCACGGTGAAGATGTATCAAACTGCGGGCCACGCAGACTCCTTGCATCAACACTAACGAGACGTTAGTTTCGGCTATTGCGTCACCATAATGAAGTGCATTGCATTTGACATTAACGAAGGTGCTGGATCGGGGTGGTAGCGTGACACTGCCAGCATAAACTCGAAGCACATTGAGTGGTCGCTTTGCAACGAGACCCTAAGATCACGGAGGTCAATAATTGCGCCCTATTCACGCAGAAAATCTACGCCCAGAATAAGGTCACATGAACAGCTTTTCAGAACAAGGCAGCTTCCCACAAATGTTGATTCTTGAATTTGTACTCTGGCCGTGCACATGCCCAGAGGAGTAATCAGATGCCCACCCGCCATGCGAACGTGTGTGCCAGACCACGGAGTCAAAACCTTCTTGAGAACTGCGGCAAACTGGCTGCTCAAAATAGAATAATCAGCGCCAGTATCGAACAACGCTCGAACATGGCCACCAACCAGTATTACGGGTATGTCCAACGAAAGCTGCTCGCGATTGTCAGGCTTCTGAGTCATAGTGCTCTGTGTCGGTGTATGCGGTCTGCTTCATCTGCAATTCGTTCTCGTTGCAGGTGCGTTGTTGCGGCGTCCGTTCCACCGGCAATTCGTCGTGGTTGCAGTTGCGTCGTGGTGGCATCGAGATGGCGTTATGACCGGTGACCGCGGCCTTTTGCAATGTCGATGCGTAGTCTTTCTGTGTCCGCATGGTTGGGGGGTCTCCCGCGCAACGATGTCCAGCGAGCCTATCTCCGAAGGACACTGGTTTCAGTTCTCGCGATGGGGACTGGGTGATCGGCCCTGCGCTGCATGCCCATGAAGAACTCGCAGCAGATGGCGAAGGGCGAGCCCTGGGTGACGGTGATCTAGATTGCCGTAGACGAAACGGAACAACCCAGCGCTGCCCTATTGAAAAAACCTATTTGCAGTTTTAACAGGTCCTGTATGAAATAATATGGGAGTATGCAAGAGCCGAAATGGGCATAAAATGGGGCATAAAGGACCCATAAAGAAGCATTCAGGACTAGTAGGAGAACGCTCAGAATATGCATATAGGTCCTGTTTCTTCTTTGCAGACTCTTAGCTCCTGTATATCACATGTGGGATATATATTAGGAGTTATCGGAGTTGTAATTAGGTCCTGTGTACCATGATACAGGAGTTGGATGGGCTCCTTAATCAAGATTTGTTTATGCAAGGTTGAAAAGGCAAAGTTTGATATACGCATGCGGTGTCCCAGCTAAGTTGAATCAAGAATTAAAAACAAGAAAGCCTTTTTCAAATTTGAATGAGGTGAACATGAAAGTTTATTTTGCATTTGGATCTCTGCATGCGCTTCTGTGAGCGCATGCGGTAATTGCAATCAACAATCGCTGCAGGTCTTTCGACCTTATGGCGAACGTTCATAACTGTAACTGATAACGAGGCTGCAATACGGACGTGCAGGAAATAAATTCGCCTTTCCACATGAACGTAGGTATGCTCGAGCAGAACTCAAAACACACGTCGCCGCCCACCGAACTATTTATTGATAGCTGCATATCAACAGCGATGTTTATTTAAGGGTTTGCATATGCAAAAGCTAGATGGGAAGTGAAATACTGCCGCTGCTGCTCCGCTGGCAGCATGTGAAGTTAAAAGGTGATATATGACAAGCGGCTCCGTACGAGATATCTCTGTAGTAGAAAGAAAAATGCGCTCTAACACGGCGAAAAAAGTAGCCAATACGTAACATATTCGCATATTCTTAGGTGTACGTGCAAAAAACTGATACGTTTGAATGATAGGTGATATTAGCCTATCTGTGGTGATAGAAAAACAAAGGTTCAGCGTGTTTACAAGGCAATCGTCCAAGGGCGACCGCACTTGAGAAAAAGATGCAAAGTGCGAAACAGCAAAGTAGCGGTAGAAAACGACGAATATAAACACATTAACCATCGTTTGCCGTGGTGTTTTTTTTTTTGCAGTGGTTAGCGTGCTGAGCTGGTATGCGGAGTCATCCGTAAGATCATGGTTCGATTCCTGGCGCGGCAGGTTTTGTTTTCAATTTTTTTATTTACGTACATTTCTTTATTTACCTGAACGTCTTTTAGCCTGCATCCGATTTTCCCCACAACGAGGGGCGATGACCACATTCTACAACGCACATAACCTGCGACTCCTGCGACTCCTATTACTCCTACCGCTCCCACAACTCTCATGTCCAATAACCCGATATGAATAGGTCCTATATATATAGGTTTTTTTCAGTAGGGTGGTCATTGCCAAAATCTTCAATGGCGCGAGGCCGTTCGCAGTAGCGCGGCCGCGGAGAATCAGCGGAAAACCCTTCGAGGCCCAGTCGACGGTAGGGACAGCGCCGATAGCTATGACCCAGTTCGCCACAGTGAAAGCATAAGGGCCGTCGGTCGACGGTACGCAACTCGTCTGCTTTCCGTGTAGCCTGCCGGGAATATGTGACGTAGTGGATCACGGGGGCTGCTGTTTTCGGCACAGCTACGTTCGCAGGAATCAGGGACGGCGACGAGGGCGGAAAGTACTGCAGAATCTCGGCGTACGTGGGGCGGTGACACTCAGATGACTTAAGAGGAGGTGCAGGGCGAGGTTCACCGCTTAGAAACGGAGGCCGGAGCGCTTGCTGCACCTCGTCGCGGACGACGCTCGCAATGGAGGTAGGAGCTGGTTGAGGTGTGCCATACATCAGTCGGAGTTAATCGCGCACAATCGAACGTACACGCTCCCGTAGCACCGATGTGTCCATGCCATGCAATGGGAACTCGGCAGAGACGGAGGCGGCGTGGACGGTACGATCCTGTGCCGAAGCTCGCTGCTGAAGCCCTTTCTCTAAAGCGGATGTTTCCGCAAGGAATTCTGCGACAGTTTTCGGCGGGCTGCGCTTTGACGCCACGTATGAGGTAGCGCAGCTTTTTGCCCTCGGACATCGTAGGATCCACATCCTTGAAGAGGCACGTCATGTCTTCGATATACGCCGCGACGGTTTCGTTAGGCATTTCGACCCGAGATTGAAGAGCGCATTCGGCCCGTTCGCGGTGATCTGAGCTACCTTAAGTTGCCGCAAGATGACGTTTGAACTCACTCCAAGAACACAGCTGCTCTTCATGGTTCTCGAACCACGTCCGAGCGCCATCCTCAAGGCTGAAGTAGACATTTCGAAGCTGGGCGGCGTCATCCCAGAGGTTGAATGTAGCTACACTTTCGCAGTGCTACAACAAGTCGTCGACGTCTTCGTAGGTGTCCCCGTGAAAGGTATTTGGGACGCGGGGGTTCGAGACGTCACGTAGGTGTGGGTCGCGCAAGGCATTGCGACAATGTCGTGGCTACCAGTAGTCATGCCCAATGGGGAAAACTCAGGTGGTAGGGCTCGTTTTTTGTGGCTGGTGCGGTGAATAGGTGTTTCCTCGATTTTATGACTAGCACTCCTGCTTAGCGTAGGGGTACGGGACATCAGACCTCACCTTCACCAGATTTGCCATGTTGTTGGCGAGTGGAACTAGCTTAAGATAGCCGGTACCGGTGGAATTTCATGGTCCGAGTTTCAGGTACGTGCTGCGAGTGCGGAGCCAATTCACTTCAACGTTTGTTTTCGCTCCGAGCGCTCCCTGGCAATATTATGAGTTGAAAAATAAGCCGACATCTATGCCATCCACTACGCCACTAATCACACTTTCTCTGCTCCTTTGTGGAAGCCACTTCAAGTTTTGCTACCCTTAGAATTCGTTGAAGCTGCTCTTTCAAATAAATTACAAGAAAGGAAGAGCAATATGCTATGTCAACATCCTGTTCACAGTTCTCGCAGTGAATCTCTATCTGAACTGAATTGCCCAAGTAACTGGTACAATCAAGACAATAGAAGTGGTTCTCAGCTTCAGGAATGTCTGCCCCCAAAGCTCTGAAAAGCAAGTATTTCAGTTATTGGAGCTTTTCCTGAGTAGATTATATTCAGCAGGTCCAGCAGGTCTGTGACTCCCCTGGTCGCTGATTTTATGGCGCATCACATAGGACATGAGAAGGACTGCAACTTGTGTCCTCTCATCAGCGACTGGCAAAGCACTTTGTTGAGCTCTGCAGTCAGCGTCCTAAAATAAATGAAATGCTCCACAAATACGAATTGGGGGAAAATGTTAGTTCTCATCAAATTTCTCTATAGTCCATTTATACATAAGTGCTAAATAGAAGAGTCCAATTGATGCAATGACAGGTGTATTTTACTGGCAATCAGTGCGATATGATTCCTTCCATGATAAATTCTCACTTTTTACATTGGTTAGGGTCAACATAAAGGTGAGTATGTACTGAACATGCAAGCCAGAGAAAGGTTATCTGCCCAAAATGCTTAAGATTTGCACTTCATGCGAAGCCTTTTGTGTCAAGATGGTTGAGCTACAATTACTGTATATTGAGAGTTTCATCGTTCTAATTTGTGCTCTATATGGCATTTAAACATTCAGCATTTCAGAAAAAAAGATACATGCTTACTTGAAAACCTCAGTCCTCTTCAGAACCTGAGCTGTCTGCACCATTCGGCACAGTGTAAGGTACTGGCGCTTCTTCCTGCTTTGATAAAAAAAAAATATTATGAGTCCAGAGAATAAAATCTTGCGTCACTCAATAGGAACTTAGCCCAGCTTTCCTGTCTGAAATTATTGAAGCTTAAAATGTTTATATAATGGCCAGCTTATGAACAGCACGACACGCCACTTACAGCTAATAAATGACAGTAGCATATTTTTAAATGTTGCATGGCAATTTCATTAAACAAAGCAGGGGGAGCAGAAACGTGAACACAACAGATCTAGTTATTTAAAAAAGGAGAGGATGTCCACTACATGTAATTCATTTTTATAATCAGTTTATGAGGCTCTATAAACATTTAAAGAGACAATAGCTATCCCTGCCAGTTCCCTATTTAATTAAAATTTGTACAATTACTTTTTAACTATTCATATTAAGCTTGTTTCACATTCAAGCAATTGAGTGAACTCAGCGGTGAGCGGCATCGACAGCTCACGACAAATTTTTAGTTGCTCAGGCAGAAATTTCTGACGTTTTCGCTTGCATGTAAAACAGGCTTAAGCGCTCATATGGCAATTATAATTTTACAAGCAACTGTTATATCTGAAATGGATTGAAACGCCCACCTAAAGCCGTATATGTAAACACTTCGAATGTTGGGGAGAATCAATAGAAGAAAAAAGGGGGAAGCCACGTGGTGGACGCTGAAAGGCCTAGTTTGCTACATGACCGTTTGCCAACTGCAAGCCAAACAGTGTTCGTAATGTGAGTATCTGGAACGATATTCAGCCAGGAAGAGCGCCTTTTTTAGTGGTCTTCGCGGCATTAGAGTTAAAATCAGCAATTCTACAGAACTGAAGATTTAAATAACTAAATGTACATTGAACAAATCTAAATCCTAAGCGACTGCATTGCCACATGTCAAAAGTTAATCATTTATGTCTTTTATGATAACCTGAGTCTTCTAACATTGTGGCATCCTATGCAGACACGAGCAATTGTGTGCAGCGGCAGGTAATTATGGCGTGCTCTTCTTGCAGTAAAAACATGATGCACGTAGTAGCAGTGATAGTGACCATGGTTTTGCTTCTCCCAGAGCCACACAAGGCTCCTCCTAATGGTCAAGCTATATACGTACATAGATCGGATTCTGCTAAAGAATATTTAGGCATATATTTAGCAATTTGTTGCTTCCACCTCACGCAGCTGCTGAATTAGAGGAGAAACGAGCAATTCAGGCCCCACCCACCTTGATGCATAGAAGGTGGCAAAGAACTGATTAAACCTTGAAGTGTATTTTTGTTTATCCACTTTCCTCCAAAAGTGACAACCTCTCTAAATCACGAAACTGCTCTTTGCATAATTATCGCAGGCATTACTTCTCACTGAATCTCACTCTTAGTAGAAAGAGTGACACTCAAGCTAAAAGAAAACTAAAAAAAACTTCAGAGCCACATGCCTGTATATGCAAAACTGTGACCAGACCTGGAGCGCTGTTTTGTGATATGGGTCAGGTATTAAAAGATGGAAAATAAAAAAATTAATAAAAAGTATCTGAAGAGCCACTGACTTAGCAGTAAATCGATACAACTATGGATGCCATTGGCATTAATGTTGTGATTTCAAAGTCATCAATAAAGCTTGACACAATCAAATTAACAGGCTTTAGTTAGTGACCTTATATTTATTGATGACCAACTTCTGATAGGGTGTCGCTAAGCATGGCAAACGCACTTAATAACACTGTGTATATTGGAAACTGCAACTTGGTGACATTGGAAACCTTGTCCCCCAACACGTGGGGCCCCGCGGCCCCTTTTATTGTTTTAAACCGCGGGCGCTTTTTCTGTTAGCATTGGTGTTTTCCCGGGCAGCGCAAGTGCGCATGATCGAGCTGGCAATGGTGGGGAAACGAAGGTAGATAAGCGCGTCGAAAGCAAGGCTAATGGCTTTTTTGCCGGGTGGGAGAACAGTGTGGAGCAGCCAGCATGCGTCAAGGGCCACAGGAATGCAACGGAGCACGGTAGAAGATCTACGAGAAGAAAAAGGAAGCCTGAAAGAACGGCTTAGGGGTATTGGCGTTAGTTGTTGCCACGCGAGGAGCAATGTTTCTTGTGCCGCCGTTAGCGCTTTGGCCCTACTGCTCGCCCTATTCGCTCCTCAGTGTCGTGTGTCTCGCCGCGGAAAAGCCCTGACATTCTTCCCGCTTTTTTTGTGTGCTTTATTGTCGCGAGCATGAACAGCATGTTCTCAGCGAAGTAGCGTCCGATATTGTTTCTTTTTTTTATTGCTTTTTCTTTTACCCAGAATAAACCGGTGTTTTTAAGAGACTGGATTTGGCACTTGTCGGGCGAGATCATGGCTCGCGGACCCGTTTTTTGAAAGCAAGGCCTTAAAGGTGGTCTCATTTTTCAGCCTTTTGTCAAGCCATTTCCTTGCTTTAGCAGCAGCTCAGCCACTAATACCTGTTTCTTGCAGACAACCAAGTGGTGCTGAGACTGTCAGCATTCAGGGCGAGAAATGAATTTCAAACCTGTATGGTCCTTTCTCCATCAATACGAACATAATACTACGCTTTCATACATATTCATCTGAAGTATTGCATTACTACTTGGGAGTTAACATATCCTTCACACATCACACCACTACAACACGTACAAAACCAAGCTTTACATATAATTAGTTACATGCAGCCCATACCGTGCCAATTATTACTAAGATTTTACAGCAACTTAACATTTGTCCCACCTCTGCCTTACTCACGTATAACTAAGGCACTTTCGCATATTGTTTTGCTATTCACAACAATCTCCTCCAGTTTATATAATATCAAGATCTTACTAACCCCGCTACCACTACATTTTGATCAAGAAGTAATTTTCTCCTGCCAAGAGTGCGCACTAATTACCGTATCTTCATATTTGATTTCGCATCAGTCAAAAAATGGAATAATACACCTCTGAATACCAAATCAAGTCCATCGCTACATTTGTTTAAGGGTGCTCATACTGTTCTTCTATTCTTCAATCATTCAATGCCACCAACTAATGTAGTACTTTATACACAATTCGTAAAAAGTGACTATTAACACTTATTTTTTTGCTGATGTTCACTTCTTTGTATTAATTTTTGAATAACAGATAATTGTATTCTCTTGTATAACTTTACACTATCCTGCTGTTCTTCCTTTTTTTTTTGGATTGTAAAGCGTTTATGGCCAACAGTCTGAAGGGCATGTAGGCCCCTCACCTAAATGACGGCCAGAAGGTCTTGGCTCCTGGCGGCGTCTTCGGCCAGTTGGACGACTTTTGTTTGAGTCTCCGGATCGGAGCTGAGTAGGAGAGCCTCCCATTGTTCAAGTGACTATTTTTTGTCCCTCCAGGGAGGCAAAAGGGCATTTCCAGAGAATATGGTTGAGATCCGCTTTGGCCTTACATTGCTTACACTCGTTTGAATATTGTCCCGGATAATAACGACTACACATAACCGGGTTCGGAAACGTATAAGTTTGGAGACGGCGCCAAGAGGTGGCCTGACTCTTTGTCAATGATTTATCAGCGGCGGGGTACTTCGTTCGATTAAACTTATAATGTGTGATCTCTCTGTAACACACAAGACGATCCCTGTCTGCGAAGCCCTCGGTATGGCCACTGGCTCGGAAAGCAAGACCTCGAGCCAGTTCGTGAGCTGCTTCATTTCCAGCCAGGGATGCGTGTGCAGGTCTCCAGACTATGCGAATTTTGCGGTCGTCCCTTGCAGTCCGCAGGATTCCGTTCGTCAGAGGGGAGACCCTCCCCTTGGCAAAGTTCATCACTGCTACCTTTGATTCACTGACTATAGTTGACGCATCCGTGCCCACTATTGCAAGTGCGATGGCGGCTTCTTCTGCAATTTCGGGACTGCCCGTCGTGATCGAGGCGCCGGCTCGGAGATATGTCTCGGCGCTAGCTACCGCTATCACCATTCTCCCCTTCCCGCAATAACCTGCGTCCACGTAGGCCACGTCTTCTATCGGATAGTTTTTGAAACATTTGCCGAGGGCTTCAGCCCGTTTCTCTCTGCTATCCTTATGGTGGACGGGATGCATGTTTTTCAGTAGTGGTGGGATCATCAGCCTATCGCGCACGCTCTTAAGCATGTCCACTTTCGGACCTCGCTGACTCTCGTAATTTATTCCTAGTTTGCTAGGAATTTCCTGCCTGTAACGCTTCCCGACAGCCTTTCGTACTGCGAGATTGTCACGCCTTCCACAATTTCATCCAGTATGTTGTGAAGACCTAGTTCTAAAAGTTTTGCGGTGGGGGTCCGAATTGGTAAACCCAGCGCCTACTTGACACTTTTGCGAAAGATCCCTTCCAGCTTGGACTTCTCCGCTGCCTTCAGATTAAGGAAAGGAGCTACGTAGGCAATCTTACTTATTACAAAGGCTTGAACTAATCTGATTAGATTCGTTTCTTTCATGCCATAGCGCCTATTTGCGATTCTGCGGATGAGCCGCATAGTCTGTAGCGCGCATATCTCCAACTTGTTTATTGTTTCTCCATTGAAACCGCTGTTTTGAATGTACAGCCCTAAGACTCTAATCCTGTCCACCGTCGGGATATCGAGTCCCTGAGCCTTAAGAGATATCCGCGGGGGATCCGACCGTGATTTCCTCTTTGGTTGGTAAAAAAGCATTTCCGATTTTGGCGGGGAGCACCTAAGTCCCCTATCATTTACGTACTTTTCAACTTCTATGGCCATTTGGAGAGTCTCCTCTATTTGACCGTCGGTTCCTTTTCCAATCCACATAGTAATGTCCGGCGGTGGCGTAGCGGTAGAACATCCGCCTCGCATGCAAGAGGACCGGGGTTCAAATCCCGGTGCCGCGCAATTATCCACCGGATGAAAGAAAAAAAAATCCGCGTGTTGATGGAATTGCATAAACAGGTTTGGGGTGCGACCTGATGCCGGTGACCACCTCCGCCAACGCACTCCCTCACCAGAACAGGAGTTGGCCACCCTGGTGCAGTAATTGGCCGCAACCTCCTATGATAAGCTCTATAAAACCCCGGCCCACAAGCACAAGCGGCTGCGGAACAACTGACCACGGCGGCGGTCAGACCTGTGACGCAGCAGGGGGTGCTAAGAAAGTCTGGCTCCGCTGGACAGGCCGCCATTGGAAACTGACCCTGGCAACGTTCAATGCTAGAACCCTAGCTAGTGAAGCTAGCTTAGCAGTGCTGTTAGAGGAACTAGAGGTCATGAAATGGGATGTTATAGGGCTTAGTGAGGTTAGGAGGCCGAATGAGGCATATACTGTACTGAAAGATGGGCATGTACTGTGTTATCGAGGCTTACCAGAGAGGCGACAACTAGGAGTAGGTTTCCTTGTCAATAAGTATATAGCGGGTAATATAGATGAATTCTATAGTAATAATGAGAGGGTTGCAGGCATCGTAATTCGGCTTAATAAGCGGTATAAACTGAAGGTTGTACAGGCCTATGCACCTACATGTAGTTATGATGACCAGGCAGTTCAAAGCTTCTACGAAGATGTAGAATCGGCAATGCGAAAAGTAAAGACGCAGTATACTGTACTAACGGGCGATTTCAATGCCAAGGTAGGGAAAAAACAGGCAGGAGACAAGGTAGTAGGTGACTATGGCATTGGTTCTAGAAATAGCAGGGGGGAGTTACTAGTTGAGTTTGCAGAGCGCAATAACTTACGAAGCATGAATACCTTCTTCAGCAAACGGAAGAACCGGAAATGGACATGAAAAAGTCCTAACGGAGAGACTTAAAATGAAATCGACTTCATAATGTGTTCAACCCCCGCCATTATGCAAGATGCAGAGGTAATCGGGAAAGTGCGATGCAGTGACCACAGGATGGTGAGGTCCCGATTTAGCCTAAATCTGAAGAAGGAACGCAATAGATTAGTAAGAAAGAAACCCATCAACGAATTAGCGGTGAGGGGGAGGGCAGAAGAGTTCAGGATCTCGCTACAGAATAGGTTTTCAGCTCTAACTGAGGATGGCGACATTACCCTAGAGGCAAGGAACAATAATTTCAGAGATATCATTACTGAGTGTGCGGTAGAAGTAGGCGGTAGGATAGTTAGAGAGGATACCGGTAAGCTGTCTAAGGAGACGAAAGATTTGATTAAGAAACGCCAGAGTATGAAAGCTTCCAATCCAACAGACCAGATCGAATTGGCCGAGATATCAAAGCTAATCAATAAGCGCAAGGTGGCCGATATTAGGAAGGAAGTATAACATGGAGAAAATTGAGCATGCTGTAAAGAACGGGGGAAGCCTTAAAGCGGTAAAGAAGAAATTGGGCATAGGCAAAAACCAGATGTATGCGATAAGCGACAAGGCGGGCAACATCATCACTAATATGGAAAAGATAGTCAAAGTAGCCGAGGAGTTCTATACAGATCTCTACAGTAGCCAAAGTAGTCAGGACCGTAATGAGATTGGCGGTAGGGAAAAACAGTCAGACGTTCCACCAGGGACGAAGGACGAGGTCAAGAAAGCACTAGAAACTATGAAAAGGGGGAAATCAGCTGGAGAGGATCAGATAACTACAGATTTGCTGAAGGACGGGGGGGATATCGTGCTAGAAAACCTGGCCACCCTGTATACGCAGTGCCTGGTGTCATCGACGGTACCGGAACCATTGAAGAATGCAAACATTATCCTCATTCACAAGAAAGGGGACTCTAAGGACCTTAAAAATTACAGACCACTCACCTTACCGTCTGTTACGTATAAGGTATTTACTAAGGTAATCGCTAATAGAATCAGGACAACCTTAGACTGCAATCAAGCAAAGGATCAAGCAGGGTTTCGGAAACGGTACTCTACTATCGATCATATCCATACCATCAATCAGGTGATAGAAAAATGCTCGGAATATAACCAGCCCTTATACATAGCATTCATTGATTACGAAAAAGCATTTGACTCAGTTGAAACCTCGGCGGTGATGCAGGCATTGCGAAATCAGGGGGTAGACGAGCCATACGTGAAAGTGCTGGAAGATATATATAGCGGCTGCACAGCAACCATAGTTCTGCATAAAGAAAGTAACAAAATTTCCATAAAGAGAGGTGTTAGGCAAGGAGACACAATCTCCCCAGTACTATTCACAGCTTGTTTAGAGGAAGTATTCAGAGACTTGGAATGGGAGCAGTTAGGGATAAGGGTAGATGGAGAATACCTCAGTAATCTGCGATTTGCTGATGACATTGCCTTGCTAAGCAACTCGGGGGATGAACTGCAAATAATGATTGATGACCTAGACAGGAAAAGTAGAAAGGTAGGCTTGAAAATCAATATGCAGAAGACTAAGGTAATGTTCAACAGCCTCGGGAAGGAACAGCAGTTTACATTAGGTAGCGAAATACTGGAAGTAGTCGGCGAATATGTCTACTTAGGACAGGTAGTAACCGCAGACCCGGACCACGAAAAGGAAATAACAAGAAGAATACGATTGGGATGGAGCGCATTTGGCAAGCACTCGCAGATTATGACTAGCAGCTTACCGGTATCGCTCAAGAGGAAAGTATACAACAGTTGCATCTTGCCTGTACTCACCTATGGGGCTGAAACGTGGAGGCTAACCAAGAGAGTTCTACTTAAATTGAGGACAACCCAGAGGGCTATGGAACGAAAAATGGTAGGGGTAACATTAAGAGATAGAAAGCGTGCAGAGTGGGTCAGAGAAATAACTCAAGTTACCGACATTCTAGTAGAAATTAAGAAGAAGAAATGGACATGGGCAGGACATGTAGTGCGAAGAGAGGATAACCGATGGTCGCTGAGGGTAACAAACTGGATTCCAAGGGAAGGAAAGCGTAGCAGGGGGCGGCAGAAAGTTAGGTGGGCGGATGAGATTAAGAAGTTCGCAGGGGTCAAGTGGATGCAGCTAGCACAGAACCGGATTAAGTGGAGAAATATGGGAGAGGCCTTCGCCCTGCAGTGGGTATAATCAGGCTGATGATGATGATGATGATGATGATGATAGTAATGTCATCCGCATACATGCAATGACTGAGACCTTCAATCGCTGCTAGTTTGCTAGGAAGCCCGATCATGGCCACGTTGCATAGAAGCGGGGACAGTAAAGATCCCTGCGGGGTCCCCTTGCTACCTAGCTCTATGTAGTCTGATTTACTTTCCCCGAAGTTAATTTGGGCCACTCTGTCGGAAAGGAAATTTTTAAAATAGTTGTAGGTTTTCGGGCCTACTCCCAGGAGGCTGAGATTATCCAGGATCGCCTTGTGCGTGACGTTATCGAAAGCCTTCGCCAGGTCAAGACCCAGGATGACCTTCGTGTCCCGCGTTTGTGAGTCCATAATTTCATGTTTTAGTTGCAGCATCACGTCCTGCGTTGAAAGATGAGACCTGAATCCCACCTTGGAGATAGGATAAAGTTGGTGGTCTTCCATGTAGTTGTTGAGACGTATCTGCACTACATGCTCCATAAATTTCCCTGCACAGGAGGTTAGGGATATAGGCCTTAGATTCTCGATCGACAGAGGTTTCCCCGGATTAGGAATAAGTACCACCTTAGCCGACTTCCAGTGCTTAGGAATCTCACTCGCCTCCCAACATTTCTGCATGTAGGCAGTGAGTGCTGTTATAGAGTTGTCGTCGAGATTTCTGAGCAATTTGTTGCTTACCCCATCCGGCCCGGGCGCTGAATTAGTATTTATTCTAGCAAGCTCTGCTCGCACTTCGGATTCAGTAATGGGTTCGTCCAAGCGATCGTTGGGTATCCCACAGTAACCATGCAGAGGTACCTTCTCGGTGTCCCCTATGTACTTAGATCGAATCTCATTGAGCAGCTGTGGCTCTGTGCCCTCATGTTTATGCTGGATCTTTTGGAGGTTTTGCCTCTGGGCCGTTTTACATCCGTCAGGGTCTAGGAGGTATCTGAGTAAACTCCATGTGCGGGCCAGACGTATATTGCCGTCCATTTTGTCGCATAGCGATTCCGAGTTTTGCCTAGAAAGTCTGAGCGCATATTCCTCTATCTCTTTGTTGTGCCTTGCTATCCTTCTGCGAAGGTTACGATTCCACTTTTGACTTTTAAGTCGCTTTTCCATACTGGTTTTGGCTTGCCACATATGGTGGAGGCGGGTGTCCATTGTTTCTAGGCCTGAGTCTTCCGCCCCAGTCTTGGCCGCTTTACGAGTGTCCAATTGGAGGTGCCTTATCCACTCCTCAATGTCATCAATTTCTTTGGTGTTAGCAGTCTGTTCCCGGATTTTTCGGAAGGCGTTCCACTCGACGAGTGAGTGACGTCGGCCTGGGCGTTTATAGGGCCCAGCAGTAATTACCGTTTCCAAAATAAAGTGATCACTGCCTAAATTTTCTTGAGTGTTACCCCAGTTTGCGCTGCCGACGTTCCTAACAATTGTGAGGTCCGGAGATGTGTCCGTACTGACGCTATTTCCCGTTCTAGTGGGAGACTGAGGGTCCGTAAGTAGGGTGAAGGCCCCTTGTTGTATATCGAGCCAGAGCTCTCTACCCTTGACACATTCTCTCTGGTACCCCAAAGCAGCGTGATGGGCGTTGAAGTCCCCCATTACCACCACCGCTTGTTTGTTAGCAATGCGTAGTGTTTTTTGAAGAAGCGACCCGAAGCGAGTCTTTCCTTGTTTTGGAATGCTGTATATATTCAGCACAAATAGGCTGGTCTTAATTTTATTATTCGGAATGAGTTCTAGAAGAACGTGCTCTACGTGACTGATCCCCGTGTCATGCGCAATGGCCGCTATGTTCCGTTTGACGAGGGTGGTAACTCCCGCCTTCTCGCCAGAGGTATTAAAAGATTGATAACCTGATAATTTTACAATCCCCCCAGTTTCCTGAAGAGCGATCACGTCCGGGCAGTCTTTACCAATGAGGAGTTGTTGAAGAACTGCTCGCTTCCGGCGGTATCCCCGACAGTTCCACTGCCAGAGCGTATATCTATTGTCCTTATGTTGCCTGGCCGTTTTGAAGTTGTTGAAGGCTTATCGTAATGGCGTCTGACTTATTCTCTACGGCCTGCCGCCACGCATTCATAACTAACAGCTCGTTTCCTAGCCTTTTGGTTTCTGTAGTGATTTCCTGAACAACGTTAAAAATGGACTGAATTTGTGCCTGAATTTTGGTATCTGTGGCCTGAACCTGGGCGTCAATTTTGTCCTCTAGCCTCCTGCATACCTCTGCGAGCGTGAGCTCGGGCTGCGTGTTGTCACACGTTCTCTTTTTTGTAGGCGGGGGAAGCGATGGTGACGCCACCGAGGCATCACTGACACTGGCCGCCGCCTCCACCAGTGCATGCGTTATCTTTGGTTGTTGAGTAAGCCGGGATTGGCCCATCTTGCGGAGTTCTGAATTTTCCTTCTTTAACTGTTCTGTTTTTCAGTAAGTTTCCTTACGGTGTCAGTAAGGGTCTCAACCATCTTTCTCAACTGGAGGAGCTCATCTGCCCCCTTATCCGAATTATTTTGGGAGGATCTACCTACCCAGCTCACCTCTTTATGGTCGGCTGCCGTCTTGTTCTTGGCTGAAGACACCGACGGTGATCGCCCTCGGGAGCTCAAGCGGCCCCTGGACTGGGACCCGGTCCTGGAACCAGAGTGGGTCTTGGATCCTGAATGGCGCCTGGAGCCGGAACGGTCCCTAGAGCTGGGATGACCCCGTGACCCGAGACGAGGGAAGGAGACCGAGCGGCCGTGATAGCCCTCGTCCTCCTTGGTCTTAAGTCGGCTCCGCCGGTTTGATGTATTCTCTGATGAATTTGCCGTCTTGTCTTGCGTCTTCTTCTCCCACTGGCGTTTTTTTGAGTATGTAAGGAATTCTATACAACTCATGGCACTTTTTGTGTCCCAGTTCATGTCCCTTGCCACAAAGAGCACACTTAAGTTCACACGAGTGGTCTGGCGTTGGGTTGTCCATGCCACATCCTCGACATTTGACCACGCCTGCGTTCGGGCAGACATCGGCGCGATGTCCGATCTGGCCACACTTGAAACACACTTCGTATTTTTTCTTATATAACAGGCACCGAAAGGGGTGCTCGCGTAATAGATCTAATATGGCATCTTTTCATTTGCGAAGAGCAGCAGAATAGAGCCGGAGTCTTTTCCTAATCTTCTAACCCCGACAATCTCAGGGTTGTACTAGCTGGTCAGGTTCTCACGCACCCGTTCAAGCGTGTGAGTCAGCGGAACTCCGTGAGTGACTCCTTTGCCGTGTCCATCCGGCGTCACAAGATATGCAAACGTTTCAAGTTTTTCCGTCCCTAAAGTGAGATGCCCAATATTCATATACTTCCGCACCCGTTCAGAGCTGTCGGTGCCTACCAGAATGGTGTTTTGCTTCTGATTCCAAAGGACGATATCATCTCTTGCGTCAGCCGCCGCAATACCTGCCGCCGACTTCACGATGTCAGAGACCGTCTCAGTTTTTCATGCTGAGAGCGTTCGAAGTCCTCCTTTTGGTCTAATGACGACTTTATATAGTCCGGGGGGAAGACGAATGTGCTGCGTTTCCACCGAACGCATTGCCATCTTCCTGCCCTCCGTCTTAGCTGTGTTGGCAGCCCCTCGCTGACCATCTTGTCGTCTTCCTTTGTTCGGAACGCCATCCTATGGGGTGTTCTATAATTAGAGCACAGATTTTTCTCCCTTGCCTCTCGCATTATATTTGTTACAACATACTATATTGTTATTTTGTTCATTTGCTGTTGTCACTGCTCCCTTTCATAACTCGTTCTAATTGGCTGAGGAGGTCCCATTACAGTACTTTTCACTATAGGAATCCTTTTGTATTTATTTATCATGTATGTAATACTATCATATGTGCACAATAAACTTGAGACTTGAATAAAAATTAAATCATGTACTCTGCTTGCAGTTTTAATTTGCATATCTCAATGTTCTTTTTCTGCTTGCAGCACAATAGGTTACAAAAAAAAAAACAAGCACAAGAGCTACTATAACGCTTCCATAACAACCTCTGGAATAGGCCAAATTAAAATATTTCAATTTTACCTGCGGTGCTGCCGGCTGTTCCAGGAAAGTGTCATGCACATCTGTGCCTACTGGCAAGAAATATCTTGCTTTGGCCTGGTGTAAGAAAGGCAGGGTTATCAGGTATCACGTTTATTACGTTTTAGTGGCAGCTCTAATAGGACACCAAGTTTCTCAACAGAGAAATAAAAGGTATTTTGAAACATCTCAACTAAAGCGCAAAAAGGAAAGAATGCAGTGTGAGATGTCATGTGTAAACTATGCTAACTGTGCTTAGTTCGAACCGTGCTGAAAATTAGATACGAGATTATATAAATCGAGAAACTCTGTACTGTGCGAATATAAAGTTCCTTGTAGTGGGGGCAACTAAACCAAATCTGTAATTAAACAACTCTGACAACTTTGTGCCATGAGCATTCTCTTTCTATTATTTTATTTTTTATTTATTCATGCTGCAGACCCAGTGAAGGGTCCTGGAAGGAGGGGCAATAATTCCAAAAGAAAACAGAAAAGCATAAAATGCAAAAACATGAACATAAAATATACACGAGTACAAGCAAGACAACAAATCAATGCACGGCCTTTTCTAAGGAATCAAAGTCCTGAAGGGATGATAATGGCAGGTTATTCCATTTGGTTATGGTGCGCGGGAAAAAAGAAAATTTGAAAATGTTAGTTCTGGCAAAGTAAGGTGTTAGTGATTCGGTGTGCGTATTTCTTGTTGCCCTAGACGATGCCGGTTTAAGATACAAATCAGGAGCCATTGATAATTTATTATTTTTTAGTAGAAAGAGGAATTTTAGCCTGTGTATTCTGCGCCGAGATTCAAGGGACTGTATGTTATGTTTAAGCATTAGGGTAGATGGTGAGTCAGTGCTGCGATATTTAGAAAATATAAACCGAACAGCCTTGCGTTGAATTCTTTCGAGAACATTGATGTTAGTTTTAGTGTGTGGATCCCAAACAGTGCACGCGTACTCAAGTTTAGGTCTAATCATGGTGTTATATGCTAGAGGTTTGACGTCGGAAGGAGCTTGTTTTAACTTGTGTCTAAGAAAACAAAGGTTACGGAAAGAAGAAGAGCATACAGTGTCAATATGTTTGTTCCAGCTAAGTTTATTCGTTAGTGTTACACCGAGGTATCTGTAATCTTCGACATATCTGCCAAAAACCTTTTTCATACCTGGCATCAATCCACGGGCCCTTCTCGATCCTGGTCTTCATCAATGCTCTGTGTAACCTGGTAACTAAGAGCATAGATGTTAGAAAATACATCAGCCGACTTTCATGAAACATCGGGCAGACCATTAACCTACATTCAAGTAAAGCTTCAAATATAGAGTTCTATGCAACATGCTAACGTACATGTAACCCCCTTCACACACACACAAACACACACAAACATACACATACACAGTGGTCTTTCCTACTATGCTATATATCTGATCATGTAAACAATACCCAGGCAGCACAAAGCATTGGGCCAATGTTGTAAGTACGACGGCAAACAGTGGCCCTACATTGGGCCAGCCTAACCAGCATGCTCCCAACATAGGATATGCCAGTCAACACAATGTCCAACAATGGCCCAGACTAGCCAATGCTCTCCCAGTGTTGGCGCTGCCAGCAGCCGGCACTGGCTAGCTTGGGCCAAGATGTACAGTGAGTTCCCAATATTGGCACTGCCGTACATACATAATGTCTATATTGGACCGAGATTGCCGTTGTTCCGCCAATAATGGTCGCACCGGGTTTTAACACTGGCTATAATGGGCCAAGCTGTCCTGCGTTCCTCCGTCATTGGGTTTTCCGTTTTTTAAAACTGGCTACAATGGGCCAAGTTGTCCTGTGTTCTTCCGGCATTGGATGTTCCGGATTTCAAACATGGCTACAATGGACAATGTTATCCTCTGTTCTTCCAGTATTGGATGTTCAGTTTTTTAAAGATGGCTACAATGGACCAAGTTGTCCTGTGTTCCGCCGTCATTGGCCGTTCCTTTTTAAAGCTGGCTACGATGGACCTTGTTGTCCAGTGTTCTCCCGGCGTTGCCCGTTCAGTTTTTAAAACTGGCTACAATGGACCAAGGTGTCCTGTGTTCTTCCGACGTTGACCGTTCCGTTTTTTTTTAACTGGCTGTAATGGACCGTTGCAATTTGTCTTGTGTTTTTCCAGTATTAGCTATCCCTGTATGAAAACTGCCCACGATGGACCACTTTGTCCCCTGATCTCGCAATTGTCATTCCCATCCTAAAAACGCAGCTTTAATGGGCTGCCAAAGTGAATATTTTCAGTTGACTATTCAATCAAAACAAATTCTCCATTTTTTAGGGTTGAATACACGTGCGCTGGACGCCAAACCGCGGCATTTAATTCCGACAACATTTCAGCCGATCGTTCGGACCTCACAGAGTACCACGTACGGGACGACAATTACTATAACGCATTCAAGCACGTACCGCTGCAACTGTCTGGATTCGTCTTTTCGGTGCGCTCATATGCGGCGCACCTTTGGGGGTCAGCTATATGTGTTTACGGTTTTAGCCTATTGGCATGCATGCAGATTTCGTCGCAGGCGCATACGTTTGTCGCACAATTATATCTAATGATAGCACGACCGTGCGACCACATATGTATACCCCAGACCGGCTAGCACTCACGACCCAATATGCCTGTATTGGACGGCGATTACATCCCTGCATCTATACTTAACCTATAGTACAAATCCAGTTATCAGTGAGAACGCGCATAAAAACGAAATCGTGTCGCCATAGCATGTTCATGTGACATTAAATTAGCGATTAGAAGGTAGCTTTTTCATTGGCGAGAAGGAAAACGTTACCTCAAGTTGAAGGAACAAATCACCATTTTCTCAGCGATGTTTTTGTTCTGTTCTAGTGCTTTTGTATTATCCATAAGGAACCACGCGTAGCATCGTCTGTTTACCTGGAGAAAGGACCGAATACGATGTGTGTACTTTCTAGACGCAATCACTGGAAAATGAAAAGCCGGAAGACTCACGAGGTTACCATTTTAGTTTTGGGCATTCAGACGGTGGTAAAAAAAAATGACAGTTTTTCGTGCAGACTGCGAGCATGAAGGCCCCGGTACATTTATATGGCGCACAACATATATATCGCCAATAAACAAAAAAAGTGTTTCCGCCTATTAGTTTAGAGTTTGACCATTCCAACCGCGCTAGGCGGTGGCAAAGGAATAAAAAAACTGTACAGGAATGAAAATAATGTGCGCTGTCGAGTCATTCGAAAAAACGAATGCAGCCTAGAAACATTGTTTTAATGAGGCAGTTTTCCATGCCCTTTCCAATTCTTTCATTCTACTAAAATGATTTGGAATACGTTGCTTGCTCATTGAACGTTATCGTCTTTTTGTGCAATCCGCGCTAAGGTGAAGGTGATTGCGAAAAACGTCTGTGTGTTGCCTGATGCCACAGCGCATCAGGACCTCGCCGCGCACAAAATTGATTCTGAATCATTCATTGCTGTGTCTGTCACCGTCGATTTGCGAAGTCGAGACAAAACATGAGCGAAGAAATATTGTTACAGCTGGAGAATGATGAGGACGAAGTGGCGCGCGCTCGTTTGTGGAAGATTAAGAAAAAGAAGTGCGTAGAATGGGTGGCCCTCGTAGCCTGGCTCCTTGGCTGTTCCTGAAAGTATATATCTTTAATCCTCTTTTGTAAATAATCCTCTTTTGTAATCCTCTTTTGTCGTCAGTGGCGTGACAATATATTTCTCCCTGTTACAAAATTATATGCCAAAATTTAAAAATCTTGAACAATTCACAAATTCCGTAGAATGTTCAGAACAGCGCGGTGCGCTATAATTGGACAAAAGCTTTATCGAAGCGGCCATAATTACTTGCGCAACAAAATTATGCAAGGTGTTTTAATGGTTTTGAAAGCTGAGGTAGTGTAGAATAGGTGGAAAAAGTTTAAACAATGTGAAAACTGTTTTTGTTTTCCTAAAAATTTTCAATGTTCGCTGTTTTCTGTAAATTAGCGCGATCGTATCTCTGTATCCAAATGTCATAAAAATATGAGCTTTAGCTGTTTGCGGATAATTATGCTGAGAACATATTGTGGAATTATTGCTGCTCTACCATGAACCTTTTCTGAAATAAAGGCCTGCAAATTAGGAAAATTTTCGTTTCCTCGGCCGATGTTGAGAATTTTTATAAAAACATCTACTCATACCCGAAAATCAAACATTAACTGAATACAAATAAAAACATGTATATATTTAGTCGGATAATTTTCAGCTAGCTAACTTGAGCGTAATTTGTATAATCTATAACCAAAGTTGGCCAGAATAGAAGAGAAGCTCGGAACTCTGCCTCTTTGACATTATTAATCAGTCATCACGCAACAATATATAATATTTTGAAGTAAATATAAAAGGTCGAACGACCATCCTTTGTTCGATCATAGGTGGTGAAAGGGAGGGGACGCGCGCATTTGTCGATGCACCAACTGTATGTATTTACGCAAGAATGCATATGCATGGTAGATGGGGAGGCTTTCTATTTTTTTAGAAAATGTTATGTCTTTGGTTGGCTTGAAGAAACAATGCGTTTGCGAACACACAAAACAAAACTATTTATTAGAACTCGACTCGAGCGGTTCGCGCTGGCGGCCGCTCATCGACACGGTCCGAAGTCGCGGCTGGCCGGTGCAAGCAGAAGAGGGCTGGGTAAAGGAGGAATGGAATGTTGAGAGGGTCGTTGGTCCTTCGTTCCCACGCGCAGCCCTTGCGAACACAACACAGCGGCGGGAATCGCCCACTAGTTGAGCGGTTCGTTGTTCCCCCTCGCCTACGCGTCTACGTGCAAGACACAACAGACAGCATCCCCAGCTGCGCTGCTGTGCGGCCTCCTCCCGAAACGTTCATTTCAGAGCTTGTTGGAGACGCTACAAGACTTGTGACAGCTTCTTAAACCTTTGTTTAATTTCTTCCAACATTAATTTTCTTTTTCATTGTGCTGTGCATAATTTTACCTTGCGCCTATACATGTCCATGTGCTCCGGTTTGTGATTGCTACATATCAGTGAATAGCTGAGCTGTGAAATGTCGCCGGAGTACGGGTTACAGCAACGGCGGGATACCATCGGCATTATCGGACTCAGTGAACGCCGTCATCTTAGACCGTGAGTATATATCTTTGCAGCATGCTATTGCTTCATAATTGGTTCTATATAATCTCCTACCAGTCCCAAATGTTCTCTTTCCGTATTCTCCTCGAAACAACTGCGCGAAGCATGACTTCAAGAACTAAGCGAATTTTCGTCCGGGTTACATGCAAGCAAGTGCGTGGACTTATTTGCTGGCTGCGATATGAATAGCATTTGCGCCGAAAATAGAGGAGCCGTGCGTAACAGGTGTGTGTGCCACCAACACGTGACAGAACACTGCAGGCAACCATTTGCACAGTTTTTTGACTGTGCAGCGCGCCGCAATCAATTAGTAACCAGATACTATGCGCCCGGCTTTGTACACATATTTTGGACAGTCTCTCTTCTGCGCGCAGGAAGCCATGTTCACACAGTTTTTGGATTTTGTTAAGAGTTAAGGGCAGTTTTTTGTTTTCAGATGTACAGACGAAGTTTGGAAACTGTTCGTGCCGTCGGTGCAAGCGAATTTTACAGTGGGGCGGACATTATGTGCGTGATGCCGCTTGATGATTAGGCTATAATTAAGTCATAATGAACCTCCACTTTTATAATGGTTAATATCATATTGAGGAAATGAAAGCCGGGAACAGCGTAAGTGAACCCCTTTTCAAAATTTTTTTAATCGACGCCCCCCTTCTGAGCACGCGCTTTCAGGTGAGGGCGTTATCAGAAAGCGGCGACAATAGGAGAGCGATTTCTCAGACGCGCTTCGAAGGCGGGGGAAAATAACAATACAAGCAAAAAGGCACATAAGCCGTGTGTGCACTGCGTCCCTGTCACTGCAAAGTAAACAACGTGCACGCGGGACACATTATACAAAACATTGACGGCCGGTATGAGGCAACCATACAGTCCGAAATATATTGCTCGCGAAGCGCTCGATCACGGCGCGCACTTTCAGGCGAAATGGGACAGGCCGTCAGGTCCGCCTGTTCGGCAATTACAGCTCTTTGTATCTCACGTACCGTACATGACGTGCATGGCGTGCATGAAGTGCACGCCATAGCCATCGTGCAAGAATGTTCAAACCGAAGAAGCAATCCACGTATTCTAATTCTATAGGAAATCATTTGGGAGTAGAAAAGAGCAACTTAATATGATGTGCATGGTTCTTTAATGAACGATATGTACAAATGGACGGTTGAATAGTTACAGTAATGGAGTGTTCCGCTAGAATTGTTTACGGCCGTGACCGCAATAAATATTACTCATATTGCTCTTAGCTTTAAGCTACGTCATTGATAAGCCTATCTAAAGAACCGACTGGCAGTGACAGGTTGTTTACAACTGTTTATCAAAAGGTAGGCCATCATGCTATTATTGCAGGCATATTTGCTCCTTTTTGTACCTTTGTTTACTAAAACCTAACACTCACTGTTCAGTCGCTTTTATTCAAGGTACAAAAAGGAGGAAATGCGCATGCACTCATAGGATAGCCTGTCTTTCCGTTAACAGCTGCAAATAACACGCCACAGTTCCTCGGTACCTTGGATGAAGTTTTCAATGGGGTTACCTGAGATGCCTAGCAATTGCTGTAATATTTATACCAATCACTGCAGTGAAAAAGAAAGGTAACGCTGCATCGCTTTAACTGCTGCGTGCACCTATAAACGTGCCTTAATTTATTGCCTATTCTTATAGACGCAGGACCTCTTGCTATAGGCTTTGTTCAGTAAGCAACCGTCTTTCATTGCTTCAATTTCTATCTCTCCACCACTTTCTTTTTGCTCTGGGTGTGATCATTTGATTTCATTGTTCAAATCATATTGTTTTATCATCTGTGAATGATTTAGCCTGCACATACATGCTTTCATTTTTTTTAGATGCGCATCGGGAACGTTTTCTACGTAGAAATGGATCGATTGAGTTGTATCACTGGTGCGAAAACCGACAACCCCCAGAAGATATGTGTCCTGTGGTTGGAAGGGCAATAAAGAAGAAGAAAATCAGCGGAAAAGCCTGCCTAAAAAAAGGTAGCACTGCATCACTGTAACTGCTGCATGCACCTTTAAATATGCCTTATTTTTATTGCCTATTCTTGTAGACGGTGGACATCTTGCTATTGGCTTTTTGCAGAAAGCAAACGCCTTTCATTGCTTCAATTCCTATCTCTCCACCACTTTTTTGTTACTTCGAGTGTGATCCTTTGATTTTATTGTTCAAATCATATTATTAAATCGCCGGTGAATGATTTCGCCTACACATACATGCTTTCATTTTTTTTAGGTGCGCATCGAGAGTTTTCTACGTATAAATGGATCGATTAAGTTGTATCACTGGTGCGAAAACCAACAGTTCGGTACCCCCAGAAGATTTGTGTCCTGTGGGTAGCAGGGGTATAAAGAAGAGGATAATCAGTGGAAAAGCCTGCCTAAAAACTTACAAAGATGGCGCAAAAGCGAAATGCTGATCAGGGTTAGAGTCTGATTACTTCTGTTATCCCATTTCACTTGCTAGGTGATGTGACATATATGAAGCACCTTAGTATAATTTGTGGTATACTCACTGAAAATTGTGTAGACATTAACTTTTTTCTCGTTCAATTATTTTGAGTGACGCACGAATTGGAATAAAACGAAGTCATCCACACATCTAATGCCCATAGACATTAGAAGCGTGGATGAGCTCATTAATTGTGTTCCTATGTGAGCATGCAATAGTTTGTCGAATATATTAATATGTTAAATGTTGATTTTTTTACTGTTAATCGGAGTAATACATATGCTCCATATCATAGCATTATTCGCCTGTAGTTTGTATCTGCTCTTTCCTAAATTGCATTCTACAAAGTATACGTGTGTCATCTCGTACATCTATTTAACTAGCGAACAATTTGCAATCGAATCCCTTTTGTGATGTTGTTTCAGCTACAAATAATGTATGACAGTTGTGACAATATAGGTAGCTTTAGGTATAACATATAGCGCGAAAATCTTTAATATATGCGATGATATTTTTATTCACCGCATTGGCTAAACCAGCCTGTTTATTATTAGAGACGAGATGAAAACAAATATGGATGTCTTCGGACAGGAACAGTAATCGTGGTGCCATGACCATTTTTTTTTATTAAATTTTCATATGTCGTGGACTAATGTCTCGACACAAAGGAATGACCTTTAGGTTTGCCAGATGCGGCGTAGTATTCTCGAAAAAAAAAACGCCTATCACTAAAGCTGGAAAACGCCGTTTTTGTCGTTTCAAAAAGTTGCACGTTTGGAGGCCAGCTGGTTGCGTAAAATTTTGTCATCCACTGTTTTTTACTCACCGCATTTGGGTAACGTTTACTTGTATAAGAAGTATTAAAAGTGTGTTTCATTGATGCAGTTGATTTAGTAAAAAATCGCAAACTTTGCTTCAAGAACAACGCGTTACAAAAATGGTAATGTTCAACCTTACATACTGGCGTGACGCGTTGCGTTGTTTGCACTAAAACATTCTGTGTTTATTACGCAGGTCATGTTGTTAATTTAAGGCAGAATTTGAGAATTTGGAGCTCTAAACTGCTATGTGTGTTCTCTGTAACGCCACCAAAAGTATTATGCCGGAAAGTGATTTGCTTATGATTGTAATTATAAAAATTACACATTGAAAAATCATCTTCAAAAATATAGTATTGTTAGTTGTGGTCAAAGCTGAGAAATGGAATAATATATTAATAACCTAGATTGAATACTATTGCACCTAGCAATAAAAAAGAGTGCAGGACAGAGAAAAAGTTCAGCCTTCACTTGCGTTCTGCCATGAAATTGACAGAAATAGTGATTAATACCATTTTAAGCTATATTAAGTATTTTGTCCCAGAAGCAGAGAAAGGGTGTATAAGCGCTGACAAGGTTTTAAATTTTACTTAAGGTAAAATGTAACTAAATTCAGCAAATACTAAATTGAAGTTTTGATGCCTACTCCATAAGGGGGAGCCATATAAGCATATCTATAGAACAAAAACAAGCATTTTTATATTTCTAATATTACATTTTGCAGAATTCAATATATTTACTGACTCAAATTAACAAAGTACTTTGCATTGTTTCCACAGACTTTGATAAAAATTGATGTTGCGGCCGTTTCTTCAATTCTAATCAGTTTTCCTTATTTTACCATTTTCTTACTTTTGTCCAATTTCAAAATAATATGCAGATACACACACAAATCTAGAGCTTCAAATTTTTTCAGAAATAAAGAATGGAACCTAGATAATGCAGAGAAATAGTTTCTGTGCCAAGATATTATTGGATCTTGCAAGAATGCAGGCTGAGTTTGGCCATTATCAGCACAAGCACTCGGTTTAATATTTAATGTTATGTTTTTAAACAGTATAACGCAACACTTTTTAGTCCGAGATATTTTTGAAGTACTGAAGATTTTTGAGAAGGATTTGAATAAAAATCGAAGATGATCTTTTTTTAATGGCAGCAAATTTGCCCTTTATTGCCGTTTTCGAATTCTGAGCAATTTTGATGCGTTGTGGAGAACACACCTAGTGGTCTGGAGCTCCAGATACTGCCTGGAATTAAGAACATGCGTCAGGAAGGGAAAACATATTTAGTGCAACCAACCTAATGCATCATATGCCAGTACATAAGGTTAAAAATGAATATTTTTGCAGCGTATCGCTCCTGAAGAAAAGTTTGCGATTTTTTAATAACTCAACTGCAAAAACAAAATGGGTTTCTAATAGTGTTTGTAAATATAAGACCTGCATATATTTAGTGAGTAAAAAAGAGTAGATGACAAAATCACGGTATCCAAACTTGCAACATTTTGAAATGGCAAAAACAGCGTTTTCTACCTCTATAGATATACCATACAATTATTTTTTTCGAGGAAACTACGCGTATCTTGAAAACATAAGGTTAATTCTTTTGTGTCTAGATATTTGCCCACCACATATAAGAATTTCATTGGAAACGAAAGATGGCCATGGGACCTCGATTATGTTTCTTATCTAAGGCACCCATAATACGCTGTGAGAAAGCCATCAAGGGCTTTTTTTAATATTCCATATTTCGAACGGTTGTGCCATGTAAGAAAATTTGAAAGCTAGGCACACCTTAGATGTCGCCAGCCCTCACTTTCTGTTACAGCTGCATTTGCTAAGCTGAATTAATGCGTTGAGTACTTTATTTTAGCCACGAATACAGCGCTATTACGTGTCAATTTTAAAGAAAGGCCGCAGTGACGCGATTCCTGTAGAATTTGTAAGTGAAATCTGTAAACCTTACAAATCTACCAATATATATGATCTCTTGCAGGTTTTATTCAAGTTACATTACACCTGCTGCGCCCCATAGCTTGAGCCAAGGGTTATAAATAAACCATTAGAAACAGACGATGGAAACCGGTGGCGCATTTTTGCTGGCAGCCACTTAGGACAGCGCAGAAAATTTTTATTTTGTACGTAGGGAAGTGAGGTTATTCGCTTCAAGTACTAAATATTCACTTTAGACAATAAGTAGGAATTAGAGTCGGTGAGCACGTTCGGAAACTCCTGTTTCAATATTTGCGGTTAGAAACCTCATGTGTACCTTTTTTTCCAGCTGCAGAAAAATTCCGGGTTATGTAGATACCGAAACCGTTAAGACAAAACAACCTGCCGCTATGATGGTTAGCCCCATGCATGAGTAAGGGTAATATGCTGGTGATGGTTGCTTCGCGTCGGCCCTTTGGCGGACATGAAGGCTCGAGTTACAATGAGCGCGCCGAACTTTGCAATGCGGATAATGACTACAAAGCAGTAAGGATACAAATGAGTGGAACAGTATTTTTCTGCTGTAAAATACAAATACAGTCTTGTTGGACGAATGTGCTGGCGCGGACGAAGAAACCATAGGCAACTTGTAGGTGTAACGCTACACAGGGCTGTCGAGCCAAGTCCTCAATTGTATTGTCCAGGAATCTGATTTTTGTATTTTCGTGGTTTCCTACTGTATCTGGCGTTCAAAATGCAGACGTGAGGGTTCTTTATCGCAAATAATCAAACGTGGTGTGTGCCGGTACTCTTCAAAGTAGCAACACCATATATTGTGTAAGTCAATAATCAGTAATTTAGGTAAATAATGTTAATTTAGGATTCCAAACAAAACCTTTTCTGTGGCGCTCAAGGTAGCTTCCAGCAATATGTATCTGGTTTCCCTTGCCTGCCTCCGAAATGTTTTTTTTTTATCCCTTGAATCAAATTTGCTTGGACAAGCAGTATATGTGTAAAAATGATGCACCTGTGAGCTACCCGTTTAAATGAGCTCCCGTTTAAGTGAACTACCCACAAAACCAGTCAAAAGCGTATATCAGCTAACCAGTGGCCAGTGCAGTAGTCGTGGGCTTAGATCGCTTGTGTATATTATATCTAGCCATTTTAAATAATGCAAATGGTCGCCGAACATTCTCTTGGTAACGATATTTAGTATAAACTGTTTGCACATCGCAGAAAGCGTAGGAGCGGCAAAAAACTAGCGTGCCAGTCATATGCGGAGACAGCCGACAATCAAGCACTAATTCCTAGTGTGGGATGAAACACTGGCTGTCTCAGCCGTATTGCTGTGGAGGCGATCAAAATGCAACAGGGCACATGCTATGCAATGTATGTACGTCTTTCATCCTAATAAACCCAAGGCAGCTGAAATTAATCTGGAACTCATCAGTATAGTGTTCTTCATTGACCATGAATTTCGGTACATGAATCCTGGAATTTTCTACATCTTCCTAAAATAATGCGCGCGCTTTTATATGCCTCGCAATAGTGTTGTAAATTTTGTTTCCTCATTGTTTTTGTGCAGGTGCCATTTGCGAAAAAGTTGGGGTGGACGATTTGGAGGCACACGCATTTATTCGCAGGTGGCTGCCTGGTTCCTGTGACAGGGGGGGTGGAAGAAAAAGGCGTTATGCTGAAACCTACCCTGGCGAACCAGGCATGCCACCTGTGAATGCAATTGCAGGGTCAGCCCCCTCACTACGCCTATGAGTGTTCCCTCCAGCTCCCTGGCCCCTTCCACTTCCCGAGAGCCCGCCCTGCCCTGACCAACCCTGCCACTGCTCCGCTAACTGCGGCTGTGTGGGCCCTCAGCGCTGGCTAGTAACAACTGCCGTCTATAGTAACAATTGCAATAAATAATATCTTTTTGTGAACCATGCCCTTGTTTTGTGAATATCTACTGGTTGCTCATGAGCGGCAATTTGAATTATTATGGCCACTCTTATTTGGAAGGCCATTATTGTCCCAGCAAGTTCGATGTGCTGTCACGAATATGGCTAAAATGAAAAGGGCTGCATTTTATGGCCTGCAAAGGCAGTGGCACAAAATGTGTAATCTTGACATCATCAATGGTACATGAATGGAGTAGCCGGTGTACCCATAAACCACTGGATTAATATTGGTATCGACAATATGCGGCATGAATGGAGTAGCCAGTGCACCTGCAGTGGCTAACCATTGGTATGATATTGGCATTGACAATGGGCCATCAATGGAATAGCTGGTATTAAACAAATATTGGTAATACAATGATGGTATAATGCTGGACAGTATTGGCAAGAATCATGGTGCATGAATGGAAAGTCTAATATTGTGCCTACATTGGTGGCTCCAGCTTGGTTGAACACTGGACCAATCTTGGAACGAAAGATGGGCCAAGAATGGAGAATGTAGTAAAATGCCCAAATGCCAATATCAGTCCAATATTGATGCCATTCTTTTCCAGTGATGAACCATTGTTGGACCAATGCTGGTGTGCTGCTTGGGTATATCCTGCTTCATGTTAACTGCATGGAACTAAAGAAGTACTATCGTTAGTGCAAGGGTGATTCATTAGCTTTGCAGCGCACAGAACACAAGCACAACCTTTAACAATCAGACGTGGAGGTAATGCATAAAAGACTAGTCCAAAACTCACAATGACATGGCCAGTTTTCCTCCCCCAAAGCGGCAGAAAAAACTGGTGGAAATATTCGAGAGATGTAGGGGGATAGTGATGGTGGTGGCGAGACATATTTTCCTCATCTCATTTATTGCGCAGTTCCATTTTTTCAATGTTAAAATCATTGTTAAATGTTAAACCATTTTTTCAAACCATTAAAATCACTTCTCCAGTCACTAAGCAAGTGTAGATCACCTCACAAAAAGAAATTTCGTAGAAATCCTGTTTTTGCATCTCTACAAGGTTTCTCAACAGCTAAACAAAGATTATGCGGGGACCCCGTCTCCTCGTTCTGGTTTTCTCGCTAAGTGCCCGTTGCTGAAGTTCCATTAATTGTGATTTTATATATGATGCAGCTTAAATCAAAGCCCCCCCCCCCCCCTACCTTCATAGGTTGCAGCCACTGGGAGCAGAGATCTTATTTAAGATGGCACTTAGTCTATGAAGGGGCTGTACGGAATACTGTGTCAATTACTTTAAAAGGTCAATACACACGGCGTCACTTTAAATTCCAGCTCCCAGGCAGTGAGAGATTCAAAGTAGCAACGTCCGGGATGTTTGGCGTACTTATACACATGCCCCCCCCCCCCCCCCTGCCGTTATTGTTTTTCTTTTTACTATCACGACTGCGCACACACATATGCATATGAGACGCTCGCCGAAGACCACGAAGACCACAGCTAACCCAGATTTGAGGAAATTCTGTGCGCGCGTCGTTAGCCAACCAAATTCGAACGTATATATTTACCTCTCCGGCTTGTACTATACTGCAGAGTTGTCGGTAGAACTGTCGTCATCTGAGAACTCAACAAACTGTGGAGCGTTGACGTCAGAAGTTCCACCTCACCGCTCGAAGAGGCATGAGAGGTCTCGGCAGCCATGTGCATTCTGAACCACCGATTTTCCGTTTTTCTGTGCATAAGCACATATCTTGCTCAAGGTGGCGTTTGGGCATTGAAGGCATAGCGTGCGTCGTTCCACAGTCCCCCTTTTGTCACAGAGCTCACGTCGATGAATCAGTCCATTAAAAAGTATCCATAATTTGTCCTGCCTTTTCGCGTTTTCGAGGAGAGAACCAGACTCCGCTAGGCCTAGGCCTTCCCTTGGCAAGAAGATGTGTTTGGTGATTAACTCTCTGAATTTATGGTTTGGTGTGGTGAAAAAAGAGATGACTGCCACATATGTGACAAATAATGTAGGTCATGAGATTAACACTGAAATTAACTGGTACTATGCGCCATCTGCATTTCGCATTTTGTGAAACCTACCTTGGCAGCAGTAGCCCTTAAATTTTGGCCGCAGAGTCATTGGCCTACAATGTTTTCATTCACTCGTTTCCTGTCACGGGCTAAAAATTGGAACAAGAAGAGTGTGAAGGACTGTCCGTTGAACCTGAATGAGTGTATGAGCGCAGCCCCTTACCCAAGTTGAATTAATTCCCAAGTCGCTCGAAAAAATTCGCTTTCCTGCAGTAACGCACTTCCACAGTTGAACCGCTGAACGATTATGGTCTAATTGCGATAGTTTTATTTCCAAGGATCATATATTGTTATTTGATACTGCCACTTGTGAAAATAATAAACTGGTCTAATTGTTTACGCAACAATTGTTTCAAAGTAATTGCAAGTTGATATACCACAATTGGTTGATTTTCAGTCGGTTTATACCATCTGGCTTATAGACATCTGGCTTGCAAAAAGTTGGTCTTGGGCTCGCGCTGCAAGCTTTCGTGCTCTACGGGTTTCCAGCATTAACGCCCGCTCGAATACCGACTAGAGCACTGCACTTGATTTTCTGGAGCGGGCCCCGCCCATGCCCACCGTTTGAAGGCCCAGCCCGGGCCCATGGCTCCAAGGCCGTGACTGGACCGGACCCAAGCTCACATGAACCAGGCCCGTACCTAGCTGGCCCGCGTTTCCACGACTAGGCCCGCCCCAGGTCAGGCAAAGTCTGCGCAGATGTCTCAAAAATGTACTGCTTACCGCCAGTACATCAAAATAAATCAAGATGAGACAAAAAAGCAAAAATCTTACAATATTCTTCTCAGCAGAGAGTTAAGGTCTGCTGTAGTACCTGTAGAAGCAAAGGTTTGGTGAAGAAATTTTTGAGGAGTTTGCTTAAGCACACATATTAAGTTAATTGTTTGCTTAAGCACACATATTCCTTAAGCAATACGTACGCTCTTATCCAGTGCCGTTTCTCACAAAATAGCGATTTTTTTAAAGCGGGGGGAGGGGACAGACAGCGTGCCTGCCGAGCAAGCGATTAAAAGGCCTCTATCGCGGCTCCCAGACAACCACTGATACATATCGTGCCCGCAAATGATCACAATGCCTGATATTACTTGCGGATATTCTAGCCCGTCCAATTTGTGACGGTCAAACGTCAGTAAAAGAATATTCACAAGATATAGTCGTGAGGAAGCTTTGTTTCCCCAATGCTTGTAGCTTTACCCAAGATTCTGCTGTTTTTTTTGTTATAATTTCGAGGGGCCGTATCTGCTGCACATTACAAAAGTGCACCACTAATGAACATAATCCCGCGTGGTTATCCATCATACAATATCCTTCGCACCCCGAGGTAATAAATATCGTAAAAAAAAAAGACGAAAACACCCGTACCAGGACATCGACCTGTTTCGCGATTGTACTATATCACGGAGTTCTGCATTTTGTTTCCGGAGCGCTGAAATGTTTTGGTTGTTTTAGCGTTTTCTGGAACAGTTATGTCAGCATTTTTGTTGCTACATTTTTTCACTCGGTTTGTAATATGTACTTACACTGTCTATAGAGGCAGCCGAAGTATAGTCACTGTAGCCGGAATATGAGAAATATAATGAGAAAAAAAGGCCACTGCCGTCGCCATCTTAATGTTTCAAACACGGCGGGTGTGGTGCCAAAGCCAGAGCTGCTGCGTCATAAATACACAAAAAAAATCAAGTGTTTAAGCTAGTGTAGCACTGATAATTATTACAAATTTTTTGTGCGTTGAGATATTAAACCCATAAATTCAATCCATTGAGTTTGAAAACCGGTGTGATCGGGGTGCATCGCCCAGTTGCGAATATGCTTTTGTTGGGCGTTCAAAGCAGTAATCCAATGCACACAGTGGCGATCTAAGTCTTCCATTTAGTTATTTGGTAATTGACGGCGCATTTGAAATGCAAGAGGATTCTGTAACGTGGTCATATTTAACTTCCGAGCAATGTTCTACGCTCTGCCCGGAAACCGCTCTTACTAAGCGCTCGACAGCTTGGCTCGACGTCTTCAAATACGAAAATTTTGTTCGATTTACTATTTTTTGCGCACAACCGAGGGTGCGGTTTGTTGACTCGTGAAAAGAGAGTACGTGACGGCGGACGCTATAAACACTGTTGTCAAAACTAGAGTGAACTTCTAGTGAGCTTGGTAAAAACACTGGTGCGCGGTCTTTCAGGCAATGAACACATGGTGGAAGGCGACTAATGGTTTTGGCTGTCGTTTGTATTATTATTTAACACATTTCCTCTATCTCTTGTCCTGGTATCAGCCATTATTACTTTAAAACTTCTCTATCGTTTTCTTATCATGTTCGTGCTTTTTCCCATTTTCACAGCTCACTGCAAGTGGTGACAAATGGACCAAACAAAGAAACCAAGCAAAAGAACTGCGCAACGTTAAATAAAAAAATTCAAAAGGATTTTAGCTTGTCCGTTCACTTTTTTATACTTGCATGAAGCAAACTGCTTACGTTTGATGAGGTGTTCAGGCTGCACGCATAATTAATGTCCGAAACATTCATTCTGGGCACACAGATGACTGAGAACAGATGTCAGTAAGACATCTCAAGGAAAGTTAAAGATGTTCTGAAGATTCTGAAGATGTTTACAGTATATCCTGTCGTCAACTTAGTGGGTCTCTCCAGGACATTCTGTGGATTTCCATTCTGCGACAAAACACGTGCCCTAATGATGTCCAGAGGACATCATGTGGGCATTCATGGACATCATATTGTAATCGGGATATCTTCAGGGAATTATTATGTGGATGCCCAGAGGATACCCCCTCGTTGTATGAGTTCTTATGAGGCTTGAAATGTGCAATACTTCGCAGCAGCAATATCAAGTGGACTACCTGGACAAGGCGAGCCACCCATGCGGTCTCCAAGACTGTAAAATAAAGATGTTTTCAATCAATCCACAGCGATATACAAAGCTTCCGACAGTGCTCCATCACTGGTGTACGTGTACTTTAGCAGGCGCGTGATCGTGCAAACGCACCATGTGTCATATATGCACTCGAGCGCGCTGGTAGATTTGCCGTTTTTTTCTTTTTAACTTCTTTTGTCTTGCGTCGTTGAACAACACCGGGCATGCGCTTCCGAATTACATGGAAAAACCAGTGACATTGAATAAACTTAGTCTACAAATAAGCTTTCTCTTATTCGGCGTCAACAAATTATTCACTGCATCGAATTTAGTGGCAGGATTCTTGCATTTCCGAAATAAGCTGTACACAGATAGCCCCAGCCCACGGCCCGTTCCCGTGCAGTGTTCTACCACCGACCCCCATTGCCTCAATTCAATTCCGATCGCGTGTATAACACAAGCAAATATAAGCGATGTCATGTGAAACACGTGGGGTGAGCTTAGTACGGATCACACGTATATGCTCTCTCACGTATATACAAGCAGCTGAATACGGCAGCGATGATGTCTTGCAATGTGTTTGCTAACACGTTGAAATGGCCACAGAGCGTAGCATGGCGGAACGTCTGCGGCCACGATGGCCACGATGCCGACTTCTCTGTCTCTTACTCTACTGATTAAGAGGGACAAACTTACACAACTTTCAGGACTAGACATGCTTCCTAAATCTACTGTGTACCTTTTGTTTTCCAAAATACATTCGAGGGGTGCACATACATGACGGATGTTTGTTTCGTGGTCGTGCGCGCCTCTCAGCTAGCTTAGTTCTAGTGAAATGATGTCGAGACAGCGAGAACGCCTGTTATCCAATCGTCCTCGTAACGGCAGTAACGGTGCGGACGAGTTCTTCGTTAACTTCCGGGTAAAAGGAGCAGCATGTAGTATTACTACTGGTCTGAATACGGCGACCGCTAATTGACAAAAAAAGGAAAAAAAAGGAATTGATTGTTTAAACGCCGTTTATTGAATAGGAAGGCTCATGGCCATCATCATCATCATCATCATGAGCCTGACTATACCCACTGCAGGGCAAATGCCTCTCTCATATTTATCCAATTAACCCGGTTCTGTGCTAGTTGCATCCACTTGACCCCTGCGAACTTCCTAACCTCATCCGCCCACCTAACTTTCTGCCGCACCCTGCTACGCTTTCCTTCCCTTGGAATCCAGTTTCTTAACCTAAGCGACCATCGGTTATCTTCTCTTCGCACTACATGTCCTGCCCATGCCCATTTCTTCTTCTTAATTTCCACTAGAATGTCGGTAACCTGAGTTATTTCTCTAACCCACTCTGCACGCTTCTTATCTCTTAGTGTTACCCCTACCATTTTTCGTTCCATAGCCCTCTGGGTTTTCCTCAACTTAAGTAGAACTCTCTTGGCTAGCCTCCATGTGTCAGCCCCATAGGGGAGTACAGGTAAGATGCAACTGTTGTATACTTTCCTCTTGAGCGATACCGGTAAGCTGCTAGTCATTATCTGCGAGTGTTTGCCAAATGCGCTCCATCCCAATCTTATTCTTCTTGTTATTTCCTTTTCATGGTCCGGATCTGCGGTTACTACCTGTCCTAACTAGACATATTCGCCTACTACTTCCAGTGCTTCGCTACCTAACGTAAACTGCTGTTCCTTCCCGAGGCTGTTGAACATTACCTTAGTCTTCTGCATATTGATTTTTAAGCCTACCTTTCTACTTTTTCTGTCTAGGTCATCAATCATTATTTGCAGTTCATCCCCCGAGTTACTTAGTAAGGCAATGTCATCAGCAAATCGCAGATTACTGAGGTATTCTACATCTACCCTTATCCCTAACTGCTCCAATTCCAACTCTGAATGCTTCCTCTAAGCAAGCTGTGAATAGTAATGGGGAGGACGTGTCTCCTTGCCTAAACCTTTTCTCATGGCCTTGGATGTGGGTAAAAGGGAGTAGGCAAACTCTTCATTGTTTGTACATGTCGTCACTCAAATAATATTGCTCTGAGCAGGACATTAAGGCAACCATACTTGGCAAATATCAATTGTGTGTTAGCATCAGTTTCTAGAAGGGAACGGTAGTTCAGGCGGTAGGGTTCGATCTCGGAGTGTCCAGCAGAAAAAGCAAGGCAATCCCAGAGTAGATGAGATATGCCGCCGCGCGTAAGAGTCGTACAGTCGGGGCACGTAATCGTTTGTTCTGTATACAGACGCCAGCGGGCCATTATACGTAGCGTGTAAGCCGCATGGGCGATGAGCTTATCCCAGAAGACTTCTTGACGTCGGGTGAGGAGTGTTTTTCGCGTAAAAGGTGGATCTGGTATGGCCACCTGCATGCGATACTGACTGAGGCTACGACGACTGGTCCGTGTATAGTGCATAATGGCAAGAGAAACGCTGTGTTGCCCGCCCAAGGTCGAGTGGAGTTGGTAATGTTCTTAAATTTCTACGCCTATTATGGTGCATTGTTATTGCGTACACAACGTGAGCAGACACAAAAGCAGATGTCGAAGGAGCTGTGTAAGAACACTCAGTGTGTTTCAATCGTAAAAGCGGGACAAAAATGGGACGTGTAGGCCTAAAAAATTTGAAAAATAAATATATAAAAAATGGCTTGCATTATGGCCTCCGAGATTACCAAACGCACGTGTGGAGCGTGATCTCGGAGGCTATGTTTGTATACATGTTAAAAAGATGTCATAAGTGAAGGAAAAAAAACGCAAGAGTGAAAAGAGTGTTGAAACAAAATACAAAGGGCTATATTTGGGGCTATATGGCGTTAGGCTATTAAAAAAAGATAAAGAAACATTATTCACTTCTTATAGATGGCTGGCGGCGTACCTATGCAATTGAACGGGTTGCGTCATTTTGTGATCAATTGGTGATATTTTACATCATGTTCTGTGTTCGTACAAGTTCGCGCTGTTCCGATTTCCCGATGAGTCTTTTGCTGTAGAATATGTTAATGTAATACAGGGGCACGACCCAGTCGCCAAACATAATTCAAAAACCTTGCCGACGTTCAGCGGCCCTTCACAGAAGGTCAACTGGGTAAAAGTTGCCTGGCCCGAGAGGATAAAAAACATTTGGCACTGACTCGGCAAAGCTGCTCGTCGCACAAGCTGTCAAAATCAGCCGTAAGCATACAGACTATTAATGTATTTTCTGCAGATCTAGAATTGGTAGCGCCCTTGCAATCAGCCAGATAGCGCTGTTATTTCGCGGTGGCGGTATGCATGCATGTTTATCAAGGAGGATGAATAGACTTTGCATATCTCCTCCACCCACGTCTAGAAGGGAGTGGCGCTTCGCCTCGGATGTAGGCCGGTATGCGTTGTTCTTCGGCCAGGTTGATCGCGGCCAGCTGGGTCTCAGGATCAGATCTGTCCGCGGTCTCCCAGGTTCTTTTGTTATTTATATTTACGGCCCTACTTGGAGGGAGAAGGAGCATGCACGTAGTACTCATCATGCCAACAGTGCAGTTATTTTTTTTTCTCCAACGTTATTAAGGGAGAAAAAAAATCGATGTCACGCCATAATGAGACGTTTCGCACACACATCGCTGTGTCCGGATGTTGCAATGATGTAAACAAGTGAAGCCACGGTTAAAACACTTTGTGCTTCTTTATCTACTCTGAAGGGATGGAAAAGGGAAGGTTTTCGTCAAATATTGTTCCGACATACCAAAAACTGGCGTTTTGGTGTTTTTTAGGTGCTGTAATATTTTTACCGGTGAATGTTTATCAATGGTTTTTGGTTAGAACCGGAAAGTACATTGACGACTTGTGCCATCTGTTTCTTTTTTTTTTTGTAACCATATTTATTGCTAATGACATCAGTACGGTATGAGATGAAGGCTGAAGAAATGGTGAAATGAATGGGAAAAGGTTGGGTGATTTTATGAAGTCTAGGAGTAAGCGATGATATTCCTGCTTCCAGGTGATACACGAGGCAAGATTTTTTGCTGATATGCTAACTATCGCCAAGTGCCAGATTTGTATCGGTTTCACACGCTGGGCAGTCCCACAGCAAGTGGTGAATGTCGGCTTCAACTATTTTCGTTCTTCGATATTGGACAACCTGGGCGGGGATATAAGTGTCTCCGCCCAAGTGTTTGATATGTAAAAACGAAAATGAGTGTAGTCATTGTTTTTTTAGAGCAGGAGCTGAATTTTAAACTGTGGCATTTGTATGTTAAGGCAAGTGATGTTATTCACAAGCCATAATATAGAGTGGATCAAAGTCAGTTATGAGAGTGTCCACTAATAGGTTTTCTTCTTAGCTGTGCGCAGCCAGCTCATAAAATTACAGGATGCAATGCTTGAGGAGGAGGAGGAGGAGGAGAAGGAGGAGAAGAGGTAGGATGATGCCCACCAACCGAGGACCAGTTTTCTGTCTTCTTTACCTTCCATTCGTGTGTAGCACCGACCGAAGACCAGCAAGGTTTCTGTCTTCTGTACCTTCCATTTGTGTGTTACAGGCCATAACGAGAAAATGTTTTGTATCGCTTTTTAGATGTCTGTAAAGATGTATTGTTTTCTTTTTTTGACAACAGCATAAAACTCTTACGTTTGCAATCTAATCCCTGAGACACAGTCAGAAATTGAATAGATTTGCAGGCCATTAAGATATTATTTAAGATCATCATGTAGCAACTTACTTATTTGAGTTAGTATAGCGTGAAGCAGAAACGTGTTTGAGCAGGAAATCCTGTACAGGTTGGTCAAGAACCAACATGGGCATCTGTCAGCAAGACACCAAGCTGCTCCAATGCTCAAT
Source organism: Amblyomma maculatum (assembly GCF_055883805.1). NCBI lineage: Eukaryota > Metazoa > Arthropoda > Arachnida > Ixodida > Ixodidae > Amblyomma > Amblyomma maculatum. Next base: position 159,050,398 of record NC_139353.1, on the reverse strand, counting down.
AATTGTATATGTAGATTCCAGCATTGACGGATGTGAAATGACAACAGCAACTCATTCTCTTTGTAAGCCGGCGCTTAATAGCACCTCCAGATATAAATTTGCAGAAGCTCCTTCTTCTTTCTGTGCTGAGCTGGTTGCCATCCAAGACGCGCTTCGCTCTCTATCCGCCACAACCTTACTACCTACAGCCAAAATTGACTTCCGCACCGAAACCCTACAAACAATACGCCTACTCCGACGCGCCAGTCGCAGCCCAGAAATCTGCCAGTATATACATCATCTGGCGGCTTGCATCTCGCAAACCATTCGAATTGAGTGGGTCCCACGTGACCTACTCAGTTCACAAACCTCTGCAGATTCTGCAACCAGCCAGGCGACTCTACCTTCATCAACGACACTCTTGCTCACTATGGATGATGCCACTCTGCTTCTGGCAAGAAAGAAGCACCTCCGGCGCCGCACACGTGCTCTTGTCCCACTGTGTGCGGTAACCCTCTCCAGCGGTCTTACCCGCTCAGAGGAGGTTGCGCTACGGACGATCCAGGTTTGGGTTGCTTTCACACCAGTGAAAGCAACCACGCAAAATAGAGTTCTGGGCTAGTTGGTAATACATGATAAGTGGGAGGCTTAGCGCGGAACAGACAAGCGCTCGTCCTGTGTGCCTCTCCTGTCCTTGTCTGTTCCGCGCTAAGCCTCCCACTTAACAAAGCAACTACGCTTCGGGTATGATGTAAACGACTCCCAATCTGCATGCCATGAAATTTACTTTGTTTCTTGCTCCAACACAGCCTCTTCGCTTCAGTGACTGCTGAGAATAGATGACCCAGCTTGTCAGAAGCTGTAAACATGACATCGAAAACCAGTTTTTTTCCCACTTTTTAGAGGTGGTTGAAATAGGAATTGTGACCCACCGCTTGTGCTTTTCATCATTCACCTTCATTTTGGTGCTAACCAGGTCAGTTTGAAGCTCCCTTATATATCAGCACCTCATCCACTTAAGCCGTAAGGGATACTTGACATGAACGGCGCGGCAGAGAAAACACACAAGGATGAGCTCGCCCTTTCAACGTTATGAAGATGCTGCCATAACGCCGAATTTATACAAAGCAAAACGCCTCCTAAAAACGAACACATTTCGCGGCAGCACGTGGAGGCTAGGTGTGATAAGAAATATCTCGCGCTTGAGCCTTAGATCGGCCATCACACATACAAAAAAAAAACAGGTCGCCGAATCTGGTAAACCTTTAGTGTAAAAGCAACACCCAAAAGAACCTAAAACTCATGGACCACAACATTCAAGCCAGCAAGGTGAGGAAGGTGATAAGAGTCCGGCAGGAGTCCTTGCAGAGCTTTGAAAGCTTGACGGGAGCCGAGCAAACCCCTCTGACGTTCGCGCGTGCTCCGATGTTCTTTATTAATTCATTTATTTTTTTTAGAAAATACTGCAGCCCTAGGGCCAAGCAGAGTGGACAAGATTACAACAGCCAAGATAAGTTCCATTCGAGCACACTTCAAACGAGAGAAAAATAAAATAAAAATCTAAAAGCGCGACTATGACAATGCACGATGAACATGAAGGCAGACAGCGGTAACAGGGACTGCTGTATGACCAACACTGTCCAAAGAAAACACTTTCGCGAGATACAGAGTATGAAACATAAGACTGAAGACTTCGAAACGTTCCAAAAGACCAGAAAAGAATGAAGACAAATAAGATAAGACTCAAATAAAAGTGAAAAGCGCTCTTCAATATCGTTGAGATTACGCGTGAAAACGACGTGATCTGGCAAGATGTTCCACTAAGTAGTAGTGCGAACAAAGAATGTTCGAAGTGGCTTGTGCGGGCAGAGTATGGCGTAAGGTTGTGGGCATGAACATTGCTAGTATGCCGGGTTAAGCGAGTGTGCAGGTAGTCTTTGGTGGAGGTATTCAACTGTTGATGGTGAAGAGAAAAACAAAATTTTAAACATGAAAGCGCTCTGCTTTTTTCTAATAATGGATATTATTTATGGCCTGATGTCGGACGGTGAAGCACGCCTTCATAGCTGTGTAAAATGAAAAAAAGATTGCTCTTCTTTGTATCATCTCCAGTGAATGTATGTCTTTTTTGAGAAATGAATCCCATGACACACTCGCATATTTAAGTCTAGGTCTTATGAATGTGTTGTAAGCTAGTAACTTTATGAACTGTGGGACAGACATTAATTTGTGTAGGAGGAAATCAAGCTTCCTAGAAGCAACAGCGCAAATATTGTCGACGTGAGGGGTCCAACTAAGGTGCTGATTTAAAGTTACGGCAAGGTACTTATAGTTATCTACTTGCGTTAAGTTTTTATGGTTCAGTGTATAGGCAAACTGGAGCGAATTTTTCTTTTTCGTGATAGCAAAAGAAACGTTTTATGCGTATTGATTTCCATTAACCATTCCACGCACACGTCTGCAACTGCATTAAGGTTTGTCTGTAGGCGTGTTTGATCGTAGTGACTCTTTATAGGCTTAAATAGAATGCATTCATCAGTAAATAACCCAATATTTACAGCTGGAGTGTTGATGGCCGCGACAATGTCATTTATATAGATGAGGAAAAGGACAAATTGCTGTCGGTTTCAAAGCTATGAACATATTGTCACGTAGTGGTGACAAAGTCGTACACACCAAAAGAAGACACAGATATAATGGTACAGATATTAGCTCTTTATTGGGCTGACTTACGCCCGCAAAAGAACTAACCAACTCGGCGGCGACGATAGCAACAAACGGGCTCGTCAATCGTCGAACGAAGAAGGCCCGTCGCACTTGTCAACACTCAATTTAAAGGCTGCTCAGAACAATCTGGATAGCGTCGCAAACTGCTAATAGCCCAACCTGGAACATTGTAGAAACATACACGAGTGATCGGAATTTTCCAGACAGATCTCGGAGCATCTTGTGCGACAACGAAACTGATAAAGGTGCGTCTCGAGACATGGAGCACTAACAAACAAAGAATAATGAACTGATACGCGATCCAAAATCAGAGTGATAAGGCCGCATGCCGGCGGCTGCCAAAAAGCAAGAAATACAGTTTTGCGGCATTCAGTTCAGTTTAGTCGTTCAGTCCTGTCCGACTCTTCCTGACCCTGTGAACAATATAACGCCACGCTGTCCAGTCTGTCTCTATCTTCCTAACATCACACAGAGAGAGAGAGAGCAGAACTTTCTATTAATTCCAGCGGATGAAGAGGCTCCGGCCCTCCGTCGCTTGGGATGGATGGTGGGTGCCCCGCCTCAGACGCCGGCCGGCAGACGTTGTTGGCCGGCGGCGTCCCAGGCCAGCTGGATGGCGGCTAGCTGGAGCCCAGGGTCCGAGCAGCGCAGCATGGTCTCCCAGAGTTGCGGCGTCAGATTTAGACCCCTCCCGGGAGAAAAGGACAGTCCCAGAGGATGTGTTCGAGGGTCCCTCTCGAGTCACAGTTTACACAGAATTCAGATCTTTCTCCTGGGAGCATATGGCTCACCAGGAGCGGGTGTGGGAATGTCCCAGTCTAAAGGCGACGCCAGGCGACGGCCTGCCTGCAATTTAGGGTAGGGGCGGGCGCAGCAGCCACCCGTCTACTGAGTCTATAATGCTGCTGAATTTCTGTGTAAGATTTGGCACACTCTATGCTCCCCGCTCCAAGCCCCGCCTCTCTGCCGCCGGCTCGGTGGTAGAGCCCTCGAGCCATGGCATGGGCGGATTCGTTGCCGGGAACGCCAGTGTGCGCTGGAGTCCAAATCAGCTGTATAGTTCGCGAAATTGGTGATTGCTGTAATATTCGAATTGCCTGGGAAGCAATCAACCCATGACTGTAATTTCGTATGGCAGTTTTGCTGTCGCAGATCACGAAACGCGCCTTTGTCTGGCCGCAGGCTAGAGCTACAGCCACTTTCTCAGCTGCCTCAGGAGATCTAGTTTTCAGGGTGACCGCGGTGATCGGTCTACCCGACCCATTCGATACCGCTGCAACCATAAAGGGGCTTGCCCCTCCGGCAGCATCTACAAAGGCTACTTCCTCCGGCGGCAATAGGCTAAATTTCTTACTGAGCATTTGAGCTCTTTTTTCCCGACGCTCCGTATGGTGTTCGGGATGCATGTTTTTTGGCAGCGGAGGTATCCATAGCCTGTCCCGTACAGCCATGTCTATTTCAGATTTTGTCTGAGCGCCTCCCCGAGTGTCGATGCCTAGTTTTTCTAGAATAGATCTGCCTGCGGCGGTTAGGCGAAGCCGTTGTACCTGTGAAGTGCGCACCGCTTCCGCGATCTCATCCCATGCGTTATGGATGCCCAGTTGCAGGAGGCTAGCGGTGGAAGTACAGCGCGGGAGTCCAAGGGCACTTTTAATACTTGTGCGGATGAGGCTCTCTAATTTCTGTCGTTCTGCTGCTTTAAGGGGTAAGTATGGCGTAGAATAGCTGATTCGACTAATGATAAATGCCTGGATTACGCGCAGAAGATTCTTCTCCTTTAGCCCTCTGCCTTTACACGAGTGAGTGAGTGAAAAAACTTTACTGAGGTCTTTTGGTTAGTCTCGGAGGGTCTTCCTGCAGCCGCTTCTTCGCCACCGTTGGAGACTCCTTAGCACGGGTGGTTCCCTCATTCCAGGGCTCCACTGGTCCTGGCTACCTCGCATGCGTGCTGCACCAATGCCCTTTGGGCGGTGAGCTCGCAGCTGGTTAGCAGGCCCTCCCATTGCTCCGCACTCGGGTTAGTTTGTTTGTGGGAAGTGTAGTTGTGTTTACATTCCCATGTGACGTGGTATAGGGTCGGACTGTCTCCGCACCAGGGGCAGCTATCTCTTTACTGTGTGGGAAACATTTTGTTTAGAATGTATAAGTTGTGGAAGGGGCCAGTCTGCAGTCTTCTCCACCTGGTCGCTTCTTCTTGTGTGAGTCGCTTGTGGGGCGGAGGGTATTTTAACCTGCTGCCTCTGTAGTGATTTAAAATATCTGCGTATGTCCGGTCCACCATCACGGGGTCCGCGAGGTCTTCTGTCAGCAAGGCTCGGTGCGTGATTTCGCGAACCAGGCTGTCTGCCCTCATGTTGCCCTCTATGTTGGTGTGCGCCGGTGCCCAGAAAACTACTTGTGTTGCTTTATAGCCCGAGGCTCCTGCGCCGAGGAGAATGCGTACGGCCTCCCTGCAGATCCTTCCTTGTTGGAACCTTCTGCAGGCTGTCTGGAGTCTGTTATTATAACCTGTGATTCGTTTCTTCGATAGCCCTCGGCCGCTGCGAGTGCCACAGCGATCTCCTCTCCGTCTACTACCGATCTTCCTCTCGCGGATGCGCAGCTGATCGTGTTGCCTGAGCAGTCAACCACCGCTGCTGCTATCCTCGTGTTGGTGCTGTATCTGTCTCTCGGGTATAGCCCTGCGTCTGTATATACTGTATATGCCTTTTTAGCTAGGTGGTTCTCCACGTATTCTGCTCTTGCCTGTCTTCTGGTCGCGTGTAGGTTGGGATCCATATTTCGTGGTATCGGGCGAATTCTGAGGGTTCGCCGGATTTCGTCTGGAATGTTTTCGTTTGGGTCTGGCGTGTTTTCCGCCTGGTAGCCTAGTCTTCTCAGTAGTCTTCTGCCTGTTTCCGTGAGTTCTAGCCTTTCTAGCTGTGCTTCCAGTTGGGCCGTCGCCAGCTCCTCAAAGGTGTTGTGAACTCCCAGTTCTAGTAGCTTGTTGTTTGGGGTGTTTCTTGGTAGGTTTAGGGCCGTTTTGCAGGCTTTCCTTATCAGAGCTTCGGCCTGTTCTTTTTCTTTCTTGATTGCCGGGTGGTAGGGAAGGGAGTATGTCACCCTGCTGACTATCAGGCTTCTGACTAGTTTAAGGCTGTCGTCTTCCTTCATGCCATGCCTTCTATTGGAGACTCTTTAATGATTCTGCTGACTTGTTCGGTTAATTTTTGCAGTAGGCTGATCGTGTGGCTGCACCTTCCGCTACTCTGCAGCCACATGCCTAGTATCCTTATGACGTTTTTTTCCGGTATGTTTTGGCCTTCGAGCTTGATTTCCAGGTTCGCCTTCGTAGGTTTCTTCGCCACCCTGAGTAGCTCCGACTTGTCTGTTGAACACGTTAGGCCTCTTGCCCTTACGTATTCTTCTACGCATGTTGCGGCTCTCTGTAGGCTTTCCTGCTTCTCTTCTAGCGTGCCTCGGTTGGTCCATACCGTAATGTCGTCCGCATACATGGCATGCTGTATGTCTTCGATTTCTTCCAGTCTTTTGGCCAAGCCGATCATGGCTAGGTTAAAGAGCACGGGCGAGATCACCGACCCCTGTGGGGTTCCCTTGTGGGGGGTGCTGAAAGGCTGACTTCTCACCTCCCCCAGCCCTATGGTGGCTGTTCTGCCTGCTAGAAAGGCTCTTACATAGTTGTGAGTTCTTTCCCCGCAGTTTATATTTTGGAGTCCCTCCATTATGGCCGGGTGGCTGACGTTGTCAAAGGCCCCTTTGATGTCTAGGGCCATGACCACGTTTTCCCCTGTTTTTGGGATGTTGGTTAGGATGTCCTCCTTGAGTTGTAGGAGAACGTCCTGCGTAGATAGCTTAGACCTGAATCCAAACATGCTGTGTGGATAGATTTGCTCTCGTTCCATCCACCGCTGGATTCTTTTCATAATTATTCTTTCATACAGCTTTCCCAAGCATGAGGTAAGGGAGATTGGCCGCAGATTCTCGATTTGCAATTTTTTGCCCGGTTTGGGAATCATTACCACCTCTGCATGTTTCCATTCGGCCGGGATTGTGCCCTCGGCCCAGAGTTGGTTGAGGTAGTTTTTCAGCTGGTTTACTGCCCCCTCGCTGAGGTTGCGTATGAGGGAGTTTCGTATCTTATCTCCCCCGGCTGCCGTGTTTTTAGTGAGGGCCCCCATCGCCTCGTGCACTTCTGCCAGCGTGATCGGCCTGTCCATCTCAGGATTCTCTTTGCCCTGATAACTTCCTTTGTATTCTTCTGGGCTTTCTTTCCCGTAACATTTGGCCTTTAGGTTCTCAATCATTTGGTCCTCGGTTCCTTCGTACTGGTGGATTAGTCTTTGTATTGTCTTGTTGCTTTCGGTCCTCGTTTTTCCCGGATCCATCATGGCTTTCAGGATACGCCATGTCTTAGCCGTGCTCAGTGTGCCGTTTAGCGAGTTGCTGAATTCCTGCCAGTTTTGCCTTGCTAGTTGTGTGGCGTATTCTTCTGCCTTGGCTGTGATTTCTGCAATCTTTTTCTTTAGCTTTCTGTTTAGCTTTCGTTTCCGCCATCGCTTGGTGAGACTGCACCTTGCCTCCCATAGCCTAAGCAGGCACTTGTCCACCTCTGGTGCTCGCTCGGTTCTGTCTACCTCCTTCGTATACGTTTCCCGTATTTGTTTGAGCTGCTGGCACCATTCTTGGAGGCTCGTAATCTGTCCTGTTAGGTCCCTGCTCCCTTGTCTGAATGCGTCCCAGTCTGTGAGGCGTGCTTTCCCAAGCTTCCGTCTGGTGGACTCTGCCGTCATTGTGAGCTGGACTATGTAGTGGTCGCTTCCTAGATTCTCTAGGGTGTTTTCCTACTCTGTTTGATTTGTACCCTTTACGAAAGTGAGGTCTGGGCTTGTGTCTGCGCTTACGCTGTTGCCCGTTCTTGTGGGTTGGTCTTCGTCCGTTACTAGTTCGAAGCCCTGGCCTGCCGCAGTGTCCCAGATGCTTTGGCCTTTTCGGTCAGACGTTGGGTATCCCCAGTTTGGACTTTTGGCATTAAAGTCTCCCGCTATCACAAGGGCGTTTGTTTTGGCTAATCTGTTTACTTCGGTAAACAACCTTCCAAAATCGCCGTCCTTTTGTCTCGGGGGGCTGTATAGGTTTACTATGAAGGTGCTTTTTGCCCCAAATTTCTTCTTTGGAATTATTTCGGTGATTACGTGTTCTATATTCGTTCCCTCGATCTCTTTGTGTGCTATGGTGGCTATTTTGCTGCTGATGAGGGTTGCGGCTCTTTTCCCGCCTTCCTGGCAAGTGTATCCCTTTAATCTGGGTGTGCTGTTGGTTTCTTGAAGCAGGATTATGTCTGGCTGTTTCCCCATGGAGTTTATGTACTGCTGCAGGAGGCCCTGTTTTTTGCTGTACCCCCTGCAGTTCCACTGCCAAATATTTAGTTGCTGTTGTCTTGCCATGATGGGTTTGCATTGTTGTTTGCCCCTTGGTTTTCTGTTGCGCCAAAGAGTCTTTCGCTAAATAGTCTGTCTCTAGCCTCGTGGATAGGCCTGTTGTTTTGATTCTTGACGTAGCTGCGGAAGCTCTGGTACTCGGCGGATGAGGGCTGACTGAGATACATGCCGCTCAAGCCTCTTAATAGTTTCCCCGTTGTAGCAATTATATTGAAGAAGGAGACCTAATATACGGATCTGCGATACCTGGGGAACGTGATGTCCTTGTACCGAAATCTGTATATCCACTTTACGCTCGTTCCGCAGGCACCATGGATTGTAAATGAAGAATTCTGATTTTTCCGGCGAGCATATAAGTCCACGTTCTGCTACAAACCGCACGATCGTGTTCACCGCCTCTTGTAGCGTGTGTTCAATTACGGCATCGCTACCCCGGCTGATCCATAGTGTAATGTCGTCAGCATAAATACTAAAATTTAAATGAGGGTAACGTCTTAGTTGTTCTGGTAATTTTGCCATTGCTACGTTGAAGAGAAGAGGCGAGAGTACCGAGCCCTGAGGAGTACCCCTACTGCCCAGAGGGAAAAGTGATGATGTGCTATCGCGGAATTTAAAGCGGGGACTACGCCCACTCAAAAAGTTTTTGATATAGTTATACGTTTTTGTCCCTACATTCAATGCTGATAGGCCGTCCATGACTCCCTGGTGCGAGATATTATCAAATGCCTTCTTTAGATCGAGGCCAAGGATAGCCTTCGCATCTTTACTCTTGGACCGGATAATGTCGTGTTCCAACTGGACCACGAGGTCCTGAGTCGAGAGATGAGAGCGGAAGCCTATCATTTCCCGCGGGAAAAGGTCGTGTCTATCAATATATTTGGTTAGCCTGGTTAGGATAACATGCACTAGTAGCTTTCCCAAGCATGATGTTAGAGATATTGGCCGTAAATTGTCTATCCGAAGTGGCTTACCAGGCTTGGGTATGAGAATAATGTCAGCCGTTTTCCACTGCTGAGGTATTTCCCCTTTCTCCCAGCACTCCTGTATAAGCTGAGTTAGTGCGGCTACCGATTGGTCATCTAGGTTTCGCAGTATTTTATTAGTGATACCATCTGGGCCCGGTGCCGTGTTGGTTCTAAGCCAAAGAATCTCTGCTCTTACTTCTGCCGTGGTAATAGGGGCATCAAGCTCATCATTGGCGTCCCCTAAGTAGTCTGGAAGGGGCCTCCTGCTTGTATCGCCAACATACAAGTCTTGCAACTGTCGAAAGAACTCGTCATCTCCTGGAAAGGAGTGTCTAATCTTCATGAGGTTAGTGCCTACTTGAGCTTTCGAGCTCTCAGGGTCCAGAAGGTGACGAAGAAGTCCCCAGGTCTTAGGCATGCTCATATTATTCTCCATGTGTTCGCATCGATCCCCCCAGTTTTGCTCGCATAGCTTGAAAGCGTAATCTTCAATGGCCTTATTATGCCGAGCTATATTGCGCCTTAGGTTACGATTCCACCGCTGCCCCTTAAGTCTCCTTTCCATTCGTTCCTTTGCCTCCCACATGCGGAGAAGACGACTATCCACTAAATCCGGAGCGTTAGCGTCATCGCGATATTTAGTTGCTGCCTTGACGTCGGACTTTAGTTGTGCAACCCACGTGTCGAGATCGGTTGTTTTGCCTTCATTGTCGCCTGTCCTGTTGTCCCGAAATTTGTCCCATTCCACTATCGCCGGCTTTGCACGACGTTTGGGGCCGGGCCACCCCCAAGTTTAAGCGCGATTATGTAGTGATCGCTACCGAAGTTCATGTCCGTGTTGTTCCACTGGGGACTGAGGGTACGCCTAGATAGTGTGAGGTCGGGGGATGTATCGACGCTAACACTGTTCCCAATTCGCGTCGGACAGGTAGGATCTGTATGTATAGTGCACCCTAGGTCTTGTATATCCTCCCACAACTGCCTTCCTTTAGGGCAAGGCGTACAGTATCCCCACGCAGGGTGTCTTGCAATGAAATCTCCCATAATCACTAACTGATGTTCCCCGCTGACTTGCTCTGCTTTTCGGAGCAAACTCCTGAATCTGGCCTTGCGCTGCCTCGGTGAGCTGTAAATATTGAGGCGGAAGATACTAGCCCTAGGACTGGTTCCCAGGATAATCTCCACAAAAACATTTTCTATCTCTGGCGACGCGAGGTCGCGTTGTACTGCTGCCATATTTCTTTTAACTAAAGTTGTCACTGCCGCCCGCTCCCCCTTATTGCTGTGGAATGCTTGGTATCCCGAAAGTTTAGCCGGGCCCCCGGTTTCCTGAAGTGCTAATGCAAGAGGCGCATATTCTATCGTTGTGAGGAACTGCTGCAGCACCGGCCGTTTCCTTCGGAATCCGCGACAGTTCCACTGCCATATCTCATACTTAGCCTTGCGAGCCATGTTTACTCGCAAGTGTCTGTTCGATGTTCTGCTGCCAGGCGTTGATGCCTAGCAGCTCGTTCCGGAGTACTTGAGACTCCTCAGCTTGTTTTTTGTACTGCCTCCACAAGCGTCTGGAGTTCGGAGGTGATTTGATTTAGGGAGGCGGCCATCGAATCTAGCGCCCCCTCAATTCGGGTCACCCTTTCTTCTACTGACCTTTCCTCGGAGGGATCCTCGCGTACCTTCCGTTTTACAGGTGGAGGGCTTGCCGTGTCAGTGATCATGCTATCCTTTTTAGCGTTCTGCGTATTGGGCTTGATATTGAGATTAGCGGCTGTGCCAGATCTGGACTGCCCCTGCTGTTGCAGATTTTGAATTTGACCTCGAAGGGAATCTACTACCCCATTAAGATTTTGTAGCATGCTTCTAAGCTGTCTATTTTCATCTCTTAGTTTTGCCAATTTCTTCTGGGAGACCATATCTGCGAAACTCACCCCCTGCTGCTCCTGGCTGCCGCTCCGCCGCCAGGCGTCCGCCGGGTCCCGCGAGCTGGAACATTCCACCAGTTCCGTCTTCTTGCCGTCTAGCCGGGGAAAGAATTTGTCCCTGGCCTTGAACTCTCGCCCTTGCTTGCTCTTTGATTTGCTGCGCCGACCCGCCGGGGGTTAGTAAAGAGCTTGCGGCTGTTGATGTTGCTGCTGTTGCTGTTGAGTCAGCTTGTCCCATGCCTTCTTCTTAACGTGATGCGGGGTGCGATACATTTCCTTGCACTTCTTGTCTCCGAGAATATGGTCTTTCCCACAGAGCATGCACTTTGGCTAACAGCGATGCTCCTGTGGTGGTAGCTCCATGCCGCACCCCCTGCATCTTATGTTGTCGGGGTCCGGGCAGACATCTGAACGGTGTCCAAGTCTCCCGCACGATTCGCAAACTTCATATTTCTTGCGATAAAGTTGGCACTTCAGATGCAGGCCTCCATAGAAGATCCATCGAGGAACCTCCGCTTGCTCGAAGAGTATAAGCACCGTCTTGGAGTCTTTTCCAAGCCTCTGGGCTCCAACTACTCGAGGATTGTTGAGGCAATCCAACATATCCAAGATGTACTCCACGGAGTGGTTAGAGGTATGCCATGTATTACGCCTTTCCCACAATTTTCAGGAGACGCTAAGTAACCAAATGTGTCGATGCGAGTTTCTCCGCAGGGGATGTGGGTAATTTTTGAATACTTTGCCATCTTCTCTTTTTGGCTGGTGCCAACCATAATCGAGTTTTGCTTGTGGTTGAGTACAACGACGTCGTCCTTATTTTTGGAGGGATCGAGTCCTGCCGCCATCTTCACCGCGTCTATCAGGGTCACTTCTCCACCCTGTAGCAATTTTGTTAGGCCGCCTCTCGGCCGCATAACTTCATCTGCAGCGCCTCGAGGATGTCATCTAACCATCGCCTTTGCTGCCTATCCCTTCTCCGGTGACCCTCAACCTTTCCCAACACCAAAACTTTCTCCAGCGACTCCCCTCTTCTCATCAGATGACCATAGTAGTTAAGCTTTAACTTTAGAATTTGACCGTCCAATGAGCAGTCAGGGTTTATGGTCGACAATATCGACTGATTTGATCTTCTGGCAGTCCAAGGAACTCTCAAGAGTCTCCGCCAGCACCACAATTGAAACGCGTCAATTCTTCGGCGGTCAGCCTTCTTCACAGTCCAACTCTTCCATCCATACATCGCGAATGGAAAGACCATCACACGAGTTATACGGATCTTCGTTGGCAGTCTGATGCCTCTGCTCTTTACTAGGCGGTCAAGGCTAGCCATGGCTCTCTTTCCCAAAAGCAGGCGTCTCCTAATTTCATGGTTGCAGTCACCTTCCGGGGTAATCTTGGAGCCCAAGAAGAGAAAATTTGGCACGGCTTCCACTTCTTGTTCATTGATGCTCCAGGACTTGATAGGGCAAGACGCCATGATCTTTGTCTTTTTAAGGTTGTGTTTAAGCTCAAACTTCTCGCTCTCTTGTATGCGCACCAGATGGCTATTTAGTTCCACTTCACTTTCTGCCATTAAAGTTTGTGGCATTACTCCCTCCATAAAAAACATCGCCTCGACATTCCAAAACAGAGCAACTTAAACATAAACCCTACAAAGTTTAAACATCATATTTTCTTTAACGCGCGTAATATGGTTTCATTCCTACAAGATGTACGATTTCTGGGCGTGCGCGTCGCCGTTGTGATGCTGACGTACCGTCGGGGATGACTTCATAGTCCAGTGGTCCGACGCGGCTAATGATTTTGCGCAGCCAAACTATCGACATAACTTTTCACTTAGGCCCGTTTCACATGATGCGATTTTTGCCTGCGACGCTGCGATTCTCGTTGGTCTAGCCGCAGAGCGAGCGTTGCTCTAGCCGCAGAGGCGTTTCCAACAGGTTGGAATTCAGTCGCAACGTCGGTAGCCACCGTAGCGTCGGCGCGCTCATTCTTCGACTGGCTAATGAGGAGCCGAGGAGCATCGCGACGTCATGAGACGTAAGTGACGTCCAAGGAGCTGGCAGGCCTTGTACCGAAGGAGAGCGCGAGCCGCCACGAGACACCCCTATTTTCACGTCCTATTTTTACGTCATTTGGCGCAGCAACGCGCTTTTTGTATGCAGAAAGACTGCCCGCTTTCATAATTGCGTATGAATTATCGCTTAGAATCAAACTATACATCTGTGTATATAAATCAAACACGCTCTGCGTACTAGTTTTCTACAAAACATCAAACAACCCTGTGGGTATCTCTCACCGAATTCGCACGCGGGTTCGCTTCATTTTCGCTGCAGTCGCAGCATGTGAAACGGGCCTTAGGCGTCGTCGTAAGTTGTATCGTCGGCTGTCGGTGCGCTGTTGTTCTGTAATACGCAGCCGTGCGAGTCGCCGGGCTTCCTCTGCACGCTGCAGGTACGCGGTGACGTCAAGGTTGTCCTCCCTGCTTACATGCGGCAGAATTGCGTCGAGCGTCGTCGTGGGCTCCCTGGCGTATACAAGCTTGAAAGGGGTGGCTCTGGTGGTCTCCTGGACTGCCGTGTTATGCGCGCAGATCACGTACGACAGGATGGCGTCCCAGGTCTTGTGTTCGGCGTCTACGTACACGGCGATCATGTCTGCGATGGTTTTGTTGAGGCGCTCCGTAAGGCCATTGGTCGAGGGATGGTACGCAGTTGTTCGTCAATGACTTGTATGACTGATTCCAAGATGGCTTGCGTCAACTATGCCGTAAACGTGGTTCCCCTGTCCGTGATGAGCACTTCTGGGGCGTAGCGTCGCAAGAGAATTGGTTGGACAAAAAATTTCGCTACTTCTGCAGCGGTATGATTAGGTAGTGTTTTTGCTTCGGAATAACGGGTGAAGTTGTCAGTGGCCACGATTATCCATTTGTTACTCATAGACGAAGATGGCAAGGGGCCAGTATTACTTCTCCTGTATTTGATGCAATGTGCGCGCAAACGCGAGATGCCCTGCTGTTGGCTCGTCGTGCAACGCACGAAGAACTTCCTGCCTCAGGCTTTTTGGCACGACAAGAAGCTGCGCGGTCTTGTTGGGATCGAAGTTCTTCTTTACGAGGACGTCATTGCTTAATGCGAACGACGATAACTGACTCCTAAACACAGCAGGAGGGGAAGTGGTCTTGCCTTCCAAGTAATCGGCTAGGTCTTTCAGCTCTTTCAGCAGAGGATATGATCGCTGCTGTTGTGCACAAATGCTGCGCTTACTGGCCCCAGAAAGGCATAGTCGCCATCGTTCTTCGGGGAAGCGTCGATGGGAGCGCGGGATAAGCAGTCTGCGTCGGAATGCTTGCGGCCCGACTTCGGCAAGGCGGCCGGATCGGGCAAGGAAGCCGGAGGGGTCTTTCAAATTAGCCAGCCAGCGGTACGTGGTGGCCGCTTACCACCTTGAATGGTCGACTGTATAGGTATGGACGAAGCTTAGAAGTGGCCCAGATAATCGCGAGGCGCTCCTCGGTCGTTGAGTAATTGACTTAAGAAATTCCTTTGTCCGTGAATAACTAAGCAGCGCAGCATTTACGAGAAGATTATGAGGAGTAATTGACTTCGGCTTTTGTGAGGGACCTGCTAGTGTAAGCGATTACTTTCTCCTGTCTGGCACTCTTCTGGACGAGAACGACTCATAGGCTCACACTGCTTGCGCCAGTATGAATTTCGGTCTCGTCGTTTTCATCAAAATGGCCGAGTGCCGGAGACAACTGCAGGCGGCGCTTAAGTTCATCAAAGGCTTCTTCTTGTGACGTTTCCCAATTAAAAGGTACGACAGCCTTTGTAAGCTGCGTCAACGGTTCGGCAATGCGTGAGAAGTCACTGACAAATCGTCGATAATAAGCGCGCAGCCCAAGGAACCTGCGCACGGCTTTCTTGTCGGCGGGCGGTGGAAAGTGCGCGATCGCAGAGGTTTTCTCAGGGTCAGGGCGAACACCTTCCTCGCTAACGATATGACCCAGGAACCGCTCTTCCTCGCAGGCAAAATAGCATTTCTCTACTTTAAAAGTTAGCTCTGATGACCTAGCTGATAGCTTCCAGCACTGTCCGAAGACGTTTTAGGGTCTCTTCAAAGCTAGAGGAGAAGACAACGATATCATCCAAGTATACCAGTCAATCTGCCCCTTCAAGCCCACTAGCACAGTGTCTATTACTCGTTGAAACGTCGCGGGCGCGGAGCAGAGGCCAAATGGCATCACCTCGAACTCAAAAAGGCCGTCCGGTGTGACGAATGCGGTCTTCTCGCGATCTCGTTCGTCAACCTCAATTTGCCAATGTCCGCTCTTCATGTCCATCGACGACACGTACTTTGCATTGCAGAGCCGGTTCAGTATGTCGTCGATGCAAGAAAGAGAGTAAACATCTTTCTTCGATATGCTGTTCAGACGGCGGTAATCGACGCAGAAGCGAAGTGTCCCGTCTTTCTTTTTCACTAGAACGACTGATGACGCCCAAGGGCTCTTCGTTGGCTGGATCACGTCATCACGAAGCATCTCTTCAACGTGATCGCGTATGGCCTGGCGTTCTCGTGGCGATACACGGTAGGGGCTTTGACGTAGCGGTCGAGTGTTTTCGTTTGTGATGATGCGATTCTTTGCCAACGGAGTTTGCCGCACCTTCGACGCTGAAGAAAAGCACTCGCTGTAGTTCTCAAGAGGAGTGCGAATTCGGACTTGTCTCTCTCGGGGGAGCGTTGGGTTAATGTCGAAATTGGGCTGCTTGGTTCGGTTGGGTGCATTGTGTTCAAGTTGGCTGTGGAGGGCGAATACTTCTCGGATGTTTGCTAGCTCGTTAAGGTAAGCAATCATCATGCCCTTGTTTAGGTGCCGGTATTCTCCGGTGAAGTTAATGACAACAACTTGAGCTTGTCCGTGACGTAAAAGAACGACGCCTCATGCGATGCCAAGTCCTCTATCCAGTAACAACTGAATGTTTCCTTCGACAATCACTTCCGTGATTTCGTCTTCGTTTTCAACCACAGGGACGCTGACGCTTGATCGGGGCGATACGGTCAATTCCCCGTCGAGGATGTTGAGAGCCACGTGATGCGTCGAAGTTCTCGTAGCAGGTATGGCTTTGTCGGTCGAGAGCTTGATGAGCTTGGATCGGAGGTCGATGATCGCTCGATGTTCGTTCAGAAAATCCATGCCCAGAGTCACGTCATGGGAGTAGTGCTGTAGGACGACGAAGCTGGAAGAGTAAATGCGTCCATTCACTATTACGCTTGCGGTGCATCGCCCGTAGGGCGTAATAAGGTTAACACCAATGGTTCGGATTAGCGGGCCGTCCCAAGTGGTCGTCACTTTCTTGAGCTCGGCGCGAAAGCTCCACTGATGAAAGAGTAGTCGGCACCTGTGTTCACTAGGGCGGTAACCGCGCGTTTGTCGTCAGCAACCTCAAGGACGCTTGTTCGCGTCCTAGTATTGCACGTTAGCTTCGGTGTTCGATCTCTGCTTCGTTTCGTGCTGAGGTTGCGGCCGGGGCACATCGTCATAACGTCGCTGGGCAGCGATGTCAATTTGAAGTCTGGTCGTGACCTCGTCAACATTGTGATTTTCTGGATCGGTGATTTAATGGCTGCGTCGTCGTCACGCATCGTCGGCGATGGAGGACCTTCGTGTTTTCGGTGTGAAGCAACCTCACCTCCAAAGGTTGCTCTATTTAGTTTCCCCTGCGTGGTCTTGGGGACCACCAGCGCACATGCTCATCGTAGTTACGGCCTGGCGACGCAAAGTGAGCCCTGTACGGCGATGGGGACGTGAACCGACGGCTTGGTGGCGCGATCTCACCGCTATGCAGATAGTTGTCGATTTCTTGCGGTCGTTCACCCGGGAAGAAAACTTGCATAAAAACGAAATAATTATTTAACAGAGCGAAAAAAAAAACGAGGACGTTAACACACACAACAACGCGAGCACTGACTTTCAACTGAAGGTTTATTATCACAAAACGACATTTATACATAATCCCGCCAAAATGCACACACCAAAAACTACTCATCCTATCTTAAACCTCCTGCAAAGACTTCTCAAGAAAGGCAACATCCCGGTTAATCAATGACAACGTCGGTTTTGCTAAACACATGGAGCGCTCCTTATCGATGTGATCAGTTCAGTTCAATCGCTCAGTCGTGTCCGACTCTTCGTGACCCTATAGACCATGTCATGTCATGCTTTCCGGTCTCTCACTATCTTCCTAACATTACATAACTTCATCTGCAGCGCCCCAGGATGCCATCTAACCATCGCGTTCGCTGCCTACCCCTTCTCCGGCGACCCTCAACCTTTCCCAACATCAAATCTTTCTCCAGCGAGTCCTCTCTTCTCATCAGATGACCAAAGTAGCTGAGATTTAACATTAAAATTTGGCCCTCCAATGAGCAGTCAGGGTTTATGGTCGACAATATCGACTGATTTGATCTTCTGGCAGTCCAAGGAGCTCTCGAGTCTCCGCCAGCACCACAATTCCAATGCATCAATTCTTCGGCGGTCAGCCTTCTTCACAGTCATACTCTCGCATCCATACATTACAACTGGAAAGACCATAGCGCGAGTTATACGGATCTTGGTTGCAAAATAATGTCTCTGCTCTTTACTAGGCTGTCAAGGCTAGCCATGGCTCTCTTTCCCAGAAGCAGGCGTCTCCTAATTTCATGGTTGCAGTCTCTTTCCGGGGTAATTAATCTTGGAGCCCAAGAAGAGAAACTCTGTCACGGCTTCCACTTCTTGTCCCTTGATGCTCTAGGACGTGATAGGGCAAGACGCCATGATCATTGTCTTTTTACTGTTCAGTTTAAGCCCAAACTTCTCACTCTCTTCTTGTACGCGCATCAGAAGTCTCTTGAGTTCCACTTCATTTTCTGCCATAAAAGTGGTATCATCCGCATATCTAAGGTTGTTGATACGTTTTCCAGCAATCTTCATTCCAGCTGAAGACTCGTCCAGGCCGGCCTTCCTCACGATGCACACTGCATATAGGTTAAATAGGCCGGGCGACAGCATGCAGCCTTTTCTCACTCCTTTCTCAATCGGAAACCAATCAGTAAGACCATGCCCAGTCCTGAATGTGGCCTCTTGCCATTCGTAGAGGTTCTTGAAGAGACAGATGAGGTGACTTGGAACTCCCATCTCTTGGAGAGCTTGCCACAATCTGCTGTGATCTACGCAGTCAAACGCTTTCGCATAATCAATAAAGCAAAAGTAGATGGGTTTCTGGAACTATCTTGCTTTTTCCATGATCCAGCGAAGGTTGGCAATCTGGTCTCTAGTTCATCTGCCCTTGCGAAACCCAGCTTGCACGTCCGGAAGCTCCGATCCACATACTGCTGCAGCCTACCTTGAAAGATTTTCAACATCATCTTGCTAGCATGCGAAATAAGCGCGATCGTGCGGTAGTTGGAACAATCTTTGGCACTGCCTTTCTTTGGAATGGGGATGTAAACTGACCTCCTTCAATCCTGTGGCCACGGCAGGGTTGTCCAAAACTTCTGCCATGATGTATGCAGAATTTTACAGCGTCATGGTTGAGGTTTTGAAGCAACTCAGCTGGAATGCCATCAGTTCCGCTAGCTTTGTTCTTAGAAAGGCTAGCTAAGGCTCATTCAACTTCACTCTTCAGGATGCACGGCTCGAGATCAGTAATCGCAACCGTCTTATGTTGGGTTTGCACATTCGGGTCCTTCTTGTATAGTTCTTCTGTACACCTCCTGCCACCTCTTCTTTATCTCTGAGGCTTCAGTGAGGTCCTTGCCTCGTTTGTCCTTTATCACGCCAAGCTTAGCACAAAAACTTCCTTTGATATCTTTGATTGTCTTATACAGAGCTCTTGTGTTCATTAATTGGCTGTTGTCCTCAACTGCTTGGCACTGTATGTTCAGGGAGACATTGTTATCTCTCCTTGCTATTTTCTTAAAATCCGCATAGAAAACCTTGTATCTCTCTCTTTCACCCATAACGTTTGCCATCCTCCTTTCCTCAGCTACTTGCAAAGTCTCTTCAGGCAACCAGTTTGCTTTCTTGCATTTCTTTTACATTGGAACTACCTTAGTAGCAACTTGTATTACATTACAAACATCAGTCCACACCTTTTCAGGCTTTCTGTCTTCTAGATCTAATTCTTGAAATCGATTCTTCCCTTCCACAGCATATCCCGATGGAATTTGATCCAGATCATACCTAAAAGGCCTTCTAGTTATCTGCGTTTTCCTCAATCGAAGCTTAATTTTGGCAACAAGAAGCTGATGATCGGTGCCACAATCGGCCCCAGACCTTGTTTTTACTGCTTTTATTGCGCTTCTCCATCTCTGCCGGCAAAGAATATAATCAATCTGATTCCTGTACAGACCGTCCGGTGAAGTCCATGTGTACAGGCGCCTCTTGTGCTGTTAAAAATGAGTGTTCGTAGTGGTCAGGTTTTTTTCTTGACAAAACTCTACTAGCCTCTGCTCAGTTTCATTTTGCTCACAAAGACCGAACTTGCCTGTTATTCCGGATATTTCTTCACTCCCGACCTTAGCATTCCAGTCTCCAATTAGAAAAACGACGTCCGATGGTGGTGTGTGGTCTAAAAGGCATTGGAGGTTCGCATAAAATCTCTCAACGTCAGCTTCTTCAGCAGTAGTGGTTGGTACATAGACTTGGATAACTGTTATGTTGAACGGGTGACCTTGGATTCGAAGTGAAATCATTAGGTCGTTTTTGGGGTTGTACCCTAGCACTTCTTTGTCCATTCTTCTGTTTACTATGAGAGCGACCCAATTCCTTCTCCTGGATTCGTGCCCACAATAAAAAACATAATGGTCGCCGGAGTTAAATTTTCCCGATCCGGTCCACTTCAGCTCACGGATACCCAAGATATCAATGTTCAATCTGTCCATTTCTCGCTTGACGACATCCAGTTTACCTTGCGTTATAGATTTTACATTCCATCGGACTTTCCGGTCGCTTCCCGACACATCCACAACTGAGCATCCTTTTGGCTTTAGCCCAGCCGCTTCATTTGTCCTGGAGCTACAAGGAATCGCCCTTTGTTCATCCCCAGTAACACGTGGGACGCCTTCCAACCTGGGGGGCTCATCTTCCGGCGCGATATCAATAATGCTATTGAGACTGGCCACAGGGTTTTCTTGGCAGGAAATACTGGAGTGGGTTATCATTGCCTTCTCCAGTGAATCACATTTTGTCAGAACTCTCTGCCGTGATCTGTCTATCTTGGGTGGCCCTACACAGCAGAGCTCACGACTTCATTGAGTTTTGCAAGCCCCTCCGCTACGACAAGGCAGTGATCCATGAAGGGGTATCAATGTGATACGCTTCAACTAATTCTTCTACCGTCTTATCTCGTGTTTAAAAATGAGGACGTCTCGTAAAGCAAAGGAGTGCAGGTGTGTTCACGTTGTCTGCAATGCGGAGCTGAATTCGAGCCGCCTGCTTTGCCCAAGGAATTAGTGTTCCCTCAGGCGGTCTGTTCAAGCAACGTCTTATCTGTCCTACATACCATGCGCCGCAGGAGATGGAGATTCTGTATGCAACCCCTTTTTCGCAATCTACCCTCCTTTCAGTATTGTTAATGGTACAGTCAACATCGTCAACATCCTCCTAGTAGGGGCGCGCACCTTCGTTGCACAGCCGGGCATATATTTCTCAACTTTCTTCGAGACGAAAATAAAACAACTTCAAATCTGCGGTCAACTTTCTTTGGACGGTGAGATACCGAGTGAATATAGGGAATAACCGCGACCTTCTGGCGCTTGGCTGCTTCATGGATGTGGTTCGATTTCATTTTCGACACCATTATTTCACATAGCCTTCCAATCAGGACCTCTGGAAAACCTGCCTCCTGAAGTCTGGGAATATGGCTTTTCACGTTTTCCTCAATCAGATGGAGGCACGACTTATTCAGAGCGGTGCGAATACATGAAGTGGCAATGCCATCTTTCACCAACTTGGAATCCCCTGACTGGAAGCTTAGTAGCCTCTTGACAGAGCGTGATGAATGCAACCAGCAAACACGCCCAGGTTCAAGGCTCAGTTCTAGATCCAGAAACTGAATCCTGCCATGGTGAATGGACACTGTAGTAAAGTTAAGCCCATGGCCATTCGTGATAAAAGTGTCCATGGCAGGCTGCGTAAAGTTGTCGTTTCTTACAAAGACGAGGTAATCTTCCACAAATCTAAGTACCTTGAGTACACTGCCTTGGAACTCTCCTTCAGTCACTTTTTCAACCCATCCGAGCAACAAATCGCTTAGCATTGTTGCCACACGAGAACCAATACAAATCCCAGAGCGCTGTACAATCACACCATCATTCCAAGCAACAATGGTTGACTGTAGTTTTTTGAGAAGTCATTGCAGGCAGTTTAAGATAGGATAAGTAGTTTTTTTGTGTGTATTTTGGCAGGGTTATGTATAAATGTTATTTTGTGATAATACATTTTCAGTTGAACGTCAGTGCTCATGTTGTGTAACATCCTCGGTTTTTTTCGCGCTGTTAAATAATTGATGATAACCAACTCGCCCAGCTTTCTGTTCTTCTTAATGTCATTTCTATAATTTTCCTGTGCTCCGTCTTTTCACCGAGTGTTAATAATCCCGCCATGTTAGTTTTGCTAGTTTCTGCTTGCATATGCAACGCTAGGTGCATGTCTTGACACGCCAACCCTCACTCGTGCCGCGTGGACATTGAGCGCTTGAGCGGATGGCTGCAGCCTTCACCAGGTCATTCAAGAATCTGCCGCATACTCTCCTCCGAGTGGCAGAGACAAGCACGATTTTATAAGGACTGGTGTCGTGTTTGATGTGGTAGTGGACAGGATCGCGCGTACTGTCTTGTCTTGCTTTTGCAATTCTTCTTTGTGCCAAAGTATAGCGCGTCTTTGTGAATAGGAAAAACCAACTAGCCCCAACTAAAGCACTAACTGACTGTATTGTTTATTGCAGTCGGGCTATGGATGTCAGACAGTACAGCATAAACAAAAAGTAAGTAATTCAAGACTCTTCGTCCCTGTTTCTCTCTTGACATTAAAACACGGCATATGTAGTGGTAAAATCTTTGTTACTCCAGAAATAAAGTGTATGCGTGAGCCTCTACTTTATAGTGATATATGTATTGACTAAAGTTATTCGTATATATAGCTCTTGCTCAGGCTTTACTCTTTTTTGTGTGTATACGACTCCCACAAAGAGCTTCCAAAATATTGTTGCAGCAGAATAGCTTACTAGGGTGGCGGAAATTTATTTTTGCACTATTTGCGGATATAAACAAGTACTGGTGGCGGATACTGGCTTTTGCAATATACATTGAATTGCTTTTCACATGGGTGATAATATGGATTTTCCTTTCCGAGGCGTCTACGATTTTTAACAGCCTTGTCCGCCCATTGGTGCAACTCACATTTTATGTCACCTGAAAATACAAAAAAAGCTGAATTATAGGATGTTGATGACTCTTACTTCCATTCACTAGTAAAAACAAATATCTCAAAAAGTTTGAGAGTTATGGAGCTGCGGGCAAGTTCACATAATACAATTAACAAAACCACAGTGCACTCCAAGCGAATTACGCACCTCAAAAAAATTTCTTGGGGCGGTTGCAACCCGGCGCTTCTGCCTACTAAGGACATTGGACCCGCCGTATACCTTCAAAATCCATTCGATGGAGATGCTACAGCATCCACAACTTGTAATGCGGGCTTGCGTGGCTTCGCAATAGCTTTCCCTCTCCATAGCATCCGGCCGGGAAGCTTCTAGCTACTATATGCTTTTACGAATGGCTGGTTACGAATGACAGGATAGTATCCCACGCCTTGTGTTCAACGTAACGTACATGATGCAGAACATGTGAGATGCACGTGCCTTCTGAAACGCTGCACATAAAGGGCACCAGACCAGCTCAGGAAGAGAACGAAGGAAAACTCAAAATGGCTTCCAGAAAATATTGTCCGTACTTCGAACGTGCATACAAAATCCGAGGTGAAGCTGCAGACGGCCCGCTCCTGCCCCGGGAAAGCCAGTGGTCACCAGAAAATGCCGAAACTACAGCAGACAGCCCTCTCCCACTTCCCCTTTCCTCCTTTTATGTTTTTCTCCTCTCCAGTGCTGTCCCACTCTTGAAAATTAACCGTGGGTCTCGTAACGTTACCCATCGTATGTGCGTCGTTCGTTTGAGGGACCTGCGTGCGCGGCACTGCCGCCCATACGAGTCACGCACAGTAGCAGGGAATCCTAGTGCGACCCTGCTAGCATCGTTCTGTGGCACTCGCTATATCGTGAGACTTGACTAACCTAACAGAAAAAAATAGAGCACTGCAGAATCTACAGGGTCTTGAATATTTGGGGGCTGGGATTTAAAAAATTCCTATGCAAAATCTACTGCCCCATTCGAGCTGAAATAACTTTCACAAAGTAGTAAAATATCGTCTACGTTATCTGATAAGTGATTCAACATCGGTACTTGCCTAGATTTTCCGAAATTGAGAAAAAACTGCCCTCGGCGGAGTGCACAATTTTTGCAGATGAGAGTCGAAATGCTATTTTGACATGATGCGTCATCTGTCGGGCAGCGAGGCAAGCGCGCCGACGGCCGGGATGGAGCTTGTCTCACTGCTCGACAGATGACGTATCATGTCAAAATAGCTTTTCGACTTTCTTCTGCGAAAATCGTGCACGCCGAGAGAAGTTTTTCCCCGATTTCGGAAAATCTAGGCAGTACCAATGTTGAATCACTTATCAGATAACGTAGACGATACTTTGCTACTTTGTGAACGTTATTTCAGCTGGAATGGGGCGGCAGATTTTGCATAGGAATTTTTTAAATCCCAGCCCCCAAATATTCAAGACTCCGTATATTGGAGTAATGCGAAAGCACGGGTGCTGCCGTTGGTTCCTTGTGGTTGCTTCTATTTGCTTAATTCATTTCGTGTATACCTATTTTAGTCTTCGGCACTTTCAAATTGCGCGCCAATCCCTTCCTATGCCCTTTTTCAGCTCTACCTCCAGTTGTGTGACGTCATATCCTTGACGTCACAATAATTTACTTCTTATTTATCCATTTTAGTCTTTGGTACTTTCAGATTGTGCGCAAATCCCTTCCTGGGTCCTTTTTGACTCTACTTCCTGTTGCGCGGCGTCACATGCTTGACGTCACCCTAACTGATTTATTTAATGAACTATTTCAGTTATTGGTACTTTCGAATTCCGCGCCAATCCCTTCCTATGCCCGTTTCTGGCTCGAATTCAGGTTGCGCGACGTCAGTTTAATTCACTGACTTAAACAACTTTTTAGTATTTGATACAATTCGACATCCCCTTGATTGACTGACTTAACCATTTTAGTATTTGATACACTCAAATGTGGCGCCCAACCATTGGGTTATGGTAGAGAAGTCTCAGCGGTTTTGTAGCGGTAGAACATCCGCCTCACAGGCAAGAGGACCGGGGTTCAAATCCGGTGCCGCGCAATTCTCCACCGGAATTCTATTTTTATGCGATAGAATTGCATAAACAGGTTTGGGGTGCGACATGATGCCGGTGAACACCTCCGGCAACGCGCTCCCTCACCAAAACAGGAGTTGACCACCCTGGTGCAGTAATTGGCCGCAACCTCTCATGATTAGCTCCATAAAACCCCGGCCCTCAGTCACTAGCGGCTACGGAACAACTGACCACGGCGGCGGCCAGACCTGTGACGCAGCAGAGGGTGCTAAGAATTTCTGGCTCCGCTGGACAGGCCGCCATTGGAAACTGACACTGGCAACGTTTAACGTTAGAAATCTAGCTAGTGAAGTTAGTTTAGCAGTACTGTTAGAGGAACTAGAGGGTATGAAATCGGATGTTATAGGGCTTAGTGAGGTTAGGAAGCCTAATGAGGCATGTACTCTAATGAAGGATGGGCATGTACTGGGTTACCGAGGTTTACCGGAGAGGCGAGAACTAGGAGTAGATTTCCTTGTCAATATATACATATCGGGTAATAAGATAAATTCTATAGTATTAATGAGAGGGTGGCAGGCATCGTAATTAGGCCTAATAAGCGGTATAAATTGAAGGTTGTACAGGTTTATGCACCCATATGTAATTATGATGACTAGGCAGTTGAAAACTTCTACGAAGATGTAGAATCGGCAAAGCGAAAAATAAAGACGCAGTATAGTGCACTGATGGGTGACTTCAATGCCAAGGTAGGGAAAAAGCAGGTAGGAGAACAGGCAGTAGGTAACTATGGCAATGGCTCTAGGAATAGCAGGCAAGAGTCACATGTTGAGTTTGCAGAGCGCAATAACTGAAGAATCATGAGTACCTTCTTCAGCAAACGGAAGAACCGGAAATAGACATGAAAACGTCCTAACGGGGAGACTAAAAATGAAATTGACTTCATACTCTATCAACCCCCGCCATTATAAAAGATGTAGAGGTAATCGGGAAAGTGCTATGCAGTGACCACAGAATGGTGAGGTCCCGAGTTAGCCTAAATCTGAAGAAGGAACGCAACAGATTAGTGACAAAGAAACCCATCAACGAATTAGAGGTGAGGGGAAGGCAGAAGAGTTCAGGTTCTCGCTACAGAATAGATATTCAACTCTAACTGAGGATGGCGACATTACTCTAGAAGCAATGAACAATAATTTCAGAGACATCGTTTCTGAGTGCGCTGTAGAAGTAGGCGGTAGGATAGTTAGAGAGGATACCGGTGAGCTGTCTAAGGAGACAAAAGAGTTGATTAAGAAACGCCAGAGAATGAAAGCTTCCAATCCAACAGAGCAGATAGAATTGGCCGAGATATCAATGCTAATCAATAAGCGCAAGGTGGCTGATATAAGGAAGTATAACATGGAGAACATTGAGCATGCTGTAAAGAAGGGGGAAGCCTTAAAGCGGTAAAACAGGAATTGGGCATAGGCAAAAACCAAATGTATGCGATAAGGGACAAGGCGGGCAACGTCACCACGAATATGGACAAGATAAAAAAAGCAGCCAAGGAGTTCTATACAGATCTCTACAGTAGCCAAAGTAGTCAGGAGCGTAATGAGATTGGCGGTAGAAAAAAAACAGTCAGACATTCCACCAGTGACCAAGGACGAGGTCAAGAAAGCATTAGAAAGTATGAAAATGGGGAAATCAGCTGGAGAGGATCAGATAACTACAGATTTGTTAAAGGACAGGGGCGGGGGGGGGGGGGGATATTGTGCTAGAAAAAGCTGGCCATCCTTTTTATGCAGTGCCTGCTGTCATCGACTGTACCATAACCATGGAAGAATGCAAACATTAGCCTCATTCATAAGAAAGGGGACTCTAAGGACCTTAAAAATTAAAGACCAATCAGCTTACTATCTGTTATTTATAAGGTATTTACTAAGGCAATCGCTAATAGAATCAGGACAACCTTAGACTGCAATCAAGCAAAGTATCAAGCAGGTTTTCCGAAACTGTACTCTGCTATCGATCATATCCATACCATCAACCAGGTGATAGAAAAGTGCTCGGGATATAACCAGCCTTTATACATAGCAATTATTGATTACGAAAAAGCATTTGACTTAGTTGAAACATCGGCGGGGATGCAGGCATTGCGAAATCAGGGGATATACGAGACGTAAGTAAAAGTTCTGGAAGATTTACATAGTGGCTGCACAGCAACCATAGTTCTATATAAATAAAGTAACTATATTACCATAACAAAAGGGGTTAGGCAAGGAGACACGATCTCCCCAGCACTATTCACAGCTTGCTTAGAGGAAGCATTCAGAGACTTGGAATTGGAGCAGCTAGGGATAAGGGTAGATGGAGAATACCTCAGTAATCTGTGATTTGCTGATTACATTGCCTTACTAAGTAACTCGGGGGATGAACTGCAAATAATGATTGATGACCTAGAGAGGAAAAGTAGAAAGGTAGGCTTAGAAATCAATATGCAGAAGACTAAGGTAAAGCTCAACATCTTCGGGAAGGAACAGCAGTTAACGTTAGGTAGCGAAGCACTGGAAGTAGTAAACGAATATGTCTACTTAGGACAGGCAGTAACCGCAGATCCGGACCATGAAAAGGAAATAACAAGAAGAATAAGATTGGGATGGAGAGCATTTGGTAAGCACTCGCAGATTATGACTAGCAGCTTACCGGTATCACTCAAGAGGAAAGTATACAATAGTTGCGTCTTACCTTACTCACCTATGGGGCTGAAACGTGGAGGCTAACCAAGAGGGTTCTATTTAAGTTGAGGACAACGCAGATGGCTATGGATCGAAAAATGGTAGCGGTAACATTAGGAGATAGGCAGCGTACAGAGTGGGTAAGAGAAGTAACTCAAGTTACTGACATTCTAGTGGAAACTAGGAAGAAGAAATGAGCATGGGCAGAACATGTAGTGCGAAGAGAGGATAGTCGATGGTCGCTTAGGGTAACAAACTGGATTCCAATGGAAGGAAAGCGTAGCAGGGGGCGGCAGAAAGTTAGGTGGGCGGATGAGGTTAGGAAGTTTGCAGGGGTCAAGTGTATGCAGCTAGCACGGAACCGGGTCAATTGGAGAAATATGGGAGAGGCCTTCGCCCTGCAGTGAGTATAGTCAGGCTGATGATGAGGATGATGATTAGACAAGCGGAGTTATGAAGAGCGTTGCACGATGCAAAGAAGATATACCCTTGGCGGCCGAGACACAGCCATGTTCACGAGAGCCTATGTATGCAACCTGGGGGTTCACACTGCGGTACTATACTCAGCCAGACTGACCACAATCGACAGGAGCTCTGTGGGCAGGCTACACAGATTATGGGCAGTCTTCATTAAGTGCTCTACGGTAGAGCCCATGCGCCGAAGCAATCATTTTTGGAGTATGGAGCTTGGCGGACTGGGTCTAGTGAACGTACGTAGGGCTTAAGCTTCTCGTCCAAAGGCTCATTGTCCTGCGAAGCCAAAAGGGTAATTTTCTTCGCGTGCCCATTCAGTACCTCGGTTCGGCGCACTTGACCCCTTGGCTGGCCACAACTAAGCCATTATGTCACGGTATGAGAGACACAGCTTTATACAAGGAGGTAGCGCAGTCTCTAGCGCTGCTGCAAGGGCCTTTCTCCTGGGAGCACCTGGGAGCAGTAAAACCGAGAGAGCTTTACTTGGACCTGCTGGCACAATTTCTCCAACCTCCAGTATATCGGCAACCACCCATAGGTGCGGGCAAGACTGATGTCCTCAAGCGAGTCAGGTGGCTGCCCGTTTCAACAGGCTCCAAGGATTTCTTCTTCCATTTCCACACAATAGTTTTGCCCATGAGAGCCCGTCAGCAAGAGCGGGGTTTCTTTCTACCATGGGGCGCAAACTGTCTCCTGTGTGGCCAGCGCGAGGCCGCTGAATATGTCTTTATGGAATGCAACACACTGCACATATTCTGAGACAAAGTACGGTGATTTTTCGCCATGGATTTGGACGCTACATGGTTAGGCCTCTTGAGTCTCGACGTGCCTTATGATTGTTGAGAGCTCCGAGGCATTGTGATAGTACTAGAGTCACTAGATAGTTTTCAGAGTACCGCGAAGGTCCCATCGCATGCTGGTACCCATGACCGGGGCGGCCATGAAGCTTCCAACATCTCGAGGCACGCGTCTGGCGCGGCTATATTCTAGTCAAACGCAGAGGACATTTTGAAAACAGCATGGGCATTTGTCTATGCATTGCATTCAAGAGCATCGCAGTTACTTTTGAAAGAGTACAATTTGCGAACTGTGTATGGCAAGCTTGTTTGGTAGGCAAAGCGGCGGTCTTTATGCGGATCATTTCAGTCCTGCTAAATTCGACATCTTGCTATTCTGTTGTGATCGGCGGGGTATTCTGATATTCGCACTTTCCCCTTAATCGATTACCACCGTAAATAATTACATTGAGCAATCCTCTATGGTGATGCGAATGCCAATTAACTTTACGTTATCGCACATGCGCGCGCACTTGACGCAAGCTCACTGATGGTTGCTTGTTAAACATCTTTTTGACGCATTTGAATCTTTTACCCATTACCACTCATCGCTAAGCATTGTTACTCGTTTTCAGTAAGTGACGGTCATTCAAGTCCGTCGTTTAATATATTGGTTATTTCGTAGTCATACTGAGTCATGCATTGTCCACGGCCGCTCGATGGAAGCGCACTAGGTGCGGCCTGCTACGTCGCCCGAAACCGGCGGGAGGCGCCTACTTCCAGTCGCCACCGCCGCGGCGCCACCGTTTGGGAACAGCCGCGCGCGGAGAGCTGCGCCTGGCTGCGCTTTGAGGGAGGCGTCGGCGTGGTAGAAGCCTTTTATTTTAAGGATATAAGAGCTCCGCTTCACACAATTTGGCAACAAGAATTAGTATATACTGTCATGTCTAGTGTGACCATGTCAGCACTTAGCGCTTGCTCGGCTAGGGTGTATACTGGAGTGTACCCCGAAAAACATATAGTGAGTGTGGTTCAAGGCCACTCGATTGGAGAGCTCGCATTACCGTGATGTTGCATTCGGATCCAGTTGTTCGTCACATTTAAATGTGACCCGGCTGTTAACAATTCGAAGCTGTTCAGCTGCCATGGTAGCGTAATGTATAATCATTTAATTAACTATGTCGCGAGTTCCGTGTGTCATTTTCATACTATTTACCCATTCCTGCATACAGCTTTTATACACAAATTGATGTCAACCTGTTCTAAGCTGCCAGCGCCATCCAATAAAAAAATGTCCTACTATGAGCAACCTCTGCGAAAATGCGACATGTAACCAACATTTCTATCTCATTATGACAAATTTTACGGTGGAAATATGAAGATGTTTATTTGGTTAAATCTAGATGATAACCTGTAATCTTCTACTTAGTTGGAGACCTTAAACTTTGTACGCGAGAACGCTATCCGTCGTGGCTTCCCGCATTTTGCATGACCGCACAAAGTAAGCGCGCTTGATAGAGCCGGTCTGCCTCAAGGTGCTACGTATATGCGCCGAAAGTTTTTATTACTATTTTTATTGGCTGCTCGCAAACCCATACAATTTTGCCCTGCAGTGGGTATAATCAGGCTGATGATGATGATGATGATAATGATGAATTTTCAATGGAAGAACGCGCATCGAGTGTTGCTGTTGTGAAACTCTTAGCTGTGATCACAAGAATGTTCACGCGTCAGAGAGCAACTGCAGCCGAGATTCAGCGAGCCGCCGAGTACGCTTATTTAATGGCCAGACACAAAAACGGAAGAAAATTACCAATCGCAGACGGAAAACCTTATGTCATAGCCATAAACATCGCTCCACTGTTGAGTTGACATTTCCAGCCCAGCTCGCTATCAGTGGGGTCAGCAACTTAACGATATCTTGCATAGCGCCTTAGCATGGGCACGATCATTGTTTTTATAGATTAGCTGCAGGTGCTGTGTACAGTGAGAAAACAATGATGAAACCAAAAGTTTACACAGCTTGCTACTTCACCGGACCTCTTCAGACTTCATCATCATTAACCTGTAACTGGTCCAGTTTACTATATTTCCTGCAACAGGCTCTTGCTCGACTGACATGTCGCCTCAAAACCATTACCAAATATCGCATAAATTAAGCAACAACCTGGTAGTGATAAACAAAACTTGGGGTTCTTAAGTCTCCTTGAGGAGCCTCGTTAGAGTGTCCGCACTTTTCTACCTGCTTATTCACCGTATCCCGTAATTGCTGCCTCTGTCGCATATCATTAGAATGCAGCCTTAAGCCACCGCATTATATGAAATAGCACCCTACACATAGCTATATAAAGCCCCTCTTTACCGAAGCCGTACGAACGTGCCCTATAGGAGTATAGTGTGTCTGACTTGGGATCTAAGGGTCCCGCTTTCAATAATTCCCATTTCACCCTTACATCTTATTGTCTCTCTCTGGTTTGGCAGCTCCTGCCACATTGAGCATGTCATGTGTTCTCATTGCGCCAAAGGTGTCTGGCCATATCACCAACTAAAGTGTCTCTTACCAGAGAGGTTTTTTTCCGACTTTCCGCCGACAGAGCGGGCGGCGGATTTTCTGTGGAACGTGTTTTTCATTTTTTTTCGCATCGGCTCAAACAGTCTCAACAGTATAAACAAATGTTGTATGCACAGGCTCCTTTACTTGCAAGGCCACTCAGATTTGCGCTGCAAAATTTATAACAAATTGCATGTTTATATAACAAATCCTTTGTAGCTTTTTCTGATATGTTCTCGCAACATAACCTGCGAGAAAAGCTTCTGGTGCTACCTCATCGTGTTCATCTGCTTCACAACACATCGTAAAAATCCTAGTTCACTGGCCAGCTCCCTGGGAACTAAATAGGTTAAACAACGTGTGGAGAACACAGGAAAAGAGGACGACGCAACTAGTGCGGTTGCGTCTTCTTCTCCTGTGTTCCCGTCACGTTGCTTGCACGGTTAACCTATAAATAATCGCCAACAAGTCCAATCTGCGGTCCCTTGTAGCAAATTCAATGGCAGCTGATAGGGCATGATGCTTCAGCATCTGGACTTTTTAACCTCAGCGCCGCTTCTATTTCAGAGGAAGCGAGTGCATTTCCACTCCTCGCTGCTGTCTTTGCCTGAAGCGAGCTCAGCAGATAAAGTTAGAGAGTCTCTTAGATGTCTCTTAAGCGCAGGACGGCGAAAGCCTACCCTTCTCCTATCATTTGCCTCTCATCGTTTGCCACAGTTCGTCATTTCAAGTCGTCGTTTGATATATTGGTCGTTTCTCAGTCATGATGAGTCTGCCTGAGTAGTCATTGTAGCCTTTATCACTCATAACTAAGCACGTTACTCATTTAGAATCAGCAGTGGTCATTACATGTCGTCGTTTCACATATTGGTCATTCCGTCATTATTAACCATTATTATTCATTAGCATTAGTCATTACCTCTATCAATGTCTATTTATAACTTTTATTGATTACATATCACCGTCAATCATTTTCATTCTTAATCTCCCTCCTTGCACGTCCGCTTTTGCGACTGGCACACCAGTGCACAGATGCGACGCACAGAAAACAGGCACAGCTTCTGCGCATAGATTTTCGCTCCATGAGCCTAAAACGGCTTTCGCCTTAAAAAACAAACGCATCTAGTATCAACGTTAACGTGCTTGCACACGCGCACACAAAAACGTTTGCGTTTACCACGCAAACGCGAGGCGAACGCGCCCAGAAAGGAAACAAACTGCGCGCTCAGAGCCGGCGACCCCGGCGGCGACGTGTCCCCGAACAGTGGCGCCCTGAGCAGAAATAGCGGGCGCAATTGTAAACTCCCCAAGGACGCGCTTGCCCATTGACGACGGCGCGATGCAGCAGGCCGCACCCAGTGCGCTTCCATCGAGCGGCCGTGCCTTGTCATTGTAATCACTATCACAGATCGCTAAGTTTTACTCGTTTCCAGTTAGTTGTGGGCATTCAAGTCGTCTTTTGACATATTGGTTCTTCAGTAGTCATGTAGTCATTACCACTCATATCTAAGCATGTTTACTCATTTCCAATCATTTGCGGTCATTTCAAGTCGTCGTTTCACATATTGGTCGTTGCGTAGTCATGTGTAGTCAATCCTAATTACTATAGTCATTCACCTATAGTTAAGCATTCTTGCTCATTGTTTGTTACAAATCATTGTTTGTTATATTGGTTGTTTTGTGGTTGTTAGCAGTCATGATGAATCATGCCTCGTCCAATTTACTTATTTCCAATCAGTTTCAATCATTTCAAATCGTTGTGCTACATAATTGTTGTTTTGTAGTCATGGTGAGTCATACCTGCTCATTGTAGGCGTTACCACTCATTGTAGGAGTTAAGCGCTCATTGCCAAGCACTTTTACTCATTTCCAATCAGTTGCGGTCGTTACAAGTCGTAGTTTGACGTATTGGTCATAAAAGTCATAATAATCATAATTATTAGTCAACAGAATTAGTAAATAACTATATCAATGTCAATAACCTTTATTACTTACCTGTCACCAGCAGTCGTTTCATTTTTAATCTCCCTCACACGTCCACTATCTGCGAGGGACGCACAGTTCACGCGCACATATTTTCGCTAAACAAGCTATCCTGAAAGGATTTCGCCTTAAAAATCTTTCCGGACTCATAAAGGCTGCTGCAGCCGAAGGAGCTGTAGCCCGACATTCTGCCGCTAAGTACTTGTTACAAGAAAAAAACCGAGCATCAAAACTCGGCCGCGAAATACACTAATCTCCGCACACCCACTGAGGTGAAAGGCGTCCACGCTGTGACTGTTTGGAAGCTTGATGACGACAGTGGGCCGCAGAGCACCACGTGACTAATGCTGAACAATCGATGGCGCAGCTATAAGTCTCTAGAACATTGAGCATTGAACATTGACCGCTCCGCGAAATGCATGTGAGCGAGGTGCCGCTTTTGCGATGACGGAGGCGCCGCAGCGCAGAGGGCGCCACCAGCAACTGGTGTGTCAGCCGCCCGGGCGTCCGCGTATGCGCGCTGTGCGGCGGGGCGGATTCCGCGCACACTGTACGTTCTCGTTTGCTTGTGCCTCGTCTCGGTCTGCTGGCGTCAAGATTTTACAAATATGCCGGTTAACGAGGCTCAGTACTGTTAGCAATCATCTAATCTATATCCATTTTGGCCGTCGGCAACACCTCGGGGAAGCAACATGACAGCAGTCGTGATCCGAAGGAAACAGCTTGGAGAGGGGCGTACGAATTCAGACAGCACAGCACGCTTCAGTCGCCGTACAGCTTTCATTAGCATTCCTAAAGCACCTAATTCCCATTTTGGAATGTACTCATTTTGAAAAGAGGGTAGTGTGGAGACAGGATGTATGAAGAAGTCAGAACGTGCAACACGTGCGTTAGAGCGCTGACTAAATAAAGGTGATCATCGGTAAACCATTAATTAAATCAGTCCAAAATGGTATATTCCGTTTTTTCACATGCAACCATGCCGACTACAGTTCGTCACCTGCAGTCACACGAAAAGTCGGCATTCAGTTCGATAGAATTAAATGTGGACTACCCCGCATGGAGGTAGAGATATAGCATAGACATGAAAAACGAGCGACGCACCAGGTAATCTGGCTATTGAATAACGGGACACAGTGGGTCAGGAAAGGTGAAAGAAGTGGGAGGTGAAGGTAAAAAAAACGTAAAAAAAAAATCGTGTCACCTACCAAGGAGGGATAAAGAGGCGGAAGGCACGCGGCACCGTGAAAAGAACGACCGCGAATGTGAACAAAGCCGCTGAAAATGGAGATATATGAAAGGCAATAAAAAAAAAAAGGAAACAACCGAGCTTAAGAACCAAATGAAGGCTTAGCTGGGAAGAGGAAATCTGTCCACAAACAGGCTACAAGCGGGGCCGGGGCGTGCAATGGAACGAGTGTAAAGATATAGGTGTCGAAATTTAAGAGCCAACAACTCTGTGAAAATGTACACTAATATAAAAACAAACTTTTTTTTTTTCGAGAAGTTGGAACGTTCTTGTAACGGATAGCTTTAAATACTCAGAGATGTGCGCCATACTAAAGACATTTAATCTCAATTCGAGCAACCGATAATATGCAATCATTGCCCCCAGAAAATCACTCTAGTCCTGTTTTGGTGCAAATACAAAATGAAAAAAAAAGGATAGCTTTAAAAAGAAAGAACGAAGTAAAGATAAAGGACGCAGAGGCAATAGTGCGGGCTTATAATTCGCTTCCGCTAGATCATCCTTATAACGTCAAAATGTTTAGTTTACTATATATGGCGGGATATGCAGCTCTTAACATTCTGCGATTGAGAGGTTGCTCGGTTTCTCACCAAGAACAAAAACTGGGCCATAGGCTTGAAGCTACAGGTAGCAATTCACCCAAAAATTTGACTCGGGTGGTCCGACGCCTTCGCACTTCAGATTTTGCAACCTTCCTGTAAAGTGCGGAAGTTCAAAAATTTTAGCGGGACCAGAAAGCTCACACTTGAAATAATGAAATTTCATGTGCTTTTGAGGCTTCGCTCTTTGCAAAGTCAGTGAACTGCGACAAGAATTCCCGAAGGGAAAAATAGTTAAGTTCCCTTGGAAGTATTTCACGTGTAATATCAACCTTGTTATAGTTTTCCTGGGGGAACAAATATAGCCCGATTAGTTCTGCAAAGAGTAGCCGGCAAGCAGTCCAATTATAGTTCTGTAAGCAGTAGTTGGCAAGTATATCTAATCGATTACTCATATTTCGTACCACACACTCAAAAAATAAACACGCATCAGTGTCCGCATTTAAATTCGGCCTTATATTAATAGCTTCCGTATTAGGGGCTCGTTATCTTTTTTCACGTTTTTCCATTTTCTCTCGGTGCACGCCAAGAACTGGATCATAGACGACGCGCAATTATAAGTGCTTTTATTTTTTTTTTCTCCGCATATCTACCATTTATGCTAGTAAAGCGTTCGCACTCAAGTGCACACTATAAAACTATTCTCTCGTATGTGATAGGAATAATTTTTCATATTTTATCTGAAGTATTGCCCAGCTGTACTTGACTATTTTTTTTTTCATCTCTACAGCTGGTTCACCACTTGGTGAGTGGCACTAAAAAAATAAATGTCCGCGATATATGTATCTGTTAAGCACTAGCAAAGATTAAATGCTTGAGTCGCGTATACGTCCTTTTTTTTTGCGGTAAATATCGCAGTGCTTTAAATTACTATGGTTATCAATAAATGTGTTTTCCTCGCACACTGTATTTGTCATTGCTATGAGCGGTGATTACGGCACAGAAAGAACAACGATTATAAAGATATATTACAGATTACTGACAATTTATGGATAAACATTGTTATATATTGATAAGCACAAGCTACAAAATGTAAGCAGGTGTTGCTAAATAAGGTTCGTAAAAAATAAGGTATTCCTAAAGCGGCCTTACAAAGCACAAGCTTTGATTCACATGTATACTGTTTTTCTCCGCGTGTTAGTAGCGCTCCTCGGCAGCAGCCTTTATTCCCTCACGGGAAGAACGAATAAAAAACACCACGCTTCGTTGGAAACATTGAGTACGTGTCTCATCTGGGCGATTTATGACTGTCCGCAGGAGGAAGAAACGCTGAAAGAGTTTCAAATAGCGATTCAATCATCGCGCGCTGCACCGAAGAGAAACCTAAGCGTGCACGGCGTCTCCAAGAGACGTAAAGGAATTTCAGTGATTAAATAAGCATCTGGAATAACTAGCTTCTTTATTAAATATCGCATTAATTGCGTAGCGTGTGAAATTAGCTGCATAGAGAAATGCGCCCCTCCTCTGTTCCCGCCGCTATCCCCGCGGCCGCATTGCGCTGAGCGGCGATCCTGGTACCCCTGTTGCACGTCGCGCCCTCTCGCGGAAGCCGGTTGCTGTCATCGCAAAAGCGGCCCGCTCTGCGGCGCTGGTCGTCACACTGCCCACTATTCTAGAGCACTATAGCGCAGCGGTGCTGGGAAAAGAATCGCGGTGCTACAGTGAACTAGCGGTGCTCTAAAAATTATCGAGTGACTCTAGATAGTACTACAGTGACTGGAACTCTGAAACTACAGCAATCAGCAGGCGGCGCGCGGGCAACATTGGGTTATTGTTGCCAGGAGTGGACCAGCGCGACGAACGCGTCCTCTGCTAGGCGAAGAAAGTGCCGCTATAGCTCGTGGTGTACCCCCTGCAAAGGCGTCGTTAAAAAATTTTGCGGGGAAATTAACGATTGATAGTATTTAAGAATGAAATATTAGATGGGTTGATGGTTTACGAAAACATTTAAAGCTTCGCACTACTGCTGCGCAGCAAAGATCGTATTCTTCACTCCCCGAGCGTGAGCGCACCGCAAGATGCAAGCTTCTTCTATATTGCTTCAGTTGTTGCTGCACAGGTTTTTCTGCCATATATAGCCTAGACGAGTCATTCTAAAACGCTCGCAAACGCATGTTTTCGGGACCAGGCAAATTCTTTACAGCAGTTATATATGCTGCGTTCACGTGATAGCTTGCCTGAATTGTGATGCGTGTATCAAGTTATTTATATTCTCTTACCGCTTTTTATTTCGTGCCCGTCTGTACTTCCCTTTCGCGCGCCAGTCGAATTGACATGTTAGGCGATTGCAGCTACGCTAGCGCGCCAGGCCAGCGCACTGAATTCGCGGCTAGATGTCCGCCCGATAGAACATATTCGCGATTACTTACAGAAGGTGGAGGAAATGGGGAGAGGCGCCGCTTAGTAGTAAAGAAATAAAGTGCCAAGACGAGGAGAACATTTGGGCAAGTCTTGTCGACCATAAACCCTGACTGCTCATTGGAGGGTCAAATTGTAAAGTTAAAGCTCAGCTACTTCGGTCATCTGATGAGAAGAGAGGAGTCGCTGGAGAACAATTTGATGTTGAGAAAGGTTGAGGGTCACCTGAGAAGGGGTAGGGACCGAGCGCGATGGTTAGATGGCATCCTCGAGGCACTGCAGATGAAGTTATGGGATGTTAGGAAGATAGTGAGAGACCGGAAAGGATGGCATGACATGATCCACAGGGTCACGAAGAGTCGGACACGACTGAACGACTGCACTGAACTAAACTGCAGTGCAGACAAGCTGTGCGAATAAAAACGGTAGGTTAACGAAAGACTCCAGCAACCATGAGGATATGATGTGTTCTCAGAGTGACTAAAGAGACCATTTCGCGACCCGTGCTCCTCAGCATGTTTGCAAATCCACCAAACGCAATGTAATTTGTACCGCTCAAGCCATCGTACTTGAAAAGTAGCGTGATGTCCCCATCTCATTCATTACCTTTCCTTGCTGTCGGCTCCTAATGTTAACGTACGTTACAGAACTCAAGGTTATTTAATTTGACACAGAACCCTCACGTTCGGCACCATTCATGGCCCGTGTGTCGTATCGGGCATTCTTTCGTACTTATGGTAAACAAATTCAAATGAGCAACATATATAGCAAAGCACAGATATTGTTGCGAGACTCACTACTCATTAGACAATATGAATGACCTCCAGAAACGAAAAGCCGCGAAACGTCTCCGAAAGCGTAGCTGTCACGAATAAAAAATCTAGCGAAACACATTGCAATGGAGACTCGCTGGGTCGCTAGGGACATCAAACTGCCTAATAAATCACAGGATGAACGTGTAGTGTCCCCGGTAACAGCTGATCAGTTCACAAAATACTTAACTCGCAAAGCCGGGTATCCTTCGTTGGGACAAATTTGGTGTGAAAAAGCAATGTGGTCCGACTGTTCTTTATCATTTTCCGCTCGGGACAGTAAATAGCGCTATGCCTCATTTTATTTGCTACATACGAATTCGCAACACCCGACACCCTCGGCCGCGCAGAACGACCTCGTTGGGTGTGTTTTATGCACAGAGAGCAATATGGGACGAACTTAGCCGTAAAACACGCCGCCCGCGTACCGCGGAATCCTTGCGCTGGCTGCGGGTCGTCTGCTCGAGCGGACCATCCATGGCGGGGCTTGACCACGTGATCGCAGCTGGCCAATGGGAGGCGCTGCCGCAAAGAGAAACCAGCTGCGGTACTTTAAGAGTTCCAGTTACTTAAGATGGATGGATGGATGGATGGATGGATGGATGGATGGATGGATGGATGGATGGATGGATGGATGGATGGATGGATGGATGGATGGATGGATGGATGGATGGAATATAGGAGTGTCCCCTTTGAAACTGGGTGGTAGCAGTTGCTGTCATGCTCATTTGTCCCCCTTATAGCTAAATTATTGGTTTAGATTGGTTAACTATACCATTATTCTATTTACTGAATTTTTGTTTCTACATTACTAACATTATGTCACTTTTCTGCTTTTAAGCCACCAATCTTCCAGTCATTTTTTGCCAGTACTTTTTGCTAGTACTTGCATTGCATGCCCTCTGGCGTGCGCGCGTGGATTTGGGGGAGTGTGTGCGTTGGCCGGAACCAGTGTGGCGGCACCTGGTGGACAAGACAGAGTGGACAGTGAGCGCACTCGGGTCTTATGCCTCCGACGACAGCCTGCAGGAGGAACTGCAGCGGGGCTTCCGCGTTAAGGTTGTCTTCAAGGCATGCCAGTACGAATGGTTTGGTTGTCGCTGATACTGGAAGCAGCGTTGCCCAAAGTTTTGTTTTCCTTCCTCTCCTCGCTGGTTTTCCCTTTTGTCCTTTTGTCTTTTGGTGGCGCATCTAGGGCTAATATGTCTAACTTTCTGTGACCCTTTCTTACCACATCCCTCTATATAATTCTCTATGGTGCATTAGGTTTCTCTCATGTATCTTATGGGCGACATTAACGCGAAAAGCAATCAATGCTATCGGCTATTGGCTGAGTTGCAGAATTGTACTATATATGTGAATAACGATATTTTTTATTGAAACAAAATCCGACGCGTGGCATAGTGGTAAAGCGCTCGGCTGGATAGAGGATAGATGACGGATAGAGGTTTGATTTCCGCTGAAGAATAATTTTTTTTTATGAGGAAGAGTCGCACACCTTTCAAGCGTGGTTAGGCAACGCTTGCTGAGCTTGACGAGGGGGCTGCGCAACTGGCTTTGGTCGTGACGTCACGCGCATGTGCAGAACTAGGCTATGTGGAGCCACGCGAAGCTGCGGTCTGACACATGTAGTGAAGTTTTCGCTTCAAAGCCTACTAGCTCAACACATGGCAATCATGTCGGCGATTGCTTTGTTCAGGCGCTGAGGGTGTTCGTTGGTCTACGGATTTTACGCAGTCGTCCTGCGGTGGCATGTCTGATTGTAGTTAAAGCCGGCTTGCGTGAGGGCCGCCGTAAAGGCTGTCGGACACTTCGGGAGCGCCATGTCGCAGCAGAATGCGTTCGATGAAAAATATGCGACTTCTTCATCGGTACAATACGCAGTGTTTTTGCTTCGGCGTATCAAGTACTAGGAGGATATAAAAATACTGGAGTGTAAGCCTTCTGTAACTACCAATTGGGTGGCGTGAAGCCGGTGGCGGCAATTTTGTGCTGGGCAAAACGATGTAGCACAGCACCTTGGTACCACAGTCGACGCAGCCTTCCAGAACCTTTTTGAGTAATTCTACCTAATAATAATAATAATAATAATATTAATAACAATAATCATCATCAGCCGGACAATACCCACTGTAGAGTGAAAGCTTTTCCCATCCTTCTCCAATTAACCCGGTCCTGTGCTAGCTGCATCCGCTTGACCCCGCGAACTTCTTAACCTCATTCGATTACCTAACTTTCTGCTGCCCCTGCTACACTTTCCTTCCCTGAAATCCAATTTGTTACCCTAATCATCCACCGGTACTGTTCTCTATGTACGACATTCTTTGACCATGCCCATTTCTTATAGATTTCCACTAGGTCTTTAACTCGAGGTATTTCTGTGACGCATCCTGCACCCTTCCTATTTCTTATTGTTAAGCCGTTATATAGCCCTCTGTATTGCTCTAAACGTAAGTAGAACCCTTTCGTACAGGTAAGATGCAACTGTTTGATACTTTCCTCTTGGGCGATAGCGGTAAGCTGCTAATCCTAATTCTACTTCATGACACAGAAATCCGCAAACCAAACAAGTGTTACGCGATAGCTTATACAGCTCGTAGTAGTAGTAGTATAAGTAGTAGTATTGGTAGTACCAGTAGTAGTAGTATATGCTATTAAATATCAGTG
This sequence comes from Amblyomma maculatum, assembly GCF_055883805.1. Lineage (NCBI taxonomy): Eukaryota > Metazoa > Arthropoda > Arachnida > Ixodida > Ixodidae > Amblyomma > Amblyomma maculatum. The sequence goes on along the minus strand of NC_139353.1, from coordinate 159,009,709 downwards.
CGTGTAATATTTGATGTAATTCATCCATTATTAAAAATAATTCAGAAATCATCTTTCGTTCAGTGGTGTCAAACTGCTCAAATAGAAATATAATTTCTGCTGATGTGAAGTAAGGTGTATAAAAATTTGTTTATTAAAATTTTGAAAATGTAAAAGCATTGTCCATATTCCTGATACGCTATCGTGTCATATCCTTTATTGCGGGGGCTTAATGTACTAATAGCTTAGAAGATTTATTTGATGTGTTTAATAAAAAATAGGGCGTTTGATTGTGGTATTTTCGCCTGTCATGATTCGGGATAGTTGCATTCACTGGCTTGTCATTTCATAACTTTTAAAATAGCCAGCTTTACAATTTTTCAGTTAAATAATCAGTTACACTTTACATTTTCGTATTTGCCACCATCAAGCCTTTGTTTTTCATTCTGCGCATTTTGACAACTTTCAACCCTTCTTTTTCAAGCTTTTTAATTTTTCAATCACATCGGTTATTCCATTGCTCAGTGGGCGTTAACTCTTCTTACTACATTATAAAACGTTGCCTTTTATTCTGAGCATTTTGACAGCATTTAACCATTTTTTTCTATTTGTCAACTTCTTAAAATGTTAAATTATTTACAAAAGTGTCCTTAACCCATGATTGCTAATCACAAACCTATATTTCATCCATCACTGGAACCACACATTACCATCATAGGTTTTTTTACGCAGCCCCCGATAATTTCCTACAACTAATTCGGACGAATACTATGTGCACTACTATTAATACTACTACTGCAAGTACGCCCCGGTAGCCTTTCAACGGTACGAGCTGTTTAAGCTATCGCTCAAAACGGATGCCACGCCAACTTCTAAGAGTAGCTGTCTCATACCACTGGAATGTAATCCTCGGCGACGAATTGATACAGTTTGCGAATCCGTATTCTAGGCATGATGCAACCATGCTTGTTGCATCAGTGTTTTCAAGCCCTCGACTTTACAAAGAGGTGGGTTTACGCTGAAAAAGCGACGGCACTGAGCGTGAAACGGTGTGCTACCTCGTACCATTTGGCAGCTCCGAAATTTTTTTTCACACCAAACTAATGGCGCCATGTAGCTTCACTCTAACGGCGCCTTCTCCACTCCAGCAGTTTTTCATACCCTCCTAGTTCGACTAAAGTAGTAGGTGGCAACGATGACCTCCATTTTATTAGCAGATGAAAATGGGATGGAGCCGAGGAGATCCGTCCTAATTCCTGAAAGCTTGGTCGGTGATGGCAAGGGGTTTAGTATATAGCACAAGGAAGTCTGTATGTAAAGCGATGGATGATAACTGACGCTTGAACACAGGAAAAGGTTAAGAGGTTCTGCCTAGCAACTGGTCAAGAGGAGGCTGCAATTCAGGGTCCGAGCGGTGCTGCAGTGCGAAACAGCTAGCCGTTAATGGTCCTAAGAAGGCGTCGTGGTCATCTTTCGTTGGTGCTTCGACGGGCGCTCGCTACAAGCAGCTTGCGTCGGCATTCTTGTTGCCGGACTACTAGGTCATAGTCATATCGATTTTTTGAAGACGAAGGCTCCATGGCGAAAAACTTTCGGAGGGATCTGTGAGATTGGTGAGGCAGCAAAGATCATGGTGGTCACTGAGAACCTTAAATGGTCATCTGTACAAGTATGCGTGAATTTTCGACGTGCCCAAGATGACGGCGTGACAATCTTCCTCTATCGTCCAGAAGTTGGGTTTATCTTTTGATGGAGAAAGGCTAGTGCATGCAATGACTTTCTCCTGTCCATTGCTTCTCTGAACGATGACTGCTTCTAGATACAATCAGCTTGTGTCGGTGCGGATTTCACTTTCCGCGTTTTCATCAAGCGTCCGAGGACAGGAGAGGACTGTCATAATCAACATCATCATCAGCCTGACTATACCCACTGCAGGGCGAAGGCCTCTCCCATATTTCTCCACTTAACCCGGTTCTGTGCTAGCTGCATCCACTTGACCCCTGCGAACTTCTTAATCTCATCCGCCCACCTAACTTTCTGCCGCCCCCTGCTACGCTTTCCTTCCCTTGGAATCCAGTTTGTTACCCTAAGCGACCATCGGTTATCCTCGCTTCGCACTACATGTCTTGCTCATGCCCATTTCCTCTTCTTAATTTCCACTAGAATGCCGGTAACTTGAGTTATTTCTCTGACCCACTCTGCACGCTTCCTATCTCTTAATGTTACCCCTGCAATTTTTCGTTCCATAGCCCTCTGGGTTGTCCGCAACTTAAGTAGAACTCTCTTCGTTAGCCTCCACGTTTCAGCCCCATAGGTGAGTACAGGTAAGATGCAACTGTTATATACTTTCCTCTTTAGCAATACCGGTAAGCTGCTAGTCATAATCTGCGAGTGCTTGTCAAATGCGCTCCATCCCAATCTTATTCTTCTTGTTATTTCCTTTTCATGGTCAGGATCTGCGGTTACTACCTATCCTAAGTAAGTTGCAGCGGTGGCGTAGCGGTAGAACATCCTCCTCGCATGCAAGAGGACCGGGGTTCAAATCCCGGTGCCGCGCATTTCTCCACCGGATTTGAAAAAAAAAAAAAGTCCGCGTGTCGATGGAATTGCATAAACAGGTTTGGGGTGCGACCTGATGCCGGTGAACACCTCCAGCAACGCACTCCCTCATCCGAACAGGAGTTGGCCACCCTGCTGCAGTAATTGGCCGCAACTTCCTATGATAAGCTCCATAAAACCCCGGCCTTCAGTCACCAGCGGCTGCGGAACAACTGACCACGGCGGCGGTCAGACCTGTGACGCAGCGGGAGGTGCTAAGAATTCCTGGCTCCACTGGACAGGCCGCCATTGGAAACTGACCCTGGCAACGTTGAACGCTAGAACCCTAGCTAGCAAAGCTAGTTTAGCAGTGCTGTTAGAGGAACTAGAGGTTATGAAATGGGATATCATAGGGCTTAGTGAGGTTAGGAGGCCGAATGAGGCATATATTGTACTGAAGGATGGGCATGTACTGTGTTATCGAGGTTTACCAGAGAGGCGACAGCTAGGACTAGGTTTTCTTGTGAATAAGTATATAGCGGGTAATATAGATGAATTCTATAGTATTAATGATAGGGTGGCTGGCATCGTAATTAGGCTAATAAGCGATATAAACTGAAGGTTGTACAGACCTATGCACCTACATGTAGATATGATGACCAGTCAGCTGAAAGCTTCTACTGAGATGTAGAATCGGCAATCCGAAAAGTGAAGACGCAGTATACTGTACTAATGGGCGACCTCAATGCCAAGGTGGAGAAAAAGCAGGCAGGAGACCAGGCAGTAGGTGACTATGGCATTAGTTGTAGGAATAGCAGGTTGAAGTTACTAGTTCAGTGTGCAGAGCGCAATAACTTAAGAATCATGAATACCTTCTTCAGCAAACGGAAGAACCGGAAATGGACAAGGAAAAGTCCTAACGGGGAGACTAAAAATGTAATTGACTTCATAAAGGAGAGGACTGTAAGCAGCGCTTAAGTTCCTTCAAGGCTTCGACTTGCGATGGTTTCCTTTTAAATACCATATGTCTGCCTTTGTAAGCTGCGTCAATGGTTCGGCATCGCGCGGCCCTAGATAGATAGATAGTACAATGCGCACAGTACAAAGAACCGGCCCAGAATTTTCTGTCACCAGGATGGGAAAATTGCATGATCGCAGCTTTTTCTGCTGATCAGAGAGACCTCCGTCTTTGCTAGGTGTGGCCCAGTAAAGGCAGTTCCTCTTAGACGAAGTAGCGCGCCTCTGCTTTGAACGTTAGCCATTACGTCTTGATTACGTCAACCACTGTTCGCGGCATTTTCAGGTGAACTTCAAAGTTTGCAGAGAAGACAGTGAGGTCGTCGAAGTACAACAGACAAATCTGCCACACCTGTTATTACTCGCTGGAAAGTTTCTCGAGAGAATGACAGGCCAGATGGCATCACCTTGAACTCGAAGAGGCAGTTTGGTGCGATGAACGTGGTCTTCTCGCGTTCTCCTTCTTTGACCTCGACTTGTCAGCAGCCGATCTCCGATCAACCAAAGAGGAGTACCTCGCGTTGCAGAGCCGGTTCAGTGTGTCGTTAATTGATATGAAGGAGCGGGTAGACATCCTCTTTAGTTATGTTGCTCAAGCGGCGATAATCGACGCAGGAGTGCAGGGCGACGTCTTTATTCTTCACCGGAACGACAGGCCCACACATGGACTCTTCGATGGCTGGATATGTTGTCACGAATATTCCCAATAATTTCTCGATGATTTCCTGCTCTCGCAGCGATACACGCTAGGAGCTTTGTCACAGGAGTCGGGCATGTGTGTCTGTGACAATGCAGTGCTTCGCAATTGAACTTTGCCGTACCTTCGATGCTGACGAAACATACTCGATGTAACTTTGAAGAAGGATGCATATCTGGCCTAGTCTGCTTCGGGATAGGGCTGGATTAATTCTGATCAGGTTCCGGCAACGTTGGTTAGGTTATCTTCTTCCGCTTAGTGGAGAAGGGCGAAGACGTCTTAAATATCGACTAGATTGGGCGAAATGATCATATATGCGTCGAGACGTTTGAGACGTGCTGCTTTGAATTATTACTGTAACTCATCCGGTGCCTACTCCCGTCGGCATCATAAGGTAACCTCAAGCTGGGCGGATAAGCGGATCATTCCATGGGGTCGTTACGTCTGTAGTTCGGCAGCGAACTGCCCACTCATGATTGATTAGTAAGCTTCCGTGTACACTTAGGCAGTAGCCGTGTTACGATTGACAGCCACTTCAAGGTCACTTCTATGCATCCGCGCTTTGAACGTTATTTTTAGTGTCCTATCTTCGCTTTTTCGTGTACTGAGATCGCGGCCGAAGCTTACCATTGTCTCTTAGCTGGGGCGGTGGTTCCAGCTTGAGTTGTCGCGTAAATTTCGATGTTCTCTTCATCTGTAGCGGCCATATAATTGCTGGAGCGGTGTCACTTGCAGGCCGCGGCAGAGAATCTTTGTTAGGTCTCCGTGTAGCAACCTCACCTCCAAACGTTCCTTTCTTTACCTTCCCGTACTTGCGGACCTTCGTCGCAAGTAATATGTCTCGGTCACGCAAAACATGTGGTGCACGGCGATGGGAATGGTATCTAGGCTTGGTGACTCTTTTGCGCAAGTAGTTGGCAGTTCTCTGGGGCGAGGTCATGGTGCGTCGATTGCAAAACCGTGAATTCCGATTTGTCTTCACTGGCGATGCCGTAGATGGTGGCGAGCCTATCCTCAAGAGAAACACAGGGCGCGGTTCTTTGAGGTGCTCAAGGCTTATTGTTTTCTGGAGCTGGAAGGTTGTTCGTGGAGTTGGCGGGCTGGAGCCAAGGGGCACCGTTTAAAAGCGGCTTGCGCACGGTGAAAGGCGCTTGCACAGCTCAATTCTGTGAGCATGCAGAGCACCATACCAGCCGAGATTCTTCAACCCTCCTAGGTCTCAACTTTCTCTTTCAAGCATGGTGCAAATGGAACAGTGCAAGCCACGTGACAACCAAGTTGCTTCGTAATATTTGAACTGAGTCGCTGTGTAATATATGTACCTTGGGGGATTCCTCTAAATATTTGACCATACATATATATATATATATAATCATCATCATCATCCTGACTATACCCACTACAGGGCGAAGGCCTCTCCCATATTTCTCCCATTAACCCGGTTCTGTGCTAGCTGCATCCACATGACCCCTGCGAACTTCTTAACCTCATCCGCCCACCTAACTTTCTGTCGCCCCCTGCTACGCGTTCCTTCCCTTGGAATCCGGTTTGTTACCCTAAGCGACTATCGGTTATCCTCTCTTCGCACTACATGTCCTGCCCATGCCCATTTCTTCTTCTTAATTTCCACTAGAATGTCGGTAACTTGAGTTATTTCTCTGATCCAATCTGCACGCTTCCTATCTCTTAATGTTACCCTTACCATTTTTCGTTCCATAGCCCTGTGGGTTGTCGAGGGTGTTGCTATTACAGCTAGCCACAACCGACAGCTCTTCATGTAACCTAAGCCTGCTTCTTTGACCACATCGTAGCGCAAGTGTGTCAGCTACCGGCCTTCCGCCTACCCACCTGGACACGACCTCTCGGAATGGCCTAGGCTTGGAACCGGCATAACCTGCAACCCTGAACCCTTAACGTCTGCCTCTCCCCGATCTCTGACGCCTCCGCTGCAGAAAGTGACATCACGAAACAGTGCTCATACGGTTCCCAGCCCACCGATGCAGCAAAGCCGTAGCCGGCAGCGTGGTATCAGGCGCCATTCTTTCCGAGACGCTTCAGTCAACATGGCGTCCGTGCCACTGATTGTTCCTCCCACCGACACTACGCGTAGCGATGGCACCCTCTGCGCAGAAACGCCCAAGGACCATCAGGAAATACAAAGATTGACTAGCCAGTAATGTAAACTTGACGTATGTATTAGCCTGCTTAAAATTAGGAAATTTGTTAAGAAACGCTTCCGTTCGGAGCTGCGTTCTACCTCTCTAAAAGCGTACGGAGATGCTTCCACTCGGCCAAAAGACATTAAAATTGTTATGCAGCCAGCAGCCTCTAAGATATCCGCTCGTAACAAAGATAGATGGCAAATGGCTCTAAATAAGCAGCACTCGACCTAATGGGTATTGTCAGTGACCATTACAGATCAACAGCAAAATCTTCCCTAAATTAGCAAAACCAACGTATTGCCTCTTGAATACTTCAAGGAAGTAAAGTAACCCTGTTTGACGAATACGAAATGAAAAAGACTGCAGCGATTGCAATGGCAAAACTAAAAAGAATTGAACATGATAATCTATCTCGACCCATAATCATGTTGCATGACTGTTCCGCTATCACATCTAAAACTGATGCTATATAAATGTACCTCGATCGCCACCCTCCACCAGAGCTTTCAATCTATCCAGTGCTAGCCTCTCCAGCGCTGAAAAAGATAACCTGTCGCATGGGCTTAGCCTTTGCCACACATTTGATAGACATAACAACTTTACGCCTGTAAAAGAAATTTGCACGCCGCCTAAAACTTCGAGGGTATTTCCATTACCATCTCGTTGTCTTCTTCGAAACACTGGTACAACGTTAGCAATATCTAGACATGTAATAAAAGCATTTCAGCGGGACATGTTGGGATAATTATAAAGATCAAGTGCTTTTCCTGCACAATTTGTCGTCTGATGAATCGGCGGCAATCAAAAACTAGCGACATCATCGAAATTGTTAAAAAGTTGGCGACAAGGGCGTACCATAGTTATTATGAATACGCCTAATTACATTAGTGAGGGCCTGAGATAACTAAATTACGACATGGTTTATAAACGCCTTGATACTAATCCGACATCGCAATACAAATCATAAGTCATTGACACTCTAGATGGTCACTTGAAAGCTGGCAAAATTTCTAGATAAAATACTGAACTCGCTTATTTCTCTAAATCAGATTTCCAGCAGATTTCACTTATTACCAAAAATTCATAAGACGAACAACCAAGGGCGACCTATAGACTCTGCTGTTTGAACTGTCACTGAAAACCTGTCGTATTATGTTGACTCCCTCATTAAAAACATTCCTGCCAAATTCTCTCCTTTCATAAAGGCTACAACTCATTTCCTAGATGATGTCAATAACCTTAATATCCCACCTGGCTCGTCTCTTGTTACCTTAGATAGCACTTCGCTGTATACAAATATACCGCATAGCGACGGTATTCAGTCCGTAATGAATGCTTATGATGAGCGCTGCCCTCATAAACCTGTTGATAATTGTACATTAGGTACTCTCTTGAGGCTCATACTTTAACTTAACAATTTGGAACTTAATGAAGCCCACTACATTCATGTTAGCGGTCTTTCAATGGGTACCAAAATAGTTATTAACTATGCCAATGTCTCCATGGGGCGCCTTGAAACAGAATTCTTTGATTTTCATCCGCTAAAACCGTTCTTTCACAGACGCTTTCTTGAAGATAAATTTATAATTGGCAAAACGTAGAGGAAGAACTCCTTACATTTATTAAAGATTTCAACAATTTTCACTCATCAACCTCTTTCACGCACTAGTACTCGGCTTCATCTTTTTCTTGATGTGACAGTGTCGCTTATCGGTGAAAGTCTAACTACTTGCCTTTATAGAAAACGTACTGACTGCCAACAGTATCCTAATTTTGACAGCAGCCATGTGAATCATTGCAAAACTAGTATTCCATACAATCAGTCCATTCCTTTTAAAGGATATGTTCCAAACTGTCTAGCTTCTACTGGAATTGTAAAAAATTTCGACGCGTTGTAATTAAACAAAAATACTCCGCAAGGTAATTGACGATGCCATGAAGCGCCAGTCGTTAATTTGTTCAACAAACAATCCAGTGTCGAAACAGCAAACAAACACGGTTTTAACTTACTCAGTCTCTCCCTAACGTAACAGTTATACTAAGGAGATATCACAATATCCTGATGCAAAGAGACCGCCTAAAAAACGTCTTCCAAGACCTGTCCCAAGCTAAAAATTTGCGCGACGTGCTAAAAATTTGCGCGATGATTTAACTTTGACAGCCGCCCGTCCCTATTTCACTGGTTGTGCATCATGTACAAAAACTCGCTGTAAAATCTGTTCGAAAATGACAACGGCATCAGTAGTTGTTAGCATGGCTTCCAGCTACAGTCTAAAAATAAAGGCAACCTGACGTTTGACACTGCCAATGTAATTTACCTGCTCGAATATTTCGCCAGCCAACTCCAGTATATAGGGCAAACTGCGAGGTCTTTTAGATTGTGTGTTAACAATCACAAGATTTTAGTTTTGGCTTATTGTTAGACATACACGGTCATCAACACTTATTCGAATAGACCAATTGTATAAATATTGGACATTACCTGTAACCTAGTTTGTTCCGACGAAGCCCGGTCCAGCAGCCGATACGTCAAAAACATTATCTTTTCCTTCATCACGTCTTTTTTAAACGTATACCTATATAATTAGATGTCCCAACTAACTTGTGCCTAGGGTTAAGAAATAAATATTTAAGATAGGCCAGGAAACATGCTGCATACAGCGTTGAGTTGCCTTGCGCACTACAGAAAATTTATGTTTCGGAAATAAATAGTTAGGTAATTAGGTTACTTTTCTGTTCTATTAACCTGATACTGACTTGACACAATATAATTTACAAAGCTAGAGAGCACCGTCAAAAACCCTCATTCCTGCCCCTCCGTGGTAACGCAGTGAGTAATGAACTTTCCCAAAGATGCAGGATCGAATCCCAACCTCTGCGGCTGCTTTTCGATGGAGGCGAAAATCAAGCCGCCTGTGTGCTGTGCGATGTCAGTGCACGTTAAAGAACCCCAGGTGGTCGGCATTTCTGGAGTCCTCCACTACGGCGTCTCTCATAGCCTGAGTCAGTTTGGGACGTTAAACCGCACAAACCAAACCAAACCAAACCAAATCGCCATCTTCATTCGCGATAAAGTCGCACGTGTATGCTTTCCGAGCTCCGATAAAAGCCCGCGAAATGCAATAACAATCACATGAAAAGCACATTCACGCGCCATTATTTTGCTGCTCTCAGCCGAGGATTGAGTGAAGCAAAATAATCTGTGACTGTGACTAGGCTGCCCTGTTCCAGCAATTGGCTGATAAACTCACGATGGCTGCAGCCCGCTCAGCCAGCTCGCCGCACTCGCTGCAACTTGAACCGTTACATGCGCCAGCTGGCTAAAGCGGGCGAAGAAACTACCGAACTGGTATCGGCCTACTGCTGCAAAAGGGGCCATGTAACCATGGCCGCAGACGATTTCGTTAACTCAAGCTATGGCTGCAAGCAGCGCAATCGTGGCGGGTGTTGGAATGCGCTGCTAATGTGTTTTTTTTTTTGTTTCTATTTCGCGGGCTCTCTTTACAGCTTGAATTTATCACAAATAAATTATACGGAATTTATAAATGTGCTCTCCAGCTTTGCATAGCCCATTTATTGTCTAAAATAGATATTAAGAAAACCAGGAAATCATCAAATCTGCCTAATTACCTAGTTATTTCCAAAGCAAAATTTCCTGCAAGCGCGTAAGATAGCTTGCAGCAGCATGCAACTGGTGTCGCTGGCCCATTTCGAATAGATTTTTTAACCTTGCCATAAGTTAGCTTGCACACAGCATATATATATATATATATATATATATATATATATATATATTGTGAGCCTTCCGTGGATGTCCTTTAATTTGTATATGCCATGATCTTCCTCTTTCATTTGTACATACCATCATCATCGTACCGCGGCGCCGGCTCCGGCACGCGCGTGGGTTTTGTCACCGGATTAAAACGCTAGACAAGGCATCGCTGGCCTTGCCGTCGCGACCTTGCCGTCTCAACCTAGCCTTCTTTCACAAGTGGTGCTGCCTCTCGCTGGAGCTACGTTCCGGTCGCCGTTTGGCAACTACCACCATAACCGTGTCCACCGAGAGCAATCCCGACCCGGCCGGACCCTCTACCGCAGCTGCACCGATGCCTCCGACTCTACCCACACGTCAACGCGACCCACCGCTGTTCGCTGGTCGTCGTGACGAAGACATGGATGACTGGCTTGACACATATGAACGCTGCAGTGCCTATAACCGGTGGGACGATGCTTTAACGTTTCGTTCTATCTAATTGAGGTCGCCAGAAACTGGTTCATTAATCGCGAACCCCACACTACTAACTGGACCACTTTCAAACAGCAATTCCGCCAATACTTCGCCGACCCGGCAGTTCGGACTGAGATCGCGAGAAACAAGCTCGCTTCCCGCCTTCAAGGTCCCGGTGAATCATATGCGTCTTACATAGAGGCTGTTCTTGCACTTTGTCGGCGCATTAGCCCCACCATGACGGAACCTGAACGTGTGCACCACGTCTTAAAAGGGATCAATGCTATGGCATATCACACCTTAGTTGCCCAGAATCCTTCAAGTGTTGATTCAATTATTGCGACCTGTCAACGCCTCGACCAGCTGCAGTCCTCTCGATTACAGCCCGGCTTCGCAACTGGTCCGACCTCTGCTGACCTTGATCTGCGGGCAATGATTCGAGCAATCATCCGCGAGGAGCTTCAAGCCCTCACTCCTTTCTGTCGACATGGCTGTGATCATTCATCCGCACCTCCTAATGACGCCGTTCTCTGTAATATGATAAAAGAAGAGTTAGCTACTATCAGCCGCCCTATGACATCCGAACCTTCTGCAATCCGCCCAGCGCCAACCTACGCGCACGTCGCTGCATCCCCCCTTCTTTGGTTCCCCCGCCCCAACCAGCACCAACATACAATCATGTCAATGCAATGGCGATGGCTCAACCTACACAACCCAATTACGCACCTTGGCGTCCCCCCGACCAGTCTGGTATTACTGTGGTATTAGAGGACATATATCCCGCTTCTCTCGTCGTCGCCTTCAGAACGAGCGCCGTGGTTACGACACCTTCGAATGCGACATGCCTTCAACCTCATATTATCAACGCCGGTCTATTCCAAGCCCACCTCGACGACCCTCCCCACCTCCAGTATCTTCCTCTGAGCCTCGTGGGAACCATGTATCACGACACCGGTCCACATCCCCATACCGCCGCTCAGTTTCCCCTCTCCGCCCCGCAACCGTTCTCCCTGTCCGTCATCCGGAAAACTAAGTGTTGCAGTTTCCGGAGGTCAAACTGCACTCTGCGAACTTACTAAAAGTCCTCCTGATCGCCCGTATAACGTGATTGCTGTTATCGCTGAAGGTTTACCGGTTGAAGCTTTGATTGATACAGGGGCTGCAATTTTTGTCATTCACGCTGATTTGTGCTACCGTTTGCGAAAAGTGACAACCCCATATGATGGGCCTGAACTCCGTAGATCCAATGATGTCCCTTTGCGCCCTTCAGCGAAGTGCACAGTACGAGTTGTTATCGACGGCATCCGCCATCATGTGCAGTTTGCTGTGCTCTCACCTTGTGCGCATCTTATGATTTTCGGATCGGATTTTTTGTCAACCGCTTCAGCGTTAATTTCTTGTGGTGACCGTGCTTTCCATAAGACAGACAGCGATTTTTCATCTGACTTTTCTGAACGACATCATCCCCTCGTTGCAGCCGCTGATACTGTTTTGCCTCCTCAGTGCGAAAAACTGCTTACTGTTGTTTCTGACCACATCACTGACGGGGACGTACTCATTGCACCATCATATAGTCATCTTCCACGCGGCATCGCCTTCCCGTCAAGTCTTGTCAGGTTCCACAACGGCTCAGCGACAGTAGTGGCCACTAACACTTCACGTGAATCCCTCGTGCTCCCAAAAGGAACTTCTCTGAATTGTATGGTGGATGTTCAACCTTTTTCCCTGATGGTGCTCACCGCCCCTCCGCCTCAGCAACGTGTTTCGTCAGACGTCTCTCTTTCTGTTCTCGCAAAGACTATTAATCCTAAACTCCCACCGAACCAACGCCAAGAACTGCTGACATTGCTTCGACACCACCAAGCCATTTTTGATGCCACTTCCACACCTCTGGGACGGACTAGTGTTGCGCACTATCACATTACTGAAGGTAACTCTATCATTCGCCGACGGCCTTATAGGGTTTCCCTCTCTGAACGAAAAGTAATTGAAGAAAATGTAAATGACATGCTCCATCGCAATATAATTCGTCCTTCAACTTGCCCATGGTCCTCCCCAGTAGTGCTAGTTAAAAAAAAGGACGGCTCGGTACGCTTTTGTGTTGATTACCGCGCACTCAACAAAATTACCCGCAACGATGTATATCCAATGCCGCCATTTGATGACGCCCTTGACTCCCTCCAAGGCTCCGAATATTTCTCGACCTTGGACCTTCGCTCAGGTTATTGGCAAATACCTATGCACGAGGACGACAAAGAAAAAACCGCTTTCGCAACACCCGATGGCCTTTAAGAATTTAATGTTATGCCTTTCGGACTTTGTAACGCACCAGCGACATTTGAAAGAATGATCGACACTGTACTTCGTGGCCTAAAATGGAGAACATGTTTGTGTTACTTGGACGACATTGTTATCTTTTCGGCAACCGTTAATGACCATCTCACGCGCCTGAATGAAGTCCTCACTTGTCTCGCTTCGGCAGGCCTTCAGCTCAACACCAAGATGTGCCACTTTGCACAGAAGGAAATTACAATATTGGGACATCTGGTCAGCCATGACGGCATTCGCCCAGATCCTGAAAAAATAATCGCGGTCTTGAACTTTGTTCGTCCACAACGGACTACAGATTTGCGCAGTTTCCTCGGCCTCGCGTCCTATTTCCGGCGTTTTATAAGGCATTTTGCAACTATTGCTGCACCACTTCATGAGCTACTAAAAGCACGCAGCCCTTTCGTGTGGACTGAGCAGTGCGAAACTGCTTTTAATGACCTCAAGCACGCCCTCACATCAGATCCTGTTCTTGGCCACTTCAGTGACAGCGCTCCAACTATCCTGCACACCGATGCCAGTGGTCACGGTCTTGGCGCTGTACTTCTGCAGCGTGATGCAACATCGCGTGAGAAAGTGATTGCCTTTGCCAGTCGGACTCGCACTCCAGCTGAGAAAAACTGCACCATTACCGAGCAGGAGTGTCTTGCTGTCGTCTGGGCTGTCCAAAAATTTCGCCCTTACCTATACGGTCGGCACTTCACAGTTGTGACCGAGTCGCATGCTCTTTGCTCGTTGTCTTCACTCAAAAATTTGACAGGCCGACTTGGCCGCTGGATTCTACGCCTGCAAGAATACCATTTCGACGTCACTTATAAATCTGGTCGCCAACACCAAGACGCCGACGCTCTCTCGCGCTGTCCCCTTTCGGAATCCACTTGCTGCTTTTCTTCCCAATTCATTTCCACCTCTGACCAGAGCCGACCATCTCTTTGCCCGACTTATATCACAACCGTTTGTTTTGACGACTCTGAGAACAAGCACGCTCTCCGCTCACAGCAATTAGCCGATGCTTACTGCCGTCCTATCATCGACCGCCTTATCGGCGCTTCGAGCCCTCCCAATGCTAGGCTTCGCCGACAGCTTCGCAATTTCAAGCTCGAAGATGGCATCTTACTCCGCTACGTGTATTGCCCTGATGGAACTCGCTGGATCCCAGTCGCGCTGCGTGTGCTTCGCCCACTTATACTGGCGGCTCTCCACGATGACGCTACTGCAGGTCACATTGGTTTTGACAAAACCTACGACCGCGTGAGAAAACGATTCTTTTGGCCTGGCTTATCTTCCACCGTTGCCAAATACGTCGCATCCCGCCCTCTGTGCCAACGTCGCAAACGGCTGACTTCTTCGCCCGCTGGTCTTCTACAACCTCTTCCTTGTCCCACCACGCCATTCGACGTAGTCGGCATCGACTTATATGGTCCCCTACCTCTCTCCTATGGGAGTAACCATTGGATTATAACAGCTGTCGACCACCTCACACGCTACGCTGAGACAGCACCTGTACCGACTGGTTCCGCTGAAGAAGTAGCAAATTTCTTTTTGCGATCAATTGTATTGCGTCATGGCGCTCCTCGGGTGCTCCTAAGTGACCGCGGTACAGCCTTCTTATCGAAAGTCGTTGCCAAAGTTCTTCACGCCTCATCCACCCTTTATAAGACAATCTCAAGCTACCATCCCCAGACTAACGGTCTGACTAAGCGATTTAATCGCACCTTGTCGCACATGATATCAATGTACATCACACCAGATCATCGAAATTGGGACACTATTCTACCATTCGTCACATTCGCCTATAATACAGCAGTACAGCGAACTACCGGTTACTCTCCATGTTTCCTTGTTTACGGCCGTCCTCCCACTACAATTCTCGACGCTTCCTTCTTCTCTACGCCCGACTACTCCACATCAGTACCTACCTATTTTTTATCTCGTGTGGCCAGATGCCGTCATCTTGCCCGCCTCAACACGGCAGCGTGCCAGGAAGTCCGCAAAACTCGCTATGATTCTACACATCGAGTGGTCTCTTTTCGTCCTGGTGACGAAGTACTGCTTTACACATCATTGCGCAGCCCTGACCTTAGTGACAAATTCCACCACCGCTACGTAGGTCCCTATGAGGTCATAAGCCAAACTTCTCCAGTGAACTACAAAGTGACGCCTGTTGATCCCCCAGCTGATCGACGCCACCGTGGAACTGAAATTGTTCATGTGTCTCGCCTGAAACCGTTTGTGCCCCGCGATGCATCGGTTAGGTAAGAGCGGCCAGGCTGGCCGCTTTCGACCCCCCGGGCAGATTGTGTGAGCCTTCCGTGGATGTTCTTTAATTTGTACATGCCATATGATCTTCCTCTTTCATTTGTACATACCATCATCATCGTCCCGCGGCGCCGGCTCCGGCACGCGCCTGGGTTTTTGGTCACCGGATTAAAACGCTAGATAAGGCATCGCTGGCCTTGCCATCACGACCTTGCCGTCTCAACCTAGCCTTCTTTCACAATATGATTACCGTGCGCAGCTCAGTGTAGTTTGGTTTTAGCAAAATGCTTGCCTTTTTTTCAACTATGGGTATGTATTACTTTAGCACAACCTATTACGTCTCTCGTTTATGCCTCTGCGTGTTATAACGCTCTTTCTTTTGATTGTTGCGAAGAGCATTGTTGTTTGCATATATTGTTTCCAATCCTTTCACAGCCCCAAAGGGGCTATAGCACCTCTAAATAATAATAATAAATAGTTTCCGAGATCACTGCGGAATCTGCACTGGAGAAATGCGTAAGCCTGAGCATTGGTGTAATGTCCGCGATATGTGTCTGCGAAATTCCGCCAGTGACAGATACTGCGCCTTCCCTTTCCTCTAAAGCAAATATCGAATGCCGGGGAACTTTCATGCGTTGAACTGAATGCTGGTTGTGTTCGACAAAGGTCGCGCAATAGTACCATGTGTACGAGACATCATTTTCTAATTATATAATCGTAGATTATATTGCTCCACGTAATGCCAGATTACATTTCCTTTTGGTAAACGGCGTACTACAGGGCTAATTGAGGACCTTTCGCTCAATGTTGTAATTGCGACTGATGCCTTAGTATGTGAAGAAAAGGCGAGTGTGGGAATTTCTCTCAGTCTCTTTGCTGGTTGTTTTCTCTTGTGTCTTCAATATGTCACCCCAATTTATACAGCAGCGGTATTATCAGTAGTACTTGCCCTGCGTATGCTCCCATATTCTTAGTAAACGGCCTTAATACTTAATGACTCATTACCGTGTGCACTTCCCTATCTGCGTTTATTAAGTCACAGTTTCCACATTTAAAGGTCTCATCATTCCTCATGTTCAATCGATTAGGATAGTTTGGATTCCTGGTCACAGGGAACTTCATTTCAATGAGCCTGCCGATGCTTAAAAGAAAGCAGCATTGAGTAGTCCGATCTTTAACCTCCTTCCAATGTGTACGATTGTCACGGTAGCACGGTTTCCTACTCATATATTAAGGCGAGAATTTCGTACTAATTCCCTTACTTCCCTGGATGATTTTCATCACCTTATATACGCTTGGAGAAGTAAAACCGGGTGGTCTCGCACACTTAAAGTTTTCTTCGCGCGACTTCGTTGTCGTGTTCCCAAATAAATGTTTAGCTGTTCAGGCCTGGTCTTGTAACCTCTCCCTTGTGCAAACATTGTGATGAGACAGAAACTATTAAACATATTGTTACGCCGCGTAGCGGCGTGAGAGAAGCAGCAGAAAGAGAAGAAGAAGAAGCAGGGGAAGCGAACCTTCTGTTGCTCTTCTGTCGCAGATATACATTACTAAGGAAGCGGCTTTTCGAAATGCCATTACAGAAACGTAGCTTGCACTTGTCGTCGGCAGTTGTTCTCTCTTGGTGCTTCTATGCTAGGACGTGCCGGTGGGAATTTATACATGCAGTGCCGTAAAATATATTCGACTAGAATCGAAATGTTTTCCATCATAACTGATTGTTATCATTTTTGTCCTTTATTGCTGATATTCTTTTTGTTATTCTTAATTATGTATTTATTTATTATTATATTATTAATGAGACTAAAAAGTCTCAATAATTAAAATTTCATCAAGCCCAAGCACCCCCCTCAACCATCACTGTCAGTGAAGAGGATTTTATTAAAATTCTAATCTGAGTTTTTCAGAATGAAATCTCAGAAACTGTAATCATCGCCTCGTCGTGGCCAATCTCCCTTGCGGGTATGCGTCATTTTTATGAAGAGAACATAACCAACAATGCTCAGACTGGCATTTCTTCAGTGCAGTGCTCAGAATTATTCAGACTGCAGCTGGTTGATTTCCTCTCTGTACACACTTTCTAACCATTCCCACTGAAATGTGGATTTAATAGATGGTTTGAACGTCTAGCGCTTCCAGTAATTCGGGCACAGCAAGGTCGAATTGCCAGCCGCAGGGCACAGCTTCAGCGCGAGAGAGATGGGCGCCGGAGACGAGCGATGATGAGGGCGATGCCGCAGCGTTTTCTGTTTTTTGTCTTCTTTACACCACCCATTTGTGCATGCAAATCACAGCCTTTCCCGCTCGTTCACACTGAAACATTTCAAATTTCTCGCCACCGTAAGTTAGGCCTACATCCCGTGATATAGGCTGGCACCACATGACCCCCTTTGGCCGGAAGTTGGAAAACGCAACCGGTAGTTGGCTGGTGGCAATTTTCGAGCCCGATTACACCCCTAATTCGCTGTAATTATTTATCTAATTAACCCACATCGACCATTTTGCAACGCGCACACCTTTGCTTGACGCTTTATAAAACTATCTTCTTTTTTACCGTTCCCACAATATCACGCCCATGCTAAACCGGCCTACATAGATATACAATATCTAAGAAATGATAACATGTCACTGGCGACGATGCTTCACAGATTGCACTCAGGAACAAGTTTTAGAAAAGTAGCATCAGTCATTGACGCTGTCAGAAGTAGATGACGTGAATTGGAGCCTCTCACAGAAATAAGTGCTGAAGAACAGACGGTGCCCTTCACACGAAGGGTCCCTACTAAGCGATTCCTAAAGATACGGTAAAACCAGAAGGCTTTAAATATTTTTGGCAGCACTAGGATCTATGGTAACAACCAGTGGCCCTTTCACTTGAGGGTTAAC
Organism: Amblyomma maculatum; assembly: GCF_055883805.1. Taxonomy (NCBI): domain Eukaryota; kingdom Metazoa; phylum Arthropoda; class Arachnida; order Ixodida; family Ixodidae; genus Amblyomma; species Amblyomma maculatum. The sequence continues at coordinate 158,991,615 of NC_139353.1, read as the reverse complement.
TTGTCAAAAATCGAATAGGTGCTGAAACATTTGTTGCCCTTCCAAGTCTCGATTCTGTTACAAATCTTAGTTCCCCTCCGTATAAGTACCGCAAGGGCATGCTATTACAAATTTTACACCAAAATTAGGCAGCAATCAAGATAGCCAAGTTAAGAGGCAAAACATGAAAAGCAAGATTTGATGCTTCCCTAAATAATAAACTGACTTGTTCTAGTTGTTCCATGTGCAGGGGGACATTAACGGTTGCTGCCTTGAGGCGCCATGTGTACAAATGTACACATCACAAATTTTTTTTTTTCTATCTCATTTATTGTGTTCTTATTGATGTCATTAATATTGTTACGTGGTGGCATGACAAGTGATGGAACACGGCGACACAACAAAACAGAACGACGTGATGACATGACTATGAAATATGCTTTAATGGCAAGCGGATCTGGCGCGAGCGCTCCGCCCCGCGCCACTGCCCGCTTCGTCATCTTCGTAGCATTACTCGGGGCCACCAAGCGATCGTCCCGATCGATTGCTAGAAATCCAATGCATGACGTGACGATGAAACAGGCACAGGATTGAAACATGAAACGCTGGACACCACAATAAGGCGAAGATAGGAAGAATGCTTGCACCGGAGCATCACCATTTGCCGAAGGCCAAGGCTCATGGACACGCCGAATGGCTTAGGCGGGGGTGCTGTCTTGGCTCGAGTGGTCGTAAGGTTGCTTCGTTGTGGGGTCGGTAGGGTCGGTATAGTCGGCTTTGGGCTCTTCCTGGTCGTCGTGTGTTGTGGTCATGGCTGGGGACAGCAGCTGGTCGGGTCTGAGCAAAAAGGGCTGGGGCAGAGCTGGGCGGCGACCTCCACGGACTTTCGCAAGATGAACACGGCGTACGGTTGGCTTCGACGGTGCAAGGCGAGGATGGGGATGAACCGCACCTCCAACCAAATGTTACGTGGTGGCATGACAAGTGATGGAACACGGCGACACAACAGAAACAGAACGACGTGATGACATGACTATGAAATATGCTTTATGGCCAGCGGGCCTGGCGCGAGCGCTCCACCCTGCGCCACTGCCCGCTTCGTCATCTTCGTAGCAATATTTGGCCCCATTAGAGTCAATATTTGAAGGAATCAAACTTTTTCGCGTTTTTCCAAATTAATGCGCGAAAGAGATAGGCTTATCTGTCCGCAAAACTTAGATCGAATGATGTGGTTGATTCGTTTGATGTTGCCGAAGAATGGCTTGACAGCTCCGAAAAGCACAGCTATTGCGACAGGTACATGTCACCTTTTAAAGCAAAACGTGATCAGTCGCACACAGCACGAACCAACTGCAATCAGGATGATCCCTCAGCAGGTCCCCCTGACAGGTTAACTTCGTGACCTCCTTTTTGTATTTTTAATAATATAACCTGAAACGCACTTCAACAAACCTTCATCTTAAAAAAAATGTTAAGAATGTAGGATTAAAGGAGGATTGAAAGGGCTACCAAGCTACTGTAAAACGTGCTCAATTACTTAGGCAGAAGCTTTTGTCAAATACACAAAATATAGCTAGTAATCGATACAGTATTAAAGCATCTTAAAATGAATGACATCAACAACAGCACCACCTGGTGTTCTTTTATGAGAACCTTAACATGTTCAATGAGATGATCAATACCATCAGTCATGATGTTCATAATGCCATCATATATGGAAAGTTTGTGCGGTTAATACGTGAGTTATGCGTCGTTTGTCAATGGCAATCATTATCTGCTTTGAAGTGCCATGTTAAGATATTGTAGAGGACCCTTGGCCCGGAAGGCCATAATAAAAGGGCGCCAAAGGAGCGAACTGCTCCAGCAGGGCATTGATTAAATTCTTTCGTCGTGATTTGCAAATTAGGTAGATAAGATAGCTAAAGAGCTTGGCCTATAGGTATTTGGATTGTGAATAGATACTATTTGCTTCAAATTGAAGCACGAAGGAAGAGAGAAGAGCATCTAGATTCCCCTCATATGCATCGCTTGGGTTTACCTCCAAGACTATGTACAAAAAGCAAATATCTATGCTCCGCTTAATCAATTGCGAAGCATATTATGTCACTAAAAAAGAAGCCTTTTCTCAGTTACATTTAGTGCTCTCCGAATGATAGAATCTGAATGCGCGCTTATTTCAGGTGTCCAGCCAGCACCACGATGTCCCTCAGCAATTTTGTCCGGGCGGGAGTACTGGACATCCCGATGGGCCAACGATATCATTCCTTTTCACCGCCCTTCTCTGCACCCGTGAGTCAGCAGTTGCCTTCTAACTGACGCATGCAACTGGTCCCGGGTCATTGCACTTTCACGGGTGTGGCATGTCCGGCAGCCAAGTGCATCTTCCTACATCTGTGCACTGACACCATGAGAGCAATATCATTTCTTCATTGAATGTTTTTAAAAAAGCACCAAAGCTCAATAGAGGCTTGAGAAACAATGCTTCCAGCTACTGTACCTAATCTTCATCGTCCTACATGGCTTCAATTTTATGGAGAGATTATCCACCTTCCTTTCCAATTGTTTCGGTAGTGTACTAGGACAATAATATGTGATAAATGTTCAAACAAAAAACATGCGGAAGACACTTACTCATTGTTCCTTGCAGTAATTAATGACACATTTCTCTCCTGTTGCTGGTCTGGTTGTGAACCTGTGTCTACACTTCTAATATCTTGAGGTTTGCACGCGGTTTCGTAGTTAAAGGAACATTCGGAGCGCGTGGCCTTGCGCCCCGCTGGGAAGTTAGCGCAAGCGCAGACTGCGCTGATGGCTGAGGGGCGGAGCCTCAACACGTCGTCAGCTGCTGTGCGGCTGCGCGTAGCTCGAACGAAAAGCAGGTGCATTACAAGGGTAGCGCGCGGCTCTCATTGTATTTTCCGCTCAGTTCAGTTCAGTTTTTATTCCTTAAAGACCCGACTTTAGGTGATGTTACATAAAGGATGGAAATAAACTCAAAAACACTAAGCGATGGTTATTTAACATTTCAGAAGATCGGTTACACGTTTTTGAAAAGCAAATGTCGATGCGGTGGCTGTGATGTCATAGGGAAGGGGGTTCCAGTCTGTAGCTGCTGGAAAAAATAAGAAAATTTGGTAGTGTGTGATTGCGGGCGCGCAACAAGAAGTGAATGGCTTGTATTTGATATACGGTGCTTGATTCAATGATGAATAAAAAAAGCGAAAAAGAGCAAGGCTTGAAATGCGGCGACAATAAAAAAGAAGCAGCAATCCGATTTTGCTTTCAATGCCGAAACACTAGTGTCATTATGTACGAGAAATGATTGAAGTGGGTGGCACAATTTGGAACAGATTCCAAAGCAGTTATTAGATATTTTCGATGTTAGCTCCAGATGGCAGATGCGTATTCTAATTTGGGTCTTACAAACAATTTTTATGCAATAACATTTACCTGAGGTTGAGTAAAGCGGAGGTAACGTTTAAGGAAACCTAGTGTTTTTTTTTTTTGACGCTGCAATGATGTAACAAATATGATCCCGCCATGATAAATCGGAAAAGATGGTGAATCGTTGGTATTTAGAGGATTCTGTTAGCTCAACTGTGTATTAGGAACTGAATATTAAAATCGATAGGGATTTTGACGACAAGAAAATGACTTTAGTTTTCAATAATTAAGTTTGAGGGTTATTAACCCTCAAACCTAACTATCAAACCTTAAATGTACCTATTTATTAGGCTGATAAGATCTGTCTGAAATGTGCATTGATCGTGGCAATAGGGTAATGGTGCGATAGATGACGGAATCATCCGCGAACATTTGAAAGCTACAGGAAATATGTAGGGATAAATAGTTAATATTTCTTAAGAAGAGAAAGGGTCCGAGGAAAGATACCTGCGGAACGCCGTGCGTAACAAAGACGGATTTAGGTAAGAGTCTATTAACGTAACGGTTGACAACGGTTGATTAGAAATTCTTCAATACAATTTAGTATATTAGGATTTAAGTTTAGCTGCGCAAGTTTTTGTAATAGCCGGCGGCAAGAAACCTTGTCAAAAGATCTCGCGAAATCTAGAAAATGGTATCGGTCTGCACGGTACTATATTGAGATTGATGTGTACGTCATCAACAAATAGGTGTAGCTCGGCTTTCGCAGGAGCTGCTGCGAAACACATGTTAAGAAGGGTGAAAAAATTGGTGTGAGTCAGGGAAGTTTATAACTTGTGAGTAGATGACGTGTTGCATTATTTTGCTAGGTACGCTAGTTAATGAGATGGGGCAGTAGTTCAAGAGAGAATCTCCGTTACCTGATTTGTAGGCTGGAACAACGTTACCTTCTTTCCAATAAGCTCGAATGGCTTCCAAGTTGAGTGACTGTACGAAAATGAGACATAAATATGCTGCAGAAATAGAGTGCATATTTCTCAACAGTTTTGAATTATTAACTCTATACCAGCTGAAGATGAAAGTTTCATATTTGTAATATGGATAAAATACCCTTTCGAAGAAGGTCATACCCGACAAGAAGGATTCTATTTGAAAGGGAGGTAATTGTGAAGGCGCGACATTGCCAGTAGGGGAAACCGATGTAAATTTCTGCAAATTCCTGATCTGTGACTGTTTCGTGGTTTCTTGTGCGTCGTTTATTAGTGTAATATCAGGATGATGCGTGGGATTTAAAACATACCAGAATTATTTGTTGTTGCTAATTAGTAGGTTTGGTAGATCGTGGAGATATAGTGAGGGCTTGGCGATTCGAAACGTATGTAGATATAATTTGTCGGCTTCGCAACATTTTGCCCATGCGGCACGCATGTCGATGCGTTTGGCAGTGCGGAAAAGTCGTTTCTTTTTGTTTTCGAGATGTTTTAGGCGCCGTGTAAAATAGGGTTCATTGCGGTTAGTTTGAAAGGTAATTCTCGAGACAAACATTTCAGCGAAATGGTTGAATTTATTTGTGAACATCCACCAATTTTCATGAATAGTGCCAGCGCAAAATCCGGATTTGTATTCAGGAAAAAAGGCGTTAACATCTTCAGCAATTGCTTTATAGTGGCCCTTATCGTATACACGGTTGCCTTTTCAGATACCTGTTTTCGAGTAGACATAAAAGAGAAATAGAGCATCTATAGCTTTATGTTCACTAATTTCTGGGAGATAATTAAAAATAATAGGTCTTCGGGGCAATTGGGTAGTACCATGTCGGTCAAGTATGTTTGCTGGTACTCGTTGGACTCTGAATGGTTGTGGCACTAACGAGGTGAGTTTAAAATTTAACAGGTATCAATAAAGTTCTTTGACTCTGCATGGCATATTATTGCGGAGTTAGTTATGTTTTGCCAATCAATGTCTGGGTAGATAAAATTGCAAAGAAGAAGAATGCGGGAATTAGGATATGTGGAAAGAAGTTTTTTTTAATTCTGTCATTCAAATGACATGAGAAGTCTGGATTACTCTGTGGGTGTCTGTAGCAAACAACAATCAACATGGTTACGATAGGAGCGCGGAAAATGAGCCACAGTGATTCTATGTCCGATGCGTCCTCAACAACAGAACACGAGGTATGCCTATGAGTTGCAACAAGAACACCAACCCCCCTCGAGTCTTTTCCGTCATGTAGTTATACACGGAAATCAGGTAAGTCAGTTACGTTTTCAGCGTCTGTTATATCACCGTTTAGCAAACTTTCTTTAAGTACAGGTACAACCGTCATGAAACGTTTACAGCCCAGGGGGTCTACTTCTGAGCCATATATATGTGGCTCGTATGTATTCCCAGGTTTCCATGGCAAGATTTTTCGTCCTACCCTCTCCAATGGCTAGGACTTCAACAATTATTACTGAAGTCATATTATACGGCTTCAAAGCAAACCCTCTGTTTGATAAAGGCTGTACGTTGTTCTTTGAGGACGAAATAATGTTTCATACGATTTCACGCCTATGAAGGAAGCTACGTATGTTAGCGAATATTAGTTCAGTTCAGTTCAGTCGTTCAGTCGTGTCCGACTCTTCGTGACCCTATGGACCATGTCACGCCACGCTCTCCGGTCTCTCACTATCTTCCTAACATTACATAACTTCATCTGCAGTGCCTCGAGGATGCCATCTAACCATCGCGTTCGCTGCCTACCCCTTCTCCGGCGACCCTCAACCTTTCCCAACATCGAATCTTTCTCCAGCGACTCCTCTCTTCTCATCAGATGACCAAAGAAGCTGAGCTTTAACTTTAGAATTTGACCCTTCAATGAGCAGTCAGGGTTTATGGTCGACAATATCGACTGATTTAATCTTCTGGCAGTCCAAGGAACTCTCAGGAGTCTTCGCCAGCACCACAATTAAAACGCGTCAATTCTTCGGCGGTCAGCCTTTTTCACAGTCCAACTCTCGCATCCATACATCATAACTGGAAAGATCGTAGCACGAGTTGTACGGATCTTGGTCGGCAGACTAATATCTCTGCTCTTTACTAGGCGGTCAAGACTAACCATTGCTCTCTTTCACAGAAGCAGGCGTCTCCTAATTTTATGGATGCAGTCTCCTTCCGAAGTAATCTTGGAGCCCCAGAACAGAAAATTTGTCACAGCTTCCACTTCTTGTCCATTGATGCTCCAGGACTTGATAGGGCAAGACGCCATGATCTTTGTCTTTTTGATGTTCAGTTTAAGCCCAAACTTCTCACTCTCTTCTGTACGCGCATCATAAGTCTCTTGAGTTCCACTTCACTTTCTGCCATTAAAGTGGTATCATCCGCATATCTAAGGTTGTTGATACGTTTTCCAGCAATCTTCACTCCAGCTGAAGACTCGTCCAGACCGGCCTTCCTCATGATGCACTCTGCATATAGGTTAAATAGGCAGGGCGACAGTATGCAGCCTTGCCTCACTCCTTTCTCGATCGGAAACCAATCAGTAAGACCATGCCCAGTTCTGACTGTGGCCTCTTGCCCTTCATACAGGTTCATGAGGAGACAGATGAGGCCAATTGGAACTCCCATCTCTTGGAGAGCTTGCCACAATCTGCTGTGATCTACGCAGTCAAACGCTTTCGCATAATCAATAAAGCAGAAATAGATAGGTTTCTGGAACTCTCTTGCTTTTTTCATGATCCAGCAAAGGTTGGCAATTTGGTCTCTAGTTCCTCTGCCCTTGCGAAACCCAGCTTGCACGTCCGGAAGCTCCCGATCCACATACTGCTGCAGCCTACCTTGGAGGATTTTCAACATCACCTTGCTAGCATGCGAAATAAGCGCGATCGTGCGGTAGTTAGAACAATCTTTGGCACTGCCTTTCTTTGGAATAGGGATGTAAACTGACCTCCTCCAATCCTGTGGCCCCTGCAGGGTTGTCCAAAGCTTCTGACATAATGTATGCAGAATGTTAACAGCGTCATGGTTGAGGTTTTGAAGCAACTCAGCTGGAATGCCATCAATTCCGCGAGCTTTGTTCTTAGCAAGGCTGGCTAAGGCCCATTCAACTTCACTCTTCAGGATGCCTGGCTCGAGATCAGTAATCACAACCGTCTTATGTTGGGTTTGCACATTCGGGTCCTTCTTGTACAGTTTTTCTGTGTATTCCTGCCACCTCTTCTTTATCTCTGAGGCTTCAGTGTGATCCTAGCCTCTGTTGTCCTTTATCACCCCAGCTTAGCACAGAAGCTTCCTTTGATACCTTTGATTGTCTTATACAGAGCTCTTGTGTTCCTTAATTGGCTGTTGTTCTCAACTGCTTGGCACTGTATGTTCAGGAAGGCATTCTTATCTCTCCTTGCTATTTTCTGAAAATCCGCATTGATAATCTTGTATCTTTCTCTTTCCCCCATAACTTTTGCCATCCTCCTTTCCTCAGCTATTTGCAAAGCCTCTTCAGATAACCAGTTTGCTTTGTTGCATTTTTTTTTGCTTTGGAACTACCTTAGTAGCAACTTCTTGTATTATATCACAAACATGGAAATGGAATTTGATCCAGATCACATCTGAAAGACCTTCTAGTTTTCTGTGTTTTCCTCAATCGAAGCTTAATTTTGGCAACAAGAAGCTGATGATCGGTGCCACAATCGACCCCAGGCCTTGTTTTTACTGCTTGTATAGCGCTTCTCCATCTCTGCCGGCAAATAATATAACGATCTGATTCCTGTACAGACCGTCCGGTGAAGTCCATGTGTACAGGCGCCTCTTGTGCTGTTGAAAATGACTATTCGCTATGGTCAGGTTGTTTTCTTGACAAAACTCTACTAGCCTCTGCCCAGCTTCATTTGGCTCGCCAAGACCGAACTTGCCTATAATTCCGGATATTCCTTCACTCCAAACCTTAGCATTCCAGTCTCCTATGAGAAAAACGACGTCTGATGATGGGGTGTGGTCTAAAAGCCATTGTAGGTCCGCATAAAATCTCTCAACGTCAGCTTCTTCAGCAGTAGTGGTCGGTGCATAGACTTGGATAACTGTTATGTTGAAAGGATGACCTTGGATCCGAAGTGAAATCATTCGGTCGTTTTTGGGGTTGTACCCTAACACTGCTTTGCCCATTCTTCTGTTTACTATGAGAGCGACCCCATTCCTTCTCTTGGATTCGTGCCCACAATAAAAGACATAATGGTCGCCGGAGTTAAATTCTCCCATTCCGGTCCACTTGAGCTCGCTGATACCCAAGATATCAATGTTCAATCTGTCCATTTTTCGCTTGACGACAACCAGTTTACCTTGCGTCATAGATCTTACATTCCATGTTGCTATGTGATATATTTCCTTGCAACATCGGACTTTCCGTCGCTTCCCGACACAGCCACAACTGAGCGTCCTTTTGGCTTTAGCCCAGCCGCTTCATTCGTCCTGGAGCTACTAGGAATCGCCCTTTGTTCATCCCCAGTTAAATGTGGGACGCCTTCCAACCTGGGAGGCTCATCTTCCGGCGCCATATCATTAATGGTATTATGACTAGCCATAGGGTTTTCTTGGCAGGAAATACTGGAGTGGGTTGCCATTACCTTCTCCAGTGACTCACATTTTGTCAGAACTCTCTGCCGTGACCTATCTTGGGTGGCCCTACACAGCACAGCTCACGACTTCATCGAGTTTCGCAAGCCCCTCCGCCACGACATGGCAGTGATCCATGAAGGGGAAGCGAATATTACGGAATACGAATGAAGCTTGCAGGGCGGGGTTAGTAGAAGTTTTATTGATAATTAGTGAGGAGGCAACTTCTATGCGATTTCTTAAGGCTGTTGGATGATGCGTCCAACATACAGCGTTTTGAGCCGATGTGCAAAAGTTTTTAAGCGCAAAGAAAATCGGTCGGAATATGCTATGGCAAATGCAAGTAAATGTTCGCGCGCGTGTCGAACTTGGGCTGGAAATATCTGAAATAATGTAGTTCGTGCTTTATAACTTGCGGCCAATAGATAGAAGTTTTGTATTTGTTTTGGTTTTGTATTAGAAACCTTTTACGATAACAGTACGAGATCATTCGACTGAAAGATTACCGAGACGATCAGTCCTTTCTGTGTGTTAATTTTGCACATGTATTCCTAGATTATTTTGACATATATCGATTGTAAAGAACACAAAGAACGGGAAACGCTGCGGCATCGCCATCACCATCGCTTGTCTCCGGCGCCCATCTCTCGCGCTGAAGCTGTGCTCTGCGGTTGGCAATTCGACCCTGCTGTGCCCCAAATACTGGCAGCGCTAGACGTTCAAATGAGCTATTAAATCCACATATCACGATGATTAGTTTCTCGGAGTCGGCCCTTGTTTGAGTGCTGTTAAGTTCAAGGATGCCATGCAAAAAAAAGGTTATTAAAGCAAGATTTGTATTCGGCATCGTCTAGGTGTGCTTCTAGGTCTTTAAAATATTAACGCACGTTTGTTTGTGTGTTTGTTTCCATTTTTCTCTGTCTGATTTAAGTTTGTTAAGTGCTTGTAGTGCGTTTGTAGTTCAGCCATGCGTTTGTTCAAGTCCGTGACGGTCTTGTCTGTTGTAACAATTTTGGGTTTTTATTCCTTGTAATATTTTAGGCCCTGCCTGGACTGTGTTTGTCCGGTGGTTAGTTTCTGTGGTTCAGATTGTAGAGTAGTGTTTTCATCAGGATCAGGATTACTTTCAACGTCACCCTATGACATGAGTAGTGAATGATTTACGTGAGCACAGTAAACAGCATGTGCATCACAGCACTGGAGGCAAGGAAACTGCTCGAGAATATAGATACTTGATTTTTTAGCGAAGAGAGCATATGGTTTACTGACCTGCATCGCAAATGCGCGGTATCGGTGAATGAAGCCCTTTTATGCACGACAGTGTTGCTGCTGTCGATGCGATGATCCGTGGTTTCAGGATTTCCGTCGAGCGCAGTTCTTCTAGTTGACGGTTACTTCATGTCAAAAGCAATTTTTCATCTCTGGTGAATGGTAGGGCCCGCACTGAGGACGCGCCCGTGGGTAGGCAAGCCAGGGCCGGCTGCAGCAGGCAGGCAAGCGCTAGAAAGGTTGTCTGCATCGCAAAGGTGGATGGATTAGATGGCTGCGTATTACAGTCACTGAGCCCACCTTTTTATGGAACTGAGCAGGAGCACTAAAGAAGATCTCTGAGTGCAACTTCAGGAAGCTGATTGGCTTTTTGCTTTTCTATGTACCACCCTTCACCGCATGCTTATCCGCACCATTTGTGGCGTGGTCAAGTATGGTGAAAGGAAGTGGTGCAGGCAAGGTTGACTGCTAAACCCAAGAAAGCAGCTGTGACGGCCGCTTTTCAATTGAGGCGAAAAGCTTCTTTTAACAAAGATTGAGTAAAGACCCTGGCGCAAAACATTAATGCAAAAGAGAGAGACGAGGGGACAACGTCAAATATTATGCCGGCAACATGCTCTCTTCAGCGAAAAGCATAACACCCGTTTTGAGAATGAAACTAAAACAAACAGCATGTTTCTTTTCCTTCTTTTTCAAGACTTCCGCAGTATGTCTACTCGTGCCTAAAGCAAGGAGATGAATCTCATTTTGTATTTTAAAGTGTTCTGAAGCACGACTACGTTCCACAGTATGGCCGAGTTCGAGTGCTGCGATTGAACACGGCTTTCAGCCATACGCTTTAAGCTTGCATTTAGTGCCAAATCTGAACTTTGTTCTGGGCCGTCATCACCGTCCTAAGCATGATATCCTTATTTTCTTCCTAGCAGCGGCGTTCAGTCTTGGCCAGTAAACGAAAGTCAAGAGGCACCACTCCCAGAGCATATTTTTCAAACGTAGGATTCAATAATATTTATTTGCTTTCTTGTATCTTATGTAAACAGCTTTGCAGGATTGCTTTCATCTTCACTAATTGCTTTCATTTTTATGGCCCAAAACACGGCACGCCCAACTTGTCATCACAACGTTTCGTTTTGAAAACTGAGCGATATCAGCGTAGCATTATTGGAAAACAAAAAGTAGATGAAGTATGCAGTGGAGGGCATTAGGGTCCCTGGAGGCTCAGAAGTTGGCTTAACAAAGCCTTTCCTTTGGTCTATAGGCTCACCATCATCATCATCAGCTGGCTATACCCACTGCAAGGCAACGACCTCTCCAATGTTCCACCAATTAACCCGGTTCAGTGCTGGCTGCATCCAATTGACCCCTGCCGATTTTTTCATCTCTTCCACCCACCTAATATTCTACACCCCTACTGCTCTTACCTTCCCTTGGAATCGAATTGGTTACTCTCACAGATCATCGGTTGTCCTCTGTGTGAACTACTTACCTGCCCGTTGCCATGTCTTCTTAATTTCACTACAATGTCACTACCGTGAGATAGTTCCCAGACCCACTCTGCACGCTTCCTATCTCTTAACGTCACACCTACCATTTTCTGTTCCGTGACCCTCTGCGTTGTCCTAAACTAAAGTAAAACTGTTTTAGTTAACCTCCATGTTTAAGCACCGTAGACCAGTACCGGTAGGATACAAGTCCTATACATTTTCCTCTTGAGTCATACCGGTAAGATGCTAGTCATAATGCTTGTGTTCCTTCCAAATGAACTCCATGCAAATCTTATTCTCCAAGTTATTTCCCTTTCGTGGTCCTGATTGCGGTCACTACCTATCCTAAGTACTCATATTCGCCTGCCACTTCCAATGCTTCGCTACCTATTTTACACTGTTGTTCCTTTCCCAGGCTGTTCAGCGTTACCTTAGTCTTCTGCATATTACTCTTTAGGCATGCCTTTCTGCTTCTTCTGCATAGATCATTTATCATTAGGTATAGTCAATTCCCTGAGTTACTAAACAAGGTAATGTTATCAGCTAATCGCAGATTACTGATATATTCTCCATCGACCCTGATGCCTGACTGCTCCCATTTCACGCCTTTGAATACATTCTCTAAGCAAGCTATACATAGCACTGGGGAGATTATGTCGTCTTGCCTAACACCTTTCTTAATTGAAATATTATCCCTTAATTTGTGCAGAACTGCACAGCAGCCACTACAGACACTTTTTAGTATTTTCAAATATGGCCGATCTACACCCTGATATCGCAACGCCTTCATCACCGCGGAGGTTTCGACCGAATCAGATGTTTCTCGTAGTCAATAAATGCTATGTATAGGGGCTTGTTTACTCTGAGCACTTTTCTGTCACCAGGTTTGTTGTGTGGATACGATCGAGGGTACCCTTTTCTAAATCCTGCTTGATTCTTTGGTTCATTAAAACCTAAGGTTGTCCTGGCACTATTAGCGATTACCTTGGCGAATAGCTTGCACGTCACTGATAGTAAGCTGATTGCTCTGTAATTATTCAAGTCCTTAGTATCCCCTTTCTTATGATTTAAGATAATCTTAACTTTATTCCAAGATTCCGGTACTTTCAATGTCATCAGGCGTTGCGTATATGGGGTGCCAGTTTTTCTAGCATTATATCCCCTCCATCCTTTAACAAATCTGTATTTACCTGATCTGTTTAAGCTAAGTTCCTACAAAAGGAATGAGAGCCGTACGCTACTCCTGCAATCTACTCTTTGCACGTGTCGAGTAGAGCGCATCCAGGCCGTAGCAGACGACTGAGCGACACTCCGCCCCTCAGCAGTGAACGCAGTCTGCGCTTGCGCGATCTTCCCAGTAGGCTTGATTGCAGTGCTGGCCGCATCGCGGGGCGACGCGCTCCGAATTTCTCTCGAACTGTAAATCACCACATTCAGATGTCCGCCAACACGTGGATGAGATTGAAGTGCCGCCCTCTGTTACAACGTAAACGCTTCAACCATTATTATCATCATCATCCTCATCAGCCTGACTATACCCACTGCAGGGCGAAGGCCTCTACCATATTTCTCCACTGAACCCGATTCTGTGCTAGCTGCATCCACTTGACCCCCGCGAACTTCTTAACCTCATCCACCCACCTAACTTTCTGCCGCCCCCTGCTACGCTTTCCTTCTCTTGGAATACAGTTTGTTACCCTAAGCGACCATCGGTTATCCTCTCTTCGCCCTACATGTCCTGGCCATGCTCATCCCTTCTTCTTAATTTCCACTAGAATGTCGGTAACTTCAGTTATTTCTCTGACCCACTGAGCACGCTTCCTATCTCTTAATGTTACCCCTACAATTTTTCGTCCCATAGCCATATGGGTTGTCCTCATCTTAAGTAGAACTCTCTTGGTTAGCCTCCACGTTTCAGCCCCATAGGTGAGTATAGGTAAGATGCACCTGTTGTATACTTTCCTCTTGTGCGATACCGGTAAGCTACTAGTCATAATCTGCGAGTGCTTGCCAAATGGGGCGGCAGCACCGCAGTGACCATGTGGCCTGAGCATGCTTGGCTTGCTTTGCAGGTTCTGCCGCTAATCATCAACTGCACGATATCAAGCAACGGATGTCCAGCCCTGACTGCACCAACATTTCCTGAAGCAAGTGACGTCATCGTGAACAAGTGGAAAATTCCGACAGGCGGAACGGCATCTTCCGGCAGCGAGCATATAAAGCCTTCCCTGCAACCGACGGCCTTCAGTGGGGGCGGCAGCACCGCAGTGACCATGTGGCCTGAGCATGCTTGGCTTGCTTTGCAGGTTCTGCCGCTAATCATCAACTGCACGATATCAAGCAACGGATGTCCAGCCCTGACTGCACCAACATTTCCTGAAGCAAGTGACGTCATCGTGAACAAGTGGAAAATTCCGACAGGCGGAACGGCATCTTCCGGCAGCGAGCATATAAAGCCTTCCCTGCAACCGACGGCCTTCAGTGGGGGCGGCAGCACCGCAGTGACCATGTGGCCTGAGCATGCTTGGCTTGCTTTGCAGGTTCGTTACTATTCTTATACGCGAACTTTTCGTTCAAATTGTCTTTGCCTGATTGTGCTGCCGCTCCCAATGAAGTTGCGTGAATGCTTGCTTATCATGTGGTGTCGTATTATGCTTATGGCGTGTGGTGATATTGAAACTAATCCGGGACCAACAAATCAGGAATTGCTTCAACTCATTTTAGACAAACAAGCTCAGATTGAAACTCGTCTGGCTGATATTGAAAACAAACTAGAATTATTCACAGACCAGTGCGCTAAACTGCTAAAACTTGAAAGTGCCGTTTGTGACCTTGAGCGCACTGTGCAGCAGCAGCAACAAAAATTAAATGATATGGAAGACAGATCCAGACGCAATAATGTTATTGTATTTGGTGTCTTAGAAGATCCTAAAGAAACTAAAGCAGACATTGAAACCAAAGCGATAAAGGAAATTTTTTCCGATAAGCTTGGAATCTCTGTGACGTCAGTGGAAAGGATACACAGACTCGGGCGAAGAAAGACTGGACACAACAGGCCAGTTATCATGCGACTATATGATTTCAGTGAAAAAGTAGCCATTTTTAAGAATTGCGGCAAACTGAAAGATACCGGCGTAAGCATTTCTGACGATTATTCACAGGCAACTCTGCGGAAAAGGAAACTTCTTTGGGAATCAGCTCAGAGTGATAAGCGCGAGGGGGCGAAAGTGAAGCTTGTGCACGATAAACTGATTATCAACAACACTGCGTACATCTGGGACTTGGAAACAAACTCTCGTATGAAGCTGTCGGCTACCAACGGGAACCCACCTAGTCCTCAGGAATGACACAAGAAAAAGCATGATCTAAGATTACTAAACGTAAACGCGCGAAGCATTTTAAATAAATCAGAATCCCTCGAGTACCTAACGCTACTGCACAATCCTCACGTTGTTGCTGTGACAGAAACATGGCTGCACGGCGATATTAGGAGTGAAGAGGTTTTTCCTAGCTCATACAATGTCCTCCGCAAGGATAGATCAAACAGAGGAGGAGGTGTGGCGCTACTTATTAAAGACAAATATCAATATGAACCACTCCCCTTCATTAGTGACCACGAAAGCGTGTGGTGTAAACTAGTTATACCTGATATGACACTAGTAATCGGGGTCATTTATAGGCCTCCAGCAAGCCCTGTCGAATACCTCCAAAAGATTGATGAGCATCTAAGCATAATAACCAATGATAGAATCAGAATCATACTTGTAGGGGACTTTAATTTACCTGGTGTAGATTGGGATGCACGTATTCCAGGGGCTATCGACCGGTCTCATTGTGATACCATGTTAGAGATTATGACTAAGTACGGCCTCATTCAGACCGTCCAGAAACCCACCCGAACTCAAGGAAACTGTCATTCGTTGTTGGATCTAATATTTTTGTCAGGAGAAGCTTTTGATTATAAAATAGATATTTACGATGGAATTTCAGACCATAAAATTGTACTTGCTACTATTAATATTAACAAGAAATGCGCCTCTAAAAACAAGATGGTAAACATTTACAATTTCAACGCGGCTGATGACACTTCAGTTATTGACTACTTGGAATCTGCTTTTGATGTAATGCCACAAGATGATAGTGTCGAGAGCATGTGGCAATATTTCATCTCAACAGTGAGGCATTGTTTGAAACAGTTTATTCCACTGAAAAGAAAACGGTTACGAAAACAAAATCCGTGGATCACGAGAAGTATTATTCACTTAAAACGCCGTCTACAACGTGCTCGCAAAAAGAAACCCAGACGTGACAGTGTAGTTGCAGCTCTCAGTGCGCAAGTGCGAAGGGATTTGAAGAAAGCCAAATCACATTTCCTGTCTACCACGCTGGCGGAGTACATACAGAGCGCGCCGCAGAAATTTTGGAGATATCTCTCTGGCTCCAACCAAGGCATAAATGGAGTACTAATAAATGGCACTTTAAGCTGTGAACCGAAGTCAATCGCTGAAGCCTTTAATAGCTTCTTTGTATCTGTATTTACTCCAAAAAGAGACGAACCTTTGATGAAAGCGTCAGACCGGCATTACAGTGATGGTATTGTCATATCACGGGAAGGTATAGTCTCCTTGCTCTTAAAGCTGGATTCTAAGAAATCACCTGGTCCTGATAAGATTCCTAATGAATTTTTGAAGCGTTATTGTGAATGGGTTTCCTATTTTTTAGAAAAGATATTCGTAGCATCGTTACGTGACTGCACTGTACCGAGTGACTGGCTGTTAGCAAGAGTTGTTCCGGTTTTCAAATCTGACGACAAATTTGTTGTTTCCAATTATCGTCCAATATCTATCACATGTTGTGCATGCAAAATGCTTGAGCATATAATATGTAAATATCTTGTAGAATACATTGAAAATAATAGACTTTTTTACAGCAAGCAGCATGGCTTCCGGAGTCGTCTATCGACAATAACACAGCTTTTTGAAATTACTCATGCTTTTGCGACAGCCATAAACTCGAGAGAACAAATTGATGTGATTACAGTGGACCTGTCAAAGGCATTTGACAGAGTGTGTCATACGAAACTTTTGCACAAGCTGCAAGAGTTCGGTATCGACGTGCAAATTATCAGTTGGATTCAGGCTTACTTGTTGAACAGAAAACAGTTTGTGGTTATTGATAATGTTTACTCATCAACATCACCAGTGTCATCCGGTGTACCGCAGGGGTCCGTTCTTGGTCCCATATTATTTTTGTTGTACATAAATGACATTGTAAAGGACATACACCCTCTTGTTGAAGCTCGATTATTTGCTGATGACATCATATTATTCTGCCGCATAAAAAACCTGCGAGACCAAGTCCTTTTGAATGACTCTTTAAAAGTTGTGTATGAATGGTGTGTTAAGTGGGACATGGAAATCAATTTTGAAAAGTCAATTAATATGATTGTGTCGAACAAGAAAACCCCGTTAGTGTTTCCGTATACAATTAATAACATTGAAATAAAACGTTCCACAAGATTAAAATATTTAGGTGTTACGATTTCTCATGATTTGAACTGGAGTGATCATGTACAGAATATTTGTGGAGCAGCCCAACGAAAGCTTGGATTCCTACGGCGAAAGTTAAGAGATGCGCCACCGGCTGTAAAAAAAGCTTATAAATCATTGGTAAGGCCAAGTCTGGAATACGCGAGCATAATTTGGGATCCAAACCAGAAATATCTCATAGATAAGCTTGAACGGATTCAGAGATTAGCAGTGAGGTTCGTGTTTTCTCGCTATCGAAGAACACAGTCCGCAACCGAACTTATTTCACTTGCTGAGCTGCAAACCTTGGCTATTCGTAGAAAAATTGCTAGGCTCAAGTTCCTTTATCAACTTTATAACAATAAACTCAATTTGGATTCCGGCTTGTACTTGCGGCCGCCCGGGAGACTGTCATCTCGCACTAATCCTTCCTTTGCAGTGATGTCGTATGTGCCAAGAGTTGATGTATTTAAATTTTCGTTTCTGCCTAAAACAATCATTGAATGGAACAACCTTGACCGAAGCGTATTTGAAAAAACTTGTTCTTTAGAAACTTTTGAGAAATAGTTGGAAATTTGTTGTACTGCTTGAATGTACATTGCCCACCCTGTAACAGCCCGCAAGGGCTAACAGTACTTGCAAATAAATAAAAAAATAAATAAAATGCGCTCCATCCCAATCTTATTCTTCTTGTTATTTCCTTTTCATGGTCCGGATCTGCGGTTACTACCAATCCTAAGTAGACATAACCGCCTACTACTTCCAGTACTTCGCTACCTAATGTAAACTGCTGTTCCTTCCCGAGGCTGTTGAACATTACCTTAGTCTTCTGCATATTGATTTTCAAGCCTACCTTTCTACTTTTCCTGTCTATTTCATCAATCATTATATGCATTTCATCCCCCGAGTTGCTTAGCAAGGCAATGTCATCAGAAAATTGCAGATTATTGAGGTATTCTCCATCTACCCTTATTCCTAACTGCTCCCATTCCAAGTCTCTGAATACCTCCTCTAAGCAAGCTATGAATAGTACTGGGGAGATTGTGTCTCCTTGCCTAACACCTTTCTTTATGGGAATTTTGTTACTTTATTATGCAGAACAATGGTTGCTGTGCAGCCACTATATATATATATCTTCCAGCACTTTCACGTATGGCTCTTCTACCCCCTGATTTCGCAATGCCTGTATCACCGCCGAAGTTTCAACTGAGTCAAATACTTTTTCGTAATCAATGAATGCTATGTATAAAGGCTGCTTATACTCCGAGCACTTTTCTATCACCTGATTGATGGTATGGATATGCTCGATAGTAGAGTACGGTTTCCGAAAACCTGCTTGATCCTTTGCTTGATTGCAGTCTAAGCCTGCCCTGATTCTATTAGCGATTCCCTTAGTAAATACCTTATACGTAACAGACAGTAAGCTGATTGGTCTGTAATTTTTAAGGTCCTTAGAGTCCCCTTTCTTATGAATGAGGATAATTTTTGCATTCTTCTATGGTTCCGGTACCGTCGATGACACCAGGCACTGTGTATACAGGGTGGCCAGTTTCTCTAGCACGATATCCCCCCCCCCCCCCGTCCTTTAGCAAATCTGTAGTTATCTGACCCTCTCCAGCTGATTTCCCCCTTTTCATAGTTTGTAATGCTTGTTTGACCTCGTCCTTCGTCACTGGTGGAACGTCGGACTGTTTTTCCCAGCAGCCAATGTCGTTACGGTCCTGACTACTTTGGCTGCTGTAGAGATCTGTATAGAACTCCTCGGCTACTTTGACTATCTTGTCAATATTCGTGATGACGTTGCCCGCCTTGTCCCTTATCGCATACATCTAGTTTTTGCCTATGCCCAATTTCTTCTTTACCGCTTTAAGGCTTCCCCACTTCTTTAAACACTTAAAGGTAGTTTAAACACGTACGTGTTTAAACTACCTTTCAACACGTATGAATATAACTAACCATGACTAAACATGACATCAACGTTGAATAACTTCACTAAGCTGTGTCTCTCTGTGATTATGACTAATCATACTATGATTAAATAATCCTAAAACATGTGGTTTTGTTAGTCATAGACATGGTTACTCATTCTATAGTCACAATCATGGTTAGTCAAAGCCATTGCTAGTGTAATGCTTTTCCGATCACCCCAATGTGTGAAGCATATGAAAGGCTTACGCCATAAAACTATGTATTTGCTATCAGTGTACCGAGCCAGAAAGCGCAGGAAGATTACATATCTTATCGGCAAATTGTTTGAACTGATATCAGATGGCCCCATTTAGGTGGTGCAGTGGTTAGCGCGCTCGACTGTTGTGCCCAAGGATGCGGCACCTTATCCTTGCCGCGGCGGTTTTTTATTGATGGAGACGAAACGCAAGGCACCCGTCAGTGTACGTTAATGAACCAAGGGTGGTGAAATATCTGCAGCCCTCCAATTTGATGTTTCTCATAGCTTGCGGCGCTTTGGGACGGAAGGCAATCGTTTTGTGAGTACCGCAACACTTCCTATTTCATGTTCACCTGAGGTGACGTTCAGAATAACTGAGAGTAGGGTGAAGTTCAGAATAATTGTGCGTAGCTTTGCAAGGGGTTTAATTGATTGCACAACTTATTGCTCGAATTACTGGTGTCTTCAGACATGTTTTGCGCCTCCTTCAATTGCTTTCATTACCAGCTAAACGTCTTTTTCTGGGGCTCAATCTTTTTCTCGAAACACGAACCGGTTCGGTATGAGTGCTGCACGGTGCAATTTAAAGCAAACTGTAACAGTATGTAGGTTTAGAAGAATTGTCATATGTTCTCATTTTGGTCTGCAGCCGTGCTGTATAATGCCTATGCAATAATGGTAAACGCAGCCGGGGCATCTTCCTACATTGAGCATATGGAAAGCGTAAATTGGCCGCCAAATGAAGGTGGCAGTTTTTCTACGGGAGAATTCAACTCATAGCGAAGGAGCTATGACAAATTAAAACATTTCAAAAACTGGCTGTATGCACCGAAAAGCTAACACTTGTATGTTGCTTCTGCAAAAGTAAAGGCTAGCTTCAGCCGGCCGTTGAAAGAACACATAAGCCGCGCCTGACGTAAAGGCTGAAAACGGAGGACTGTCAGGCGCAGCCCCCACTCTGCGGAAGACGACGCGCTGTTGAGGGTTCAGTCCTGAGTCCCTGAATGAGAACGGGTTGCCTCCTTCGGGTCACGTTCGGAGAACGTTGCGAGCGGTATAGCACGCCAAGAAGCGCCGCTGCTTGCTACTATGTCGGAGCTATGGAGGTATGGAGGTATGGCATTGTGGAGGTATGGCAGGAAAAAAACCACTACGAGTCGTAACGGACCGGGCAAGTGACCTTGTCGGGCTGCCGTAATGAGCCTTCAAGAATGTCCTGGTTGATTAGCGTCAAAAATACACAGTTTCCACGAGATTGATGAACTGCGAAATGGAAGCTGATATTGCTGGACAGAGACCATGACCATTGTTCGGCGGTGACGACTAGTTGGTAAAGTGTGGCACATGGGTAACGTCGGGAACACCCGGGTCAAGGAAACTGTAAAACGTGGGAACGGATCAGTTCGAATGCAGGTGTTTTCTCTTGTCTCGAGTAGCAGAAACAGTTTTCTACTGGAATGGGTAGGCTGCCTGGCGGAGCCTACAACATGGTGGGCCAATTGAGTGGCGATTACTGCTATGAACATTTTTACGTTGCAGTGAAATTGCTTTTTGTTTGTTTGGCACTTTAGGAGAGGGTTGCATATCTGGAAAACGCGCGTCATATATTTTAAACAAATCATGTCGCATTTTTGCAGTGATTGGGCGTAGCAGGGTTTGGGAACAATTTATGAATAGCTAAAACCGAGCCTCAGAGTCCAAGCAAGTGTTCTGGACTAGGTTTAGATTCTCAGCACCTGGGAACAGGAGACCTGGTTAGCAGATCCAACTTGCAGCTCTTTTGCAAATTTTCAAACGGTGCAATTCTTGTGTTCACTCTGCGCTGACTGCGAGCGCGGGCTTCCAGAATGGGAAACAATGTCTAACGTTGATGCACTGGACTTGCTTAGTTCGCTGCCGCTGTGTTGTCCTCCCTGTGGCCCTTTGGATTACTGTGTTCCTCGGTGACATTTTTCGAGCCTTCACTCCGTGACACCTTGTGCAGGTTCTGGGTAACTCAACCCAAGCTCAACACCGCCAACCAGCAGGGAGTGCCGCCCTCAAGGACCTCCTACCATCGTAGTTACGGCTACCCATCACTGCAGCCTACAGCTTCGAGATCTTGAGCCAGAATTCGCGCATCTACAATTTCATCTTACTGAGAGGATGCCACCGTCTTCACCAGCACGACCTTCGGTGACCACGCATCACCCATCATGGTCACCCATCATGATACTTCTGCGCCGTCTTTCGTGTTGCAGCAGACGCAGGCAATACCAACTTCCATGACTGTCGAGGCAATTATTAGGGAGACTGGCTAGATACATTTG
This sequence comes from Amblyomma maculatum, assembly GCF_055883805.1. Taxonomy (NCBI): domain Eukaryota; kingdom Metazoa; phylum Arthropoda; class Arachnida; order Ixodida; family Ixodidae; genus Amblyomma; species Amblyomma maculatum. The sequence goes on along the minus strand of NC_139353.1, from coordinate 158,969,912 downwards.
AACGGTTAACCAAGTAAAATCGCTGGGCCGACGACCAGACTCTGCAGCGTATTTTTTCGCTGGACGGTGCAGCTCGCACATGGTTTGAAATTAATGAAACTACTCTCACAACGTGCAGTTCCTTCGAGGCCCAGTTCCTGAGAGCTTTCACAACCATTCTCCGTAAGGAAGGCGCCGAGCTGCTTGTATAGGCGAGAGCTCAGCTTTCTAACAAGAATGTCGTCGTTTACATCGAGGGTGTGACGAGGTTATACGTGAAGAGGTTTCAAAGACGTGAGAAGGCTACTCCCAAGAACATCGCAGAATTTGTCTCCGAGGCCATACAATCGAAAAGACGCTGGAGATGCGATTTAAGCACTACGAGCAGCCGTTATGGCTGCCGCCATAGTCGACACTGGCAGTACTGACGTGCCCCTGAGAGCATCGGGCCATTGTACGCGAGGAGCTTCAAAAACGGTTTGACCGACGCGCCGCCACAAGTATCCTGCCTCTCGCAGGTGGTTTGGGAAGAGGTCACCCAGGTTCTCACTCCACCCGACCCACTCCAACCAACACCGTCACCAGGCCATGACCTGCCCTGCAATCGCTCTTCGTGCCTGTCCACTTCTAAGTCAGAACCAAGAGACCCTTGTATACACCCGTCCAGCAACTCCTGCTTGACCTCCTCAGGTGCGTCCACGCTAAAGTAACGTCTGACGCTCTCGCTATCATGGCCCACTGTGCTACCACCGCGGTGAGACACGCCACCTGTCCCGCAAAAAATTGCTATTACCGACTAATCAGTCAGCCAGTATTTAGTGCCGACGCAAGAAAACCTCAGCGTAATGATGGGCCCCATGTCATCCACGCCTATTTGACTTGTCCTTCTGGGATGTCCTACAACGTCACTGCATTATCGACGCCGATCGCAATACACAGTGCTTCAGAGCGACCAATAGCACTGTGTATTTGGGATGACCACGTCACCATTCCGCCCCGTTTCAGTGTGATAACTTCTGTCATCGCGAACACAACGCGAAAGTTGAGCATGTCGTGAAGAGAAACGGATGGTGCTTCTCGAACAGAGCCTTGCTGACGTCAGGCGAGTTTTTCGCCTCGAGGATGGCAAAGTCGATAACCTACTGACGGCGTTTGGTGGTGAGCATCAACATCTAAGCGTTGGGACTTAAATCGCTTATAATATTTGTGGTATCACACACATTCAAAACGCCTCTAGTCTTGCACGGTATCATCGACCGATATGGAGAGGCCTTTCACCAATTTAGAGTTCGATTTCAACCCTGTGCTTTCTCAACCGCATCACTACTAATTGAAATACCTCCTCCAGCGCTATCGGGCGACCTTTTCTAATTCCTCATGTGTTGGCAGAGTCGATCTCGCCAAACACCGTATTATTAAGGATGATACCGTGCCCTCTTTGACAGTCACCTTACCGAGTGTCTCCGACTGAACACGCTGCTATCACCCGTCATGTGAAAGAGATTATTCGTGACAATATGATCCAGCCTTCGCGGTGTCCGTGGGCTGCTTATGTCGTTCATGTAAAGAAGCGTGGTACGCTGAGGGTTTGCATGGATTACCGCCGTCTGAACAAAATTACCTAAACGTCGACCCCTGCCACAAATCGACGAATATAATACCCCATTCCTAGGGCATTTGAGGTATTGATAATAAATAAATAATAAATAAATGTATTTGATCGCCTATGCTTCGTGAAATTTTTCTCTTCGATGGACCGGAAATCCGGACACTAGCTGGAAGCGACCGAGAGGAAACATCATTTATTACTGCGGATGAGCTACGAGTTCAAGCTATGACATTTGGCCTGTGCTATGCGTTGGCAAACTTTGAATTGCTTATGGACACAGTACTTGCAGATTTCAAGTGGCAGACATATCTCGTTTACCTTGACGCTTCGCCCCAATATTTTAGGAACACCTTTCAGCGCTTCAAAGCAGTTTTCCATGACATAAAATCCTCTGGGAACAAAAAGTGCCAATTTGCTTACACCGAGGACAAATTCCTTAGGCATGTGATACGCCACGCTAGTGTCCTGCCAGATACCAAGAAAGTGACAGCTATTGCCAATTTCTGTCCTCCCCACTACTAGAAAGCCGTTCGATACTTTCTTGGCCTAAGTGCTTACTACCGGCGCTTCGTCACATTTCGTTCGACTAGTCGAGCCCTGGTCGCGTCAGACTAAACCAGATGCGCCTTTCACATGGGATACAACGCCAGTTCAAATATTCCCAGAACTTTAATGCCAGCTACGAGCGCCTCCTATTCTGGCTACCTTCGTCGAGAAAGCCGACACGGGGCTTCACACCGATGTAAGCAACGGAGGCTTGGGCGCCGTCCAAGTCCAAATGAGAGTGGCTGGTAACGTGCCGTCGCTTATGCTAGTCATCTGTCTAAAGCTGAAACGGACTATTCTGCCACAGAAGAACAGTTTCTAGCCATTTCATGGGCAACGTCGAATTTCCGGTCATATTCTAATCAAAACCTGTCAGTGGTTAGTGACCCCCATGAACCAGGTTGGTTCGCCAACTTCAGGAACCCGGCTATTAAGATGAAGTCTTCGATTAGAAAAATTCGAGATAACAGTCACATATAGGTCGGGTCACTAGCACTTGAATGCTGATTGCCTCTCGCGTGTCCTATCCCCCAGCGATGACATTCCTGTTGACGCCATACTCCTAAATGCCATCAGTGCAGAGTGCTTCGCTGAGCGACAATCTGCAAACTCCGAACTTCATTACATCATGGAATATCCTAATGGTGCATGTATAACTGCCCTGAGATCGTTCAAGCGTGTTCTATCATATTTATGTGTGCTTGACACTGTTCTGGTGAAGAAAAGATTTTTTCGCCTGCCATATGCCTTAGCCTAATTGCTGTACCCTTTAGACTACGCATATAAATTTGACACGCCTGCCATGACGAGCCAACTTCAGGACATTTGGGAGTAGCTCGAACACTTGCACGAATCCAGGAAATATACTACTGGCCTCATCTTAAAGCGGATATTTCACGCAATGTCAAAATGTGTCGCGGCTGCGAGCATCGCAAGGTGCCACCGACAAAACCCACTGCTTTCTTGAAGACAATCCACCTGTCATATAGCCCTTTCAGCAGATTGGCTGGTGCCATTCCCACATTCGCACACTGGTAACAGGTCGTTAACGTGCTACGGATTACCTTACATTATACGCGGGAACCTCCTCTCTACCTACCGGTACAGCCCTAGAGGTTGCAAACTTTTTTCATACATTAAATTTTTTTCCTTTACCGCGCACCGGAAATTCTTATCACCGACAGGGGCACCGAACTCACAGCTCAATTGCTACAGCACAGTTTGCTTTACACTCATACTGAACACAATAAGACGACACTATACCATCCTCAAACTATTTGCTTGGCCGAACGGCTGAACAAAACACTCGCTTACATGCTCTCAATGTACCTCTACGTGGACCACAACCTATGGGATAATGTGCTACCGGGCGCCACCTTCACATACAATACGGCGGTACAGAAACAGCGAACATGTCATCTTTTCGTCTAGTGGACGACCGCAAGTTGAAGACGCTGCTTAATACCAAGTTGCCACATCTGGAAGACGAATACCAACATGCTGATATTAGCACCTTTATGCCCCTTGCCAAAAGGCCCCTCAGCTGGCCCAAGTGCGGATCCAAGCACTAAGGCCGAAATGCCCAACGGTACCACCTACGACGTTGTGATGCTTGGTACACAACTGGGGCCGTGTCTGGGCGTAGTTCCCTATAAGCCAACGAGGCCTCCACGAGAAACTCCTGGGGCCATACTTTGAGCCATGTAGAGTGCTAATATAAGTTGGGAACCTAACCTACGGGGCTTATGGGTTTCAAAAATCCCGATGCTCCGCTCTTCCTGAGGTGGTCCAAATAGTCCGCTTCAAGCCATATTGAGACAGAAAGTGTTGATTGACCCTTTATGTGCGCCGAGCGACTGACCTTAGTGCCCTCATCTACACTCAAGCATACTATTTGAGCATGGTATCCAGCATCACAGCGACGCTTTTACTACTCGGGGGCCAGTGACACCGTGCTATCCTTGTCTTCGCTCTGCGCTGATCTCAAGCGCGGGACAAAAGGAGAAAAGAGGATACTGAATATCTAACGTTGAGGCGCTGCGCCTGCCTAGTTCGCTGCCGCTCTGTGTTCTTCCCTGTGGCCGTGTGGATCAATGTGGTGATCGGTAACTTTTGCTGGGGCTTCTTTTTATATAATGTTTCCAGTTTCTCATCGCACTCACCATGTTGCTTTATCGTCTTTGACGAGGCATATCTGGCGCAAGCAACTTCCGCGGCACGTTCACCGTCTCTGACGCCACACCCCAGGTGCAAATGCATTAAGAACCGAGTCACAACGGGCAGTCCATCCCTGGCGCAGTCTGACAGGATGTCTCTACAGGCCACGTAGTAGACAAGGAAAGCAACAGAAGTATAAACGCAAGATTATATGCAGCAGCCAAACCATCGACTGCCGAGAAGGACGAGGTGCAGGCCGCGAGAAGCAGCAGCAAAGACCAGGACAGTGGTAGCAGAACGGACGACAGATGCGGGACTCCAGCCGTTTAGGAAAAGTACTGAGTCTAGGAAGAGACGTCTTTCAGTCAGCGGCGGGTCTACGTAAGCAGACAGCAATATATCCAGGGCCCGAGATTAGCGGTAGCGGTTCGCAGGCTGCATTGAAGGTGGCGGTGGACATCGACACTAGAGAGCGTTCCACGGGAATCAGCACATCGAAACTTTGCATTTCCTGAGTCCAATTGCTCGTTTCCCTGTGTTTGAGCCGGCAGGGCTGTTTTCAGGTAGCGTGGGTTCGCAAAGATAAATTTGGAGTCCAAAACTAGGTGGAGCACAGGAACCTGAAATCGATAGAAGATTAACTTTGAAAGCAGCACAGGCACGTTTAAGGGCGCTACAAGAAGAATTGCAAAAGCTAAATAGCGGGAACGCGGCAGTTATCGGCAGCAGCATGCTCGATTTGGACCGCTCCATTTAAAATACCACAGTGGAGCGCAAGGAACTCGATCGGAGGTTTGCTACATGAAGGCGACGGATGAGCGCAGTGGGGAAGAAACGTCCACTGTTCAAGATCAGTGATTTCTTCATTCATCACGCTATGTAAGGGCCTCCTTTTCTCCCAAGTAAATTCTGTCTACTGCTCTTCAGAGCGATGTATACCGCAAAATAGATAAAGGTTGTTTACATAATTCTAATCAATGAGAGAAAATGTGCCGTTTCTAAATTTTCTCATGTTAGTACATCCTTTTTGAACATCAGAGCATTTTCCAAATTCTACTTGCTGTCGCAGCATTGCATGCGTGAAAAATAGCCACGAAATGTTTTTGTACTACTTTTCTCTTAACGTAGCTTGCATTTCTATATGGGCCGCCCTCCCCTAAGTATGAAGGCGAAAGCCTTATAGACGCATTACGGGAAAATCTGCTTGGCCTTTTTGTCAACACTCGATGATTAGCGCCGCATGAAGCTACGATTGGTACGAAGGTTTGCACGGTAGATTTTCCAGTGGCAGCAACCTTCCCAATCGCCTATGGCGCACCATTATCTTGTGCAGCATCTATAATTGAACGGCATGTCACACAAAGTTTTTATATGCGCTCCAAAATCGAGCGGCAAATCATTCTTCATTCAGCCTACTCAGTGGTGTCATCATATCGCTTTCCATTTAGTACACATCTGCTAGTCACGAACGAGTCCAGTTTACGATAATGTTTGAAAACGAGAACATATGCACGGACGCCTTAGTCATCTTATCCCTCAATTATCTCACCTTACTGTGTGTCCTTAGCATAGCGGACATTTCAATGGATGAGGAAAGAATATTGTGCTGACAAAGTATGAGACTGCTCGAATAGGGAGGCGTCAGTGAAGGTCAGAGGCTACAAAGGGTCCCCGTGCTGACGGTAACTTTGTGCTGTGCTTATTAAGAAGAGTGGGAAGCGAGTTTTTGGCATTGCATAGCACGAGCGAGCTATTTCATTTATGCATGTAGATTGCACTAAGTGTATTTTCTGATGTTTTGTTTCGACTAGAAGATTCTCCGTAAAAGAGGTTGTACATTACAAACGAAAACCAAAGACTTGAGTGAGCCGGCAATAACCATAGTTTACTACGGGGAAGTATAAAACAATTTCTCAGTTGCAAATCTTGTGCATGTCTTCAGGCCCAAGGCTACGTCGGAAGTTATGTTTAAAAGTTAATACTTCCACGCGGCGCTGAAGAGGCGACAAAGTAGGGAACATAAAAAAGAAGCTTTCTTTTTTTTCAAAATTACGTATTACAGCTGTCATTTGTCACAATCGCCGGTAGAATTTGCATGTTTATGCTGCTACACCTTGGCTAATCTGCCATGTGGGTATATGCTATGTTTCAAAAGGTTATGAAGAAAAAGAAGGCGCTCACATACTTCGCTCTAAGGCACTAGTCAGTTCAGTTCAGGCGTTCAGTCGTGTCCGACTCTTCGTGACCCTATGGACCATGTCACGCCACGCTTTCCGGTCTCTCACTATCTTCTTACCATCACATAGCTTCATCTGCAATGCCTCGAGAATGCCATCTAACCATCGCGTTCGCTGCCTACCCCTTCTCCGGCGACCCTCAACCTTTCCCAACATCAAATCTTTCTCCAGCGACTCATCTCTTTTCATCAGGTGACCAAAGTAGCTGAGCTTTAACTTTAGAATTTGACCCTCCAATGAGCAGTCAGGGTTTATGGTCGACAATATCGACTGATTTGATCTTCTGGCAGTCCAAGGAACTCTTAAGAGTCTTCGCCAGCACCACAATTCAAACCTCAGGTTAATTCAAGACAATGAATAAACCTCTAACAGTCAAGCGGAACCTGCCCGGTAGATAACCACGGAACGTTCTAGACCTCACTGGAGCCAAAGTCTCTTGGACTCCACCTTTTCCCGTCACAGTGATCCACGAAGACGACGCCCGGCAGCCAGAGCCAGCGGCTAGCGCTTGGTAGCCCTACGGCGAAGAGAGGCCCATTTCTTTTGGGAGGGCTGGGGAAGACCTGGATTAGTGGCCAGCGGTTGAGCAGGTACAATCTTTGGAAGTAATATTGTGTTTGGGAGGCACCGCGCGAGATAGAGAAATGTAAAGCGTCGTTCACGAGCTAGGACCGCTTCGAGGAAGATATTCCAAACATTCTCCACAGCAAAGCAAAAATGACTATCTTCCAGCGAGCTCGAGCGTGCTATTTACCAGGTTGAAGTGCACTGAGAAGCCCTAAAAAGCTGTAAATCATCCCATGTCCGAAGAAGACGGGTTCGGATATTTCATGAATGGCATCGCGAATGGCGTATATATTCTTCTGATTACCGAAGAAAATTAGACTCCAATGTTACCATTCAGGCTACATTGGATATTGATGTGCCTAAAAACATTTCCGACATGGATAGACTAATCGTCTTCTATGTACTCTCCAGCATCAAGATGTGCACCGCAGTGAAGTTCCGTAGGAACGCTATTCACTGAAGCTCTCCTCTCGTTGGAGTTCTGCTGTTCACACTACTCAGTGTCAATGCCGGAACCTCTGCTACCACAGTTGTCTACTTATCAGTTCCGATTAGAACGTCTCACGCCTTCCGCAACTACACCAGTGTCTAGAGAGAGCGAGAGAAGCTTAACTGCGAAAACGAATCATACAGTTCTTATGGTTAGGTCATCATTCGAAAATTGCCATGGCGTTTGCTGCCCGGCAGGCCCGTTCAACACACAACACTGGCCTTCCTAAATTCCAGCTGGGCAGCGCAGCCTCCTACTGCTGCGGCGTGACGTTGTGGATTATGGTGACGGTCGCGCTCTCTCTTCGAGGATTATGGTCTTGAGCGCACTCAACGTTTTCCAGCTCGTACCAGCTGGAATACCCTTGGAAAGCACCTGAAGGTTCTGCCGCCGCCGGAGCTATATTCCATGCTACAAGCACCAATAGGCCAAATCTCAGCCTTGCGTTAATGCGGAAGTCCATGACAGAATTGTTTCATGTCTTTCATGAGCCTACCGCAGCTCCGAATGAAATTTTCAGCTTCTGACCAGCACCTGACACCCTCTGCGGGCTCACTAGCTCCCGACGTGCGCCATCTCCAAGTCATCCTACCTCGCCACTAGGAAACTAAAGGGCGCGGAGGAGGGATGTTCGGTCGCGACTCCATCGAGGTTGCCAATTCATCTACCGGTTGTTGTCTTAACGAATCACCTGGCAGGGTTATTGACGGCAGTTGCATTATGTCCTTAGTGGACACTGGTGCTACATTGCCCATAGTTGGTAGATTTTAAGGCCTACCTCGCTCATTAAGCTGTTTAATTGGGACAGTGATGTCTTAATTTATGACATTGGGGAGAAGCACATGATTCACTTCGCATTTGTTCTTCAAATATACCGAACGCTGACAGCGTGTCCTGAACTGAAGTGATGGAGTTTGCTCACTTTGAGTGCGTACATTATCCGATGTGTTGAACATTTGCAACAGCGCGCTGCTACTCTCGACTTCGGCCGTGTTGGGATATCATTGAATCCCTATTAGTCTTAGGTCATCCCTCATTCAAAACTCATCGCGAGGTCCTTAAACGTTTTCCTTCCAGCGATATCTTCCCTCTTGGTCCCAGCAGAGCCATCGGGAGCAGAAGGCCAATCCTTGCGACGCTGTGGGGGAACCCGCGTCTTTTGTCGGTGATGTGAGAAGTGCGCTGGCTCGCTGCAGCGCGGTTAGAGTGAACAATGGCCATGCCAAGCTTTAAACTGTTAATCGTTTCAACAAACCTTCCGTATTGAAACACAATTTGAAACTCGGCAGCTTTGAAGAATGCCTTTCTGGGCCAGCCACCGCATTGAGTCAGCATTATGCGTCCAACTACGCAACACGACTCACCGAGTCCCAATTCACGACTATAATTACGAAATCCCTATCTAGGCTACGATCGACAGCCGAGTATTGATGGATGATTTTTGAAGTATGTGGATCCGTTCGACATTGCTCGAGATCGACTGCTACCAATTCGGCCTTCTCGCACTAATAACATAATCGGTACCGGGTCTGCAGACCCGAACAGACGGACGACATACCCTGTATCTTCCTCGGACAGTAGGATAATTCCTGAACAGGTTCTTCACATGCTGCAACAAGGAAATATTCAGCCATTATCGAACCTCTGTGTCCTTTTGCTATCCCCCAGTTTTCTGGCTCCGCCTACCAACTCATACCTCCTAGAAAGATATGCTTTAAAAATACACTCCTCAATGGGATTGAGTGCTTCGACAGATAAGGTTTCTTTTACCTCACGGCTCATACTGCGTCATTTCTCAATTTCTGCCCAACAGCCTTTATAAACTCGATACTGATGTCAGAAGCATTGATGTGGCTGCAGTACTCGTAAATTCCATGAAGGGAATCAACATTTTCTCGATTACGGAAGCCCACCGTCAGCACATCGAAGCGCAAATATACCGTTACAGCGCAATTGTCTCGACGACGCTTTCGGGACTCAACGGTTTCGTTTGTACATTTACTTACATAATTAGCAGTCATCTCCGATCATCATTCTTTTTGCCGACTTTGGAAACGGCGCGACCTCTGGGAAGGGTTGGCCTGCTCGTCATTACGCCTTCAGGTGTTCAGCTTTACAGTGTCTTAAAAAATAGATTGCCAAAACATGGACGCCGAATCATCGTGGTCGCCCCTCAGGAATACTCGTGATGAAGACTACTTTAAGAGCTATCTTGCCGCCATTTGTTGTTTCCGAACCTTGCAACGTTTCGGACAGAACAACGCAGTCATCAGAACAATGTACCGCTTTCGGTAGAAGCTCGTGATTAGACTTTTGCGAAACCTTTCTGCATTTGCGACCGTTTGCTTTGCCGAACAAATTACTCGTCTAGCCCCACGCACTTCCACATTGTCGTTTACGGCTAAGCTTTTATTGGTCTATTTCACAAGGAATGCAAGATGAGCTCCTGGCTGGGCACTTGCGGTTTACCAGATACCTTACCCACATTAGGGAACGTCTTCACTAGCCAAATATATGTCGCAGTAGTCAGCGTTACGCGAACTCCTGTGTGCAGTGATTGCAGTTCAAGTTTTAACAAGGGCTAGCTGGCCGCTTGCGTCCGGTGACACCAATGAGCTCCCGTTTTCAGCAAGCTACTGCTGATCCCTTAGAACCTTCTCCTCTCACCCAAAGAAAATAGCTACGTTGTGATGTGGGTTAACCCCCCAAATGACAATAAATCTTCCACCATTCCTTCCCCCAACAAAGCTTAGATCCCTTTCTTTATAACGCTGTCGTTTACGTCATGACCTTCATGGGTCCTCCTTAGTTATTGTGGCTGCGAGTTTCCGGCAGATGTGGTGGACCTGATCCTGCGCATGTATTCTTGCATTTACGTTAGTTAGCAAAGCACCACCGCCAGGTTGATGGCCTCGTTGAAGATACCAACCGGACACAGGCAACCATGCTTGCTGTATATGGACTCTCGTACTCGTCATCAGAGCTGAGATGACATGTTTCTTTTCATTATATATGCCTTTAACAGCTTGAGGCATTAACAGCTTGAGCTCATTTTTCCTTTTGTATACTTGTGCCCGTTGTAGTTCTCTAAAAACTAACTTGCTGTTCTCTATTGACACGAGCCTTGTTCAAGCACCCACTGTCATATTTAAGAAAGTTGTAACCTCTTCCGCCAACGCCCTCTGGCCTCGCTGGATAGCTGAAGAAACACTACAACCGCAGGCAGCAGGATACCTGCTATCTTCCCGACGACTTATGTCTCTAGACGATCCCCCGCAAGATCGGTTTGTCGCATAAGCTGTTGCCGCACTACAGAGGTCGTTATCGTGCTTGATTGGATCAACTACCTCAAGTACGTGATACCTCTGGCAATATTGACCTGTAACCCTCCCTAAAAAATTACGCGGGTTCAACGCTGCTAAACCGAGTGTCGAGCAAACGCTTTGGCTGCGGATGACCGAGCATTTCATCGAACGCAACCAGCGTTCAGTTGAGCTCATCAAATTTCACCGGCGTTTTAGGTTGTAGCGGTAAAGGCGTTTTTCGCATTTAAATATGAGAGACACTTAAGCTCCGCCTTCAAAGGTATGACGCGACAGCGTTGGCTACCAGCCCACATATAAAGCACCGCTTTAACCAAGCCGTACGAACGTGCCTGCGTGGCCTATAAGGTTAACGTGAATACCAGGCTCCTGACTGGCGGATTTTTACACAACCATCTCAAGTGAAACGTTAGACCCAAGTTGGCAGCTCCTGCCACGGTGCGACGTCGACGGCTTGAACACCTACAGTAATGTAGCTTTCACTACAAAATACAAGTCATGCATGTCACACGGGTAACAGTTTGCCACTGTCATGACCCGCCCAGGGACATTCGAATTAGTAAGCGTCATTGAAGAGATATTAAAGAAAGGGAGACAATACTGCGCGTTTTACAACCATCGGCGCGCTGTAGAATGTGTCTTTCAGTTAAACAGTGGATTCATTGCCGCTCAAATTTCTCACAAAAATGTCTCATTTTGCTGTTAGTATTTTTAATATCAATGTTTTGGGGTTAACTGCCTCAATCGTTCAGAAGTTGGATGCTCTCATCATATGCGGCGACGGCGATGTAGAAGAAGCAGCTGGACCTTGGCAGCTGTTCCAGCGCTAACGCCAGAGGCGCCATCTTGTGCTGCTTCAAGCTACTCTGGTACAGCACAACGATATAAGACCTAAGGTTGTTGCACGAGGTGGGGCCACCGATGTTAGCTTGGGATAGTAGTTTCTTCTGCTTCGCCGCCACCGCATACCATATGAATATTTCGCATTTTTAAAACTGAATCAGGCAAGTGCCCGACACAAATTTAGTATTAAAAATGCGCGCGAAATTTGCGCGCATTTGAACCGTTTGCGCGCGAAATTTGAGCCCCGAGGATACCGTGGTTTTAGTTGGAAAAAGCATTATATAACGTGCCTGTGAGCACTCTATAAAAGAAGAACGTCGTCATCTTCGCTTAACGCATCCAACACTGGTTCATTCAACTAACACAAATAAACATCTAAACATGACATCTTTTTGTGGTGGTTTAGTGAGAGTCCATGCGCCAAAAAATATTGCTTTTTCATATTAGGTGAAGCAGGCCCTTTTAAACACAATTTCGGAGCAAAATGGTCTTCTCTCGTCTTCCTTAAACCAGCAAAAGAGCCAGTTTTGAAGCTGTCATTATTTGGAGTTACCGTTTTCTATTTTGATTTGAATATTACTGAACTGCTCATTTTGCTGACCTCTGTGTTCCTAATTGTTGTTGAAAACGTGACGGCTGTACCTAGAAGTGCCTGATAACATTTGCTGTGAGGCTTTAGATGTCCTGTAACAATATGTGTATATAGCCAGACTGTGTCGCCTATTTTCAACCCTCCTTTGTAAGGTAATGTCTAGGCCGTTGTCGACAGCTGGTTGCCTGTGGTTGCGCGACCTCGTCAGGCAGTTTTTTCCCTGCCTTTAGTCACGTCCCCTTAAGACTATAGTTTTGTATTATTGCCTTGAATAAAAATTAATAAAAAAAGAAAAGACCATCGCGGACATGCTGGCGATGTATGTCGACGCCCAGCACTAGACTTGGGATGCTATAAAAAAAAAAAAGATTTCACCGGTAGTGCGGCATATTTCCTAAGGCATGCGTTGCTGGAAACTAGGTCCTCACCTTATTTGTGCCAATTTGGTAGGGTCTCCGGACTTTTTACTTGATTGCCGGCAACAGCCATCGCATGAACATAACATACTGCTTAACCATATCATCATCATCATCATCATCATCATCATCATCATCATCATCATCATCAGCCTGATTATACTCACTGCAGGGCGAAGGCCTCTCCCATATTTCTCCACTTAACCCGGTTCTGTGCTGTGCCCAACCATATAGCCGCGCTCAATGGTAAACGTTTTCGTGGAGGAGATGGACGTTTTATTTACGCGAAAAAATTAAACAACACGTAAAGATACTATTTCCGATTTGCTACCGCACTGAGACGCTCTAATAATAGGAGGCATGCTTTTTACACGTTTACAGTGAAAAATTACAATAAGGTCGTGAACTTGAGGTACTCATGGCCTCCACCGCTGAAGATAAAATATTATAGATTTTCTGGAGTTTTAGACGTGGTGTTATTACAAATCTTTTCTTACTGCTTTCTCTGCAACGTTTACTCTTATATTAGTTTTCATTCGTTTCTCACACCGTTCCTACCTGATCATTTCGTGAACTTACAGCGGTAACAACTTGCGCGATTATGAAACCTTTCGTCGCCTCACAGGCCCCGTACCTTAGTTGCACTAAATAGGGAAAGCTGAAAACATCTGCCGTCCTCCTCCACTCCCATTCACCGGAAGGGTCGACTCACTTTTCAAATTACCATTTGCGGCCCTGCTTGTTAGCTAGTAAATGTGAGCTTTCAGTACCTACGTGTAATGTGACTGAGTGCCAAGCGCACGAGAATGACGATGGCCGAGCACAAAGACGCTCACAGCAGCGGTGCGAAACGATTGTGTCAGCAGTGCTGCCACCAGAAATTGGAGCACCTTTTGGTAGATCTTTGGGATGTTCTTGAAGGCCTAGAGTAGGAGCTATGTTGCTGCTCGGTCGGTGCAATTTTTTTTTTCCTGACTGTTGCCCTTTTTCCATCATTTTGCGCCACGTTTGCAATGGGTTCTCGGACACGGATCATTTCGTGGTGGTGGCGAAAGCATTTAACCTAAAATTCACTTATTTAACTGTATAAATTTAGATGCATTTTATGAACGAAAATTTTAGTTGATTGTCCCAACATATGAGGGGTGCAGCTTATACAGCCGGAAACATGGTGCTTAGACGCGACAAATATGATTATTTTAATTCTTTCGGGAAGAGCCTCTCGCTAAATCCGTAAGTCTGCTGAAACTTCGCTAGCGTGAGAACCCAGCCTTCTTTCCCCTGCATACCACTACATTCGACCGACTGGTTTATTACCGGCGAATCCGTTATTTGTAAGATTGTTTGAATTCCACTTCTCTTCTGCATTCGTATCGAATGGCATAAGCGTGGCTTCTCTAGGAAGCGATGATTGGTACTGCAATGCAGTAATGAGTCAGTCTGGATGCTACAGGCGCTATCCCGCTGTGCCCTCTAAAACATCCTGAGGCGCAAAGGTCATCCATCCTTACATTATTAAAGGGAAACTGAAATGAATTTTGAGCCATTCACGACCTTGCGCTCTAGAATATATGAAACTGTTAAATTAGGCTCACGAAGAGGTGTCAAGGAATGGCGAAAAACTTGATGCCGAAGTAAGTGTCGTTGACGTTTTCAATCACCACTGCTTTAACCAGTCCCTTCTGTGAGCCGACCGATAAAAACTGCGCCTCGCGGCCTCTATCTTCGTCCGCATCGCTTATCTTACTCAGTGGAATTTTTATGGATCGGAAATGCATCACATCTACAGATGACGTCATCGACTTTGTCCCTACTTGTCACCTGCATTGCGAAGAAGCTCTAATGACGAAATATGTTTATTGAGAGGTTACGTCGTCAATTTGAATGCAAGCGGAAAACAACTTGACAAGTGTTTCTATCAACCTTCACAAATTTGAAGCCTTTAATTCCTTTCTGTTTTAAAATATGTCAATGTCCCTTTAATAACTGCTGTGGCATCCTAACACAGCCTTTAAAATAAATATTTAAATTTCTTAATTGGCCTAATTTTCCCGCCGATTCGTAAGACGTTCTTACGGTACCACTGGCTGAGGCACTCACTGCTCTATAATAAAAGCCTATCGTACTCGGGTCTTCCTCTGCTAACGTGTTCAAAATAGCCATTCGCTTACAAAGCTAATCTCATTTCAAATGCCATCTACAGACAATTAGTACACCATTCGAAGTGTACTTTAAATATTGCCACCTGGTGTTCCCAAGATATTTAGGTGGCACCTGGGAGAAAAAGACGCTGAAGTCTGCTCGCGCGCTCTGTGCGGAACGCTAGCTGCTGGTACAGCTTCTCCCTGTCTTTTTAGGCACGTATAGCCCTATTGTCCATGACATATTGTGGTGTCGGCGCTGCGTATCGATCCCAGTACATGTCCCGCACACGTCCGCGTGCCCAGGACTCAACATCTGTGCCATTCGACACCCCTGTGCACCGTGCTAGCCGGAGGAATCAAGGCCTGCCCCCTGAGCACGGGCCGTTGGAGTTCAGCACCACAACCGTCCCTCGACTTGCCATGCAAGCTCCAGTTTACTACACTTTGCAGAACCCACGACAGTCTCAGCCCTTCCATGGCAGTCAAACCGAAGACGTTCAAGACTGGCTCGTCCAGTTTGAACGGGTCGCCTCATTCAATCAGTGGGACGACGCCTCCAAGCTTAGAAACGCCTTTTTTAGCCTGGAAGATGGCGCTCGTACGTGGTACGAGAACCGAGAAGACATTCTACCATCATGGCGCGAGTTCAGCAGACGCATCCTTGAGACATATACCAGCGCGGATCAGCGAGAACGTGCACATAGGGCCTTGCAGTCTCGAAAGCAGATGCCGAATGAGGCTGTAAGCACGTATGTGGAGGACATGATCCGGCTCTTCCGACGATCAGACCCGGCCATGCCCGAAGACAAAAAGGTGCGCCATCTCATGCACGGCGTTAAAAAACTACTATTTGTTGGTCTCGTGCGTAATCCACCGAGCACGGTTTCTTGCGGAAGCTGTCACAATTGAGCGGATGCTCCAGCAGCGGTCTACCATCTACGACAGACCAGTACTCACCGCTTCGGTTGCGGAACCGCTTTCAGCCTTTGGGGCCACCCAGAATCTTCGGGACATCACTCGCTCTGTTTTACGCGAAGAGCCCCAAGCGCTTTTCGGTGCTCCACAGCTCTATAGCTGGTATTGTCCGCGAAGAGCTTCAAGCATTGAGGCCTTCGGTACCATCTCCTGATCCCTGCCCTGCGCCTACTACGACGCCATTAAAGCCGCCTGATCAAGGCTCACTCTATTCTGCACAAACTGAGTCGTACCTCGACAACCGATGACCACCCCAGGGGAAGGCGGACCTGTGGCGCTCCCCAAATCGCCAGCGCCTGTGCTTCCATTGCGGGGAACCAGGTCATCTGTATCGACAGTGCCCCTAACGAGACCTAGGACTGCACGGATTTCCCATGAACATGCGTCACCGTCCACTCGGCCACCGACCTCATGAGATTGAGGACTACTTATCCCAGCAGCGCATGGCGCTAACTTCCCAGCGACAGTCACTCTCTCCGTCTCCACGTCGACCATCGTCGCAACCCAGCTCTCCGTCTCCACGTCGACCATCGTCGCAACCCAGCCCGGTTGCGACGATGGTCGACGTGGAGACGGAGAGCGTGACTGTCGCTGGGAAGTTGGCGCCATGCGCTGCTGGGATAAGTAGTCCTCAATCTCACGAGGTCGGTGGCCGAGTGGACGGTGACGCATGTTCATGGGAAATCCGTGCAGTCCCAGGTCTCGTTAGGGGCACTGTCGATACAGATGACCTGGTTCCCCGCAATGGAAGCACAGGCGCCGGCGATTTGGGGCGCGCCACAGGTCCGCCCCAGCTCCTCTTGGGCCCCGCCGGGGTGGTGCAGTGGTAAGACGCCCGACTACTGTCCGGAATACCCGGGTTCGAACCCGACCTCGGCGGCTGCGTTTCGATGGAGGCGAAACGAATTGGCGTCCGTGTGCTGTGCGATGTTAGCGCACGTTAAAGATCCCCAGGTGGTCGAAATGTCCGGAATCCTCCACCACGGCGTCTCTCATAGCCTCAGTCGCTTTGGGACGTTAAACCCCACAAACCAAACCAAACCAAACCAGCTCCCCTTGGATGGCGCAGCGACGGTCACCTAGTCCGCGTCGAGTAAACTAAAGAAAGCGACCTCCGGGGACGAGACCACTTCCAATCGACGCGAGGAAGACCCCCCGACAACTCGACCTGTGAGCGACGGCAACTTGATGGCCCCGACGACAATTCGTACACATGAAAGCATATTCTCGCTGGATATACCTGTGGTCCTCGATGGCTATAAAGTTAGCGCACTGGTAGACACTGGCGCTGATTTTTCGATTTTAAGTGGGAAGCTAGCGGCGCATCTTAAAAAAGTAATGACGCCATGGTCTGGCACTCAGGTTCGCACCGCTGGCGGACATGTCGTAACTCCGAGCGGTCAGTGCATGGTCAGAGTCCGAATTCGCAACTCCACGTTTGTTGTCAGCTGCCTCGTGATACTTGACTGCTCCCGCGACTGTATGCTTGGTGTAGATTTTCTCCGGCAGTATGGAGCCATTATCGATCTCCGGAAGCGTACCGTGACATTTTCGACCGACTATCTCACACGATATGCGGAAACCAAGCTGGTGCAAAGCGGCGCGTCATCTGAGATCGCCCATTTTGTTTTGCAGCAAATCAAGTTGCGCCATGGCGCACCATCCCAAGTCATCACCGATCGAGGCACGGCGTTTACGGCACAACTTATACACGACGTATTTGAGCTCAGTTACACGCGCAATCGCAAAACTACTGCCTATCATCCACAGACGAATGGCCTCACGGAGAGGCTCAATAACACGATCGCCGACATGATTGCAATGCACATAGATTTCCAGCAAAAAACCTGGGACGAGATTCTCCCGTACCTCACATTTGCCTACAGCACTACCATCCAAGAGACGACGCGGTTTAAGCCATTTCGCCTGATCTATGGACGTGACGTTCAGACGGTGTTGGATGCCATACTTCCATGCTGCACTGATGATAATGTTCTCACGACAGACGCCGAACAGTTTGCTCAGCGCGCCGAAGAAGCACGTCAGCTTGCCGGCATTCACATTCAGCAACAGCAGGGCAAGGATACGCGTTGCTACAACCTCCGTCATCGACACGTCAAGTACCAAGCTGGAGAGCAAGGTTGAGTGTGGACACCGGTGCGCCGTCCCGGCTTGTCTAAAAAACTAATGTCACGTTACTTTCGACCCTACGAAGTTATGTGCAGTGTCACGGAAGTGACATACGAAGGTCTTCCAGCAGGTACTGTGCAGCCCTAGCGTCGGCAACCACGCTCCGAAGTGGTGCACGTTGTCAGCGCGAAGCCGTATTTCACGCGGTAATGCGCAATGCACTGGGCGCTTGTTTCGTTGCTTGTTTCGTTGTGTAGGACACCTTACGCCGCTTCCGTTTTCTATTTGGTTTCTGTGCTGATCCTTTAATTTTTTCTGGCATCACCCATCGCTCGCGATCAGCCTCTGCTTTCGTTTTTTTTTTTAGGAAGGGGAGTAATGCCACCTGGTGTTCCCGAGTTTCTTAGGTGGCGCCCGGGAGAAAAAGACGCCGAATTCTGCTCTCGCGCTCTGTGTGGTGCGCTGGCTGCTGGTACAGTTTCTCCCTGTCTTTTTAGGCACGTGTAGCCCTATTGTTCGTGACAATATATTGAAATTTTTTAAAGTGTCATTTGCTCCTAATTCGCAATTTCCAATTATTCGGGCGCCGAAGAGGTCCACTGCGCTATCGAACCAGTTTTAACGGTAGGAGGTCTCTGCTCTACAAGCCCTTAGATAGGACGGCAAGTGCCCCAAACGTGTCCGTCCTCATTGCCAACATTTTGCACCTTATTCCTGTTTTTTGCCGCGTTTTTAATTTTAACAAAATTATATCGAACTAATTTAATCACCTAATTGTGATTCCCGAAAATTGATTTCCAGGACCTCCAAAATTGAATGAAGGATTTGAGCACGGCCAATTAACTGAACACCATATATCCATGTTCAACAGCCCTAAACACGAGCCCTCTGGGCACTCCATTTCTACCTAGTCGCAATGTGACAAAAATTGCTGTCAGTTCTAATTTCATAATGACCAACTCATTGGTTATTTACAATTTGGGTGCCCCCCCAACAATTCGCATGTTTACGCATTATCGGAGCATGAGAGCAAAAGGGGGCCTCGTAAAAGAAGTGCCCGAAAGCGTCTTGTAGACTGCGATTCTCTTCCGATCTATGCGTCACAGAAAAATACACATAAATATATAAATATACATCTTCAAATATAGAAAACATGCGCCACATTACGAATTTAGGAAAGTCATTTTTATCAAGAATAACTGCCGGACGAATTATGATAGACAATTATTAAGTTCGCAAATTTGTAACCTCCTGCACCTCTATCCTGACCTGATTGATCTCATAGAAATCTGTTCCTCTCTGCCTGCTTTCCGAAAACAGGCAAAGATTTTCTTCTTCAGTCATTTTCCTGAGTGAATGCCGCGTGAATGAGTTTAAACCAGCTGGCGTGTGTCAGCAATGCAATGTTCGCATATTATACGTCATTTGGAAGATCAAGTTCTTCTGGAATGTCTTTCTTTTCGCTCTGTCAGGTTAACGTATCCATTTGTATTATTATTTTTTTTAGAAAGGTGCTTTTTTTCTCTATGTATACATTGCAATATGACATTCCTTGCTGTGTTCTTGCTGTGTTCCAAACGCTGTCTGTATGGATGCAGGGTGTCTAGGGCTCAGTCAGGTGACCACGCGTGTCACCTTTGGCCCTCTTCACCCAGACAATTCTGTCTAAATACAAATAAACTCAAACTCAAACCATGCTGACGACACCATGACTCTTTAACCAACCGTCATCAGTTCGTGTTAAGTAATAATTGCTGCTCA
Organism: Amblyomma maculatum; assembly: GCF_055883805.1. Lineage (NCBI taxonomy): Eukaryota > Metazoa > Arthropoda > Arachnida > Ixodida > Ixodidae > Amblyomma > Amblyomma maculatum. Next base: position 158,950,143 of record NC_139353.1, on the reverse strand, counting down.
CGCTTGTCCCCGTTGTTTCAGGGGGACCTCAAGTCACTGATGGGGCCCTCGTCTGCTCTTGAGCTATATAAATCACCTTTCTTAAATTTCCTCAAATATCCATTTATTGGCATACGGCTGTTTGAGCTATCAGTCCTATTAACAACATAAACGATGTTAATGCAAATCAGTCTGATCTTGAAAACGTTCAAGCCTGGTGCGTCAAATGGCTCGTACCCTTAAACACTAAGAAATCATCCCTTCTAACCTTTCAACAAAAATGATCCTCCACTATTTCAAACTACATTCTTATTGGTTCCAACCTCAGCTGCGTAAGTACCTGCAAATACTTAGGAATTAAATTATCCGCCGACATTTCACGTACCATCAACTACGCCCAGAAATCAAGCTTACCGCGTCCTCGGCTACTTAATAGTGAAACCTCGATTAGGACTTACCTAAGTAAAATTATTAAGATAGTGCACCTTTGTTCGAGTTAAGCTCGAATACAGATGTGCTATCTTGAATCGGACTCTGCTCAGAACAGTGAGGCCCGTTTTACTTTTGTAGCGAAAGCTACACTGCGGTAGGTTTTCAAGCCGTCGACGTTGCACCGTGGCACAGCGTTACCATGACACCATGGAAGACGGCGAAAAATAAAAAGAGGAAGAGAAAGAAGAAATAAAAGGAGAAGAAAGATCAAAAGAACAAGAAGAAGAGAAAAGAAGACGGATAACTGGGTAGTTGGTAGAGGCGAATGACCACAAAGAGTAGCTAGGCTAGAAGGTTATTTCGAACGTTGTGACGGCGGTGTGCTCCGGAGTTCGACCTACAGACGATGTCAAACTACAAGAAGCATCCTATACATCCGAATGATAAGGGTCAACGATGGGAGGCAAGGTGTGCTCGTAAGTGAAGTGATTCCCGTATCTTTAATCCTTTTTTCTACAGATGTCCAAGGACTGAAATTACAATCCTGCTGGTGCTATTAGCCGTTGGAAGCACATCCACTTCTAGCTCTTCATCGAAGAAATCATCTGTATTAACTAATGCCCATACCCTATGTAAATCCCCCTCACGGGGGCATTATAGGTATTGAAAATAAAAAAATAAATTACTTGGCCGCTCAACAAGATGAAAAGGCGCTGTCACGGAGCCTGTAAACTATTCATGCATACATATACTATTGACTTGCATCTTGTTAGATGAAATAAAAGTTAGTAATGTAGAAACAATAATTTAATAAATAGAATGATGGTTTAGTTAACCAATCTAAATCAATAATTAAGGAATATGGAGAAAAATAAGCATAATAGCTACTGCCACCACCCCGTTTCAAAGGGGACGCTCCTATATTCCATCCATCCATCGTAACAGATATAGGGAGAAAAATGAGCATGATAGCTACTGGAGTTACCCCATGTGCTGTATGGGGTAACTCCAGTAAAACAATTGACCATATATTCGAACGTAATGGTATCCATCCAGAACTTGATGCAGGCGCAGTCACTGTTCCTGAAGCTCTGGGCTTTAGAGATACTAGTGGCCGGGTGAATAAACCGGCGGTGCAAACTAACAAAAAACGACTGGAAGATTGGTGGCTTAAAAGCAGAGAAGTGACATAATGTTAGTAATGTAGAAACAAATAATAAATAAATAGAATGATGGTATAGTTAACATAATTAAAATATGGGGGGGGGGGGGGGGGGGAGAGCATGATAGCAACTGCTACCACCCCGTTTCAAAGGAGACGCTCCTATATTCCATCCATTCCATCCATCATTGGCAAGGAGGAGGTAGAGAAAGAAAAGTACAAAAAAGAGATTTAACACTAGGATCAGTTACATAAACATGCAAGGATGTAGAAAAAGAGCGAAATGGCTAGAGATAGAACAGCAGTTGAAGGATGACAAAATAGGTGTGTACGCTCTATGTGTGACTCATCTCAGGGATCTAGAAGATTGGGAAGGGTGCAACAGAATGAGAACGGAAAAACGGGTGGAGGGGTAGGTATGTTGATACACCAGGGAACAAATTGGCAAATAATAAAATCATCTTGTATGGAACATATCTGGGTATCAGGAACAATTGCTGGCATAAGGACATGGCTAGGGTTAGTTTATTTAGGAACAGGGCACCAACGCAGGCAAGAAAACAAGGATCTTGTTGAAGGTCTGAGTGACGATATAAGCCAGTTTGGAGACGGGGCCAATATTAATCTACTGGGGGACATGAACGGCCACATCGATGATCTGGATGGATACACGGATTGTGACGGGAAGCTAATGATAGACTTCTGTGAGCGACACGACCCAGTTATAGTAAATAGATAAACAAAATGCGAAGGACAAATTACGTGGGAATTCCGCAACAGGCACCACGACAATTTACTACTGTTTAATGTTGCAGGGAACTTACAGCAAGGTCACAAAAATGGAAATAAAAAAGGGGAGTGTAGTCTGGGAAGTGATCATAAACGTATGAGTCTGCAGATGGAGCCCTTGATGAAAAAAAATAGAAATTAGACAAAAAGTAAACGCAAAATTAAACGACGATCAAAAAGCGCAGATAACAGCAGACATAGAGGAAGCAATAGAGAAAAGCCCCATGGAAGACTGGGATTATGAACAGGTAGAACTACTCATAAGGAGGAAAATTAAGGAGGTTAAAGTAGCAAACCGCTGGAATGTAAAGAGGAAGCCACGGAGCTGGTGGGATAAGGATATCAGGGAAGCCATTGAACAGCGGCGGGCGTCTTCAAGGGAACACCGAGAGGCAAAGAAAGCACAGGTACCTCAGGAGCAAATTCGACCGAAAATGGGAAACATTACGACAAAAAAAACATGATGTACAGGCCCTCGTCCAAAGTAAAATAAGGCAGTCCACCAATCGCTGGATGGCCGACATGCACGATGATTCTAGAGGCGGACAAAGAAAATTCTGGAACCATATAAGCTGACTAGGTAAAAAGAATCAAAGAAAGCAGAACCGAATTCAAGATAACGTGGGAAATTGTTTAAATGGAGACAACGCAGTGAACTACATCACATCATAGCCGAGGCATTTAAGAGCGCCGATAGGGTAATCTCCACAATTCAGGAAGCAACACTAGATAGCAGAATACAAAGCAGCTTAGAACTGACCACTCTAAACAAGAAAAAGGCAGAAAAAAATATTCCTAAAAGCACATCTACAGGAATAGATGAAATTCCGATCAAGCTGATTAATGAACTTTGTCCAAGAACTAAGGAAACGTGGTTAAAAGCTTTGGAAACAGTCATACCGAATAAGCGAATTCCGGACAGTTGGCGGCAGAGTAAAATTAATTTGATTTATAAAGGAAAACGAGAAAGGATGCATATAAACTAATTCAGTTCGATTACCATAATATCTGTTATGTACAGGTTGGCCATGCAGGCGGTGAAATTAAAGTTTCAAGCATGGGTAGAAACTAGCAAACTAACAAGATTCTCGGAGAACTTCAGAACGGCTTTAGAAATGATAGGCGCTTAGATTATAGCCTGTTTGTGCTTACCCAATGCGTCGAAATATCTAGAGTGGAAAATAGACCTTCGTATTTGGCCTTCCTGGGCATAAACAGGGCACTCCTGTGGAACATATTAAAAGAAGAAGCTATTGGTTATGAGAAAACAGAGTTCCTACAGGAAATATACCGGGATAACAAAGTAGAAATTACATGGGAAGTGATCAGAAGTACGGAAGCTGTCAAGTTATGCAGAGGATTAAGACAAGGTTGTGCTCTATCACCGCTAGTGTTCATGCTTTATATGATAAACCTGGAACGAAGGATACAAGAAAGTAACCTAGGTTTCAGCCTGTCATATAGATTAGGTGGAAAGGCGGTAGAGCAGCGCCTCCCTGGCTAGATGTATGCAGACGATATTGTGCTGCTAGCGGAAGATCTGGAAGACCTGCAAACTCTAGTTAGGTATTGCGGAGACGAAGGGGACGCTCTAGGCTTCATTTTTAGCGCAATTAGGTTGGGTCTGATGATTTTCAATAGCAAAACTGATCAGGGTCTTAAAATACAAGGCTATGAAATGCCCAGAGTGGCAGAATATATATATCTCGGGGTATGGGTAAACGAAGGATTGGCATACATTGGAAAGCATGAGCAATCACTTAAGGCCAAAGGGCGAAGGAATGCCGGGATAATGAAGCATAAGGCATTGTGGGGATACAATAGGTATGAGGTATTGAGGGGTATTTGGAAAGGAATTATGGTGCTTACGCTTACTTTCAGAAATGCGGTTTTGTGCCCAAATTCAGAGGTACAGTCGACATTAGAAATAAATCAGAGAGCTGTCGGGTGATTAGCCCTAGGTTCTCACGGCGAAACCACAAATGAGGCGGTACAGGGAGATATGGGCTGGGCATATTTCGAAATACAAGAAGCTCAGAGCAAATTAATATTTGAGGAACGCCTGAGAAAATTGGACAGTAACAGATGGGCAGCTGAAGTATTTAAATACCTGTACTTAAAAAGCGTTGACTCACAATGAAGGAAAAGAAATAGGAAACTATCTAGTAAGTATGCTAGTCACAAGGACGGAGAAATAAAGAGCATTAAGCAACAGGTGAAAAACACAGAAGGTAAAAATTGCAAAAATTCGATGGAAAAGAAACAGAGTGTGGAATTATACCGAAAGTGGAAAAGGCAGATCAGGAAGGAAGCTTTCTTTGATAACTCAAGAGGCAATGCCCTACGTTTTGAAGCTAGATCAGGGTGCCTTAGAACGCGCAGCTACAAAAAAAAATTATCAATGAAGATGACGCATGTGCTGTATGTGGTAACTCCAGTGAAACAATTGACCATATTGTACTCGAATGTAATGGTATCCATCCGGAAGTCAATGCAGGCGCAGTCACTCTTCCTGAAGCTCTGGGGTTTAGAGATATCAGTGGCCTGGTGAATAAATCGGCGGTGGAAGCTAGCAACAAACGGCTGGAAGATTGGTGGCTTGAAAGCAGAAAAGTGACATAATGTTAGTAATGTAGAAACAAAAATTCAATAAATAGAATGATGGTATAGTTAACCAATATAAAAGAATATTTTAGGATACAGGGAGAAATATGAGCATCATAGCTATTGCTACCAGCCCGTTTCAAAGGGGACGCGTGGAGGGACGCTCCTATATTAAATCCATCCACGCGCCAGAGCGTCATCTGTTCGAGTGCTCCTACGCAATATGTTGTCACTGGTGCTGCGATGTCTGCGATTAGTTGTAACTGGTGCCGAAACTTGAGGAAAGTGACACCTATCCCCAACATTTCATTGCGAACCGCGAGCGCCGAACAGATTCTATCACTTGAGTCTCCGTTTTTCCCTTCTTACTGCTTTTTCACAGGTCAAGTATAGCTGTTTCAATATGTGTAAAACATGGCAATCTGCGGTCTGCACGTTCATACACACACATACATACGCACACGTTCACCGCTGTAAAAGGGCTACGGGCTTGAGGGCTGCTCACAAGCAATGAAGCAATCTGGTCATTTTCTTCCATTCGTACATATTAGGTAGGCTTTATTTGAGACTCAAGGCTTCCTTAAAGCGACCAGCGTCGAATAAGGAACTAGTTGGTCCAATGTTTGGAGAGGAAACCATAATTTAAAAGAAAACAAACACAGGGCAAGACACACAAAGGCAATGGCGGTGAATTGATGTTAAGAGAAAGAATGATTGTGAACATTGCATTTACTAAGAAATTATATTGTTACGAAGGGGGTAAGACGTCGGAGCGCTGAACTACAAGACGATAGGGTAGGGAGCTCAGCTGGTCAAAGGCAGCGCGTCCGGCACGAGAGTCCTTTTTCAACGTCTTTCTCCTTCACTTGTCTTCTAAACTTCATCTTCTTCCGTACTGTTACATTTTCCCCCTTTGCAGACGAAGCCCCCCGGGCGAGGTAGTTATTCGTTTCCACGAGAGTGACACGGCTTCATCCGGGCGACATGGGCAACTTCAGTTCTGACTGAACGACGACCACTTGCTGTCATACGTGCTATTTGGTAGTTCACTTCACTGACGCGTTCAAGCACAACGTAAGGGCCAGCGTAATGCGCCAACATTTTCTGCGCTAAACCACGCTTTCGGAGAGGTCGCCAAAGCCACACTAAATCTCCAGGGGCGTAAGACACATGGTTATGCCGGCTGTCGTACCGAGCTTTTGAACGCTCTTGAGAAGCGAGAATTCGCAAACGTGCGAGACGCCGAGCTTCTTCGGCTCGACAAAGAGTTTCCGCAATGCACGGTTCATCATGGACGGAGTAAGGAAGAATGGTATCTAGACAATACCGAGGAGGACGGGCATATAGCAGGAAGAACGGGCTGTAGCCAGTAGTCTCATGGGTTGCGGTGTTGAATGCAAACGTTATAAATGGCAGTATAGTATCCCAATTCTTGTGGTCAGATGCGATGTACATAGATAGCATGTTTGTGAGTGTGCGGTTTGTGCGCTCCGTCAAGCCGTTGGTTTGAGGGTGATATGGTGTGGAATGCCTAAAATGCGACGCACACAAACGAAGAAGCTCTTCCACAACATCTGCCATAAACTGGCGACCTCGGTCACTGATGATCACTCGCGGAGGTCCATGGCGGAGGATCACAGAACGGAGCAAGAACTGGGACACGTGGTGAGCGGTGGCTGAAGGAAGAGCTGCCGTTTCGCAGTAGCGGGTGAGGTAGTCGGCACAAACCACGATCCAACGATTTCCGTCGGATGACTTCGGGAAGGGACCCATAAGGTCGATTCCGATTTTCTCAAATGCGCCACGTGGTGGAGTCACAGGATGCAGCAGGCCCTGTGGCGTGGACGTAGGGCGTTTGTGTCGTTGGCACTCAGTGCAGCTCGCCACATATCGCTCAGTTGTCTGGCGCATCTTTGGCCAATAAAACCGGTCGCGGGCACGATGGAGCGTTCTTGCAGAGCCCAGGTGACCGGAAGTGGGGTCGTCGTGCATGGCGCGTAAGATGCAAGAGCGGTAGCTCTCGGGAACCACAAGCAGAAGATTCGTACCGGTGCTTGAGTAAGCCTTTTTGTACAAAAGGCCATCACGGAGACAAAATGGGCTGGAAGCAGTGGAATCCCGCGCCTCCGCAAGCAGGGGCTCGAGGCTTATGTCGGTCTCTTGCGCAGTCCTCAGAGCCGAGGCGTCGGGAAACTCGGGCACGACGGAGGCGATGTAATGATCGAAATCACCAGAGTCACATTCGGTCGTAGGAAGAGGAAGGCGTGAGAGACAGTCTGCATCGGCGTGTTTGCGGCCACTCTTGTACGAAACAGTGAAGTCGTACTCTTGCAGACGAAGGGCCCAGCGTGCCAGACGACCAGATGGATCACGAAGGTTGACAAGCCAACACAGGGCATGATGGTCCGTCACAACCGTGAAATGGCGTCCATATAGGTAGCAACGAAACCGCTGAACAGCGAAAACTACAGCGAGACACTCCTGCTCCGTAACAGTGTAGTTACGCTCAGGTTTGCTGAGGGAACGGCTTGCATACGCAATTACATGCTCGCCTGTTGTCGAACGTTGCACAAGCACAGCGCCAACACCAATCCCACTTGCATCAGTGTGGACTTCAGTCGGAGCGGAGGGGTTGAAGTGCCGTAGTATGGGATGTGATGTTAGCAGAAACTTTAGTTGGCGGAAAGACGCGTCGCAATCTGAGGTCCAGTCGAAAGGGACGTCCTTTTGTAGAAGGGATGTCAGAGGGTAGGCGACGTCGGCAAACTTTGGAATGAATCGTCGAAAGTAGGAACACAGGCCCAGAAAACTGCGGAGCTCCTTTTGAGTCTGTGGTCGTTGGAATGCTGCAACTGCTGCAGTCTTCTGTGGATCTGGCCGAACTCCATCGCGGTCGACGAGATGCCCGAGTACCAGCGCTTGACGTTCACCAAAACGGCACTTTTTAGAATTCAGGACAAGGCCAGCCTTCTGTAGGCAATCTAACACAACAGCGAGTCGCGTGTTATGTTCAGTAAAAGTCCGGCCAAAAATAACAACATCGTCTAAATAGCACATACAGATTTCCCACTTGAGGCCACGAAGTATTGTGTCCATAAATCTTTCAAATGTGGCCGGCGCATTACATAGGCCGAAGGGCATCACGTTAAATTCAAATAGGCCGTCCGGGGTAACAAATGCAGTTTTTTCCTTGTCAGCAGGATCCATCGGAATCTGCCAATAACCCGATCGCAAATCAACTGAAGAGAAATAAGACGCGGAAAAAAGGCAATCTATGGCATCGTCGATGCGTGGTAGAGGATACACATCCTTTTTAGTGATGGAGTTGAGGCGACGATAGTCAATGCAGAACCTCCATGTTCCGTCTTTTTTCTTCACCAATATCACGGGAGCAGCCCAAGGACTGGAGGATTCCTGTATTACGCCCCTGTTCAACATGTCTTGGACTTGCTCGGTGATGATCTTACGCTCTGATGGTGACACACGGTACGGCTTTTGACGGATCGGATGGGCAGATCCCGTGTCAATCCTGTGACGTGCGCGCGACAGCGGAAAACGTTGCGAGCCGTTGGACTGCGTGAAATCAAAGACGGATAGGTGCTGGGACAAGAGGTTCCTCAATATCTGTCGTTGTGAGGTGTTCAACGATGCGCTGATCATCGGAAGAAGCTTTTCGTCAGCAAGTGAGTTAGTAGCGGGGTTGTCTAGGGAAGGAGTAACGACAGCTACACAATTCGGGAGAGTTGCGCTACATGAAGCTAGTTTGGAACCCGCTGGAAAAACAACTGGTTCCGATGAGCAATTTATAGTCCACAGTCCGGTACGGCCCTCTTTCACGCGAACCAAACAATGCGGCACTAACGCATTTTTCTTTACGCACTGTAAATTAAGAGGCGCCACAGTAGCCTCAAAAGAGTCGTTAATAGCACGGGAGCAGGACACCTGGACACACACTGCTGAATGTGGCGGTATGACGACTTCATCACACACACACAAAACGTCTTCATAATTTGATGTCTCTTCCAAAAGTTCACGAGGAAGAGAACCACTAACACTTAGCTCTCCCGTTCGACAGTCAACTGTAGCGCCGCACATACGCAGGAAGTCAATTCCCAAGATTACGTCATGTGTAGATCGGGGCAGTACTGCAAACTCCGCCGGAAACACTGTGCCCCCCAAGGAAACTTTAACGCTGCATACCCCAACCGGATACAATAACTATCCACTTACTCCATGAAAATGTGAAGTTTTGTCCCAAACAAACATAACTTTGTTCTTCAAAAGGTTCTTAAAATTTAAACTCATTACTGAAACTGTAGCACCAGTGTCTACCAACGCCATCGTTGGCAAACCATCAACAATCACATTGACCTTGTTCTTTAACATGAACACAGACGGAGGAATAATAGGTAGCAGCGCACATTGTCCAGCGACCTCACCTCCATTGGCCGCGCTGGCTAGTTTTCCTGCGTTGGTGGTGGAGATCGGCGCCGTGGAGACGGGGAGCGGCGCACACGAAATGACGGAGGTGGTGTCACACTACGGTCAGACGCTGGCGAATGGCTGCGGTGCCCTTCGTTTTGAAAACGGCCCCTCCGGGAAGGATGTTCTGGCCGATAGTTGTCGATGTAGGGCTGGACGATGCGTCGGTTCGGTGCCGTCGGGGGATTCCGAAACGATGTGCGCCGATTACAGTAGCGGGAAATGTGACCCGCGACACCACACCGGTAGCACACCGGAAGAGGTCGCTGAAAAAGTGGCGTGTCAGCTGGTTCCTGCATGGTAGGCCGCGACGAATATCCGGATGGTGGTTCCGGAACGATGTAGTTGTCCGGCGGTCGGCGCGATGTACGACTGGAGTAAGAGCGAGGATCTGTACGCTGATGGCAAGAGAATTGTTGGAAATTCTCTTCAGGCCTTGGTCGCGGAGTGTATAGGTTTTCGCGGCAGACAAAGTCGGTGACATTCGCGGACATCGGCGGGCACGCACCCCCACAAGTTGGACGAGCATATACGTCCCCTCCGAAGCCATTGGGCCGGACAAGCTGCTCACGTCGTGACATCTCATCTCGAACAATTTCACGGATGGCGCACAGGAGGCTTTGAGATGGCGACTCTTCAATGCTAGCCACTGTAGTCACATTTGCGAGCCGTCCAAATTTCGGTGTAATGCGGCGAGTCTTTAGGGCCTCGAATGTTCGGCAGTGCCGGATAACGTCAGAGACCGAACTCAAGTTTTCCTTGGCAATTAGGAAGTGGTAGACATCTTCCGCAATGCCCTTGAGCAGATGGCCTACCTTATCATCTTCAGTCATCCTGCTGTCGACGGTCTTGCACAACTTGAGTACGGCCTCTATGTAGGTGGTGCAGGTTTCTCCGGCTGCCTGGGCCCTCTGAGCAAGTGTCTGCTCTGCCTGTTTCTTCTTTGCAGCTAGGTCACCGAAACATTCCTTGATGGCTTCGACAAAGCTTTCCCAAGTTGTCAGGGAGTCCTCGTGGTTCTCATACCACATCAAGGCGGTTTGCGTCAAAAAAAAGACTACATTGGCTAGTTTAGCCACTGAATCCCAGCGGTTATAGCGGCTCACACGTTCATAATGAGTGAGCCAGTCATCAACATCTTCCCCTGCTTGGCCGGCAAAGGAACGAGGCTCGCGAAATGGTAGCGTCGCATTCGTGGTGGTCGGCGGCGCATCGCGAGACGAGGGTAGAGGGTCCCGTGTTGATGTTCGGGGCTGCTCGGTAGTCTGCTGCATTCTTGTTGAAAAAGGTGGGAGACCAGCGAGGCGACGGCTCCGACGAAGCTCCAGCGATTGAGGATGCGTCTTGAGGGTAGTCGTACCCCGCACCTCCACCAATTTGTTACGAAGGGGGTAAGACGTCGGAGCGCTGAACTACAAGACGATAGGGTAGGGAGCTCAGCTGGTCAAAGGCAGCGCGTCCGGCACGAGAGTCCTTTTTCAACGTCTTTCTCCTTCACTTGTCTTCTAAACTTCATCTTCTTCCGCACTGTTACAATATTAAAGATAACCTACCGTGATTTTGCATGACTTAACACAAAACCGCACCAAACGCGGCCGGTAACTAACATATTGTCACGACTCATGCCACAGGGAGCCGTGAAGGTACACGTAGCCGAGGACCCGAGTTATACTCGGGTGCTCGGTCGGCGTTCTAGTTCCGATCATAAGGCGCGCCTCTCGAGCCAACCAACACTTCATCGTCGTCGGCACCAAGCACGGCAGTCGCACGGCGCTAGGCACGTGGCATTATTCGCCCCCGTGAAAGAAATTCATCGTCCCGATGACAAGGTGAGAGGAGAAAACATTAGGTGTGAGGTGAACTGAACAATAATTCAAGGTCTCACTTGTAGGAAGCGCTCAGTCACGCGAAAAGTATGGCTTTAAGAGCACCACATGCACAATCAGGCCGCTGACGCCGAACACTGACGGTCGCAGTTCCATCTAGAATAACTTCATAATTAACGCTGTTTAAGCGGCGCAGGACTTTATATGGTCCAAAATACCGGTGGAGCAGTATCTCGCACAAGCCTTTGTGGCGCACGGGGGTCCACACCCACACTTGGTCCCCTGGTTCGTAGTGGACTTCCCTGTGTCGAAGGTTATAGTGTCGAGCGTCGTTGGCATGCTGTTCCTTGATGTGCAAGCAGGCCAGCTGATGGGCTTGCTCGGCCTGTTCTGCGAAATGGGCGGCATCGGGTTCGACCGCTTCATTCCCGCACGGGAGCATCGCGTCCAACATCGTGCGGGCCTCCCTGCCATATACGAGACGGAACGGCGTAAACATCGTGGTTTCCTGCGGCGCCGTATTGTAGGCGAAGGTGACATACGGCATGATCTCGTCCTGCATTAATGTTCAACGTCGATGTACATTGAGATCATGTCCGCCAAGGTTTTGTTTAGTCGTTCCGTCAGGCCATTTGTCTGAGGGTGATACGCTGTTGTTGTGCGATACTCGGTATGGCTGAGAGTTAAGGTGTCGCGCAGTAGCCGTGCTGTAAAAGCCCTTCCTCGGTCAGTAATGATGGTCCAGGCAAATGTTTTCCAGGAATGTTTTCCAGGACAACCACAGCGATGCAAATTAGTACCCCAGCTCGTATTGTAGCGCGTACGCTAGCGCGTACATGTCCCTTTTGTGGCGCCTACACTGTCAACATGATGGACGTACAATAATTGCCAAAGGTAACCAGGCTGCGTGCTCCGCTTCTGAGTCGGGTAGCAGAGAATTCGTACTTCTAAAGATGTGAAGCTGTGTAAAATATAGGCGATCTCCTCTCCTCAATTCTTAACAAGTTGTTATCCTCTTGAAATCCATGTTAGCCTAGTTGTGTCCCAACTAATTTATTGCTCAGAAGGCGTCGATGTGTCTGCGTTCGCTCCACGGACGTCTCAGCAAGCCTCGTCCACAGATGTCCACCTGGCCTGCACGCACGCCTCAGCAACCGCTGTCCTCACCCATGGCAATTTCAAAGCACCGATTTTTTTGCTTTGTGATGAAACGGCCTGACTTCCCAAGAAGAGCCTGCCCTGTTAATGACCTTCAGAGGGGCGGCGGCGGAGCAAGCGACCGTTGTCGGAGCCGCTCAGTGTCGGATTACGGTACTCGACGTTGGACAAAAGCGGAGGGAGAAGCCATCGTCGGCTTCGCGCGAGCTCTGGCCTACTGGCTGAAGTGTTTGCCGCTTAGGGGGAGACCCACTGGGCGCCGGACCGAACGGACAAAAACAGAGGCATGTCGTGAAAATAGAACGATGGGGGGTCGCTTGTGAACTGGCGAGGTGTTTGTTAAAATGTACTGACACACGTGCAAGAACGTGCGAGGCGGGGCTCAGTGATGCAGTGCGCAAACTGTCCCCTCACGCTTTGCAATTGGCCCGTGCCGAAGATGAACTAATTCCCTGCCTAGGGACCTAGGGATAGCCAAGCGAAGAAAACCTGTTGTCCGACATCGGGAGAGGGCTTCCTTCGGAAATCTTCAAAGTGTACAGTTGTAAATAAACTACTTGTACTGAGCTCTAATGAAAGCTCCTCGTCTCCGCGGTTCCTCGACGCCTCGCCGGTCAACGCTACCCTCGGCTCCGGCCCTGTGCGCCCGGCGTCGCGACAACTAATTGGCAACGTGGTGGGATCGAACCTGGCTGACTGATGGAGAAGAGCACACCGATATCACGGAGACTGGCAGTTGCGGACTGGTGAGCTTTGGCATTGCTTCTGAGTTCCCAGGCTAATAAGATAGAGGTGTAATCTTATTTCTGGGGAGGCCAGCCGCAGAAGCGTAAATTAAAGTACTTCTGGGTGGAGGCCAGGTCATTGTCACACTGCTGTCATAGATTTGAAAAAAGTGCTCAAGTCTCAACTCGTGAGTCTGGAGGAGGAGCTAGGCATCAAGGTTGGCCCTGAAATGACAAAGAATGAGGTCATGGTGGCACTATAAAGTTCGGGTGCCAAGAGTGAGCAAGTAGAAGAGACATGGTTGGAGATTCAGGGAGCCCAAACGGAAGAGAAGAAGCAATTAGAGCTTGTAGTAGAGAAACTCCGCCTGCAAGTTGAACTAATAAAGATGAGCGTTGTTCAAAGAGTAGAGGTAGCGGTCCGACAAGATCTTTATGATCTATCAAAGTTATTGCAACCATTCAAGGTTGGGCAGGACATAGGCCTCTATCTAGTGAACTTCGAGAGAACGTGCGAAAAGGCACAGTTTGGTCGCAGCTCTCGGCCGCGGCGTTTGTAAGTTTGTTGCCTTGTGAGGCAGCGGATTTGATTGCTCGGCTCTCTGTGGAGGACTCTGACGACTACGATAAAGTTAAAGAGAGCCTTCTCAACAGATTTCCTCTGTCGTCAGAGGCTTTCAGGCAGAGATTTCAGAGCATTACAGAGAGGCAAGGTGCTAGTTATGGAGAGCTTGCCTATGAGTTGAAGGCAAACCTGACGGAATGGATGGTAGGCGCTAAAGCCAATGATGTGTACCACAAGGCCCTAAAAACCATTGCTATTGAGCAGTTTCTTTCTAGAGTTCAGGAACCAATGAAAATTTGGGTTCAGGACAAGGCGACTGTCAGCTCGGTGCAGGCAGCGGCTGATGTTGCGGACGAATACGTCTCCCGCCGAGGGCTGCGAGAGGAGCTTTCTCCCGCTATGCCGACCGATAAAGGAAATAGCGTGATAGGGCCAGGACTGAGAAAGCACCAGTGGAATACAGGATCTAGGCTTGAAAATGTGACAACAGACACTACGAAAACGCCTACTAGTATTGAAAAGTCGGAAAGTGAGCCTCAAGCAAAGGGGACGAATGATTGGTCACGGAAGAGTTTTGAGGAGCACAAACGGCCAGTTCGCTGTAACTGCCAAGAATCTGGGCACATTACCGCGGGATGTCGAAAACCGAAAGTTACGTTCGCATACACTTCCGATTCGGTGACGGATGAGGAACTACCCAATCCTTATTTGTTGGATTTGACTGTCAAAGAAAAAAAATGCCGAGTGCTCAGGGACAGTGGGGCAACAACTGACCTTGTACATTCTGATTACGTGGACGAAAAGCAGTTCAGCAGGAAATGCGCGTGGATAAAGCCGATTCTGGAGGGATCTAGTGTTTGCCTTCCAATAGCGGAAGTCGTGATCACTGGACCTTTCGGTGAAGTTCGTACTGAGGCTGCAGTTTCAAACAAGCTGCCACCGCAGTACCCCTACTTGTTTTCTAACCTAACGGAACAGCTGCTGAGAGCTCAAAGGAAAAGCTTGACAGAGGGATTCGTTCAGGCGCTCACAGGAGCTGAGGCGCGTTCCCTTGCTGCCAAGCTAGAGAGGAATGAGGCTGATTCCGGGCAAAAGGAGAGGGATGTCGCGGGTGCACAGTCTCCGACATCGCAGAGGAGCGATGAACAAGGGAGCAGTGAGGGGGTATCAAACAGGCAGTTTAATGAAATGGAAAACAAGCATGCCCCATCGCACTCCGATGAGAGAGAAACGGGAGTCAGTCCAGATGATGCAGGGCAATCGGAAAGTGAGGAAAGCGATTGTGAGGGGTTGTCAGTGTGCTTCCGTCGTCAGTGTCGCCAGATCGAATTGCCGGAAAGATGACCAGAGAAACGATCAATAAGGAGCAGACCGAAGATGGAAGTCTCAAAGATGTGTGGGACATAGCCAACATTGAGGCACAGACTAGGGCGAAAAGTTTCTACGACCGAAATGCAAAGTTGCAGTCGTATCGAGAGGGCGATCAAGTCCTTGTCCTGTGCCCATCGCGAGCGAAGAAGCTCGAATATCAATGGGAAAGACCATTCCGAGTGGCGAAAAGGCTTTCAGAGACGAAATACGCCATCGAGCGGAAGCGAGGGCTACAAGATTTCATGATCTATCACCACCACCTAATGAAACGATGTGAGGGCGAGATTCAGGCAGTCAGCAGGGCTTTTAACGTCCGTGAGTAATTAACCATATAGATTTCTCAGCTAGGCAGCTCTAGAGAAAGTGCTGAGGCTGATGAGTTTATGAGAGTAGCAGCACCGGCTGAGGGCCTGACTGAAACGCAGTGGGCTGACTTGCACAGAGTCATCTCTGAGTACGACTGCCTATTTTCTGAAAAACCGCGGCGGACAGCAGTCGTTACTTATGATGTTGAGCGGGCCACCGAGGTAGGTCAGGTTTGCAGCCTTGCAGAATGACTCTGCATCAGCAAGAGATACGGAAGGAAGTGGTACGCTACTCAGAACCAATTGCAGCCCCCTTGACAGACGCCCTACGAAAAAACGCGCCAGAGAGAGTACGTTAGAGCGAAGAAATGGACAGTGCCTTTCAGGCGCTCAAGGCCGCCCTGTCTTGCTCTCCTGTACTGCATGCGCCGAGATATGACAGATCCTTTGTCGTTTGGTGTGACGCAAGTAACCGTAGCTTGGGAGAGATTCTCTGTCAGGTAGCCGAAAATAGAAATGAACAACCTGTGCTTTTCCCCAGCAGAAAGCTAACATCACGAGAGGAGGCCCATAGCGCATGCGAAAAAGAAAGTGCTTGCCTGGTTTTGGCATCCCAAAAACTGACTTGCTACATCTGCGGAACCCCCTTCGTCTTTGTGACAGACCACTGTCCACTAACGTGGCTTTCGCAAATGTCAGGGAAAAATCCTCGACTATTGAGACGGAGCCTTGCGCTCCAAGATTTGAGCTTTAGTGCGCGGTACAGAAAGGGAAAGACAAATGATAACGTCGATTGCTTGAACCGTGCATAATACTCCTTTTACCGCTTCCGTGAACGAGGAACATACAACTGTATCCTGTACTATTCTACTAAGTGTTTAAGTTAGGTATTGCTGCACTGAATGTTTCTTAGCAGTTTTCATAAGTGCGTGGTTTTGTAGCTCTTTTTGTGAACAGAAGAGAGGGAGTGAGGCAGAAAATGGATGGCAGTAGTGTGACAGGGTCCGCAAATATGATACTAGGCAGATATTTTTGTTTATCATGCAATACCCTGGGAGCTCGAGAGCTTTTACTGGCGCTTGCTTGGTTTGTGGCGGCAGTCTTTGCGATTTAAGAGTGGCTCAACCACCGTACGAAGACGCTGACCTCTAACGTCGAGCAGCGGAAACTCCTCGCCGTCCGAGATCTTCCCGTCGTCGGAGTAGCTGTTGTATCCGAACTAATTTATTGCTCAGAAGGCGTCGGTGTGTCTGCGTTCGCTCCACGGGCGTCTCAGCAAGCTTCGTCTACAGATGTCCACCTGGCCTGCACGCACGCCTCTGCAACCGCTGTCCTCACCCATGGCCACTTCGAAACACCAATTTGGTGGCTTTGTGTAGAAACGGCCTGACTTCCCAAGAAGAGCCTGGCCTGTTAATGACCTACAGAGGGGCGGTGGCGGAGCAAGCGACCGTTGTCGGAGCCGCGCGGTGTCGTGCTACGGTCATCTTATAGTAGCGCGAACAAAAACACACAAGACAGGGTACAGGACGAGCGCTAACTGCCAACTGTTTATTGGAAGGAAAGAGGAACGTATATTTAAACCCTCGGCCACTCAGGTGTTCATAGCCAAGATGTCTGAAGTACTGCACCAACTAGGCCGACAACACATCTTACTCGTGCTACTGTACTCGACGTTGGACAAAGGCGGAGGGAGAAGCCATCGTCGGCTTCGCGCGAGCTCTGGTGTGCTAGCTGAAGTGTTTGCCGCTGAAGGGGAGACCCACTGGGCGCCGGACCGAACGAAAAAAAACAGAGGCAAGCCGTGAAGATAGAACGATGAGGGAGGGGGGGAGGGGGGTCGCTTGTGAACTGGCGACGTGTTCGTTTAAGTGTAGTGGCACACGTGCTAGAATGCGCGGGCGGAGCTCAGTGACACAGTGCGCAAACTGTCACCTCGCGCTTTGCAATTGGCCCGTGCCGAAGATAAACTAATTCCCTGCCTAGGGACCTAGGGAGACCCAAGTGAAGAAAACGTGGTGTCCGACATCGGGAGAGGGCTTTCTTCTGAAATCTCCGAAGTGTACAGATGTAAATAAACTATTTGTACTCTGCTCTAATGAAAGCTCCTCATCTCCGCGTTTCCTCGACGCCCGTGCCAGGGGGCATGACTTCCGTCCAAATATTTTTCTAGTTGTCAATGTGTTGTGTTGTGGCATTGAACAAGTTTGTTAAGCGTTCCAAAATATCAAACTGCTGCACGTTTACCTCTGTTTATTTAAATCCCACTCAAATTGCCCATGGAATAGTGTCATGCGGTTGGTAAAGACCGTGTCCACTTCAAGAGTGGAACAGCGCGAAAAGACGAAACACAAGAACAGACGCACGACGGACGAGCGCTGACCCGCAACTAATTTTTTATTAGGAAGAAAGCGGATTCTTATACAGAAAAATATGTCACATGATGTTACAAAGAACGAAGCCCTTGACCAGGCAAAATTGAAGAGATATCTTCTTCCTTCAACAGCCACGTGGAAAACCCTATCAAGCAAGACCGAACATACAAGCCCCCCTCCCTCTCCTCTCCAAGGGCTCGTTTTACAAATTATAAATAATCACCAAACATTATCCAGAAAAGAAACCTCTTTTTCGATAACCACCAATGAAGGCTGGCTGACACATTGCGACTGCTTCTTGCTGATGTAATATGCCTCAGTAATTTCTCTCGTAGTTTTGTCCCTATGGCGAAACAAAATCTTTGTTTTTGAAACCAAGGGGCGACAACTTTTGTTTTTGTGCTTTCCTTCTTTCCCACAATCCCTACAATGATCTTTCAAGTGAGAATATCATGTATCCGACAGCGAATTGAGGTGTTCACGCAGACGAATGCACCGACTCGTTTGACCTATGTATACCTTATTGCATGACAGTGGAATTTCGTAGAGGACAGCGCAGGCGCAATCTACTAATCTCGACGTATGCGAAACCTGGCATTCAAACGGGTTACTCTTCTTTAGCTTTTCCTTGGTTTCAAAAACAAAGATTTTGTTTCGCCATAGGGACAAAACTACGAGAGAAATTACTGAGGCATATTACATCAGCAAGAAGCAGTCGCAGTGTGCCAGCCAGCCTTCATTGGTGGCTATCGAAAAAGAGGTTCCTTTTCTGGATAATGTTTGGTGATAATTTAAAATTTGTAAAACGGGCCGTTGGGGAAGAGGGGGAGGGGGGCTTGTATGTTTGGTCTTGCTTGATAGGGTTTTCCACGTGGCTGTTGAAGGAAGAAGATATCTCTTGAATTTTGCCTGGTCAAGGGCTTCGTTCTTTGTAACATCATGTGAAATTTTTTTGTATAAGAATCCGTTTTCTTCCTAAGAAAAATTAGTTGCGAGTCAGCGCTCGTCTGTTGTGCGTCTCTTCTTTTGTTTCGTCTTTTCGCGCTGTTCCACCCACTACGCATCTGTACAAACTCGCCCAACTGTCCATCCCACTCCACTTCAGGAATATGGAAGGGTAGTTGCCCTCTAGTGGGTGTCATACGGTTGATTATGGTGGTCAGGACAAATATGTTCTCAAATAAAAAGATCAAAAAGCATAGCTAGACCATTAATAGTTTGGAACAAACCGCGAATCAACATTAAAGGAACCACCTAAGTCATCCTATTACATTCATGTCTGAGACGAATTCTATTAACTCGAAGCAAGAAAGGCGAGCGTTAAAATATATTTAGCACATCAGTTGCGTTGACACCATGTTTAAAGGGGTCATGCAATGCCTAAAATGGGGTAAAACAAATTGGTCGAGAGATAGGTACTCCCTCACAGGTCAATTCACCGCAAGAATTTTTTAGCTAGCTTCATTAACACCAGAGATATCGGCGATTAAAAATGGCACTCCTACTCGCTCCCCTCAACTCAACTCTCGGAGACACCAGAAAAAAAACGAACAAAACAGCTCGGGAACTCCGCCCCGCTAGCCCCGCGCACGAAGCGTCATCGGGTGACGCTCGGTTGTCAGACTTACGGTGGTCGCGCCTGTTTTCCCCAAGCGTCGCCCATGCATTTACGGTCTCTGCCTTTCCTGTCCCGTCTGCGTTTGCGTAGCTTTCATCCTTGTCTGCTGTCTTCCTCCGCCGCCGGTTTCTTCAGTTTCTTGACCTCTCGGAATTGTGTGCGACAGCAGCCCGAACGACTCGGGTCGTTCGCGAGCGCTTACTGTAGGTGGGAAGATGCTGTCCACACATACCGGCGACCACCGTGGAGGGAGCACTTTCCTTCATATCCCTGTCCCATTCAGCGCAAATTAGCGTGAACTCCTGCCGAGTACGGCTTTCTACAAGACCGCTTTCTTCTCTTGCGCTGCCTGGGTCAGTCTCTTTGGTACCGTCTTCTGCGGTTTGACCAACGGCGGCCGGTGACCCCTCGCGGAGTTGACGCGATAGCATCGACTCTGCATGGATGCTGACAGACGATCGAGCGTGCGAGTTGCCCGCGTGCAAACGTGTCGTCGTCGCTTTTAGTCCGGAGCTGCTTTCATTTATGGTCGGCGAGAGGCACCTCTTGTGCATAACGAACGGAATGTATACGCATACGGATAATCGACGAGAACACGGACTGACGATGGCTACAGAGTTTGGATATCGGATGACAGATGAGCGCGAATTATTCGTCCGCGAGTCTTAAAATTGAGATTAACAAAAATGATAGTGTAGTGGTTGTTTTTTTTTTCACGTCCTTTCGCACATCGTTTATGAAGTGGCAATGCGTAACGTGCACGCGTGTTTTATCTCATGTGTACGGATCGTCCGATACAGAATCGACGGCGCAAAACATCAGTAAAGCAGCTCGGCACATTCAGCTCGGCAGCGCAGGTTGTTACTGATTTTCGCAGCGACACGCAACAATCGCGCACATGAGCATGCGAGCGGTTACGCTCGAGACGCAGCGAAGAGGGCGATTCCAAAACGCCGTCCGCCGTGGCTTCGACGCAAATAAGGCCTAGCGACGACCAGGGAGCAGCGCACGATCGGAGTGCCGTCTGCCGCAGCGCCCGCGGACAGCATCTCTGCAGTAACCTGGCGACATCCGGTGCTGCACATAAGCGGTGCGAATTTGTGGACTTTCGCGATGAAGCTAAGGACAGACCTTTCTTGACCCACGCTTCATTTACACGAAGGCTGATGCTGCCTTTTTAATCGGTACTGTGTTGAATCGTAGCAGCTCGTACTCTTTTCGCACTGCTGCACCGGCGCGCACTTTCGGTCGGACGCACATCGTTTAGGAAGTGTGAATGCGTAACGCGACGCATCGGCAGAGCCAGAACAAACGGCGCAAAACATGAGCAAAGCAGCTCGCCATATGCAGTTCGGCAGTGCAAGGTTTCACCGCTTTCCGAAGCTACACGCAAGAATCGTGCACAGGAGCACGCGAGCGACTACACTACAGACGCTGCGAATCGGACGATTCTAAAACGCAGTCCGCCGTAGCTGCGATGCAAAAACAACAAGGCATAGCGACGAGCAGGGAGCAGCGCACGACCGGAGTGCCCTCGGCCGCAGCGCCCGCGCCTGGCGGCATCCGGTGCTGCACTTAAGCGGTGCGAATTTGTGCACTTTCGCGATCAAGCTGAGGGTAGACCTTTTTTTACGCATGTTCCATTTACTTATCAACACGCCGCACAAATGGTGGATGCGGCAAAGACAAGACGGGACACGGGACTACCGTACGCTGCTGCGCCGTCGGTCGGTACATAAAGGTTGATGCTGCCTATTTAATCGGTACGGTGTTAAATCGGACCAGCTAGAGCTTTTTTCGCAATTCTGCACCGACGCGCACTTTCAGTCGGACACCACCAACTTTTCGGTTAACATCGCGAACCGAAGCGCCAAGCTCGGGTTCACGCATGCATTGCAGCACTCGATCAGACGACTTTCGGAGCTACCGTAAGTACGTCCGTTACGTAGTGGCCGTCGCGGCTGCAGCCAATGGCAGCTTGTCGTAGCCTGTCACTCTCGTGACTTGTGACGTATGTAATCACGGCAGAATAGTCCCAAATCTCGCCGCCACGCGGAAATGGCGCAGCCCGCGAATGTCAAAAAAACGCTGTGTTTAAAAATTAATAATAAATCACTGCATTTTTTTCGAGGAGTTTTATTAGGACGAATGCTCTGAAGCATTTATTCTACACATTGAAAACGTTTGTCGGTGACCTTTCTGGCCATTTCATACCCCCTTTAAGTTTCAAAATACAGGATAAAATCCTCCCTAGCGAATACTAAAGCTTGCTGATCAATCACTTAAGCCTGATAACAGTAGTATATTAATACTATTTGAAACATTTTCATTAGCGCTAGCAGAAAGCTCTAGAAAATAGGATTTTTTTTTGTCTGAAAATACGACATCAAAATATATATTTTTTTTTAAGCTACGCATAACTTTGGAACAAATCAGGAGTAGTACTAAATGAGTTGAAAGGTGGATGTTCTGGTGTTAAAAAGGTAGCCCATGGCCGCACTATAGAGCTCTTGATTCAGCACGCACGAAATAAATTACCATTCAAACCTGAACAGGCCTCACGCAATTAACATGTTGGGTCTCAGCGTAATTCCTATATAAACTGAGGAGTCAAGGACGCCGACTGGCACATGCGCTTATATAGGTTATTAGGTATGGTCCTCATTATAAAAGTTTTTAAATCAGTGTCATTTCAATAAAAAATGAAATGGGCAGGCATCGCCTCCTCAGTGCTTTTCATAAAATACCTCTGTTTAGTACGTCCTAATTTTTACCGAACATAAACTGAATATTTTTATGGAAAGAAAGTGATTCCTCAAAAAAAAAAAAACAATTCGTATGTAGCGTCCCTCACTTCTAATACTTAACTAAGTTTTGCATTTCAATTTAATAATTTATTGAATCCTGATTTTTTTTAATAGCAGAAATCATTCACCACAGGATACGAATTCTGCCTCTCCGTAGTAGCATAAAATATTTCACAGCACTGGTATGCTTCCTATGACTGGCGGATCACGTTTTGCAATTTAATTTGTTTCGTGCTCCTTGGTATTGTTGCCGTTGCAATCTTCAGCGCAAGTTGAAAACGTATAGTTCTTTTCGTTTCGTGCCAGCACTTGAAGTGATTTTTGTTTATATAAGCCGCATTTGTACTTTTACATTTTATTTCCTCCAGCAAAAAATCAAAGTTTCCCCTTTTCTTTTATTAGATATTTAGCAAAGTTTGCCAAAGGATCTTCATAAGTGAAACTTTCCTGACATGAACAGTGTTGACATAGCTTATGCTTAACCCTGTAAACATTCCCTGTCCGAGAGTGTCGCATTTTATCGCTTTTTTTATGCATCCCGTGATGCACCACTCATGCCCTGGCTCATTAAAGGGACACTAAAGACAGCCAAAGATGTTATGAAAATCTAATAAACTACATTTGGTGACACTGTCGCCGCATATCCGGCAGCAAAAAATCGAATAATTGCTGAGATATTGCGATAAGAAGTTGAGGTTTTTTCTTGTTCCCGCCGGTCGAATTCAAACTGTGCCCTCCAACTACGTAGTTGGAGTTGAGTGACGCACACTATGACGTAAGCGGAGACTCCGTGATAGCTAGCGAGCCGGCGCGGCCCGCGGCGTCGCATCCCTCAAGGGCCAACATGGCAACAGCGTACTCGCAATGACGGCCTCAGCCGAAATAAATAAAACGATGAAGAGAGTAATTTACCGAGCGATGGGCCCATAAAGGAAGAAAAAAAAACATAGAGCGCTTGTAATACACAATACTTTACATGTTTCTCAAGCTTTTGCGCTCCTTCTTGCACTGTGTGTAAACAAACCGAGCCCTCGGTCATCGCAACGCTTCCTGACATGTTTACATACAAATAAGATTTAGTTACCAGCAAAATAGTGTCCTCATGGCTGCGCTTGTCAGTTTTGTAGCTTCGTCGCACTTTTTTCTTTCAAGGTTTGTGCTACAGCTCCCTGTGCAGCGAAAATTACGTCCACGGTAGCAGAACATGACCGAAGTGCCGGCGCTACTACATTTGCCAGCGCTGTGAAATTCCACATGTTAAAATGGATCCAGTGCACAATATAGTGCGCATAGGCATCCAGAACATTAGTTGCAAGACGTGAGAGCAGGCAGCATGCGCCGATGATCAAGAAGCTGTAATTTTTAGACCGGCAGCAGAAACACTTTATTGTAAAGGGGGCCATGACGTAAAAACTAGAAATATTTCCAAGGTTCCTGTGGCGCGGCGTAGCCGAGCGGGGACTCCACTTCTGGCCGTCGTAGCGAACGGACGTGTTATGTTGGGCTCCGTTGGAGCGGGTACAGCGGTCATGTCTGGCCGCGGAAACAGGCTTTTTGTTTCGGACAGTGATTATCAGGTTGTACTGCCAAGTTTGCCTACAGGGCGATTTGTTGGAAATACTGTTTTTTTGCACGGTGACATCAGGGCCCGCCCATACCGGGTGCAAGACTTTCGTGATGCGCTTGCTCCGCTTTCACTCATGCCGGATGTTATCGCCCTGGGGGCGTACCGCATGAACCACGTCTGGGCCGTGCCCTTCAAGGACGCTGACTCGATGAAGAGGATACTTCGCTTTGCAGACCTGCAGGTTAAAGGTGCTCGGTGTCTCGTCATCGATCCTGCTAACCGAGACGTCCGAATGAAGGTACACTGGTTGCTGCACAGCGTACCAGACGAAGACGTGCGGCTCGCCTTTGCTGCTTTCGGGAAGGTGACAGATGTTGCAAAGGAGAAGTGGAGAGCACAGGGCGTGTCGGATAAGGGTTCAACAACAAGACTTGTGACACTCAAGTTGAATCCAGGTGTCAAGCTCGGTGACCTTCCGCATCAGGTGAGCGTCAGTGGCGAATTGGCTCTAGTGGTAGTGCCTGGCAGGGCCCCGCTTTGCCTGCGCTGCCAAGGTACAGGTCACATAAGGCGTGAGTGCCGCATTCCGCGATGCAGCTCTTGCCGTCGGTTCGGACACGAAGAGAGTCAGTGCACTCGCACATACGCAAGCGTCACCAGTCCCGGCAAAAGCGATGAAGCGTTCGAGCTGTACAGGGTCGTCCACTCTAAGTGCGAACACGGCTCCGCGTGGCCGCGCTCAGCGGAGCGCCAGCGGATCCGGCGCGTTCGCGCATCGAAGCAAAGCCGCGCAGGCGCACAGGGGCCCGGGGGAGGAGCTTCGTGTCGTCTGCTTTCCAGCAATGCAAGCGAGGTGCGCGCCAGCGCTGTAGCAGACGACACGAAGCTCCTCCCCCGGGCCCCTGTGCGCCTGCGCGGCTTTGCTTCGATGCGCGAACGCGCCGGATCCGCTGGCGCTTCGCGGAGCGCGGCCACGCGGAGCCGTGTTCGCACTTAAGGACGACCCTGTACATGAATGAGGCGGACGCTGAGGAGACTTCAAAAGCAGGAAAAGGACCAGCGGTCAAGGAAGTATTGCAGCCTAATCTTCAAGTCCTTGTGCCGCAGAAGTCTAGTGTTCACGCTAGCCCACCGAGCAAACCAATAGTTACCGACCAAGCGGAATCTGCGGTGGATAACGCGACGAACGACGACGAATCGAACATCGAGGGCGCCGAAGCACCCGCAATGGCCGTTACTCAGGGAGCAGCTGGCGTCGGTGCCGGTATACTTCCCGGAAAGCGGCCGCGTGACCAGAAAGATACCGAGAGTGAGCAACTGGACGGCAGTGGCAGCGGGGAGCCGCCACCAAAAACAACCGGGAGGAGACGGCAGGCCGTCAAATCGCGGCCGAACCCGAACGTCCCGTCCGAGCCAAGGCAGGCGGTTTCACCGCCTGCCTTGGCTGGCCTGTGTGGCCAGGTGAGTCCACCTGGCCTGTGTGGCCAGGTGGACTCAGTAAAGACGGTGCTGGCTGTGATCTGTACGGTGCCTGCGAAAGACTGGATTGGGGAACGCTGCATGGAGGCTTTATGCACTCTGAGTTTAGTGTTTTGTTACTAAACATGGCGGTTAATCTCGATGTAACACTTCGTCTAGCATCTTTAAATGTCCGGGGTTTGGGAGCAAGAAGACAACAAAGCCAGCTGCGACGCCTAATTCTTGAAAATGACCTTGACCTAATCGCTATCCAAGAAATTAAGATTGAAAGCGAAGAGCTAACTGATCGTATGGCGTCGTCCTTTTCTTCTTTGTATGACGTATGCGTCTGCCATTCCGTCGGCGCGTCGGGTGGCTGCGTTTTATTTATTCGTAAAAGTTTAGGCATCAACGTTGCTTCCGTTGTGGCTTCCCAATGAGGTCGCCTTCTTGTTGTTGACTTTTCTTTTTCGAATTATAGTTATCGTGTTGTCTGTGTTTATGCTCCGAACGCGGTGAGCGAGCGCAGAACATTTTTCGAAAGTCTCGAAATGCATCTTAGGTGCGACAAGGTAGTAATATTGATAGGAGACTTCAACTGTGTTTGTTTCGCTCAGGACCGCGCAAAAAATTTGCCAGTGAGGGATAAGAGTGCTCAGCTGCTGCACTCTTTAATTAATGAGTGTACTCTCGAAGACGTTGGCTATTTGTTCTCTTACGACGCACACCCTAAATACACGCATTTTCAAAGGGATAGCCACGCCAGATTAGATCGAATTTATGTCTCTGTTGAACTGGCTTCATTGTGCACAGAATATGACGTTAAGCCCGTAAGCTTCAGTGACCATTGCTTAGTAATTGGAACATTTGGCAGGAAACAGCGGAGGTCACGATTTAACTGGCACCTGTGGAAATTTAATGTGAAGCTTTTAGAGGACGACAGTTTTGTAAGAGAGACAACGAAAGAACTCGATAAATTACTTTCGACGCAGGCCGAAAGCTATATAGTTGAGTGGGAGGAGCTAAAGCAGAGAGTAAAGCTTTTAGCTATCAAAACTGCAAGCGCAATTCGATATGACGAAAAAAGAAAAGAGAAAGAAATGCACGAGGAGCTTGAGTTTTTGCTTCGCATGGATAGCATCCAGCCAGGAAGATATGCACAAGAAATAAAAGCCTTGAAACGACAACTTGAAAACATTGACACTTAAAAGTATAAGGCAGCAGTGATAAGAGCAAGAAACTTGAAGAAGACATCTCGAGCTAGTTGGTTCATCACAGAGCAAAAACAGCGCATACTTCACAATGGACTGAGAAGGGCAGACGAGACACAGGCGCTGACTAACAACTGAAGGTTTATTGTTCTGACACCTCGGTATATATACAGCAAGCATCAGAAACAAGAACAACAAAGCCTGATAGACACTCATCTCAGCCAGACATCAAGCAGGAGCACCATGATCATCCAACACCCGATAGGAAAAGCAACTCCTTATCTAGAAGGGCTATGGAGAGAATGCTTACACAGCTGTCTTTTTGGTTTGCAATTTTTTCGGCCTCGATTATTTCTCGCGTGGTCTTGTCACCGCACCTGCGCAGCACGCTCGTGTTACGCAATTCAGGTGTACATTTACAATCTCGGCAGTGCACACCCAGATGGCCCGAGATCCGCTCTGTCACATTGTAGTTGTGCTCCAATAATCTTTTATTAAGACATCTGCCGGTTTGGCCTACGTACGCATGGCCACAAGTCAAAGGGATCGAATAAACGACGCCTTCCGCACACGAGACGAATCGGTCGCGATGGTTTGTGGTGCAGCCGATGTGTTTTCGACCCATCCCATTCACTCGCTTGCAAAGACTTGACAAGTGGTCCGGAGCCGAAAAAACAACATCTACTCCAACCCTTCTTCCTATCTTTCTCAAGTTGTGTGAAATCCCGTGCGCGTAGGGAATGACTGCGATCTTCTTATCCCTGTCTCTACTGACTGTTTCTTTAGGTTTTAACATAGCCTCCGCTACTGAGGATAATAGCGCCGGTGGATAACCAGCCTGAACTAGTCGACGCGTCTGGTTTAAAAAGCTATCTTCCAGCTTGTGGTTGCACGATTTCATGACTGAATTGTGGAGCTGTTAAATTCCAAAACGCGACTATCATTTCTACTGACGGCTTTCTCGAGCTACTGTCCACTTATTTGAGATCGACCTACGCGGAATGGAACGGTTCGGTTTTCATTCAAAAAAATGGTATATGTATAGGCTCGTCCATTGCACCGGTCCTCAGTGATCTATACTTAGCCATGCAAGACCGGGCGTTACGCAGGTTCTTTGATTGCAGCAATGTGAAGCAGATATTTCGATTTGTCGACGATTACCTTGTGTTTCTAGAGTGCGAACAGAACGCCCTCCCGTCCGAAGCTGCCAATGTTGTTCGTAGTTTTTCAAGCATCCTGAGCCCTTTGTCACGCACGAACTGCCTACTAAAGGATTCATACGGTTTTTAGAACTAGGACTATATTTCAACCCCAATCATGTGTGCTGGGTCTTTGAGCCTCGCGCCAACAAACCCCTTCTGCCATTTACTTCAGCGCACTCGAAGTTGGTTAAGCGCAGCATCATCAATTCTTGCTTCTACAATTCAGTCATGAAATCGTGCAACCACAAGCTGGAAGATAGCTTTTTAAACCAGACGCGTCGACTAGTTCAGGCTGGTTATCCACCGGCGCTATTATCCTCAGTAGCGGAGGCTATGTTAAAACCTAAAGAAACAGTCAGTAGAGACAGGGATAAGAAGATCGCAGTCATTCCCTACGCGCACGGGATTTCACACAACTTGAGAAAGATAGGAAGAAGGGTTGGAGTAGATGTTGTTTTTTCGGCTCCGGACCACTTGTCAAGTCTTTGCAAGCGAGTGAATGGGATGGGTCGAAAACACATCGGCTGCACCACAAACCATCGCGACCGATTCGTCTCGTGTGCGGAAGGCGTCGTTTATTCGATCCCTTTGACTTGTGGCCATGCGTACGTAGGCCAAACCGGCAGATGTCTTAATAAAAGATTATTGGAGCACAACTACAATGTGACAGAGCGGATCTCGGGCCATCTGCGTGTGCACTGCCGAGATTGTAAATGCACACCTGATTTGCGTAACACGAGCGTGCTGCGCAGGTGCGGTGACAAGACCACGCGAGAAATAATCGAGGCCGAAAAAATTGCAAACAAAAAAGACAGCTGTGTAAGCATTCCCTCCATAGCCCTTCTAGATAAGGAGTTGCTTTTCCTATCGGGTGTTGGATGATCATGGTGCTCCTGCTTGATGTCTGGCTGAGATGAGTGTCTATCAGGCTTTGTTGTTGTTCTTGTTTCTGATGCTTGCTGTATATATACCGAGGTGTCAGAACAATAAACCTTCAGTTGTTAGTCAGCGCCTGTGTCTCTTCTGCCCTTCTCTGTCCATTGTGAAGTTTGCGCTGTTTTTGCTCTATAAGAGCAAGGTCTGAAAAATTTTGGGCGGGGGAGACGCCAACTAAGCGATCGCTGTCAGATGAGAAACGGCAGGCGTATCAAAAGGAAATCCGGCAAATTGACAACCGAGGTGCTGTAACTAGTGACCCTGCTACTATCAAAAATACCTTTATAGAACACTACAATGAATTGCTTGGCCGTAAACGCGAAGTCAAAAATGGCTTTGAGGCAGAATTTTTGCGCCAAATGCCAAAGCTCGATGAGGATGTTAAAACGCGTCTAGAACGACCCATAAGTTTGACAGAAATAGAAAGTGCGATAGACGAGCTTCCAATGGGAAAGTCGCCAGGACCTGACGGGCTTGGCTCTGCTTTCTACAAAGCATTTAAAGATTACACAGCCCAGGTTTTGCCTAAAGTGCTAGACGAGTCATACGAACGGAAGCAGGTCCCACCTTCGTTTTCTACCTCGCACATTGTTTTGATTCCGAAGTATGATGAGCCAGGAAAACGCCTGTTGGTGGGTTCTTATCGGCCGATAAGCCTCACCAACGTGGATTACAAAATATACATGAAAGTGCTGGCGAAAAGGCTTCAAAGTGTAATATCGAGTCTGGTTGGGTCACACCAGACGTGCGGCATTAAAGGTCGAAGCATCGCAACTAATGTGCACGTGGTACGAACTGTTTTGGAGTTTTGTGACGCGATTGGATCTCGAGTGGCAATGATACAGCTGGATCTCGCCAAAGCATTCGATCGCGTTTCGCACGATGCCTTGTTCGAAGTATTGACACACTCAAACATAGGGCGAGTGATTGAGGAAGGTGTTCGAATGGTGTATGCGAACTGCACGACACTGATAATTGTGAATGGAGAGCTCACTGACAGCATTCGTGTGCTGTCGTCAGTGAGGCAAGGCTGCCCCCTGTCACCCCTACTGTTTGCGGCCTACCTCGAGCCTCTCTGCCGGTCTATCATAAACAATGAACGTATAACTGGTTTTATGCTGCAGTCAGCACAGGTCAAAATGCTTGCATATGCAGATGACATCGCTGTATTCTGTTCAAGCAGAGAAAGCATTCAAGAAGTTACTGGCCTTGTTGAAAAATTCTGCCGACAGACAGGCTGTGAAGTAAATTGGGAAAAAAGTGCCGGTTTCTGGCATGGAGACAGGGATGTTACGCCTGAATACTTTTCTCGTTTGCAATGGTCAAAATTGCCGACCCAGTATTTAGGCGTGCCGCTTGAATCGTACCAAGATCCCACCACTTTCTGGGCTGGCCAAGCAGAGAGAGCGAGAGAGAAAGCTGATTCATGGCAGGGCAAGCCGTTGTCAATGTTCTCACGCGCTTATGTGTGCAATGTTTTCCTTGTGGCAAAGATATGGTACGTAATGAATGTGCTTTCGGCGACGCGTGTTAGCATTCAAAAAATTCATCGTGTCTTTGCCGTTTTCATGTGGGCATCAACATGGGAAAAGTGCAGCAGAACCAACCTCTTTCTTCCTGTTAAGGCGGGGGGCTTGGGCCTTGTGCGTCTCTTTTTGCGACAGGTTGTCTCGCGTTTTTTTTCCTTCGTGATCAAAACGATAAATTCTTGAGGACGGTCATGCAAGTACATGCGTTGCATGTACTTGCATGCGCGTTTTTGCATGCGCGTTTTTCAATGGAATACTTGAGCAAAGTGTGTAAGAAGAAGCTGTACAAAGATCTTCTGGATGTGACGATACCGTTGCCGATTTGCCGTGCACCACACCGAGGAGGCCCCGGACAGGATGTCTTAAAGCGTGTGAAAAAGATGCCAGTTAGGCCTTCAGTTAAAACGTTCTTCTTTAAGCTACATTCCAACACATTACCTGTTAAAACCTGGTTACTTGAAAGAGGCTTATTCGTTCCCTGGACAACAGACTGTCTCCTTTGCAAAAAACCAGAGACAATCGAGCACGTCTTTCTGGATTGCTGGGACCCAGTCTTTCACTGGGATGTTCCCCAGAGAACACTAAAGAAAGACCTTCCGTTAGAACCATATGGCATACGGTTCCTTCCAGTCGAGAGTGAGGGTATTCTTTTGGATTTAGTCATGGTCTTGGGCCTCCACAGCCTGTGGAAAACAAGGATGCAAGTGCAACATGCAGATGTCAACACGCGTTCTGTACGCGAGAACTTTATCGAGAGTGTGCTGCTCCTTAGAGAAACGTATCGGGTGCTTTCTGATCCACCTGACTGGATCAGTGTGCTCGATGAACTGGCTGTCCTCAAAAAATTTTAAACCTTTCGTGACAGCCGAAGTCTGGTTGTTGCGAGTTTTACCATTATTGTGGATCCTTTTTGAATTGATGTGAACTCAAAACAGGCAATAAAGAAAAAAGAAAGAAAAAAAAAGCGGCGTAGCCGAGCGGTTAGCGCCGAACGTTACGGAGCAAGTAGTAGCGAGTTCGAGTCCCAACGCTGCTGGTGTTTTTTTTTTTTACGAATCAATTTTTTTTAATCTTTTGTAATGTATTTCTGGTGCTGCGTTATTTTTAGTTTTTACTTTTTACCCGAGGCCCTTTTTTTTCGCCGGGCGACGAGCGCAATATATCGACGCTCTCCTTGGTATGAGCGGCAAGTATGCCCCTTTTGTTTACGACGCCTGCAAATAGAACGTTGAAGGTCTTGACGCAGTATATGTTGGTCAGATGTGCCATGATTTAGTGAACAATTGAATGATAATGCGTTTTTCCTTCGGTACTTAGCATATGTAGGCTTTTCGTGTCGTACGTAGCTGCAGTCAAGCGGTCAGGTCGCAGTAGAAGCGGCAACGGCGGCGATATGTTGGCGCAGAAGTGTGAACGAAGGAGCGTGTCGGCGGTAGCGGATTTCGCTCGCTCGTGCCTCCGAATGCTCAAATGGGAACCATCAAGGCGCATCTGCTTCTCCAAGCTCGTAATTCAGGCGCTGCAGGTTCAAACAAACTATCCAAGTGCGCACGAAATGCCTGAGCCGAAACATAACGAAAACTGAAGTGGGCGCCTGTGGCGCCTCCAAGTATATTTTTGTATTTGCCTTGCAACGTTTACCTTGTCTTTTCGCCGTCGTTTACGTATGATAAAAGCGTGTTATCATGTTTGAGAAAAAACGTACTACCGCATTCAAACATGCAACGTAATTCGCATTTGTCAGCCTCCGGGATCCCTAGCGCGTCACGTGATTTGTAGTTGCGAGCCTCGGCCGTTTGGCTGTGGTGGCGATACCTGTATTTCTGTTATTCTTTTTTACTACCTTATAACAGCTCTGTTTTCAGTAAGAGTGGTCTTTTTGTAATCAGGAACTGGCATTCTATCGATGCAAACCCACTTCCTTTCTCTCTTTAGTGTCCCTTTAATATAGACCGCATTGTTTATGATAGCTCTGAATTCTTAAATATCCGCCCAGGTGCTAAATAGTACTGCACCGTCTTGGGAGTCTGTTCCTTGCGATGGCATGTGCTCATAATAGGGGTTTCGGCTGGAATTATAAGCAATACACATTTTTTTTCCTAACTTAAACATGCGCCACTAAGAATAAAAAGTGACGCAGCATTGAGCAATATCGCTGGTGCTCCGTGTGCAATATATGCAGGTATCTAAAGAAGATAGGCAACCTCTTTATCAACAAGGAAAAGCGGCTGAGGGTCTTTTTTCCTTTGTGTGGAAAGATGCAAGAGATGAAATGGTGAGGCCACACTTTAAATATAGATGTGCCCTGCGAGAATTTCATTCTTACCGTTGTATATTTATTTCCAGGTTCTACGAGCAAGGCCCCGAAGTTGTCGGCGTAGAAATCGCCGAAAAAGCGGTCCGTGATTTCTTCAGTGAGAACAACCTTCCGATGATTGAAAGCTACTCTTCCAACTACGAATGCCGATTTTTCGAGGTGAAATTTGTAATTTTACAATGGTGGTGCTAAAACTGGTGAAATGGCAGTATGATCAGCATCGCACTCGTCACAGGAAAAATAAAAGGGGATAGAGCCACACATTAGAATGCGGCTATAATAGGGAATGTAATATGAAAAGAGCTAAAGGAAGATATAGAGCGTTGCAGGTTACGAATATTGGTAATGCCACAAGAAAAAGAATTTGCGTATTTCTTATTAGTTTGCTCTCATAAGCTGTGAATTTGCCGGTCTTCCTGTCGTTCGCGTTTCCTTTCGCGCTTTACCATCCATGCATCTCAACAATAATGTCGCGTACGTATCATCAAGATGTTCGTCACTATTGCTTTGTTTGATGAAACCTCCTAGGAACACCCAAGGTGAAAAAAACAGACCAGTATCTAGTGCTCGTGTTTATTTTTTTTTTCTAGTGCATTTGCTCTTTTTTTATTGTTGAAATTTATTGCGATGACAAGATTATGCGCAAACACTGTTTGGACCTATAGCTATAAAAGCTAGTGGCCGGTCCAATACAAAAATTACTTGTAGTTCAGCCGCAGAGCGCCGAAGGCTTAAAAAGACAATCATAATGTGCGACTAGGACACGTTTACAAGGTACGCACCACAAACCAAGAAGAATATAGGAAACTCTAAAATAAAAATAATGCATAATATTATGGAATACAAAACTACGAGAACAATACACAGTATGCATAGAGAAATGATGTGTCAATAATTCACAAGACAAGAGTATCAGGCAAAATTTCATTGGACTTGAAATGCAGTTTGCAAGTAATTTTAAAATTTCTGGCTACTTTTACCTCGATTGGCGATTCGTTAAATATTTTTGCTCCATTGAAATCTATGCGGCGTTCGCCATACACATTGCTACGTTTGTGAAGGTTAAAGTTACAGTTGGATGTTCGTCTTGTATTACGGGAAGGTAAGGAAAAAAAGGCTTAAAGGAAGAGGAAAGCTAGAGTATATTATATTGTTTATTATGAGTGAAATTTTAAAGTTGCGCAAGGATGGGTACGAGAACACATTATTAGCATCAAAAAGGTTCCTATAGTGATCAGAATCAGCTGTTATCGTCCCCAGTGCCCGCTTTTGAAGGCGAAATAAAGGAGATAAGTGGGTGTTATAGGTTTGGCCCCAAGATTCACAACAGTAACTGATATGTGAATGACAGAAAGCGTAGGGAGCGTAATACATCGTACGAAAAGTAGTATCTCGCCCTAATTAGTGTGTGGCATCCGAAAGCTAATCTTTTGCATACGTGGTTAATTTGTTCTTTCCAATGTAATTGGCACTCAAAAATTACTCCTAAGTATTTGAAGGACGAGACTGGTTGTAATAACGAGCCACCTAGAGTAAGTCTAAAATTGTAAGTTGTCTTGTACCTGGATTGAAAAGTAACGTACTTAGTTTTGGCGACATCATCCGCATGCATTAATATATGCGAAAAGTTAAGTGCCCGCTGGAGATCATTTATATAAAATGAAAACAATATCGGACCAATAATACCAGAGCCCTGTGGTACACCATAAGATATATTTTTTACATCTGACATGAAATCATTAACAAGTACCCTTAGGGAGCTTTCTGCAAAGCCATAGCTTTCTCATTTCTGCTACAAAATGGGACGACAGACCGTGTCAAATTCCTTTTTAATATCTAGCAACACAAGAATCGCAGTGTTATTTTGATGCATAGCGGAATTAAGGGTTTGTGATAAGGTTAATACGGCTGTGGAAGTTGATCTTTTTTACACAAAATCGTGTTGTCCAGGTGCAATATTATAATTCTCTTTACGATATTACTCAGAGCGTCAGCTTATATATACCGACTGCAAATACTAATATACCAGAAGCAACTGGGCGGAAATTCTTGTGTGAGAGAAACATTTGACTCGTTGCATGACAGCTAGTTAGCTTAGGTGAATCTCTTTCCAAACTTGTTCCTACAATATCTTAACGCTTTATGATCCGGAAAACAAGTGAACTGATTTATAGCTGAAAAACGTTTATGCCTTGAGCAAAATCCTGCCGCTTTTAGTAATACCCACAGTGCTCATCAGTACAAAATCGGGGCCATTATCGCCCTTGTAAACAGACGTTCTGAGACAAGAATGCATTAGAACATACAAAGCCTTCTTTTATCTCCTTGTAGTCGCCTTAATTTCAAAAAGATTCTGAAACTTCCGAATAGCGTGAAGTATTGAGAAAACGCTAAAAACTAAAACACATTAGGCGTGTAAAAAAAACTGCGTACTCTCATGAACACACCCACAAGGATGATATGTAAGATAAATAATAGACGTGGAGCTTTAAAATAAGAGCAAGTTTTCATTACTATAAGCAACACAGGGCTACTAGGTCAGCCGCAGGAGTTAGGGCTATACTGAATGCAGAGCTGTGGCTTACAACATTCTTAGATTTCATTCTTAACAGACAGTGCTACCAATAGCGCATTATGTAGCACCTACATTTAGTAAGAAGACTGAAGTAGTCAAATTTTCTTTTGCAGACTCCCGACGGCAGGCTCAGGCAGTACTGCACCGATATATTGGCTTTCCTCAGGTGAGATCTTGGATGTCTTATCTGTTAATGCAAATGTTATGATTGATTTCGCCGGTAGGTAACTTAAGGCTGAGTATAGTGATTTCTGAAATTTCCTGAAGTACCGCACCAAACATTGTGGTTAAAGTTGAGCGACAGGGGCGAAAGAAATGTGGACGTGGCCTAATGAGCTGCGTAAAAAAGCTAATATATATGCGAATTTCCGACGACAACAAGTTCAAACCTCTGTCGAATTGACTGCGAAAATCAGACAACTCGGCTAACACCAGGGTAGGAAAAATCGCTGATTTCGGGTGCTCCTTCAGTCATTTTGTCTCTAGCACTCTGGTGGCCGCGCCGACCGCAACGCCGCCGCCGGCGGCCGCCATTGGAAGACCGCTGTGTCACGGGCTCCCATTATTGTGAACTCTCAAAATGACACAAAAAAAGACTAAATAAATGTGAAAGAGAGCCCGCAACGAACCAGAGGTTATCGCAGGCAAAAACTGATCGAAAATATCCAAATGGGAAAATCCCAAGAGAAAATTTAAAGAAAGCCAATCAGAAGAAAAGGAAACCTATGTGACAAATGTCGGGCGGCAAAAGTAAATTTCACGGCAGAAATGCCCCGCGACAAAATTACTCAATATAGAGACGAAAAAAACAACACAAGGCAGGATCCAGCCTGCCAAGAAACTTCCGATGTGCTCGCAAGTGGCCACAATTAAGGCAGGGGCGGGGAACTGTTGCAAGGAAGAGAAGAAAAGAAGACGAGGGGAATAAAAATAAGGGAGAGAAGGGAGAGGGGGCAGTTCAGAGGGGGGGGGGGGGGTGTAAAGAATGTAGGTCCCAAGAACAACAAAAAACGTGGGAGAGAGAAAAAAGAACAATGAGGAGAAACAGGTTGGAACAAGGGAATTGATGCGCAACTAAGGAAAAAATGCTAAGAAACGAGTTCAGCTAGCAATCAATACGGAACAAATCTATGTATTAATATATACAAAAATAAACTAGGACACTCAGGGCAAGCAAACAGGAAAGCCACATGGCAGGCAGGGCCGCAGCCCACCAAAATCGGCTATATGGCGCCCCCGAGCACAAAATACATGTTAAATACTTTGTAATGACCGGTAGGGCTACAAACCATCGGGGCGGGAATGAACGCGATTGACGTAGCTATCGCCTTTGTGCGCACTCGTATGCGTACTACTGTTCTAAGGCTGTGGGCATCTATCTGGACCACAAATCACACAGACACCCTCTTGTCTATTTTGTCCCCTCTATTCTTTGTCTACCCCTCTCTTTCTCTCAGTCTTCTTTTCTTGCTCCTCTCCTAAAGGGCCACGGCCACTTTCCTTCATACTTCTATAATTTTGCACTTCTCTGTTCGTCTTCCTGTTCATGCGGTGAAGCTAAGGGTGACGTGATTCATTACTTACGCGCCTGTCCACTCACCGCGGATGTAGCACAGAGGCTGCCTGGGTATCCGAACTTTATTTCCCTCCTTTGTTATCCTCCGCTCGTTCTCGTGCGCTGCTTATACGCATTACCGTTCGTGTCTCTTCTTTGCTTCCACCTGTCACGGGCCCCCACCTGGCCGTGTCCCATCCTGGGATGGATATCGTCGAAAGCGGGGACATCTCGCTACAAGAGCTATGATTGCACAAGAGATGGGTGCGAGCTAACAGAAAGCGAGGGAATCAGCAAGACAACCACGTCCGTGGAGACAACCAAGGAAATCAAGATGGTGTTGGGCAGCCAGCAAGTAACTCAAGATGTCTCTCCGAGACGGGAGGAAGATCGCACAACGCTCGTTGACATCACAACAGCTGCCTCTGCCTGCGGAAGATTTTAAGTCGGCGTTAGCCTTAAAGGTTGACATCTCGGGCTCCGGAGGACAGCAAATTCAGGAGGCCATATAGAATGCCGCTGCGCTTAGTGCCAAAGAAATGCAGGAGGACACCATAAGCGAGAAAAGGAAGTAGAACAACATACTGTTTAGCACAATTAGTACAAAAGAGCAGACCGCTATTGGCTGCTAAAAAAAAAAAAAAAAAGATTGTAAAGAAAGAGCTACGAGGTGTCTTAGTATCTCACGGTCGAGGAGAACTACGGAAAAGGTGTTATCCATTGCGTTCCGTTG
This sequence comes from Amblyomma maculatum, assembly GCF_055883805.1. Taxonomy (NCBI): domain Eukaryota; kingdom Metazoa; phylum Arthropoda; class Arachnida; order Ixodida; family Ixodidae; genus Amblyomma; species Amblyomma maculatum. Next base: position 158,912,862 of record NC_139353.1, on the reverse strand, counting down.
CAGCATATCCCGGAAGAAATTCAAAGACGCTTTCCACATAACACAAACCCGGCGGCGCTCTGCGCCAGACGCATGGGCAAGACAGAATCCGTAACCGTAGTATTTGTGAAGGAGAAGGTGCCCCGCTAAGTGATTTATTTGTGCGTGCTACACTGGTGCGCACCATTCCAGGAGAACTATGAAGTGTCTTGTATTTTCGGAAGCTTGGGCCATCAAGCTGATATGTGTACAGATTCGAATAGCAAATTATGTCTAAGATGGGGCCTCCAGGATACCCCTCCTCCTTCAAAGAAAACCAACAATAAAACGTTTGCACGTTAACCAACTCTTCCAGCTTTCTGCTGTCCTAAAGAAACCGATACAGCCCAAAGTACCAGCTGCACAACATCGGGCATCTGACTGGCGACAAGCAATGAAACGAATGCTACCAGACCCGCTACATCGTGTAAGAAACGACAGTGGAAGGAAAAACTTTCAGTCGAGAAGGAAGAATCATAGAAGACATCAGCGATGTCGGTGAGCCGGCAAAGCAGATGGAGAACCAGGGGACACAGGAGCAGCCGTTCTGACACGAGTTCTTTCCCGAGAATGGAAAGAAGCGGATCCCGATCAAGATCCAGTTTCTTGACCGGACGTATTTTAGGAAACCATCTAGGTGCTGAAAATTTCCAAGAACTAATCCGGAGGTCGTGCGAGTTCTAGGACCTAATCCAGAGGTCAGTAACCACCTGCGAGGGCAAGGGATAACGAGTCAATCTGGGCAGATAGTCTCCCAAAAGTATACTCAGCTTGGTGAGGAGCTATCAGAAATTAGGCAGTTGGTAGATAAACCACTAATAGGAAATGAAACCCTTAAAAAGAAGGTTGAAAATCAACAAAGTAAAAGAACGCCGTAGAAACACAGATTATCCCGGGCGCTAAAGCAAAGCAGGATAGATGAGACCATGCCCCACATACAACGAAGAAGAGGCGGAAGAACCAAGAGATCAACACATAACGTTAAAAGTCGGTAGAATTGTCCACCTAAGTCTAGAACAGAAACTGGAGGTCTTGCTTAAGGAGGTAGAAACAGAACTGGCAGCAATCAGAGCGCCACTAATTGTGTTCACTCTTAAGTTCAGTAAGATAGATATACGCTTCGCTGCTCTAGATGGGGAAAGGGCACCAACAAAGGAAACAGTTGATCCTGGCCATCCAATATACCACGCACACTATTTAGCAGCGGAATCGTCGCAGATAACACCAGAAAAGACTGGTTCTGCCTCAATTACTTAGTAACAAGGAGAGGCCGGAAGCAGTCGCGTTACATGAAGTGGGAATGCAAGCAAACCTAATGGGTATCGATCTCTCTGTACAAACGGTAAGTAACCGCGGGTAGCTATACTAATTCACAGACACATAACAGCAATCAGGCATAAAATGGAGGTTAAAAACGTCGACCACATTCTCGTCGATCTCACAACGAACGAAACGACAGAAGGAAGTCTGCTCATTCTGAATGTGTACAGCACACAGCACTAAGAAAGCCCGAATTTGGCACACTATTTCAAAGCGTATTGAACATTGCCAACAAATTAGCCATGATCGTAATAGGTGGCTTGAACGCTTTACACCCATTGTGTAACTACAGACGAGAAGGTATAAAGAGCCGGGTACCGGGTCCTCTGTAAAGAAGCCCGACAGGCAGGTCTAACGCTGATAACCGATCCACAGAATCGTACACGGCGCGGAAACAAGTGACATTTCTCCGGATTCGACCTTTCTCAGCAATGTAAAAGACCACGTGCTGTAATACTCCAAAAAAACCTATACAGTGACCACTGCATCTTCGAAACGGAGTGCCAGGAGGAGAGCGAAGAATCAAATGGAAGAAGGCTAGACTAGTGCAGTGGGAAATATTCAGGGAATATAGGGGAGCGGCAACAGCGCTGCGGTAAATGTTAATGTTAAACGTTAAAGAAGCAATAACCGCAGTACCCAAAGGATTAGGTCTGGAGGAGGTAGTTAGCCATCTTATGCACATACTGCAGGCTAAAAAAGGACTAGAAAATATAAAGCAACAAAATTAGAACAGGACTCTATGCCGCAGATTGTCACTACTAAACCAATAGAAGAAATTTCACTTCAACTATAAAGACAAAAATTGGGAGTTTGCATGCAATATCATCGAAAGGTCCACAAACATAGCTAAATCTTGGCAGCTGCTATGTTACCTCTAGGAGTAGGAAGGTAAGTCGACGAAAAGTAAAATCTTCAAAAGATTGTGTTTTCTACGATGGGACGTAAAAAGGGCTCCTTGAAGAAATAGAGGCACGCTATGTGGAACTCCTGCACCTAAAGTACTCCCAGACTATCACGGACAGCTTAACTAGAATCTGATATACCCATAGAAAAGAACAGAAGACAGGCCAATATTACCCGCCATAAAACAAGGTAAGCAATGAGACCAGATGAAGGGAACAGTATCGCTGCCCTCTCAAGACACATGCACGATTGCAGGCAGAGAGGACGACTTGCGACCATCTGGAAGACAGCGCAGAGCTCCATGATCCTTAAACCTGGCAATAAGTTAGACTGAAAAGGTAAGACTAATTTATTTGACCTCGTGCGTGTTGAAAAGCTTGGAACCCGTGATCCAGACGAGACTAAACAGATACCTGGAAGTCAAAGACTCTACCCAAACTATATGATTGGCTTCAGACCAGGTCTCTCGACACAGGACATGACGCTGCCAATCCAACACCAGATCTTCGAAGCGCGTACTAAAAACAGGTGAGTTATCCTCAGCCTGTACTTAGCAAAGGCTCTCGAAACATGAAACACAAACTAATACTAAAAAAACTTTCAAGATCTGGGCGTAGGTGAAAGAACTTATAAGTGCGTAATGGGCTTTCTCTCAAAGTATGAAGGAAGCAACCAAAGTGAAGATTACAAGATGGAGAAATTTATGCTGGGCAGTAACTCTTGCAATAAAAGACTCTACCGCAGCACTCGACTGTTCAGGTGTTTGGCCTGCGTCAAATATTTCAGCGCTTAATGATCTGTTTGAATCGTAAATATCCGATCATACAAAAAATATGGAACTTGCGTACTACCCGCAGGAGCACCAAACATTCCCGTTCAATTGCCGAATAAAGCGCTTTTCGCAGTAGCAACTGCCTGCTGCTAAGTGAGATCGGATAAAGTACAGAAGCATGTTATTGAGAACTGCACACCTACCAGTGCCCGAAGCATCCGTACAAAAGATATTTTCCTTCGTAAGATCGAGTGCACGAACAACGGGTTTAGATGCGAGAGCGTGTTTAATAAGCGTTTCAAAAAAGCTCTAACCCACTCAAGGGTCCACTGCACGCGGTTATTTGTTGCTTTGCGTGTTGATTTCACTATAATGGCTGTGCCTTACCAGCATAATGAGGAACTACGTCCCGATAGTATTCTGCCAAGCCAAGAAAAAAACGGACCTGCTTCTTGGTTTCAGGCGTGGGAGCATGTTCAAGTTTATTTACAATAGCATCAATTGGCCGAATCATCACGTCGCCTATTAAATGTCCCTATAACATTCCACAAGTTGTAACGTATTCACAGTATTGGGGTTTCACGGTCCAGCCTGCCCTACTGATACGTTCAAGCAAAGCACGAAGAATGATCAGGTGCTTCTCCCATGTTGCAGGTGCGACGAGCACATCATTTACATCATTTATATAACGCACATTAGATAAATCTGATAGAAGCGCCAAAACGAGGCGAGTGAAAATACCAGATGCCGTCCTAATATAAAATGGCATGAACCGAAACTGATAGTGGTCATACTAAAGCTGTGCACGGACTCGGCCAGCCCAAAAGCCATACCCGGCCTGGCCCGCGAGCCGGCCTTGGGCCGCTTGGAAGCTTTCTTGCTCCGGCTCGGGCCGGGTCCGGGCAAAGTTATATTTGTCTCGGGCGGGCCGGGCTGGGCCGCGCACCCTTATATCGAACACATGCATTTTTTGCGAAACCGCGAATGCCGCCACAATGCGATACGCATCTACCATCCGCATCATTTCCCCGCTTCCTCCCCAAGCGAAAGTTTTTGAGTTCTTTCCCGGCGTCGACATGCGTTTCCTCCACACCTTCTTGCCACAAAAGGATTTTTTACAGAAGTCAGTGACTTAGCACATTGGCCGTTTGTAGGCTAGTTTCGAGTTTCGTATCTCAACTTGGGTAACACCGGCACTGATGTTTAGGTATCCGTTTCAAGATTCGAGTTATAGGCTGGCGCCTATCAAGCGTTTCTGTTGTGGCTTACTCCTGCCTCGACAAGGCCTTGTTTAAAGCGGGACATAGCTCAAAGCTTCTGTAGTCGCTTCTCTTGTTGCGAAACGATCACTTGAAAGCCACGCGGTGAGCCAGGCGCGCTCACTGAGTATTTGGCCGCAAAATCAACCCCTTGTTTCGGTTTACAGCTGGCGCACTTTTGGAGAAGCAAACAAGCTGCCTACCGAAAACTTGCTTTCTTATCAAAGAGCCTTTTAATTATTCCAGCCACAAGATAAAGCACCGAAAGAAACTTCAGCTCTACCGGGTTCATTATCCAGGAACGCCTCAAATGCCTCAATCCAATCCATAACTTGCTTTTGTACAGTACGTTAATTGTACGTATGGGCTATGGCTGTATTTCTTATTCAACAAATTTGTGACTTCAAATTAGAGAACGCAAGATTTCAAGACCTTTGATAAAGTTATCATCCGGAAACTATTTCCTTTTGTACTATCTTCGACTGCAATTATAGGATACCAGGTTGGACGGGGCCTGGCACAGGGTTTACATCTGAACGCTGGGTCGGGCCTGGCCTTTCACAGGCACTTTAGCAATCGGGCCGGGCCGCGCCGGGTCTCTAGTGTCGGGCCCGGGCCGGGCTCGGGCTTAGAGCTTCGCCCCGTGCACACCTCTAGGCCAGACTGCGTGAAAAATGCTGCAATGTGTTTTAGAAGTGTCACCCAGAGGATCCTGCCAATAATTCTAATTGAGATTTAATTTTGAGGAAAATCTTTCAGTGCCGACCTCTGTAACAAAACATCAGTCCTTGGGATAGGTTCGACGTCGTTCACAAGGATGTTGTTTATTCTACGGAAGTCTATGCAGGTCCGGTAGGTATTCGTTTTTTGTTTTACGAAAAGCAAAGGCGAATAGAAAATAGCAAATTCTCGCATAGCAAATGGCGGGGAATATTGCAGAATAATAACGGGTGAACTAGTCGTTAAATTTAAATGACACTTCAGGAGATTGGCATGGCCAGGATGTTCAGAAAACATATAACCTTAGTGACCTAGGAATACATTAAGCTCCGTCAATTGCTTGGCAGTAAATATCGGCTCTCTTCACAAACAGTAATATAAGTGCGCAACGAAAACATGACAAAGAGGAGAAGTGGACAACGACGACTGTAGTTGTCCACTTCTCCTCTTTGTGACGTTTTTGCTGCGCACTTATATTACTTTCCGTCATGGTTCACCAACTCGCCAACTCAACCGTTCTTCTACAGTTCAATTGGCAGCCTCAGTGCGGAAAGCGGTTTACAACCTCATTTCCTCAATTACTACGAGCGATATTGTCTGGATGGTCACTAGTGGTTGCCGTTCTTCATAACGTTTTAGAATAACTATAAGAAAAAACTTGTTTCGAAATCTCCCATCCAGCCAATAACCGCAGTCATTATGTTTGCCTGTGATCACGAAAGACCCATTGCAATGCATCAGGAGCTTATTCTGTGATGTAGGGAGCAAGATCAAGGCCTGGTCACCAACTCTCAGTTGCCGTCTGGAGGTCTGCTTATCATAATAAAGCTTCTGGCCACTCCCAGGTCTGGTCCAGGCAGAACACGATCACCAGGAGCTCCGTGGCCACTCGTGCTCCAGCAACGCTGATCCGCCGTTCACTCTCTTACGTGTCAAAGTCTTCTATCCCCGACGCGCCACATGTGTCGTCTTCTTCCTCGTGCCGAGACTTGCAGACAGCATGTGGCGCTAGCACCTTACAGTTACCTAACAATAAGTCAACAGAAAGGCTCCTGTGATTAGGTTTGCACAATAGCCTGCGAGAACTACGGGAGCCTTCCTGATGAAACTCGCAACGCTTTCGAAAACGAAAGCGGGAAATGACATGCTGGAGAGGATCGGCATTCGTGTTGAAGCTCCAGCAGTGGACACGAAAGTTCATGAGAGGCAGGAAATCCACAAAGGATGGTACTGGTAGAAAAATCATTTGCCACCTGCTGCACTAATTCAGTACTAGGACGCCCGACTACTGTACCAAAGTATTTGTGTTCGAACCTGATCGCTGGCGACTGCAGTTAGATGAAGTCGAAAACGGAATGGCTTCCGTGTGCTGTGCGATATCACCGCGCGTTATAACCCCAGGTGGTCGATATTCCAGAGCCTTCCACTACAGCGTCTCTCATAGCCTGAGTTACGTTGGAACGTTAAACCCTAAAAACCAACCAAAATATACAACCTTTGCCCTAGAATATGTATCCGGTATCTCTTGAAAGTCGCAGGAAGGAAAGAGCCAGAGCTTAGTATGGGAACTGCGAAAGGACCGTCTATGTAGGCATCACAGATTATAAAGACAAGGACGTATTTGCAGTTATTGTGGTAGACGCACGAAGATGCTCGGTGATATCGCACACTAATGCTGACCTGAAATTCAGAGACTCAGAAACTATCATCCCAAGTATGGTGAGGGGAAGAATATCTGGTAATGCGACATATCTACTTGATCATGTCAATGGACGAGAGCTTAGGGTGGTAGAAACTGTCTCGATACCACACTCTGGGAGCCCTGTGAAACAGGCGGCTCCCATAAGGGCTCGAAGTTTCGTTAGATGATCAGGTGAGCCCATTATTCCGGTGAGATCCACGAGAGATCATCATCATCATCATCATTAGCCTGACTATACCCCTGCAGGGCAAAGGCCTCTCCCATATTTCTCCAGTTAACTCGGTTCTGTGCTAGCTGCATCCACTTGACCCCTGCGACCTTCTTAATCTCATCCGCCCACCTAACTTTCTGCCCCCCCCCCTGCTACGTTTTCCTTCCCTGGGAATCCAGTTTGTTACCCTAAACGACCATCGGTTATCCTCTCTTCGCACTACATGTCCTGCCCCTGTCCATTTCTTATTCCTAATTTCCACTAGAATGTCGGTAACTTGAGGTTTTTCTCTGACCCACTCTGCACGCTTCCTATCTCTTAATGTTACCCCTACCATTTTTTGTTCCATAGCCCTCTGGGTTGTCCTCAACCTACGTAGAACTCTATCTCTTAACTATAACTCAACTTAAGTAGAACGATATCAGAAATCACTAGAAACACGAGCCGAGAATTCATCCGCCCTGGAGAGGCAATTGGTCAAGACAGCAAAGCGTGTGGAGAAGATTGCAGACCTGCTCTTTTCTCAGTCCCTATATATTACGCAAACTAGGTCAGTAGATATATCCATATGTATATAGACGTAATGTAGATGGCGGCAGGAGCTGGCAACATATTTCCGCATAGAAGACGACGCAGAAGAAGACGACTGGAACCCCAAGTGCTAGCCTGGAAGCACAAGCAGATGACGCATCCTTAGCACTGCGACTGGTTGTCTTTCAGCAGCTGAGTGCCCTGCTTGCGTCCGAAGGTGATCCTGTGCTAGCTACAGCCAGAAGGCTACTCAAAAGTGGTCCTGGGAGCCCTGAAGGTGTTCGGTGCCTGGTGCTTCTTCGTGGTGAGGCCTTTCCACGTTCAGGGGGGTTTTGGTCAGGGTTCAAGCTAGCTTTATAGGGTTTGATAATGTAAAGGTGTCATTACCTTGCGTACAGACATGTCTTTCACATTCCCGGGAGGGGGCTCGCAGATTGGTTCGCCAGCCTGCCAATTGAAAGCTTGCCTCTGGAATCATTTGCTAAAAATGGTGTCGATGTGATTCCTGTCGCACTCATACCGATAGGCGATAGCATGCTGAAAATTAAAGATCCGAAAACTATTCAGCAGCAACTCAAAATCCTGACGGATCACTACCTTGATATCTCTGAGGTGCGACCTTTCGGGATACGAGGTATAGTTTGCAAATCTTCAAACATTAATTGTGTGTCAGATCTGCTACGCTGCAGTTCTTTTACCTCGACTCCTGTCAAAGCATTTATTCCTGAACAGCTGGCTTGCACTAAGGGTATTGTGCGTGGAGTGGATCCTGCATCTACTGCTCAAGAAATTTTGGAAGAATTTCAAGACGCAGGAGCTGGTGTTCGATCAGTGTATCGCTGCGCCCGCATGGTGGCCGGAGTGCGTGTTGCTACAGAGTCAGTTATAACAACTTTTGCCGGTCTCATGTGTCCATCTGAGTTAAAAATTTGGCCAATTGTCTATCGCATTGACCCGCTACGTCCTCGCCCCCTTCAATATACTAAATGTTGGCGATTTGGACACAGTGAAAGAGCGTGTAAGTCTGCGACAAGGTGCAGGGTGAGTGGGTAAGGACACTCTTCTAATAGCTGTACCGCTGCAAAACCTAGCTATGTAGTAACGCGCACTCGGCTGATGACGCCAGTGGTGAGAAACGTTCTCAGGAGCAGGCGTTACTAGGATTAATTCAAGAGAATCGTTGCTCTCGAGCAGATGCTTATGCCCTTTTTGATCGGAACAGGCACACTTATGCCAACTGTGTGCGCCCTTCTACCCCAGACTTTGAGGCCGCGTTGTCTACCGCAATTGTGAAAACGGTTGTAAAAGCCCTTTCTGTCGTGGTTGACGGTATGCTTACCAGTTTTACTGAAGCCTTGTCTGGTATTGTTGGTAGCCAGTCATCTTGCCCACCTCAACCTGTGTTGACTCCAGCATCTATTTCGTCTCAAACCTGTGCTGAAAGTTTAAATGCAGATTCTCCTCTAGTGCTAGCCCAAGTGCACCCTATCGACAGTGTCCCTGTAAGCATTTCTCGCAAAGGTATTTGCTCTAATGATGTTTGTATCAGACATCGCGACTGACAGAGTGACGAACACCAGTAGGTGTCGAGGGAACGAATGCCCGAAGGAGTTTATTGCATCGTATATAAAGCCACGTTGGGCGAGAGGGTAGAGTGAAAGGAAAGGTTATCACGAAGGGAAGGGTCGGCACGTGTGTGCTTGGAAGCAAAAATAAATGCGCGCACAAGCAGATATGATACAATGTTTAAATGGCATGCCCTACTCAGAAGCCTCGTGCTTCAACCTCACCCTCTAAGTCCTCAATTTCTCAGACCAAAACCAAAAAAGGGCCTTCTAAAGTTTTGCAGCAAACCGATGTGTTAAAAGAGGCTGGTGCGGCCGCAATTTTAGGTTAAGTAATCATGGCAGGTGTACAAGTTCTGCAGTGGAATTGTCGCTCTATTGTATCTTCACTTCCAGATTTATATCTTCTCCTTTCAACACATGTCAGACATAGTGCTTTTGCAAGAAACTTTGCTCTCCCCCGCAAAGTCATTTACCTTAAAGAAATTTCATGTTTTCCGCGCCAATCGTGTAAACGGTAGGGGCGGTGGCTTATTAACTTTGATATCGTCAAACTTATGTCACCAGGCAAAAAATAAGCAAAACAAATGAATCCTGAGTGTGAGATTTTGGTTGTAGATATCACATTGCCGCATTGTGGCCCTGAACAGTCGCTAACGTCTTCTGCTCCACAGGTGTACGTAGCACAGACTATTTTGACAGATTACTTACAAATTATGATAGGGTCATTATTGCAGGTGATTTTAACTCGCACCATACTCTTTGGGATAACTATTCCGACGCATGTGGACAGCTGTTACGGACGTTGATGTCGGCAAATGCTGTGCGTTGCAGCAATTCTCGGGCTTCATGCGCGACCTTCATGCGCGGAAATTTGCGATCTGTCATCGATTTACCCCTGGCAGCAGGTGAGATAGATATAGGAGGATGGTCAACCGTAGACAGTGGTACATCTAGTGACCACTTTCCAATAACATTCACCATCATGATGAGCACAACACGAAATAGCATTTTTGACCGTAAACTAGTAAACAACGCCAAATATTCAGCTTCGCTACGCTCCTCCCTCAAATTAAACATTTGTTAATGTAGGACCGACAAAGAACAAAAGGTATTTTTCTCAATTGCGAATGCTACTGTAGATTCCCAGTTCACTGTGCGGTCTGCAGTAAACAATGAGTCGCCATCCCCATGGTGCAATGACGCGTGTGAGAAAGCCTTCCGCCGTAGGAAAGCAGCATGGAAAAGCCTTTCTTATAACCAGAGCCCAGTAAACTGGATAAGCTACAAATTTTGTTCGGCGTCATTTAAAAGAGCTATAGCGCAGGCAAAGGACGAGTACAACGAAAATTTAAATACTTATTTGTCAAACCTAAGCACAGGAAGGCTTTGTATCGTTTCATGGAACGAAATAGAAACTCGCACCTTTCTCAGTCATTAAGTTCAGTAGTGTTGTCTCCACAGGAAGCAAATGATGAGTCAGAACAAATCGCACAAGGGCTAGCATTACGTTTCCAGGAGCAGTGCAGAGTTTCCTTGCACGCTCCCATTTCCTGCTCAGACTATGTTGAGGTTGATACGGCAGAACTCCTATCTGTGATTTCTTCCATTAAAAACTCGGCTCCAGGTTGGGATGGGGTTACGGTAGGTATGCTCAATGTTTTAGCAAATGAATTCACTCAGGATCTCCTGGAGGTCAACGAATCATTAGCATCTGCATGGCTGCCGCACGCATGGAAAGTGGCGAAAATTATATTGCTCTTGAAAGACCCTGGAAATGGATTTCATGTTGAAAACATTCGGCCGATAGCTTTGACTTCAAATCTATTTAAATTAATAGAAAGAATTGTGCATGGCCGCCTCTAAAAGCATATTTCAGAGGTTAATGCTTTGAGTTCTTCCCAAATTGGTTTCCGCAATGGATGCTCAAAATGGTCTGCACATACAGATTTGGAAAGCAGGATTCGCCTTGCAATGTTCAACAAGGAGATATCAGCGTTAGTGACGCTCGATATTGCTAAGGCCTATGACAGCATTGAACATTCAATTCTACTTAACAAGTTGTCATTATTACGTCCTCCGTTCTACATTTATGCGTGGATCAGAGAATTTTTGAAAGGACGAGAACTCTTTTGCACTGATGGCTCATTAATCTCAGACACCTACGCACAGACAAGTGGGGCGCCTCAGGGCTCTGTGCTCTCCCCACTCCTTTTTAATATATTATTGTGCGATATTCCGGTTCATCCTGATGTCACTGTATATGCATATGCAGATGAAATAACATTCTTCGCCTCTGCAAAAGATATTCATGACCTATATCGTTCACTACAGGCTTACCTAAATGCATCTGAGGTCTGGTTGGCCAAAATTAAATTGGTAATAAATGTGTCCAAATGTAGTGTGCTAGTTTTTAAAACCATAACACCCTTTTATGTTTCGTTAAACTTCCGCTCAGATGTCTTACCTCAAGTGGAATCTGTGCGGTATTTAGGCATCACGTATGATGCTAGTATGGATTGGAGGCTTCACATCAAGTCTAATGTTCGGAAAGGTGAGCGTGCCCTTGGTAGGCTGATACGGATAAGTAACAGGAAATTTGGTATGCGTCGAGATACTCTTCTACTTTTGTACGAAGCCTATGTGAGACCGATTCTGGAATTTGGCTGCATTCGTTTTTCTGGGTGTCCAAAATATAAGCTGCATCCTTTCTGCTTTTAGAAATACGGGCGCTGCGCCTTTGCCTAGGGTTTCCACAGTCAGTCTCTACCACTGTTCTGTACTTGGAGGCCCGCATTCCGGACCTTAACTCCCGTTTCCGCCTTCTAACTGTCAGATCATTCTTTCGATCATTTGAGGCTACTCCCGGTGTGGCTATAACTAGTTTTGTGTCAAACCCCGCCCTCTTTCTCACTCACCAGTGGCCAAGGGTCTGCATGCCCCAAATTGCTTTCAAGCAGAGCATTTATGCAAACATTGATGTGTACCTTGCTTCTATATGTCCTATTGGTTGCTCAACGTCCTTTGTGGATATAAACTATAATTCTATATTTCCATCTAATGTGAAGCACTTACCCTCAAGTCTAATATCCAGTCTCCTATGTGAACACCTTGAAAATGTCCCTGATCTCACTGTAATTGCCACTGACGCGTCTGGGATGGCGCACATAGCAGCGATTGGAGTCTCCTGGAGTTTTTCGGTGCGTGTCCCGGATTACACACCGATATATCTATCAGAGTTTATGGCAATAGGTCTAGCACTACTGAAAGTTCCCTGCAGTCAATCAAATACAATTTTTCTATCAGACTCTCTTTCTGTTTTATTGCCACTGGAGTCAGCACGGGATGCTCTTTTGAGCCGCTCACTAAAGTATTTCATACCGGGGTGGATGAAAGAAATACGCTTCAACTAGGTACCCGGTCACTGCGGTATTTTCCAGAACGAAGCGGCAGATTACCTGGCTAAATCAACTCTTGATGCATCTGTTCCATGTACCATCCCTAATATCACCATTTTTGGAATGTCCCGTTTCCAGCGATATCAATACCTAGCCGCTTCATGCAATGATCCTTTGCAATCTACAGCCGAATACCAGCATCTCATCTACTCATGGAAAGTTCGTTCATGTAAATCACGGCAGTGTGAGGTAACGATGACTCTCCTCAGATGCAGGATTCCTCGCCTAAATCTTTATTTATGTAGATGCGGGAGCAGCCCCACAAACCTTTGTGAGGCTTGCGGTGAAATTGAAAATATTGATCACTTCCTGCTCGCTTGCCGAAGGTTTTCACATCAGAGGAGGGTGCATTTAGAAACTCCAATTGCAAGCTTGGGATTTCCGTTGTCGGTCCCGCTTCTACTCTCCTTCGGTGCGAGTGCGAAAGGATTTGCGTTGCCTCAAATTTGTCTGTACGTGCATAACTACATCACAGCTAAGGACAGATTCCTTGCTAATTGTATTCCAAATTTACAAAATTCAAAATTTTTGCTTCATATTTTATCTTTCAATAACTTTTGTGATCTGAAACCTTATGTTTTTGTTTAGTTGTCAATTACTTTAATACACTAATTCAATTTCTGTACGACATTTGGCAGTCCACACTGAACCCTGGCCAATCCCCCTTCGTGGGTATGTGCCAAATATAAAGGAAGAAGAAGAAGAAGGAAGCTTGAGCGCAAGACTCGTTCTAGTCGACTATTAAAACAGTTTTATCTTTAGGCCCTCCTTGGCGTTCTATCGAGACGTGACACTGCTGGAGTGCGCTGGGGTATGCATGAGACTCCTTCCGGCAGTCCACACCGAATCCCAGACATCGGCAAGCCAGTCTATTGCACTGACCGCGCCCTCCAAGCCTAGCCCCGGAGTACACAGCCATCTGCCGAACGACTCTTCAAACACCCAAGTTCATCAAGATCTCCCAAGCCATGACACATCCCAACCATACGCCGTTGACTCTTCAGAACACCAAGATGGTTGGTTGGTTTGTGGGGTTTAACGTCCCAAAGCGACTCAGGCTATGAGGGACGCCGTAGTGAAGGACTCCGGAAATTTCGACCATTTGGGGTTTTTTAACGTGCACTGACATCGCACAGCACACGGACGTCTTGCTTTTCGCCTGCACCGAAAAGCGGCCGCCGAGGCCGGGATTCGATCCCGCGTCCTTGGGAACAGTAGTCGAGCACCGCAACCACTGCGCCACCCCGGCGGGGAGAACACCAAGATGCCAGCGTGCTTTCGCGGGGAAGAGTTTGAAGATGTGGCGGTCTGGCTTGGCCAGCTTGCGCTAGTGGCCAAGATAATTCAAAGGAGCGCAGACCAGAAGCTTTCCAATGTTTATTTTGCCCTTCAGGATAATGCTAGAACGCGGTATGTAAACCACAAGGCCAGCTCATCCACATGGAATGACTGCGTCAGCTGGTAGACACTTTAGCGAGAACTGATCGACGAGGCAGTGCGCTGAGCTTGCTTGAAGTGCTCGTCCAGAAGCCGAATGAGAGCGTGGCTATGTTTCCGGAAGACATGGCACGCATTTTTCACCGTGCCGACCCTGATATGAGTGAGCCAAGAAAACTACGGCATCTCATGCACGGTGTCACAGAGCAGGTGTTTGCCGGCTTGGTACGTAACCCACTTAAAGCCGTGAGTGAGCTCATTAAGGACGCTACGGCTGTAGAGGGAGGCCTCCAAGACCGGTTCCGCCAGTACAACCGACCTGTCAATGGTGCCCCGACGACTGCGGCGGCGCTGACTGTAACAAATGAGACCACTCTTCGAGACATCATCTGAGAAATTGTCCTTCAGGAGCTGCAGCGAATTACGGCTACGAGTGCTCAGTCATCAGAGGCCCTCATGGAAGCTTTGTGGAATGAAACTCGGTACGCCCTATTACCGCCTGCATCATGCAACGAGTCTCATGCAGTCGACAACACGGCAGCCTTTTCCGAACCATACCGCACTCCACAACCGGTCCGCTACATGGCCGACATTCCTAAACTTTACCACGAGCCGCAACACGAGAGCTATGCCATGTTCCTTCGTCACCCGCCTCCAGACCACGCCCCACCGAGATCCCCATGCCATCAGGAGACGCGGTTTTTCCAGGGGCCTCAGTGGGCGCCTTCCAGGCGCTCTAAACCATGCCGAACTGGCAGTGGTGCTGTTATGACAGCCGACTACTCTGTTTCTACTGCTAGCAACCTGGCCATGTGTATCGGTACTGTCGCTACCGCTAGCGCTACCGCGCCTGCCTCTGCTCGCCGCCGCTTCGACACTGATTCTGCCCAAATCGACGACGACCCTCTGGTCAGCAGGGAAACAGAATCTTCGGGCTTCCGCCGCCGCTCCTCCCCATCGCCACAGCGTTATTATTCGCCGATTCGTAGTAGCACTGCTGACGTTAGCGGACGGCGGTCCTCTAGCCCTCGCCGAGGAAACTAACAGCCGCAACCTCCGGAGAGGAGGTCGCAACCGGTCGAAAAGGGTCAAAACCCTCACCACTGTCGCAATTGCCGACAACCCGGGCTTCTAACGCCGCCGTTAACATTGACAATGCCGCACTACCGCCGAAAATGCCGCACCAGATGATCAGCCATGACGATGAAGCTGACAGCGCCGACCTTGCCGCACTTCCGCCGCAAATGCCGAAAGAGACAAGCAACCCAGATAGCGTTGTTAGCGCTGACCTCGCCGTTTCCATTGATGAGCTGGAGATACATGCTCTGGTGGATACTGAGGCGCATTTTTCAATTATTAGCCAGGAACTGACCGACACGCCACGCAAAGTAAAATCCGAATGGACTGGGCCAGTAATAAGAAGTGCTGGGAGTCAGCTACTGGCACTGACAGGGAAGTGTATTGCCCAGATAAGAAACGCGGTGTTTGTAGGCAGCATCGTTATTCTTTCTGACTGCTGCAAAGACCTCATCTTGGATATGGACTTCCTGCGTCTTCATGGGGCTGTAATCAGCATTCGGGACGGCGTTGTTGCCTTCCCCAATATTCATGAAGACCTTGGTTATGCGGAAGTACCGCTGATGCCCTTACGCGTCGCCAATGAGACGCTGACATTACCTCCGCGATCATGCTCTCTTGTTGAAGTGAAATGCGACGTGGCGCATAAAGGTGATGGCCTCGCCGAATGGGCAGTTACCCTGGTAATCATCCGAGGTGTTTCTATAGCTCGAGGGCTGGTCAACTTGACCAACGGGCATACATAAGTGCTGCTAACAAACTTCAGCGACGAGCGTCAGCAAATTCCGAAAGGCACAACTGGGGCCTTTTTCGACAGCCTCCCAAATGCGCAGAACTGCTGCTTACTGCAGCAGCGAGGATCACTGCGCAAGACGCCCGTAACCATCGACGATGTGAGCCCAAATCTGTCTTAAATTGGACCCCCTTTTGGATCTCATACATTAATTTCGAGACTGCTTTGCTTCAGAATCGCGGATTGGCCAAACGCCTTTGACAAAAAAACATCGAATCACCACGGATGACTCGATTTGCACGATTTGACAAAATCCTTACCATGAGCTCCGAAAGAACGTGAAGCCATTCAGCGCCACGTGGCCGAAATGCTAAGAGACGTTATCCAGCCGTCACAGAGCAGCGCCACGTGGCCGAAATGATTAGAGACGTTATCCAGCCGTCACAGAGTCCCTGGGCTTCCCCCTGGTATTTGTTTAAAAGGACGGCGGCTTACGATTTTGTATAGACTATCGCAAGCTCAACCTAGTGACCAAAAGACGTGCACCCTCTCCCTCGCATTGACGATTTCCTTGATCGCCTACGAAATGCACGTCACTTCTCATCAATGGACTTGAAAAGTGAATATTGGCTAATCGAAGTAGATGAGAGGGATCGGGAGAAGACAGCATTCGTCACTCCCGACGGATTGTACGAGTTTATGGTCCTTCCGTTCGGTTTATTCTCGGCACCAGCAGCATTTCAGAGGCTGATGGACACTGCGCTTTTAGGACTTAGCTGGCAAACATTCCTGGTGTATCTTGACGACGTGATCGTGTTTTCGGCCATATTCCAAGAGCATCCACGCCGTTTGCTAGCTGTCTCTCAGGCCATACGATCTGCGGGCCTCACACTAAAACCCGAGAAGTGCCACTTCGGTTACGAGGAGCTGCAGTTCTGTGGTCACGTCGTTAGCCAATAAGGTGTCCGGCCTGATCCTGAAATGTTCTGCGCAGTCGCCAAGTTCCCCACACCTACGGACAAAAAGGCAATGCGACGCTTCCTGGGTCTTTGTGCCTGTTACCGTCGGTTTAGTGGTGGCTTTTCACGAATTGCCTGGCCATTAACTTCACTGCCACCTGACAACTCTGTCTTTCGCTTGGGTGAAGAACAGCAACAGACTTTCAACGAGCTGCGGAGGCGTCTACAGATACCACCTGTCCTGGCGCACTTTGATGACGACGCCCCTACACTGCTTCATACGGATGCCAGCAACGTGGGCTTAGGTGCTGTGTTGGTGCAGCGCCAGGATGGTGTGGAAAAATTAATTGCTTACGCCAGAAAGACCCTATCTAAAGCAGAAGCGAACTACTCGGCAACTGAAAAAGGATGCCTTGCAGTGATATGGGCGGTTATGAAGTTCGCCCTTATTTGTACGCTCGCTCCTTTCAAGTCTTTAGCGACCATCACATTCTCTGTTGGCTGACGAACTTAAAGGACCATTCAGGCAGACTCGCGTGTAGGAGATTTCGATTACAAGAATTCGACACGGCAGTTATTTACAAATCTGGAAAGAAGCACACGGACGCAGATTGTATTTCGCGAGCGCCGGTCGAACCTTCCACTATGACCAATGAAGACAGCGTTTTTAGGTGTCATAGATGACACAACGCTTTCCCAACAGCAGCGAGAGGACCAGGAATTGTTCCCTCCTATTGATTTCTCGGAGAAGCGAACTACGGTTGTGCCTAAGGTTTTTGCCCTAGTAATCTCTTCATTCTTTATTTGCAACAACGTACTTTACGAAAACTTCCGTCCTGGGGGAAACAGTCATCTACTCTTCGTCCCATCGGCTCTCTGCACTGTAGTTTTGCAAGCGTGCCACGACGAGCCAACCGCCGGTCACCTAGACTACACCCGCACATTGGCTCGAGTACAGCACGGATACTACTGGCCAAAACAGCCGGCGACAGTAAAACACTACGTACGTACCTTCATAGACTGCCAGCGCCGTAAATTAACCCCTGTAAAACCAGCCGGAAGTGCCAACGAAACCTTTTAAGCAAATCGGTATGGACGTCCTGGGACTATTTCTGACTTCTACAGCCGGGAATAAAGGGAAAATTGTCGCCACTGATTATCTGACCCGCTAAGCGGAGACCAAGACTCTGAAAAGGGGTACCGCCACCAAAGCAGCTAGGTTCTTCGTTGAAAACATTGTCCTGAGGCATGGCGCTCCGGCACTCATTATAACTGACCGAGGAACTGTATTTACGGCCGACCTCTTGAGACCGTTGTTCGACTCAGTAGTACCAGTCGCCGTAACACTACAGCCTATCACCCTGAAACCAATGGGTTGACGGAACGCCTCAATAAGACCATCGCAGACATGCTTTGCATGTACGTCGACGTGAACCACAAGACTCGGGACGAAATACTTCCCTACGTCATGTTCCCCTCAATACTGCACGCCAAGACACCACATGCATGACACCATTCAGCCTCTTTCACTGGCGATCAGTAACAACTATGCTGGATGCAATGTTGCTCCCGAAGGCCGACACCGATGATCTCGATCAGGACTCCGAGGAATTTGCTCAGCGTGCAGAAGAAGCTCAACAACTAGCGCGTGTGCGGATCAAAAATCAGCAAGAGCATGATGCACGACGCTACAATCATAGACATCGACATGTCATGTACGAACCTGGCGACAATGTGTGGGTCTGGACGCCTATTCACCGCCGTGGACTCTCCGAGAAACTATTGCGGCGATACTTCTGGCCTTATGTTGTTCAGCGACGTTTAACCGACGTCACTTATGAGGTGGTGCCAGACGGGGTGTCGACATCAAAGCGACGCCAGCACGAAGCCGACGTCGTCCACGTTGTACGTATGAAGCCGTGCTACTCGGACTGATCTTGACATTCTACTTCTTTTATGCGAAGCATATTAACGTAGGTTTTGGGCCTTCGCGCGACGCCCGGCTGTGGCCACCATTGACCCTGAAGTGGGGTCACGTGACATGACGTCACGTGATGACGTCACACCGGCTGCAGGTGGGGCCTCATATCGCGCCGTCGGTCGCCTCCCGGCGGTGACCACCATTGACCTTGAAGTGAGATCACATGATGTGACGTCACGTGATGACCTCACACCGGCTGCAGATGGGGCCTCATATCGCGCCGTCGGATGTCGCCCGGCGGAGGCCTCGACGCTTCGGTTCGTGCCGTCGCGCGCGACGCGGCGGCGGCGCCACCATCGCTGCATCACGTGATATGTGACGTCACGCCAGGGATGAAGCGGCGCACGCCCGCCGTCGCGTCAGTCTCTGTGCCCGCAACCGCGGCAGCGTCTTTGCGCCGGGCGTGTATGCGGTCAAGATGCCTCCCAACGCTAAGGACGTTAATAATAGGAATGCAAAACGAAGGCTGCAACGTGGTGTGTAAAAATTCTGAAAGACAATACAGAATAAGTGACGTGCAAACCATGAGTCATGCATTTACGGACCATAAGAGTGTGTTTGTCGGGCTGCAAAGAATAAAGTTTGACGATTAACCTAAAACCACGTCTCCGTTACTTAGCCCCATCCACACTGAGGCAGCTATTTAACATGCTTCGCATCCAGTGGGCTTAACCTTGATAAGGCTCCAATTTTTTTTTGATCTCATCGGGACGTTGCTTCTTGAGGATGAGGGCAAATGCCGCATCGAAGACGACGCAAAAGATGACGACTGGAACCACAAGCGCGAGCCTGGAAGAGAAAGAAGCTTGAGCGCAAGACTCCTTCTAATCGACTATTAAAATCGTCTTATCTTTATGCTCCCCTACTGAAAAAATTATATGAGGCAATAACCTCACATTTTCTCACACAATCTCACTCAATTCTCATAAGAAATCACATACAAATCGCATATAATTGCATAAGATCTCATTGTTTCTTGTAAATGATCATAAATTATGCAAAATATTTTATGATAATGATGTTCACTGTATGAGAGTCCACGCGATTTGGTGAGATTTTGTGAGGTTATTGCCCGGTAGAACTTTTGGTTTCTCAGTAGGGTCTCCTTGGCGTTCTATCGAGACGTGAAAATATGAAAATCTCTTATGGAAATGCAGCATAACGCCAGCGACGGATATTATGCGGGATCCTTCGTTCGAGCTGTGGGAGGCTGTTTCGGCCAGGTGAGACCCGGTCATCCAGACTAGAGCTGTTCAAGGGCCAAAATGTAGAAGTTTTCACGGGCCCGACGCTACAGACCAGATTCTTACCCGGCCTGTCATGCCATATTTGCAGTTGAAGCGATGATAAAGAAGAAAATAATTTCAGAATGACAGTCTTATCCAAGACCCCGAAATACGTTCTCACGTTTGAAATGACAAATGTGTTGAATATATAGAGGAGCAGAACATACGTAGAATTAGCTACATTTTCAAATACAAGTTATGCATTGAATTTAGCCCTCACTGACAGCTACCAAAGATACGTTACTTTCTGTGAGGATACGTGGAGGAACGGCACGTTGATGCAGGCAGGAATACGGAAGCTCCCGCGTGGAGAGGGCGCGAGAAAATGCTGTGCATTCTGCTAATCGCACTATGGTCGTATACGCGCTACAAAAGTTGCATGTGTTCGTGACCGGAGTGACTGCCCCGGGCCGCCCGAGACGGATATTCCCTGGCTGGCTCGAGCTCGTGCCAACTCTTTTCTAGACAAGCGCCGTATAGTAGGCCACCCTGGTCGCCGTCAGTTAAAGGATGATGGTCACCTAGCAGAGCACAGTCGGCACGTAGTGTCTGAAGAAATAAACTGTTTCCAACCATCCATCTAATAATAATAATTGGTCCAAAGGAAAGGAAATGCACAGTATCTGTCGCACTTGTTATTTGCACACATGAACCGCGCCTTTAAGGAGCTGGGAGTGAAAATAGAAAGAAAAAAGGAAAAAAAAGATAAATAAAGAGGAGCCGTAGAGGAGGGCTGCGGAGAAATTAGGACCACCTACAGACCTTTAGCGTTCAATGGCATCGCACAGCACACCGACCCCTCTTCGCTTTACCTGTTTCAAAATGCAGCCGCTGGCGGTCGAGTTCTACCACGGGTACTCCAACGCATTAGTCGGACATCTTGACCACTTCACCCCCGTCATCCATCCATGTATACTTGGTTTGCAGAAAAGGAGAGACACAGTATCTGTCACTCGTCGAACCTCGCTGACACATCTCGTGGACAACACAGCAACGTCCAGGCTTACGCATTTTTCCAGTGCACATTCTGCAATGCGCGCACAATATTTTGACTAATCGATACTCATTACACACCTCTGATCAATATCACGCATTTATTCAACTCATTAAGTCAGAATCAGACCCACTTCTTGATGGCGTGACGCCACATCGCTTGAGCGTCGGCATTCATTGTATGGCTGTTCGACATCTCGCTGACTTTACCTTTATTATTTGGCTCCGATTTATTACCCTGTCATATCTATTGAAAATATTTTTTTCAGCAGTATCCTTACATCATTCTCTATCGTAATGTCTGAGAACCAGACAACGGTGGCGGATACGTTCTGCACACAGGACCCAGCCTAGTTATGCTTCAGCATCAGTAAGTGTGCGATATGTTCCTGTAGGTGACCTAAAGCCAAATACCGGTTTTGCATTCCTCGCTCGCTGCTCAACACGTTACGGCATGTGTACATGTCGCTATTATATGCCTGCGTGTTTTAAAAGCCTACCGTCTAGTGTTTTCTGTCGCGCAGCAAGATTTGGTCTTAACAAATATTGCATGTTTCGTTACGGTCCTTTCTGCTCCTTGAAGTTTGATCTTTCATTCATGAATAAATTTAGTGTTGTTAATTTTATGTGTGTAATGTCTTATATTTGTGGATATTTGTTTTATAATTTTCTTTCCATGGTACGTCATCCTGCCAAGTGTGACACATCAGCACTTCGCTCATTCTGTTTTTTTTTTGTTATGAAATCGTTCACTGTCTGCCGGGCGCTTCCACTCAAGCACCTTGAGGATTAGCAGGCATGATTGTTATTGCGTACAAATTGACATGAATAAAACTTTTATCTATCTATTTATTCAGGAAATCTCTGGTGACATGGTACATTACAGCGGTACAAATTGTAGCGATAAAGCCATCGCATGTCAAAAGGCAAGGAGAAAGATCTGGCGCGAATATGAAAGCCTCGTAAATTGTTTGTGAATCAATGTTCAAGGTTCAGTTATTTAGGTACTATATTTATTTACAAAAATTGACCTCCGGAGGTGAAGAGCGATCAATAAATAGAGGCAAATGATCCGTCTAAACAAAAGCAAACTGTTTATACGATACTCAAAAGGCTGAAGAGTGCTTTTCGCAATCCCTATTAGTCCCTAACTGATTCGAATATGTTTTCGCAGATTACGAATAGCATCTTTTTATACCAGACATCTTACTACAGCGTGCTTCAGTTAGGGTGTTTTGCGAGTTACCATACTGGACAAGCTGCGGTTTTTATGCCTATTTTAACAAGCGGCAGGAAAGAGCATACAACCTAATAATAGTAGCTTGACCCCAATCTGTGTTATTTATCCGCAGCTCCAAACCCCTTCCAATGGATGTTGTGTGGGACCGTGCTTCACTGTGCATCATGGCATAGCAAGAAGAGCGCCGCAGGTGAGCTATTTAGTTTTAGCTTAGAGTACATGCGAAAACAAAAATGCACACTTCATCTCCCCCTTGAAGGGTATTACACGATAGCGCTGATGGCTGCTGTTTGCTGATTATTTGCGCCTCCTCCTTCACGCACACGTATTTTGCAGCTGCCAGAACCTGTGTAGTTGATTGTAATAACGCGCTAAGATTATTTAAAATGCAGTCGTCACCTACTCAGTTATTGAAAGACCACCAAACAGATATGCATTTATAAAGACCCCCTTAAACTGTGCCTCCGAGCACGATTCCGAGGTCCTACGCAGCGGCAACTTTATTTCTGCGCCACACCGGCGTCCGTGTCTGCCATCTCCGCTGCCCTTCGCATTCCTGCACGCCGCCGATATGGATTGCCAAGTAGACGGCGTTTGTATCACCCCTGCCGAACCTGAAGCCGACTAACATTGAGACCGTGCCGCCGTGAAGGCACACCATGTCGCAGCGGCCTACAGTTCAGCGTCTCTTAGCTGCCTGGGTCGCTCTCATCGAAGACCCATACTTAGCGCCAACCACTATCAACCCTACTACCATCCCCTGCTGTCAAGCTCCTCTGCGGGGTCTCCATGCGGAAGGCTTCAAAATTGTCTTCAGACCACGATTTGGGCTTGATCTCCGCAGCAGTACTTACGGACAGTTAAACCATATAATTTGCACCCATGCCTACATCGATTACGCCCGTGCGGCCGACCGTGTAAGCCTAAATCCGTCATCATCCTCAAGCCTGACTTACCCACTGAAGGGTGAAGGCCTCTCCCATATTTCTCCACTTAACCCGGTACTGTGCTAGCTGCATGCACTTGACGCCTGCGAACTTCTTAAGCTCATCCGCCCACCTAACTTTCTGCCGCCCCCTGCTACGCTTTCCTTCCCTTGAAATCCAGTTTGTTACCCTAAGCGACTATCGGTTATCCTCTCTTCGCACTACATGTCCTGCCCATGACCATTTCATCTTGATAACTTCAACAGAATGCCATTAACTCGAATTACTTCTCTGACCCGCTCTGCACGCTTCATATCTCCTAAAGCTACCCCTACAATGTTTCATGCCATAGCCTTCTGCGTTGTTCTGACCAAAGGGACACCAAATTTTTGTGCTATACTTTTGTTTTTAAATAGTGCATATAGCGATTCTGTAAGCAGAGAGCACGTGGTAGAAGCCCAAAATTACTTGATATAATTTATTACCGTATTTTTAGTACCCTGCCGTTAGGATTTCGGTTCGTAGTTGCCAGGTTTTACTTGAAGCCAAAAAAACAGAACTCATGACGTCAACGAGTAGGCGCTTCGGCTGCTCTGTTTGCTGTGTGATTTCGCCGTATGCTGTCATGATGGAGTCACACTACTGCATCCGTAAACGTGATGTTTGCGTCGTTTTGGCGATCCTGCCACGCCGCGCCAATGGCAACTATTCGGAAATATGCTCCTGTCGCCTGCGAACAGCTGTCGCAAACTCGCTCTCCTGCAATTTGTTGCTCGTCGTAGTGCCGATGTCGACCGCTCGCTTCGCTACAATTTTGCCAAAATTCCGACGCTATTTGAGCGGGTTGGAAAAAATAAAAAACAGGAGAGGCTTTGACTATGAAAGGGGTGAATGTAAAATCTCGCAAGTATATAGTTTGAATCTCACTGACCGAGGCACCGTTTTGAGCGCTGCTTCTTGTGTGCAAATCTCGTGATTGTTGAGAGAAAAGTCCCATATTTTAGTGAATGAAAATAATCATCGAGTATAGTTTTGGCAGCAGTGAATTGAAATTGACAATTGCTTACATCGCGGAACGTGCGTGGAATCACCAAGAAGCCCCGGTGTGATCCCGGTACGCCGAGCAATGCTGCAAGCGGCCCGGAACAGTCGTCGGCGCTACTTGTGGAGAGAAAATGAGGCCGATTGAGGATAGTCGCCATACGCACGTTTTATCGAGCTTATTTTATTATGAGGTAGGTGTCCGATAGTGAAGTGGTGACGGAAGATGAACCTTTATTACAGCGTTGAGTCGTAAACCCGTTCCAAAGTGCCGCCCGATGAAACCGACTAGGCCTATAGAGAAGAGTAGGGCAGACAGAGAGCAGCACAGTTCATGGCCTGGCGCAACCACAGGGGCGTCGTTGCCGAAGGCCCCGCACTTGTGCAGGCATGCTACTGTTGCACGAATATACTAGCAGTCCTGATAACATTTGTCTTTTCTGGTACAAAGCCAAGGAGTGCTACATTGCCTCACTGCTGCGCCGCCGGCCACTTCGGTCTCGAATACGATGACTGACAACAACGCTTACGCTGATCATTGCCGCGCCGTCAGCAGTAACCTTAGCAAATTTTAGTGAATTAATATTTCCATCAAACATAATTTTGGCTGAAGTGAGCCGTCGTGCTGTCTATTAGAACGATGCCACGCTGGTATACGTACGGGTGAAATAGACCAGTCAAGAGAAGGTGACCAGTAGCATTGTCTCGTACGTCAGAAAACTGCGCGATGACATCACAAATGTTTGATTATAGTTTTTTTCAGTAAACCTACGTCACAGTTAGTGCGCTAACGATTGGGGTCCGGAATACGACAGGGATTATTTCACTAACTTTAAAAAAGAAAATACTTTCTAAGCCTCCCTTGAGTCTAATACTTGGCTGTGATTTTCTTCAAACCCATAGGAAACACGAGATAAGCTTTGCACAACCTTGTAATTTTGTGTCTCTATAGCGTTAAGTAGAGGCCTCTTCGTGAGACTCCATGTTTCAGCTCCATAGGTGACTACAGGTGAGATTCAACTTTAAGTAAGTAGAACCCTCTTCGTGAGACTCCATGTTTCAGCTCCCTAGGTGACTACAGGTAAGATTCAACTTTAAGTAAGTAGAACCCTCTTCGTGAGACTCCATGTTTCAGCTCCATAGGTGACTACAGGTAAGATTCAACTTTCCCCTTGAGTGATACAGGTAAGCTGCTAGTCATAATCTGCGAAAATGCGCTCCTCCCCAATCTTATTCTTTTTGTTGTTTCCCTTTCATGGTCCGGATCTGCGGTTACTACCTGTCCTAAGTAGACAAATTCGCCTACTACATCCAGTGCTTCGCTACTACTAATCCTTCCCTGATTGATGGTATGGATATGATCGATAGTAGAGTACCGTTTCCGAAACCCTGCTTGATCCTTTGCTTGATTGCAGTCTAAGGTTTTCCTGATTCTGTTAGCGAGAACCTTAGTAAATACCTTATACGTAACAGTCAACAAGCTGATTGGTCTGTAATTTTTAAGGTCCTTCGCGTACCATTTCCTGCGAATTAGGATAATTTTTGCGTCCTTCCATGGTTCCGGTACCGTCGATAGTCCCGGCACTGCGTATACAGGGGAGCCAGTTTTTCTAGCACAATATCCCCCCGCCCTTGAGCAGCTCTATAGTTACCTGATCCTCTCCAGCTGCTTTTTCCCTTTTAATAGTTTAAAATGCTTTGTTACCCTCATCCTTAGGCACTTGCGGAACGTCTGACTGCTTTTCCCTACCGCCAATCTCCTTATTGTCCTGATTACTTTGGCTACTGTCGAAATTAGTATAGAAGACCTCGGCTACTTTGGCTAACTTGTCCATATTCGTGATGACGTTGCCTGTTTTGTCAACTAGCGCACATCTGATTTTTGCCTAGACCCAATTTCTTCTTCGTCTCTTTATGGCTTCCCACACTGTTTACAGCATACCAAACGTTTCTCCATTTTATACTTCCGTATATCATCCGCTTCAGACTATTGATTAGCTTTGATATCTCTGCTAATTCTATCTGATCTTTTGGATTGGAAGCTTTCATACTCTGGCTTTTCATAATCAAATCTTTCGTCTCCTTAGACAGCTTACCGGTATCCTCTCTGACTATCCTGCAGCCTACTTCTACAGCGCACTCGTAAATTATACCTCTGATATTATAGTTAGTTGCTTCTAGACTAATGTTGTCCTCCTAGGTTAGAGCTCAATATCTATTCTGTAGCGGGATCCTGAAATCTGCCACCCTCCCCCTCACCGCTAATTCGTTAATCGACTTCTTTTTTAGTAATTTGTTGCGTTCCCTCTTTAGATTTAGACTAATTCGAGACCGTACTTTCCTGTGGTCACTACATCACACTTTTCCGATTACCTCTACATCCTGTGTAATGGCGGGATATTAACACAATGAAATCAATTTTATTTTTAGTCTCCCCGTTAAGACTTTTCTATGTCCACTTCCGGTTCCTCCTTTTGTTGAAGAAGGTATTCATGATTTTAAAGTTATTGCGCGATGCAAAATCAACTAGTAACCTCCCCCCCCTCTCTGATATTCCTAGAACCAATGCCATAGTCACCCCTTGCCTGGTATGCTGCCACCTACATACTTATTGAAAAGGAAGCTTATGCCTAGTTATCGCCTCTCCAGTAAACCTCGATAACACAGTACATGCCAGTCCATTAGTACAGGATATTTGGCCTCCTAACCACACTGGGCCCTATGGCTTCCCATTTCATACCCCCTAGTTCCTCTAACAGCACTGCTCAACTAGCTTCACCAGCTAGCGTTCCAGCGTTAAACGTGGCCAGGGTCAGTTTCCAATGGTGCACTGTCCAGTGGGGCCCGAAATTCTTTGCACCCCCGCTGCGTCACATGTCTGACCGCCGCTGTGTTCAGTTGCTCAGTAGCCGCTGGTGACTGTGGACTGAGAGTTTTTGGACAGCTAATCATGGGAGGTTGCGATCAGTTACTGCACCAGGGCGGCCGACTCCTGTTCCGGTTAGGGAGAGTATTGCCAGAGGTGCTCACAGCCATCAGGTCGCACCCCGAACTAGTTTATGCCATTTCATAGACACAATGATTTTTTTTAGATCCGGTGGAGGATTGCGAAGCACCCGGATTCGAACCACGGTCCTCTTTCACGCTAGGCAGAATCTTACCTCTACGCCACCTCTGCATAAGATAAATGCGTACATCGTCCTAACAATCACGAACTCTTCTGAGCCACGCGCTTGTCTCTCCGGATCAAGCAAATTCACATTGTGAAGAATTCTCACAATCTGCGTTCCTACAACGCCGCAGCTGACAACGTCCTCCACGGCGTTGCGCTATATGCAGCGCTGTGGAATCCTAAACACAGAATCACTGCACGAACTGTTGTACTCATCGCTTGCGAGCAGGCGTCCGCACGAAGCCTAAGTCTGGCCTCTGCCACCACTGCGGCCAGGCTCACCCAGTCGAGCAAACAGCCTGCGTCCCCTGCTGCGCCCAATGTTAGGAGGCCCGCATCACGGGGTCGCACCCGTGTGGGCTGCGGTTCTACCGATACGACGCGTAATCACCCCCAGCTTCCCCACCAGCGGCTCCAAAAGAGCCCATCCTCGGGCCCTCTCGGCTTTCCAACCCCACCGCTGCTGTGCTTCCCGCAGTGCACAGCCTACAAGCCGTCAATGCTCTATCTCCTTCCCGCCTCTGACCAGGTAGGAGATTTTAAATGCCCCTGTCAAAATATCCAACTCCACCAAGAACACACTGGTAAGCTGAAAATCGCAGCATCACACGCCAGACCCCAAAGTCACGGCCCTCGAGGCCATTATCGCCTTCGCTGCTCCTGCTCCTTCCCCAGCTACCGCGCATCTGCAGCCACAGCTGGCGCCAGCTGAGGAGCCGATGAACACGGCGCCCTAAGTTACGTTACCATGCTCCTCCTGTACCACACGTTGGCCCCAGAACAAATGCCGATAGGCTTCAACCAATGCTATCGACGTTGTTCGCCAAACAGTCTCTTTCTGAGAGTCGTTTGAGAAACGCACGATAATGCGCTTTGCGCAGCTTGAGAAGCGCGTCGCTGAAGTATTGACACATGCGTGGCCGCTATCGAATCTCACCTAACCGTCCTAGATTCGAAAATTGTCGAACTAGATAGAGGCCTGCCACAGCGCGACCTCACACTTCCTTCCCACACATCCCAGGGGCGCTCCTAAACTCTTCCTAGGACCTCACCCTCTATCATTATAAGACAGTCCCCGCCCCTTAATATCCTGCAGTGAGACGGTAGGGGTTCCGTGGCAAATAAGGCATCCTGCAGCCCCACCTCAAGAAGTCCCTCCCGACACTCTCTTCTCCGTCCTAGCAGTCCTGGAACCCCTAACTCTCGTTAAACTGCGCGACTACGCCTCCTTTCATCCTTCTGACACACACCCAAATGTTACCACCTTGGCGTAGTGCAACCTTGCTGCCGTGCTTCACGCACTGGGCGTTTCGGGCTGTTCCCTCTCCTCCTAGAAATCGTTCCCCGTCGTCGCACTCAGGCACGCGTCTATGCTTTTATGTGTATAGCCCTCCGAATCCCCTTCAACCCATCTCCTCTTCCAAAGTAAAGCACTCTCTTGCGCTGGCTTTCTTAGTCGTTTCAGGCAACGACATGCTCACACACCAGCAGGGGTTATTCTCAAAACACCAGAAAGGGCAACTCGCTTTAAAACTCATCCGTAAGAGTGTATTTTGGTACATAATGACTTCGCTCACCCGATCAGGATCAGATCTAGATACCAATTCAGACCTTCCCTCTCCAAACGCATTTACAATCCGAGCTGCACTTATACAGGGGTCTCCCTTGGTAGCGATCACTATATCATATGCACCACTGTCGCACTCCCCTTCCTTGCTTGCGCCTCTACTCGTCATACCGAGGTAGTTCATAAGGACCGCTTCGCTTCACTCATCTTTCTACATCCTCTGCTCTCATTGCCAATCTCTCTGCCAGGACTGAAACCCTTCTGGTAGACGTCCGCACTCCCACATACACTGTCGCGCGCTTCCCGCGGTCATTATGGAAGGAAGATGAGGTTTGGCGGAATAAGCAGAAGACGAGGAAGCTGGGTCTATCCGCTGTGGTGTGATAATCTCCAGCGCATCCTAACATCTGTGTAAATAAACCTCGTAACAAGTGTGGTGGAGTTTGCGGGCTACAGATCACCACGGGACGTCTCCTACTGCGCCGAAGCAGAAGAATTGCTGGGCTACCCCCCCCCCCCCCCCCCTACGACGGAGATGGCGCTAGCAGATGATTCAACGCAGCCCACGCCAGCAGCTCTCAACCGACCAACCATCGCACAGCCTTATCGGGAACCCCGGCACTTTTATGGCAAGCCCCCGGGGAAGACGTGGATGACTGGCCCAACCACTACAATCAGGTGAGCAAATACAACCGCTGGGATGCGAATACCAAGGTGGCGAGTGCGGTATTTTTTTCTTGAAGAAACTGCGCTAACATGGTTTGACAATCATGAAGCATCCCTTACCACATGGTATCACTTCATGGAAGAAATGCGAGCGGGATTTGGCGATACCGATGCTCGAAAAAAGAGCGCCGAACAGACTCTGGCTCAACGAGCGCAAGTACCAGGGGAGACCTGCACAACTTACATAGAAGAAGTCCTTAAGCTGTGCAGAATAGCTGATGCTCGGATGACTGAGGAAGACAGAGTGGGTCACCTCCTAAAAGGTATAGCGCAAGGCGTGTACAACTTTCTTATCTGCAAGGACGATTTGAGTACCACCGCTGATGTAACACAACACTGCCGCACGTTTCAACGTTTGAAGCGACGCCGTACCATTCCGAAGTTTGGTCGGTTGCCTAATATCACAACTGTTGCCAGTGTGGATGTGTCTGAAACAACAAGCATGGCAGATACAATTCGACAGATCGTCCGCGAAGAGCTTCGGAGGCATAAAGATATTGGGGGCCACGTCAGACCCGTCTACAGTGGCAGCTCTTTGTCAGACAATAGCCAATCTTCTACATGTTATGCTCCATCTGTTACGTCTCCTTCGGACACCCGATGCTCTGCTGCTCATCGCCCAAACATCCAGCCTCTCACCATCAACGTCTACAACAGCGAGCACTCTCGTCCTCCTCGTCGACTACATACAGAACATGAAGCGTTTAATCCAAGCGACGATGAGCCTTATTCATCGAATGAACGTGAGCCGCCAGTGTGTTATGCCTGTGGAACGATCGGCCACATTTCGCATTTTTGCCGCAACCGCCGTCCGTACCAGCAGTATCGCCGACAGTGGGTGAACTCCCGTACAAGTTTTCCTGCTGACAATGATGATTCATATAGAAGAACACCTGGCCGGAATGAGTACAGAGCAACAGCTAGCCGACAAGAACGCAGAATGGCGCTGAACCAAAACGAAGCACCTGCCTTTGCCCGAAGCCTGACACCACCATCTCAGCGCCTACGACGCTCCCCTTTTCCCGACGACGGTCGCCACCTCCTGGAAACTAGTGAGGGCGGCCGATGGGGGTGAGGTCGCAAATGATTCTAGCTTACCCATGCCTCTGCCCGTTCCGATGCTAAAAAACCGAATTGAAGTGTTTGCGAACGGTGCACGTGCTATGGCGTTGTTGGACACATGTGCAACCGTTTCTATTATGTCTCGCTTTTAAAAACTGCCTTGGTCGTAAAATTATGTTTGCTTGGGATAGTGCGACAACATTGTCTGGTGTTGGTGGCGAACTGCTTAACACACTTGGAGGCTGTTCCGTGAATCTTGGTATCGCCGGCCACACATTCCAAACTGAATTCGCTGTACTTGCTCGATCAACGCATGACGTAACTCTCGGACTCGATTTCCTGGAACAATGTGGGGCCACTCTCGACTTTCGCAACGGAGACATTTCTGTGAGCACTCGAATTGAATTTGCTTTGCGTGAAAATTCGCGGACCAATCCTCGCACGCTTTCGGTTTCACACGACATAGTCATTCCTGATATGTCAGCAGCGTTTATGCAAGTTGTTAGCCCAAGCTGTGCCAGTGATGCGTTCGACGCTGTGGTTGAACCGCTCACCCTCCACTGCGCGAAGAAAAGTATTCCGATTCCCCGCTGCATCATCGCAGTCATGAATGGCCATTCTTTTTTTTTTGGGCGACTAACTGCTCTAACGAACCTGTTGTATTACCACGTGGTCTAAAAGTGTGCCAACTTTGACGAAGATACTTTTAAATAAGTAGCCGTGCTCAGTACAGACAATTCCTAGCCTACCGCATGCTCAGAAGTAGATGAGACAAAATTTCTTGCCATGATTAGCAAATCCCTGCCAACAAGTGACCGTCACAGTTTAGTGGAAGTTCTTGCGAAACATACGGTGGCTTTCGATTTCTCTCGGGACTCGCCGCCACGGATTCCCATTTCCCGTACTCAGCACCGAATCAATATTGGGACTGCTGATCCAATCCCTCAGAAGCCTTATCGTTTATCCCCATCAGAGCGCCAAACAATCAAAGAACAAGTTCGTGCCATGCTGCATAAGGGCGTCATTCAGGAATCGTCTAGTCCGTGGGCTGCCCCTGTGATTCTAGTCAAAAATAAAGATGACACATGGCGATTTTGTGTTGATTATCGACGCCTGAATACTGTTACCAAGAAGGACGTGTATCCCCTGCCCCCTATTGATGACGCCATTGATTGCTTACATTCCGCCTCCTATTTTATCTCAGTTGACCTGCGATCAGGCTATTCGCAGATCCCCATGCACCCGGAAGATACAGAAAAGACGGCATTCATCACCCTAGACGGGCTGTATGAATTTAATGTGATGCCGTTTGGAATATGTAACGCTCCAGCCACGTTCGAAAGATTCATGGATACAGTTTTGCGCGGACTAAAGTGGCACATTTGTATGTGTTATCTGGACGATGTAGTGATATTCGGGAGTACTTTTCATGAACAGAACATTCGATTAGAGATTAAGAAAGCTGGTCTGGTACTCAATTCCTCAATTCCAAGAAATGTCGTTTTGGAGAAGGCCAGACTGTGGTACTTGGACATCTCATAGACAAAGATGGATTCAGGCCTGATCCGAAAAAGATCGAAGCTGTCACTTGTTTGAAACCGGCGAAATCGTTAAAACAACTCGAGTTTTGGGGGGCTTTGCTCCTATTTTAGGCGTTTCGTTTCGAAGTTTGCTGACCTAACATATCCCCTTACTTGTCTTCTGCAAAAAGATGTGCCTTTCAAGTGGACTGCCGATTGTGACTCCGCCTTTCGTCAGTTAAAATTTATTTTGACATCAGGACCAATACTACGCCACTTCTGTCCATCAGCTCCAAAAGAACTTCACACTGATGCCAGCGTAGTTGGAGTTGGTGCTGTGCGCATACAACGCCACAATGGCGATGAACATGTCGTTGCATATGCAAGCCGTTTTTTGAGGCTGAGCGTAATTACACAGTAACTGAACAGGAATGCTTAGCTGTTGTATTCGGTGTGCAACGGTTTAGGTCGTATCTTTATGGATGTGCATTTAAAATTGTGACGGACCATGATTCCTTATGTTGGCTTGTAAACCTTCGTGACCCCTGTGGACACCTTGCGCGGTGGGCTTTGCGCCTTCAAGGATTCAGTTTTACTGTGTCTTTCAAGAATGGTCGTAAGCACGGGGATGCTGACTGCCTGTCACGGTTGCCACTTGAAACTACTCATTGCGACAATGAGGTCTTGGATGAATATATAGCTACTATCTCTACAAGTTTCCGCGATGTTGGTGAATTCAAGACTGCGCAGCGGAACGACGAGTTGGCGCCGTTTTTGATGCAGCAAGTTCCCGGAACCCTACGACCTCATTCTGCATTGTTGACGGTGTACTATACAGGAAGAACTACTCGTCAGTAGGTGTGCGGCTTCTGGTAGTTCCTACAAGTTTTAGGTGTCAGGTTCTTCGGTTAATGCACGACGATGCCACAGCTGGACACTTGGGTTTCGCGAGGACATTGCACAGGACTAAGGAAAGTTTTTATTGGCCGAAGATGCGTCAAACTACTCAATGTTATGTGGCCAGCTGCCTGCAGTGCCAGCGTTTCAAGCACCCAACCTACTCTCCGCCGGGCCATCTTCAGCCTATAACGCCACCACGAACGGCATTCGAAAAGGCGGGAATTGACCTTCTAGGACCGTTTCCCCGTTCCCTCCAATGGAAACCGTTGGGTGATAATGTGCGTACACTATCTTACGCGGTACTGTGAAACTGCTGCTATACCGTCAGCAACTGCTTCTGATGTCTCGGCGTTCCTCCTACAGTCAATCATTGTTCGACATCGGCCTCCTCATGTGTTAATAAGCGATCGTGGCCGACAGTTTACGGCAGAAGTTGTAGAAGATCTTCTTCGCCTCTGCTCATCCCATTTTCGCCATTAAACTCCTTATCACCCGCAAACAAACGGTCTTACCGAACGCACCAATCGGACGCTTAGCAATATGCTCGCAATGTATGCGGACTCTCGCCACAAAAACTGAGATGAAGTCCTTCCGT
Organism: Amblyomma maculatum; assembly: GCF_055883805.1. NCBI lineage: Eukaryota > Metazoa > Arthropoda > Arachnida > Ixodida > Ixodidae > Amblyomma > Amblyomma maculatum. Next base: position 158,879,185 of record NC_139353.1, on the reverse strand, counting down.
TTATAACATATGTATTTAACACTGCTAAGCACGAAACAACAGGCTACAGTCAGTTTTTTCTTCTTTATGTACGACCTCCACGAAGCACTTCGGACACGTTTGTGCCTTTCTCACTCCCTGCTGAAACTTCACTAGCGCGTACTTTCTCTTTGGCTGAAGAAGCTCGTCGACTCGCTAGACTTCGCACTCTAGCCTCCAAGGAACGCTACAAGCAACGCTACGACAAGCGTCATCAAGATGTTAATTATGCCCCTGGTGTTGGTGTGGCTTTGGACGCCGTTGCGTAAGCGCGGCTTGTAGCAGAAACTGTTAACAGTTTCTGCTACAAGCCGCGCCAGTGTAGTGGTGCAATTGCACCACTACACTGGCCCTTTGTTGTACTGGAACGCCTCATAGCGGTACACTTTGTAGTCTCTCGCCTGACCACCCAAAGGAGTCGTTCTCGGGACTCAAGTAATCCATGTGGCCCGCATGAAGCCCTTCTATCAACTTGACGAACCTTGACCCGCCCAGCGGGCATCGTCTGCGAAGGGGGCAGTGTCACGCTCTTCCCGCGGCCCATATTGAAGGAAGATGAGGTTTAGCGAATAAGCAGAAGAGGACGAGGAAGCTGGGTCTCTCCGCTGTGGTGTGCTAATCTCCAGCGCATCCTAACATCTGTGGAAATAAACCTCGTAACATCCACACTCCCTGCAGCACCACACTCCACTTCTACAGACAGCCATCTGCTGCACCTGTGGGAAGCCCATCATGGTGTCCATCACCGCTGGTAGGCACAGAAATACAATCGCTGCTTGCGCCTTCGTTAGGCCCAGCTTGCGTCTGGTATGTAGGAGCACAGCTCTTCCCTTCTTCAGCGACAGTGGAACAAGCACTGCGACGGTACGGCGGGTAACCTGGGCCTTTGCGACATGTGGGCGCTTTTCAAGGTGCGGCGAGACTTACGCGCCCCAAAACGTGGAAGCGCAACGATATCCCCCGTTTCTTTCGCTCGTCCCCACTCACCGATATAGAGCTTCTGGAAGCCTTCCTGGACCGCTACTTCTGCAACGACCCGCTTACACCACTTCCCTCTTACCTTCTTACCTCGAATCACCCAATCTCAACCTTAATGCGGACATCTCCTTGGGTAACATACGTGCAGGTCTATAGATGCTCCGCCCCACCTCGGCCTCGGGTGCAGGTCTCGTCAATAACAAAGCACTCCGCAATCTAGATGCCTCATCTTTAGAAGCCATTACTGACCTCATTACACGCTAGCAAGCTTGACACATACATGCGTCTCTTCCCAAAAGGAGGCAAACCTATTGCCCTGAACACCTCGCCCCATCTTTGTCACCTCCTGTCTCGGCAAGCTCTTTGAGCATGTCATCCTGTCCCGCATTAAAACACACTTGGATGACCATGACTTGTATCCGGTCGATGTCCGTATTTCTACCCCAAATGGCAACCCAGGATGTTATGCTCAAGCACTGGGATAATGTTCTGCACCCGTCGCCACAAGCGCACTCGAACTGTTTTTGCGCTGGACCCTGCTAAACCATTTGACAAGGTACACCACAGAACCAATCTGCAAGGCAGGCTTTAACGTAAGATCGTCCTTAAGGTAGTAACTTCTGCCAGTAGTACTTCTCCCGAATTCTAATATTCTTCTGTGTAATATATCAACCTATCGCTAACAGCAACGATACTAAACTGTTACAGAACTACTTTAATTACATCGAATCCTGGTGTAGCAAATGGCTCATGTCCCTAAGCACAAATAAGACGCTGTACTGTGATAGTCATCGCCATCGACATGCACCTGTGCGTTGTGCGACGAAGAAGAAGTACGCTGGGCTCGCCGTTGCAAGGTCCTGTCCTCACAGCTCTCCATCTGAGCGTCAATAAACGCCCTATTACAATTGGCGGAGGTGCCGGAAACGATCCCACCCAAACTGGAACTGCGAAGCCGTACACTACCCTCTACGACCGCCATGCAAGACACTTCGACGCTGCCGGCCGTTCCACCCACGATCATGTGTGCTGGCGTCGTGCGCCAGCGTGACCCTTGCCTGTTCAGCGGCACGGCCGATCAAGATGTCGACGACTGGCTGTCATCCTATGAAAGAGTAAGCACCTACAACAAGTGGGATGACTCATACAAGCTCAGTAACGTCATATTTTATCTGACGGACGTGGCGAACCTCTGGTTTCGCAACCATGAGGCTGACCTGTCATCTTGGTCGACATTTAAAAAGAATTTCGCGGAAGTGTTCGGCCGCCCGGCAGTGCGTAAGCTTCGTGCCGAACAACGTTTACACGATCGTGTTCAGCGCGCTGATGAGACCTTTACCAGCTACATAGAAGACGTCGTTGATCTCTGCAAACGAGTCGACCCGGCCATGCCGGAAGCAAACAAAATCCGCTACATCCTCGAGGGCATTTCTGAGGACGCCTTCCTGATGCTGGTAGCGAAAGATCCCACCAGCGTTAGTGAACTCGTGAAGCTTTGCCAGAGCTACGACGAGCTCCGCAAGCGGCGCGCTTCTAGGCGCCGCTCCAGTGTGTGCGACGAAGGCGTATCCGCATTAGCCCTGGGTGGTTCGCCAACTTCTGAAGGGAGCCCGCTGAATCAAAAGATCAAAGATTTTATTCGTGAAGAGGTCGCACGTCAAATCTCACTCCTTCCCCATTTTCAAGACTCGGGCCGCCTCGTTCCTGAACTGGCTCCATCTTTGGCCCCTGCTATACGCCGTGTCGTGCAAGAACACGTCGCTGATGCCTTGCCGTACAACCCCGTGGTGCCGCCTGTGACGGCACCTCTCACGTATGCCCAAGTAACGGCTAGGCCACCACCTTCGCCCACGTCTGGCTCCTATGTGCAGGTCCCTGCCTACCGTTCACCGCCGCATGCTGAGCCTTCGTTTCAAGCCCCACCCTCAAGGTTTCGCCCACATCCTATGAAACCTTGGCGTACTACGGACAACCTTCCGATTTGCTATGCCTGCGGTCGGCCGGGCCATGTTGCGCGCCTTTGTCGCCAGCGCCTCCAACCTTCACAGCCTGACATTCGATTTTACCCGTACGATACCGACTCACGCTCGCAAATGATTCCGCCCGGTTCTCAATTTGTCCCACAAGATCGCCAAACCTATACCACTCGTCGATCACATTCTCCTCGGCGCCGATCGCTTTCTCCAATGCTGCGACGTTCTACCAGCACCGTTGAGGGAAACTAACAGTCGCAGTTCCGGGGGCAAGAACTGCGCTTGTTTCGAATTCCTCAAGTCCTCCATGCCGTCCCGCTAATGTTATCAAAGTTTCTGTAGAAGGCGCCACAGTTCTCGCTCTCGTCGATACCGGTGCAGCCGTCTCCGTCATCAGTGAAGCGCTCTGCCGTCGAATTCGCAAAGTGACCACTCCGATTTCCGACTTTTCGCTCCGCACCGCCTCATCACAGCACATTCACCCCTCCGCATCTTGCACAGCCCGTGTGGTCATTCAAGACGTCTTGTACCCCATCGAGTTTATTGTTCTGCCGAACTGCTCGCATGATATCATCCTCGGATACGATTTTCTATCGACTCATCAAGCCGTTATTGACTGTGCTCGTGCACAAATTGCCTTCGCCCCCCTCTGTGATGCCCCCTTCTGTGATACCCCTCCCCGCACTGCAAAACTTCTCGTCGCCCATGACACCGACATTCCTCCGTTCTCTGCTGCCCTCGTACCACTGTCTTGTGAGTGGGTAACTCCTTTGACTGCGATTTTTACACCTTCCGAAGCCACCTCCCGTCATCCCTGCCTCCTTTTTCCGTTCGCTGTTCTCGAAATTCAAGACGGCAAGAGTGCACTTTACGCCTCGAACCCATTTTCTTGCCCAGCAGTCCTGCTCCGTGGCGAATGCATTGGACGTCTTGAAGAGCTTGATCCCAGTCATATCACCACTCTTGCTGACTCAACCCCCTCCTTCGACGTTAGTCTGTGCTCTTGCGATGTTGCGACCGCTTCGACGCCCTCCGACGTTTTCCAACATGCTATTGATGCTGATCTTCCACTTGCGCAACGTGATCAACTTGTCGCCCTCTTGCAGAACTTCGCTTCTTCATTCGACTTTCCTCAAACTGACTTGGGCCGCACGTCTGTCGTAGAGCACACCATCGACACCGGTAAAACTGCACCTTTGCGCCAGCGCCCCTATCGCGTGTCGGCTTCGGAGCGCCAAGTAATTGCTGATCATGTGGACGACATGCTCCGTCGGGGTGTCATTCGGCCATCCCACAGTCCCTGGGCGTCTCCAGTTGTGTTGGTACCTAAGAAAGATGGCTCCTTCCGGTTTTGTGTCGACTACCGCCGGCTCAACAAGATCACGCGCAAGGACGTCTATCCTCTGCCACGCATCGATGACGCACTAGACTGCTTGCAGGGCGCCGAGTTTTTCTCCTCGTTGGATTTACGATCTGGCTACTGGCAGGTGCCAATGGCTGACGCTGACCGCTCTAAAACTGCCTTCATCACACCAGATGGATTATATGAATTCAACGTCATGCCCTTTGGGCTTTGCAACGCCCCGGCCACATTTGAACGCCTCATGGACACTGTGCTTCGTGGATTCAAGTGGCGAACCTGTCTTTGCTATCTCGATGATATCGTAGTCTTTTCTACCGATTTTCAATCCCACCTGCTCCGACTGAAGGACGTTCTCACTTGTCTCGCTACCGCCGGCCTCCAACTGAATCTGAAGAAGTGCCGCTTTGCTGCTCGCCGACTAACAATTCTAGGTCATGTCGTTTCTAAGGATGGCATTCTTCCCGATCCCACCAAACTTCGTGCAGTTGCCGAATTCCCACGCCCAAAATCACTGAAGCAGCTACGAAGTTTCATTGGCCTATGCTCCTACTTTCGCCGCTTCATCTTAAATTTCGCCTCTATTATTGCTCCTCTCATCCAGCTCCTCTCCGGTAGCTCCGACCTCTCCGCATGGACACCTGCTTGTGATGACGCCTTCAACACTTTACGCCGTCTTTTGGTTTCGCCTCCCATCCTCCGCCACTTCGACCCGAATGCGCCAACTGAGATTCACACTGACGCTAGCGGTATTGGGATAGGCGCCGTTCTCACCCAACGCAAACCTGGTATCCGAGACTATGTGGTGGCGTACGCAAGCCGCACCTTGACCAAGGCAGAGTCCAATTATTCTGTTACGGAAAGAGAATGCTTGGCCATTATTTGGGCCATCGGCAAATTCCGTCCGTATGTCTATGGCCGACCATTTTATGTGGTCACTGATCATCACGCTCTGTGCTGGCTGGCGTCCCTCAAGGACCCGTCCGGCCGCCTTGCTCGCTGGGCTCTTCGCCTCCAAGAGTATGACATTCGCGTCATATATCGCTCAGGCCTCAAGCATACTGACGCGGACGCTCTTTCGCGCTCACCGCTGCCTCCCTCTTCGTTGCCTGATGAGATCTGCGCCTACGATTTGTCTTCGCTTGCCACTATTGACACGGCCACGGAACAGCGGCGCGACCCGTGGATATCTACACTTCTGGACTTTCTTTCAAGTCACTCTCCAGGTCGTCTGTCTCGGGCGCTTGCCCGCCAAGCTCACCATTTTTCAATTCGTGACGGGCTGCTCTATCGCCGCAATTATCTTCACGACGGAAGGAAGTGGCTTTTAGTCATCCCCCGTCATCTCCGCGCCGAAATTTGTGCTGCTTTCCATACTGATCCCCAGTGCGCCCACGGCGGAGTGTTGAAAACCTACACGCGCTTGCGTCTACGCTTCTTCTGGCGTGGAATGTACCGCTTTGTCCGCCATTTTGTCCGCTCCTGCCAGTCTTGCCAACGCCGAAAAACTCCTCTCAAGTCCTCTGCTTCGTTGCAGCCGTTGCCCTGTCCTGCCCGTCCGTTTGATCGTGTCGGCATAGATCTATACGGTCCCCTTCCTACAACTTCAGCTGGCAACCGCTGGATTATCGTGGCAGTGGATCATCTAACCCGCTACACTGAGACATCATCATTGCCCTCTGCTTCCGCACGCGACGTGGCTGCCTTTATTCTGAAAAACCTGGTTCTTCGCCATGGTGCCCCTCGCGAACTGCTCAGTGACCGCGGACGCGTTTTCTTATCAGACGCTCTTGAGGCTCTCCTGAAAGAATGCCGCATCATACACCGCACCGCTACCTCGTACCACCCTCAGACGAATGGACTGACAGAACGTTTTAACCGCACTCTCGGTGACATGCTGGCTATGTACGTGAACACCGACCATTCCAATTGGGACCAAGTTCTACCGTTTGTTACTTACGCATATAACACCGCGACACAGGCCACTACTGGATTCTCTCCATTCTTTCTCCTTTACGGGCGCGAGCCACCCTGTACTATGGACACACTTTTTCCCTACCGCCCTGACGTTTCCGAATCTTCCCCGCTATCCGATGCCGTCACGTACGCAGAAGAATGCCGTCAGCTCGCCCGCTCTCTCACAACAGAAAATCAGTGGCAACAAAAATACCTCCGTGATACCGGCGAAGCTTCGCCATATCTCCCGGACACACTGGTGTGGCTCTGGGTGCCCTCCACAACCCCTGGCCTTTCAAAGAAGTTTCTTGCTCGCTACCACGGGCCATATAGGGTCCTCCAGCAAACATCTGCAGTCAACTACGTAGTTGAGCCCGTCACGCCCTCTGCGGACTTGCGTCGCCGTGGTCGTGAAACAGTTCACGTGAACCGATTGAAGCCATTCTATGACCCCGCTGTGCTTTCCGCGCCATAAGTCGCCAGGATGGCTCCTTTTTTTACCCGGGGGGAAAATGTACTGTGATAGTCATCGCCATCGACATGCACCTGTGCGTTGTTCGACGAAGAAGAAGTACGCTGGGCTCGCCGTTGCAAGGTCCTGTCCTCACAGCTCTCCATCTGAGCGTCAATAAACGCCCTATTACAACGCATTAATTACATTCCACCGTAGACAGTCCTTTCCTTCACCTTCGTATTATATATTTGGCTCTAAAATTTCCGCTGTTGACTCTTATAAATATCTTGGTGTAACCATTACCCGTTCCCTCACTTGGTCTACTCACGTCTCTAACATTGCTAAAGACGCCAATCACACGCTTAGTTTTTTACGCCGTAACTTGCGACTTTCACCTCCTTCTGTCAAATTGCTGACCTATTTAACACTCGTCCGTCCCAAACTGGAATACGCATGCGCAGTTTGGGACCCTCACCAGTCTAACCTTTCTCTCACCCTCGAATCCATCCAAAATCGTGCAGCAAGGTTCATTCATTCAGGCTTCTCATATCACTCAAGTGTTACTGATTTGAAGACAAAAGCTAATCTCCTTTCCCTCCAATCACGCCGCAAAATAGCCCGGCTGTGCCTTTTTCATAAATTTTACCATTCATCACTAGGAAACTGTGCCATCATGCCTTGTCACCGCGTATCCCATCGACTTAATCACAATAAAGTAGTATACCCGCTATCCGCAAATACAACTGCACATCTAAATGCTTTTTTCGTCCAGACAGCAAAGGACTGGAATCGCCTTCCTGCCGACGCAGTTCATCTCATCCAGCCCACTTCAAAGCATTCATTGAAAGACTCACCAATGAACTGTAACAGCCCACCCCTCATGTAATACCCCACCAGGGGCATTTGAGGTATATATAAATAAATAAATCAATAAATTCTTTCAGGCATACGACTAACTGTCAAGTGGCTGGCAGACAGGTCGTCGTGAGAAGCGCTGAAGATGTCAAGCCGTAGGTGCGTAGGTACGACGAGTAGGACTCTCTTTTGAGCTTTTAAAATTGCGCCTGTGGAGAACTCCACTTCCTAAAGCGTACGGCTGTAAGCCACAATGAAAAACAAGCGGTGCCCGACCACAGCGTTCTTCCAGATACTCGATGAGCGGCGCCAGCTTCGAGTCCTTGCGTTGAAGGTCAGCCATATGGGACTGGGTAATGGCCGCAATAAAGGGGAAATCGGCAGGGTTTTCCACTGCAGTGGAGTTCAAGGATGCGCATTACAAGCAATCCGCATCTTGATGTTTATGCCCCGATTTATAACTAACAGTTACGTCATACCTTTGAAGGTGGAGGCTCAATGATCCGAGCCTCAAACGGGTCTTTAAGGCTTGCCAGCCAGCCCAAGGAAAGATAGTCGCTGACAATGCGAAAGGGTCATTCAAACACATATGGTTGGAACTGGCTGATGGCCCAGATTATCACGAGCGACTACTTCTCCGTGGTCGAATAGTTCACCTTCGATGGTGACCGTGTTTGGCTCACATAAGAGATAACTCGATATCTTGCTGATAGCTAAGATTACCGCAAGACACTACTTCTCCGTGGTCTAATAGATCGCCTCCGATGTTGACAGTGTTGGGCTTGCGTAAGCGATAACTTGATCTGATCCGTCTTGGCGCCGTGGTTACGGCGCTCGACTACTGTTCCCAAGGACGCGGGATCGAATCCTGGCCTGCGGCCGCTTTCCTCTGGAGGCGAAAAGCAAGGTGCCTGTGTGCTGTGCGATGTCAGTCCACGTTAAAAAACCTCAGGTGGTCGAAATTCCCGGAGTCCTCCACAACGGCGTCAATCATAGCCTGAGTTGCTTTGGGACGTTAAACCACACAAACCAAACCAAACCGTCTTGCCACTCAATAAATACCGCCCCGAGGCCGAAGCAGCTGGCATCAGTGTGTACGTCGGTTGCGGTGTCTTTATCGAAATGGGCGCGCATTGGGAGACTGTGCAGGCGACGTCGGAGCTCATAGAAGGCTTGTTCTTGATGGCTTTCTCAAAGCAAGGGTGTTTTCTCTAGTTATTAGTGTCAGCGGTTCAGCTATCTTCGAGAAATTTTGTACGAAGCTAGTAAGAGCGAAGACCGAGAAATCGCCGATTTTGTCAGTGTGGCGGGCAAAACTTGACACTGCGGCAGTCTTGTCGGGATCAGGTAGAACACCCTGTGCACTGACAACATGGCCTGGAAAGCGAATTCCCTTGAAAACGGAATGCATTTTTGGGCCTTAATTTTGCGCCTTTGCTTGAAGCACAATACGCAACCAGTCCAGTTGTTGCTCAAAAGTAAGCAAAAGATGACATCTAAGCACACGACTGCCACTTCAGACGTGATAAAACCGTGTCCAGCATACATTGGAACGTGACCGGCGAAGAACAAAGATCAAACGGAAGCACCTTAAACTCGAATACGCCGTCGGGCGTCACAAATGCAATCTTCCTCGGTCTCTCTGATCCACCTCTATTTGCCAGTATCCGCTTGCGAGGTCCAATGAGTAGACGTACCTGACGTCACGTAGTCGGTAGAGGGCATCATCAATCGTGGGGAGCAGATAGACGTCCTTTTGGTAACGTTATTTAATTTTCGGTAATCGACACAGAATCTCAAGGTGCCATCTTCCATCGTCGTCCGCAAGCATTTCATCCACTTGCGTTTTATTGACCACGTTCCTTAGGAGAAACACGGTGCGGGCCTTGCATACCGGCAACGTGGTCTCATCGGTGAGGATACGATGCTTGGCGACCGATGTATGACTGACCTTGTAGCCCATGGCGAAGCAGTCTGCGAAATCAGAACAACCGATAGAAGGTTCCTCTGATCGGGCCTGAAATACGGGCTACTCCTAAAGGTTTGAAGGGCATGGCAGAGTGCGGCCTCTGCTGGGGGCTGGCCACGGCAGTGCATAAATGAGGCAAGGCAGTAACATCGTGAAGGAAAGCAACAGCTGTCTACTTGGCGAGATACCGCATCTCCTTAGTAAAATTAGTCAGAAGGATAGTAGCACAACCGTTATGGTGTTGAACGAGTCCTCGAGCGGCGGCTCTCTCCTTCTCGAGAACTATCGGGAAGTGCCCATTCGCGATGCCCTGGTAGTCGTGAAAAACATTTACCTCACAAGAACCAGAACAATAAACCGTGCTGACACCCTCACCTCATCGTCGACTATACACAAAACGTTGAGTCCCGGATCCTCGTTTTCAATGCGCACCACGTATAGTTTATCGAGAACTTCACACGCTTTTTATCCAGGTCAATTACAGCGCCGTTGGTCAGCAGGAAGTCTAGGCAGAGAATGAAGTCCTTCTGACACTTGGGCAGTACCGCGAATTCTCCGACATACAGAAAACCCCGGACGCCAAGCCTCGCAGTGCACTTTCCAGCAGAAGTAATCAAGTGACTCCCCGCCATGAGAGATTTCGGGCCGGACCAGTGCGTCAAAACTTTCTTCAATACTCAGGCAAGGTCATGACTCAATACTGAATAATCGGCACCAGGTACGTACAAATCTGAGGTAGCACGTCAGATACTGTCGCTACCTCAAATCAGCAAGATCTCGTCGAATCGGCTGGACAATGACGGAGGATCTTAACATTTCCCGACATCAGTGACGCTTCCTGCAAAGATTTCTGGTATAAGTTTCCCCGGCGAGGGCAGGGAGAGCTGTGTCAGGGTTAGATGAGACTTGGCGAACAGTAGCCAGTCGGGGACGGAGATCTACGCTCTTGGTAGCCGAACATGATGGTATACTGTCGCTCAGCAAGGTGGCTTGCGATCTCAGTAGGTCGTTCGCCATTCCGAGGGCAGGGGTCATCCTTCGATAAATCCCGAAGGCCGACGTGGCGATACGGGCACGCCCGGTAGAGGTAACCTGCTTCACCGCAATGATAGCAGAGAGGCCGACGGTCCCGGGCACGCAATATTTGACTCTTACGGGCTCGCTGGTAGGTGGCGGAGGGGCACTGTGGGAGCTGCGGCGCTGAAACCGTAGTCCGACGTGAGAGACGTACGTAGGACGGATGCGTAGATGCGTCTCGCGTCGAACTGGTGCGGAACGTCAGACACTTGCTCGGCTGTCATTCTCACCTCGTCCCGGAGGACTTCAGCAAGTGAGAGAAGAGATGGCGTTTTGTGAGGCATCCGGATGGCTTGCAGTTCCTCGCGCACGACAGAACGGATGAGGTTGCGTAATGCATCCATGTCGCTGTCGACATGTAAAGGAGTGCGTCGGACCCAATAGTGTTCACATCACGGTTGTATTGACGGGCTCGGTGTTGCTGCGTTCTCTCCATGGTGGCAGCCACACAAAGAAAATCTGCCACAGCGCACGGTGGGCTGCGCATCCGTTCCGCGCAACCTTCTTTCCTAACGCCCCGCATCAGGTGGCGGAACTTCTTTTCCGGCATTTGTAGGTCTGTGCGCTTGAAGAAATGTGTTATGTCCTCTAGAGCTGACTGCTCGAGTGTAGAGCAGCTTCTGCTCACTCACGGCAGTCGGAATTAGGAAATGTGCTGGGAAACGTCTCTTTCAAGTCACTACAGAAGTCTTCCCAGTATGGAAAAGATGCCTCATGGTTTTCAAACTATGTCCGTGCCGACTCTTAAAGAGAGAAGTACACATTGTGGAGATTACGCTCACCGGTCCACCCGTTGTAACGAGCAGCACGCTAGAAGTAGGTCCCAAGCCAGTCATCTGCGTTCTCGAACACGCCGCCATAAAAATACGGAGGTGTTCGCTGCTGATGACAAAGGGTGTACGTGGGAAGCTTGCTCTCAGGTGTCGTAGCATGTTCTACGGTCGTCTGAGGCTGCGACGTCCTGGTAGCGGCAAGAAGGGGATCAAATTACGGTGGCTCTCCACGTAAGCGGTAGCTGAGGCGCTGATATACCGGGATAAGCTCCATAGGGATAGGTTGGTTAATCAGGACTGGAATCGTACCCGGCCCAACCTCCACCATATTGTAACGTAACGTTACACAGAAGGCATTCTGGCACCGAGAAAAACCAGCAAAAAGTCAGGTCAGCACGAGACGGAGTGCAGTTTCACTTCTTCGTCTTTTCCCAATCGCCCCAATCATTCTCCGTCGTCTTGTATGAATGACATGTGTAGTATCACGAAGGCTAATGAGAAAGGTGTGACAAAAAATCGGGCACTTGGTCACGAAGAGAAGAAAAAAAATGCGCACACTGGCGGCGTCTTTCTCCTCTAGAACAACACCCGTGAGAACAACACAAAGGGACTTGTGGATGGCTACACACAAGTAAGCAGAAAAAATACACTTAAAGCCGGCTTGGAATTTCTGTACATCAGCCTTGAAAAGCGGGTTGTTCCAAAATATAAGCACAACATAATAAATGCAGAATGGTATCACAATAGTATGATAGCGATCAAAACTACTCGCGACCAGTGTGACAGAAGTATTACAGGGAGCCTACTGTACATGACTAAAAGCAGTAGATGGCCTCAGAACTTTAGGTCACGAACAGGCGGCAGCGCTTTTTCGACCACAACGAGAACGTTTTAGCCATGACAATAACGCGGCATGTTAAAATATTGCTTAGGAACAGTCATTGTGCATATACAGTGAGGTAAACATAATTCACAGAGCGATTCTAAATCCGCAATAAACTGTTCTTGTCGTGCCAAATAAATGATCGGGTTATGGTACGGATGAGCGACTGATAAATGTTGTGTTTTAAACTGTAGGTGTTGAGAGTTATATTTAGAAAATTGTTATTCAGAAAAACACGACCCAGAAACAAACAGTGGATGCACGGCAAAAGTGCATCACATCTCATATTTTATGTTATCAAAATAATTATTATACTTTATTAGAGAGTTTTAACCAGCATTACATCATGGTCTGCCAAAGCCGCAGCGGGCTTGAAGGGCGGGCCGACAGGCAGTGGTAGCAAACTCTAATGTCTGACAACCACAGTATACGTTGAAATATATTTAGCAGACACATGCAAGAAAAAAACTGACAGCAATGTGCGAAAAGATAAAAACGAGCCACGTAATTTGAGCTGATATGAATTGTGAGGTAGGACTTCTAGTATATAGCAACCAAGGCAAAAAATACCGAATTGGTACTGTAGCATTATCTCAGAATGAAACAGTAAAAGGAACATAAATATTCACACAGCAGAGTACAGGACACCAAATCAAAGAGAATTACATTCTTCGTGCTTACTTCTATACGCCAGTAGTTGTGAATTTCTGCAGTTATGTATGATAGAGATGAAGTTTAAAACAAGGTCGGAAACTAAAGTATTAAAGGGTAATACGATGAAGGGTTTGTTTTAATTTAAACTTTGTTTTTACGCAAAAGGCAGTTGCTTGAATTCCTTGAGACAAGATGGTATGTAGAAACTGCGGGTGCGCTGACCGAGTCTGGTGGAGCTGCTAGGACCCCGGTAACGTATTTTAACCGAGGCAACGCGAAGAAACATATTCACCTTTATTCTTTTGTGACTAGAAACGTCTGCGGATAACTGTTTCTATAGCAAGGGAGCGAAAATTTATGCACCTTCATCTTTTGAAAACGTCAGATCCGGCAGGTAATCATAAATCATAGCCAAAAATTTTCAAAATACTTAAAAGGATACAATTTATTCTATTTTCCCATCGAAACGCATAGTGACCAAACACCGTCATTCCATAACGTAGTATGCTATAACCCAGGGCATGTAAAATCATTTTACGAATGCACAGCGGCATGTAATATCTAATATTGTATAAGGTTCCTGAAACTGCACGAAACCTTGAGCATAGATAAGCTAATTGGGAATTCCAGGCGAAGTCACTGTCAAAAAAGACAATCAGGTATTTTACACAACAAACATAAGAAACAGGAGAACAACTACAAGAAGAGTCAGAATAAAGGTGAACCAGTAGCGGAAGGTTTAAGCTGCTTTTCTTCAAGGGATTGTGAAAACAGATAAGCTTCGTTTTGGAGACATTTACTTTACTTGCATATTTATCGAACTAGTTCATGACACTACTTGTTGCATCTTTCAAATGGGAGATTGCATCTGAAAAACGGGAATCTTGAGACAGAATAACTGTGTTGTCAACATACTTTTCTCAAAAGCACAGGTAGGAATAGCAGCGGCAAGGTCATTGACATATAGATTAAACAGGATTGGGTTTAATTAGATTCCTTAGAGTACTCCGGCTTTAATTTAGGTTATATTAGTCATACTGCCCATAGGAGACGTACCGAGTTCTGTTCTATAAGAAGTTTGAGTTTTAGAAAAGGTACGCGAAACCCTATCAAAGAGAGCTTAGTGAATAAAAGGCTGTGGCATACACTGAAGAAAGCTTTGCTAACATCAAGAAAGAGAACGCATACAACCTGGTTAGCGTCAAAAGCTGAATTTATAAGGTATGAAATATCCTCCCGGATAACCTGTGTGCTTTTGCCTGGTATAATGCCGTACTGCGCACTTGAAATAATGTTATTAGCACCGAGACACTTGAACATGACTACCAGCAGATATTTTCTAGTAATTAAGAGATATACGGCTAAACTTAAATTGGACAATAACTTTCGCGTTTGTTTTGTGCACCTACTTTGAAGAGAGGAATTACAATGCCTTTTTTTCATTTCGGAAGGCATAACACCACTGATGTTAAAAGCACGCACCTAACAGCATCAAACTTTATGCGTAACTCGTCAACAGAAATTCCTTTTACGCCATGTGATTTAGTAGATTTTAAATAAAAAGGGACTGAATTGAGGTCATATTCTGAGAATAGTGAGAGATGCTCAAATTTGCATGGGCTGTTTCTTAAAGTGCAAAAATCGGGGTGCGGTTTAGCAGTGCCAAAGATGCGTGAAAAGAATGTGTTAAATTCATTTGAGACAGTTGCGCCATTTGCAAAAAAAAAAAACTGGCAAATAAATATTTGCTGATGGCCACCAAATTTTGGTACACCGCTTAATTCATTTGCGAGAGACCATGTCTTTTTCATGTCTGAACGTGCCTCATTCAGGTTGGCACGCATGTGATTGCGCTTTGCCAACCGAATAAGAGAAATGACTATTTCTACGTGTCTTAAACTTCAGCAGCAGCAGCAACAGCAGCATGCAGCATGCAGCAGCAGCATGCAGCATCAGCAGCACGCAGCGCAGCAGCAGCGTAGCAGCATCAGCAGCATGCAGCAGCAAATGCGTTCACGTTACGCAAAAACGACTTGCTTAGTTTGTTCTTAGCTCACGAAACACCACAATTAATTCTACAGACAAAACAAACGTTACCGGCAAAACGAGTTGACGTGTTCAAAAACGCGGGGAGGTGGGCGTACTCGGCGGCACATGACCGGCGCCGTATCAACGTTGATATGAAACCGGGACACTTTAGATGCAACCCGGTCGACGTGTGATAAGATACCTTTGAAGTAGAGTGGAAAAAAACGTCATTACGCCACCTGGCGGGTAGTCAGACCCTTACTTGCTCGGCAGCGAAACGGCTGGAGTGTCCGCGCTTTACGTATATCTGTTTCTGTAAGGTATATGTGGCAGTGAAAGAAACAGGCGAAGCTATGCAATTTCGGCGTGCTTCAAGAATTCATGATAAGAGATAAGGTAGTTTTTGCTACTAATAATTCGAAGATAAGGAGAAACCGCTGCGAGAAAAGGATCTAACCTTACAGAAGGTGGAACAAAAGGGCAAAGCGGCCAAGATCGCAGCGTATGACGGAATGCTACTTGGTGAAATGACACCCTGCAAGTGCACTACGCTCACAAACTTGAGCATGACAGGAAAACGTTTCGATGTTGACAATGCAACAGGACTCATACGCAAACAGACTGCCCGAATAATGTGTATGTTATGCTAGCAAGAAGCCGAATCCTTTTATCATATGCTGCAAGCGCCGCCAGAGCTGACAGGTAGATGAAGTAAACGAACACAAAGCCGAGGACGGGTTCAACGTTTTAGATATCGGTGTGTGGAGCATCAGTGTCGGGACCGGTGCCGACTGAACTGTCAGCGGAAACATACACGAACAGGACACTATGTTCACAGTGGACATGGATTTGCGACGCACTCGCGACTTTTGATGAAGCGAAGGAAACAAAGATTGCTGCGGAAGCTTCGTTGGCTGGGTTAGGCGCTGCATTACTGCAAATATATGGAGGTGAGGGCGCATAGTGACGTACGCATGAATGACCCTACCAGATTCCTAACCCCGGTGTACGCAAATTTAAAAGGAAAAGCTTCCGGTAGTGTTCGCATGCGAAACGTACAATCATTTGGTTTTTGTCCGCAAGGTACTGATCAAAACTAACCATAGGACCTTGCTCGCAATCTACGAAAACAACAATGCAGACATATCTGTACGATTGCAGTGTTTTTTTTTTTTATTAGGCTGCTACAATGTGATATACATTGCAGTTCATTAATGGCAAGGACTTGCAGCTGGCGATCATATCGCGTGAACCGGTGCCAACCCCGGTGTCTAGTGAGTCATTGGAAGTGGACAGCGGCGCCCATGCCGTACAGATAGTCTCCAGCATCATAAACATGCCAATGAAAGAGCGTCTGGAAAAGGAAAGCAGGACTACCTGTACTTAAACGACGTGAGACAGTTTGAAGAGGGGCTATCCTCGACGGTAAATTGAAGCATTTTGCCAGAAAGCTGTATTTAGTATGAATACTACTCAAGGGCTGTATTCATGGCATACCTAGAGCTATGAGAGCAGAAATTGTTTAACGAATTTTACGATGGGCACCTCGGCCTGAATAAATGCAAAGCCAGAGCGCGGAGTTTGGTATTCTGTCCTGGACCGCGGATAGGTTGTGGTACTATGTAGCAATTACTCTATTCCAGCTTGGTGGAGCCACCTATGTCGTAGTGTAGGATGCCCACTCCAATTTCCCTGCAGTAGAGAAGCTAAGAGGCACAACAGCAAAAGAGTTCATAGCCACATAATTGGCTATTTTTTCACGGTATCGCATTCCGGCGCAAGTATGTACCAACAAATCGCACAATTTTCATTGTGAGTTTTGTTTAGTTGTGCAGAAGTACGACTTGCAGCACATACCATCGAGTTAAAAACTCCCAAGTTTAAACAGGCGGGCATATAAGGGAGCTCAATAGTTAAGCGCATCCTCAAGAAGACGAATGAGCCACGCGGTGACATTTGGTTGGGTCTCAACCTATCGTTCTTCTTCCTTAGAAGACGGCCGCTCTCCAGACGAACAGCTGCAAGGCCGACCCTCCGCACTTCCCTAACTGAATACAGCGACGATCCAGAAGTCCCAGTAGGAGAGCAGTGCCAGTCTTCGATGGGAAATTCAAAGAGGGCAGTTCAGTTCGTGTTCAAGGAGGCAATTGGTCACGGATAGCGACAGTAATCGAGAAAGCAGCACCGAGGTCGTACGTAATAGAGACAAAACCAGTGGCTCTTGGGCGAAACAGGCAACACTTGCTGCACATTCACGAAAGTGATGAAAGTATTCACAAAAACCAGGACGGCGACAGCCTTGGAGAGCAGTCTCAGAGTAGCAAAGACAAGGATAGGGACAGCATACAGAGACCGACGGAACATATGGTGCATCCGACGCCCGCAGCCCATGGGACAAGCCGGGACGTCGATATTACGCAAGAACAATCGCCAAGGCACAGAAAAACCATTGAAGAACCCGAAACAGCCACGCATGAAACAAATGTCACATCGTCAGGCTTACGAAAATCAACCAAGCAACGTGCGGAACCTTGAGTACTAAACTAACACTGCAGTTTTTGCAAAATATTCTAGTTTTATTTTTCTTTTGTCCGGAAGAGATATATCAAACAGCAGCTTACCTGCCCGAGAACGGCGGGCCTCATCTTTCCTTCCTTGGTTCCCTTTCACCTTTCAGTTCGTAGGCTTTAAGAGGCGATAAATAAACCACCGTCAATGGCTGCTTTTCGCCGGCGCCGCACCTTGTTGCAATGCGTGCGTATTCCTTTTAGCCGCTCGTTTCATGCACAATAATAGACTGGAATAACCTGCCATAACACATCGGTACTCGAGAAGACTTCAAAATGCTTTGGAACAGAAGGCTTTGCAATAGCAAATTTAATATTACTTATGTTACATTCTGTGCTTTTGCTAATATTTGTTATCAACTGTATTCTGTGAGTTTTAATTGATAAAGCGTTACTGGTGTATTTTTGTTTTGTACGTTTCTGTGCCCGCCTATATTAGTCTCACAAGAGGGCCTTAGAGTTATTTTAAATAAAATAATAAATAAGCAGGAAATCACAGCGATGCTTTGCCTATATTGACTCGGTGTATTCATCGAATTCGCTGCCCACTTATCCAGAGCATATGCTTCCTCAACCCGAGGAAACCGAGCTCTGATGTTGGCCCTACCTAGCTCGCCGCGCTGTGTGATCCTCAGTGAGGTTTGTCGAGACCTTGCTCCGTGGCAATATCAGACAATGTCTTCTTGTGTTTATATCCTGCTAATCATATTCTGTGCCATTTTATTATACTGTTTGTTGTCTATTACCTTCTTTTGTGTAATCTATAAGCTCTTTTAAAATCTGCTGTCCTCAATTTAGTCGTTTCGTCGTATTCATTTCCTTTGTAAAGATACTGTGGTATCATATAGACAAGACTTTCAGTCAACAAATCGGTTACTACATACCTTTAATGAGGATGCCAAAAACGCTTGTTTCCTGCAGAATGTTTCGACTTATTTTCTAAATACTTACTTAACTAGGTGCCCCAATCAATCGCATAGCTGTTTTGACAGCGCTTGTACATATGGCGTAATAGTGCAGGTTCTCTGCTTGAACGTCATTTTATTACAGATACGTGGAACTAATGAAAACAGTCCTGGCACCAGGATACTTACACGTCCTTACAACCTTTAGGCACGAAAACTACAGCCACGCAGGTGAGTCGGTCCATCATTCGTGCCATGTAGGCCATGCTGGAAGAGAGTGAGCTTACATTACAGATGTCAGCCTTAGTCCCGATGCTTTCATGGGCGCAGTCTACAGAGGTGAGTACTAGCGAAGCCGGCCGTGCATGGTAATCTCAATGACGAACTGCGGCTAGCGGCTCGCATGCTCACGGCGGCAGAAAGTAACTCAGCGATGGTAAAACAATGCTTGGCCATCATCTATACACTCCGATGATTGAAAGCCTACCTGCGTACACCTGTATCTTTGGAGGGACAAGGATCCTATTAGATGAAGGCCACATGACCTTAAGCTGACATAGAAGTTTATGTAAAAAAAAACACTACATGATATGCTACTAATGTGTTCAAATGAATTGTTTAGCGAGAGCTATTTTGCTAGATTTAGTTGTTTTGTGCCATTATGGCTAAACTAAGGCACTTGTCCTGATAAAATTGGGTTGTGCAAAAATTTGAAATCTCTTGCCACCATCTATGTAGAATGGTTAAAATAACATGGTTAAAATCTCGTATGTCGAAACAATCACCCTCATAAACCTAGGGGAATTGTTAAATATGCAGTACTATTATTGACGCATCTATGCATGTTTTGAGGCAATTACATGTTTCAAGTTTCTGTCAAAGATGGGAGACAGCCATACACATCGGTAAAAGACACGCTGTTTTTACGCTACGCTGACAGAGCTACGTGGAGGCTGTGCTTCGGAGAAGGCTCAGATTCTGCAGCTTTCGCTCTAAAAGGGGAGAATTAGGCATCGCCCACGCGGCGTTTTGATCGTGACTCAAAGACTGTATCTCTGTACTTCCAAAGCCAAGCAAAAAAGGATTTATAGGCGTGCATGGCCCTTTTACAGCATAGTCATTTACGAGAGGTTTACGACACAATGCTGATTTTTGCAGTGAGAGGCCAGACGTCTAGCTAAGAGACGAAATGTAATGAATTTGACAAAAAAATAATCATATTTGCGACTAAAAAAACACCAGTGACCAGTGGCATGTTTGATCCCCGTATATTTATCTAGCCGAGTTACCTGAATCAGACTGAGTTTCAAGCTTTTAAAAGCGCATTTTCACTAGAGATGGTTTAAGTCTGACGCATTCGGGCTTGAGTGAAAAATAAACCATGCTGAATTTCCCCTGTAAGAAGCTGCGAAATAGTGTTTATATGTAACATAGGCTGACAGCAGCAATGAGACTACTACAGGCCTGTAGCATCTGAATATTCAGAGCCTCAAATTGCTTTTATTGCTTCTCACAATTTAACTGACGCGTTTTTCACGCCAAAACATCCGGCACTGGCCAGGCAATCTTGCTGAATATGAAGCAGCCTTTTTAAGGTTTTAAATGAGCTCCTAACGATATGAATAAAATAAAAGCGGTTCCTTTAAAACCGGGAAGAAGTACACAACTTTCTCCAGTATGTAAATTTATTCCCTAACAACTGCCTATTGGCCAATATCATTTTTGTGGTTTTTGTGAGTTTTATTACCAAACCGACAACCACAGGCGTTAAACTTGCTTCCCCATTTGAGCTCGGCCTTTGAAAGTGGTGTTCTTTTCCAGGACCTCCGTACAACGTAAGTGACTCCGACGTCATGGAGCTATTTGGTAAGGCTCCTCTGGAGATTTATAAGCTGGGATGGTTGGTTGACGATTTTTTCCGGGTTTCTTAGCGCAGTAACCGTGTTTGTATATCGATAAGGCTCCCGTCGCTATTACTCATAGCCAGAATTCGGAATACAATTCTTCTCAGGGTTGCTAAAGGCAATTGCCATTTTCAAGTGTCACAGAAAAATACAAAAAAACGAACGCTTTAGCCCTAGTTTTTTAGAAAGAATTTCATTGCCATAAAGGAAAATTTGTGCATCAATTTTGAACTCACATTTTCGCTAGCATTTAAAGTCACGGGCCTTTGGAGCAGTCGAGAGGTACATGGGTGCCTCAAGC
This sequence comes from Amblyomma maculatum, assembly GCF_055883805.1. NCBI lineage: Eukaryota > Metazoa > Arthropoda > Arachnida > Ixodida > Ixodidae > Amblyomma > Amblyomma maculatum. The sequence continues at coordinate 158,858,530 of NC_139353.1, read as the reverse complement.
TATTTTACCAAATTCTGGTAAATGGTCCCACAATGACGCTTTTCCAGGGAATCAAGAAGGCAATATTCCCTCGTACATGTCTAAGTTTGAGTTGCAGTATGATATCCGTGGTCGCCCGAACTGCATTCCGCTTCGCATTCTAGAACTTGCGAAAATGAGCTTGTTAGTTTAGCAGGGGTGCACCTCAAATCTAACCTATGTGCACTCATTCGATTTCAGTGTCTCGTAAGCAGCTGCAACTACTTTGAGTACATGGTTCTTGTAAAAGCCTTACCGGTTGTTAGCAGTTCGTGCAGCCACACTTACGATTAGTTCGCTGTCTTGGTATAGGTAAGTTATCACAGTGTTATCAGCAGCGTGATGTGAAGACAAGCATTATCAAGTACGCTTAGACTGTCAACACGTCACAAAGGACACAGCTCGTCGTGGTGATCGCAACATGGATTACCGATGCTAAGCGCTGCAGCAAGAACACTGACAAACAAGCAGGAAATCTTTACTGATTGTGAGTTTGCATAACTGTGTAGAATGCCGAATTATTCAAATTGAACACAACTTGTATACCATTTGTAACTTTTGCAAATTGTTTTGGCGAGCTTTTTTTTACGTCCCTTACCGGTTACTGGGAGCTGTTCGTGCAAAATACGCAGGATGAGGGGAGGAGACCGATGCAGTAGCAATTCCATTCAAGTGCAAAAAAAGGAAGAAAGCAATCATGGGACCTTAGCTTCATCAAAATAAAATTGGGAAAGAAGACAACAATGTAGTACACCTCACAGATAACAGATTGAAAAATGACACCCTTTTAAGGTACCAGATGTGTAGTGAGCTCGGCTGAGCTATACCCGGCGCTACATTTCCAATTTGAAGCATTTATTGTTATCAAAAAGAGGTCGCCCACTTGTTTTCGTCCTTTTGTACTACTTGAATGGAAAAGACCTGTCGGTAGATGTAGTGTAAAGGCTTGGATCTTCTTTTAACCTAATCCTGCAAACCTAAGCATCTCTTCCGTCCTTGTTGATACCAAATAAAGTACTTTCTGGTAAAATATAATTTGTTTTTATGGTATCTGAATGAGCTTTGAACTTCCTAAACTATCAGTGTCACAGAATTAAATTCTAAAAAAGGCCTTAATAATAGCATTTCCTTATATTGCAGATGATAATGCCACTATGACCAAAGTGTCCGAATTGGTGAATGACGTCACCGTTGCCGGCATCGCAACACTGCATGAAGTCACATGGTGCATACAAGGATAGCCAAACAGTATCCCAGCGCTAATAAAACGATAGCATCCTTTCGTTCCACATGACACCATACTCTATACTTGATTGTATTGGCCACTAGTCGGACGCTTCGAAAGTTGAGATGTAGTTCACCTCTGGCCAGATGTGCCTCAGGGTCAGCTGGATTTCTGCGTAATAGATAACTTCACCGTGTTCATGACTGAGTTTCATGTATAGCAAAATCGGTTAACTTTAAATGCGTTCTCTTTCTGTACTGCTAGAGTCCGTGACTGGCACATGTGTATTTGGTGTTTCTGAGCCTAGGTAGGATTGTTGTCAGAGTGAGTTTCACGTTTCGCGTTTTGCATGTTGACATGAATGTTGTGTACGAGCGTCTCTATGGCCTGAATCGTGTGTTCTCCGATGCTGTGAATGATGCAGTGAATGATGATGGGGGTGATGTGCCGTGGTGGGACTGCTATGCATTTCCTTATATCATCAGTCTTGACGCCAGTTTGAAACCTAATGTAAAGGTGCCTACTCTCCAGCAGGGAATTTTACTTGTACAGACTGTTACCGATAAGCGGTGCGTATGCCACTAAAAGAAGAGGAGGCTTACCTTGATCTGTCGTCACCTTAACGATAGGAAGAACATGGTAACACATTATGAAAGAGCACTGAACAGGGGTAGATGGGAAGCCTCGGCTCGCAAGCCGAGCCAACGTTTCAACAAGTGGACTTGTTGCCCAGACGAAGACAAGTCCACTTGTCGAAATGTTAGCTCGGCTTGCAAACGAGCTCTCCCCCTCCTAACCCTTCCCTTATTCAGTGCTCTATCAGATAGCGTCATTCCTCACTTAAAGGATTGGCGCTACGACCTCGAAGACAAAAAATGTGCAAGAGCTTTTCAGGAAAAATACAACTATTAGGCATACTCAGGAACACTCTTGCGCTACGGATGAGCCCTGCATCTTTCTCGCAGAATGACATCACAGCGGGAAAAGTTGATTTGTTGATGTGCTCTGCTATCGTGTCAAATGTAAATTTTCAACTTCTTGGGGGTTCATGTTTGTACTCTTTCTGTCGTAGAAAAATCATATATTTGCGTTTTCGTTCCGTGCACGTGTAATCAGGAAACAACAATGTATATTTAAGCAGGAGCTGCACTACAGCAGCCAACTCGAGTCTCCAGCGTTAGTGTCGGTTTGCCCTTGAGCACCTTGAAGGCCGAGCCCTAGAGTGAAGTCAAGTAGGCCATACATGCTACTATGGTAGATCACATGATATGTAAGAGGTCTACCGAAAGGTCAAAGGTCAAGTTAAAGGTCTATGGTCGTCTAGTCGGATTGCGGCGCCTGGAATTCAGGTCGGAACAATAGGCGCGTCTACGTAACAATTTGGTGGATCATGTCCTGGAGCAGCATATAAATGAGTAGGAAAAACTGCCGGGACAGAACCACGAGCATGGAGCTGGCAGGCGGTAGTTGGCAGCTCACATGGCCGAGCACTAAAAGGGCTTTGGGTTGTCACACATTACGTCTGGCAGGAGCTTCCACCTCGGACTTATATTCTTTCCCATGGAAAAGTGATATCAGAAACAGTCTGCCAGGACCCTTGCATTCACAATACTCCTATGCCACGCAGGCAAGTCCACACGGCTTGGTTATAGCCGAGCTTTACAGTGGGCTGGCAGCCTACGCTATAACGTCATATCCTTAAATGCGGAGCTTAAATCTCCCTCATAATTTTGAAGCGGAAGATTCACGAAACCACAAATTAAACTACTGCTTGACCCTGTGTCACAACTTCGGCCATAGGCGTTGCCAAACAAAAGAAGCTTCCGCTTCCATCCAGGTTTAACCACAGGTAAAACACAGCTAATTTTTACATTGAAAAGACACGCTGGGTCCCACAGTAGGATGTGCTACCCAGAAACCTTAAATAAGACTGATGTAGGAGAACAATAAAGAATATATAAGATTTGTTCGTGAATATGCCTTGAAAAGTAACTCAGGCAGTGAACTGCAAAGTATGAGATAGATGTTAGACGCAGGAGAAAGACCAGTCAAAAATCTTTCCCGCAGAAATCAAATGATCGTCAACAAGTTTGGAAAGTAATCATGTACGTTAGCTGCGATTCGCTATAAACAAATATAGGTAGCATGGCAGAGCAGTGGAAATGAATAACCTGTTATGTTTAGAATTTCGTTACTCTGCGAATGTAAAGACAGTTCAAGAAGCAGGCTGCTGTAATCTCGGCTATGCAAAATTCAAACCTCCATATCCCTGGTGCACACAATGTCTTTGTATATGGACCCTAACTTGCCATAATTGTTGCAAAAGGCCCTAGTTCACAACCGACGTAGACGAATAAACTCTTGGCTTGTGCACATAGAATTTATGTTTTCACCATTCTACCTCCTTTCTATTCTGAAAACAAATTCGGCCCCGCCATGGTGGTGCAGTGGTAAGACGCCCGACTACTGTGCCGGAGTACCCGGGTTCGAACCCGACCTCGGCGGCTGCGTTTCGATGGAGGCGAAACGAAGAGGCGTCCGTGTGCTGTGCGATGTCAGCGCACGTTAAAGATCCCCAGGTGGTCGAAATTACTCCGTAGCCCTCCACTACGGCTCCTCTTTCTCTCTATCCACTTTCACTCCCACCTTCCTCCCTTCCCTTACGGCGCGGTTCAGGTGTCCACAGAAACAAGTGTGACAGATACTGCGCCTTTCCCTTCCTGTGAACCAACCAACCAACCAAGACCATGGGGCATGGATAATCACAAGCATTCTTTCCATATACGATCTTTTTCAAAGTAAATAGTCACAGTGGCTTTCTGCTAAGCATAGTACTGGCGCGCTCGTTGCATACGTTCCAGCGATAATTATCTCGCAGGTCATGCTAAATCTGCCGCACCTTTCTCGGATTTAGGTATTATGCTTTCAGGAGCCATTTTGAAGTGCCTACTAGCAGACCTATTAGCTGCATTTTTTGGCAAAGGCTGTTCATCACTGGGATCAAATTGAATCAGAGTGTGTTTCATGTTTTATCATATGCATGCCACGTCGCTAGATACCAAAGAATAGCAAAGCAGAACTTTGAGCTATTTTGGTAAAGGTTCATAATTAATAAGCAGCGCAAATATAAACACAAGACAGAGGAGAAGGAAAGACCACAAGCGTTGTGGTGTTTTCTTCTCGCCTCTGTCTTGTGTGTAAATTTGATCTTGTTTTGATTATATACCAAAGATTAGGCTGCAATTTATCCTTGCTCTTTATTTCCGGTTTCCTCGACATACCATCCATATACCTCCTCGTTTTCATAGAGCGGTGATACTGCGATCATTGATGTGTTCTGCCATGCTGTAAACCTCGCATGAAGCCCATCTTTTAGCTGCCACGTCGCAAAAGAGCCCTAAACGTGCTACAGTGGCTACCATGGTAAAGTTTCTTGCTTCCTGATTAGTGGGTCTGTGTGTAGCGTCATGCAAAGATACGTGGCCGAGTGCATAAAATTCTCACGGCCTCCTGTGTTATTTTGGAAAATATCAGTGGGGGGACGGCTCTCGAGTCGCACGCGTCACCAATAGACGACGCTCTGCAAGCGCTTATCTCCCTCATGTCGTGCGGCAAAAGCCTTGTCACCTATGCCCACATTATGGACTGGCCGAGAGCACTTTGCCTGCCTCGAGGTAAGTGACTAATTTTGTGAAATCCTAACCACATCATTGACGAGATTGCGAGAAGGTGGAAGAACAGGCACCTTCAACTTCACTGGCAATGCCCGTATTGTGTCACTGGAGCTAGTCAGTCGTACCGTCATGGCCGTGACAAAAATTCTAGGGGCGCACTCAAGTGGACTTACGTGCTGTAAAGCGCAAGCCTTGCTATTCTATTTGCGGCCTCCATCCCCACTTCATTTCGACCCCATTTAAGGCTACGCCTCTTCGACGTATATACGCGGTGTGCTTGCCTCTTTTAGTGCTTTGTGACTGTAGCTGTCGCCGCTTTTTCTTTTGACTGCTTGAGCATGGCGCAGCTCTGTTTCTTTCTAGCGAATCGGACATCCCGACGCTGGCACCTGCGGAGAGCGATCTCTGCATTTTTTGAAGCAGCTTCACGTCATATCCCTAACTCACCTCTATTTGGTGTTTTACCTATGACATTATGGTTATATAGGAACAACTGTGCCTTAGTTTACTTGATTATCCCTGGATCCGTCTGTCTCCAGATTTGAGGACTAGTGTCGAAATATAAGGACATCTGTCCGTATTAATAACGTCACATAAGGCATCAAATCGTATCCATTCCATAGCTTCCGTTCATGGGATCCTGTCACGACGCCGATTAGGCAGGAGAGGCTTTCGAAAGCCGTAATATTGAAGTGTTTAATAGCGCTTCGAAAGAGGCAAAACGAAAAAACTTCTGCCTGGTCTTAGGAAAATCGCTAAGCGTAGCAAACAACAAGCAGATTGAAGTTTCAGGACTCGCTCTGCACGTGGTAAACAACTGAATATTATTCTCTGCTGACGGCGTCCATTCCTTTTCTGACAGCGCCATCCACTCCTGACAACAATGAACTTTCATCGAAGGAACATGTGCAACAACCGAGCTTGACAAGTGTCCACTACTATCCTACGAACATTGGGAACTTCTTTGACGTGTGTACAGCCTACAAAAGGATGGAACTTTCAGTGTCAACTTGGGGCATGTAAAAGGCGCAGTAATGCCGTTGCGTTAAACAAAATTTCTTCTCCTTGTGCAGGTTGGTGATTGTTTAAACAACTCCAGTTAACTTGATGTGCATGTTTTGCTCATTCCGCCCCAGATTGTTTGCTAGCGCAGAGCCGCGACGTGAATCTCATTCTGAGCAGTGACGCTTCGTTCTATTGCGTAGTTATGCTTTATATTTTTTATTCTTACTATTGTGTGGGGACATTGAGTTGAATCTCGGACTCGATATTCAGGGCACATTAGACATACTTTTGGAGGAATAAAATAAAATTAAATCGAAGCTTGATTCTATTGAAACAAGACAGGAGGAGGGTATGACCACCATAAATGCCTAAGAAATCGAACTGAGAGCTTAGAACTAACTATACAATAGTTTGACGGCATAAACACGACCGTAACAGAATGCACGAAGCAATGCGAAGAATGTTTTTGACAAAGTCGTGGTTAAAAACTTTCTGAAACAGGTCGACAACTTAGATAACAGAAGTCGACATTGCAATTTGCTATTCTATGGAGTATCGGATACTGAGACTCATGAATCTCCTGCAACGTGAGAAGATCATGTCACGAATATAGTGTGAGATCTTGATTAGGTACCGTGCACATCGAAAGGGTACACAGACTAGGGAAGTACCAAGAAGGAAAAAACGACCCATTATCGCCAAATTTGCTCTTTTCAAAGAAAAGCAAAACGTGCTGGCTAACGCAAAAATGCTCATAGGCTATACGTCGGAAAAGAAAAGTCCTCTGGAATTTTTCGGATCCGCATAAGAGCGAGAATACCCGCGTGAAGATAAAACACGATGCGCTGCACCTAAATGATACTAAATACTTGTACGACTAAGGATTAGGCCAAGTTGTTCAGTGTGCATGACACAAGGGGGGATCAGTATCTAACATATCCTTTTTGATTGTCAACTGCCAAAGCATCAGAAATAAAGTCGACAATTTGGTAAACCTATTCCGCATGACAGAGCCCTCCATGGTTCTGGGTACAGAATCATGGCTGGATCCTGATATCGATGATAACGAAGTTTTTCCAGATGTATACACGTGCTACAGAAAAGACAGGAATCGACTTGGAGGGGGCGTTTTCATATTAGTTCATCACAGTGTATCTTGCTGCCGTCTTGATATCCCAGTTGGCCCATGCGAAGCTGTGTGGTGCAGAATTAAATTGCGAAATGGGAAATGTCTCTCTGCTTGTTCCTTCTATAGATCACCAGGTAGCTTGGTCGACATATTGACGGAATTATATAAAAGAATAGAAACCACGTGAACTGAATTCCTTGTCATAGGAGGAGATTTCAACTTGCCAGAACTTTGTTTTAATCAATCGGGTACGTGCAGTGTCGTCTCCGGTGATGGAAAACAATTTTCATGCATTATGCGCGATTTCTCATTTACCCAAATGTTAACGCAGGCAACAAGGCTAATCATACACTAGATTTAGTGCTGACAAATCGGCTAGCATGGTTTATATCCACTTTGGTAGTGCCAGGAATCAGTGATTACGAAGCAGTTGTATGCCAAATGCAGAGGTCGTACGAAAAGGTGCAATTGAGACCGGGAAAAAAAGACTTATTATTACGTGAGAGCTAATACTACAGAAATAAATCTAGCGCTAGCAGCTTATTTTCCGCTTTACGAGATGTTGTCAGAAACAAGCACGGTTCATGGACTATGGCTCCTATTCAAAAACAAAATGTTAGAATGGCAGGATAAGTTTGTGCCATCATGGGTGCAGTTACTGAGGCGCTGCAAGAATAAGGCGTAGTTTTATGAAAATCTAAGACGTCTTCATAACAAACGGTAAAAAGCGTCTAAAAATTTCAACAGACATCCCAATTTTTTGACAAAGGCAAATATAGAGGCACTAACTATGACATTCAGGTGGCCATTGAGCATACTAAAAACAACTTCTCCTTGACTCCTTTTTGTCAAGGTTCAAAACGACCCCAAAGGAATTTTAGCGATACGTTAAACGTAACGGTAAAGATAACGTAGGCATTCCAACTCTTGCGCATAATGGCCACCTGATCGATGAAAGTCTCGAAAAAGCAAACATGCTTAACAATTTCTTTGTTTCGGTATTTTTGCCCAGCATACCTCGCAAAATTCCTTCCCAACCAGTTCAGCTTACTCTCTGGCAGACATAGCAATAGATGAAATGGGAATTAGCGAACTTCTTCAGCTCTTAGACATGTACAAAGCCGGAGGCTCTGATGGTCTGTCTATTGATCTCTTAAATATATGTGCCCAATCTTCATCTCCATTTTTAACTTTCTTATTCAGAAAATCTTTACTTACCAGTTCCCTTCTGAGCCATTGGAAGCTTGCCTGCGTAGTCCCAATTCATAAGACTGCGCCTCGGGAATTCGTCCCGCATTACCGTCCTATTTCTTTAATACACAATGCCTGTCAATTTATGGAGCACATTTTATAGTAAAACATCATGAATCATCTCAGTCCCGTAAACAGCTCAAGCATTGCACCGTTGCAGCGTTATTGATTGTGTCTGTATTGATTTCAAAAAGACTTTTGACGCCGTAGATCATGGTTTGTTAGTCCACATGCTGCGTTGCTTATATATTAATGAGAAGGTTGAGTGCATAAAGAAGTATTTAAGCTTAAGGTCTCAGTCATCATCATCATCATCACCCGCCTGACTATACCCACTGCAGGGCGAAAGCCTCTCCCTTATTTTTCCAATTAACCCGGTTCTGTGCTTGCTGCATCCACTTGCCCCTGCCAACTTAACCTCATCAGCCCACCTAACTTTCTGCCGCCCCCTGCTACGCTTTCCTTCCCTTGGAATTCAATTTGTTACACTAACCGACCATCGGTTATTCTCTCTTCGCACTACATGTCCAACAGCAAACGGAAGAATCGGAAATGGACATGGAAAAGTCCTAACGGGGAGACTTAAAACGAAATTGCCTTCTTACTGTGTTCATCCCCCACCATTATGCAAAATGTAGAGGTAATCGGAAAAGTGCGATTCAGTGACTATAGGAGGGTGAGGTCCCATATTAGTCTATACCTGAAGAAGGAACGCACCTGATTACTACGAAAGCAGTCCATCAACGAACTAGCGGTGAAGGGGAGGGCAGAAGAGTTCAAGATCTCGCTACACAATAGATATTCAGCTCTAACCGAGGATGCAGACATTACCCTGGTAGCAATAAACAATAATTTCTGAGATATCATTACTGAGTGCGCTGTAGTAGTAGGCTATAGAATTGTTAGCGAGGATACCGGTAAGCTTTCTAAGGAAGCGAAATATTTGATTAAGAATCGCAAGAGTATGAAAGCTTCCAAACCAAGAGACCAGATAAAATTGGCAGAGATATCAAAGCTCCTCAATAAGCGCAAAGTTGCCGATATAAGGAAGTATAACATGGAGGAATTAAGCATGCTGTAAAGAATGGGGAAATCCTAAAAGCAGTGAAGAAGAAATTGCGCATAAGCAAAAATTAGAAGTATGCGTTAAAGGACAAGGTTGTTGATGCCATCACGAATAAGGGCAAGATAGTCAAAGTAGCCGGGGAGTTCAATACTGATCTCTAGCGTAGCCAAGGATGTGAGGACCGTAAAGAGATTGGCGGTTCGGAAAAACTGTCAGACGTTCCAGCAGTGACGAAGGACGAGATCAAGAAAGCAATAGAAACTATGTAAAGAGGGAAAGCAGCTGCAGAGGATCAGATAACTATAAATTTTTTGAAGGACGGGGGGTTGTGCTAGAAAAACGGGCCACCCTGTATACACAGCGCCTGGTGTCATCGACGGTACCGGAACAATAGAAGAGCGCAAACATTATCCTGATTCATAGCAAAGGGGACGTTAAATACCTTAAAAATTACAAACCAGTCAGCTTACTGTTTGTTACGTGAAAGGTATTTACTAAGGTAATCGCTAGTAGAATCAGGATAACCTTAGACTGCAATCAAGCAAAGGATCAAGCATAGTTTTGGAAACGGTACTCTACCATCGATCATATATCTATACCATCAGCCAAGTGATAGAAAAATGCTCGGAAAATAACCAGCCCTTATACATAGCATTCATTGATTACGAAAAAGCATTTGACTAAGTAGAAACCTCAGCGGTGAGGCAGTAATTGCGAAATCCGGGGTTAGACGAGCCGTACGTGGAAGTGCTGGAAGATATATATATAGCGGCTGCACAGCAACCATAGTTCTGCATAAATAAAGTAACAACTTTCCCATAATGAAAGGTGTTAGGCAAGGAGACACGATCTCCCCAGTAATATTCACACCTTGCTTAGAGGAAGTATTCAGAGACTTGAAATGGGAGCAGTTCGGGATAAGGGTAGATGGAGAATACCTCAGTAATCTGCGATTTGCTGATGACATTGCCTTGCTAAGTAACTCAGCAGATGAACTGCAAATGATGATTGATTACCTAGACAGGAAACGCAGAAAGGCAGGCTTGAAAATCAATATGCAGAAGTCTAAGGTAATGTTCAACAGCCTCGGGAAAGAACAGCAGTTTACATTAGGTAGCGAAGTATTGCAAGTAGTAGGCGAATATGTCTACTTAGGACAGGTAGTAACCGCTGATCCGGACCATGAAAAGGAAATAACAAGAAGAATATGATTGGGATGAAGCACATTTGGCAAGCACTCTCAGATTATGACTAGCAGCTCACCGGTATCGCTGAAGAGGAAAGTATACAACAGTTGCTTCTCACCTGTACTCACCTACGGGGCTGAAACGTTAAGGCTAACCAAGAGGGTTCTACTTAAGTTGAGGACAACGCAGAGGGCTATGGAACGAAAAATGGTAGGGGTAACATTGAGAGATAGGAATAGTGCAGAGTGGGTCAGAGAAATAACTCAAGTTACCGACATTCTAGTGGAAATCAAGGAGAAGAAATGGGCGTGGGCAGGGCATGTAGTGCGAAGGTCTCAGTACGTAACCATAAATGAAGCCAATTCTAATGTAACTTCTGCAACGTCTGGCGCCCCATAAGGGTCAGTTCTGGGATCTCTGCTTTTTCTTGTGTTTATTACTGATATATCGGTGAATGATACTTCCTGCATGCGAATGTTTGCCGACGACTGTGTGGTCTATAGAGAAGCAAAAAATAGCTCGCATGCTTTACAGGAAGATCTGGTTAGAGTGCATTAGTGATGCGAACAGTGGCACATGAAGTTAAACGACTTTTACAAGAAAGAAAAACGTACCTAATGATGTTTACAATGTGAAGGTGCACTTATTGCAAACTGTTTATAGAATATAATAGCTTAAGCTTCTATATCACTCCAGCTCTGTGTTGGCATCGGCATGTTCATTATGTTTCTGCTAAGGCTTGCAAAATGTTGGGTTTTCTACGTCGTAACGCAAGAATGTTCCCTCAAGATTCTAGAGATATACTTTTAAAACTTACATTAGTTCCGTGCTCAAATACGCATGTACTGTATGGAATCCGCCGACAAATGATGATGTCAAATTGTAAAGAGTTCACAACTTGGCTGCCCGCTAGGTTTTAGGAAATTATAGTAAACTAGCATCACCAGCGTAAAACAGAAATTACAATGGAAAACAGTTGAACTGAGAAGAAGAAAACAGAGGCTAAAATTATTTAGCAATATATATCACCAAACGGCTGCTATTTTCAGGGACAAGTACATTTTCTGTCCACACTCTAAATAAGAGAAAATTGATCACGGTGATAAAGTGCGTGAACTTTAAATCGTCGTTTTTTCCACACACTGCTCGAGAATGGAACGCCCTATCTTGATCCTGCGTTCATTAATCTGACAAAGCCTTTGCATCGTCTTTGTAACTGTTTTTTCTTATGCTTTGTAGAACTTTATCCCCACTCTAATGCTGTGGGTAAAATAAATAAATAAAAAAATAGTGATATCTAGCGCGGTGACACTTCCAGTTGCTGTCGCGGAAAGGTAGGCTATAGTGTAAAAGAGCCTTACTCATCATCTGAAGAATCTTATAGGTGTGACAAGTACCGGAGTCTGGGAACGATTTCTTATTGCAGTGACAGCTGCAATAAACAGATCTGGCTAGTTATCATGCACACTGCTCACACATTCATCACGTGCATGTTTAACGCAATAGCTTTAACCCTTTGCTAGAAATTCCGGCGTGGGTGTTGTGTGCGATAAATCACGAACATGGCGCTGGCAGGTTGCAAGGAGGGCCCTTTCCTTCATTGGTTTACGCGGCGTAAGGATACGACATGATGTCAAAGTTGTAAGAAGCTGCCAATTCGAGCTGCTTGTTCGCGGTTTGAAAATGTAAAAATGCGTTGCAGGCACTTATGTCTCTCTTGAGTGCGGTAACGCAAAAACACCTTGTGGTGGTTCCCCGCATCCATCAAAAAAGACACCACTGAACACAATCAGACAGATGCTTTTATAACGAGGACATCACCTCTCCTTAACCTATGAACTAGAGCAGACTAGGGACTAGTGCATAACCATTCCAGTGGTGACGCAAGCAACGGCCAGCGCGGCACAACTCCGGTGTACAGCGTTGGGACTAGTGGCCTAGTGAGTAGGCGCGTTCAAAGCGTATCGTATCACTCACAGATCAAAGTCAGCACCGAGAACAAGCGAAGACGCTGGTGCAGAGCACAGCTGGCCAGGTGTCCACAGGTCACGCAGTCGAAGGAGCGAGCGGGGCGGCGGCGAACCGAAGTCGTCACGTCCTTGGAGCTCATTGAGACGATTGAGGCGGACCGACGCCGTCACATCGGTGCACACAACCCCAAGGCAACACTCGCGGCGTAATGCTAACGCACACGTAATGCTAACGGTAATACGCGCACCCTACCATGTGCAAACCACGTCGTCTTCAACGCACACAGCTGTATGACGCACATTGCCTCCAGGGTGGAGACAACCTCGCCGATGACGCCATATTGAAGCACACGGGATCCGCTGCGCTATCATAGCGCTAGCATGCGTAACGGCGCCGTTCTTGATTTCGGTTCTTCAGAATGCTTTGAGGTGAATTTTCTTTTTCATCAGTATCGTATTGCAAGTAGTTTCACTCCTAATAGCAATTTTAACATCCAATTGTCAAAGTAGTAATTGTACTACTTAATTTATGGCCTCGAGTGGCCACGCTTGTGCGTCTGTGGGGCTGAAAAACCTGTTAGTATTTAACCGATCGTGTCGGCGGCATGTTCTGCTGCACTGTGCGGGTGGAAGAAATTGTCTTATGGTTTTTCACATGGACTTTTGTTTATTTTTAATCCGTCGCTTTGTTGACGGTCGCGCATGAGCCGCTCGCGCCATGCGGTTGGATTCTCTTACGTCGCGCGGGCTGTTTCTCTTTTTTGTGCTCGCAGAAACTTATGTCGGTCTGCTATCTAATCTTCCGTAGAAAAAATGCGAGTTGTTCGGCCGTATATTGTTTACAAGGAGCAATTGCATGTTTACAGGCAGATGCTGGTATATACTAATCATGCGCGAACTTCAGTATAGAGACGTTGCCACAGCGCCTTTTTTTTTTTCTTGGCGCCCACGAAAACCAACTTCTCTGTTGTTGATATCATAAATGATTACGCAAGTTTTCAATCGTTTTGTTTTTCTCATGGGCTGCCATTCGCTGAAAGTCCATGCATTCACTCGCATGCAAAATTCGCTTGCACCATGGACATGCGCACCACCGGGTGCTCGACTGAGATTCCTCTGTTATATTTTATTCTAGGCGTTCTTAAATGATTAATAAATTGTTACTGTTTGTTACGTGAAAGGTATTTGCTAAGGTTATCGCTAGTAGAATCAGGATAACCTTAGACTGCAATCAAGTAATCAGGTGCGTTCCTTCTTCAGGTTTAGACTAATATGGGACCTCCCCCTCCTATAGTCACTGAATCGCACTTTTCCGATTACCTCTACATTTTGCATAATGGTGGGAGATGAACACAGTAAGAAGGCAAGGTGAATTTGGGTCATTATACACTACAGATTTTGTTTTCTGAAAATTAGAAATTAGAAATTAGAGCAATTGTCTTTAAGGAAATCATTCATTGCAAAAAAAAAAACGATACCATAGAAGGTTTACTTGAAAACCTGTATTATTATGGTTGTACCTGAATTACCCTTTCTGCCGACTCGATTGGGCGCTGGGCAGTCAGGCTGTGTTAAAAATAAAAGCGCAGACACCTAAAGGCTGACACGTTCTAGCGCATATGAACGAGGACGAGAGAGATGTAGACAACACGAGCGCTATCTCTCTCGTCCTCGTTCATATGCGCTAGAACGTGTCTGCAATGCACCAACTCGCCCAACAATCTGTGCTCTTGACCTAAAGGCTGAGCCTTATTGCTGCTGCAGACAAGTATATGTAAAAAGGCTTATCAACCTTCCCCTTGCAGGCAGTAAAGATAGAAAAACTGCAGACGATGCGAAAAGCGCAGCTTGTTGATCCAGTTGATGCTTCGTAGGTTAAAAAAACAAACTAGCGAAACGACGCGTTCGTAACGAAAAAAGTACACCGGATATACGCTGGAAACACCACTGAAATTTTAATTTGTGTTTTTAGCGCCGTTCCTGTACTTCTCATATGAACGCGTCGTTCCCGCTGGGCTTTTTTTCACGTATAATGCAAATTACTTTTTAATGCTGAGTGCAGTCGAACATGGAAAAAAATGCAAACTGTAATAAAAATTACAGAGCCAAAAGAACGTATATATTGTGTATATACAGTCTGTTGTAACCCTTGTAGAAAGCAATGCGTGAAAAGAGATCCAAGCCACGAATTATGTGAAAAACTTAAAGCAACAATTTTAATGTACAGTGTGAAGTTGCATTCGCAACAAAAATGAAAGAAAAGTATGTCAGCTACGAAATTGCTACGAATACGTGTAGAGTGTAGTATAAGAGTTAAAATAAAGCACTCTACCGCAAGTTGACGTCAGCCAAAGTCTAGCTTCCATAATTGTCAGAATCATCAGGCTCGCTTAGCGAGCCTTTGCAGCAACAGTTTAGGAGGAATCGCTGTCTTCCTCTGAGGCAGCTGGTGCACATTTGGCAGGGCGTCTCAAAAGGTGTTCACTCGGCTTCTGTTGAGCTGAATGAATAATAAAAAAATATTGTTACTGTTGCGAATCGCTGGAAATTGAGCAAATAATACGCTCCAGAACAAGTATCACATCTAGTCAAAACGCACGGTAAAAGCTCTAAGTTTTACACGCGGCGTCCATCATGTCTCTGGAACTCGTCCTCATCAGAGTGGTTCTAAAGAAATATAAAAAGGCAAAAGTTATTACTGAAGCTAATTTCTAATGATACAAAGAAATACTTTGAAGAAAATTATCAAAAATGCTGAAAAGAACGTTTTCATAAAAATGTTGGTGCACAATACCAAGCCTCGCATGTTTATAAGCAATGCGCATACTACGACAGATACCGATCCAGAGAACTGAGCAGAAATTAGAGTAACGTGTCGACGGCTAGTTTACATGTCGACATCGGGCTTAGGCATTTAACTCCGCAACATAAATAGCAAGCACGCTCGGAAATGAACACGGCATGTACCATGTTGCCAACATGTACCCACCAACATAAAATTGGCTACATCGCTTGCGATTACAACGGCGCAATCTATACTAACCTAAAGAAATAAGTTAGTAGCCTTGACTTGAGAGCCGCGAGACATCGCTACCGAAGAGCATCTTCACTCGACTCTACAACAGCTAGGATACTACGCGCGCAGAAAAACAATGTTCAAAACGAAATATTGATCAAAACCCTCCTGCAACTTACTTGGCCGCTCTATAATTTCCCAGCTGATTTCTGTCAATCCCACTTCTATCTTCCCTTTCAGCGCCAGGGGAAATCAAAACAACATAGTCCTTTACGGGTTCATCCAGAGCACATCAGCATACACAAACGCTCGTAATGCTTGCTCGGTGGACTAAGGAAGCTCGTAACTCACTCGGTCTAACACTCTCAAACAAGTATAACCACCTGCGAGTCATCCACAGCCTCGAAGAACGCAAGCTTAGCTGCTTACGCTACGCAACTGCGACCGCTCCGAGCGCCTGCCGTGATTCAACATGGCGCCGCAGGGAGAAAGAGGCGGCGTGGGGCCGGTCAAAAGATCACACCACCCTGAACGGCGGCGCTGACATCGAGGCACCCTACACCTTCCGCTGCAGCCGCGCCAACACCACACCTTTTCTGCGACTCTTTGCACTCATTTGCTACTTTTTCACTAGCAATTGTCACTCTTTTTCTCCGTTTATTTTTGGCTGCTTTCCACATTTTGTTTCTTCCTTCTACCACGTATTTTGCACCCTTTCGACGTTCCTGACAATTTTTCCGTCAGCACAGTATATTGACGTCCTTGGGTATTTTCACGTATATTTGAGTTTTTGGCTCTAATTAATGAATTACTCCAGATAAACGCATTTTCGCACGTAGACAATTTTTCACCCTCTACCTTATACAACTATTTTTTTCTCATCAATAAATCATTTGTCAACAATGACGATGTACCCACCTCCACGCATGCACAAATATTGTTCCCACTATTGAGCCTGGCTTTCGCCTTAGTAAGAATCAACCTTCCTGGGCTCTTGATGGCCACGGCATACACGCACCCCTGGGCTACGCAGCAAGTTCATGCGGCGTGCTTAAAGAGTGGCTTCGTTCTTCTCATGGATGCCTACTCAATCGCATTTCACACTAAACGTGCAGCAAAGCTCCTTTTCGTTTCTATTTTTGTTTTGTTAGCTTACAGTGAGCAAGGGGAAGCATAAGGATACTGTCTATGGAAAATATGCTTTCATTATCAAAGAAACCATGCTGGCCAATTTCGTCGTGTAGTCATTTCAGGTCTTGTGCGTCCTGGCGTCTAAGATGTGTGTTTTTTTTCATGCTAAGATGAAAAATTCCTGTCTCTTCTAGCTTCGAAGCGTGATATTACTTTAAACAGCACAACTGGGGCGAACATAGAAATAAGTCCCTGTAACGGTACGAGATTATGAATGGGCGGATATGTTTGGAGTTTGGATGCATGTAAACCATTATTTCACATTAAATAATTCCCCTCCCTCCGCGGCACAATTTTCATTAAGAGTAGTAGCATGAGAGAACTTGTCTAAGGGCTGTAGCTGAATGAAAACTAAACAATCGAGAATTCACCACTCACCATTTTTGCGTCGAAAAAAGCAACGTAATGATTTTAGTAGTCTCTTGGTATAACCGTAGTGATTTTGTGTAATGCAGAATATTTATTATGGCCGATTTTGACATAGGATCTGAAACAAGAAATATTGCAAATCACATTCGTTTCCGACATATATATTGTTATTAACACTATATCATGGGAAAAAGAAGAGCCACTTATATAGCTGATATTACTTAAGAAGACACTCAAGTTTACAAAAAAGGGGAAGGCTTAAAGTCGTACTACGTTGCCGTTTGGACCGTTAATTTTTTCTCTCGTAAAGGACCTGTGGAAAGTTCGAGTTTGGACAATTACGCACTCAAAGAGAGTAGGTAGCAAACCTAGAAAATGGCTACAAGACAAATACCACACGGGAATATTTAATGTGCTGGTTGTTAAGAAGGAGACTCCATCTGAAGTAATACCCTTGTCCAAGAAAACATGCAAGGTCACACGAAATGCCGTCTTCTGCATAGATATGACGTAAGCACCTGATAAAGTACCCGGGGGCTCCGCTGTTGCACAATCCGTGCGATAAACACGAAGCCTCCTGTCGTCTGAACCGCTCAAGAAGAAGACAGGGGAGCACGCTTAGCTATCAGTCCCTCACCTTGCTCTCAGAGTGATATCAATGTCTGGGTCGAGGCTCCCTGCCAGTTCTTTCAAAAGCTGCCGACGCCATGGGGGTCACTGTCACGTTGACGCTTCTGTTTGCTATGACGGGTGAGTTTTCTCTTCAAATTCGCAGTAGAAGTACTGAAGATTTAGTAATGAAATTTTAGTACTAAAATAACCTTGTACGTCCTTATAGTATAATGTATGATACTGAACGCCTAAATAGCGATAAAGAATCGTTCGTTATCACAAAAAGGTATTTTCTCGATATAATTTCAATAATTACGTCATGCACTTACTTAGTTGGGCTGTTTTGTGTCAAAGCCATTACCAGGACAAAACTTTGTTTACAACACTGGTTTGCTGCTTAGAATCTATGTTTGTAGTCCCATTATTTTATATATAGTGTGGTGCAGCTACTGCAGTGGGAATAATAAAATCTTATAGAAATCTTTCTGATAAAAAAAACCTACAAAATTTACGTGAGCAAGAAGATTTGAAGTGAACTTGTTTGCCTGACTAGTTAAAAGGTATGGTGCTGAGTCGTTCGAGGCCAATCAAAACATCTGTGCTAGAAATAATATTTCTCCAGGAACTTCAGATGTTGCTCATTCATAAGAATGTAGGATGGCCATGCCTCTGGTAAGAGCTGCCTGCTCCGACACGTAATTTTTTACTGAAAGTTATACTTAAAGAGCAAATAGCGAAAATATACCGGAAGTGATAGATAAATATGTCTCCGTAGGACAGGTATAGTAACTACAAATCCGAAAAAAAAGCACTAAAGAAAAATAACTGGAAGTATAAGAACAGGATGGAGCGCATTTGGCAAGTACTCGCAGGTTATGACCGCAGCAGATTTTCTGTGGCAGTGCGAAATTATCACGTCAAGTGTGGCGGACCTTGTGGACTTCATGGTGGGTTTCTTACGTGGAAGCTAAAAAAGTATTTCCAATGTTGTGCCCATGATGACGGAACTTGGCCGTCGTCTTGAATCTGAGAGCTATGCAGATACGGACGAGAAACTGGCAAATGTATATAGGGACCGAGTGTCCTTCGTATGGCGCCACCGTCGCCTCGGCGGAACAGCGCCAACAGCAGGATAACGCAAGCCAGCGGAATGCCCAGGTAGCGGAGCGGCGCTGCCGGCTCCATTCGGTGAGGCGTACTCGAGCATGTCTCCACCCGTTGTTCTGCTCCTGTGTGGCTTTCGAAGCTTAAGT
Organism: Amblyomma maculatum; assembly: GCF_055883805.1. NCBI lineage: Eukaryota > Metazoa > Arthropoda > Arachnida > Ixodida > Ixodidae > Amblyomma > Amblyomma maculatum. Next base: position 158,839,564 of record NC_139353.1, on the reverse strand, counting down.
AATCACACGGAGTTTTTTCGGTCAGCAAATCTTGAAAAACAGAAGAGCCGTCCTCAGCAAGGAGCGCATGTTTTCGGAACAGCCCGGTGCATGGTATTTCGCTCACATACTCGGAAATGCGCGCGATTTCTATCTGCTTTAGGAACGCGTTCTGCGACGACTGCGGTGACACGACCTGCGCCTGTACCGCACAGAAACTTTCTTTTTTTTTTTCGAAACACACCAGAAGATCGAACATCACCGGGCAGTGAAGCGATGACGCCGTAGCAGTGATAGTTGCAATGCCCTGGAGCCAAATGATGAACACTAAAAAAAACGCAGTGGACTCAGACGATTAGGAGGAGACCGATAGCTGACAATTTTCCAGCTTTAGCCTTGCAACGAGAGCTGGAAAAACAAGAAAAAATGAGGCAAGAGTAAGATTATGTTTTTGGTAGGAAAAGCAAACCAACAATTGTGGGGGTTCTTAATAAGCCGTCGAGCCTCTTCTGAGGTCTAGGCCGCAAACACAGAGCTCCCGCGATCACACACCACGGGCAGCCGTTCTCACGGCCGCAAAGTGGTAATGCGAAGTACGATACAACACAGAACAGGACTTTGCCCGGAACCAGATGTTTATTGGGTCTTCCCAAAAAGAACGCTGGTGAAGGTCTTGCTGGAGACCCTATCCTTTTGGATGGGGCCTGACACTTCGAAGGGCAAGATGGCGACAACAAAGAAGTATAGCGGGGAGTTATTTACCTTGCGTCCTTCCGTTGTCGCGGCTCGCTGTCGTCTCTCCTCGGCGGTAGTCGGTTCCCGCCGATCTCGGCGCATCTTGCCCTTTGTCCTTTTTCGGCCAATGAGCGTCGCGTCTGCGACGCCTAGCGGTGCGCTTCTGCGCCCGGCGAGGGAAGAGGGAAACGCGGCGCTATCGAGCAACCCGATTGGGTTACTCAACCTCGGAAGAGAAGGAATACTTTTGTCCTTTTCATCCTCCGCGGCGCGCAGTGCTTCGGAGGGATGCGCGGTTCTCCGCGATCGCTACACTCCTCCTCCCTAAAGACCGAACGTCCCCTGAAATCAGGCGACGGTAGGCCGGCAACGACTTCCTTGCCGCCTTGTTGTCTTGCATCCAACGCTCCAACGCCGCTGTCCGGGTGGCTAGTTGGGATGGTCGTGTAGTCCGGTCTTCCGTACACTTCTTCACTGCTCAGGTGTAAGCGCCGTAGTCTTTCCGTTCGCTGCTCCACCGCTACTCTGTCTGCCGTGAAGCACGAATTAAGTCCCTTGTCTCGAAGCTCGCGATGATCACATGGCACCGCCACGGCCGCTGGATGGAAGCGCACTGGGTGCGGCCTGCTGCGTCGCGCCGCCGTCAATGGGCAAGCGCGTCCTTGGGGAGTTTACAGTTGCGCCCGCTATTTCTGCTGAGGGCGCCACTGTTCGGTGACACGTCACCGCCGGGGTTGCCGGCTCTGAGCGCGCGGTTTGCTTCCTTTCTGGACGCGTTCGCCTCGTGTCTGCGTGGTAAACGCCCTTTTTCTGTGCGCGTGTGCAAGCACGTTAACGTTGAGACGGGATGCGTTTGTTTTTAAGGCGAAAGCCGTTCTAGGCTCATGGAGCGGAAATCTGCGCGCAGAAGCTGTGGCTGTAATCTGTGCGTCGCATCTGTGCACTGGTGTGTCTATGGAAAAAGCGGACGTGCAAAGAGGGAGATTAAGAATGAAAATTATTCATGGTGATAGATAATCAATACAAGTTATAAATAGACATTGATAGAGGTAATGACTAATGCTAATAATGGGTAATAATGACTAAAATGATTTGTAATGACAAGTATATCAAACTATGGCATGTAATGACCGCAATTGATTAGAAATGAGTGCAAGTGCTTAGCGATGTGTGGTAATGAAGATAGCTAGACATGACTCATCATTACTGCTAATTACTACGAAATAACCAATATGTGAAAGGATGACATGTAATGACCACTGCTGATTCTAAGTGAATAACCTGCTTAGTAATGAGTGGTAAGGGCTACAATGACTACGCAGGCAGACTCATCATGACTGGGAAACGACCAATATAATAAACTACGAATTGAAATGACGAACTGTGGCAAACGATGAGAGGCAAATGATAGGACAAGGGTAGGCTTTCGCCGTCCTCCGCTTAAGAGACATATTAAGAGACCCTCAAATTTTATCTGCTGAGCTCGCTTCAGACAAAGGCAGTAGCGAGGAGTGGAAATGCACTCGCTTCCTCTGAAATGAAAGCGGCGCTAAGGTTACAAGTCCAGATGCTGAAGCATAATGCCCTATGAGCTGCTATTGAATTTGCTACAAGGGACAGCAGATTGGACTTGTTGGTGATCAATTATAGGTTAACAGTACAAACAACGTGACGGAAACACAGGAGAAGAGGACGGCACAACCGCGCTAGTTGTGTCGTCCTCTTTTCCTGTGTTTCCGTTACGTTGTTTAACCTATTTAGTTACCAGGAAGCTGGCCAGTGAACTAAGATTTTTAACGATGTGTTGTGAAGCAGATGAATACTATGAGGTAGCACCAGAGGCTTTTCTCGCCGGTTATGTTGCGAGGACATATTATAAAACGGTACGAATCGTTTTTTTTTTATATAACCCACTGATAGCGAGCTGGGCTGGAAATGTCAACTCAACAGTGGAGCGACATTTATGGCTATGGCATAAACCTCTCTCGTGAAAGGTTTTCCATCTGCGATTGGTAATTTTCTTCCTTTTTTGTGGGGCCATTTAATAAGCGTACTCGGCTGCTCGCTTAATCGCGGCTGCAGTTGAGCTCTGAAGCGTGAACATTCTTGTGATCGCAACGAAGAGTTTCACAGCAGGAACACTCGATGCGCGTTCTTCCATTGAAAATTACAAACCAGCAAAAATTGTACGGGTTTGCGAGCAGCCAATAAAAATGGTAATAAAAACTTTCGGCGCATATACGTAGCACCTTGAGGCAGCCTGGCTCTATGAAGCGCGCTTAGTTCGGTCATGCAAAATGCGAGAAGCCATGACGGATAGCCTTCTGGCGTACAAAGTCTAAGGTCTGCAACTGAGTCGGAGATCCGAGGTTATCATGTAGATTTGACCTAACAGACATCTTCCTATTTCCAACGTAGCATTTGTCAGAATGAGATAGAAAGGGTGGTTACATGTCGCATTTTCACAGAGGTTGCTCACAGTAGGACAATATATTTTTATTGGATAGCGCTGTCAGTTTAGAACAGGTTTACATAAATTGGTGTATAAAAGCTGTATGCAGGAATGAGTAAATGGTATGAAAATGACCCACGGAATTCGCGACATAGTTAAGTGGTTATGCATTAGGCTAGCATGGCAGCTGAACAGCTTCGAATTGTTCACAGCCGGGTGACATTTTCGTATGACAAACAACTTGATCCGAATGCAACATCACGGTGATGCGAGCTCTCCAATCGAGTGTCCTTGATCCACCGTCACATTAGGTTTTTCGGGGTACACTCCAGTATGCATCGTTGCCGAGCAAGCGCTAGGTGCTGACATGGCCACACTAGACATGAAATTATATACTAATTTGTGTTGCCTAATTGTGTGAAGCGGAGCTCTTATATCCCTAAAATAAAAGGCTTCTACCACTCCGACGCCTCCCTGAAAGCGCAGCTCTCCGCGCGCGGCTGTCCCCGAACGGTGGCGACGGGAAGTAGGCGCCTCCCGCCGGTTTCGGGCGACGTAGCAGGCCGCACCTAGTGCGCTTCCATCGAGCGGCCGTGGCACCGCTCGTCGGTACGCCGACCGCATGGAAATGCTGTCACACAGCTGCGACGACCGCGGTCACACCCACACTCGCGCACGCACGCGCACACGCCACTTGTCGGAAACACGGCGGCGATATCCGAAGCGCTTATTTCGAGAAGTGTCTCTCCATGGCGATCCGGCGCTCGAGAGGCAGCACTGCAGCCGGCAGCTGCTGCTCCTACAGCCGTCCAGAACCGTCGCCGGGCGCTGCTTCCTGACGGCTGGGCGGCGGCGACTTGGGTTGTGGCACGGCCGGTCTCGAGGGAGTACGCGCTTCTGTTGTGGCTGCTAGAGCTGCGACCGTCGCTGGCACCCAAGGCGTTGTTGCTGCTGACTATCCGATGCTTGTGATGTCGACTGCGTCAGCGAGGTCGCTGGGAGACGACGCCTGTCTTCGCAGCGCCCTCTTTCGGATTTCCGACTAGTTTTCCTTTGGCGCTCCTAGCCAATAGTTGCCTGCCATTTGGCCAGGTCCCTACGGCAGCGTGTGGAGAGGGGGGACAGCTTGGTAGCGTCTTCGCCACCGCCCGCTTTTCCTTTCCTCCCCCCCGTTGTTTGGGATGAGGGGACATACCAACATTACTGCTAGATACGACCCTCCCGTAGCCAGCTCGCTTCCTCACAACCGGTTGCCTACCTGACCGCTGTTCTGAGCGGTCGACGCGTTGTTGTCAGGCCAGTCACCCCGTCAAGGTCGTTTTCGCCTAGAGCGGGTGTTGTAAGGGCGAGCCTTGGGGTAGGTGGGGGCACTGACCTTTTCTCGCGTCTGCGCGAAATCGGCACTACCGCCTTGCCAGCCGCTTCCCGTTGGAAGTACTGCTTTAGCTCCCCGACGTGGATCGGCTTGCCGAGTCGACCCGTGTTCGGATCTTTCAGCCTGTAGTTCAACTGCGAGAGCTTCTCAGCAACTATGAACGGCCAATCCATTTAGGCGCAAGGCCTGCTGCGAACCCCATGCTCGCATCGCTCTGCACATGGCTACGCTTTAGAACGAAGTCTCCCACTTGAAATTCCACGTTCCGACGCGCGCGATCATAGGCAGCCTTCTGGCTAGCCCTTGCTTTAGCGCGATTTCGGCTGGCCTCGCTCACTGCTTTTTGCAAGCGATCACGCATGCGCCGCGCGTAGTCGGCTATTGCCGTTTCGCCTGACGAAGCATCCTGCCTTTTGGTCAAAATGGTGTCAGTTGGCGTATTTAGTTCCCTCCCGAACATCAGGAGGGCAGGCATGAAACCTGTGGAGCGATTCTCGCTTGTTCGCAGTGCAAAGGTGATCGCGTCGAGGTGGTCATTCCAGTCGTTGTGCGTCCGGGCGTATGCCCCGAGTAGTGGCTTCACATCGCGATTGCGGCGTTCGGTCACATTTGACTGCGGATGATAACACGTCGTTCGTTGCTGCCGTACGCCCATGGCGGCACACGTATCCCGAAAATCTTTCGCCGTGAAATACGAGGCGTTGTCAGTGATCAGCCTCTCCGGAAACCCGTAGCGACAGAACAATCCTGAGGGCTTTGTCAGGATCTCCTTCGTTGTGGCGTTTCACAGCGGATAGAGTTCAGCGATTCCGCTGAAGTGACATGTCACCACTAACACAAATTTGCTCCCTCTTTTGCTGCGCGGCAGCGGTCCGATCAGATCGCACGCCACAGTTTCCCATGGCTTTGTGCTCACGATCGGTTGGAGCAGGCCAGGCGGTTTTCCACCTCGCGGCTTCCTTTCTTGGCAGACGTGGCAAGTCCGTACGTATTTACATACATCAGCCTTCATTCCTGGCCAGGTAGCGAGCCGACATAGTTTCTTCCATGTCTTTGGTGCGCTTCCGTCACCGTCTGCGTCGTGATAGTGCTGCAAAGCAGCATGCCTCAGTTGGCCGGGAATGACGGCTTTGAAGCACTCGTTTGAGTCTTCTTTGCCAGTCACGTATTTCAGCAAAGCTCCATCAGCGTCCAACAGGAAGCTCTCCAGCTCACTCGCAGCAATACCAGCTGCACTAGAGCTCGCGCCTACCGCGCTCTCCGCGGATTCTGGGCGCACTTCGACCAGCGGTGTCGATTGGTCCGTCTCTTCACGCAGACTGGCGACCATCTCACGACAATACGAGTCTTCCTGTTGAGCTTTGATAAGCTCTTCCCTGCTGAATGCAATCTCGATCGGCGTTTTCGCTGTCACGAGATGCGCGTGCTCCGGAGGCAGGAATTTCTCCTTTCGGCCCTCCTTTCCCGACGAGCGGGGAAGTTGCCGCGCCTCCTCTCCCGCGGCTGGGGACGGGTCATTCACCGGCGCGCGCGACAGCGCTTCCGCAACCACGTTTGTGGCACCTTTCCGGTAGCGCACCTCGAAATCGAAGCGCTGTAGCGTCAGTGCTCAGCGCGCGAGCCTCCCGCTCGGCTCGCGTAAGCGGGTCAGCCATGTCAAGGCCATGTGATCGTTTTCGACCGTGAACCTTGTACCTTCCACGTACATCTCGAATTTTCGAAGCGCGAAGATGATAGCGAGGCATTCCTTCTCCGTAACTGAGTAGTTGCGCTCCGCCGGCGTCATCGCGCGGCTGGCGAACGCCACGGGGCGCAGTTTCTCGGCCTCCTTTTGGAGAAGCACTGCGCCCACTCCGAAATCACAGGCATCTGTCTGGATCAAAAAGGGCCTATTTAGGTCGGGGAGTTTCAGTGACGCGGTATCGGCGATGGCTTGCGAGAGCTGACGAAAACTCGCCTGCTGTTCCTCTCCCCATTCCCACGAGGCTGCCTTCCTTAACAATTTTGTTAGAGGGGTTTGCAGGCGGATGCAGTGGGAATGAATTGGCGATAGTGGCCCACCATGCAGAGAAAGCGGCGCACGGCCTTTAACATCGTTCGGCACCGGGAATTCCAGGATAGCGCGAAGTTTGTCAGGGTCAGGGGCTACTTTTCCTCGCTGAACGCGGTAGCCGAGCAAACTGACTTCAGCCCTGCACAGCTGTGCTTTAGCGGGGTTCAGCGTGAGACCTGCTGTTCTGAGTTTTCCCAGAACGTCTCGGAGGTGATTGAGGTGTTCCTCGAACGTGCAGGAGTAGATGACGATGTCGTCCAGGTAGGCGAGAGCGTGATGCCATTTGGCGTCTCCCAGTACACGGTCGATCAGCCGCTAAAAGGTGCTCGGACTTCCGGACAGTCCGAAAGGCATCCTAACGAATTCGTAGAGACCCCTGTGGCAGGTGAACGCCGTTTTACACTCGTCGCCTGGTCGCATCTCTACTTGGAGATAGCATTTGCTAGCGTCCAGAGTAGAAAAATACCGCGCTCCGCCGAGGTTCGAAACAATGTCGTCCACGCTCGGGAAGGGGTATGCATCCTTTTGTGTGACCGCATTCAGTCGCCTGTAGTCCACGCACAGCCGTGAGCTACCGTCCTTTTTGGGGACCAGCACCACTGGGAATCCCCAGGGGCTTGATGAGCGGCGAACAATGCCCGCATTGATCAGTTCTTGCAGCGCCGCGTCAATCGCCTGCCTTTTGGCGGGGCTGACCGGTATCGGGTTGGATTTCCAAGGCTGCGCGTCTCCTGTCTCGATGCGGTGCTGTACAAGCTTGGTACAGCCGGGGCGGTCCGTGAACATCTCTTCGAAGTTTCCTAACAACGAAAAGACGCGGGCGCGCTCATGGTCTGTCAGGTTGTCGGCGTTTGCCAGCAGACCCCGTAAACGCTCCTCCGTGCAAGGCATGGGGACGGACTGCAGCGGCTGAGGGGAAGCGCCGCTTCCTCGGGAGGTATTCCTCCTTTCCACCTCGGAAGCTGTCCTTTCGGTCGTCGCGGTCGGTGCTCTGACGAACCGCTAGAGTGGCGCGAACGGACTTTCCCGATAACCACCATTGCCGATATCAACCACGATTCCCGTACGGGACAAGAAATCTCGGCCGAGAATAACTGGTACCGTGAGTCCAAGCAGATGAATGAAACGCTGTCGCCGAGCGCGCTGATTCCATCGCGCGACAAGGCGCGCATCACCGCCTGAGCATACTTCTCCGCTCGCCAACTGGAGGGGCAGGCTGCGTTTTCGCACCCGAATGCCTCTCTGTCGAAGACGGGGAACGACTTCGTCTCCGATCAGAGAAGTGCTAGCACCAGTGTCAAGCAGTGCTCGGAACGTAGTCCCTGCTATCGCAAGGTCTATGAACGGAGCCCTAGTAGTGGTCGGTGTTCCGATCCTGAGAATGAGGGTGCCACTATTGCAGCTCCGTCGCTCGGATCAGCTTCGGCCGCCGGCGCTGCTACCGACGGCCTACCTCGTTTCCCTGACTCGCAGGGCAGGCACGAGCCAAGTGATCAACTTGGCCACAAGAGAAGCATGTCCCGGGATTCCGGGCTCTAGGCAGACGAGGGTGCTCTCGCGTACGGCCTTCCGTGAGAGCTTGTTGAGCCGGTGCCACCGCCATGTTAGGCCTCATTCTCACAGCCGGTTTTTCTCTCCTCCGTCGCCTCCGTCGCGCCGGCGCTCGCCCGAGAAGGGGAGTTAATGGTGCCAGTACTCCCCGAAATCGGGTGGCCGGCGCAGTGGGGTTGTGCTAAGGCGCCGCCGGCCCGGCGAGCGGTGGACTCCGCCCCACGAAAGACGGACCAGTGAGCGCGCTCGCTACTCTCACGTGACTCTACGTCACTGCATGCGTGTCGCGACCAAGCGAGCGCCGGCGGAGCGGCCGCGCGGCCACCGCGGGCTCGCATGCAGACAGCAGTGCGCGAGCACAGAGAGAGAAAAAAAAAAGCTGGGGTTGCCCTCCTCTCTGGTGCCCCGCGAAGCGCGCGCTGGCAAGAGACATCAAATGCTGTTCCTTTTTTTTCTTCTTTTTAATTTCTCAATGCACCGGGTGTCGCAGCTAAACATGACCTCCTGCAAAACCTTACGATGTTTCAGTTGTATATTTGAATGGGTTTATCAAAAGAAATCTTGCAAGTTCTGGCGACCCATTCCTTTATTGATGACAGAGTTATATATTTTCCTATAGACTTCTTCGATTTCGCTGACTGCCTAGAATAATATTATAAATATTATAGGAGTGCGCATTTATGCTGAGCTTGGATATATATTCGTACCCATTTGTTGTTTCGTAGTACGCGCGATGTTTGTACTGAGGCTGAGATAACAAGGCGTTCCAACTCCGAACTGCTGCGAGAAGTCGCGACACTAAATGTGGAATATAAGAGATGGTGATATTTTTTTTTTTATCAGGGGCGCTGAAGTAACAGTACTATTCCAAGTAGTAGATTTGGAATTTCACTCACTTCCATTCCGGAGCTACGCAAACGATACCTCGCTGCAAACAGTTAAGCGGGTAGTTTTTCTCGCAAACCTAAGCCGATCCAAACGCAGAACAGGTGCTTGGCAAACTTAAATCATATAAAGCATGTGGCTCATAATTTGAGCTAAGATCCATTATATAGACACAACCAGAAACAAAAACAAGTACGGCGTAGCAAACAAGGTTCGGGACAGTAAAGATTTGGACGGGCGGAAAATCTATTGGCTAGGCAGGCGAAGAAGTCAAAATGACTGCCGCACTTGTGAAGGAAAAGAAAGAGGTAATGGGTGAGGTGAGGAAAGGAGCAGAGGGGAAAACGGAACAAAGAAAAGAGAGAAAAAAAAGGCAAACAGTGGGTGAATGGCGCGGCAAGAAAACATCATAAATGGGAGGAGGTCTAAGGAACGAAATAAAGAAAAGCCATACCAATGGGAAAAAAAATCAAGAAAAAGCCGCAGCCTACCTGCCAGACAAAGAACCCCTTTTATGAAAGTTGTGACGAAACTGCTTATCAAGAGTAATATAACTAGAGTGTGCACTTACACTACGTTTTAGTACTCGCTGCTTATAATCGTTACCATAAGCTTCCGTGCTGTACGCGCGGCGCTTTGCAGTAAACTCTGGAGTTGCGTACAGCTACTGAAGCTAAGATGGCAATGCCTTCCAGCCCCAAAGCACAAGAGGCTAATAAAAAATGCCGATTTTATTTAATTTGGCAATATGCAGGACGGTACAGCTAACCTCGACTTCCGACAGATTTGCGTGAAATATTATTTCAGTCGGTGCCATTCTAACTTGATTTTTAATGCTTGTATCAAAACCATATTGTCATGCTGTCGCGAACAATTCTTTTATTGATAGAATAGTTCATTATGCTTCTGTGACTGTGCTGATTGAGAAGAATAATTTCGCTGATTGTGAAGAATAATGTTATTGGAGTGAGCATAATTTTTTGCAGCTTAATACATGGTTGCTATAATTATACTCATTTGCTTTGGCGCAGTACGCGTGGTGTTTGTACCGTTACCGAAGCTGAGATGAAAACGCGTTCTAGCTCCAAACTGCTGTTAGAGGATGTGAAACACCACGCTTCTTTTTTTTTCGTACAGACGCGGAGCACACGACTTCCACCGCTGCAGGGAGGGCAGCCGCCCTCCGCATTTTTTTTTTTGTGCAGGAGAAAAAAAACCGCTCTGACGTAGAGTCGCGTGTGAGCGGTGAGGCCCCGCCCAAACATGTTTGACGGCGTCCGGCGCCCCTTTCTGTTTGAACATCGCGCCGCTCCATCCCTCGTGCGGTATCCCCCGCCGATGCCGCCGCGACGGAGAGGAGCACCGGCTGTGAGAATGAGGCCTTACGCTGCCCGTCCGCATGCGTCACCAGCGCTCGATCATTTGACCGTGTTTGGTAATCTCTGTCGGGCGGTCGGCGTGAGGTTGACCACTTTACCTCTCGCACAGCTTCGATGATCCTCGGCCCGTTTGAGTAGGGATCAAGAGCGCGATCCGAGATTTCCGGGAAAGCGCCCTCACCTGAAACACGTGACGTTCGAGCGTTTTCACTCCTTGAACGCGCACTGCCATTCCAGGCGCAGCTGGGCTCCAGACAATGCGATGGGGGTGGCGGGGGCCGGTACGCACGGGCAGCTGAAATTTCGGCTTGCACCCGACGCGCTTCCACGGCAAGCTCATTCAGGTTCCTGCAGCGACTTCCCCGCAGGTAAAGAGCAAAGGTGGGGTGGCTCTCTCGGATTACTCGTTCCACTTGCTCCGTGTTCGAAGCGTTGGGATCGGCGTAATCGTAAAGCTCCTGCATCGCCCTGACGTATTCGACGAGCGACTCGTCGAGAGCTTGGGCTCGCAGTTCCAATTCTCGCCGCATTCGCTGCTGGTAGTCGTGAGGAAGGAATTCCTCCCTAAACATACTGCGGAATTCAGCCATAGCGCTCGCTGTGTGACCTACCAAACGGTGCCACCGAGCGGCTTGGTCAACCAGTGCCACTGGTATCACTCTTCGCAGCATGTGGGTCTCGCTGCAGCCGTTGACTTGGCCGTACTGGTCTAACGCCAGGAGAAAGCTGTTGGCGCTCATTTCATCGCCGTAGCCGCTGTACGTTGGCATCGGTGTTCCGATCCGCGGACTGGGTTGCAAGGACTGCAGCGCTTGCTGGAATGCACTGGCGAGGACTCCTGCGAGGGTTTCGGCGTTGGCCGCTGCCTCGCTCTCGGGTGCCTCGACGAGTGGCGAGATCGTCGGCGGGGTTGGCGCGGTCCCTGTGCTGCCGTTTGGTAGCTGCGTGGGCGGACATGGCGTGCCTGGTGCTTCTCCCCAATCCGTTCGCGCGTAGTGCAAGGGTGCGCCAACTCTTGAGGACGGCATTTCGCGGTGTCTTCGGGCTCTGCCTGTGGGCGTCGTGTTTCGCTGGCTGCTCCTGCAGCGGCGAATTGTCCCGTCTGTAGAGTCGCGCTGGCGGCGAGCGAGCCGTGAGCCGGGCTTTCCCTGTACCCGGGGCTGAGCTCTGCGAGCCACATCAGATCAGGCAGATTACTCCGCTGGTCTGGCATTGTGTACGGCGCGAGCTAGTAGCTCAAGTGCTTCTGCACGAGAGAACCACGTTGGGGCGCCAGTTGCGGGGGTTCTTACTAAGCCGTCGAGCCTCTTCTGAGGTCTAGGCCGCAAACACAGAGCTCCCGCGATCACGCACAACGGGCAGTCGTTCTCACGGCCGCAAAGTGGTACTGCGAAGTGCGACACAACACAGAACAGGACTTAGCCCGGAACCAGATGTTTATTGGGTTTTCCCAAAAAGAACGCTGGTGAAGGTCTGGCTGGCGACCCTATACTTTTGGATGGGGCCTGACACTTCGAAGGGCAAGATGGCGACAACAAAGAAGTATAGCGGGGAGGTATTTACCTTGTGTCCTTCCGTTGTCGCGGCTCGCTGTCGTCTCTCTCCGGCGGTAGCCGGTTCCCGCCGATCTCGGCGCATCTTGCCCTTTGTCCTTTCTCGGCCAATGAGCGTCGCGTCTGCGACGTCTAGCGGTGCGCTCCTGCGCCCGGCGAGGGAAGAGGGAAACGCGGCGCTATCGAGCAACCCGTTTGGGTTACTCAACTTCGGAAGAGAAGGAATACTTTTGTCCCTTTCATTCTCCGCGGCGCGCAGTGCTTCGGAGGGATACGCGGTTCTCCGCGATTGCTACACAATGTTCCGTGTCTCCCTGCGCAGTTATGCTACCACGGCTTGTGCACTGAGCCCGGCCTTGAGGCCACCCAAATTATTGCTCATATGAAAGCAGTAAAGCATCGTCTTTACATATACAACAATACTCTGATTGAACGCTCCAGAGCTGCTACTGATAATTGACTCTAGAATTACTAAATATGATTACGTTTCTCTCGGCATGCTGCGGAGTTTTGAAAAGTTAATTTTCTTGCTCTGAGCGACAGTATTTTTCGGATACCTACTATATAGATGCGGTCCTAGGAAAAGTTTGCTTTTGTTCATCAAGGCCATCTCCAAGCCCAGGAGATTCGTCACGTTTACGGCACCGGTCTAAAGCCCTTGAAGGCCGTAGTTAGGTACTGCGAGAACCGTAAACTACAATCGAATAACAGAGAGCGCATACTGTGTTGTTGAATAGGTGGCCAAAAACTAAGAGGGCATACTAAGGCCTCATTCTCACAGCCGGTTTTTCTCTCCTCCGTCGCCTCCGTCGCGCAGGCGCTCGCCCGAGAGGGGAGTTAATGGTGCCAATACTCCCCGAAATCGGGTGGCCGGCGCCGTGGGGTGGCTCCAAGGCGCCCCTGGTCCGGTGAGCGGCGGACTCCGCCCCACGAAAGACGGACCAGTGAGCGCGCTCGCTCCTCTCACGTGACTCTACGTCACGGCTTGCGTGTCGCGACCGAGCGAGAGCTGGCGGAGCGGCCGCGCGGCCATTGCAGTCTCTCATGCAGACGGTGGTGCGCGAGCACGCACAGAGAGAGAGAGAGAGAAAAGCGGGGGTTGCCCTCCTGTTTGGTGCCCCGCGAAGCGCGCGCTGGCAAGAGACAACAGATGCCGTTTCTTTTTTTTTTTTTTTTTCATTTTTCAATGTACCAGGTGTTGCAGCTAAACATGACCTCCTGCAAAACTTAACGATATTTCAGTTGTATGTTTGAATGGGTGTATCAAAAGAAATTTTGCAAGTTCTGGCGACCCATTCCTTTATTGATGACAGAGTTATTGTATATGTTCCTATAGATGTCTTCGATTTCGCTGACTGCCATGAATAATATTATAGATGTGGGCATTTATGCTGAGCTTGGATACTGGCTTGATATATATCCGTACCCATTTGTTGTTGCGTAGTACGTGCGGTGTTTGTACTGAGGCTGATATAAGAAGGCGTTCCAACTCTTAACTCCTGCGAGAAGTCGCGACACTAAAAGCGGAATATAAGAGACGGGTATTTTTTTTTACCTGAGATGCTGAGGTAACACTATCTTCAAGTAGTGGTTTTGGAATTTCACTGCCTTTCATTTTGGAGCTACGCAAACGGTACCTCGTTGCAAATAGTTAATCTGGTAGTTTTTCTCGGCAACCTAAGTCGATCCAAACGCAGAACAGGTTCTTGACAAATTGAATTCATGTAAAGCATGTGGCTCACAAGTTAAGCTAAGAGTCATTATGTAGACACAACCAGAACCAAAAACAAGTACGGAGTGGCAAACAAAGTTCGAGGCAGTAAAGATTTGGATGGACGGAACACCTGCTGGCTAGGCAGGCGAAGTCAAAACGACTGCGGCACAGGTGAAGAAGGGAAAGGAAGAGGTAATGGGCGAGGTGAGGAAAGGAGCAGAGGAAATAAACTGAGCAAAGAAAAGAGAGAGAGAAAAAAATGCAAACTGCGGGTAAATGGCGCGCAAGAAAACTTCGTCAAGGGGAGGAGGTCTGAGAAAGCAAGTAAAGAAAAAAGCATATTAATGGGGAAAAGAAATGTAAGAAAAGGTCGCAATCTCCCCGCAAGACTGAGAACCGTTTTTAAAAAAAAAAAAGTTGTGACGAAACTGCGTGTCAAGAGGAAGCCACCGCTTTTAAAGCCGCATTGCTTGCACTTGCAGGTGATAGCGAAGTATTAAGCGCTACCTTAATATCACGAAGGGTGGTATCGACAGGAACGTTTCACTGCTGGTGAACAATGCTTATATTGATAGCAGTCTTGAGTTGCGTGGAGTTTCGTACAGCTACTGAAGCACCAAAGCACAAGAGGCTAACAAAAAATGCCGATTTTATTTAATTTTGCAATATTCAGGACGTCACAGCTAACCTCGACTTCCGCCAGATTTGCGTGAAATATTTCAGTCGGTGCCATTCTAGCTTGATTTTTTAATACTTTTATCAAAACCATCTTGCCATGTTGTCGCGAACAATTCTTTTATTGATAGAATAGTTCATTACGTTTTCTGTTGTGCTGATTGCGAAGAATAATTTTATTGGAGTGAGCATAACTTTCTGCGGTTTAATACATGGTTCCTATAATTATACTCATTTGTTTTGGCGCAGTACGCGTGGTGTTTGTACCGTTACAGAAGCTGAGATGAAAACGCTTTCTAGCTCCAAACTGCTGCTAGAGCACGTGAGACAGCACGCTTCTTCTTTTTTTTTTCCCCCGTACAGACCCGGAGTACACGACTTCCACCGTTGCAGAGAGGGCAGTCGCCCTCCGTATTTTTTTTTTCTTGTAGGAAAAAACAAAAAGCGCTCTGACGTAGAGTCACGTGGGAGCGACGAATCCCCGCCCGAACAGGTTTGACGGCGTCCGGCGGCCCTTTATGTTTGAACATCGCGCCCTCCATCCGTCGTGCGGTGTCCCATGCCGGTGCCGCCGCGACGGAGAGGAGCACCGGTTGTGAGAATAAGGCCTAAGAAGGCATTCTATTGCTAAAATGCTGATCATGATGGGCCGTTCACTAAGTGCTTTGCTTTCTCTGCGTGCCACGTAAACTAAGTGAACTACGGCTTTCTGTAGTGCCGTTAAATTTGTTTCACATTGTTAGTCATATGAGCAATTTCTCCGAGGTAATAAGGCCTTGTCTTAACTACGTCTTAATCTGGAATGCTCACGTTCACCATGAGGTCTGTGAGAAATGCCATGCTTAGGCGGGCGAGAAAATGGGCGAGCTAAGAAAGTACATAAAGCGGTGTCAAATGCGCGCAAAGCTAATGACAAATAAAGAAAAGATAAATATTTGCTACTCAGGAAGATATATGCGCCGAAACTGCTAAAATTCGAAACAACAATTTGCGTGCATTTGAAAAAAAAAAAGGCTGAGTTATATGCTCGTTTCCCTTAACTAAAATTTCATGTGTTTTTTCACATTTTTTTTTCTTTTCACTGGTACCAGCCTCTGTAACGATGTGGTATTGAATGAGTTCTATATTGTGTGCTTTCATTGTGTGAGAAGGGCATGCCACACAGAAGAATGAACAAATTCGAAGAGTCTCAACTCATACTAAGTTCGCAGTACCCTGGCACTGAAGGACGAAGGCAGGAAAGATGACAAGAAGTTCGTGAGAATAGCAATCGTTCATGTCTTCTATCTGCTATTTCTATAAATAGATGAAAATAAAATCATTATAGTGCTGCCTTCGGAAGCAGGTGTGCAAACATGATTTATTCCCATCATTGAAGAGCGTAGCTCGGCTAGAACAACGATGGTATATGCTTCTTCCTTTTCTGGTTTACACACGGAACAATGCTTGTATAATAAGTTATAACTGTTGAATTCCCTTTCCAAGTGCCGATAAAATGACTACAGATACTATAGAGCGCGGCTGCGGCTCCGAGTCTCTTGTGCTATCACTCCTGTGGAACAGAAAACACAACTTGTGATTGCAGCGCTTACTGCTGCATTTAAAAAAAACGTTTAAAAAAATTCCGCACATTTCACGGCCACACAGTAACCAAATCCGTAGTTACAAGCCTCTGTCTTTGAACCAACCGCGTCCAGGTCACTCACCGCTCATGCCTGTGTGGGCACCGATTGAAAATAATCAAATTTGAAGCGTCCAACAAGTTTGCGTTGCTGCCAGTGCAGCCGTCAACACGACACGTTTGCCCAGACTTCGTTTCACCGGGCATATTCACGCACAGTGTCACCTAAACCTGAGGAGTACCGAAGCAATCTCACTCAAACCAATGACAGACTACCCAGAAATGCGGCGCAACGTACACAAACACGTGAATAGCAACATAACACAGGCGCACACTACCAACTGTATTACGAAACTGAACACGCACTTTCTCTTCAACACTCAGCCACAACTACCCAGGAGTCAGAGCTACGTGTGCTGTATACTTTTGTTCGTAGAGTTAACGAGGCTAGGTCTTTAAGATATGTATCATTTTTCGCTATGCCGGAACGGTAGTGTGCTCTAAGAATGGAATTTTGCAAGGCGGTAACAGGTTTTATGTTTAGTTGATCAAAGATTGGTTTTGTATGGGTGTGAAGTGATGATTCGTATTGCTTTTTTCTGTAAACTAGAAAGAGTGTTAATGACAACCTGCGTGGTAGTGCCCCAATTCAGAAAACAGTAGCTCAAAGTGGAAAATAACAATAAATTATATAGTAACAGTTTAATATTTGGTGAAAAATAAGTACTCGACAGCACGTTATAACCATACGCTACAATCATAGAAGGTTGTTAATTGACTTTTTGTGTTGATTTTTTAATAAGCCCGAAAATAATCTCGCTTTATAGCTTTGCATTTTGTTGTTTCGAAAGTAAAGGACACGCGCACGCGGCGTCGCCCTGGCTCTTCATGCCACAATTTCTCAAGTCATCTTTCTCTTTCTTTCCTTTTTCTCCACTTATTTGCGCGTGCACGGTAGCCTACTAAGTAACTTCTTTCCGTTCTTCTGTTTATCTGTCACTCTTTCTCCAGACATCTTTCGCGTTCCGCCGGAGCCTTTCGCGCGCAAGCACTCACCAGACCCGAAATTAAACAGCAGACAAGCAGTGGCGTGGAGGCGACTGCAAACTTATACATATCCGCACCCGGTTATGGCGAACCACATGTTCCCTGAGGCTAGGAGTGACAAGCGCAATCTTTGTGGGGCGAGAGGGACCCTCGACCACATAATATGGGAATGCCCGTATTCTCCCAGGAGGACGAACAATATAGGCTGTAGAGACACCTGGGAGACCCTGCTGCGCAGCTCGGACCCTGAGCTCCAGCTCCTACTCGTCCAACTGGCTGAAGAGGCTGCCGGGACCCAAGGCCTCCCGGCCTGCCTTTGAGGCGGCGGCACCCGCCCCTTGACCTGCGTGTCGGGGGGTGGGTAGATCACCTTATCTGTTGGACATTAAAGTTTAGTCCATCCATCCATCAACATTTCACCAATTATTAACCCCAGCGATTGCCTTGCACATAGTCCACACACACACACACACACACACCGCCCCCCCCCACCACACACACACACTGCTGGAGCTGGAGCTACTTTGCAAATCTGTCGATTCGTTCTGTTTACGACGGGTTCCTTAAGTATTTTTGTTCCTGCATTCAAATTCCGCTGATAACAGAACATGACAAATCGTCAGCGCTTGTGGGGAGAACACCACTTTCCGCTCCCATTCAGCGCCAAGCTGCTGCGAATATTCTGTCGCAATTCTTGCTCTTCAACTCTAACCCTACTCGCGTCTCGTTAACTCGCTCAGCCTCTCCGTGCGTACTGCTGCCGAATCCTCCGACCTCAAGTATGTAACTGAGGCTGCAACACCGCAACATATTTCGTTCGCCCCCACTGCAAACCGAGGCGTCCGAATCGCGGAATGCACCGCAGCGGCTCGGCTCCTAGAGCATCGCCGTTTTTCATGCTTGAGCCAGTATACGGTAGCAGAAGGCAGCGCTTTTTTCAATCATATATTTTTTCTGAATGCGTAACCCGATTGTGTGCTTCCGTAACCTAGCACTGTCCTACCGCACACGTCACTCATACGTCACAATTTGAATAAAATGGTGAATTTTCTAGAATAGGGCCCATGCTGTTAACATCTATCCCTTACCAGTTCTCGCAGAGTTTGACAGCAGATGCGCACCAGCGGCTGATCGAGGGCCATGCAGCGCCCGCATCCCCATGTGGGCCTACAACGCCACAAGGGGACGCTGCCAGCGATTCACGTATGGCGGCTGCGACGGCAACCAGAATAAATACCACACCAAGAGCGCTTGCGAGCTGATCTGCCTGCGCTATAAAGGTATCATTGCTGTCCTTCTTAACGGCCCCAAACGAGGCAATGTGAATTCTGGTGTTGCATTAAAACACGCTGGTATCTAGATTATAAAAAGAACAACGAAATGAGTTCAGATATCAATATCTAAGCTAATCAGGCTTAGCTGCGCTAACACGCTTTGGTCTTCTTTTTCCTTGTTTATCGAATTTTATATTCGTTTATCTTTGATCTGGGGGTTCCTTTTGGAAATTATTGCTTGTCTGCGCATTGCTCCTGAATCATGTTGCAGCTCAAGCATTTAGCGTTTTTTATTTCCTCCGTTAATATCTCACGCATACTGGTAGCATACAGTAGTCAGTTACTACATAATGTGAAAGAACACTTAACCTTGATGCAAAGCCTGATTTCAGCCAAGGGAACAGGATGTACTTGTATGACCTGGTAGGAGCGCATTTGACTCTAGATGAAGGATCGTGGAGACTACGAATCTTGAATCCTTCCCCATCTCAAAGGAAGTGCTCCCGTAGACAGTTTCTGGCAACTCAAGAAAGTCTTGCGGCATGATGGCTACACGCAACGCTCTAACTACCGCGAGAAAATGCCCCTTGGTAATTACCTAGTATCAATGGCTTCCCAAAGGCAAGAAAGGGCTTTACTACTGTCGCATTGAGCACTATAACGCAGATATCGCTAACCAGGCTTACAACTGGTGAGGGGTTGAATCTCATTTCATGTACTTTGCGCCTTCTTGCAAGAGTTACAAATTGGAAGTTGTGTTTCATGTCATAATATCCTTGTTTACTTGCTGCGGCCATTTTATAAGTTGATATCCCTATAGCTTAAATAGCATGTTGCAATCGTCTCCTCATGAAGTCTGTAGTGCTTATAAGTCTGTAGTAAGCTTATAAATAAATCTAAGCGACCTCTGTACCACCGACGGAAACATGAATCGTCGAGAACTCTATGTCCATGTCTAATACGCTTTCGTCGGCATTTTCCTGCTCACTTGCAGTTATATAGGGTGCAGTCGAAATAGAACTCAAGCGCCAGTTTGTTTGCTACTTTACGTTTCGATTGGCGTCGTGCGTAGGCCTTTCTTTTTGTTTCTAGCGTAGCGGACTTGTTTTGAAATAACAGGACGATGGTTGTCAGACATCGACCATCAACGCTTTAGTAGAATGCACATGCATACATGTTAACTTTCAAAAATCCGGGTACACACTTAAGCCTGCTTATGTACAGCATTGCAAGGACATTTACACGTCGACATTTTTATTTGTGTAAATATTTTATGTGCATTCTATCTATTCTACATGCTATTATTTGTATTTGTTAATTTACTGTGCCTTATGTGGTAAGTATTTTGTTTATTTTGTTGCCATAACGCTTTCTAGCGTCCATATCTTAGAGAGAGACAATTATGGACACATTCGCAGCCATTCGGCGTAGAGTAGTGCTTATAGCGCTCTCGCTGAGAGACTAAAGGGTGTTTATTCAATTTCTGGAATGGATAAGCTTTTCTCTTTGTCATTCCGGCGTCCTTACGCCGCAAAACGATTGTGAACACATTGGCAGGAAGTCGGCGCATTGTATTGTTTAGCGCGCTCGGCTTGGACAAAAATGTAAGACCAGCGGCCTTCCGCTTAAAAATAAGAATTGTGGAGACGATCGCAAGAGGTCGGCTTAGAGTGTACCGGTTAGCACGCATTATCTGAACATGGTAGGTAGGATTGCGGTTCGATTCCTGGCGTGGACAGGATTTAATTTTCTTATGTGTAAGTTCTTCCGGATAGGCCCAAAATAAAAGCTTTGCGGTCGCATTGCCGACTACTATGATGACTATCTTCATGAGACAAAACGTGCTTTCGCATTGAACGTGAGCTTTGGTGACATCGGTAAGTGCGCAAGAGCTGCTAAAGTCTTGGACATTCCTCAATGTCTACTATACAGCTGGATTACTTAATAAGTGTTAGTTTGGAAATTAGGAACTAACTTTGTGGATAAAGAACCAAACCAAAGCAGCCGATTTAGGGTGCCACTAACACATTAAAAATGACGTGTACCGACTAGAAAGGCCGGTGTAAATAGATGGCACAGTTTCATAACTAGCACCTTATATTGATGAAACAAACCAACTAGTTAGTATAATGAAGCTATCAGTTGTGACGCGCCTATTGAGTCCTCTTTGTGTCTATGTGCTGCTTGGTGCTCACTATAGCGGGTAGCAGTGGGAAGCGAAGCGTGCCTACTACAGCTCAGACGTGAGGCTAAAACTGCTAGTTTCTTACTTCTACCTTAATTTTTACCATTCTTTGGAGCATACCTTCTATACCAAGCAGCGTTATAACACCTTATGTCATTCAAGTTATTCAGCTTCGAATTGACGAAATGCTTTCCGTTCCCGTGTTATGAAAGAAATCTAGTTTGTAACCTGAGCAAGCCGTATTTCATTCGCGTCATTGAGCCTCGTCATCACCAGCGGGGCTATGCCCAATGCGGTGCGAAGGCTTCTTCCATACGCATCCAATTAATCCGGTCATGTGCTACTAGTTGCCTCCATTAGATCGCTGCTTAATTTCTTCCGGCCACAAGTCTTTCTGCTGCCTCTACTATGCAATCCTTTCTTTCCAATTCAGCTTGGTACCCCTAGCTACCATCGATTATCCTCTCTTCGCACTACACGTCTAGCTGACACAATTCTTCTTGATTTTCACTAAAGGGTCAATAATGCGAGTTATTTCTCTTACTCAATGTGCGCGCTTCCTACCGCTTTGTGTTACTCATAGCAGTGTGTTTTCTATAGCTATATGCGTGGTCCGTAACTTAAGGGGAACTCATTTCGATAGCTGGCACGTTTCAACGCAATAGGTGAGTATCGATAAGATGCAACTGTTACATTCTTTGTTCATGAGCGATACCGGTAAGCTGCTAGCCATAATGTGCGTCTTCCAAATGCTGTCTATCTCAATGTTATTCCTCTTATTATCTTCCTTCTGTTGTCCGGATGTGCGGTGTCTACCTGTCTTAAGTAAACATACTCGCCTACCCCTTCCAGTGCTTAGCAGCCTATTGCAAACTGCTTTTGCGTTCAGAGCCTTTTAATGATTACTTTAGTCTCCCTATAATGTTGGGATTACCTGTCTACTTTTCCTGCCTATGTCTTCAATCTTTCCTTAGCAAGACGTTGTCAGCAGGAAGTCGCAAAGTACTGAATAATTTCAATAAACCCTTATCCCAGACCAAGTCTATAACTTCCTCTAAACAAGCTGCCCCGCCGGGGTGGCGCAGTGGTTACGGCGCTCGACTACTGTTCCCAAGGACGCGGGATCTAATCCTGGCCTCGGCGGCCGCTTTTCGATGGAGCCGGAACGTAAGGCGTCCGTGTGCTGTGCGATGTCCGTGCACGATAAAGAACCCCAGGTGGTCGAAATTTCCGGAGTCCTCCACTACGGCGTCTCTCAGCCTCAGTCGCTTTGGGACGTTAAACCCCACAAACCAAGCCAATCTAAACAAGCTGTAAATTGAATTGAAGAGGCTTTGTATCCTTGCCTAATATCTGTCCTAATTGAAACTATATTAACTTCTATAAGGAAAGTTCTGGTTTCTCTGAGGCCACTATACATGGTGTACAAGCTAACTTTAGTCAAGCACTAAAATATAAAACCTCTGAGGTTTTATATATAAAACCACTTTCACACAGCTACCTGGCACACCAGAGGCAAGTTTTGCATTGAAATGAACTAAGTAGAAAATAAGATCATTTTTAATTTACTAACTATAAATGTATACAACGAATGTAATTTGCAAATTAGCAGAATACCATCAAAAACCGCTTTGCATTATTTGCGATAAACGAAGCTTCACCTGTATCTTTTCGGCGATCTCCAAAGCTACCCGCGAAATACAAAACCTATCACGTAATGCACATTCGTGC
Source organism: Amblyomma maculatum (assembly GCF_055883805.1). Lineage (NCBI taxonomy): Eukaryota > Metazoa > Arthropoda > Arachnida > Ixodida > Ixodidae > Amblyomma > Amblyomma maculatum. The sequence goes on along the minus strand of NC_139353.1, from coordinate 158,817,355 downwards.
GCCAGGATTGTTGTACTCTCAACCGTGCTTTGAGTGAACTAAATTAGCTGCGACAGTGAGTCGACGGCCCAGTTCCAGTGGCAGGCTGATACGTTGGTGACGGTTGCAGCGAACGCGGTCAGCTGTCACCACCGAATGAGCGCGCTGCATCTTGCACTGTCACATGCGCAGGCTGGCGCCGCAGTTAAAGACGACAACGGAGACGTATCGGCCTGCTGCTGTAGCGGGGCCATAGATCCACGGCCTTAACTGATTTCATTCACTCAAACCACGGTTGAGAGCAGCACAATGCTTGTGTGCGAATGCGCTAGTCACTTTTTTTAATTTCACGGGGTGTTTTGGGAGCTCGGAAGCGATACAAGCGAACCTTTGTTTATCGCTAATAAATGAAATGGAGGTTTCTGAAGGGGCTCTCCAGCATTGCAAATCGCATTTTTGCCCAAAGTCAGTATTTATTCAATTAAAAAAGGTACCCTAATTTCTAAGAATTAATTGAAAACTAAAATTCCCTCCAGCGCATCAGACGGCCGGAAGCTGTACGCAGGTGGCTTCCAAGGCTTACCTGAAATATTTTATTTCTTAACCCTTGGCCGATGTAGCTTGGCCCTGTATATATCTTCCAGTACTTTCATATATGAGTCGTATACACCATGATTTTGCAATGCCTACAAGACTGATGATGTTTCGACTAAATCAAGAACTTTCTCGTAATCACCAGAAGGGACGTTTAGGAGCTGGTTACATTCCGAGAATTTTTTCCGTCGCCTACGTGATAATATGGAGATTACAAATGAAAGAGTAGCCCTTAAAATTTTGACTGGTCGTTTCGTCAGTTGAAGTCTACGTTGCTCTGAATCTATTAGCGATTGCGTTAGTAAATACTTTGTACATAGCTTTGTACAAATACTCTGTAGCTGATTGATCTGCAATTTTTGATGTCCTATCTTCGTCTCCTTCTCTATGAATTCAGATAATCTTGGCGTTCTGCAATGACTTCGGCACCCCCGATGTCATCAGTCATTGCGTATACAGTGCGGCTAGTTGTCCTAGCACGATATCCTGACTCACCTTGAAACCGGATCCTCCCCAATTGCTTTCCTCCTTCTTAACCTCGTCGTTCGTTACTGGTGGAGCGCCTGATGACTGTTGACAACAACCAATCTCATTACTGTCATCATTACGTTGGCTACTGTAGAAGGTGGCGCAAAACTTATCGTCTACTTTAATGATCGGTCCACATTATTACCGACTTTAACTTACATGTCCCATAACGAAGACATCTGATTTTCGACTAAGGATAATTTCCTATTAACAGTGTAAAGCTTGCCACGTTCATTAGAGTATACCAGATTTTCTCCATATTATACTTCTTTATGTCAGACACTTCACTCCTTTAAATACCTTTCATACCTCTATTTGTATCATCTATTTAATTGCAGCGTTCATAATTGGGCTTTTCCGAATATAATACTTCGCTTGCGTAGGCAGCTCTATCCTACCGCCTACTTCTACCGCAGAAATCTGGGCGAGTTGGTGAACGTTCATAAGGTAGAACCGCCACTCAGTGATGATATCTCTGGAGTTATTGCTAATATTTCATACACTAAGGTAGGTCGTCTTCCTCGGCTAAAGCTGAATATGTACTCTGTAGAGAGATCTTTAGTTCACCTACCTTCCCTTTCATCGCGGATTCTTTAATGGTGTTTTCCTTTCCTAATCTGTCCCGTAGCCTGTTCAAATTTAGACTACTTCGAGATATGCCCTTCCTGTGGTCTGTGTATTGCACCTTTCCGATTGCATTTGCATCCTTCACAGTGCCAAAGGTAGACCAGAGTATGAGTTCAATCTCATTTTTATTGTCTCCGTTCAAGATTTGTCTGTCCATTTCTGGCTTTTTTATTTGCTGAAGAAGGAATGCAAAATAATAGGTTATTGTTTCCTGTCAAATAAACTAATAACTCCATTTCTACTATTACTAGAGCCAATGCCATAGTACCGCAGTGGCTGGTCTTCAGCCTCCTTTTTTTTTTTTGGCTGCCTTGGCATTGAAGTAGAGGTCAAACATATCAAGCGCCAAAGACTCAAAGCTATCTTGTTTACCTATTATTGCAGGGGTTAATTTTTTAGGTCGCTAAGTTTAAATTCTCTTACTTTGCATTGTTTATTGCTCCATTTTCACAACGTACACTTCCATAGAAAACCTCCGTGGTCTTGAATGCATCTTGCTTTTGAATTACCCATGCTTTTGGACAACGAGGGAATTTTTCGCTCCTAAAAAAGCGGCCAAGCAGGCAACAGGAGTAACATCGATGTGTCCTTTTAAACCGCCAAACTTCTGCAAGAGGTGCCCAGAAATGGCGCCTTGAATTCATGTTGGCTGACATTCCTATTTATTCTAGTCACCCCATTTAACTCATCACTGCCTCCAATAACACTCCAGCTCTGAAGAGCTTAAAGACATCTGCAAGGAGCGCGCTTTTGGTCATGACCGGAACGAGAATAATTTATTTTTTTAAGGATGAGGGGGGAGTCCACAGCGGTTGTAAAAAAATAATTTTCCTGTGACGTATAAAATCATCCTTGATATTTGTTCTATGACTAACAAACCCAAATTGTCTTTGCAGATTCAGAAAACCCGGGAAAGCCCCAGGAGTTGCGAATGGGCGCCCTAGAAGTACTCTCCCAACCGCAGGCTCCTTCCCTAATGTGGTCTCGTTGGCAGCTTACCTCCCTCATTGACATGTGTGGGTCCTTTGAGCTGTTCTTAGAATTGATTTTCAGTATAACTTCTTTAATACGCAAGGTGCTTTCAGTGCGGAAATGCTAGGGTTCAAAACCTATTTTTCAGGCGTGCTACGTAAGTAAAGCCGGTCACCAAGCCAGGGAAAAACTTGTAATAATTACGTCATGTCTGGTCACCTGACGAGGGCATTTTGGAGAGAACTGCTTATATTCCGCACGCTAGACGAACGATCAGACACCTTTAAGATTGTATTCAGGTGTAATTTTTTTTTTGTAGAAGTTCAATTTTTGGAATACGCTTAATGTTTTATAAATATTTATTTATTTTTTCGTGCAAAGTGGTGCCATGCTCGCTTCGTAAACGTTATTCAAGCAACTAAATCCGGACATAACACCGGGCCGGAGATGAAGTGGCGACGAATACTCGGTGCGCTTGATGTTATCGAAGAAACTGTGGAGCTGGGCTGTAATCATATAGCACAGTGACTCCTACTTCCTTCTGTGGCACAAGTGTCTAAAGGCTGCACGTCCTTTCAAACTGATGTTCTTTTAAAAAAAAAGTATGTTGAGATTCTGACGACAAATTCCCAATTTTGTGTTTATTCCAGTTCTCACAAATCCGGCCTGCCTTTTGCCCCCCGTGCGCGGGATGTGTTCCGGCTTCATTCCGAGATTCTACTATGATCCGAGCAGAAGAATGTGCCAAGCATTTGCCTACGGTGGCTGTGGAGGAAACGCCAACAACTTCGCAAGCCTAAGCCAGTGCTATCAAGACTGCAGCCCTAGGCAGAACATTCTGCCTCACTCCTGATTCAAGCGCTTCCGAGTAGAACGTTTTGGCTCTGTGCATTGAAGTTGTTCATTCTAACTGTCCACCAAACGAAGCATTGTAAGAGAAGAACATCGCATACTTCGTTAACGAACTGAATGAACTGACAGATTAGTAGTGAACAGCGGACGCTTGCGAACACGCGTCGGCTTCATGTGGTATTGCAACAACATTTAAATGCGAATTTTGAAGATATCAACAAACGTGCGTTTCAGCGTATCACTTTCATATCATATTAAGGAAAAGAAACCTTGTAGAAAGTAAAAGATGGTTCATTACTCTCCCTCTGTGAAAACAAAACTCCTGCGGTAAATATTTTTTGTCGCTTCGAGAGAGTCAATTTGGTTACTACTTTATTAGGGCTGGTATAATGAGAACAAATATGCTTACTTTGGCTTTTTTATTTATTGTCGTAGACTTGCGCCAATGCGAGACTACACCCTTTTGCAGGTAGCTTTTTAGTGTTATCACAAGCAAAAAAAAAGAAAAAAAAGCATTCAACTACTTTAAAGTTTTAGGTTCTTTAAAGTAAAGTACTTTAACGATTTAAAGTCCGGCAAAGCGCCAACTGGGGCTACATATTCCAGCGTTTGAGGCGAGATCATTCATCTGCACATCTTGCGATTTCTCGACATGGGTCAAGTCCAAAAGGCACTCATTTGCCGAAATGGCGATGACGGCAAAGAGACCAAAAGTGCCCCGAAAGAGCAAGAAAATTTGGGCGGCATATGTCTTCTCGGTTTATACTGCAGCCTCGTGGGCTATTGCGTCAGTGCGTAGCCGTAATTTTTTTTTCCTTTTTAGTGCGTTAGGGACAACTGCAGTAAGAATGGATCCGAAACCGGATAACTGTGCATCTGGAGTACACACTCGTTGCGAAATGCGAAAGCCTGAGCATTGGTGGTGCACATGGTGCGTCACGTTTGCTCCCAATATGATTATGAACTAAGTGTACCATCATTATCATTGCTAATAGCATCATTCTGATTCCCACTAATTAGAGCGTTTTGTAATCGCTACTATCGTATTTAATGTAGAAAAGTAGGATTATGATGTCTCATCATCATCAGCAGCAGCAGCATTATCCTGACTATACCCACTGCAGGGCGAAGGCCTCTCCCATATTTCTCCAATTAACCCGGTTCTGTGCTAGCTGCATCCACTTGACCCCTGCGAACTTCTTAACCTCATCCGCCAACCTAATTTTCTGTCGTCCCCTGCTCCACTTTCCTTCCCTTGGAATCCAATTTGTTGCCCTAAGCGACCATCGGTTATCCTCTCTTCGCATTATATGTCTTGCCCATGCCCATTTCTTCTTCTTGATTTCCTCTAGAACGTCCACTATATTATTGATTTCCACTAGAATGACGTGTATCTCACGACAATACATCACGTATTTTTGCACTGTAGGGAAAGGGTTTAATTCTCTGACGTGCTACAAAATACTCTTAAAAGGAGTCACCGCTCAGCTCGTATGGAATCAGATTTTTGCCTGCAGTGCAGATAGTTATGCTTGTTGGCCTGCGTTGTGTATTGCGCTCGCGAATGGCCATCTGTCACTGTGATATTCAGGCCCGGTCGGCACGCAGGCACTTTTATGAAAATATTCACAGGTTTATGAGGAGTATGCAAACTAAATTTCAGCGCAGAATTCAAGCCCTCCAGGCAAAACGTTGGCGATTATTCTGTGAAACGCTTGATCCCCGCAAGCCTTTATCACGCATCTGGAATGTCGTTCGTGGTGTCCGAACATCCCCTAAACAGCTCTACCCATTCAAATCTCCCGCACTTCAATTACCAAAGACTTGGTGAGGTCGAGGTAGCTGAAGATTTCTGCTCTAGGGTAGCAGGCCAATCGACTCCAATGGCAACGCTACATTTCAACGATGTTCCAGCTTCACGGGATTCACGAATGGACCTTCCCTTCTCCATAGAGGAGCTTGACGCTGCGCTGGCTTCTTGCAGACTGTCATCATCGCCGGGTCCCGACTGTGTGACATACACTCCGCTTGGAAATCTTGGACGAGAAGCTAGGCACGCCCTTTTGAAATATTACAACAAATCATGGAGTGAGGGTACAGTTCCTGACGAGTGGAAGTGCAGTTGTTTAGTTCCGCTTCTGAAACCTGACAAATCGCCTCTGGACTTGACATCATACCGTCCAATTGCACTGCTAGTTGCGTTGGTAAAGTAGTGGAAAGAATGCTGCTTACACGTATTGAATGGTACCTGGAACGCTATCAGGTATATCCAGATATAATGTCCGGGTTTTGACGTGGAAGGTCTTCAATTGACAACTTTGTGGGCCTGGTATCATCTGTCCAACGCCAAAAACGGTTGAAGCGCTTACCCGTGGCGTTGTTCCTGGATATAAAGAGCGCATATGACAACGTCACTCAACAGGCCATTTTGGATGCTCTGGAAGCTGCCGAGCTCGGCGGTCGTGTTTTTTGCGGGATACGCAGTTATTTATCCAACAGATCTCACTTTATGTAGACTGAGAATGGCCCACCATCTTCTCATTTCACTTCCTGTGGATTCCCACAGGGTGGAGTGCTAAGCCCAACACTGTTAAATCTTACTCTTGTCAGGCTTGTTGACTTAATACCCCAATCGACGCAACTTTTAATATATGCGGACGACATCTTTATCTGGGCAACAGGAGTTACGCCCCCACAGGTTAGAGGGAGGCTTCAAAAGGCGGCAAGTATAGTTGCGTCCTACCTCCACCTTAAGGTCTGCAGATATCAACTGAAAAGTGCTCGCTAATTGCATTTACACGCAAGAACATGTCACCTTAAACCGTACGCATGGATGGTAAAGCAATACCCTGCGAAAGCAGCCATCGCTTTCTGGGAGTGATCATCGACAGAAATCTTTTGTGGACTCCCCACATTTCATTCATGAAAAAGAGACTGACAGCAATAACTCACGTACTTGCCTTTATTGGGGGAAAGTCATGGGGAGCGTCCGTGCCGGCGATGCTGCAGCTGTACCATGCATTATTTATGGTATTTCTTCGGTACAGCTTACCTGCACTTGGAAATGTCAGGAAAACCAACTTTGGAATTCTACAGAGCGTTCAAGCTCAAGTTCTGCGAACCTGCCTGAGATTGCCGAAATGTGCCTCTACGGCTGGTACCATTTTGATTGCTCAGGAGCATCCCATATCTACCTTCCTAACAGTTGACGCCCTGAGGTAACATTTCCGATACATCACCCGGGTTCCCTGTCATCATTTGGCCAGTCTTCCTATTACCAGGCCGCGTACATCGTTTACAGAGACCATTTATGCGCATCGTGCTATTCTGCCGTCCCAGTTTACACCCGCATCTAGACCGTCCTCTCCACTGTGGAGCCTGCATCAACCACACGTGTCTCTTTCAATACCCGGCATCAGGAAGAATGTCGAGCTATCGCCGACAGAACTAAAACTAATCACTCTTGAATACTTCCATGAGTTCCATGCAAATCGTATGCACGTCTACACCGACGGTTCAGTGAATTTTATTTATTATTTATTTAAAATGTCCTAGGGCCATACGGCATTACAGAGGGGAGTGCTTATGCAGTGTAATAAAAAGCAAAGCATAACAATATGAGCATAGGTTTACAAAATGTTGCTGGTTATACGTTTTTAGCTGAGGCATTCTTGAAATAAACAGTGGTCAATGGTTAGTGCCAGTGATGCGGGAAGGTGATTTCACTCGTCGGGTGTACGGGGTAAAAAGCATGAAAGTAGGTTTTTGTTCTGCAGAACGGTACTCCAACTTTGTGAGCGTGATCCATCCGGGCCGAAATGTACTGTGGGGGTGAAATAAGTTCTTCGCGCAGGAGTAAATGGTGAAACATTTTATGAAAAAGGCGAAGACGAAGTGCTTTGCGGCGAGACGCGAGAGATGACCGACCGAGGCTGGCTTTCATGCTGGATACGCTTGCTGTTGTGTTATAGTTACAGAGGATAAACCGTACAGAAATGTTTTGGATCATTTCCAGTGAGTGCGTTAAGTTTTTCTGGTAAGGATACCATATTGATGCTGCATACTCTAGTTTAGGTAATACGAGTGTGTTTTAAAGTATAAGTTTAAGAGAAGAAGATGCTTTGCGAAAGTTACGACGAAGATATCCAAGTGTTTTGTTGGTGTTGTTAATAACATGGGTAACATGAACAGCCCAGGTGAGGTTGCTAGTAATGTGAACACCGAAGTATTTATACGAGAATACTGAGTCTAGAAGCATACCGTTAAGGTGATAGGAGGGCAGATCAGTAGTCACTCTACACACACGCATGAATTTGCACTTGTTAACATTGAGGTCCATTAGCCGAGATTTACACCAGGTTGAGAATAAATCAAGGTAAGATTGAAGAGTTAGTACGTCACTTTCGCATTTTATTTACCTAAATATTACGCAGTCGTCGGCGAATAGGCGAATGTTAGATAAAATGTGGGAAGTTGTTGTGTTGGGTTTTTGTGGCGCATAAGCAACTAAGGCTATCATGCGCCACGAGCAAGGTGAAAGTTTTATTTTGCAAGAAATGGGAAAATGAGTGTGTTAAAAACTAATTTGTTTAAGAAGTCCCTTTTTAAAAACTTGGGTTGTGTTATATTCAACGGCGCTTAAGCTGCCAACACCATGATGTGCTTAGCACAAGGTTTCAGTTTCTCCTAGTGAAGTTTGTTTCATTTTTTCCACAGTTTGTGTAAAACATTTGCTTCCCTTATGTAACTGAAAACACAAGATAAATCAACAAGTCCATCATCTTCTAAAATCAGTTTAGGGTGAAAAGGAATGTATTCTTTCTAAAATTTTGCAAAAACTGTTTTTCTTATCCTTTCAAGACTTGCGCATGTAAGTAAAATGTGGTTAATAGTTAGTTCCTCTCCAAATTTTTCGCATCGTGGTTTCTCTTCTTTTTTCGACAAAAATTTGTGTGTCAGGTGCGTGTATCCAATGCGGAGACGGCATAGGATTACTTCTATAAAACTCTCCTGATGCCGGCACGAGATCCATTCTCCAAAAATGGGCTTTACTAAGTGTAGTTTATGGAACCATGGAAGAATGCCATGCCCGAACCATGGAAGAATGCAAACATCCTCATTTATAAGAAAGGGGACCCGAAAGACCTTAAAAATTACAGACCAATCAGCTTACTGTCTGTTAGGTATAAAGTATTTACTAAGGTAATCGCTAATAGAATCAGGACAATGTTAGACTGCAATCAAGCAAAGGATCAAGCAGGTTTTGGAAAACGGTACTCTACTATCGATCATATATATACCATCAACCAGGTGATAGAAAAATGCTCGGAATATAGCCAACCCTTATATATAGCATTCATTGATTACGAAAAAGCATTTGACTCAGTTTAAACATCGGCGGTGATGCAGGCTGATAAGGGTAGATGGAGAATACCTCAGTAATCGGCGATTTGCTGATGACATTGCCTTGCTATGCAACTCGGGTGATGAACTGCAAATAATAATAGATGACCTAGAGAAGAAAAGTAGAAAGATAGGCTTGAAAATCAATATGCAGAAGACTGAGGTTATGTTCAGCAGCCTCGGGAAGGAGCAGCAGTTTACATTAGGTAACGAAGTACTGGAAGTAGTAGGCGAATATGTCTACCTAGGACAAATAGTGACCGCAGATCCGTACCATGAAAAGGGAATAACAAGAAGAATAACATTGGGATGGAGCGCATTTGGCAAGCACTCGCAGATTATGACTAGCAGCTTACCGGTATCGCTCAAGAGGAAAGTATACAACAGTTGCATCTTACCTATACTCACCTATGGGGCTGAAACGTGGAGGATAACCAAGAGAGTTCTACTTAAGTTGAGGACAACCCAGATGGCTATGGAACGAAAAATGGTAGGGGTAACGTTAAGAGATAGGAAGCGTGCAGAGTGGGTCACAGAAATAACTCAAGTTACCAACATTCTAGTGAAAATTAAGAAGAAGAAATGGGTATGGGCATGACAAGTAGTGCGAAAGGAGGATAACCGATGGTCGCTTAGGGTAAAAAACTTGATTCCAAGGGATGGAAAGCGTAGCAGGGGCCGGCAGAAAGTTAGGTGGGTGTATGAGGTTAAGAACTTCGCAGGGGTCAAGTGGATGCAGCTAGCACAGAACCGGGTTAAGTGGAGAGACATGGGAGAGGCCTTCGCCCTGCAGTGGGTATAGTCAGGTTGATGATGATGATGAAGATGATCAGGAAGGATCATTTATTGACTTGAATCTTACAAGTCCACATCAGTGCCTTCGGGATAAGTCGTTCCCGGCACGCAAAATGCCCTTTTTTCACAACAATTGAGTTCGCAAAGATGATCAGGAAGGATCATTTATTGACTTGAATCTTACAAGTCCACATCAGTGCCTTCGGGATGAGTCTTTCCCGGCACGCAAAATGCCCTTTTTTCACAACAATTGAGTTCGCAAATAAATTCTAAATGAAGCTGATGTCGTAAAAAGACGATTGCGAAGCTTAATAAAGAAATAGAAGACCACGCACAAAACCTATCCGAGCGAAACTAGGGAGGCAGATGCAGTCAAATGGAAAATGAAATGGATATGGCTAATATACGGATATAATGCGACACCTGCTAGACCCAGGAAATTGTATACAGGTTTACTGTACAGGATCTGGGATACAGGATTGTGGGCTATTTCAGAAAATTCCTGTACTGCCCTGGAAAGTCCGGAATGAAATCGCGCGGAGCTCTGATACCGGAATGGCCTGTATGATTGATGGCCCTCGTTTCCAGAAAGAAACGCGTCGCCAGGGCGGAAAAAGCATGCAACAATATAAAATAAAAAGACTACATTTAAAATAAGAAATAAAATTAAAAAAGAAATTAACTGCCGAACGTGGAATCGAACCTCGGTCCTTGTGGTCTTCAGACGGGCACCTTATCCACTACTCTACAGCGGATTTTTTTTTTTCAGTAACAAAAAACCTTTATTTACACATATATGTACAAGGCTGCAACTCAACCTATAGCCGAGTGCATTGATTGCTTCTCGTGTTAACGTCGGCCATGGAAACGTGAGGGGAGATTGAGCACAATAGAGAATTATGTCGAGAGGTCTGGAAATAAAGGGCAGAAAAAATGTAACATATAAGCCTAAAATTCACCATTGTAGGTCAAAAAGAACCCCCCCCCCCCCCAAAAAAAAACAAAAAAAAAAAACACTTGGGCAACGCTGCGTGAAGCATCAGCGGCACCCAAACCGTTCGTACTGGCGTGTCTTGAAGACCGTCACAGCGCGGCAGCCTCGCTGTAGTTCCTCCTGCAGGCTTTCGTCGGTGCCAGAGGACTCTAGTGCACTCACTGTTCACTCTGTTTTCTCCAATAGGTGCCGCCACGCTGGTTTCGGCCAACGCACACACTCCACCACATCCACGCGCGCACGCCAGAGGGCATGCAACGCAAGCACTATCACAATGTCTCGAAGCTCTGGACGATCACAAGACGCGTCGAGACACAAGAGCCCTGGCCATGTGACTTCCAAATCAGTGGCGAAAAATCCCAGTACTTCGTCCCAGAAGATGTGCGCCGTGTTGCATTCCATAAAGACATGTTGAGCGGTCTCCCGTCGACCACACAGGAGACAGTTTGCGCCCCATGGTAGGAAGAAACCCCGCTCTTCCTGACGAGCTTTCACGGGCAGAACTCCCGTGTGGAAACGGAAGAAGAAATCCTTGGAGCCTGTTGGAACGGGCAGCCTCCTGAGTCGCTTGAGGACATCAGTCTTGCCCACCCCTATGGGTGGTTGTCGATATACTGGAGGTTGCAGAAATTGTGCCAGCAAGTCCCAGTAAAGCTTTCTCGGCTTTACTGCGAGCAGGTACTCCCACGAAAAAAGCCCTTGCAGCAGCGCCAGGGACTGCGCTACCTCTTTGTAGAAGGCTGTGGCTCTCATGCCGTGACCTGTTGTCTTAGTTGTGGCCAACCAAGGGACCAAGTGCGCCGAGCCTAGATACTGCGTGGCCGCGCGAAGAAAATTATCCTTTTGGCCTCGAAAGAAAATGAGCCTTTGGACTACAAGTTTAAGTTCTATGTTCACTAAGCCCAGTCCGCCTCGCTCCATGCTCCAGAAGAGGTTGCTTCGGCGCATGGGCTCTGCCGTAGAGCGCCAGACGAAGACTGCCCATGATCTGTGTAGCCTGCCCACGGAGCCCCTGTCGATTGTGGTCACTCTGGCTGAGTATAGTACCGCCGGGTAAACCACCGCGTTGCATACGTAGGCTCTCGTGAACATAGCTATGTGTCTCGGCCGCCATGGGTCTAGCTTCCTTTCAGCGGCAACTAGTTTGGGTTGCCACCTGTTCATGATCGCTTTGCTAATATCTAGATTAACGCCTAGATATTCATCAATTTTTCCCGTCCATTCTACTCCAAAGAGTTGGCGGGGCTTCCCTCTCCAGTCTTCCAACCAGGCGCCTTGCGATTTTTTTAAATTTAGTTCGGCTCCAGAAAATCGACAGAAGGAATCCACTACTCTACAGCGGATTATGGTTAGAGTGGTTGTTATTTAGTATATGTAGCTACTTTTGCTCTTTCGTACTTTTATATTTTCCTTGGCAGTAGAATTTCTGGCCGTAATTCACCGATCGCCCTTTAAACACGCTGAATATCTTTGCAGGCTATCACGAAGATTCACAAATGTGCCGTATCTTTATAATGCGTCGCTTTATTGAAAGCAAACCTCAAGATATCATAATTTACTAGTGCTGATGAGTTTTGCATCGTCTACGAACGCTTGTAAGTTTTCCTACATACAGAGATATAGATTCACGTGCTACCAGCGGAGCGTCGATGTCGATGAATACACTTCCGACTTAGCGGTTTCAATATGTAAACATTCGAGAACGCGTCGCCCGGTGTGCTGCTATATGCGCATCTTTCGATGGTCAGCGATGTTTGTTTATTTTTTCTCGAACAATTTTTGGTCATCGCTAGCGAAACGATACGTTCGTGCTTCTACTTTCGTGTTATAGGCGGCAGATCTTCAGTCGCAGATATGAAGATGCACCGCAAGATCGTACGAGCTGCAGCGACTGTTGTACGCGCAAAAGCGACGCGACGCGCGTATATGCTTGCTAGCGCACACTTCGACGGCTTCGCATTTTCGAGGTATTTGGGAAACGAAGCGTGCCCTTTATATACAGAACAGTTGTATAATATGTTTTGTATCATGCTTATTTAGTGCGCTGGCGTGTCCGGCATGGTCATTCTGGTTGAGCTTCGTCGATCGGCCCGGCTTCTGTTCAGAAGCGGAATACTCTGCCCGGTATCAGTTCCAGAAATGACGCGTTCGTCCGGTTTCTGGTTAATTGATACAGGCTGAACACTACATAACACCACTACATTTGAAAAAAAAAAGAAAAAAAGGAAAAGAAACAAAAAGAAAATAAGAAAAGGAAAGAAAATTTACATGTGATTCGAACTTTGGTCTTTTCGGCCAGCAAACACGCACTTTAACCACTACACCACGGCAGCACACGCTACCGGTGGTTATATAACTGCTTATGTAGTCGACATTGCTATTTTGTAGTTTGTGTATTTTTGTAGGGTGTGGATTTTGTGGTCGTAATTGAACTATCGCCCTTTAAACACGCTGCATCTTTTTCCTGGCTATCACGAAGGGTTATCCGTGTCCCGCATCTCTACAATGTATCGCTTTCTTGCAGACAAACCTCCGAATGTCACAATTTACAAGTGCTGATGTGTTTTGTCATCGTCTTCGACCGCATGCAATTTTTGCTACATATAGATATATGCGGTGCACCAACACTTGTAATACTGCTTGTTTTAGCTTCACCTGCTACCAGCGGAGCCGCGACGTCAATGAATTTACTTCTGACCAAGTGTTTTGCATGCGTAAACACTCGAGGAAGCGACTCCCGATGTCCGGCTGACCTGTGCATATTTCGATGGCCAGCGATGTTTTATTTATTCTCGAGCGTATTTTATCCGCGCTAACGAAACGCTATGTTCTTGCTTGCACTTTCGCGTTGAAGATGGCAGATCTTCAGTCGCAGGTTATGAAGATGTACCGCAAGATCGTACAAGCTGCAGCGACGGTTGCACACGCAAAAACAAAACGCGATGCATGTATGTACTTGCTAGCGCACACATCCACGGCTTCATATCTTCTAGGTATATACGAAACAACGCGTACTCCACATATACAGAAACGTTTTAACGTATATTATGTATGGTTTCATGCTTATTTAGCGTGAAGACATGTTCCGACGTGGTCAGCCTGGCTGACCTTCACGATCCGCCCGAGTTGTACTGAGAAGCGGAAATACTCTGTCCCGTATCAGTTTCATTCATATCGGATTTGTCCGATTTCTGTTAAACCGGACATGACCTGTATGCGAGCTCAATTAAGGACTGGTCCGCCCTGTATCATATTCATACCGGACTGGGATGTCATGTATAAAATGCATACTGGAAAATGTCTGCCCTGTATTAACTCGATACCGGACTGGATCGTCCGGATTGTCCGATATAAACCCGTTTATGGTGCACACAGGACTGGTCAGCCCTGTTTCATATCCATACCGGACTAGGATGTCATATATAAGATGCATACTGGAAATGGTCTGCCCTGCATTAACTCTATGCCAGACTGGACCGTCCGATTTGAGATTCATACCGGACATAACCTGTCCGATATAAACCCGTTTAAGCTTCATACAGTACTGGTCACACCGGTATCAAACTTATACGGGATAATACAGGACCGGTTCAAACCCGTTTGTCGCGATACGGGATTTTTCACTAGGGAAATTTCCATCAAGTTGATAAAGACTAGGCACTGTCATGGAGGCAACGATGATGACCTTCTTAAAGAACCTAAAGACAAATATATCCGAGAAGTAAAGAAGAAAAATTAGAAAACTACAAAGAACACCCAAACCAGCAACTAGATGCCCCCATAACGGTAGCTGAATGGGTGGCAGAAATCCGTAGACAAGAGACGAAAATCAGCTCCAAGGCCAGATGAGCTGACCAAAACGATGCTAAGGAATTTGGATAACGACTTAATAGTGGAGCTAATTTCATACAGAGATGCTGGGAAACAGGAGAAACCCCAGAGAAATGGAAATTTGCTGACATAGGGCTAATGCCTAGACCCGGAACACCTGCGACGGTCGATAATTTGAGACCAATATCACTCACATCATGTGTGGGAAAACTAATCCAACATTGTGATTCCCAAAAGACTGAACAGATATATGAAGGAGAATGAGCTATGGCACCGGAAGGTCGTAGAGTTAAGGCAACATCTTAGTACGCAAGATAGTATGCTCAGGCTTCACAATGATATAGTAAAATCAAGATCGAAATATGGTAAAGTTATCTTAGGATTGGACCTGGAGAAGGTATTTGACAGTGTAAAACGTGATGCTATTCTACAGGGCCTCGCGGATCTAAACGTAGGGGAAGGATTTATGAATACCTATATAAGAAACTTTCTATCAAACAGAAAAGCAGAATAAGATACGAAGGGATAGAATCTCAGATATTTGAACTGGGGAGCAGGAGAACACCACACGGAGCAATGCTATCGCCCACACTTTTCAATATAGCCATGCGTGGACTTCCGGAAAAGCTAAAAAAATAGAAGGCATAAAATAAAGCCTATATGCGGATTACAAAACCATTTGGACAAACAAAGGTAGCTATGCTGAAATCGAACACAAATTGCAAGTTGCGGCGAACAACACTGTACAATACGCAAAACAGAGGGGCATGAAATGTTCTTTAGCTAAATCGCAGTTGCTTGTATAAAATAGGAAACACCTAAGGCAAGAACAAATGGACGTAAGTATAGAAGGGGACGGAAAAGCGGGCCCGAAAGTCGAACAATTGTGCGTGCTAGGAATGGTTCTTTTAACAAACTGATACAATAGAGAAACAATAAAGAAGCTCGAAGGACAGGTCATAAAAAAGAACCATCCTTATAAGGAGAATAGCCAATAAAAAAGAATGCCTTAAGGAAAGTAACCTAGTAAGGCTCATACAAGCTTTCGTAATGCGCAGGCTCGGGTATGCCATTCCATACTTATACCTGAAGAAGGCCGCAAAAAATAGGATCGATAGCATGATCAGAAAATATATCAAGACAGTGCTACACATCTAAGCAAGTACCTCCACTGACAGGCTAATAATGCTGGCAATACATAACACATTAGATGAAATAATTGAGGCAACACTAGCTACGCAACAAAGGCTAGATTAAAACTAAGAGTGGGAGGAGCATATTTAGGAAAAGAGGTATAAAACTGAAGGAATGCTTGGACAAAACAGAGGAAATGAGAGGTCAGGACCAGAAAAGAATCCCCCCTTACCAAAGAAAATGCACTCTGAATACAATAAGCAATGATGAGAGAAAAGGGCGAAAAACCAAAAAGGGAGATTTGAGGCAGAAAATCCGGGTAGAATTGCATATGTAGACGTTGCATATTGCGGCAAAGGAAAAATAAATGTAGTCGTAGTCAATTGCAAGCAAGAAATCATTACAGCTATCTTTATAAAAACAAGATCGGTACAGACAGCGGAAGAGGCTGCAACAGCACTGGCTCTTGCTCAGACTGAGGCAAAATACAAAGTGACAACAAACGCGCAGTCAGGAGCTACACCTCGATCAAAATCCTATAGACAGAAACATCAGCCTTGTCCGGACGCCAGCACATGCAGCCGGGCCCAAGAACGAGGCAGCACACAAACTAGCCCGCGATCTCACACACCGGGCAGGAGGAGTGCCACCGGAGCAATGCAAACAAGACGACCTGATTACTATTGCGAAAAAACAACGCACTACAAACTGAACAGGAGGGTCCTACCATCACCGGTTCCCACGTTAAGCAAAGAGGAAGCAGTAGCATTGAGAAAGCCACAGACAAAAATCATATCCGAACACAGTTCTAGTCAACCATATACGGCCGGAAAAACGATGAGACCTATGTTCATTACGTACGGAAAGGGGATCTCTAGATCACATAATATGGGAATGCGCAAAGTCTGTCTTTCCACTTTCACTCCCACCTTCCTCCCCTTACTTACAGCGCGGTTCAGGTGTCCACAGAGCGTGTGACAGATACTGCGCCTTTCCTTCCTGTGAACCAATTATATATATATATATATATATATCTGGCAGTCTTGAAGCCATAGGTAGCGTAAGAGGGTTCTAGCACAGCTTTCGCCCTCGCTCTTGATCACGTTCTACGTGACGCTGGCGGTAACAAAGGACGTCCCACGTCCGCCGCTATGGCTGAGGGCGGCGCTGGTGAACACTCTCAAGGTTCGTATACAGACAACATAAATACCCAAGAAAGTAGCAGGGGGGACAGCGGCCGATGTAGCTCAGTTGGTAGAGCACCGGACGCGTTATTCGGAGGTCGTGGGTTCGTATCCCACCATCGGCACGTTGTTTTTTCTTCTACTTTGTGTCTAATTATCTTTCCCCTAAACAGATTACATTACTAATTTCTGTGGTTATCGAAGTAAACATTAAAAAAAAAAATGACATAAACATACCATCCCCAACGCTTTCCTTGGCCTCGCCGACTGTTGGCTTCTTTCCTTCATATATATATATATATATATATATACAGTCGTGCCTCGTTAATATGGACACTTTAGTTTCCGACCAAAACTGTCCATAAAGCGAGTCATCCATAATAACGAGTCATGAATAAAAACAAAAAGGATTTTATTGAGAAAAGAGAATTGTAATTAACGACTGCTTTTGTACATAACGGTGTGCATTGGACTCAAAATTTCACAGAACACCGGCACTTTTGAGTGCATTATCCTTGTCATTGTTGTCTTCGAAAAATTGTAGTGCAGCCTGAAGCGACTCGCTTACCATGACACCCGTGATGCTGAGCTTTCTGTTGGTCGAACTTTCAAGCACGAACTCCCCACTGGGCGATGAATCAGCGTCTGATTCTCTACTCACCGCCACTTCCAAAATGGCCTCTTCACTGAGCTAAGTAGCCGCTAAGTAGCTGCTTGAGATTCTCCTGAGGCGAGGAAACAGCTGAGCTGTCGATACTAGTCTCTCGCAGCTTGGATTGACTGAGATGCCTTTTGCTGCTTGTATTCACAGATTTCTTCGCGCCTACGTTCAGCTCTGTTCTTTCGCGTTTAACTCCTGCCATGCCAAAAGCCAGACTCAAGTTCAGGGTTACAGGCTCCTGATGCTGTGCACTTTTTTGCCTAGTTAACCTTTCTGCTTTTCCGCCCTTCTGATTCTTTCTTTTTTTTTTGCCTTGTACTGTTTCTGTAAGAAAGCGAAGGAGTCAAGCTGGCAAGCTGCTATGCAGAGGGCTATCGAACATCCCATCTTCTTGGCGCCGTTTTTATGTGTTCCCGTAAAACAAACACTGCAAGCTGAAGTACAGTTCAGAACGACGGCTAGCCGACTACGAAGAGCTCAGACCTTGTCAAGGCAGCATCGTTGACTCAAAGCGGAGCCGACATACGGACTGCCTAGTGTGCAAAGTTTGGCCGTTTGGCAGCGCAACAAGGACGAAAACCAGGAGCATGAGAGGGAAGCGCGTCCAGGACGGGACGCCCGGTCCGTGTTGCGTGTTCGTACGTCGCCTCTTTTGTGAGCGTGTCTTAACTCTCACCGAAAAGCGTTAACGGCTTCATGGAACACACATTGCGCTTTGGGAAAGAAAACTTCAGTTCCCACCGTCACTGTAAGCACTTGTCTTTCTTCCTGTCATTTCTTTCTTACGCTTTTACCGGCCTCTCTGTTCACGTTCAGCAGAATTTATTGCAACCACATGTTGCTGTTTTCGCGACTGCGGCGGCACTTCCGCTGCACCCAGAAGCCTCCTGGTTCCCCCTTTCGAGGTCTTTCTTACGCTGGCCCTCGGTTTGCTGTGTACGCTCCTCTCCGCTCTTGCGCTCCCCTCCCCCCCTCCCCCCTTCCTTAAAACGGCGACACGCCGGCTTTGGTTCTTTCCAACCCCTAAGGACTCGTTCAGGCATCCCGCCGTATCGGCTGTCGCGTAGGTTCGCGGGCGGCGCACCCTTCTTTAACTTGCGTTCAGACTACCCTGCTTTTTTTCAAGCACTGTCCATATTAACGAGACAAAAATACATGGGCCCAAGTGGGGCGCGTGAATTCTTCCCCTGTCTATTGTCCGGACAGCGAGTTTCCATTTTAACGAGGCATAAATACATTGAAAAGGTTTCGTTCCCAGAAAAACTGTCCATAATTCGGGTCGTTCATATTAACGGGAGTCATATTAACGGGGCACGACTGTATACATACCGGGTGTCCCAGCTAACTTGAACCAAGGGTTTCAAAATAATATCTTTGAAGTAGGTCAGTGAAACCAATTGCATACAACTGCCAGCCTCCTTGCGCACTACAGGCAATTTTATGTTTTGCAATTAATTAATTAGCTAATTATGTTAATTTCCCTAATTTAATAAATATTAACTTTAGACCAAAAATATGCATTGGAAAGCTGTAGAGCACCTTCAGAAACCCCCATTCCATTAATTGCGATAAAGGAAGACTCACGTGTATCTTTTTTTCCGGGCTCAGAAGAAAGCCCGCGTAATACAAATAATACCACGTGACCAGCGCATTTGTGCCCCGCGATTGTGGTGCTCTCAGTCGTGGTTTAATCGAACGAAATCAGCTGCGGCCGTGACCCGATGGTCCCGTTGCAGAGGCAGGCATAAATGTTGGCGATGGTTCGAGCGAGCCGTCGCCACCGCGATTTTGGCCAGGCCTGCGCACCGCAGCAGCCTACATCACGACAGGCGGATGGCGATAAAGAACCGTCAAATGAAGGTGCAGCGCTAATTTTAGTCGAGTCACATGATGTCATCTCGCCCCTTTACCCAAGCCTGTATGCGCAGCTTCAATGGCTGATACCTTATCGCTCATCCGTTTGTCGTGACATTCGCTGTTGGGAGAGAAGGAGGCCTTGTTAGAATCTCGGTGGTGTCGGCTCGCCGCTCTCGCTGCTACTGCACCATAGAGAAAGAGATTGGTAAAGAGCGGTCACTCGGCGAAAACTGGCCCCAGGAAATGACGCGCGACTTTTTGCGCTGCCGCCGATTGATGGATGGCGGCACCAACGTGCGCATGCGCGGACGCGCGCGACGGCACTCGCTGCAGCGGTAGCCCGCCGGAGCAGACGACAAGAAGTTGTCAAAGGGCGCGGTTGCGTGCTCGTGCCTCGCCGCGCTTGTGCGGCACAGAGTGTTCGGTGACTGCTGTGTGCGTGTCACCACACGACTGCCCCCTTGCCAGGGTATGGCCGTCATCCCAAAACAAAAACCTCCGCCTCCCGGACATCCGGGAGGGGGGGGGGGACGTGCCGGGGATGATGTATGAATGATGACGGGTAGATAGGTTATGTAAGACCTTGAGGTGCGGTGCCTTCTGGTGCCAAACCTCCTCCCATCTGACAACGGCACCTCTCGTGGACTGCTGCGCAGAACGACAGCGGTTGAAAACGACGGCAAGGTGAGCAACGTTTTTTGCTTAACTACGCTGCATTTCGAACAGTTTACGCTGACCATGTCGGCCGGTTCCAATAAGTTAAGCAGCTCGTGAACAGGCGCGCCGGCTGTTCAGGCGCAGTTCATTACGCCGTAACTCTGGCGGTTCCCAACCACGGCTAGGTGTAATATGTTGTGTTCCCGGGAAGCAGCTTCATTTCGAACAGTTTAGCTCGTCACGCTTGACAAAGTGGCATGTGAAGGCACCATGGCACGCCGTTGCGCCAAAATGGCGTGTTCGCCGGCCGGTGCGGCCATGCTGACGCAGTTTGCCGAACGGCTATAGTTTTGCTAAGTGTCGCGTTTAGCAGAGCAACGGTAAAATGAGAAACGTTTCATTCTTGACTTTCTTGTTAAACTACGCAGTATTTCAGGCGGTGTAGCTCAGTGCGGCGGTCTGCGCTTCACAAAGACGCACGTGAAGGGCAGACAACAGGCATGACAAGGCGCTCGCCAATATGGCTCGCCGGCCGCGATGACATGTGACCTGGCGTGAGGTTTTGCGAACGGCTAGTTTTGCGTGGTGTCGCGTTTAACAGGGCAACCGCAAGGTGAAAAATGTTTCATTCTTGTAAAACTGCGAGGCATTTCGGGCAGTTTAGCTCAGCGCGGTGGTCTGCGCTTCACAGTCTCGTATGAAAGGCAAGTCAACATGAAGTGCTCGCCGGCCGCGGTGAGGCCAGGCCGCGGTTTTGCGAACGGCTACTTTTGCGTGGTGCCGCGTTACATTTAACGGGACAACGTTAAAGTGAAAAATGTTTTATGCGGCAAGCTTCATTGCTTCAGCTGTTCAGTGCTCTTGAGGAATATTGTTAGATTAGTGGCTGTTATTTCACGCTCTGTAGAAATGCATTTTCAGATAGGTTAGGTTAGCCTGCATTTCCTGACATCTACGTTGCAAGAGTAGCTTTTGTATCAATTTTACGAATGACAGCGTTTCTGTTCTGGACCATAACTACTGCTCACTAAGTTTTCAGTACCCACCCACATGCACAGATGTGTGCGCGGTGCAGTGGCCTTACATTTCATTGCAACCTTCTCCATCATGTTCATTCCTTTTCCAACTGCACTGCATGGACCCACGGACTGCAGCCGAAGCACGGCAGATGCGACGAGTGAATAGTGTGGCCTTCCCTCAAGCGTCAGTACTCCTCTCTGCCCTGAACAATACAAGTTACCCTTGCTAAGGTAGCCACTACTGGGACTGTGTAGTTTATGTATAATGCCCGTTTTGTTAAATATCATTTGCAATAATTCGGAAATCAACGTTATGCTATTTACTCTACCCAAGTGCTGTTTTTCACCTTGTGTATTTTTATTTTTCCTTATTGTGCACATCGCCTAATGTGTGTCAAGTATTCTCAATGCATCCGTCTACATCTGTTGCATCTCGTGTTTTATATGCAGCAAAATAAATTCATTTCACAAAGCACTTGGCGTCTTTTCTGCAATACTGTTTTACAAAGGCTGTGGCGCAACTGCGTTGATGGCCAGTTTAGAGAACTGGGAATCTATTTTTCCTGTTGTTATGCATGCTGAAAATAAATAGAAACACTAGCAGATTATTTAAAACCAAAATAATGCGCCAAAAGGGCAGGGAAGGGAGCAGCGCATGGCTAGCATTCAAATCGCGCGCCTTTCAGCAAGACCGGAAGTAGTTGCCGCCGGCCGCTTGGTGCACTACAGTCAAATGGGCCGCTGGGCCCTATGGGAGTGTCCGCTCTTTACCAATCTCTTTCTCTATGACTGCACCGTCAGGTGGGCCTGCTGTCTGACGCGGGCGAAGAAGCCATCGCAGGCATATCGGCCTGCCGCTTTAACGGGGCCAAGAAGACACGGCCGCAGAGAGCACCACAATCGCGGCGCACAAATGCGCTAGTCACGTGGTATTATTTGTATTTCGCGGGCTTTCTTCTGAGCCCGGAAAAAGATACACGTGAGACTTTCTTTTTCGCAATTAATGAAATGGGGGTTTCTGAAGGTGCTCTACAACTTTCCAATTCACATTTTTGGTCTAAAGTCGATATTTATTAAATTAGAGAAATTAACATAATTAGTTAATTAAGTAATTGCAAAACAAAAAATTACCTGTAGTGGGCAAGGAGGCTGGCAGTTGTATGCAATTAGTTTCACTGACCTACCTCAAATATATTATTTTGTACCCCTTGGTTCAAGTTAGCTGGGACACCCGGTATATACACATATATATATATATATATATATATATATATATATATATATATATATATATATATATATATTGAAATGGGTTTTACTGAGGGTTCAACGGAATATAGTCCTCTGTAAGCTGCACGGCTCAGGCGGAGGCCGCGCAGCCACTGCCGCGTAGGTCAAAGGGGCTGGGACAGAAGGTTGGCTATATTGTAGTGGTGCTCCGACGTATCTCAAGGGAGCGACGGCAGGAGCTTCAGGAAGCGTGGGAAGTGCTTCTGCGACTTGTTCGCGGATGACTCTGCAACTTTGGCACCAAAGGAGAGGAAGCGTCAGGACGATGGTGTACGAGGGACAGTTGACGGGCAACTTCTGCTCGAACGAACTGCTTGATTTGTTGCAGCAAGGGGGACTGTTCTGTGAGAGCGAAGAACGAATGATTTGACGGCGCTTGCTTAATTCCTCATTGATGACGTCAACCACGGTTGCTGGGTTTCTGGCCAGAAGCATCTGGCACGCGTCATTGTCGATTCCTTGTAAAATATGACCAATCTTGGCATGTTCTGTCATTGAAGCGTCCACGCGCTTGCACTGGTCAACAACATCTTCAATATAACTTGTAAAATTTTCGCCGGGTAGCTGTGCACGGCCGCGCAAGCGTTGCTCAGCGCGCAGCTTGCGCACTACAGGCCTCCGAAGATATCGGAAAAAGTGGTCTTGAAAGCAGACCACGAGGAGATATCGGTCTCGTGGTTGCGGAACCACAGGTTGGCAACGTCCGTTAGGTAGAATATCACGTTATTTAATTTGAGACCATCGTCCCATTTGTTGTGCGTACTGACCCGCTCATATGAGGACAGCCAATCTTCCACGCCGTGGTCGCCGGTTCCGCTGAAGATAGGAGGGTCCCGTTGGCGCAAAGCTCCAGCGCAGAAGACGGGGGACGAGGAGGCGATTGGACTAGGAGTGGTAGCATCGGTCATGGCTGTTGTCGGTAGTGTGCGGCTGCGAAGCTCCAGGGTGGACAGAAATCCTCACCTCCACCAAGTGAAATGGGTTTTACTGAGGGTTCAACGGAATATAGTCCTCTGTAAGCTGCACGGCGAACAGCACAGGAACACAGTCCATCTAGGCAGAAACCAGTGAGCTCGAGCAGCGCAGCGGCACTTCGATGTTCTCTTCCTCGTGTTTCGTGACATCCGCTCTTCGTTAACTACAATATATATGTATATATATATATATATATAAATATATATATATATATATATATATATATATATATATATATATATATATATATATTATATATATATATATATATATATATATATATATATATATATATATATATATATATATATATATATATATATATATATATATATATATATATATATATATATACCCGCCGGGGTGGCGCAGTGGTTACGGCGCTCGACTACTGTTCCCAAGGACGCGGGATCGAATCCCGGCCTCGGCGGCCGCTTTTCGTTGGAGGCGAAAAGCAAGGCGTCCGTGTACTGTGCGATGTCAGTGCACGTTAAAGATCCCCAGGTGGTCGAAATTTCCGGAGTCCTCCACTACGGCGTCTCTCATAGCCTGAGTTGCTTTGGGACGTTAAACCCCACGAACCAACCAACCATATATATATATATATATATATATTGATTCAAACTATAGTCGACAACGAAGCGGAGACAATCAGTGGCTAGTTGACGTAGACGATGAAGTGGTTGCTAGTTGGCGTAGACGACGAAGTTGGTTGCCTGGAACCGCGCTCAGACAGCTGCTCGGACCACTCTCGGACTTCGGCAGTCTTCTAGGCTCAGGGCGTTGCCTGGACGTTTGGCGCCATACCCGTTACAGTCTGGTGGAGGTGCTGGGTTCGCTTTCCCACGTTTACACGCTTCACGACGGATCTGACTCCGGTCCACCAGCGACTCAGTCCCCCCCTCCGCGGACAGTCGCCTGAGGTTGGGCCCCTTTCCACCCCTACGATGATCATCATCATCATCCGCCTGATTATACCCACTGCAGGGCGAACGCCTCTCCCATATTTCTCCACTTAACCCGGTTCTGTGCTAGCTGCATACACTTGACCCCTGCGAACTTCTTAATCTCATCCGCCCACCTAACTTTCTGCCGCCCCCTGCTACGCTTTCCTTCCCTTGGAATCCAGTTTGTTACCCTCAGCGACCATCGGTTATTCTCTCTTCGCACTACATGTCCTGCCCATGTCCATTTCTTCTTCTAATTTCTAGTAGAATGTCGGTAACTTGAGTTATTTCTCTGACCCACTCTGCACGCTTTCAATCTCTTAATGTTACTCCTACCATTTTTCGTTCCATAGCCGTCTGGGTTGTCCTCAACTTAAGTAGAACTCTCTTGATTAGCCTCCACGTTTCAGCCCCATAGGTGAGTACAGGCAAGATGCAACTGTTGTATACTTTCCTCTTGAGCGATACCGGTAAGTTGCTAGTCATAATCTGCCAGTGCTTGCCGAATGCGCTCCATCCCAATCTTATTCTTCTTGTTATTTCCTTTTCGTGGTCCGGACCTGCGGTTACTACCTGTCCTAAGTAAACATATTCGCCTACTACTTACAATATTTCGCTACCTAATGTAAACTGCTGTTCCTTCCCGGGGCTGTTGAACATTACCTTAGTCTTCTGCATGTTGATTTTCAAGCCTACCTTTCTACTTTTCCTGTCTAGGTCATCAATCGTTATTTGCAGTTCATCCCCCGAGTTGCTTAGCAAGGCAATGTCATCAGCAAATCGCAGATAACTGAGGTATTCTCCATCTACCCTTATCCCTAACTGCTTCCATTCCAAGTCTCTGAATACTTCCTCTAAACAAGCTGTTAATAATACTGGGGAGATTGTGTCTCCTTGCCTAACTCCTTTCTTTATGGGAATTTTGTTACTTTCCTTGTGCAGAACTATGGTTGCTGTGCAGCCACTATATATATCTTCCAGCACTTTCACGTACGGCTCGTCTACCCCCTGATTTCGCAATTCCTGCATCACCGCCGAGGTTTCAACTGAGTCAAATGCTTTTTCGTAATCAATGAATGCTATGTATAAGGGCTGGTTATATTCCGAGCACTTTTCTATCACCTCATTGATGGTATGGATATGATCGATAGTAGAGTACCGTTTCCGAAACCCTGCTTGATCCTTTGCTTGATTGCAGTCTAAGGTTGTCCTGATTCTATTAGCAATTACCTTACTAAATACCTTATACGTAACAGACAGTAAGCTGATTGGTCTGTAATTTTTAAGGTCCTTAGAGTCCCCTTTCTTGTGAATGAGGATTATGTTTGCATTCTTCCATGGTTCGGGTACCGTCGATGACACCAGGCACTGCGTATGCAGGGTGGCCAGTTTTTCAAGCACGATATCCCCCCCGTCCTTCAGCAAATCTCTAGTTATCTGATCCTCTCCAGCTGATTTCCCCCTTTTCATAGTTTCTAGTGCTTTCTGGACCTCATCCTTCGTCACTGGTGGAACGTCTGACTGTTTTTCCCTACCGCCAATCTCATTACGGTCCTGACTACTTTGGCTACTGTAGAGATCTGTATAGAACTCCTCGGCTGCTTTGACTATCTTTTCCATATTAGTGAGGACGTTGCCCGCCTTGTCCCTTATCGCATACATCTGGTTTTTGCCTATGCCCAATTTCTTCTTTACCGATTTAAGGCTACGAGGATCACGCAGTCGCAACTCTCGAGCCACCTCGACATGGCCAGTGATCCCAGGCTCTCAGCTCCGATCCTTTGCCACCCGCCGCGAACACCACCATCTTTTCACGGCGACGTCTTCGAAAACGCTGAGGATTGGCTAGCTACCTTCGAGCGAGTGGCTCGGTACAACGGCTGAAGTGACGAGCGAAAGCTCAATAATGTTTACTTTGCCCTAGAAGAGTCTGCGCGTACGTGGTTCGAAAACCACGAGGGCGCCCTTAACACCTGGCAAGCATTTTGCCATCAACTTCTCACCACCTTCCCCAACACCGATCGCCGCGAGAAAGCTGAAGCTGCACTTCAGTCCAGTAAGCAGCGGCCAAATGCAAGTGTACGCATGTTCTGTGAAGACATGACTCGTCTTTTTCCAGCGCGCAGACCCCAATATGAAAGAGGAGACGAAGTTTCGCCACCTCATGCCTGGAGTTAAGCAGGAGCTGTTTGCGGGCCTCGTTCGCAGTCCACCGCGTACCGTTGCTGAATTCCTCGCGGAAGCAACGACCATGGAAACGACGCTCCAACAACGGGGCCGGCAGTACAACCGAGATGTCAGCAGCCTGGCCCCAGTAGTTTTTTCGTCGTGCCATGGAGGCGGTGCGAACGCCTTACGTGACCTCATTCGGTCGGTTGTTCGAGAGGAACTCCAACGTTTCCGTCTGTCGCAGAGTGCGCCAGTGACATCACTTACCGAAGTCGTCAGAGATGAAGTACGCCAGGCTGCTCGTGAATTCCCGGTCACCAACGTACTGCAGCGCGGCGATGAAATGCCCACGCACACATCCGTTGTTCCTCAGGCAGCTGCCTACGATCCTGTCGCTACCATGCCTCCACGGGTCGACGACAAACGAACGTACGCGTTCGTTGCACGTCAAGCAGCTGCCTGTGGTCCTATTGACCCGACACCGGTGGTTAGCCACATCAGTCCCGGCTCAAGCTGTGGTGCCTGTTACATGCCCTCGCAAGTCGGACGTGTGGCGTACGCGGGACCGCAGGCCAATCTGCTACCACTGCGGGGAGGCCGGCCACCTTTACCGTGCACGCCCGTATCGCCGAGTGGGACTTCGCGGCTTCGGATCCGAAGCGCCCTGACAACGGAACGGTGAACGGCCGCTCGAAATAGAAGCTCATCTGTCGGCCAGTCAGAGGCCTGGGAGATACAGGCGCTATGACTCAGGATCGTCATCTCCGCTGCGGTACTGTTCCCCAAGCCCTCGCAGAGACCCCAGCAATACTGAGCGGCGTTCTTCCAGTCCACACCGGGAAAACTAATTCCAGCGGTCTAATTCCAGCAACAATATAAAGTCTTCAGACAGGGCTACAAATATAACTAAAGACACCTAGGATATCCCTCCGCAAAGCTCAGACACAAGAGCCAAAAGAGAAATTGTTCGGCAAGCCGAAGATGCCACCGCATTACAAGAACTACCGGCCGGCAACTAAGGCGACTCTCTATGGGGTACATTTCACCACAAAAGTTCGACGAGCCGAAAGCATTTATAGCTCGGTGGTCAGCAGCCCTCCACTACAGCCCCTCTTCTTTGTTTCACTGCTACCTTGCACTTTTTGTTTAGGCGTGGAGGTGTGCGACAGGTACTGTGCCTTTTCATTGCTGTAAACAAATTTCAAACGCTGCTGATGCCTACTTTACTGCGTATGCTTCTGTATGCTACGTGGTGTGGCGTTATGGAAGCGCCAAATGAAAAGCGCAGTACGGACTTCTGGATCGGACCCCCGGCGGACTCAGGTTTGTATATGCGTGAATCACAACCTCGTGATATCCTGCTGGACCTCGAGAAGGGCGACACTTTTTGTGGACGCCCGCACAGACGGTCATTCATGAGCTTATGAAGCCTTCTTGTCTATAACTCTCACTAGATGGAATGAAATAGGAAATGATGCGCACAAACAAAATTAAATACCTGGGCACTTGTGTCGACTTTAAAAACGTTGTATAATGCGGAGTACGATGTACACTTACCAAACACTTCCACAGTATATAAGCGAGGTATACCTAGACCTATACTTATGTCAAATACCCTACAAGTACAGACTGCTGCCAAAAAAAGGCGTGCTTTCTAAAACAAATGTCACGCCATTCGCGTTACCAGAAGGTTATATTCTCGTCTGTTTCATTTGGAACCTGCATTATTGTTGGCATTATAAGCATAGCAGTTTTGTAAATTTTCTTTATATGAAAACAACACCAATCTGTTAATTATAAGAAGTCATTTGTTTTCATGGTTGCACTTTTCTGGCACGCGAACAAATAGATGTCCGGTTTAACCTCATGACTTGAAATTAACACCACACATGGAACTTAGGGAATGGAAAAGGATGGACTCTACTTAAAAAGGAATCACACCACATATAATCTCATTTCAAGATATTCATGACGGGGGCCAAAAACAGTCTTCGGCTACCTGATTTCTAGGTGTACAATCTAAATCAGATACCCAAAAAACAAATATGCAATTATAACTAAGCTGTATCATGTATTCAAGCATTACAGATAGACTTTATCATTATCTTCGAGCTATTGTAAAGACACAAATTACGCTGTGCCCATACATTCATACCTGTGTTGTTCCCTTGTGTGGCAAATCAAGATATAATCTAATCTGCATTTTCCTGCCCAAACGAAATTAGCACTCTGTGTCATCGGTGGATGGCATCTGTCCGATTGCTTTCCGTCCTGCATTATATCGTATTTATTACAAGACACTGGAAGCTATGCAAATAAAGATCAGCAGTTCCTGAGTTATTGCAAATTCCAGTCAGGCAAAACAAAATGCTCAACACTACTCCAGAATACCAGGAGCGCCTATGAAATAAGAGAATGGTACTTATCCTTTTCGCTAGCACTGGCGTACCGGTACATGCTTGTGGTTCTCCCGCGCAGTGTCACTACAGCACCCGTACACTGTAACTGTGCGTTTGCACCTGCGCCCAAGAGCAAAGCGGGCGTGCTCGGATATGTCGCACCATCTGTCGATTAGCTTGAGAAGCTCGTTTTTTCTCCCTTGCAGTTAGAGCATGTATAGACCCAAGGTGTAGTAGTAGTAGTAAAAAAACATTTATTTTAACATAGGAGTTCGGGACGCGCAGGCCCCTGGGCCAACGAACGGCCCCACTACACTCAAATATGCATGTTCCTACGGTTCATGACGTCGGCAGCTCGGTCTGTGGCGGTCTTTTGCCGGACCGGGTCCTTATAGCGTAGCAGGGCCTCCCATTCCTCCCAGGTGGTAAAGTGCTCCAGACCCCGCGGGGGAGGATCCGCCGGGCATTGGAATGGAATGTGGGCGAGGGTGGCAGTGGGGTGGTCGCAAAGGGTGCAGGAGGGGTCGGTAAGAGTGGGGTGGTAACGGGACCTAATGTAAGGGGATGGGAGGGTTCGCGTCTGGAGGCGGCGCCATAGTGTTTGGTGGTGATTGCTGAGGGAGGAGTGAGTGGGGGGTAGATCTGTCTCTCGACCCGGTAGGCCTGAGTCATCTCTTAAACGTGTGCATGCGCTCCCGCGATAACTCCGACGTGGGGACCGCCCGTGCCCGGCGTATTAGACCTCGGGCTAAGCTGTTGGCGGTCTCGTTGCCAGGGTTCCCCGAGTGCGCAGCCACCCGGATAAGCTCCACGTGGGGGGGCACGTGGGCGCGTTCATGTTTCTGCTTTTTTTATACTGACCTCGCCCACTGCCAACCCAAGGTGTATACACTGCTTTACCGAAATCAAACCGACGGGGAGGAATTAATCCTCTATAACCACGTTCTGTGCGCCTGCTCACAGTTGCCAATGCGGAGTGGGCTGTGCATTCGCATGCTTTACGCACCATAGAGTGGCCTTGCTCCTCAGTATATTATCGCTTAAAATACTTACGTCCCTTCATTAGGACCATTCCTTGTGGTACCGTCATTGTGATAGCAATGCATTTTTGTGGACTAAACAAACATTAAAGAAATCGAATGCTTTCTGCCAAGAGCTTATGTAGGAAGAATTCAACATCAGTCCGAATGTCGCTTCAACGCTTTCCAGTGGAGCCTGATTAATATCGTCTGTGAAAATTTTATGCAAACCAGACAGACTTCATACGTACGACGGACTCTCGGATATGATACCCATTTCACTTCCACCCTCGCAGTCAACACAGGACGCCTAGCCGGCCGCGGCTTCCACAACTCCCGCACCAACGATACGATGAATCCCTTGTGCCAGCGTCAGAAGAGCCTGTTAATTTTTTTTTCCATAAATAAAGAGCCCACTCTCAAAACCAAATCTTCCCTTAGGAGCATTGACCCGTGCTGTGTGGTAATTTAGAGTGCTAACTGCAATACAAAAAAATTTCACCCCACAGCCAGCTGCCACAGGTACGGCGCGACTAAATATCTTTGCATGCTGGCTCCGCTGTGCTGATTCGCCACCAAAACCAAACATATCTTTCGTTTATTACATGATTCAATAGGATTGGTAGTAAAGTAGATTCATAACATATCATTTACTACAGCTTTGAGCAAGTCGAAAGGGTCGTCTTATCTGTCTCCGATGCGAAACGTTATTCACAGCGACGACTCAGCAGTAGCGTCTTCATCCAACGCTACACCGGGTGGCACAGCAATTGTGAGCTCCTGGCATCCGCTGCTATAAGTGTTAGGAACTTGTCTACGTTAATGGAGGGGCTGTTCAACGTTCTATTCAACGAGACGCCGTGAGAGTGATGCCGCAGCGACGGTAGTGGGCTGTGTTTTGGCCGCACTATAGTACATACTCTAAGGTTTAAAAAAGCACCGTTAAAGCTTGTTTTATGCAAACTGTGATATGTTGAAGCGGGCGAGCTTGATTGTACGCTTTTAGCACATGGGAGACGGCGCGCCACCGACGCCAATTTTCGCTAAGCTTGGTTCGCGATAGCAGCGGTGAACACTTCACGTTTATAACGACACTCAGATCCCTTACTTCGACATGAAGGGAGAGCAGTATCGAATAGGCACTGTCGATAGAAAATGCAAGACATGAAATGTGTTACACTTGACGGTAAACCAGTGCGGCGATGAATAGAAAGCATCCATCATGGTAGTCCCGCTTTCGGTAGCTATCCGCACGCATATTTCGCTGTGCGTTTGTGCTTACAGTTAGCGTTACAATTGTGAAATATAACTGAAACGAAGTCATCCTTATAGTTTACTGTGGCACGTATCATTATTTAAAGTCCGGCTTGTACAAACGGAGCGCAGTCCCTCGCAGTTACCCTGGCCGCTGCTGCCAACAGCATCTGCATGAACAAAGGATGGCATGGTTTGTTGGCGCGCTCAAATAAAACACAAAATTGCGCCACGATGCCGACAGCTTCCACGAGAAGCTCGCAGTAACGTTGTACGCTGCCGCTACCACGGCACTGGCGGTGCTCATACAGCCCAAGATGCCGTCCAGTGGAATCTGTGTGTTCTTTCCCTGTGTGGCTCATATGTGGCGCCACCTTAAAACCAATATGGAGGAGCCCAGGCCTCTAAAAGACAGCACCCACTACTCTCGCGAACAGAGCGACCATGTGTTCGTCCTAGTTAGAATGATGCTTTGTCTGCCATCTGCGCAACGATGCTGTTCTTTTTTTCTTTATTCTATTGTCGTGTCTACTACGTCCCGTCATGCCAGGCGCGCGCTTTTGCTTTTCGAAAGATAAGTGAATTGCCCCTTCCGCTCGCTCCAAGCTAACAGCCGCAAACGAGGTCGTTGTATTTCCTTTCCATCTTTATCTATCTCATTTTCATTTAACAAAGTTGCCTTTTTAAGCGTTGTGTGGGCTACTCAATCTTCCTGCGTACGATTGTTTTCGGATATGTGACGACGAGGTCCTTTTTACTGCGTACCGGAGTAATGGCATCTGATTCCGGATATGACACGAGATCGGATTAAAAGGACACAGGAAGAAATATATTTCACTTTGTGTTATACGCTGCCTTTTTAAGAAGACGTGCGAAAAATCGGGAGAGGGGGGATCCAACACCGAAACACTTCCTGGCTGCGCCACAATGGGATCCTGATTCCTAAATGACTAAAATATGTATTTCACGTCAAGCATGTTATTGTTTGCAGTTATATAATAAAAAGCTAAATAGGTATACGTTCCTTTCCAGCTATGCCCCTAAACAAGAGGCCACTTAAGTTGCATTATGGCCTTAAATATCATACAGTAAAATGGTTAAGCGCTGAGCTGAACCAGGTACCCATATCAATATTTAAATTGCCCGACAACAGATTTCAAACTCGGAATCAAATAGTTCAGAGCATAGATAGCAGTACTTGTATAAAAATTTGGTCTAAAATAGCCAATGATTCGCTCTTAAGTGAGGTGTTTTCAACCGCGCCTATGTGTTAATTTTTACACGTGCTTTCATACCTCCGAGTTTCGACTGCTATTTGAGTACCAAATACAGTTTTCTCTCTTTAGAAAATGTTTGCCCTCCCTCACCGAAGTAACAAATTACCTGTCATATCCCACCGAGGTTGGAATGGTGTGTTTGCTGTATTATAGAAAATGTTTGCCCTCCATCACCGAAGTAACAAATTACCTGTCATATCCCACCGAGGTTGAAGTGGGGTGTTTGCTATATTCGTACATGAGACCTATGTTTTATTGTCAACTGCTGTTTTTCACAAAGTGGCATGACCTCGTAAACAATTCCTGCACTCCTTGACGTCCCTGAGGCAACAGCTATGAATTATTGCCGTGAACAAGTAAATGGGGAATGAACGAAATTATCGGAGAATACTGTAGAAATAACTTTTTTTTAGACTTCCTGTACTCAGAGGACTCGTAAACATACCAAGATACTTGCCGCATAATGGTGTCACTCACAGCAGCGAATTTTTATAAGGGACGCTTTTTGTATACCCTAGACCTATATAGAAAATGAGACTCAGATTGGGAAGGAAACCTGTGAGAACTTGTGTTTATCGTTGCGCTCAAGAAAAACCGACGTAGAAAACGATACGAGACACTGGGAGCGCAAGCTATTAAATGAAATTTTATTGCGGTGAACACACATATGTAGCACTACTCTCATAGTCTGAGTCGCTTTGGGACGTTAAACGCCAAAAACTAAACCGCACAAATAAACATCAATAAAACCGACAAAACAGCGAAGAAGCTATCGGATCAAGGGTGAACGTGATACATCTGTCACAAAAACCATTGACAAAGCTTGACGCCACCGGCTTCGCATTAGAGGAGCGCAGTCATCGACGTGGCGTCTGTACAACATATACTTTGGTTACAACATTAAAACGCGTTATATATAGACTTAAAAAAAGCGATAAAAACAATTGCAGAACATTGACACTATACGGAAGCAGATTTTATTACAGTTATAGCAACAAACAAAGAAATGTAACATGATGACGCGGCACAGCATTGTTAATTTTGAACAAATGATTTAAAATATCGAGTTCACTCATATTGCAGAAATGTTCAGGCCGAACAAGGGCGCCTATATAAACAGGTAAATTAATGTTACAACAGTCAAATTAAATTCCTTTTCTTCTTTCAATAGGGTGACCAGAGGTTCGCTTACACATGTCCCTTTCCCGGAATCGATACAGTGGGCCTCCCACAGTTGCCTGGTTAGCTTGTCTCTAGATTTCAGAAGAACCACTGTCTCATGGAAAAGTGGCGCAATCTTTGCATCTAGCGCAGTGCGGCGCCAGATTTCTAGACACACCAATCTGGTTGCAGTTGTGCATGTGCTCTCTGAGCCTTTTGTTCAGGCATCTCCCCATATGCCCCACATATGCACGACCGCATCAGACCGGGATCTTATAAACTACTCTCTCGTAGCACTCGACAAACCTAGCTTTTTGTCTAACGCCAAACGACGCCTCTGCTCCAGGCTTGCGCTCCTCATTTGCTTTCACGCACATTATTTTTAATTTATGCGGGTCAGAGAAAACGACCCGCATGGAATGCCTTTTAGCAACTTTCATCAGTCTGTGTGATAGGGCATGAATGTACAGGAGTACCACTGGCATCTTTTTTTTTTCCTTTTAGCTTGCCTAAGCCGCTTTTGATGGCTTGTTGGTATTGTGGACGCGATCCCGTAGAGCCGCGCCCGAGGATAATCACTTGCAGGTGCGCGGCTATGCATGCCGCCGTCCCCCGCCTGTTTGCTTCTTGTATTGTGGACGCGGTCCCCCTTCTACAAGAGTGCCGCGTGCGGGGAAAGCCGACCGGACTGTCGGCGCCGGATTTGCGGAAAGTCTCCTGAGAGGAGAGGATTCGACATCCTCAGTGCAAAAAGAGTTTCGCCGTGCTCTTTGTTAGTTTAATTTGTATTACTAGTGGGGCACTGGGTTAGAGGCTAAGGCCTACCTACAGGGCTGTGCCCATCTAGCATATTTCCTTATTGGACAGTTGATGTGTGGGGCTGGCCTCTGAAACTGACTGCCCCTATTTCTTTCTTTTATGAAGGTGTAAAACGGGACGTGATCCAAGAGAGTTCAGTCCAGTCTGAGCTCCATGCGTAGGCATGTAACGCGGCTGTTCTGCTTAGGCTCTAACCAGTTAGGTCGAAGAGTAAAGTTGCGCAGAGTGTTCTTTTATGTAATTTCTTTCAACTTCCAATTTCGCTGTCTGTATATATATATATATATATATATATATATATCGTGTTAGGTAACGCGAAGGTCGGACTTGGGGGATCGGGCTTTATTGCAGACCGGAAGCCTTGGTCGCACACTGCAGCCAAACACACTCCGCGATGACGATGGGTATCTACAAGAGGGAGCAGGATGAAGATGAAGCAGCACGTTCAGCCGTGTGGAAGATGAAGCGCCACACAGTGCTCACACTATTTCGCCCGCGCAGTTAAATCGGCCAGCCTGGCCGCAGTTAGTCCGCAGGATTGCGCCGAATAAAAGGTTTCATACGAGGAGCGTGGACAACTTCAGTGCCACGGTAAAGACTGTCCGGAGGAGGGTAAACAGGGGAGACGCGATAGTTGACCGGGGAGGTTTTTGCAAGAACTGTGTAAGGACCAATGTAACGGTGCTGTAACTTGTCACAAAGACCAGGAGTGCGTACTGCGGTCCAAAGTAACACCTCGTCGCCGGGACGGAACGAAACTTGGCGATGGGTTGCATCATAGCGGCACTTGCGGTCTTCCTAGCTGGCTTCCGTGTTAACGCGAGCAAGCCGACGAGAGTTGGCCACTCGGGAAAGGAACTGGTCAGGAAGAGAGGATGAGGAACTGGCATGTGTAGAAAAGAAAGAGGCGTCAAGAAAGGTAGTGGGAGAACGGCCGTAAACGAGGAAAAACGGGGTGTAACCTGTGGTCCGCTCTACAGCCGTATTGTAGGCGAACGTAACAAAAGGAATTATTACGTCCCAGTTTCGGTGGTCCTGGTCGACGTACATAGACAACATGTCAGAAAGCGTGCGGTGGAACCGCTCAGTCAACCCATTGGTCTGCGGGTGATAGCTGGAGGTCAATTTGTGATGTGTGGTTGAGGCCTCAATAGCTTCGGCTACAATCGTCGACAGAAATGTCCGACCAGGATCGCTGAGAAGCACTTCAGGGGCCCCATGGCGCAGTACGAGCGATTCCAAAAAGAAGGTCGCGACCTCATGTGCTGAGCCATTAGGCAGGGCAGCGGTCTCTGCGTAGCGTGTTAGGTGGTCGACGGCGGTGACGATCCAGCGATTACCTCGTGCGGACAATGGGAGTGGCCCATACAAGTCTATGCCAACAACGGCAAAAGGAGTAGCTGGGCAAGGTAGCGGCTGTAGTAGGCCAGCAGGAGGAGAAGTGGGCCATTTGCGGCGCTGGCATGGCAGACAAGAGCCGACGTATTTTGCCACACTTCAGGCGAGGCCTGGCCAGAAGAAACGGGCTTTCACGCGGTGGTAAGTTTTATGAAATCCTAAGTGACCGGCTGTAGCATCATCGTGGAAAGCCGCCAGGATACGGGTGCGAAGCGCTCTCGGAATAACGGGGACCCAACGGGTGCCTTCAGAGCAATAAATATAACGGGAGAGCACGCCGTTGTCAAGTTTAAACTTTTGGAGTTGCCTGCGCATCCTAGCGGTAGGAGGGTGAGAAGCGCCTGTTAGAAGGTTGATTAGGGAAAGGCAGTAGGGATCGGCTCGCTGGTGTGAAATAATGGCTTAGCGATCTCGAGCAGCGGCAGCAGTAGCACAGGGGATATTTGGAGCTCTGGACGACATTGGGACTTCGAGGGTGCACGCAGGAAGGCGCGAAGAAGCACTAGGTGGTGATTCTGGGAGCGGGCAGCGGGAAAGAGCATCGGCATCTCGATGTTTGCGACCCGATTTGAATATGACATCGAAGTGGTATTCCTGCAAACGCAGAATCCAACGGCCCAGGCGTCCAGTCAAATTTTTGAGGGTTGATAACCAGCACAAAGCGTGGTGATCGGTAACGATCGTGAAATGGCGGCCGTAGAGGTAGGGGCGGAATTTCTGAACTGCCCAAACGACGGCGAGGCACTCTTGCTCTGTGATGGCGTAGTTGCGTTCCGCTGGTGTTAGAGTTCGACTGGCAAACGCAATTACCTTTTCCCGAGAAGCGGTATCACGTTGCAGAAGTACGGCGCCGATACCGAGGCTGCTGGCATCGGTGTGGAGAATGGTGGTAGCAGTGTCGTCGAAGTGAGCGAGAACAGGGTTCGAAGTGAGGGCATTCTTTAGGGTTTGGAAA
The DNA here is from genome assembly GCF_055883805.1 of Amblyomma maculatum. Lineage (NCBI taxonomy): Eukaryota > Metazoa > Arthropoda > Arachnida > Ixodida > Ixodidae > Amblyomma > Amblyomma maculatum. Next base: position 158,780,605 of record NC_139353.1, on the reverse strand, counting down.
GCTTTTTCGCATTCTTCGGACCAATTGAAAGTAGTACGGTCGGTAAGGAGGCGGTGGAGCGGTGCAGCAATGGTAGCGAAATTGCGAATGAAACGGCGAAAGTACGAAGACAGGCCAGGGAAACTGCGTAGTTCCTTAGTCCGCTGAGGACGTGCAAAGTTCAAAACAGCAGCAAGCTTGTCAGGGTCGGGTCGAATGCCATCGCGGCTGACGAGGTGGCCATGATCTTGATTTCTTTCTTGGCGAAAATACACTTTTTTGTGTTCAGCTGGAGACCGGCGGATGCCAGGCACGTTAATACTTGATCAAGGCGGCATAAATGATCAGAAAAAGTCGAAGAGAAGATAACTATGTCGTCCAGGTAGCACAAGCATGTTTTCCACTTAAGTCCTCTAAGAACAGTGTCAATCATGCGCTCAAACTTAGCGGGGGCATTACAAAGTCCAAAAGGCATGACATTGAATTCATAAAGCCCATCGGGAGTAGCGAATTCGGTTTTTTTCTTTGTCGGCTTCGTGCATCGGTATCTGCCAGTAACCGGAACGCAAATCCAAAGTGGAGAAATATTCGGTGCCCTAAAGATAGTCGAGGGAGTCGTCAATTCGTGGCATAGGGTAAACATCTTTGCGAGTGACTTTGTTAAGTGCGCGGTAATCAACGCAAAAACGCACGGACCCATCCTTTTTTTTGACCAAGACAACCGGAGATGACCAGGGGCTAGCTGAGGGCCGAATAATGTCTCGTCGGAGCATATATTCACATTATCTTCTATGATTTTACGTTCTGATAAGGAAACACGGTAAGGGCGGTGGCTAACAATAGAAATACCTTAGAAATACGGATGAAGATGAAGCAGCACGTTCAACCGTGTGGAAGATGAAGCGCCATACAGTGCTCACAATATATATATATATATATATATATATATATATATATATATATATATATATATATATATATATATATATATATATATATATATGCTGTAAATATATGCTCTACCATCATCACCTTCAAGTACGCCTCCTGGCCTTCCCTACGCCCAACTACATAAAAGGAAGGCTTTAAAGAACCTTCCGAAGAAGAACGAACAACATAAGTTCTACTGAAGGGACTCATGGAAGCTAAATCGAAATGAAACATGGGTATTTAAAGATATATATCCCGCGACTAAAAGGAAAGCCGTTTAAATTTGACGGATTGTCGAAGTTAAAAACATTAAAAAAAGGTTGAGCATGGTAATGACTTTCACCACCCCATTTTCAGGGGAGCGCTACTAACATCCATCCATCCATCCATCCATCCATCCATCCATCCATCCATCCATCCATCCATCCATCCATCCATCCATCCATCCATCCATCCATCCATCCATCCATCCATCCATCCATCCATCCATCCATCCATCCATCCATCCATCCATAACAGAATGATAGAGTTCCTACATAAAATATACCGGGATAACACAGTAGAAATTTCTTGGGAAGGGATAAGAAGTACGGAAGATGTGAAAGTATGCAAAGGATTAAGACAAGCCTGTCCTCTATCACCGCTGCTGTTCATGCTTTATATGCTAAACCTGGAACGCAGGATACAAGAGAGTAACCTAGGTTTTAACCTGTCATATAGATTAGGTGGAAAGGCGGTAGAGCAGTGCCTCCCCGGTTTGATGTATGCAGACGATATTGTGCTGCTAGCTGAGAGTCTGGAAGAATTTCAAACTCTAGTTAAGTATTTCGGAGACGAGCGGACGCTCTAGGCTTCAGTTTTAGCGCAGTTAAGTCGGGTATGATAATTTTCAACGGCTCAACTGTTCAGGGTCTTAGAATACAAGGCCATGAAATACCCAGAGCAGCAGAATACAAATATCTGGGGTTGTGGGTAAACGAAGGATTGGCATACATTGGAAAGCATGAGCAATCACTTAAGGCCGAAGGACGAAGGAATGCCGGGATAATGAAGCATAGGGCATTGTGGGGATACAACAGGTATGAAGTTTTGAGGGGTATTTGGAAAGGAATTATGGTGCCCGGACTTACTCTCGGGAATGCGATTTTGTGCCTAAAATCAGAGGTACAGTGGACATTATAAATAAATCAGAGAGCCGTTGGAAGATTAGCACTAGGTGCCCACGGCAAAACCACAAATGAGGCGGTGCAGGGAGATATGGGCTGAGCATATTTCGAAGTACGGGAAGCTCAGAGTAAAATATTAAATGAGAAACGCCTGAGGATATTGGACAGTAACAGATGGGCAGCTAAAGTATTTAAATACTTGTACTTAAAAAGCGTTGACTCACAATGGAGGAAAAGAACTAGGAAACTAACTAGTAAGTATGCTAGTCACAAGGACGGAGAAATAAAGAGCATTAAGCAACAGGTGAAAAACAGAGAAGGTAAAAATTGAATAAATTTGATGGAGAAGAAACAGAGTGTGGAATTATACCAAAAGTGGAAAATGCAGATGAGGAAGGAAGCTTTCTTTGACAACTCAAGAGGCAGTGCCCTACTTTTTGAAGCTAGATCAGGGTGCCTTAGAACACGCAGCTACAAAAAGAAATTTAACTATGAAGATGACGCATGTGCTGTATGTGGTAACTCCAGTGAAACAATTGACCATATTATACTCGAATGTAATGGTATCCATCAGGAAGTTGATGCAGGCGCAGTAACTGTTCCTGAAGCTCTGGGGTTTAGAGATACCAGTGGCCGGGTGAATAAACCGGCGGTGGAAACTAGCAGAAAATGACTGGAAGATAGGTGGCTTAAAAGCAGAGAATCGACATAATGTTAGTAATGGAGAAACAAAAATTTTATAAATAGAATGATGGTTTAGTTAACCAATCTAAATCAATAATTAAGATATAGGGACAAAAAGGAGCACGATAGCTACTGCTGCCACCCCGTTTCAAAGGGGACGCTCCTATAGTCCATCCATCCATCCATCCATCCATCCATCCATCCATCCATCCATCCATCCATCCATCCATCCATCCATCCATCCATCCATCCATCCATCCATCCATCCATCCATCCATCCATCCATCCATCCATCCATCCATCCATCCATCCATCCATCCATCCATTCATTCAACCATTCATTCAACCATCCATCCTTCAGGATAACACACTGGCAGAACGAGTATGCTTCATGTGAATACCGCGCCAGCAGCCATCCAGATTTTGGAACCAGTTTGACTGGAAGGAGGCCTACCCCCTACCCAGATGAGTCCCCTGATGAGAGCGCCCGAGCTACGACAGATGCAGCTGCTAACAGAATGTTGAAATATGCTTGTATGGACGCAAGCAGAGCGCTGCTACGTGCATGCGAAAAGCGCAGCAGCGCACGAGAGTCTGTGCGAAGTATTAGTAGTGCGAGCCAGGCGGAGGTGCTAGGTTATGTCGTTGAGCGGACGGCTCGCTTTGGTGTTGGGCGGTTCGAGCGGAATCGGCGAGGCCGCCTGCCGCGCCCTCGCGGCCGAAAGTGCCACAGTGGTCGTCGCGAGCCGGCGCATAGAGGCTGCTTGGAGAGTGGCGCAGTCTTTGCCAGGTGAGCATTCTTGACTAAAACAGATTTGTAAATTTTCTTCGTTGCAGTGCTATGAGACGTACCTAGGTTCGGGAATATCGGAAAGGAATCGAAGTCCTAAGGAATGTGTTTTGGGAGTTGGATGAGCATTGTAGTTAGGCGAACGAAGAATTCAAGTCTACGTTTTTTTTAGACCTCTGTAGTGGACAGTCGCTCTCTTTGTCTTTGCTGGCTCTGCCTTCGGTCTCCAAGTGCATTGTCATCACCCACAGCGTTCGCCAAGATTCCGAACGCATAAGAAACATTCCGTGGTAAGGCAGACCTTGGGGTTCTCGTTCCATCAAGCTAGATACCAGCACGCTGACCATATCAAAATTACTAGAGTATGATACTGCCTTCGTGAGGAGGTGCTCAGCTCTACTCGAAGTTAGTAGGTTAAGTGATAAATCTTTTTATTATATGGTGATTTCTTTTTATCAGCTTCGTTCCAACATAGTATGTGGGATGTCAGTGTTCGTGGCTTCCCAATCGTGTCTCCTGTAGAAACATTCACCAACTGTCATAATCGCAGTTCATTACATCAGCACTTGCAAATAATAGGAAAGGTTCATTACTCAATGAGTTGTTCTGCAATTTTTTGGCCAACTATGCGTTACTAGGTTGCGAAGTACATATTACTAAATAAACTATCAGCCCATTTATAAGTTTCAGGCTTAGTAGCTACCACTTTAGCCAACATTTCATGAACTGTTTCCCTATTCTGGGCCCAAGGTGACTTCCCCATAACCTGGGCTTTGTTCTCCCTAGCCGCCATGTCCCGCGAGGACCTAATGTCTTCAGCATCAAAACCCAAAAGCGTGTGAGACTGGGTGCTGCACTTATCACAGATAGGAGAATTAGAATGAAGGTCGTTTGGATTTTTTAATTTTCTCTGGTTTTGAGCCCTACTTTATCGGTCCACCCCGGACCCCTCCAAATCTGGCACCGCCTCGGCAACGGCTACGTGGACTGCGGGATGGTTACAATGCCACGGGGACCCCTCTGACAACTATCCGGGAATTGGCAACCCCACCCTTTGAGATTCGTCGAGTTTTATTTACCGTTGGCTGTGTCAGCAGAACAAAACCTAGCAGCGCTCACAGCGCCGGCCTATCCAAACAGGGACCACATATGCGTCGCCAAATAGCATTTACACTATCTTACCTCGTTTTGGAGGCCGGGGCGCACAGTACAATGTTGTACTACCTTCTACAAGAAATAAAATACCTCATTCGTGTTGCTGCTAGGTTGATGGACGCAACAATACGTAGGATCTTAATTACTTTTGAATATTTAAATTATTAGAAATTTGTTTTCAACATTACATAGAACATTATTTCTCCAGAGAAAAAACTGAGCGCCAAAAAATTCATAATGAACGATGGGAACGCGAGAATAGGGCAAATAGGTTTTCATGACTGAGGGTTAAAAAGCCTGCAAATATTTTACATCGTTTTTTCACACATTATTTGCAAACAAGTAGAAGGTCAGCCAAATCTGCGCGCAAAAACAAAAAACAAAAACACATGTGGACCTGTCTTGCCGACCCAGAGGGCTTCTCTGCATTTTAATCAGTAGCGGAACAAAGATGCCAGCCTTCGGCTTCAACGCCTCCCATTACTGTGGATTGGGTATGGTGTTTGCAGTATAGAACAATGCACCGGTATACCGGCTCCATAGATTCCTCAAAGCTATAGATTTGGCCATAGTGTAAAACTCCCGAATCTACCTAACGTAACCCAAACTGAGAAATTGCTACCGCGAGATCTCCTCTCTAGACATTCTCGTAAAGGAAGATCAAACAGTGTGTACCATGCATGGATTGGAAGAGCTATAAGTCATAGACAGCGCTTCTGGCAATACGTCTCGCTTTCCTTGTCAAGAATTATTTGCAGGGCGTCCAAAACTTCACCGGAGGCTCATTATCACAGGGGGACTCCGTCCTGCGTCCTATATATGTCCTTACAAGATCGATGTTTCTTTTCAGCTTTCAGCGAAAGGCATCCTCCAGAATAGACAAGCCTGTGTACGTTAAGAAAGTTGTCTTGGGAATTATTTCTCGAGTTCTCCGCCTTTGAATGATTTTTCTCTTACTGAGAAACAGCGATTCAATGTGCTGAATAAAATCACTCAGCTATTTCCTCTCATTGGGTATCGATATTTTTGGCCATTTCCGCAGGTCCCTAGGTCATTTCCCAGGTAATACCGCCTCAGTGTAGCATCCTAACCGACGCAGGTAAAGTTATTTTCATTTCCATATCAGAGTCATTTCAACGGGACTACGCTTAAGAGTAAAACGATTGGCTTTTGGGCTGGGGAACAGATCATGACTCCTTTCTTCATTCCATCGACTGACCTACATGCCCAGCACTTCACGGAGGCAACCTAAAGGCGTATACTACCGCACCCATCCAAACGCTGCGTTCAGAAAGGTTTCAAGAAATTTCAGTTTAGAGTTGAATTTGACAAGTAGACCGTGCGCACTGCCCAGCTCCTGCTCATTTCAATCCCGCCAGCATAGTTCGTTGGAATGCTGAGCGTATTTTCATTTACACTTTTTTGTTATTGCGAAAGGATGTACACTAATGTTTTTTGAATATGACGTTAATCTATGCATCGTAGACTTTCTATTTATTTTAGTTCTGCCCACGTTCTGCTGTAGCCGGTTTATTAGTACGTGGGGGTGCGCCCCTCTGGCATAGCGATCATAGGCTTTTTGAGCACACCCCTAACAGCCCAGATGTTGACATAAAGATATTTGTATTCGTATGAATAAGAAAAACCGCATTATGAACATCTTATTGAGTCACTTAAACGACTCTAACGACGGCCAACGCAGTGGCTTTGTTTGGTCTCTCATAATTCACTGACATGGAAAATGAAATCTTTATTTGCCATTTACACAACAGTGGCCTCCTAGAAGGTAAAGACTGACACCTCCCCTTTACCTACGTTTGCACGCTCTCGATACGGTCAGCTTTTGAGTTTTGTTTCAGGGTCATTCCTTTTCACGTTTTAATATTATCTAGCACACCACTTTAGTCCATCATCATCACATCTATCCTGGCTTTATTCACAGCGCAAACGTTCTGCCCATGCGCGTAACATAAATGTGCTCTGTGGCCATTACAGTCATTTATTTTGTAAGAGTACGTTCAGTCAGGTTCTCAGGTCGATGTTTTCGTCGAGCGTTTTAACTAGCAGGACAGTCTCTTGCGTCGTCTCCTCCATCTGACGTCTTCTTCTTTAGCACGCGCCTTTTTACATACGCTCGTCTTCTTTGCAACAGTCACCGAGGGTTGGTGTGACACTACAATTACCCCCGGGAGAAAAAGGAGGCATCCTGCCGACATTTAGGCCGACTCATGGCGTCGACAAAACAGGCGGGTCATAACAGGGCTTGAGGCGGTCAAGGTGCACTGTTTCATGCCCGCGGCGACGCATATCGGGTGTCGGTGCAAGTGGTTCTATTAAGTAGTTCACCGGAGAGGTCTGGCAAATAACCCGATATGGACCATGATACTTGGAAGAAAGTTTAGTAGAGAGGCCGGAGGGGGTGGCGGGAACCCACACAAGGGAGTCTGTGCTGTGTGAATGAGCTGGACAAGTTGGTGCATGAAGGAACTGCTGGTGGCCCTGGTTCTGGATTGTAAATGATCGGGATAACTGGAGGCATTCTTCTGCATATGCGGCCGCTTGAGAGACTGCGGTCGATTCGGAGTTGTCAGGGCAATAAGGGAATACGCTGTCCATAGTTTCGTCCATAGTTGAAGTGGATTCACGGCCGTATAAAAGGAAAAAGGGAGAGAAGCCGGTCGTGCTTTGTATTGCAGTATTGTAAGCGTATGTGACGAACGGGAGAATCCGGTCCCAGTTTGAATGGTCGGACGCGACCTCCATGGCCAGCCTGTCACTCAAGGTGCGGTTAAAACGTTCCGTGATGCCGTTTGTCTGCGGATGGTAAACCGAGGTAAAACGGTGGAACCTGCGGCACTGCTTAAGAAGGGCTTCAACGGTTTCGGAGAGAAGAACACGGCCACGGTCACTGAGCAATTCTTTATTTGAACCGTGGTGCAGAACAAGATGGTGCAGGACGAAAGACGCAACGTCTGGCACCGACGCTGAAGGTAAAGAGGATGGTTCTGCGTAGTCAATAGACACGATGACCCAACTGTTACCAGCTGGAGTGATTGGCAGTGACCCATAAAGATCAATACCCATACGGTCGAATGGCCGGCTGGGGCAGGGCAAGGGCTCTATCGGAACGATGGAGTGGTGTGGAGGGTTTTTGTGACGTTGGCATTCCTGGCATGCGCGGACGTAATGACGCACGAAGCCGTACATACCCTGCCTGTAATAGCGGAGGCGAAGACGAGTGTGAGTTTTCAACACTCCGGCGTGGGCACACTGAGAATTGGCGTGAAACGCAGCGCATATTTCCGAACGGAGGTTCCGAGGAATTACAAGGGAGGCACTTGCGTCTGTCGGAACGGTAATTTCGGGGGTAGAGCATTCCGTCGCGGATGGCAAAATGATGAGCTTAGGGACGAAGCGCTCGAGAAGCTGGGCGCAGAGAAGGTGCAGATAGAAGCGTGAGAATAGAAGCTACCCAAGCGTCTTGCCTTTGTTCATTGGGCATGTCGACAAGTTCTAAGGAAGATGAGTCACCTACGGTGATAGCTGTCGAGTCAGCGCCGCATTGCAGAGGTGACCTAGACAGGGCGTCGGCATCAGATTGCTTACGGTCAGACCGGTATATGACCTGAATGTCGTACTCTTTTAAGTGGAGCGCCCAACGAGCAAGACGGCCGGATAGATCTTTAAGGGTGGACAACAAGCAGAGTGCGTGAAGGTCCGTGACAACAGAGAAGGGACGAGCGTAGAGATATGGGCGGAACTCCCAATGGCCCAAACGATGACCAACCACTCCTTTTAGGTTACAGAATTTTTTTCGGCCTTTGCTAAGCTGCGGCTGGCATATGCAACAACGTACTCTGGGCAGCCGGGCTTTCATTGTGCAAGAACAAAGCCGACACCACTGGCATCAATGTCAAGTTCGGTAGGCGCCGTGGGGTCAAAATGGCGGATGACGCCGCGGTGAAGGCTGTCATTAACGTGCTTGGTGACAACTTGAAATTCTGCAGCCGATACGCCATAAGAGCGCTGGCGTCCGGGGTATGCGTACCGGTGTCGATGCAGTGAGTGACTACGGATGTGCGCCCCAAAGATGTCTGAGGAAAGTCTAATGAAAAACGGAAGCCCCGAAGCAAGCTGACGAGCTGGTCGCGTTGATCTGCTGAAAGACTGGCATCCAGACAGCTAAAAAAAGCTGAAGTGGAGTTGTCGTTCTGTAAAGATGCAGGCAAGTCAATAGTATCGAGCTTAAGTGGGGCTGGGTCTTCTGAGACGTCATATGTTTTAGTGTCATCAAAGGGCTCGACATAACCTAGACGTTCTCCATGAAGAAGCGTTGACGGACAAGGAAACGGGTTAGAGACGTTCATGGCACTGTAGCCACCAGAGAAGGTCAGAAGGTCGAAAGGCAGGACTAAGCCATGAAGACGATTAGCGGCATGAGTCGGAGTGAAAAGCACAGTCGAATCGGAAAAGCAGACGCAGGAAACGGGCACAAGGACGGTAGAGTAGGTGGGGATGTCAGTATATTCGGCAACGGTTATCTTATCGACGTGCAGCGGTGTGTCGGACGAGGCGGCAGGTGAGAGCGGAGACAATTCGATGCTGGCTCGGGCACAATCAATAATCGCAGAATGACTGGTGAGAACGTCGCAACCCAGAATCAGTTCGTGAGAGCAGTGAGACAGCACAAGAAATTCGGCGACGTAGAATGGCAATTCGAGCAGTGCACGCCGCAAGCGGTTGAACGCAATGTGAGCTTGTAGTTCGGAGAAAACATTTCGAAACAGGCGTCGTAACTTTACGAAGTCTGCGGCAAAGATTAGCACTTATATCAGACACAGCGGCGCAAGTGTCCACAAAAACACTTCTATAACTTTAGCCGGGGAAGGCGGACTTGCACAAGTAGAAGAAAACGCAGTTCTTGCCTCTGGAACTGCGGTTATTAGTTTTCCTAGGGGCTAGCAGGAGAGCGACGGTGGAGTGGCGAGAGGGAACGACGGCGGAGAGACGGGGTGATCGGCGGCAGGAGTGGGAGGAGCGGTGAGGATAAAATGAGTCCGTAGAGGGGCCAGTAGCGAGAGGGGGAGGGGAATGTTCATAGTTGGAACTCAGTTGGAACTGTACAGGCGGGGTCCATTGCGATACGACTGCGCGCGCTGGCGGCAAAGCCGGGCGACGGGGCCAGGAATGCCACATGAATAACAGATTGGGCGGTTATCGGAGGTCCGCCATGGATTGTTGGTCGGGCGTTGAGGAGGCAGATAAGGGTGGGGCGGAGGTGGTGGTGGTGGTAACAGCGCAGCATACACGACAGGGCACGGTGGTGGTCTGGCGGTACAGCGGCTTACGTTAGCGGGGCTGTCACAGGTGTAAGTTGAGAGCTTGGCGGTAAAACTTTTGCAACTTGCTCCTGGATGGTGCGTCGAAGTGCAGGATCTAGCGAGGGAGTGGTTGCTGCAGTAGCAGGGAGGAGCGACAGATGGCGAGCCACTTCTTCCCGTATAGAAGCCTTGATCTCTGGAGGGAAGCTGGTTTAGATGCGAGGCCGCATGCTGTCGGATGCACTAATAAGCGATCGTTCATGACAGAACGTCGAGTAGAAGCTCGTTGCCTCTTAAGGACGTCGTAACTTTGACAAAGCTGAACCACTTCGACGACGGTTTGCGGCTTTCTGGCCGTCAACATATGAAACACATCGTCGGAGATTCCCTTCAGGATTTTGGTGATTTTGTCAGCTTCGCACATAGAAGGATTAACACGTTTACGAAGATCAACAATGTGTTCTATGTAGCTGGTGAATGCTTCCTCAGAAAGCTGAGCGCGGGCTTGGAGGCGTTGTTTGGCGCGGAGGTTGCGCACGGCGGGGCACCCGAACACCTCAGAAAAGCTCGTTTTAAAGGCCGACCAGATGGGCAGGTTGGGCTGGTGGTTGCGAAATCATAAATTGGCTAAGTCTGTCAGATAGAAGAGGACGTTAGCTAACTTGGTGGCATCGTCCCACTTGTTGTAGGCGCTTACACGTTCATATGAAGGTAGCCAGTCATCCACATCCTGGTCATCTGCGTCACTAAAGGAGCTGGGGTCACGCTGGCGAAGCCCACCAGAGCAGAGGATGGTAGGCGGAGTGGTGGGAGCAGTCGAGCATGGTGTAGCGGTCTACCTTGTTGCCTCAGGCATAGCGGATGGCGGAGCGAGTGTGCGACTGCGAAGCTAAAGCGTGAGAGGAGGAAACGAAGAGCAGCCTCCACCAAATGTAAGAGTTCGTTCAGCCTCAGGTTCTCAGGTCGATGTTTTCGTCGAACGTTTTAACTAGCAGGACAGTCTCTTGCGTCGTCTCCTTTGTCTGACGTCTTCTTTTTTGCCTTTTTTACATACGCTCGTCTTCTTTGCAACAGTCACCGAGCGTTAGTGCGACACTACAATTCAATCATCGTAAATTGCCTGAATTCATCAGTTGGATGAATTCAACAAGATTATAAAAATAATTTGGTGGTTTAACTCTGGTTAACACTGGAGGAAAGCGAAAGCTCATTGCCAAGCTTGGATTAAGCAGATTGTGAGGCATGGTTTCACTTTGTTTCAATTTTATGGGTTCCAATGTTTTCAATGGATTGCAATTTTATTGTTTCCGACGGAAACACTCCGATGGTCGGTAAAGTAGTGTGTCTTGGTTTTTTCTTAGGTTTGAAGGAGCACTGAACAAGGGTAAGGGGACACCTCAGTTCGCAGGTTGAGCTAACATTTCGACAGGTGGACATGTTTTCGTCTGACACATACTATTGTTCGACCTACGGGGCTCAGGAGCCCTCCAATACAGAATCCCTTTCTTTCCTTTGCTTTCACTCCCACCTTCCTCCCTTCCCCTACGATGCGGTTACGAAATTATTTGTCACCTTCAAAGTTTTTCGAGGTCATATTTGCTCCCATGTCGACGGCTTGAATTCCTGGCGTGATGAAGCTTTCACTTCAAACCTTGTGACGGAGCCGTAGCTCGGCTAAGCCAGTATATATGTACCGAGATCTAGTTTCCTCGCGTTTTGTCATGGTCCCAAGCCTTTGTTGATCTTATATTGAATAGTGAGTTTGCAGTGACTTTTGTCGTCACACATCATTCTTTTTATTTCACGCACAGAAGGGAAGACTGCCCGGTGATCGGTATAGTAATACGCGGCCATTTCGAAAGAAACACTAGATGCAATGGCAGGCAGCCACTCTGTGGTTGGGAGGTTGAAACTTGATGTCAAATTAAAGTGGAATTTCATTTTTATATGACAACTAAACGACTATTCCTCCTTGTTGAAGCCCCCCAATGTCACGCACAACTCTGAAACAGTGCCGTAAGCTGGCACACAGGTGCAAACCACATTAATCGTATGTTTGATAGACGTTCGCGGCGCCACCTAAACTCATTGTTTGCCGCTCTCCGCAAGTCTAACAAAACAGCCTTCTTTGTTCACTGCGATTCAAAGCAGACATCTGACAGCAGTGCCGACTCCGGCTTACTTATCAGGTTCAAGACGGCTGGCATCGCCTTGTTTCGCCTGCATTTATACACGGAGTTATGCGCATAGCCGGCATGTGCCATTCGCGGAACGGCGCGTGCGTCAGCCGAGCCCCCAACCGGCAGTGAAGCTCTGATGCCACCCCTCGCATCTGCTCCTTCTCTCCGCGGAGCATTCCACAGATTCCTGGGCTGTTCCGCAGCAATAGCCTCGACTGTTAGCCGAATGTAGCTCTCGCTATAAAACCTGCTGGAGTGGAAGGCGCGCCCGTCGAGACAAGCTTCCGCGACGCTATCTTGAGGTGGAGAGAAAAGCGAGCCAGTATCCTCAGAGCGCCCGCTGAGCTAACGAATTAGTGAAGGTTGTCCGAGTGGGCGGCATGTTACACGATCATGAAAACAATATTATCGGTTCATGTGTTGCTCACGGTTATACGAACCGTGTACAAACGACACCAGGAGTCGCATTTCCTAAATTGCGCCCATTAGAGCTCTTTCCAAAGTCACCACACTCCTTGCATTGCAGCGCGTACGTTTGGGAATATACCGGCTGTTTCTTTCTGTTAGGTTTCCAAAGGATCCAAAGGCTCTAACACTTCGGGAACGGGCTGTTCACCACTAGGGCTGGCAAGCAAGAAAGGGAGGCCGCTTGTGTTCGGTTCATTTTATTCTACAATTTCTTGGCTGGGCTAAACAAACGGCGCGTTAGCGGATAAGCTCTGTACCGGCTCTGTTATCCCTGGAGCGGCTGTAGGCGCCGGTAATCATATTGCAGCGCATGGAATGGCCTGGCTCATGCACGCTGACGCGAGACGCAACTTTATCACATTTGTAGTGCGAGATCACGCCGAGACTATTACCGAGTGATCGGCGACAATATCTAAACATTAAAAATCACAGGCCTGCAGTTTACCGTGCTCTAGGGCAAGATCGTGACCTTTCTTAGAATAAAATAATAAAATCCGCGGTCTGCCAGTGTCCAGAACAAATTTCCCTAGTAATTTACTCTAAAGGGAACGGAATGAATTCAGTGATTACGAGGATTTAAAGAGAGGTTGCTACAGCAGGGAGCGCCCCAATAACCGCTCTGTACATGGATTTAGGAACCGGATAATTGCACGTTCATCGCCGAAGTTGCAGAAAATGATCAAGAAAGCTAACTGGAGAGTTCAGAGTCCTATGGTGGGCATAAATAAGTTACTGATTATTATGAGACTAAGGTAAAGAAATTTGGTTTTCCTGAACGCTTTTGCGTGACTGTTATTAGAGAATGGTCTAAGGCTATCAATTCATATATTGTTCCAAATAACGTATTTTAAAAACTACACGGGGCACTTGCTTGTACACATCAACCTTCGCTCATGATTCCTTACAATAACAGCATACAAAGAAAAAAAACAGGACTCGCAATTTTTATTGAATATCAATATGAGCAGTGGCGATACCTTCTTTTGAAATAGTCCACGCACGATGAAAACTATTTGATGTCATGTTGAGCGCCGTTTTCTTATAGATATACATTTCTTGGTGGGTAGAAATTCAAGTTATTCTACGCATTTGCTCATGTCGAATGATGAATTAATATTAGCAACCTTCTTAGCTTTGAGGCAGCTTAACGTTCTCTTTGTTTAGCATGTATTTATTAAATGTGATGAATTTGTTTGACATTTGATCGCAGCGGCCCCTTCATTTTGTAACATACTCGCAGGGGATACAAAGCACTGTGCCATGTGCGTGGACGTTGGTGAGACGGCGTCCGTTGAGGAGCTTTTTCGGAAGATCCGCAGTATGTTCTCGCAGCCACTCAGCATCGTGGTCAACTCTGCCGGAATAGGCGGCCTCTCTCCTATCGCTAACTGTACCGAAGGCTTGTTCGATGAAGTCATCAAGGTTAACTTGAAGGTGAGCTGCCAAAGATGACGTTTCTTCCGCCCCTTGGAGGCTCCTCGCCGCTAACTTTATTCGAATTGAATGCAAAAAAATCTTATTTACTCAGGTTCCAGCCCTACTGGCGTGATGAATGTTGCCAATATTATGACCTAGAGCGTACCCGAGGATCAGTTGTAGCCAACAATTTCGATATGGCATAAATATCTACATCACAATAGAGGGTGAAAAGGATTGTTTAGGAATAAATCAAGTTCACTTCCCATATTTAATCAGACCCGACATAATGAGAACGCAATGTTCACGTTAAATATCTTCCTCCTCACTGTATTCCCGTCACTGGAAAGATTAATGAAAATACGCTGCAACAGTTGTTATTTACTCCCTCAACCCATATAACTTGACAAGTTGGTATGAATACATACCGAGCATGAGTGCATAAACAAGGACGGATAGATTGAAAATATGAAGTCTATGCGAGTTCATTGTGCACAGTGTTGTGGACACACGATTGTTGTTGCTTTGGACACGTGGGTGCTCCTTTGCAGCATGTATTCCGGGTGTTATTGTTCTAGTTTTGATTTGATGTACATATATTTATATTTATTTTTTATTGTGTACATATATATTTACTATTTATCTCCTTCATTGTGGCATTAACCTTTTTTTGTTCTAATTTTTCTACTTTATTCACTGTTTGCTTCCTGGAGCTGAACAGAGGTTCAACTGAACGTTTGTTGTGTCCTTATAATAACGTCGTATCAGTGTTTATGTGTTCATGCTATTTATGTTCTATCTTCAGCACTATTAGCGCAGGTTACCTGCTTGTTGTAGCAGATTTTTCGTCGTAGTGTGGTGGGCGCTGTCTGTATTCCACTACATCGTAAAGCAAACTCGTCCAAAGCTCAATTATTCCAAGGAATCTGAGTGGCAAAACTATTTTACAGATTCGGCATTATAGTTAGTCGGGTTTCGTATTGGAGAATGCTTCAGTAGCTAAATGGATCTTTAGATCACCATATGATTTCGTAGATTAGATACGTTGCGGGATTTGCGCAATGCCCTAAACTTCTCTGCAGTACCTTCCGCTTAACGACAACCGAGCAAAGTGCGTAAGAAACATGGTTCTTATAATCCAGGCAAAAAAATGTTGGCGGCGGTTCAGCGTTGCTAAGCGCCATTAGAAGTAGATGTTCGCATTCGTTCAGCTAAGCCTTGCTGCGTTTTGTTTTGTTTGTCCCATCCTAAGATGTTCAGCTATATAATTAACGGATTCAACCGACTATAATTAACCAAAAGAATGTCTAATAAACGGTTTTAGTGCATTAGTGTGTGTGGAGACAAAAACGATGCAGGCGACGACATTCGAATCGCCGCCAAAAATATCTCCAGCTTTTCCCATGAAGTAGCCCACTGCCGAATCTATCCGGAAGGCAGACGACAAATGTTCTCATTTAGATGTTATTTCATCTACCGATTTATCGGTAGCCTTTCCTCTTCTTTTTGGACAACAGTGCTTCACAGAGGGCTGAAAATAAAATATATATTCAATCGCCTGCAAAGACTTTTAAAACTTTTACCTTTTTAAAACTTCTCACGTCAACTTAGTCAAATCGTTTCGAGCCTCAAAGCACATGTATGGATGGCATGGTTGGAGGAAAAATATGCTGCTGATTATAATTTTCTACGCCTGGGTGCCGCTCGACCACTGCTCACAAGAATGCGGGATCGCATGTCGACCTCGGCGGCCGCTTTTCGATGGAGGCGAAAAGCAAGGCGCCCATGTGTTGGGCGATATAAGGGCACGTTAAAGAACACCAGGTGATCAAAGTTTCCAGAGTCCTCCACTCAGTTCAGTTCAGTTAAGAGATAGAACTGAACTGAGTCCTCCAGAGTCCTCCACTAGGGCATCTCTTATAGCCTGAGTCACTTTGGGACGTTAAACCACAAACCAAAATGAACTCTTTTAATTCTCCTGAAGGCATGTGTAAGAATTCATAACGCATTCGATTGCATTGTCGGCTGTGCGCAAAACGCCACTATTTTGTATTCCGCAACGGATCGTAGATGTCAGATATGTCCTGGGGAGGAGGGTGTAGCTTTGACAGTGGGGGTATCCCAAGCTCGACAAAGAGATAAAGCACGCCATCAAGGAACACGTGATTATAGTGTAGTAAGGGCCTGGGAAGTGCATTAAAAATATTGGTCACTCAATCACGGGCAATCTGTTCTACGTAATACGAACATTATATGAAATAAGCAATATTCAAGGCACGTTATGCCAATTCTACTATGAGCCATTTATGAAAGTTCACTGCGTCCCTACCTCTTAATCCATGCCTGCAATTGACTCGTGGAAAGTTTCTCAGAGGGTAGATTGTCCGCTTTATATTTATTGGAGAGAACGAGGGAAATTCAATTTCAGAAAAACCAATCATATTGAGGATTGTAGACGGTGAAAGCAGATGCCTGAAAAGAGCGTGTCATGCTGTATTCAGGAAATTTTTCTTGAAAGCCCAGTGGAGGACGTTATTGCAAACATTGCTGAACTGGCACCGGGCCTCGCGCTATTCTTTCCGGCGATAGGAGAAATGTTACTGTTCTTTTGAACATGTCTTCTAAGTCCAACATATACACTACGCTTTTTTTTTGTGTTCATTGTCCATACTGATTTCCTGCTGAACGCTAAGCATTAAGTTAGGAGCCACAAGCTGTATTCATATTGACAGAAGCGCGACAGGGACGTGTGAGAGAGAAGTACGACCGCTTACTCTCAATGAAGTTTTTAATAAAGCAAATTTGGTAACTACGCAGGCGTACAGGGGTGATGCTACTCACATCCAGTGCGCGTCACATGGTCTAAAAAAGCATTAAAGCATTTAAAAGTAAAATCAATAAATAAAATGAATAAAACAAGCACTAAAACATTTAAAAGTAAAATCAATAAATAAAATGAATAACAATAAACTTAACGATGAACGCAACACAAAAGCATGGTGTAAAGAAACAAGAGATATAAAATTTAAGAGGCGGGTGTAATTAGTGCTGCTATGTATTAGAACCTATCGTGACTGCATTAATTAGACGTGCACTATATCAGTTCTGCCCATGCACAAATTTCGGCAACAGGCGTTTTCATGACAATGTTCACACTCGTACAATTTTATGATCGATCACTGGCTCAGGCTTAGCACTTTCTTTATGAAAACGTCGAAAAAAGGTTTCGCTATCATATTATATTCCGATTATTACTTTTCCCGAATCCAACATTGTTCAAGTTAGATATTTCGTCCGAAAGGTATAAGTTAGCCAAGCGGAAATTTTTCTAAGACACTGCATTGCTTACTCGGCTTTGCATTTGTGGGGCAGTAAGCTTCTCTTTTTAACTAATTTACATACAGGAGGGCACTGCTGTTACAAGGACAACGGTGCTGTGTCACACCAAGCGCATTCAGATTCTGTTCCTTGCTGCAACAAATTGCATAATTCATGTCTTTAGTTTCACTCAGCAGCAGCCTTTGTCAGAAAGTCACCAGGGTTCATCATAACGTCTCCTTGTAGATAAAACATTTAATGAAGAATATTTAGTTCACTGAATCCGCAGTGGCGTCTTTAACCAGGAGAAGTAGAAGCGGCTTTCGATATGTCAGTAGTATGATTTAAAAAACTCGCGTTCCAATTTTGCAGACTCTTTACCGTGCGCAAATATTTGACCGCTCTTGCATTTTACCACCTTCACTTGGCCTGCCCATATCAAGCTGCAACAGAAATGGGTTCATCAGCTACAACGCCTTTGGCCAGCATTGCTACATGCTATTCGTAGCCTGTCCAACCGGCACGGCGGTGCGCGGCAACATGCCTGCCGTGCGATGGCCAGAGCAGCGGCGATAGGAAAAATCCTTTATGATACACCCGTCCTCCAACTGTCGAAGACTGACTTCGCTAAGGTCGAACACTTCATCGCGCAACACTACGCGCTATTACCGGTCTACCTAAACACACTCCTATAGCCGAACTTGAGCGTTTGGCTGCTCTTCCACCGCTCAATAGCATCATTACCGAGTCACAAACGCGTCTTCGAATACGTCTAGAGACCACTGTCCAGGGGCGTCGCCTGCTGGCCTGAGATGAACAGCGTAACGACCAAACACCAGCCCTATATGAATCTCTTCCCCCTTGGGAGATGCCAGTAGTCACACGCCTCCATCGCCGAAATATAAACCACGATTTTGTCATCCCCCGGGAGCTCCTCGCTGCCCATCACCGACAAGAGCGAATCCCTGATACGATTGACATATACACCGACGCATCGATTACAAGTGAATTTGCATCTATGGCCTGGGTATGCGATGACAACCCTTCCCTTTCAGACGATTAATTATGCCTGCCACCTACCTCAAGGTACTCCTCTTCATGCAGAACTCCTCGCGATTTGGGGAGCCTTGTCAGGAGTGCCCTGCACCGGAACTGGGTCAATACGTATACTTACTGATTCCTTTGAAGCTTACAAGGAAATCACTACTCCGGGTTCACAAGATGCAACAGCTGCGGCCATACAGCGCCTCCTTAAACGCCACCAACTCGCGTCCAAAGCTGTCGCTATTAACTGGACCCCAGTGACTCGGACGAATCGGGGGCAATGCGGTGGCACACGCCGCGGCTGCCTTGGCACGTGGGATGTCCACATTTACTTCTCCACCCCCCTTGCTTCATCCTTATTCGACCTTGGGCGGGCAACTCAGCCCTTCTCTTGCCCTTATGCACTATACTCGGACCAGTCTTCGTAGCCTCAGTGAGCATCGCATGCAGGTGGCCACACCAAACCCACCTTTTACGAGAAAAACCCACCTCACCCGAATTCAAGAAGTCTTTTTGAACAAGCTCATCGCCCATGCGGCTTACACGACCCGTATTATGGCCCGCTGGCGTCAGAGAGAAAATGATTACGTGCTCCCACTGTACGACTCTAACTCGAGGCGGCATATCTCATTTACTCTGGGATTGCCCCGCTTTTTCTACTGGGCGCTCCGAGATCGAACCCTACCGCCTGAACTACCTTTCCCTTCTAGAAAGTGATGCTAACACACAGATGATATTTGCCAAGTATGGCTCGCTTAGTGGCCTGGTTAAAGTAATGTGATTCGAGTGACGACCTAAACAATGACGATTCTGTCTACTCCCCTTTATCCCCATCCATGGCCATGAGCCTTCCCATTCAATAAAGGACATTCAATCAATCAATCAATCAATCAATCAATCAATCAATCAATCAATCACTACCTGCAGTGGTTACCTCGAGGAGTTCGGAGCAGGAACTTCTTCCTTCTAATTGCAAAAATCAAGAATAAACAAAAAAGAAATCACCATCCAGACGGTCCAGCGTACGCCGTAGCCCTCCACTACGGCTTCCCTTTCTCTCTTTGCACCTTTACTCCCACCATCAGCTCTTTCCTTACGGCGCTGTTCAGGTGTCCACAGAGTAAGTGGGACCGATACTGCGCCTTTCCCTTCCTGTGAAGTAATTATTATTTATTATTATTACTTGTGCATCATGTGCGGTGGTCCTTCGATTTGCTATTGCAGGCATCTGTTTCAGGCATCTGGGTTGCAAATAAATTTGGAGGGCTCTAGAAAAGCATTCAGCAGATGAAAGGACATTCTCTAACATGCAAGCGAGATGAGGCGCATACATCGTAATGTTTGCCGAACACATCTTTATTCTCTTTGAGTGAGCGCAAATAAAATTTCCTTTCTAGTACTGTTCGGTATGACTACATGCAGTCAGAGGACCTCTTAATTGTTCCCTTCATTACGCGGTTATGCAGTTTGCTGTCTGTTTCATACACTATTCTGCGTAATCTGCGAAGCTTATAATCAGCAAAGCTTTTTAATTTTTTTTCTTTCCTTTCAGGGTGCCTTCGCGGTAATGCGTGCAGCCTGCCGAGAAATGATCCGCGCCACTGAAAAACTGCCCGATGGAGGCGGCGCCATCGTAAATGTAAGCAGCACGTCGGCCAAGCTCTGCAGTTCCGGCAGTTGCGCATACGCTGCCTCCAAGGCTGGAGTTGAGGCTCTCACAAAGTCAGCGGCTAAAGAAATGGCAATGCATGGCATTCGATGCAACTGCGTGCGAGCTGGATGGACGGAGACAGCGATGACTGCTGATCTGAGTGACGCCCACAAGGCCTTTTTGATGTCCGAGACGCCCATGAAGAGATCCGCGAAGCCTCTGGAAATTGCTCAGGCTATCGTGTTTCTGTGCTCGCCTAAGGCTAGTGCTTACATTACAGGGGCTTCGCTCTTAGTCAGCGGAGGATTTTGTATGTAACTTTGTACGCAAGGATATATGCTGCCGACATAAAGTGCGTCCGATACATATCTCTTTATCGGTAGCTTTTGTTAAAGGCGATGATGTCTCAGGGCTGAAATTTTGCGTAGAAAAGTATTCACTAAAGCGTAACAAAGTGGTTCTACGCCTGTTCATTTAGTGGCGCAGATTTTAGCACTGCGTCGTTTCTCTGCATGTTTCGAGAGCGAACGCTAAGGGGCACCTCTACAGTGGCCAGACCTTCGCGGTCTTCACAACACAGAGGGCTAACATGCGCTTTTTGTAACCCTTACAATACAATTACAATAAAACCCTTATTATAACATTGGTTTGAAAGGAGAGACAAGCAAGAAAGGGGGAAACGAAGGAAAGGTGAATGAAAAAAGGACAGGAAGACAAATGAAACGCAAAATAAAGAAGTGTGGTTCAGGTAAGATTAGCGGTGAAGACAGAACTCAAATAAAGAAGATAGGCGTGGGTGAATGGCTTAAAGTGAAAGCTAGCACGCGAGTTGGCCATGACCTCAAGCGACAATGTGGCTGTCAAGCCTTCCTTCTGTGTGTGGTTTGAAAGCTAGAGGGGGCGAGAGGAGGCTAGTATTCTTTGCGGCCACTCGTTTCTTTCTACGGGGCGGTGCCAGGAAGTGTAGCTTTGTTAGAGGAAAGTGTGGCGTTTATTAGAGGAAACGGTTTGCGCCGCGCGTGCTGTAAGACGGGGACTGAATTTCAATAGATGGCTGACCTCTGCAGTGCAGACCGAGTGCCGGGGTTTTCACTTATACCAATCTGTAGAGTATTATATCCTAAATTTAAGTATGATTACATTTGTTGCCATTTACGGGAGTTGTTAAAACGCGCTGTAGATGTGTAACCCTTACCTCGCTGAACTTATGATTTTTTGGTGAATGCGCTCAGAGGAAGGAGCGGAACGGGTTTTGCGCGAACGCAGTGGTTACTAAGCCTAATTCGGAATGAATTATCGGTCTGACCAATGTATTGGATCTAAAACTTGCCACACTCGACCATGTACTCAGAGTTACAATTTGCCACAGTTCAAATTTTCACGAATGGAATGTTTCAAGTAGGAATATGTGCTTTCAACTAATGTTGCTGTCTGCATGTGCTTGGAAACTTGTCTTCCATTCATCCCGTAAGGTAGGCAAGGTAGGTAAGGTAGGATGCTAGCGTGAACTACCAATTTTTGTCAATTTTTGATCGGCAGTATGCTTAAGTGTCGGTAAATATTTTGGAGTAAAATGTTTCTAAAATCACCTCGCACATTCTTTAACAGTCCTGCGCGAGCGTCGACTGCCCAGTGCAGCGGCGCCGAGTTCAAGCAAAGCGGAAATCGGGAGAGGGAATAAGCATGGGTGGACAACCATGCTGCTTGAGCAAGTAGCGTCTGCCTGACTGCTCTGCTCCGTCGGAAACAAGCCCTGGAATCAAATTTGATATCCCTGTACTGAAAGCGCTTCTCCTATCTGATGAGGGTTTGTTGCTTTGATTGGTGCAAATTAGTAAAGTTTAAAATACTACTATTGTCCCCGGTTCCATTCGCGGGTACTGTTTCGAGAAGGTTTCTTTTGAAATAAATTAATCTGCAGATACTTACTCTCTGCGGCAATAGTGTGTTCCGAAAGAAACGAAGGCGAAAAGTTATTGGGTATGCTATAGGCTATTACAAATGTGGCTCCTTTACAGATATTAACTGCATTTATGGAGCGAATAAAAATTAAGTACTGGCAGCATCTGGGAGGAGCGATGAATAGCAGCCAATTTTGGCAGGGTCTCCTTGTCACTTATCAGAAGACGACGCTCACTGCAACAGCAGCAATTGTAGGCATGCCATTTCCGCAGCGTTCTGTCTCATCTCCCGCGTCTTCTGGAGCAGCAGCGCCTAGAGGGTGGTGGTCACGCAGTACTAATAAATAATTGGTCCGGTGTAATACATATATAGTGTGCCCAAGCTAACCATAGAGAAGGGTTAAAAAATAAACCATTAGAAGTAGCCCATAAAATCAATGTGTGTACATCTGTCAGCCATCTGGCGCATCGCAGACAATTTTTGTTTTGCAGTTGACTAATCATTATATTGGCAAATGTTTCTAATTTAGTAATCGTTGCGTTGCTGAGATAATGAATGTGATGCAAAGTTGGAGAACACCTCGTGAAACCCCAGTCCATTTATTTCTGATAAAGAAAACCTTACGGGTACCTTTATTCCAAGCTTGAATGGAAGCCCGCGAATTACAAAAAAACATCACGTCGCTAACGCATTCGCGCGCCTTGATTATGGTACTCTCAATCGTAGTTTGAGTCAATAAAATTAGCAGCGGAAGTGACTGGACAGTCCAGTTCCAGCGGTAGGCTGATGTGTTGGCGATGGTTGCAGCGAACGCGGTGAGCTCGCTGCAACTTGCACCGTCACGTGTGCCGACTGCCTGAAACGGGCGAAGAAACGATCTCAAACTTATTGGCCTGCCGCTGCAGGACATGGCAGCAGCTGACTGCGTTCACTCAAACCACGGTTCAGAGCAGCACAATCGTAGCGCGAATGCGCTAGACATGTGATATTTCTTGCCTTTTGGGGGGTGTTTTTTAGAGCTTGGAAAAAAAGTACGCTGAGGCTTTCTTCACCGGAAGTAAATGGAATGGGCGTTTCAGAAGGCGCTCTCCAACATTGCAATCGCATTTATTGTGTAAACGCATCATCATAATCATCATCATCATCATCTTCTTCTTCTTCTTCAACCGGACTATGCCAACTGCCGCGCGCAGATGCCTCCTATATTCTTTAAATTACCTGGTCCTGTGTTAGTTGCATCCACTTGACCTCTGCGAATGTTTTAATCTTATCCGCCCACATAACTTTCAACCGCCCCCTGCTACGCGTTTCTTCCCCTGGAATCCAATTTCTTGCTGCTTTCCCCCTTTACATATTATCTAAGCTTTTTTTACCCTCCTCCTTCGTCACTGGCTGAGCGTTTAACTGTTTTTGAGTATCACCTATCTCATTATTGCTTGGATTGCTTCGGCAATACTATGTACATGAGTATAAACCTCCTGGGCTACTTTGACTATCCTTTCCATATTCGTCATGACATTGCCCGCCTTGTCCCTTAGTGTATACATCTGATTTTTGCCTATGTCTAATTTATTCTTCACAGTTTTAAGGCTTCACCCGTGCTTTATAGCATGCTCAATTGTCTTCATGTTTTATTTAATTATGTCGGCGCATTACAGTAATTGATTACTTTTGATATCTCTGCCAGTTTTATCCTGTCTGCTGGGTTGGAAGCTTGCAGATAGTGTTTCTTGATCAAATCTTTCGTCTCCTTGGATAGTTCACCGGTATCTTTTCTAGCAATCCTACCACCTACTTAAATCATGCACCCAGTATTGATATCTCTGAAATTATTATTCATTGCTTCTACTCTAATGTAATCATCCTAGGTTAAAGCAGAACATCTATTATGTAGTGAGAGTCTGAATGCTTCTGCCCTCCCACTCACTGCTAATTCGTTGAAGCACTTTTTTCCTGCTAATCTTTTCCGTTCCCGTTTCAGATCTAGACAAATGTCGGGACTTACCGTTGTGTGTTCACTGCATCGCAACTTTAAGATTGCCTCTACATCTGGCATAATGAAGAAGATAGAGCACAGTATGAAGTCAATTTCAATTTTATGCATTACAAGCGCTGTATGTTGTTGTTTTTTCTCTCATGGGCCCATCGCTCGGTAAACTACTCTATTTCTCGTTTTAGTTTTTCTTTCTGCTGTTTATACTGGTCCGTGGTGCAGGCTACGCTCGCCTGCGATTGAGCCCGCATTGAACATTTTGGCAGTAATCATTGTGTTAGAGGGCCCTTAAGATCAGCTGTGAAGTTGGTTATGCATGGTCGCCCACATTATTCAATTCCAGCTTTAGTTCTACGTTAATCGTCAGTGTGTCATGAGATAGAAGCGCGGCGGTCGTGGTCTCTCTCGAAACGCTCGAAACAACCTATCGAGACATGGAAACTAGAAAAAAGATACTGCCTTTGTTTTCTTACAAATGCGCAACGACTTCGCAGCAAAAAGCGCTTGCTTGAACCATATTTTTCATATGCGCCCCGATGGTCGATTGCGAGTACGCTGTTGCCCTGTTGGCCCCTAAGGGATGCTTCTCCGGCTGACGCCGCAGGTGCACCGGCTATACTGGGGCACTGGGACCAGTGCGGCTCCTGCGCACATACAGCGCTTCTCCCAGTGCATCGAGGATGCCAGCGACACACCCAGCGTCAAAAGACTAATCCCACCGTTTTTCTCCCATCGCACCAGTGCAGCCAATGTCTTCCCGTTACTGCTTCAGTGAATATCGCAAATCTCCAGCGTGCCCAGCAGATCCAGTGAAAAACCAGCGCGAAAATCTCACTGGTTTCGCACTGGAAACGCTGGTTTTCGCAATAGGGTGGTCCCACGTATGTAAGCATTTTGAACCAACTGGACCATCATTTTACGCTCCTGCTTAATGTACGAGTCACCTTCGAATGTATCTTAGCATAAGCTAGAAAAAATTATATATAAAACATTTTTCGGGCAATATTGTGTGCTTTTATTGCGATAGCAATACTGCGACAGATTTCGAGCCGTCGCGTGGTCCCGGCGAAGGCCACGCTTTATTTTGAACAGCCGAGTAGAGGAGGAGCAGAGGAAGAAGAGGAAGCATGAGGAGGAGGAGGAGGAGACTGGTAACTTATGCTCTCGTGCCATAATCTTAAATTATGAGCTTAAGTGCCCTCAATGGGGCACCTTACCTGACAGGCGTATAATGTAGCAGGCAAAAGAACCTTCCACCGCTGCAATCGCAATTCAACTAGGATTACTCAGAGTTAAACCACAACTAATTTTTTTGCTACTCAACGCTCAAATTTATCATCAAGGAGTTGTCCCGTATCCAAAACTTACGCGCTGGCCTTTTTGCTCAGAACTGCTCCTACTACAAATCAATACTTGCCAAATATCCTTAGTGTACATAAGATATTTATTCCTGAGTAGTTATAATCGTGTTGGTATTCTATATCACTTTACATATGCAACTCAGTTATCGAGGATGATGGGGCTCTACAACCAACAATTACACTTTTAAAACATAAATTAGTCTAACATTTTCTGGTGGTTTTTATAAAGCAGGTCTTCATAAACTTTTCCCGATAGCCAGTGTTTCCGGAGAATGCCAAGAAGCGGGAGAATACCCCAGTCTGCAGTGTAGTGGACCCTTTAAATGTTTAACATTTTTAAGGACACCAATGTTTTCTTGCGCGAGGAAAATACAGTTGAAATCGATTTTTCTCATTTGTGTAGAAGGGCACGATGCGTTTTTGAGTGTCTTCAGTTTTATTGAAAGGTAGTTTTTGTATATATTGTCATTCACGCTGATTTGTGCCACCTTTTGCGGAAAGTGATGGCATCATATGAAGGGCCTGAACTTTATGGAGCAAATGAAGTCTCTCTGCGCCCTGAAGGGCGCAGTGTACAGTTTACAGTGTACAGAAAGGCGAAGTGTGCAGTTTGACTTCTTTTCGACGGCGTCCGGTCACCATGTGCAATTTGCTGTGTTTTCACTTTGGCCGTATCTGATGATTTTTGGATGGAATGTTTGTCAACCGCTTTAGCGTTATTTTTCTTGTGGCGACCATGTCATCCATATGACAGACAGGGATTTTTCGTCTCAGTTCCCTGCACGAAAACATTCCTTCATTGCCGCTGCTTATACTGTATTCCCTCCACTGTGGGAAAAAACTTAACTTCTTACCGTTGTTTCTGAACGCATCACTAACGGGGATGTACTCATCGCATCATTTCATTGTCATCTTGCACTTGAAATCGCCTTCCCATCAAGTATTGTATGGTTCTGAAGCGACTTAGTCATAGTAGCGCTTATGAACTATTCCTGTGAATCCCTCATGTTGCCTAATGGAACTTCCCTGCTATGCATAGTGGATGCTCAACCTACGCCGTGATGGTGCTAACCGCCCCTCTGCCTCAACAACGCGATTCATCGCAAGTCTCACTTTCCATGCTGTCAAAAACAATCAATCTGAACCTCACGCCTCACCAACGCCAATAATTGCGGACATTGCTTCAAAACCACCGAGCCATTCTCGATGCTACTTCCCCACCACTGGGATGGACTAGTATTGCACACCACCGCATATTTACTGAAGCTGATTCGATGGTAGCCGACGACCTTTTTGAGTTTCTCTCTCAGAAGGCAAAGTATTTGAATAAAATGTCAATGACATACTCTGTCGCGATATTATTCGTCCACCAACAAGCCCATGGTCCTCCTTGGTAGCTTTAGTTTAAACATTTCCGGATCGGTACGATTTTGATTACCGTGCACTGAACAAATTGTCCGCAAATATATCTGCCCGATGCCGCGAAATGACGCCCTTGACTCTCTCCAAGGCGCCAAATATACCTAGACCTTAGACCTCCGCTCAGCTTAAATTGACACATACCTATACCCGAGGACAATAAAGAAAAGACCGCTTTTGCAACTCCTGATGGACGTTACGAATTTATTGTTGTGCCCTTCAGCCTTTGTAACGCACCAGCGATATTTGAAAGAATGATCGATAGTGTACTTTATGGCTAAAATGGAGAACTGTTTATGTTACATGGTAGATATTGTTATCCTTTCGTCAACGTTTAACGACCATCTCACGCGCATGAATGAAGTCCTCAAGTGTCTCGCAACAGCGGGCCTTCAGCTCAACACCAAGAAATGCCACTTCGCATGAAAGGAAATTAAAATATTCGGATATCTCGTTAGCCAATACAACATTATTCTAGACACCGAAAAAAGTATAGCGGTCCCAAACTTGCTCGTCCCCAACGGCCTGCAGATTTTCGCAGTTTATCTCGGCCTGGCGTCCTATTTCCGGCATTTTACAAGGCTTTATGCAACTATTGCTGCTGCACTTCTTGAACTACTTAAAGCGCGCAGCCCTTTCGTGTTTACTGAACAGTATCTAGCACCTCCATCACTTGTGAAAGAAGGCCAGGTCGAGACTGCAAGGTCGTGACGGCAAGGCAAGATGTGCCGTGTCTGGCGTCTATTTTGATGGCGACCCTAAGCGCATGCCGGATGCTGCGCCGCGGGGTGACGATGATGGTATGTGCATATGAATGAAGATCCATTGAAAGGCTCACAATATCTGAGTACTTTTGACCCTTACCACGTTCCTTTTTTGTTATCTTTAACATCGTATAAACAAGTTCGCATTTCAACTTCTAAATTGAAAGTCAGCTCTCTTTCTCACTCCTTACTTTTTTGGCGTTCTGACTGACTGCCTTCCCCTAATTTTTTATGGCCTCAGTAAGAAATACACTCTTTACATAGGTTCCTAATAGAAAAATTTTGCTTCATTAAAATCACTTACTAACGATTTTGCGGAGGCATGTCAGTAATTTTTTAAGGCGTGGGCAAATATTTAGTTCTACATTACCGTAACGCAAAAGGGGCAAGCTTTAAAATTAAACACGTCGGTGCTTTCATCACTGCCTTATTATTCCCAAAATATTTCGCAACAAGGGACTGGCACAAAGATTTGGAAGTGTTATGCATTATTGTTTCGTTCAAATGTTTGGAATGTGACGGTGCAGTAGCTATCGCGATTCTTGGCGGGCACCTACAGGACATATTGTTGCGAAAAAATCGGCAGGGGCGCGAGAGGAGCCCTCGCACTAGGCCAGCCTATATATCATCGTGCTAAGCCATGCTGCAGAGGACGATAAAGTGCGACAGCTACCTGAAAGCAACGAAGCTGATGGTGGATAGATCTGGGCTGTCATCAACGCTAGTCGTGCAGTCTATCGCTTGTCGATCTTGCCCGAAAAAGGTCTTGGTAGAGATGACTAATCGATCCCGTACATGCTGGATCTCCGCAGTGCCCGCCACGTCGGTTCCATCACGATGTCTACAGACGCATCCGCCCTCTACGAGTGCCGTCCCAGTTGTCATTGCTCAGCCCCGGGACCCAGGCATCTTCTGCGGGACCAGACGAAATTGCTGTGGACGACTGGATGGCCCTCTACGAGCGAGTAAGCAAGCATAACCGCTGGGATGCAACCCTCATGCTGGCAAATGTCATGTTTTATTTCACCGGCACCGCGTGCATCTGGTTTGAAACTCAGATGGAGACGAGCTGACATCTTGGTACGTATGCAAGCAAAAGTCTCATGACCTCTTCGGCAACCCTATTGGACGCCAACTTGCCTCCAAGAAAGTTTTGGCATCTCGCGCCCAAACTTCGCCCGAATTCTATATTTCTTACGTCCATGTGTCGAATTGATTCGGTCATGACTAAGGCCGATAAAATAGGCCACATACCAAAGCGTATTGCCGACAACGCTTTCCACCTCCTCTTGTGTAAGGAGAGCTGTTCTACTTTGGACTCTGTTCTTCAGCTGTGCCGGCGCTTCAAGCAGGCGAAATGAAAACGCATAAGTCACCGTTTTTACCGCCTTCCGAGCACAGCTGCTAGCTCGTCATGAACTGACCTGCTTACTCTCCGTTAGCCTTCCACTCATAATACCTTGTTCCAAATCGTTATCCGCGAACTTGAGGATATTACTCCCGCTGTTTCCTCATCGTAGCTGGCTTGCAACAACCTCCCTATGTGTCCTTCATCCGGATTCTTCACCAGGAGGTTGCTAATATGGGCACCCCTATTGCCTACTTCCCGGACACCATCGACTCCAACTCAGCCCCTCCGGCGATCTCTACGGCCTTCAATCCCAGCATAATGCTTCGATACCGCTACCGCAATTCTAATGATTCGCGTACCGCTGACGATCGCCCAATCTGCTTCACTTGTTCCCGTGTTGGTCATATCTGCGTCACTGCTGTAACCGCTGGTACTCCCCGTCCAGCCCATTCTATTATGTCATTTGCAGTGGCTGATCTTGTTCCACATGTTCGCGTTTTCAGCCGGTCGCCTTCCCCGCAAACCCGACGTTCCCGCTCTCCTCTTCACCGCAATTCTTCACCGTCCTATGCCTGCCGCTTATCGAAAAAGTAGCCGATGCAGTTCCCGAAGGTGGCGCTGCATTTGTGACCCGGACCGAGAAACCCTTGCTGACTCCCACACAATACCATAACCGGCCAGCTGCTTCTCATTCATGTACCTTCGTCCCGGCTACTGCCAGATCTCATGCAACAAAAGAAACCGCGCAAGAACAGCCCTCATCACCCCTGCCGACCTCTACCAACTTAAATTCATGCCTTTTGGCCGTTGCAATGCCCCAGCAGCCTTCGAACGCATGATATACTCTGCTTCTAAGCGTCAAGTGGACCGCTTGTTTGTGCTATTTTAACGACGTAATTTTATTCTCCTCTACATTTTCCAACCACCTCAATCGCCTTTCTACAATTTTTGCGCTTTTTCATCGAGCCAGTCTTCAACTAAACTTTAAGAAGTACAGCTTCGGTCACCGAGAAATGAAAGTCATTGCTCACGTGGTGATAGCTGCCGGCGTTCAGCCTGACCCTGTCAAGATTCACGCTGTCAGATATTTTCCAACTCCGCGTTTATCCAGCGATGTTCGAAGCTTTATTCACTTATGTTCCTATTTCCGACGACTTGTCCCGAACTTCGCAGCCCTTACTCGTCCTCTCACTTAACTCCTGAAGAACAACGTTTCAGTTTATTTGAGGCCGAAACAAGTTGCAGCTTTCTCGGAGCTTATTGCTGCTCTGACAACTCCACCCGTCTTTGCCCATTTCAACCCAGCCTCGTCTACTGAACTCCACACCGACGTCAGTGGCCGTAGCATTGGAGCTATACTCCATCAGTGCACGGCCGCACAAGGGTGACTGCGTATGCCAGCCGTGTCCTACCTACGCCTGAACAAAATTATTCTATCACAGAGCGAGAGTGTCTGGCGCTTGTCTGGCCCATTACAAAATTCCGCCCCTATTTGTTTGGTCGCCAGTTTACTCTTAAATAGACCATCATGCTTTGTGCTTGCTTTCCTCCCTCAAAGATCCGCTGCGCTACGATTTCAAGAATATACATTTTCCGTCATCTACAAGTCCATTCGGCTTTACCAAGACGCCGACTGCTTGTCCCGGCATCCCGTCGACTCCGCTAGCTCTTTTGACTCCAACGACGACGCATGTGTCTTGTCTGTCTCTGACATTTCTAATATTGCCGACGAACCGCGCCTCGATGCTTCTCTGCATTCCGTTATCCTCCATCTTACCTCCTACCGCCCTGATCCATTCTTCGCCTTATTTGTACTCCACGGGAGCACCCTCTACCGACGTAATATGCGACCGGTGGGTCAAGACCTTTTTCTCGTCATTAAGCAGCATCTCCATTCCGCTAATCTTGAACAGTTCAGTGATGCTTATACGGCTGTACACATGGGTGTGTCCCACACATACGACAGCTTTCCCCTACGTTTCTACTAGCCGAGGCTCTACCAGCACTACGTGGCCAAATGTGAACTGTGTTAGCGTCGGAAGAAACCCATAATTTTGCCTTCAGGTCACTTGCAACCGATCTGCATACCAACTGACCCGTCTTCACAAGTTGATTTTGACCTTCTTGGGCATTTCCAGGTTCCGCCCCGGTTAACGAATTGATCGCCGTCGCTACCAATTACAATACGCGGTATGCTATTACCAGAGCCATCCCGACCAGCTGCGCCACGGACGTCGCCAACTTCTTTCTAGAAAACGAGAGTCTTCATCATGGCGCCTCTCGTAAACTACTAACTGAACATGAGATTTGTGTCTATCCAACCTTTCTCATTGGCACGCACTATAGTGCCTCGCGCAAAGTTCACAGACTTGGGGAGTGTCTTGCACTTGATGATAAGAAAAGGAGGCAGGTAGATGACGAAATTTTCAGTTCGCGTTCTGATCGCCAAACATTAACTACCCTGTATCCCCCCCAGACGAACAGCCTCACGGAACGTCTACATCATACATTCACAGACATGCTTTTCATGTACGTGTCTGACGACACCAGGATTGGGACGTTAATGTACCTTTTCTGACGTTCGCCTACAACTTATTGTCTCTCCATTCTATATACCGCTGGATACTCTCCCTTTTACCTGCCATTTGGTCGACACCCGTTACTGCCCTTCGACACCTTACTACCGTGGTAGACGTCTCCAGTACGTAAGCCAGTGATGCCGTCGACCGCGCTCATGATGTCAGTCGGATTGCTCATGCCAGGCTCTCTGCTTCCCAAGACTCAAATATGCCGGTGCAACAGTCACCACCGTGGTGTGCACTATACTAATGGATCTCTCGTCTTGCTGTGGCTCCCCTGCTGTAAAGTGGGGTTGTGCGAAAAATGTTTGCCCTGTTTTACAGGCCCTTACCGTGTTTTACGCCCCTTCACTGACGTCATATACGGGGCTAAACTTGTGCATCCGATGTCCTCGTCCGCAGTGCCACCCTCCGAAAATGTGCATGTGTCCTGTATCAAGTCCTATATTTCATTTTCTATTTAACGTAGGAAGCGCCGGGACTGTGCTTTTTCACAGTGAGGGAGAGGGGGGTAGTGTTACTAGTGGTATTTATTGGTCATGCTACAGAGGACGATGAACTGCGACAGCTGCCTAAAGACGACGACGCTGAGGGTGGACAGATCTCGGCTGCTATTAATGTTAGTGGTGCGGAGTGCTATAGCTTCTGGATCTTCCTCGTACAATATAACTGGGAGCTCATTTGCTCTCCGTTCTAATTCCTGTTGCAACTAGCCTTCACTTGGATCGCAGTTGGGTGCTAAATGTCGAAAGAAATAGTACCAACCGCGCTAAAAGCTGCATGAAACCACTGGCATCAGAATTCTGACAGGAAATCACATGCGTATTTTAACAGCAGGAGCTTACCTTCCTGGCTGCAACTACCGAGTACGCGGGGTGTCTGGGAGTGATCTTGAACAGTTCACGATGCCTCATCTCGTGATCCCCTTATACCTCTGCGCGGGGATATGGACCTGTTCTTCACAAGGCACCACCTTTTTCTTCTAAACTCCAGCATTCGTCGACTGCCGATGAAAACAAACCATGGCCCTTCAAGGCCAAGCTTGGGCTAAATCTGTGGTGGTACTTTTCTGTGGTCCGTACCTAGTCGTTTTAAACAAAAAGCCCTTCATAGTGGATTAATACTTGTCTAGGCAGGAATTGTCGCACTGCATCTTTTAGTTCGGTTATCTAGCGCCCGAACCAGAGAGTCAACATTGCGATTGCCTAGCTAAGAAGCACAATAGGAGGACTTTTCGTATTCATGCGGAACAACTTGTTTAAAGCATGGATTACACGGACAGAATACCATCCCGCAAAAGCAGAGAGGTAGAAAACATTATTTTAAAAAAAAGTCAGAAAAGGATATAAATGAGAGGTGCAGTGAGTAGAGTCTCATTTCAAGACCACAGAGGCCTCGCCTGCCGCTGTTGCCTGAGTTACCAGCCTACGTTGGGTCGCTAGGTCAGAGCATAGCAGATTGGCCTCCCACTGCGCCTCCTAATGGAGTATGTCTATGGCGGCAGGTTTAGGGTCCGTGCACCTTCATATGACGTGGCGGGCGGTAGGCTGGTCGTGGCACCAAGGGCATATGTCTCTGTAGTGTTCTCGCAAGATGTACGTTGGGGAAAGTGTTGGTTTGGAGCTGTCGCCATTCGCGCGTTTGGCTAAAAAAAGCATGCGTGAGAACCGAAAAGGCGAGGAGGCCAGTCTGAAGCAGACACCTAGTAGAAGGCCCCAAGAGAAACGGAAACGCGAGAATCTCCAGCCATCTTTTCCGAGGCATCTTCGGTCGATAGTCAGCCGCTGACGTGAGTACGCATCAGCGCTTTAAATGTTCTCGGGCAACTGGGTGCGGTCGACGAACTTGTGGTTGGGTTTATTATTTCCAGAACTACTGTTGCAAATTCGCGCATGAGCCTGGAAACGGGACGACGTAGAGGAAGAAGAAGCTTTGGAGGGGGGGGGGGGGGGGGGGGCGTCTGAAACTGAAGGCTTTTTTGGGCTATTGAAAGCCGGAGGTTCAGCCGGGGAGTAATTGCAGTTAGAGGGAGCCGAGTGGCAGCCCCTATTTGTATATATTTACTTTGCTGAAACTCAGTAGGTTATCGCGAGCTCCTCTATTAATCATTCCTGAAGTAACAAGAAGAATGCCAACGATCCACCTGGAAGATATCAAGAGCTCTGCCAATGACCCCCCCAGGGCACAAAAACGCTTCACCGAAGCATAATTTAGTGCATAGAAAGAAAGCGCATCATCGAGCACGCTTTTCAGAGCCTACTGGTTCATGAGGGAAGTGAAGGTCTGAAATAAAATGCCGTAAATATTCTGCAGGTAAAGCTTTTCCACGCGAGACCTAAAACATCGAACGATGGCTGACGCTTGCTCGATGAGAAAAGGCAGCCTTTTCAATACAACATTTTGGCAGAAGACATCGCATCTGTTTTAAAGTATGAGGAAACTGCTACAAGAACAATGACGCTCCTACGCAACCACACCGACGCCCTTCAACGGCCTGCTCTTGTTGCCCCCACTCCTTGCTTTATGAATGCTTTACCTTAGCCACCAGTTGAAGCTGCATCCTCCTCAACAAAACAGGTTTAAAGAAAGAAGCTTGGACAGCTCTAGGGACCCAAAACATGATTGAAAACAAGGTGCTTGTCAAAGATTCGTTGAGGTCGACAGACATCAATAACGACATGGTTTCGACGAAGCTCAGTGCACCACATCATAAAATAGCGGCTTAGGTTGAGAAATCGAAGCTCTCATCCAGAAAAATTTTTTTGATAAGCCTAAAAAATTTCCCTACCAGGAGAGTTACTTCGTAACACGGCAAGAGTGCTTCAATCAAACGGTCTGAAACAAGATTTTCAGTTATTCCAGAAGACTTCAACCACTTGCTGCTATGGACCAACCTCTTGGGTGCTTGAACGTTTGTTTATTGAACCATCACTGGACATAACTGTCAAGCATGTCATCTGGCTTAAATAGGCATATATACGATGTTCCGCCAAATTCACATCGATTACCGATTTCCCTTTACTTCAGTCAGCTTCAAGAGCATCACCATATGAAGCCTGGTACATCAGAACTGTGCACAGAGTAATTGACCCGAGTGAAGGATTCCAGTGGTCTCAACGTCATACTAGCAGTCACCGAGGAAGGACTAACCAACTGCGCGGCACACCTTCAGAAGGTTTCCAGTTCATTCTGGTATTGATTCAGAGGGGGCTCTCCCACACCGAAGAGCGGATCGAACGGAGTATATCATGGAAAGACAGGCCAGACCACCGTGGAGGTTCCCAGAATGTTTGCGGGCTGCTAATCAAAATCGACTTCGCACAGGCGCTGATTGGTGAGATAATTTATGATGATGTGCAGTGTGATCTTGATGATGTGCTGTGTGATGTGCTTCGGGCTTGATCTGTGTGATCAAGCTCCAAGAGTACGAAGATCTCCTTATTCGAAGCACCGGAGACCTCACACAAAAACTCCACAATAAGGGAGAGGAAGATGAAAGGTATTCATCAGACCACAGAAATCCAAGCTGAAGAAGTGTGACAGGCAGGGAATCTCAGCCATCCTCGAAGAGTTCTGTCGTACAACCTACCTTAAGGAATTTCAAGAACAGGAATCTACGCTACACACTGTAATCGAAAGACGACACGCTATTCACACTGCAAACAAAACTAACATGAAAACCTTAGAACTGGTCGTCGGTGTGAATAAACCAGACACAGGAAGAGAGCCTTGCTAACCTACTAGCGTATTTAGACCACGCACTGTACCACAACCGAGAAAAAGACTTCGAGCAGCATAACAGCATGATGTTTGTTTCAAAAGTACAAAAAGGGCAATGACCATTTTGCTGGAAAAGACACACCGGAAAAATCTCAGCAATGGTGCCACAGCTTCGCTCAGTAAATGTCGGAGATACGTCTCACCATAGAGTGAAGAACTTGTTGCAAATGAAAACGGAACGGGGTGTAACAATTTCAGAAAGAGGGGTACGCGGAAGACAATGAGCCCTATGTTGAGAGAGAGGAATGCCTGGAGATTAAAAGCAGTTAGAGGCAGCCTGGTGTCTCCTCTCCGTCTCCTACCCCCCCCCCCCCCCCCGCCTTTGTGGGTGTACCGTGGTGCTCCTGGTGGGCGGTCATATCTCGTCGGGAAGCGTGACTACGCTATTCACGTCTGTAAAGTGGCTAGTCTACCAAAGATGTAACGAATTACTCGCCAAGTATCCTATGCCTAACAGACAGAGTCAATTATCTCCAGATGATGAGACTATCGACACAAGAGTATGAGAGGGAAAACCGACATAAAAATTGATTTTGTCATTTCGATTAAAAACAAACTTCTCTTCATGTAGGAAGGAGATTTGAGCAGAAGCGTAGGTGGAAGAACATGTAATTCTACTAAAAATAGCACCTAACGCTGCAAACCTTGCTTTTGAAAATCGTACGCGCACCACTTATTAT
The DNA here is from genome assembly GCF_055883805.1 of Amblyomma maculatum. Lineage (NCBI taxonomy): Eukaryota > Metazoa > Arthropoda > Arachnida > Ixodida > Ixodidae > Amblyomma > Amblyomma maculatum. Next base: position 158,744,674 of record NC_139353.1, on the reverse strand, counting down.
ATGCTTTTTATTTTCTGAAGCGCAATCATTAATGGTGTTATTAAAGTGAAAAGGTCGCTGTTTTTCTTTGCTTCTGCCTGCCAGACAGTCATCAATTTGTGGGGCACCTAAGTTTCGCCCTTAGGAAGATGACGAAACATTTGTGCTCTCCGTTTGTCAGCTGCCCTTGCCGATCCCTCTTCACGCACATGACATGCTACTCGCTTAATGACTGATATCAATATTGATGCCTTTATTTCCGCGTACACGAGGCCCCTCACAGTTGCGCTCGGGGCAGGCTCATAGGCTTTAAACAGCGTTAGAGCTCAATCTTGGAGCTAGAGCACTTCTTTCTCTCACACCTCTGCGCGTCTTCGTCGTCAGCGCATGCTGCATTGAAGTGGGCGCAGAATAGCTGTCACTGTTGTCTATCATGAAAAGGCTTCTGGCGGACCACGGTGGACAACTTCAGAACGCTTGGGACGTCGTAGTTCTTGTTCTTCATTGGGGACCACTTCATAGCCCATATCACCAACGCTTCAAAGAACGCGGTAGGGGCCGAAATACCGGCGCAAGGGTTTTTCACTGAGTCCATGTTGTTAAATAGGGTGCCAAACCCAGACAAGGTCACCTGGAAGGTAATATTCAGTGCGCCGCCGCAGGTTGTAGCGTTCTGCATCTCGGCCTTGATGCTGCTGGATTCGCACTCGTGCACGTTGGTGGGCCTCTTCGGCATGCTGTAGACAAGAAGCAACACCTTCATTTGGAATTTCGTCTATATGAGGCAGCATGGCGTCGAGCGTGATCGTCACTTCTCTCTCGTAAACTAGGCTGAGCGGAGTCATGTTGGTCGTTTCTTGAACGGCGATATTATATTCAAATGTTACGTAAGGTAGCAAGTACTTCGTCCCACGTCTTGATATGGGCGTCCACATACATCGACATGTCGGCAATGGTCTTGTTGAGACATTCCATCAGGCCGTTTGTTTGGGGATGGTATGCAGTTGTCCGGCGAAGGTTGGTGCCACTAAGAATAAGGACGTGCTGGACGAGTTCTACAGAAACTGCTGCTCCTCTGCTTGTAATCAGAACCTATGGTGTGCCATGTCTCAGGATAATTTGAAGAACGAAAAATTTTGCAACTTCAAAGGCGCTAGCACGAAGAAGATCAGCGGTTTCCGCGTAGCGGGACAGGTAGTCAGTAGCTACCATATTGTACTTGTTCCTACAGGTGGAAGTAGTGAAAGTGCAAGCAAGTCTATCCCTATTAGCTGGAATGGTCTGAACTTGCACTGTAAAAAACAAAAACACCTTATTAGGTGTTTTCGCATGTCTATAACTAACACCCATGCACCCTTGAAAAAAAGTGGCTTCAGAGTGCCAGTACACCCTCAACGATGGTGCTTCGGTTGGTCATAACACCCTTCTATGGGGCCAATGCACTGGGGTGTTTTCATCACCTTTATACCCTATTGCAGGGTGAAAGCAGTGGCATTGCACCCTTACACCCCTTGATAAAAATCAGTGCGGATAACGTCCATATATTGCATTCCCTAATTAGGAATTACTTTTGCCACTACACGTTCCTTAATGCTTTTCCTATGTACATATTTGCAATCAAGCTTAATGGTATTCCTTTTAACCACCTGTAATGCCAAATGAGCATGTAAAGAGATGCTACATGCCATTATTTTGACATCTCGAATGGCCCATGCCAGTATGATTGTTTTTTTCAAATTCACAGAGCATGTTACAAAAAAATGTCACACAGAAGGAAACTGGAAGTCTTTTATTCGGCATAGAAGTGTCAGGGTTCGGGCTAGTGGGTGCTGGTGGAGGGGGCAGGGGGGCACTTGTGTTCTGTTTCTTCATTGAGGCGCGCTATTGAACCTCATTTATTTAACAATACTGCCACTCTCCACCGAGAGCATAGCAGACGGACAAAAACATGTTATGTGCGTAAATACCTAAAAAAATGAAAGAAGCAAAACAGTTCCAACAAATGCAGACAACAAAGTATACAATTTTTTTTCAAAAGCAGAACCGAACAATGCACACAACAGCATGGTGACATTTCTTAAAAAAACAACAACAAAACTTTTAGTCGTATGCAACAATAATCGCAGTACACAATATTAATCCTATGCTTTGTCAGTGTCAACGCGTGCGCTTGCATAAAATTCGGCCTTAAGTGATGAAATAAAGCGTCGTGCAGCGCATCTTGGCTTCGACACGCAGACGCCCAAAAAGAGGTGCTCTATAAAGCAGCACAAATTGTCGGACCCCCATACGTCAGATTGAACAGCCAAAATTGACCCATTATTGGAACAATATCCTAAGTAGAGTCGATGACTCGAAGAAGCTTCCGCTGCTCAATGAAGGAAAAATGCTCTTCAGCTTCTTTGATGCTGCTCCCAGTATATCCGACGCACGGCGTGGCAGGCTTTTCTTCCTGTTCCTTGATAAAATTGTGAAAGAAGTGCATAACAGAGCAGCTGTATAAATATGCACTGCATCTGGCAAAAAGCAAATTCAACATATTTTCTACTCTATATTTAGAATACGCCAATGCCCCTTTAGTGTACAGCAATGTACTGGAAAAGGGCCCTATCGGAAACCACTGGTGGTTATCTCACGAGTCACAATTAACAATGCAGAGTATACTGTTATGGTTGGTTCAGGAGGCACAAAGCCAGCAGTCTGATCAAGTCATAAATGAGAGCACATAAGGTCAACCCATTTTTATTCATGCAGCATGCTGCTGCATGGTAATTTTAGATTATGCAAGGTATTTTATCAAACAAAAATGGCTACACTCATCAAAAGCACCTGGGTTAGAGAACTTCTATGCTGCCCCACGAACTTTTCATTTCACATGACCTGGAATGCTTATTATGATAGTTAAAAATGTAAATGAACAATAAACAGCACTGTAGCAAGGTGGTTACTACTAAAATATTAACAACTGAAGGCTTCACACAAGGCCTACAGCATACCCTGCACTGGCCAAGTAGATACTGCAGAATCAAACAAAAAAAAAAAACGTGGAAAGAGCATACTTAGTGATGGGGCACTACAAAAAAAAAAAAAACAAAGTGCATGTAATACATAACACATAATCCATTTCTGAACTTTTGCACGTCTTCTTGTGCTAAGTATGAACCAGCCAAGCCCTACGTCATCGCAATGCTTCCTGAAGTGTTTACATTTAAGGTTTAGTAACAAGGAAAAAATGTTCTCGCTGCTCTATGTGGCAGTTCTGAAACTTCATCACACATTATTCATTGAAAGTGTACACTAGAGCTTTGAGTTGAGCGACAATTACGTGTGCAACAGCAGAGCATTACCAAACAACCAAACAGCAGAAGCTCTAAAAAATGTCAACACTGAAGCATGGCATGTTAAAACATTTTCCACGCATAGCACATTGTATGCATAGACATCCAGAACATCAGTGGTGAGCCTCAAGAGGCGGCAGGAAGCTCAAGTGTTCAAGAAGTTGTAATCATTATAGCGGCAGGCAGTCTGAGCACTTTGAAATACTAAAGGTTCGAATACTAAAAATATGTTGACTAACTTGAAATGCAAAAATAACAATTTGGATTTATTGACAATGTTTACTATAAATGAGAATGTCTATGACAGTGCCACATGGTTAATGCATGAAATGTTAGCATCTGTAGTTGAAGGCATTATATTTATACAGCATGAACCTTGAAACATAGCAGTATTTTCTCCCAACCGATGTGGTAAACCTAATCTCAGAAGAATTAAAATTATTACATCATTTCAAACTTGGCTAGCAAATTACAGCATTTTTTAAAAACAACTATTAAACTGCATTACCCACCTTCAGAAGCCTTTAGGATAAGACAATGTGGCAAATATTTCTTTTTGAAGCAGTCTCAGATTATATATTCCAGACATTAGGAACATGTTAGGTACTAGCATGCATGAGCAGGTTGAGAGGCCCCTTTCCAGCAAATGCTAAACCCCACCAAGCTGCCTGCAAGAGCCATCTGATAAAGCACTGCTGGTCCACTGCAGCAGAGTGCTTAGTCAAATAGCACACTGCACCAATCTTGACATTACCAGTACTTCATCAGATGACTCTTGTATGCAATACGACGTGGTAAGCATGTGATGGCAGGAGTCTCTTAAAAGTGCTTTTGATTGTACTTACAGTGCAAATAATCCTTTCACAGCAAAGAATTCACAGTTGCGATGAAAACTTGTGTAGTATTTCTATTTGAATTATGAATCACTAATACATATTACAAGTTAGACTGTAAACCATTTTAGAAACAAACAAAATTCGCTAATAATGTCGGTTTCAAGTAGGCTTCCTGAATATTCAAATGACAAAGAGAAAACTTACAAATGATAAACATAACATCCAGAGCTCCCGGCTGGTTCCCAATGTTTGCCAAGAGTTGCAGAATGCGTACTGTCTGTACATCTGCAATAGAAAGAAGCAACACAACAATGGTGTACCTCCTTGCAGGTAAAAAGAGACAGCCGAGCTTTGAGGCGATAATTTATTGTCTAATTTAGGAAGGCAAATAAACAAAATTGAACATATGTAGAGGCACGCAAACTGAAAGCCAAACATCTGACAGCAGAAATCAGCAAAGCTTGTGAAGATTTGAATCAGGTATCACCTAATTCTCTGCAACTAGTTGAACTGATTCGAAAAGGCTGCACCATTACAATGTAGAAGAACAATAGGTAATTTAAATTTAGTTAATGCGAAAATTGTTATATATAAAGAAATGCACAGGCTAGTTATGGTTTTATGATTCTTTCTGATGCTCAGCCATGTTTTTAGTATATCTATAAGGCAATGCAAAATGGCAAAAATGTAGGCATTTAGCGAAAAACTGCCAATTAGATAGCACATGCAGCAAACAGAAGGAAACAGCTTAATACTTACGCTTCTTTCTCCTTTCACGCATTCACTCAGAACATACTTCGAGCACCCGGGCAATGTCCTTTTTTCTTGCACGAATGGTGTCTTTCAAAACCAAGACAAGTGTCTTGCTAAGGCCAATTTCAACTGCCTCTTTGCTGTCCTTCTTGATCAGCATGTTGACGTCATGTAAGAACTGCAAGTTTGTGTGAATGGTAGCCATAAAGAATTCATTTTACTCAATGTTTCAAGTAACTGAATATTAAACATCATTGTACAAAAGCTAAGGCAATTGATGCCTTTGTACATATCTGAAAAAAAAAAAAAAACTGACATTAGCAAACAGCAAATACAAATATTTACTAAGGTTAGAAAACTGCAAAAACCATCAGTATTTTGCCACTCATCGCCAAACTGCAAGCAATATTAAGGAGTCTAATATAAAAAATAAAGCAAAAATTATGATACTCCTTCCCTCAACTTGGCACACGGCTGAATGGCAATAAAATATGTAATATATCTCTAAACTAAGGGTCCCCGCTCCGCTTTAAAAAGTAGGCTTCAATTCTTAGAGACAATCTACAGACATGCATCGTTAGCATATGAAAGTCAAATTGTTTTCTGGGCCCTTTAAATCAGTAAACTGCTTTCAACACATACATTACAAATTTTTTAATAACAGTAAGTCACAAATCTGCCTGCAATATGCGCACTGTGATGAGCAAAGAAGGTAAGCATATGCGACTAAGGCTATGATAACCGCTTCATATGTACATTTAAGCAAAAGACAAAACAAAGTAAACATCTGGTCAGAATCAAACTCTGTAATAGCAACATCCGGTACAATATTTGGCCACAGAATTCAAGCTGTCGACCTCTACTTGAATGCTGAGGCATCAGTATCGAATATCCATTTATTCTAGTCTAAAGACACTACAAAAATCAAATAATGCGGTCAAACAGTTATGTTGAAATGTGACCACAAAAATAATGAAAACTGGATGGTTTGAACCACATCAGCTGACGTAGCACGTGTACAAGTGCCTTAATTGAAGTCTTGCTGAAAATAAAATACGTACCTAAATGTTTCTTCCAGAGCAAAAGTAAACGCCATAACAAAAGCAGCATAATAAAAATGCAAATTCACACTCCATGCAACCGCAAAATATGGACTCCGCAAAATGAAAAATGCTCCCATTGTGATTAAAAAAGGCAAATCCAGACGCGGGGAAGTTAACATAGGTTGATGATAGCGGCATATAGTTTACGCAGTTTGGAATAAACTATTATGCAACCAGGCCGGCCGACCAGCGCACTTCGATGCCGAGAGCACGAGCGCACAGGCGTGCCGCGCTGAACGGCCGCCGAGAACGAACATAGCCTCCTCGAACAAAAAGTTTAAACAGAAGGGCTGCGGGAGGACGCTCCCCGAGCAGCAGGACGGTGCGCGCCTATGCTCCGAGTAAATAAAAAAAAAGGGGGGGGGGGGGTCGCACCGCTCCGAGTGAAAGATGACGACGAAGCATGAAAGAGGTTTCAGGAGAGCGAGCGCGAAGTGTAAGAGAGAAGGGAGGAGGGGGGAGGAGGGGGAGGGGGGAGTCGAGAGTGCTAGGAGAATTAAGGTAGTACGCCAACATGACCTTGCCGCACGAACGGAAACGGTAGAACAAAACCGAGTCGTTGCGAACTGAGCGCAAGTATCAAACTGTCAAGAAACGAAAATCGTTTCGTGAACCTTCTGCGTGTACAAAATGCAAGGAAACGTAGCACATACATTATTTCTGTTCAAGAAAGTTGAGACTGATGTTCTTGTGCGAAATCTGCGTAACTCGCCGCGACATCTACCACATGTGCGATGTCATTTTGGCAGCCATTTGAAAACAAGCGCGTGTCTCACGTTTTCATTTCAGCACATTCTGGAGCGTTCCGGCACAAAAAGACACAGAATGCAGCAATCCGGTAGGACACTGTTCCCACAAAGCGCAATATGCGTGAGAATAGGCTTACCTTCACAGACGATTGCGTCAGCCGCAAAGTACGCTGTCCGCCTTCGTATCACCGGCACGGAACCAACCAGTGCGACTTCAGCGCGAGTGCAATGTAGTCGGCGCATATACCTCTTAGTCACGCAGAAAACAAAAATTGTCCATGCCTTCTTCTTTCGAACATCTCAAACATAAAGCGCTGCAGCAGTCCTTCGGCCTGAGCAAAGCAAAAAGAAGCCCGGACACTTGCCGACACGATAAATGCCCGTTTGCGTTAAACACCACATGTAGAAGGCACTTCACAAGCGTACACACTTCTGTAACACATATGCATGGGAAATGCAACACATTTCACGAGGGTACACAATCGAAGAAGCACATTCAGCATTCGCCGAAACGTGGTCGAAACGCACCCCACAATGCTAACGGCCATATTGTGAAATTTGAAAAGAGCGTTCGTAGCTACCGGCAGCCTCCTGGCGGTGAAATTTTGTTTCAGTTTCTGTTTCATTTTTAGAAAGCACTCGTGTGTAATTTTAATTTTAGCGTTACTTTTGGTGCTTTATTTAGGTGTTGGGTTATATTAGCAGCGCCGCTTGTGTATAAAAGGCTACGAAGTTACGCAGCCATATACCCCCAGCATGTTAGGTGATATTGCTTGCCCGTAACACCCTTAGGCATATTCTCCAGCCAAAGCACCCCTTTGGCATGCAAGAGGTGATTTCCAATGGCACGACCACCCTAGACTCAGGGTGTAAGGATGTTTTGAATCAGACAAACGCCCAAAAAGGTGTTTTTGTTTTTACAGTGTGGGTGTAATGGGCTTTAAATTCCGATTGGCTTGCAAGGCGGAACATTTTGGTGCTAGCAGTCACGGAACGTTCGACCATAATGTGTCACAATGCTTGAAAGACGAGGCTAGTAATACCGTTCTTTGATTCTGGATAACGTCCGAGTGACTTCTAGGTTTCCGGATGTGGGTTCATTGTGGCAGGCTTCAAACATTTCGTCCCGTAAGCTTGCTGGTAGAGCAAGCATGTATCGGCGACTGCTGGGGTAGAATGTTTCTCGACGAGGACGCCATCACGTAAACACAGAGAGGACAAAGTGCGACGAAAAGATTTAAGGATCATGCTGCCGGCACTTTGAAGAAAGTCGATTACGTGGGGAAGCTCGGGATCGTTTCGTTGACTATCGGCCAAGTTGGGTGAGCTGATTGCATTCAGAAATGGATCGTAATCACCACTTGCGCTCGAAGCTGGTTGCACAGAAGCACGAGGCAGGCAATCCGTGTGTACATGCTTACGACCTGACTTGTAGGTTACAGTGATGTCATACTCTTGAAGTTGTAGGCTCCATCTTGCGAGACGTGCAGAAGGGTGTTTGAAGGTTGTCAGTCAACAAAGCGCGTAATGGTCAGTCAACAATTTGAAGGGTCTGCCGTATACGTGTGGTCAAAACTTCGAAATAGACCACACGATGGCGAGGCATTCTTCATCAGTGGCAGAGTAGTTTGCCTCGGCCTTAGACAAAGCCCTACTAGAGAAGGCGATTGCATGTTGTTGACTGTGCTGTATCTGCACTAGGACAGTGCCCAAACCGACATTGCTTGCATCGATGTGCAGTTCGGTGTCTGCCGTTTCATAGAAATGTGCTAGAACTGGAGGTCACGGCCGACAACTTTGAAGCTTTGAAGCTCTTGAAATGCCTGCATTTGCTGTTCTCCCCACGTGAACGGCATTTCAGCCTTAGAAAGAAATGTAAGGGGGGCGGCTATTTTGGAGAAGTTTTTCGCGAAACGCAGGTAATATGCACATAATCCAAGAAATAGTCGAACTTCTTTCTAGTCCCGCGGAGCCGAAAAATTGGTTATGGCAACCGCTTTTTCAGGATCCAGCAGAACGCCTGCCTGGTTCATGATATGGCCTAGAAACTTGAGCTCTTCGTAACCGAAAGGACCTTTATGAGTGAGGCCCAACAATTGGATGGATTCTAGTACTGCGTCTAGGCGGCAAAGGTGCTCCTTAAAATTCGGGGCAAATGCAATTACGTCTCCTAAGTATACAAGACAAGTCGACCACTTCAGATCTGCAAGAACGTCCTTGAGTCGCTGAAAAGTTGCGGGCGCGGAGAAAAGGCCGAAGGGCGTAACTTGGAATTTGTATAGATCGTCAGGCGTAATGAAGGCCGTCTTTTCGCGGTCCCTGTCATCTACCTTTATCTGCCAGTATCCTTATTCGAGATCCATGGAGAAGTACCTTGTGTTGCACAGACGATCTAAGGCGTCATCTATCGTCATCTATTCTGGGCATGAGATAAACATCTTTTTTTGTAACATTGTTCAATCGACGATAGTCTACGCTGAAACGGAGTGTGCCGTCTTTTTTCTTTACAAGTACCACTGGTACAGCCCTAAGGACTGCGGTAAGGTTGAATAGCATCATATCAAGAACGTCTGTGACTTGAACTCTGATGGCAGTACGTCCTTTTGTGGAAACCTAATATAGCGACTGGCGGAGTGGTCAAACCGCTTCGTCTGTAATGTCACGATGCTTTGCAAGGTGCGTTCGACCAACACGTGACGATCTGGCAATTGCATCAGAGTAGCGACTGATCAGGTTGCATAGTTTTTCTTGGTACTTAAGAGGTAATGCCGGGTTTACGTCGTACAGTGGTTCAGTTATGGCATCGATATTGCTATTGTTGTCCCTTTGTTCAGATGTTGATGCTCATTGGTGAAGTTTGTGAGAACATCAACTTTGCAATTTTTAAAGAAAAAACTGCCTTGGCAACTGCTATGCCTCTTTCAATAGGGAGTTTGCATGAAGCGATGCATGCCGGGTATTTTGCCACGAGGTTGTCGCTGGCAGCAGACGGTTGGCCACGCAGCCAGGTTGAATTGAGCAAGCGCCTCGTCTTTTTCGACGGTCCACCGAGCAAATACGTGGCTTCTCGTGCGCTGCCCTTACGTGCGTGCACCTGTCGGCAGATTCCTGAAGAACGTACGCGCTGTGCCCGGGAAATCGGGCGCGCTATGAAGAAATGCAGAGCAGTGCGACGCGGACTTGTTAAAGCTACGGGGCAACGACTGACTGCACTATGAAGAAATGCAAAGCAATGCGACGCGGACCTGTTCAAGCTAGCGACAACGACTGACTGCACTATGCGTCTGGACCTGGCTGCCCGTCGACATCGCCGACATTCATGATTTCTAGTTCTTGCAAGTAGTTTTATTATGCCCCGATAGGCGTCGGTCTCACGTGTGTTGGCCCGTGTGACCCATTCGCGTCGGCGTCGCTAGAGGAATCACTTACCTTCTCGCCCTCGTGCAGACGTATGTTTTGGATCGAAAAGGACCAGCAGTTGGCCTCTCGATCGCGCCAGCATTGACTGCTACGCGACCATGCATGTAGACGAAGCTGTGTGGCAGTGCCGTACTTCGTCGTCTGCTGCCAGCTCTATGGCAGCGAGCGACAACATCATGGCGGATTATCCAGAATGCATCACTTCGTGCAAGCTCCCTATAAGCAGCTTCTGTTGGGTCTCGACGATACCTTCTGTATTTTGCACTGAGAGGAAACCCACGGACACCATAATGCTAGAACGTGGAGGTACCCTCATATGGTGGTCAATAATGTAAAGCGCAGTGGGGAGCATGCTATTGCTTTGGGTGGCATTCTCAATTGAAAATTTTAGCAAATTATTCTGCAAATCGATGATTGCCCCGTTTTTCGTTAGAAAGTCCATGCCCAGGATGACATCCCACGAAGATTGGGCCAACACGATGAACTCGCCTGACTGGTTCGCCCTTGTACAGTGATCCTCGACGTGCACACGCCCGTGGGCATAATTAAATGTCCTCCAGCAGTACGTATTTGTGGGCCATCCCATGCTGTCGTAAACTTTCTGAGAGCTGCTGCGAGCTGTCAACGAAGAAGTGAATAATCGGCGCCAGTGTCGACTAGAGCAGTGACGTCTGAGCCATCGACTGAGACCTGTAGGTCGACAGTCTGTGGTGCTGTGCGGCAGCTGCTTCGAGACGTTCGGTCTCGGCTTCTGGGCTCTGAAGGAGTGGTGATTCGGAGGTCGGCGTCATGGTTACGTTGAGGGTTGGTGTGTTGTTTAGACGTCTGTTCTGCTGGTGTCCGTGTGCAATGAACGTTGGTGTGCGGCGAAGAACTGTAGTGCGTCTGTGGAGGATCTTGGAATTTTCGTATTTGAGCAGCCGCGTCTCCAGAGGCTGCTGCATCTAGTTTCACCTACGGGGACTTTGGAATTGCCCCTGGCGCCCAGGAGAGCTGTACCTGCGAGGCGACGACGATCGGAAGCGGCTTGGGCCTCGGTGGACATGCGAAAGGTATTTTGCAAATTCGTGTGGCCGCTGTCCAGGCAACGGATGACGGGCATCAAGAAGAAACCCACGGAGGCCGCGTTCCTTTAGTCAAAGCGGCGAAACTTGTGTCCAGCTTCCCCGTAATGATAGCACGATGGTTGGTTGTCGAGTGTTCGGCAGACCCATGGGTGACCGGGGCGCATGACTTGTAGGACGGCGTCGAAGGCGGTAGGGAGCGGCTGGTGACCGCGGCATAACTCAAGGTCTGGGGTGGCGGTGTAGCGGCAACGGGTGCGGGTACTACAATTGGAGCGGGCACGCCCAGCGCCTGTTGTACTTCTTCACGAATAGCGTCAGAAACTGTTGCGACCTGTGGCTGTTGTGGAATCGGCAGGTATTTAGCCACCTCTTAACGGACTATCGCCCGGATCGTATCACGCAACGGTTCCATCGAAAATTCTATGGCTTCACTTGCATTGGCGGCGAGCTTGGATACAGTATCACGCTGATATTGCTGGGCACGCATTTCAAGTGCCTTTTTGATAGTGGTCGCTTCCCTGATGAATTCACCTACTGTTGTTGGTGGACTTGGCACTAGGCCGGCAAAAGACTGCTCTTCACGACCCTTCATCAAAAGACGCACTTTCTTATCTTTTGACATGGTCGGGTCTGCAAGTCTACAGAGTCACTTCATCTCTTCGGTGTACAACGTCACACTGTCATTCGGGTGTTGTATTCGGCTATTTAGAAGAAGTTCTGCTTTTTCATTGCGAAATGGGCTGGTGAACGTACCCAAAAATTCCGCCTTGAATTTGGCCCACGTGCGGAGTCCAGCTTCATGATTTCCAAACCATTTTCTCGAAAAAACTTCCAGCGCGAAGTAGACATGGCGCAACTTGGAGTCAGCGTTCCAGGTGTTGAAGACGGCCACTCGGTCGAACTGCTCCGGCTAGTCTTCACGGGTTTATGGGGAAGGCCGTGGAAACGTGGTGGATATCACTGTTGATGGAGCAGGACCGGAGCTGTAGATACCGGCGGATTCATCGCGCTTACACCAATGTTCCTAATTAGTTTGTGGTCAGAGAGAGTACGGAACTCGGGAGGAAGACCTAGTAGTCGGTGACTGCTCTGATGTACTGGGGTCTCTACCTGAGGGGTGCGTCCTGGGCTTAGATCCAGGCTTGTAGGCTTGTCCGGTGCATGAAAGTCGTACCACCGAACGTCGCGTAAACGAGGCCCCTCACAGTTGCGCCCGGGGCAGGCTCAGAGCCCAGAAACAGCATCAGAGCTCAGTCTTGGACCTAGCGCTCTTCTTTCTCTCACACCACTGCGCGTCTTCGTCTTCTGCGAATACTACAATATTATTCCAAACATAATCATTAGCATACATTTGTTAAGTACTAAATAACATTGAAGGCTGTGCAAGAAGTATAACGTGCCGTTTCCGCAAAACCCTGCGAAAGAGTCTCTGTGCCTCTCCAGCAGCATTTCGTATTCGAGATCGAAGGCTTATGGTGGGCTGCTTGCCAAAATGAAGACCTCACCTCTGCGATAAAGCCCGCATTGGGAGCGCCTCTCAACACGGCCATCTCGTGCAACCTGTAACCTAACCCTACGTCTTAGTGGTGCACGCCATATCAACTGCCAACTACCAACTTATTGTCTTGCATGTAGGCTTCTTCCACACAGCGAAATTGTATCTGGCAGATATATAGGTCGAGACGTTCAACTGTATATCCACATAGTTTTAATGGTTATATTTTGGCGGATTTCGTGCGTAATAATTTCTCATTTGTACACAGTACGCTCATGTTAATAGTTACCGTCCCCTCTTTGACCAAGCTTCATCTACCTTTTCGAACCGCACTGCTATAAAACCAAAATATTACCGCTCTAAATCAGGAATTTGCATGGCATGCTTCTAATCAGCCGAAACAGTGATTTCCATTTATGCGACACCAATTTTGCTTCCAACAAAGGTGCAGATTTTGTGAAAAGTGTAGAGCCCAGGGTGGTCTGCTTTTGAGCCACTTCGTCCGAATTTCAATGCACTTCCAGTTTTCCGAATATCTTAGCGGTGAAACGACTTTTGTCCTACCCTCTCCAATGGGAAGGACCTCCACAAATGCTTAATCAGAGCCACTACACGGTTCTGGAGCGGCCCCCTGTGCTCTAGACTTTTGACAAAGACTCTGCCAGATTACAGTAACACCCGTTAAACACCGTCCGGGAACCACGTGCTTGAGCAATCGCGATCAGGGTACAAAAAGATGTGAACACAGACAAAGTTTTGCAGAGTATGAAACATCAAATAGCCCACGCTTTTGCCCTGTTCACCGTGTCACACCACTCGTACATGAACTCTCTTTCACCTGGCCGCACGGCAGCGAAAATTGCATATCACAGTGCTGGAAAAACGATTGCGGCAGCACTCTTCTGTTGCCTCTTTGGTGCAGCAGCTCGCGTGCTCTCTTTCGTACCTCCTCTTGCTTGCATGTCCGTAACTGCATGAATCGGAGAGTCCCGCGTTGCCGAGGTGCTTGAGCAACCTTGGCAATACTGTTTGAGATAAATATTTGCGTGAATTCAATGCAACCGGTGTACGCTACTTCTCGAGTGCGCTCAATTGCGGTTACTTCTCGATGTTGCTCGACTGCTGAATTCATGGACGCAACGAATCCGCCGAAAGTGGCCATTTTGTGACAAAAGCGAAAAGGAAGGCACCCGTATACTGTGATTTCCGGAGGCCTCTACCACTGCGTCTTTGATCGTCTGAATTGCTATGAGACGTTAAAACCCTAACAACAAACTAAACGATGTATAGAGGCTCAGTAGCAGAAGAAAATGCGTATACCTTTTGGTTTGTACGCTAATATTGTATTTAATAGTTTTATCTTGTAGTAAGGCTTCCGGTAGTGGGTTTAGATGTTTCAGTTGGCAACACTGAGTGGAACCACGGCTCCTCCACTACAGCTGTTGTCAATACGCCCTGCCCGACTGCTCGAAAGACGCTGTACCGCATGGCCGGCATACAACAAAGTGATGAACGAAACGTTTTTTAAACATCATTTGCAAGTAAAGAATGACTTAAAAAGCGTTCAGTCACCACAAAAAGAATGTTCTGTTGATGTGTTCAGAACGAGGTGAACACTTAACGAAAGTTGTTTCTGTTTAGTTTTAGTTGCAAACTTTGGTGCTGCCAATGCAACATCCAAGCAACCTGCCTTGCTTCTCAGTTGTTTGTGAGTTTCATAAGGTGTCGGGGAGAGATTCTTGGTCCGTTTCCCGCTTGTTGGCAAAAGTGTTTTGTTAATGTCGCTGTTGTGTTCAAGCAGTTGACTCGTACTGCGGCTACCATGAGCGCGTACGTAGACATGAGATGGTCTGGAGACTATATTTAGCGATAGCTCTCGGTAGATTGTTATGCTGCTGGCGAGCGGTCAATTTCTGTAATCATATTCAGATGGAGCACACTCTGGACGAGGTGGGGAAAAGATGCTGGTTTTTGTTCATGACTATACCACTGAAGCACTTAGCCTCTCATTGTGCGCAATTTTCGCCTTCGTCGGGTTAGTCCAGTATTTGAAGTTATGTGCAGCGTGACTCTTGAATACTAAGTGCGGTTATATAAAACTGCAAAAGAGTGCGTTTTGATGAAAATCGTTTAAAAATTTGTGTTCGGAAATATTGCATCGAGAAGTAATCTTGTTTATGCCAGGCAGCGTAACATGACAACCATTTCTAACAAATATCGCCAGACGTTTAATTTTAGTACTGCGTAATATTATTGTACTGTTAAATTATAATTCGCATCAAACTCGTAGTCACTGCGCTATATAATGATTGTAAAGTTTGGTTTCTATTCAGCTAATAGCTGAATACTTCTGATTACTTCCATTTATTTCCGCTCCCTTATAGTGCATTTCGGGGAGAAAGCTCTGCGAACAAATCACTTTGTGAGAAGCTAAAATATGTTCAATTTAGCACTAGTATTGCAAAGTTTTTAAATATGAGATCAATATCTTCCATGTGATCCTTAAACCTGAATTTAAAACATTTTAAATATAATATTTGATATATTCATCATAAGGTTTAACAAAAAAAATCATTCTTTACACTTTGAAGCAAACAGATGAAGATGAAGAAGCTGAAGAGCGGAAGAACGTGGTCGTAGTATCTGGTCGTTTGCTCACCGTACCGCGACGTACGCCTACTCCTTAAATAAATTAGTGTTGCCCAGAACTGCTTGGTAACATTTGGTGTAGGTGCTGTGTATCGATCCTAGACCCATCAGTTGTCCCTTGCCAGCATCGATATTCCGGAGGCTAAAGACATCGCTTCTGTGATCAAAAGGATTGTATGCGAGGAGCTGGATATATTAAGCAGCAACGTACAAATTTGGTTTTCCTTACCACCAGAAGCTGAGGTCTCCGCTATCATGGGAGCAGTGTACGCCATCAACTGCATCTAATGACAACAAACCGTTTTACAACTACGGTATGAAGCGGACCCAGCAGTCGGCGTCGCACCTTTATTTTCAGCAGCTTATATCCCATCCGGATGCTGTGCCTCATAGTGCACCTCTTCGCGCGTTTGTCGCCTCATCTCGACCTCCACGTCATCCTGCTGTCACCTACGAAAGTCGCCCGCCACCAATATTTTACGGCTGCGGGAGCAGCTGATACATCTCCCGTTTTTGCCCGCGTCGTAAATTTCTCGACCAGCAGCAGAACGAGCACCACGCTCCAGAAATGACATCCGGTTGGAGCAGTCACCCGGTATATTTTATTGACCTCCTTACCGCCAACGCAGTGCATGCAATGACTCCCCTTTGTGCGGTCACAGCATCACACCCCCGCCACAGCGACAAAGTCACTCACCATCTCCACGTTGCCGCTTCGTTTCTCTACCACTGGAAATCTAGGTGGTACGACCGATGAGGTCAACTGCCGGACCGTTAATTTCACGAATACCTCTGCCCATTGTCATCCTAAAAAGTGTCAGTGTATCTGGACGTCATTGAAACGAATGCTTTGGTGGGCACTGGTGCTGCTGTTTCAAATATGAGCCTTTCAATTAAGGAGAGCATTCAACAGAAAGTTTTATTTGTGTGGCACAAAAACTACGTTTTGTGCTACAGAAAGACGTTCGTTGTATTGAGACATACAACACATGACGTGATCGTTGGTGCTGATGTTCTTTGCGAGTCTGGTGAAGCATTAACTTCAGTGCCGGTGAAATTTCTTTGAAGCACAACATTATCTCGACATTAGTTGACAATATGTCCCAGTGTTATGAAGGAGTTTTCCCCTGAGGAAGATGTGCTGCTTCTTGTAATAACGGCAACATTTGTGCCCGTGTGTAAGGGACCGACGGGCACTACGGATTAGCGCGGGAAGTCGAGGAAAGCATGTGGCTATGAGCCCAACTCCTTATTGTTATCGTGGCATGAGTGGACGCAGGTGGTGCGCGAACAGAAGCGCTGAGAGGCGCGGGGTGGGTTACTATAGCTGAATGACAGGTAGTGAGTATCCGAAGAGGGAGACATAGAGAGCGAGAGAGAGAACTTTTATTCGTCCAACAGAGTGACTATCCCGTTCTTCGGGTGTCAGACCCGGAAGGCGGGACATTCGCCTTAGTTGCAGGCTGGTAGTTCTTGGACTCCGGTGGCATCTTCGGCCTACATGGACAGTACTGTGCACACCAGCTTGAGCGCGCCCTCTCAACCCCACAGTCGCAGGTGAGACGCGCATTCACGCGGGCACCCGATGGAATGCGATGGCGAGCGCCTAACAAAGGCACTGCACTCGTGGCGACAGGTGAGCCGTGGCAGGACCACTGACCGCGCTTTTCTTTTTCTTTTTTTGTTTGTGCACCGCGTTGAGGACGCTATCTCGACCTCGCAGTAAAAGGTGAGATGCTCGTTCACGCTAGCTTCCATTGGAATGTGTTGGCGAGCACTAACAAAGTCGATTCACTAGTGACGACAGCCGAGCTGTGCCAGAACTACTGACCAGTCTTTTCTTTTCCTTTTTTGTAGCAACGGTACTCCTTCACTCGAGGGTTGCAACGGCCAGGTGAACGGCCAGGTGTACCGCGGAATGTAGGAAGGACATGACCCTCAGAGTCTTGATTTTCCGTTTTGTTTTTCAGTGAGAGAGAGGGTTTAGTTCTCTAAAAGTTGAAGGGGGAGTTGGACGTCGGAACCAACCAATCAGGTTGATGTTTGTGGTGATTGGACGTTGCGGAAACTAGGGCTGGACCTCAGGGGGTAAAACGGAGTCCGAGGCCCAGTGTGGCGTTCTGGGCTAGGTTTAGGTGCGCTGCATCTTTGGCTATGTCGAGGTGGGAATATTTCCCTGTTAGCCAGTTACACCTTGTATCTCTGTTGTAAATGTTGTAAATATTTGCTGTGTATATAAATATCCAGTTATTCTCGTAAACTCCTGCAATCAAGTCTTCGCTACATACCGTCTTCGACGGGGCGACTTTGGCACAGAGAACCGCCGCTGTTGCATGTATACCGCCTCTGACGGCGCGCCCCGAGTGCAATGTACCATTACTGGCACAGTCGTACAGGCTGTCTCTACGGGCTAAGTAGAGATAAAGGAAGGCAGCGGAAGTAGGAGTGAATACTACAGGAAGTCAAGGCATCTACTACCTGGATGGACCAGGTGCAGGCAGCAATAATCAGCAGCAAAGAAAAGTAGCAGCGAGGACCAGAAGAACAGACCAGGGACGCTGGACTGCAGCATGCAGTTTTCGTTGTGCGGGGAGTGAAAATTTTCATCTTGTTGGTTTGTGCTTCGTGTCAGTATTTAGTCTGGGTGAAAATAATGGCCAAAGTACGTCGTATAACTACGAGCCACTCACTATGCCATATTAGGTATTGACCCTTACGCGAATATGGGGCTACACTTGACGCAGTGCTGGTGCTACATTTCTCTTCGCCGCAACATGCTAGCAGCCTTAGCGGAATTTTAAACCGGCCACCGCGACGGAGTATTCTACGTCACAAAGGATGTGCTATTACCAGCCAGAGCCGCAACATTGTTTCAGTGCGCGTTTCTGACAATTGCGTGGGCTCTCCTAATTGCTGGCTTAACCAGATTCAGAGCGCCCTAAACAAGAATGTACTAGCGCCAAGGGCTCTTGTTGCAGCAGCTGACGGAACAGAACACGTTTGGAGGGTGACTGCATTAAATGAACTTGTTTTACTTTTATCTGGCATGAAACTTGCTCGCTTTAGTGTATATGACTCTGGACATCCGTGCTCTGTCGACGGGTACGTCTGCGCAGATAGCTGCTTACGGCTGTGCGAATATTAACGGCATGATCAACAAATCCCCTCCATCATCAGAGCGTCTTGAATTGCAGCATGTTCTCGCCCAGCATGATTCGGTGTTGGACTTTGCTCAGCTAGCCACTCCTCCTTGCTGCCAGTTTCTCATATGAAACACCGGCTAAAAACCATAACTACAACGCCCATCCAGCATACACCTTGTCCCATGTCCCCAGCAGAGCGCAAAGTACGCGACATGCTGCATACGGGTGCCATTCGGGAGTCATTTAGTCCGTGGCCTGTACCTGTTATATTATTGCGCAAGAAAGATAATTCGTGGCAGTTTTGCAACCGCTACCATCGATGCAATGCTGTCACGAATAAATATGTCTACCGACTTCCACGTCGGTAGACATATACGTATAGACGACGCAGTTGACTGTCTTCAATCTGCGTCATACATCTCGTCAATTGACTTGCGGTCGGGGTATTTGCAGATACCCATACATCTGTGGGACCGGAAGAAGACGGCTTTTTACATCGGATGGGCTATACGAATTTAACGTGATGCGTTTTGGCTTATACAATGCCCCAGTTACATTAGAGCGATTCATCGACACAATCTTGCGTGGACCTGCGTCTAACGTATGATTGTGTTACTTTGACGACATCATCATCTACAGCACGACCTTTCATGAGCATAAAAATTGATTGAGTGTTGTGCATGCCTACGTTGCAGAAGCTTGGTTGGTTTTGAAATCTGAAAATGTCATTTTGGTAAGAGGCAAGCCTTTGTTCTCGGATTTCTTGTCGAGGAAGATAACCTACGGCCCGACCAACAGAAAGCTGATGTGCGTGAGTTTACCACCACCCCGTATTGTGAAACACCTCCGAAGCTTTCTGGGCCTGTGTTCCTACAAGGACTTTAAATTTATAAGTTCGTCTGCGTTTGTGCAGCTGAAGTATTTGCTAGCGCATGGGCCTGTTGTGCGCCTGTCTGACCCAGCGGCGCCTTCTGAAATCCACACGGCTGCCAGCGGCGTCGGCGTCGGAGCGGTCCTTATCCAACTTCATAATGCTCGACTTGCATAATGTTGCGTATGCAAGTCGAAAGTTGACCAAAGCGGACGGGAACTTTGCAGTAACAGAATTGCGCTGCCCGGCGGTCCTCATTGCAGCCCAAAAGTTTCAGCCTTACCTACATGGCCGTTATTTCAAGACTGTCACTGATCATCACTCTAGGAACTAGGAAACTAACTAGTAAGTGTGTTAGTAACAAGGACGGAGAAATAAAGAGCATTAAGCAACAGGTGAAAAACACAGAAGGTAAAAATTGGATAAATTGATGGAAAAAAAACAGAGTGTGGAATTATACCGAAAGTGGAAAATGCAGATCAGGAAGGAAGATTTCATTGATAACTCAAGAGGCAGTGCCCTACTTTTTGAAGCTAGATCAGGGTGCCTTAGAACACGCAGCTACAAAAAGAAGTTTAACAATGGAGATGACGCATGTGCTGTATGTGGAAACTCCAGTGAAACAATTGACCATATTATACTCGAATGCAATGGTATCCATCCGGAAGTTGGTGCAGGCGCAATCACTGTTCCTGAAGCTCTGGGGTTTAGAGATAACAGTGGCCGGGTGAATAAACCGGCGGTGGAAACTAGCAAAAAAAAAGCTGGAGGATTGGTGGCTGGTAGAATGATGGTTTAGTTAACAATTCTAAATCAATAATTAAGATATATGGAGAAAAATGAGCATGATAGCTACTGCTATTACCCCGTTTCAAAGGGGACGCTCCTATATTCCATCCCATCCATCCTTGTGTTGGCTTGTTGGTCTGCGCGAACCATCCGGTCAACTCGCTCGTTGGGCTTTGCGCCTTCAGAAGTATGTCTTTACTATTGCAATAAAAAAGCGGATGCCGCCACGCTAACGTACACTGGTCGTCACCTTTCCCTCTACCGGATACAGACAGAGATGACGACGACTTCGACAACTGTCTTTCTGCCCTCTCTGTGGATTTTCCGACTATTAGGAAATTGAGCTGTAGCAGCGGAGAGACCCTGTTCTTGAGTAATTCTTCCTTCGGCACGCCATGTCCGATGTATTGCATACGGCGATTCGGGCTTTGCCCGTACATAGTAGCGAACACGGCAAAGATTCAATCGGCGCGGATATATGCGACAGTGCGGCAGAATGTTGCGAGCTGCATCAAGTGCCGACAATTTAAGATCGTGATACTCCCCCTGTTAGACTGCTGAAACCGATCAGCCCGCTGCATACACCATTTCAGACAATTGACATTGACTTGCATGGTCTGCTGCACAAGTCACTAAATGGCCACCGCTGGATTATGGTGCACGTCCACTACAGACGATACGTAGAACCGCTGCGCTCATTTCTGCAAGAGCAACAGACGTTCCAACTTTTTGCTGCACTCTGGAATTCTTTGCGACGGCGGCCCTCGACTCTTCATCAGGGACAATGGCCGTCGATAAACTGCCGATGTTATCGAGGAGTTATTCCGACTATGGCGCTGTGATTGTCGGTGCTCTATATGTTATCATCCACTGACAAATGGCCTCACAGAGCACCTAAATTGCACCTTGATGAACATGCTGACGATGTTCGTTGACACTGACCCTGGACACAGTGCCGCCTCTTGCCAGTTATGCGTATAATACTGAATAGCACGAGACCTCCTGGTATTCACTGTTCTTTCTTCTCGGCGGCCGCTCGCCACACACCCTTCTTGACACAATTCTGCAATTTTACATCCAACCTGATGATTCCGTTTCGGAGACTCTGTGCACCGCAGAGACAGCTCGCCGACGTGCTCGCCGGAGAATCATTAGCACACAAGGTCGCGCTAATTTGGCCCAAAGGAAGACATGTCCACTTGTTGAAACGTTCGCTCGATCGGCGAACTGAGGCTTCCCGCCTCCAACCTTGTTCAGTGCTCTTTCAAACCGTGTAAGCCATCTTCTCCCTCTCACTCTACCAAGGTCGCACTAAGGCACACTACGATGACGATGGCATCGCAGTTACATGTGCTCCCGATGACTACGTTAGGCTCTGGCTCCCTCAGCGCCGGCGTGACCACTACCACATATTTCTGTGTATGTACTCCGGTCTCTTCGTCATCCTCGAGCGCCTTAGTGACGTCAATTCTGTTATTTCATAAGTTACTTCGAGTCATCGCCGGAGCCTAAGACCCAGGTCTCCCAGGTCGCAGACCTAAAATCTTGGCGTCGGCCTGCTGCCCAATGCAGTTGCTTTGACTGGACCGTGGCAAATGATAAGTTGCGATCGGAAGCAATGAGATGAAGATGAAGCAGCTGAAGGCTGGAGCCCGCGGGCTTAGTATCTGGTCGTTCGTTGACTGTTCCGCGACTACCAGTACCCTTTAAATAAAATAATTTTGCCCACCTCTGCTTCGTAACAAAATTAACTTGACCTCATTTTAGAAGGAATCGAGAAATTGAAATTCATATTGCTACGAAGATAAGCGGATGGACCAAGTGCTGGACAGGTGCTGGAAAGCCGTATTAAGCTGCATGCCTTTTCTGGTTTCCTCGTCATAGGCCCTAAACACGTAACATTATGTTAAGCTTTTATAATATAGGTAAAAAAAAAGTCATGAAGTTCTGAAAATAAAAGCTTCTTCTGAAAGTCGACTCCTTGTGAAATAGTTACACAGAAATATCTTGAAGACTGCAGGTGTAATTAGTGGGAGTGTAGTTTGATCGTTGAAACTGAGTTCGAAGACTGAAAAATAAATGTAGTCATCACCATGAGTGCGACACTTGTTTATACTTTCTTGATGTATCATAGTTGTAAGTAGAAAAGGCCACAATTTCTCCTTCGCGGCGGAGAACGCCCGATATCAATAAAGAGCGAAATATGCCATCAAAATACTTGAGAGAAGATTTCGATCTTTAACAAAAAACGATTACTCAAACTGCGCCATATTTTTGTTTGCGATCACCCCTCCGTTACTAAGAATTATGCCTAATACGCCTAATTAAGGCAGCACTGCGGCGCCACAGAGTTGAACACTCTCAAGCTTTGACAGGCTCTCACAAATAACAAGCAAATATTTTCGGCGAACTCATGACCTTTCAAAAAGATTCCTTTCAGCGCATGCGTAGCGACACAGACAATTCAGAGATACCGGTATTTTCGCGCCCATCGCTCTCCTTACCCTGCATTGAAATAAGAAAAGCAGCGATACGGAGTTCGCTTTCACAAAAACAAAAGATGTGAAATATATACATTCTGCAGGCAACAGCTGTTAGAAACACATTTGCGCGCAATGCAGTTCATTGGAATTTTATAGGCTAGAGTCGTTTAGAATTAGGCCTGCGCCACGATATGAGCCTTTTTGAGGTGAAGGGCAAGTTTGGAAGCGCGGCTCCGCCTTGAGATACTCGGCACTGTTTCGGCGAAGTGTCCATTCCCCGATATGAACTGTTGTTGATTTTGAGGAAAGTAATGGAGCAGTTTCTTGCTTTTTAGTGGACACCTGTTAAAATTAATAGTATATAATCGAAGGTATTTAAGCTGTTGGTCTGAATCGCGATGGCAAATCATTCTGCGACGCAATTACGAGATGGGCGCTAAATGGAAAGCGAAAATGCTTGTCACCATCTTGAACAGTGCAGAAAATTGTTAGCGCCTGAATTTCGAAAGGACCCAGGTAAAAGTTTGTCACCCCTTTCTGCTCGCGTTTTAAGCTTATACCGCGCATGAGGCATGCAGCATATGCATTTTTAGAGGGGATGGTTGACTTTGTTGCGATGGAGCACCAGAGCAAAATGACCAGAGTAGCAGGCTTCTTATTCTGAACATCCCGTACCGTGCCTGCGCTCCGAGCACGCGTTGTACATCTTTATTTTCCTCTAACACTGATCTCAGTTCCTCTGCTTTATAGCGTCGGCGGGCGCTATAGGGCCCCCCGCCTAGACGGAACGCCGAAATGTACGCGCCGACGGGGCAGAGAAGGGGGTGCCACGGCGGCAAGCAAGTCTGTAGATAAGCCGGGAACATCTGAGGAAGATCCTGGGGAGGTGTCTCGAGGTACGCGGCTTTGAGGCGATCTAGAGAGACGACCTCTTCACGACCATTCATCAGGATTGTCGCTGACTTTGTCGTCCTGTTGAGTACGCGGTACGGGCCGTCGTATAAGGGGGTAAGAGGCGCCTTTACACCGTCTCGTCTGAGAAACACATGCGTCGAGGAAGCAAGGTCTGGGTGCACAAAGACTTGATGGGCAGATAAGCGAAGCGGCACTAGGCGCAGATGCTGAAGACAGTCTTGTAGGCGATGAAGGTATTGTGGGGGCTGGGACGAGGGGTCTAAGGTACGAACAAGTCTCCGGGAAGCCGCAGGGATGTACCGAATACGAGTTCGGCCGCCGAACAGCCAAGGTCACGACGCAGGACGGCACGTAGGCCTAGGAGCACCATAGCGAGGTGGTCGACCCAATGCTTGAGCTGGCGATGGAGCCACTCGACCATGCCGTTGGCGCAGGGATGGTATGATGTGGTGCAGCAGTGTTTAGTGCCGAGTAGTCGTGTGAGCGAAGTGAAGAGGGCACATTCGAACTGGCGGCCGCGATCCATGGTAACAATGCCGGGGCAGCCGAAGCGGGAAACCCATGCTGAAACGAAAGCTCTGGCAACTGTTTGCGCAGTAATGTCCTAAAGTGGCACGGCTTCAGGCCAACGGGTGAAGCGGTCAGCCATCGTCAAAATATACTTGTAGCCCTGAAAGAGGGGAAGCGGAGAAGGTTAGTCAGGGGGTGAAGAAGCTCGGCGCAGTGCGGAATAAAGCCAGGAACTCACGTAGCTTGCGTAGGGTAGTGGGTTCTGGAAATCCCTTAACAGCCTGGACCGTCCATGCGCCGAGATGTGGTGGCCCAAGAACTCGAGCTTAGAAGAGCCGAAAGCACATTTCTGGGCATTGACGAGCAAGCCAAACTCTTGGAGGCCTTGAAAGAGTTCCCGGAGGTGACGCTCGTGACCTTGGGAGAACGACTCGCGACGAGGATGTCGTCGATGTAGGCAAATAATGCTGTGAGTCCACGTGATACCTCAGCGATGAATCTTTGGAAAGTTTGAGCTGCGTTGGGTGTAGTGGTGGCCGTCTTCGGAATATCGGCCAGCTCAACAGGGATTTTTGTGGTATGCTTTGAGAAGGTCCACTTTACTAATGATCTTGCAGCCTTCTAGATGTCCTGTGAAGTCTTGCGTGTGTGGAAGGGGATAGCTGTCGTGGGCCGTGAGCATTGAGAGCCCGGTGGTCGCCGCACGGACGCCAGTCACCCGGTTCTTTCTTGGGCACCAGATAGAGTGGTGAAGCCCAAGCGCTGAATAAAGGGCGAATAAGCGGGAGCATGTGGTCGAATTCCCGTTTTGCAATAGCCAGACGTTCACCGAAGAGGCGGCGCGGACGAGCTGCGACAGGTGGACCACGCGTGAGAATGTGGTGGGTTATACTGTTCTTGGGTGGCTGATGGAGATTACAAGGCCTCGGGACCTCAGGAAAGTCTGCAAAGACTTGGGCGTACGGGCATGACGGAATCAAAAATCGGATGCCAGTGGAAGCGACAGCCGATATGACGCCAGTAATGGAAAGGCGCGTCTTACTGTTGATGAGGCGATGGCAACACATGCTGACGTCCAGATAAAAATGTTTTAGGAAGATGGATCCGAGGATGGGTGTATATACATCAGCGACGAAGAAGACCCATCGAAATGTGCGCCGCAGGCCGATGTCCAGAGTGAGGGATCGCACACCATACGTTGCGATGGAGGTTGAGTTGGCCTCACGGATCCATGTGACTTGGAAGCACGGTCGGCCTTGGAGGACGGCAGTACGCTGACACGGCACCAGTGTCGACGAGGAAGCGCTAGCCAGAAATGCGGTCCATGACGACGAAAAGGTGGCTAGGTTGAAGAGCGAGGTCACACGCCGCCGTCAGTGATCTCGTTCCGCGTTTCCCGACCGGTTGCATGGTGGAGTGCACCGGCGGTCGCGGTGCTTGGACGATTGCGGACCGCTCGGCGAAGACGAACGGCAATGAGCTGTTGAGGAGAAACCATGCAGAGCATGAGAGGACGCCCGACAGGCATCGATAGGTAGTGGCCAGCTGATCGATCCGGGCCTCTAACCGTGAAATGACGGAGGTCTCAGGTGGAGAAGAGAGGACAGCGACGGAAGGAGAAGTCGCGTCGTGGACTCGATCAGCGAGCTGGGCGAGGGGGTCAAGGGTCAAGTCCCCTGCAGCAGCCAAGGTGAGGTGGGTGGACTGCGGCAAGCGTTGAAGGAAGAGATGCCTCAACCGTGCGCCATTCGAGTCGGCGTTGCTTTCGCCCAGGAGCTGCCGCATGCTAGTAGTAGCTGGGAGGGGCGGCAGTCTCCAAGCTCTGTGTAGGTGAGCAGCTGCTGGAGGCGCGCACTCTCGGACACCGTGGTGTGGTCCAGAAGGCCCCGCTTTAGTCGCTGGTACGGGGCATTGCCCAAGGGTCCAGCGATAATGTCCGCCAGCTCTTGAGCCACTTCTGAGAATTTCAAAACGGCTTTAGAAATGGTAGGCGCTTAGATGATAGCCTGTTCGTACTTACCCAATCATCGAAATATCTAGAGTGGAAAATAGACCGTTGTATTTGGACTTCCTGAACATAAACGGGGCGGACGACTACGTAAACAGGGAATTCCTGTGGAACATAATAAAAGAAGGTATCGGTTATGAGATAATAGAGTTAGTACAGGAAATATACCGAGATAACAAAGTAGAAATTACATGGGAAAGCATAAGAAGTACGGAAGATGTTAAAGTATGCAAATGATTAAGACAAGGCTCCTCTATCGCCGCTGCTGTTCATGCTTTATATGATAAACCTGGAACGGAGGATAGTAGAAAGTAACTTAGGTTTTAACCTGTCATATAGTTTAGGTGGACAGGCGGTAGAGCAGCGCCTCCCCGGTTTGATGTATGTAGACAATATTGTGCTGCTAGCTGAGAGTCTGGAAGAATTGAAAACTCTAGTTAAGTATTGCGAAGACGAAGGGGACATTCTAGGCTTCAGGTTTAGTGCAGTTAAGTCGGGTCTGACGATTTTCAACGGCTCAACCGATCAGGCTCTCAAAATACAAGGCCATGAAATACCCAGGGTAGCAGAATATAAATATCTGGGGGTATGGGTAAACGAAGGATTGGCATACATTGGAAAGCATGAGCAATCACTTATGGCCAAAGGGCGAAGAAATGTCGGGATTTTTATTTATTTATTTATTTCCAAATACTGCAGGCAGCAGCGCTGCCCAAGCAGGAGAGGGGTTACATGTTCTGCAATAACAGTTGAGCAAACATATTGTTACGAAGCGGTAAGCCGATGAAGACAGGAGACAGAACATGACCGATGGCGATGGTAGATGAAGTTTAATGAATGTTCACGGGCCTAGCGCGAGCCCTCCTGCCCGCGCCACTGCCCGCTTCTTCTTCCTTGCTGTCCGTAACATGACCCGGGGCCACCGAGCGATCGTCCTGATCGTGGACGAGGAAGTTTAGCGATGTTAATGATTTTATGGCATGATGATGGGCGTGTCTGGATGCTTGAAGAAGAAGAGGAAGAAGCAAGAATAGAACGGCTTGCCGGTACGATGTCTGATGCGTGGGTGATCCGCCTCCCTTGGAGCTGTCAACCATCCGTCACCAGAGTCCATGGGACCGATGGCTCGAGGTTACGTCGGGCAGCTTGGGCGGGGGTTGCGTGCTCGTGTCCATCGGTTCCTTCGGGTCATTCGGGTCTTTCGGGTCCTTCATCTCGGTTCTGATCGGTATGTCTGTTCTCCTTGTCTTCAGGTCCGGGCTGGGGGCTGGGCGGTGGTAGTTGTTCAGGTCTGGGCTTGAAGGGCTGGGGCGAAGCTGCTCGGCGATGTCCCTGGGCCCTCGGTGATGGTCCCGGCTTGAAGATGGCGTCGATGCTCCAAGGCGAGGATGGGGATGCCTCACCCAGCACCTCCACCAAATGTTACGAAGCGGTAAGCCGATGAAGACAGGAGACAGAATATGACCAATGGCGATGGTAGATGACGTTTAATGAATGTTCGCGGGCCTAGCGCGAGCGCTCCTGCCCGCGCCACTGCCCGCTTCTTCTTCCTTGTCGTCCGTAACAATATTTTCATTGGTGCATTCAACAATAAATTGAGGCAAACGGTTCCACTGATGTGTTGTGAGGGGAAAGTATGAATTCTGCTAAAGTTTGGTCCTGGCGAAATAGGGGCTTACTACTTTGGAGTGGTTCAATCTACTAGATCTCAGGGGTGCAGCAAAAATATAGGTATCACGTGACAAACCAGACTTCTTGTTATACAGCATGTGGAAGAATTTCAGCCTAGAGACCTGACGGCGTACTTTAAGGGGTTCTAGCTTAAGCTGACTCAGCATGTTAGAGACCGAAGATGTTGAACGGTAATCAGAAAAAATAAATCTGGCTGAAAGACGCTGGATGCGCTCTAGTTTGATAATATCTTTATTATAGCACGGGTCCCAAACTACCGAGGCATACTCGAGAACTGGTCTGACTAGAGAGCGGTATGCTTCAAGTTTGACGCCAGGAGTAGCGCCTTTTAATTTTCGGCGAAGAAAACAAAGCTTATTGAATGCCTTCGTGGTAATATTGTCAATGTGGGTGTCCCATTTGAGGCTGTCTGTAATTGTTAACCCTAGATATTTAACAGCTGAAACAGAATTAATAAACTGTTCCTGTATGTGATAGTTGTAACCAAGGGGCTTCTTCTTTCTTGTTATTGACATAGATACAGTTTTTGCAAAATTAATCTTCATACCGCTCTCCTCACACCAGTCCGCAAGTTTACAAAGGCTTTCATTCAACACAGTTTGTTGTGAAGCATTGTCTATGACACTGTACAAGACACAATCGTCGGCAAACAATTTCACGCTTACACTTTCATCGGCGTTTTCGGCAATGCTATGGATATAAATTAAAAATAACAAAGGACCTAGCACAGATCTCTGAGGCACTCCGGTCAATACATCAGTATAAGGAGATCTATATCCTGAACATTCCACAAACTGGGTCCTATTGCTTAATATGCCTGTAACCATCTCGTCAAACTGTCTGGAACCCCCGCTTGCTTTGCTCTATCAATAAGCGAAGGGCGCAACACGCGGTCGAAAGCCTTTGATAGGTCAAGAAATATGGCATCAACCTGCTTGCCACCGTCAACGGCCGAAGCAAAGTCATGAATGACCGATAAAAGTTGCGTGACGGTTGACACCCTTTTTCGAAAGCCATGTTGATAGGCGACGAAAAAGCTTTTAAATTCGAGGTGGTAAGATATGTGATGGGCTATTACTTGTTCTAGTATCTTCAAGCAAGAACATAGTAAAGAGATTGGTCTATAATTAGCAGCATTAAATTTATTGCCTGATTTGAATACCGGAATTACTCTAGCTGATAGCCAGTCGGTTGGCAAAGATCATTGCTGAAGAGATGCATTAAATATAACAAAAAGATAATGAGACATTATTTCAGAATATCTTTTAAGAAATGCGTTAGGTATGCCGTCGGTGCCGTGTGACGATTTTACTTTCATATTTAGCAGGAGTGGAAATATCCCCTCACGACTAAGCTCTATGTCGGGCATTACAGCAGTAGACGGGAAATGAATAACATTCGGGCCTCGCACATGCGAGGAGCCTGGTCCAGCAAGGGCGAGCTGGAAGCTACTGCTGAATTCATTAGCAATATAAGTGAGGTTGTCAGTTATGCTACCTTTTATTTTCAGCTGTTCCACACTTCTTTTGGATGGATGGAAGATGGATGGAACATAGGAGCGTCCCCTTTGAAATGGGGTGGTAGCAGTAGCTATCATGCTCATTTTTCTCCCTATATCTTAATTATTGATTAAAAATGGTTAACTAAACCATCATTCTATTTATTAAATTTTGTTCCTACATTACTAACATTATGTCACTTCTCTGCTTTTAAGCCACCAATCTTCCAGTCGTTTTTTGCTAGTTTCCACCGCCGGTTTATTCACCCGGCCACTGTTAGCTCTAAACCCCAGAGCTTGAGGAACAGTGATTGCGCCTGCACCAACTTCCGGATCGATACCATTACATTCGAGTATAATATGGTGAATTGTTTCACTGGAGTTTCCACATACAGCACATACGTCATCTCCATTGTTAAATTTCTGTTTGTAGCTGCGTGTTCTAAGGCACCCTGATCTAGCTTCAAAAAGTAGGGCACTACCTCTTGAGTTATCAAAGAAATCTTCCTTCCTGATCTGCATTTTCCACTTTCGGTATAATTCCACACTCTGTTTCTTTTCCATCGAATTTATCCAATTTTTACCTTCTGTGTTTTTCACCTGTTGCTTAATGCTCTTTATTTCTCCGTCCTTGTTACTAACATACTTACTAGTCAGTTTCCTACTTCTTTTCCTCTATTGTGAGTCAACGCCTTTTAGGTACAGGTATTTAAATACTTTAGCTGCCCATCTGTTACTGTCCAATTTCCTCAGGCGTTCCTCATATAATATTTTACTCTGAGCTTCCCGCACTTCGAAAGATGTCCAGCCCATATCTCCTTGTACCGCCTCATTTGTAGTTTTGCCGTGGGCACCTAGTGCTAATCGTCCAACGGATCTCTGATTTGTTTCTAATGTCGACTGTACCTCTGATTTTAGGCACAAAACCGCACTTCCGAAAGTAAGTCCGGGCACCATAATTCCTTTCCAAATACCCCTCAAAACCTCTTACCTATTGTATCCCCGCAATGCCTTATGCTTCATTATCCCGGCATTCCTTCGCCCTTTGACCTTAAGTGATTGCTCATGCTTTCCAATGTATGCCAATCCTTCGTTTACCCATACCCCCAAATATTTATATTCTGCTACTCTAGGTATTTCAAGGGCTTGTATTTTAAGACCCTGATCAGTTGAGCCGTTGAAAATCATCAGACCCGACTTAACTGCGCTGAAACTGAAGCCTAGAGCGTCCCCTTCGTCTCCGCAATACTTAACTAGAGTTTGCAATTCTTCCAGACTCTCAGCTAGCAGCACAATATCGTCTGCATACATCAAACCGGGGAGGCGCTGCTCTACCGCCTTTCCACCTAATCTATATGACAGGTTAAAACCTAGGTTACTGTCTTGTATCCTCCGTTCCAGGTTTATCATATAAAGATGAACAGCACCGGTGATAGAGGACAGCCTTGTCTTAATCCTTTGCATACTTTGACATCCTCCGTACTTCTTATCCCTTCCCACGTAATTTCTACTTTGTTATCCCGGTATATTTCCTGTAGGAACTCTATCATCTCATAACCGATACCTTCTTCTTTTAATATGTTCCA
Source organism: Amblyomma maculatum (assembly GCF_055883805.1). NCBI lineage: Eukaryota > Metazoa > Arthropoda > Arachnida > Ixodida > Ixodidae > Amblyomma > Amblyomma maculatum. The sequence continues at coordinate 158,713,790 of NC_139353.1, read as the reverse complement.
CAGGAGTTCCCTGCTTACGTTGTCGTACGCCCCGTTTATGTCCAGGAAGGCCAAATACAAAGGTCTATTTTCCACTCTAGATATTTCGATGCATTGGGTAAGCACGAACAGGCTATCATCTAAGCGCCTACCATTTCTAAAGCCGTTCTAAAGTTCTCCGAGTATCTTGGTACTGTCAACCCATGCTTGCACCTTTAATTTCACCGCTTGCATGGCTAGCCTGTACATAGATGTTATGGTAATCGGCCTGTAGGATTTTATGTGCATCCTGTCTCCTTTCCCTTTATAAATCAAATTCATTTTACTCTGCCGCCAGCTGTCCGGAATTTGCTTATTCGTTATGACTGTTTCCAGAGCTTTTAACAGCGTTTCCTTACTTTTTGGACCGAGTTCATTAAACAGCTTGATCGGAATTCCATCTATTCGTGTAGATGTGTTTTTAGGAATATTTTTTTCTGCCTTCATCCAGTTTAGATTGGTCAGTTCTAAGCTGCTTTGTATTCTGCTACCTTGTGTTGCTTCCTGATTTGCGGATTTTACTCTAAAGTCCCTCTTAAATGACTCGGCTATAACTGATGTAATGTAGCTCACTGCGTTATCTCCCTTTAAACAATTTCCCTCGTTATCTTGAACCCGATCCTGCTTTCTTTGATTCTTCTTGCCTAGCCAGCTTATATGGTTCCAGAATTTTCTTGCTCCGCCTCTAGAGGCATCGTTTATATCAGCCATCGAGCGATCGGTGGCTGTCTTATTTTACTTTGGACGAGGGCCTGCACCTGAAGTTTCTTTTGTCGATATGATTCCCATTTTTGGTCGATTTCCTCCTGAGATACCTGTGCTTTCTTTGCCACTCGGCGTTCCCTTGAAGCAGCCCGCCGTTGTCCAATAGCTTCCCTGATTTCCTTATTCCACCAGCTCCGTGGCTTCCTCTTTCCATTCCAGCGGTTTGCTACTTTAACCTCCTTAATTTACCTCCTTATGAGTAGTTCTACCTGTTCATAATCCCAGTCTTCCATGGGGCTTTTCTCTATTGCTTCCTCTATGTCTGCTGCTATCTGCGCTATTTGATCGTCGTTTAATTTTGCGTTTACGTTTTGTCTAAGTTCCATTTCTCTTTTCATCAAGGGCCCCATCTGCACACTAATACGTTTATGATCACTTCCCACACTACACTCCCTTTCTTCGTCTATTTCCATTTTTGTGACCTTGCTATAAATTTCCTGCGACATTAGACAATAGTCAATGGTCGTCTGCCTGTTGCGGAATTACCACGTGATTTGGCCTTCACATTTTGTTTGTCTATTTACTATAACTAGATCGTGTGGCTCACAGAAATATAGCATTAGCTTGCCGTTACAATCCGTGTATCCATCCAGATCGTCGATGTGGCCGTTCATGTCCCCCAGTAGAATAATATTGGCCCCGTTTCCAAACTGGCTTATATCGTCACTGAGACATTCAACAAGTTCCCTGTTTGCTTGCCTGCATTGATGTCCTGTTCCTAAATAAACTACCCCTAGCCATGTCCTTATGCCGGCAATTGTTCCTGAAACCCAGATATGCTATTTACAAGATTATTTAATTCTTTGCCAATCTGTTCCCTGGTGTATCAACATACCTACCCCTCCACACTTTTTTTCCCTTCCCGTTCTGTTGCACCCATCCAAGACGTAGCCTTCTATAAACGGCGGATCTTCTAGATCCCTGAGATGAGTCTCGCAAAGAGCGTACACACCTATTTTGTCATCCTTCAACTGCTGTTCTATCTCTAGCCATTTCGCTCTTTTTCTACTTCCTTGCATGTTTATGTAGCTGATCCTAGTGTTAAATTTCGTTTTTGTACTTTTCTTTCTCGACCTACTCTTTGACATTTTTGGGGGCTCAGCCTCCATTATTACACTTTCTTCTGCTTCACTTCTAACTACCTCTGTGCACGGAGTCCTCGCGGACCCCCAAAAAAGCTACAGCCCTGCCTGCCAGGCGCCAGCCGATCTCTGCTGCCACCCTTCTGTTAAAATGAATGCCATCTCGCTGAAAAGCCCTACCAAAACCTACTTTATTTACCTCCCTGTTTACCTCAACCACTTCGAAACACTTCTCCAGGCGTAACTTTCTTATGTCCTGGTTAACTGTCACCACGTCCTTTTCCATCTTTCCGTTCAATCCTAGCACCTCTGGTACTGTGCATACAACTATCTGCGTCTGCTGTGCTATCTCCCTGATCTCGTCAACTCCCTTAGCTAAACTTTCCACCACTACTGCAGCGTCACCATTTAGGACATCGTTTAGCGCCGCGGCTACTATTACCATACTGCGCTCTGCGGAATTCAACAGCCTATTTTTACTCTCTTTTAGCACTGCCCTCATTGTTCTCCCTGGGAAGGCTTCAACCAACACTCTCTTATCACCCCTTACACGTTCCAAGATATCTCGCTTGCACCTTTTCATGTTACAATCTCCGGTGATAAGCACCTGGGCCTTCTCTCTCCCTCTCCCAACTGTTGGCTCCTGCTTTCAGTTATCTGTGTCCTTATCTCTGGGATTTTCATTCTTCCTTACTTCTTCCTTTTTTTCCTGCGTCTTAGCTGCTTCTAAATAACTCTGACGGTTCGGATCCGCCTGACCTACTTTGCTTATGCCTTCCACGCCAGTGCTGGCCCCTGCCACGTGGCCCGCATTGGAATGTTCATCCTCGTTGGTTCCAAGGATAAAGTCGGCCTTTTTCTTTTCCATTTGAGAAAGCTGTCGAGGCAGTTTCTGATTTTCCGCTCTTAACAAACTTACTTCATTTTCTAAATCATCCACACGAGAACTGCCCCTTTCTTGATCAAATCTATCTAGACGCGCACTCAGTACGCAACACCGACACAAAAAGTTGCTGCCTTCCGCTTCACCTACAGAGTCAAAACGCGTTTCCTTGAGATTAACCTGCGCCTCACACTTAGTACACTTTACCTTCTTTTGATTGCACATCTTAAGCGCTCTTCGACTGAACTATATCTATTACGAATTCTCAGAATATATAGATTGCCAAAAGAAGACACAAGAAACGACTAGCAAACACGCGTTATGGCCTTATGCAATGCGCTCTTATGCCCTGAGGCAATAAACTTCGCAAAAAAAAAAAAAAAAAAACACGCGTTAAAAACAAATTCTGCGAATGCCAATAGCCTAGAAAAAAAATATTTATCTAAAGAAGATAGCTAAATAATGAACGCCAAGAAAACCTAGCTGCCGGCAAGAAAAACCAGGCCGCTAGGACCAAGAGCTAAAATCTATTCTTTTGGCGGCACCTAACCTAACTAGCTGAAAACAAAATAAGGTTAATAAAAAGAAAGAACTCATCTATTTGACGCTTCGGAAGCTCCCGCTGTCGCCAGTCCGTCCGTTTCCGGTAGCCACGTGCAATCGGAGGAGCGGTGGAACACGCGTCCGCACTACAGAGAGGAAGCGCCAAAACTTTTGGGGCGACACTTTTAAGAAATTTGTTAAAGTTTGACCATAAAACTTGCTGCGTGCGTTCCTTAATTTATTAAGCAGTTCGTCCTTAAGGGCAACCAGTTCAGTGGAAGCGTTTCCCTTCGTTTTCCGTCTTTGTCCAATACGGCGTTTTAAATTAATTATATCGCGGTTAATCCACGGATTGCGACGTTTTGCCGTCTTATGACGTAGTGGAACAAAACTTCTAATGCATGATAGAAATAAAGCTTTAAACTTATTGCAAAGATACGAGACATCGGCTCTCTGGTCGACTTCAGAAAAGGAGAAGTGTAAATTATCAAGAATGAACTCATGGTCGGCAGCTAAAAAATTACGAAAAGTTTCGCGACAATGCATGGGCTTTTTACTGTCTAATTTCACATTTACGTGAATGAGCTTGTGGTCCAAAATTCCATCTGTGGTACTATCTGCGTAGTCATCGGGCATGTTTGAGAAATGCAAGGTCAAGAACCAATTGCGTCGATTCAGTAATGCGTGTTGGGTCATTTACAATTTGCTTAATATCATGAAAAAATATGGTGTCAAGAAGAAGGCGAGCGCTATCTGCATCTTCGGTACCCGAGACTGAAATGCTTTTCCAATCTATGCCAAGTAGGTTAAAGTCTCCAGTAAGCACTAGCCTGAATAATGAAGCATAGGGTATTGTGGGGATAGAACAGGTATGAGGTTTTGAGGGGTATTTGAAAAGGAATTATGGTGCCCGGTGTCACCCGTTAATAATTAGGGGGTATTATTAACGATGCGCCCTTAACGGTGCGCACACTCCCAGACACCCTTAGAGTGAGTGGGGGTAGCTGTTCCGGTCGCGAAGGAGATGCCTTCGACCTGCGTGGCAAGCTCAGCCGGAATTCAACTACCTTGTAGTGACAAAAGGGGGTGGTCGTTTGGTGCCCAGCGGTCGCCGGTTCAAACCAGAGTAAGGATCGGAGTCAGAAGTAACAAACAAAACACAATTTATGCACAGCAAGAGACGATACAAAGGAATACACAAGATCACTTGAAATACATAGACGAGAGGTTCACAGAATACAAACGCTAAGCATGCAATTACACAGGTATCCAATAACGTAGAGGCTTTACAACAGATGAAACACGAGAGAGTACATAAACAAACACCAAATTGTTCACCGGGCACTGTTGCAGTCCGACGCCTCAAGAGTCACGATGTGGCCGCCATACGAGACGAGCGCCGCTCCCTTGAAAGTCCGTGGGCTTGCCAGCAGCGGGTGATCCCCGGGAGTCCAGTCGAAGCACAGGCGAATACGTCGCAAAACACGGACGAACTGACTGACTGACTGACTCATCAAACGGCGCGGTCTCTTTAAATAGGGCGCGCCGCGTCTGTTTGTTAGCACGCGTCAAAGCTAGCGCGCACATACACATAGCTTCGCTGGTTATAGCTCCCTCTTCTCCTCCCGTTGAGCCGCGCGTAGTCATTGGCCAGGTCCCATAGAAAGTTCTCGAAAGGCCTGGCACATTCCAGGCCGATGAACCACCGTCCTCCCCGGGCAATGGGAAAGAGGGTCACGGCAACGCGTACAAAGCTACGCGCTCTCCCGCGCGGGGAAGGGGCATTTCTCTCCATGCTCTCCACGCGACGCCGCGCGCGCCTAGCGCTGTACCGGCTTGATGAAAATGGGCGCCGATTTCGTGACACTGCCCCTCCCTTAAAGAATATTGTCCCACAATATTCACAACAACCACGAACATCGCGCGCACATGCATACGCTCACAAGTATATGGGGCAAATGACCATGTCACACACATTGCACAAATTTCACAACTGCCATAACACATTACAAAATTCATACCTCAATGCCATGATGTTCACAAACATAGCAACACTCTGTCGTCAGATACACATAAGAATCAACAACACACCGCTCAAATGCGAAGCGCACAAACTTAAATTTCCGAGCGTAATTCTAACCCGCGATCAGTGCGTGACACGCCTCTGTCCGCCAGGGATTCTGTCTTCGCTCTAGTCTCTCGCATTTGAGATGCTATGTTCTCCGATCGGGCTACTGAAAATTCCCAGAGGGATGACTTATCCTCTTGCAAATCACACAACCAATGTGTGCCGATAATTGCCCCTACAACCAGTAGCGCCGACGGATACACGGGAACCTGTGCCAATGCGCACAGACCAACAAAAAGAATCACTGTAATAGTGTTCTTTCCTGGGCACCGGTATTCCTTCCGCTGAAGGTGAAATATCCCAAGTAACGCCCCCATAAGTAGGACAAACACTTGGGCTACCTGCATCAACGACGGCCTAGGCATTCCTGACTTAATTTTCTGAGCCGTCCCTTTCTTTTCGGCTTCCTCCCGAGAGGCTTCCTTTTGTTTCTTCATGTTTCGAGTCTTTTCTTCCGGCTTCTCATGGCCTCTCTTTCCTCGCCCTGCTTTTTTCTTTTTAGATTCCTTGCAGCGCACAGGCGCAGGACCTTGATCAGGATCCTCGGGAAATGTTGCGCCCTTGATATTTCCCAACACTAAATCGTATATAGGGCGTTCCATGCACAGGGCTGTCAGTTTTCCAGAATAGTATTGCGTCTGCACTTCCAATTTTGACACAGGGAGTAATTGAATTGAGCCGTCAATTAGCCTCACAGGGCATTTCTCGCCAGTCAGATCACTCTCATGAATCAAGCTTCGTTTCACGATTACGGCACTACTACCTGTATCTCGTAGCACAGACACTGACTTTCTTCCTATCTTTCCCCTCGAAACCGGCATCCGATTCACCGCAGATCCAGGTTGTGCATGTACTACGGCGTTCACCACCCGGATTTTCTTGTCCTTCCGATTAACCCCTCTCTCTGCTTCCTCCTCCTCTAGGTCGTGCACCACGCGGACTTTCTTGCCGTTCTTAAGCTCAACAAAGCCATCGGCATCTTCTTCCTCTAGGCGATATTCCGACTCTGACGGAGTCCTCGCGCATACCGCCTGCGGAGCTGCCCTGTCAGCGTCGGGACACGACATCGCTTTGTGGCCCTTCTGTCCGCATTTCCAACACGAGGATGGATTGTTGGTGACGAGTTTACGGCAGTTAGGTGCGATGTGGCCTAGTTGTCCGCAGAGATAGCACCTCGGGGATGACTTTACAATAGGTTGTGTCTGTCGGAATTCGGCCTTTCGAGGGGTTTCCAAATTTACAATCCTGCTCAAATTTTCGCCTCCCTGGGCTTCCAAATACTGGTCTGCGAGATCCATCATTTCTTCCAGGTTATTCGCTTTTCTTTCTTTTAAATAAAGCGACAGACCAGGGTGACAGCTGCCCAGGAATTGCTCCTTAATTAGGAGTTCGCGAAGTGCGCCATACTCCAGTTTAATTTTTGAGAGTTCAGTCCAGCGGTCAAAATAATGACTCAATCGCGCAACATACTGTGTTGCCGTTTCACCGTCCATAGGTTTTCCAGTCCTGAACTTCTCTCGAAACCCATCCGTTGTAAATCTAAACCTTTTAAGTAATGCAGCCTTCACTTTGTTATAGCTGCCTGCATCCTCAGGAGGAAGTCTTCCAAACACACTTAATGCTTCGCCGCTATGAAAGTGCTCAAGATGGTAGCACATTCACTGTCTGTCCAATTTGCATTTACGGCGATCCTTTCGAAACGCAAGAGGAACGCGTCGAGATCGTCTCTTCTCTCGTCGTATTTCGGAATCAATTTACTTGCGTCTATCCGCAAGCTGCTATGTCTTTCACTGCAGCTATGCACTTCAGCTAAACCGTTGCTGTTCCCGGAGTTTTGGAGCTGAAGTTTCATAGTCAGTAATTCCTTCTCTCGCTGAAATTCCTCTTCACGCTCCTTCCGAGCCTTCTCTCTTTCTTCCTCTGCTTTCTTTCGAGCCCTCTCTCGTTCCTCCTCGGCTTCCTTTCGAGCCCTCTCTCGTTCCTTTTCTTCTCTCTCTCTTCTTTTTCTCTCTGGCTAACCCATTTGCGCAGTTCGGCACCGGACAATCTCAGCTGGGTGCCAGCCTCAATCAACTCTTTCAGATTCATATCTGAAGCGCGAACCGTCTGGGTGTAACCTAAAGACTGCTTAGCGAACCTCGTCTAAACGCTTCCGCGCGGCACAACCTCTCGCTATCGCTCTGCTGCTACACAGTTTACGACCTCTTCGTAAACTGTTCTAACTCGTTCTCCGTCCTCTAAGCTTGAGTGCACCAAACGTCCTGTCGCGGACGCCAGAATAATTGTCACCCGTTAATAATTAGGGGGTATTATTAACGATGCGCCCTTAACGGTGCGCACACTCCCAGACACCCTTAGAGTGAGTGGGGGTAGCTGTTCCGGTCGCGAAGGAGATGCCCTCGACCTGCGTGGCAAGCTCAGCCGGAATTCAACTACCTTGTAGTGACAAAAGGGGGTGGTCGTTTGGTGCCCAGCGGTCGCCGGTTCAAACCAGAGTAAAGATCGGAGTCAGAAGTAACAAACAAAACACAATTTATGCACAGGAAGAGACGATACAATGGCATACACAAGATCACTTGAAATACATAGACGAGAGGTTCACAGAATACAAACGCTGAGCATGCAATTACACAGGTATCCAATAACGTAGAGGCTTTACAACAGATGAAACACGAGAGAGTACATAAACAAACACCAAATTGTTCACCGGGCACTGTTGCAGTCCGACGCCTCAAGAGTCACGATGTGGCCGCCATACGAGACGAGCGCCGCTCCCTTGAAAGTCCGTGGGCTTGCCAGCAGCGGGTGAACCCCGGGAGTCCAGCCGAAGCACAGGCGAATACGTCGCAAAACACGGGCGAACTGACTGACTGACTGACTCATCAAACGGCGCGGTCTCTTTAA